>NC_134712.1:182250807-183500807 GCF_049634645.1 Pelodiscus sinensis | reverse complement strand
AAGGAAAAACCAGTTTCTTGCCATTTTAACCAGAAAGGACACTCTCTCAATGACTTAATCACCTGCATTCTGCTACAAAGACCTTTTACATCTGCATTTGAAAGAGAATCCTCTGAACTGTCATTCATGTTAAAATTCGACACTCTCCGGGAAGGAATGAACAAATACGCAAACCATCTTACCCATTACCAAGATAGCTTCCCCAATTATCACCTCTAATACCATTAGCTCACAGACGTCCCTCTCTCCCCACCTCTAATATCATCAATTCACAGACACTTACCTTCCTTCTCTCCCCCCCCCCCCCCCACCGTATCCCCTTCCTGTTCTGAGATGTGATTTGTCCTTTTCATATGTGTTCATTTTTTTTAATTGTATCCTTTGGTATATATGGTTGTGACTATTTTCTTCCACTATTTGATCTGAAGAAGTGCGTCTGGCCCACGAAAGCTCATCATCTAATAAACCATCTTGCTAGTCTTTAAAGTGCTACATTGTCCTGCATTTTGCTTCAGTAATAATGGGGGTACTTAGGTATCTTTGCAATGGATAATATTCAGTCTACATTAACCCGCCTATTGTTGTACTACTGCTGAACTGGCAGTAGTAGTGACTGAAAGTTTTGTGCATGAAAAACAAAAACAAAGCCAAAAAAAACCCCACCCCATGGTGCAGACACCCTTTAAAAGTAAGGTGTGGCTTCCATTTCATTTTGTGCTTCATCAGAATTGTTTGTGATAATTTGTTATCCTTCTGCAAAGCCTAGATGACAACAAGGAGCTCAAGCATAGCCAAGATTCTGATCCGACATGCAAAACTTTATTGTCAGTTATGGGAAGGAAAAATTAAAAGGTCATTTAAAGCCCAAGACAACTAAGGACTATCAGCTCAGCACACAATACAGTTATCATTAGGACCTGAATACTGAACCCAACAATACCTTTTTAAAGGTTACTTCTTGAAGTGCAACTTTTACCATTACAATAATGCCCAAAACTACCATTGCGGAGTACTCCTTCAATTTGATATTGTCAACAAACTCACACATTTTGCTTAATATTGGGGTTTTTACATAGAACCTTTCAGACACAAATCTCAAGGCACTTTGCAAAGCACATTAAGCCTCTATATAGACACTTTACTCTGAAAGTAAGAGGTTTAATTCACTTTAGCTTAATTCACAAAGGCCACTTTACTTTTGAATAAGAGCATCCACAGAGGGATTTGATGTATTTTAAATTCACATTGGGAGTTAATTTGGCTTAACTTCCCATGTAGACAAGCCCTCAGTCCTGAACGGATATAACAAGATTAAAGCACAATTTGCGTTATTTTTCTTAAATGCAATGTTAGTGCATAAAAGCAGTGGAAAATTGCTTAAAACCTCATTATATTTAACTTTTGCCAAAGTCTCACTGAATCATCAACAACTTTGTATACTCTTTCTATACAACACAGCTGTGTAGTTTTTCTGTGCATCAGCAGTACACAGAAGAACAAAACCCATTTTATCTAAAGAGACCCTCCCAAACAGACCACATTAAACTTCTTGTATCTACCCTTAAAGGCAGAATGATTATGCTGATCTTGTTATAACTTGAACTTCCAGCCCCAAGGAAACCGGGTACATCAATTCTGAAACTGTGAATAACTAACTCTGAAAATCTCATCTCCATCTTCTCCTAACTGTAAGGTATCTATATTTTAAACCACTGTTAGAGCAAGAAGATTCCAAGGCAAGACTGCCACTAGAGTGACTAGAGCCTTCCTTTGGAGTTTAATCACTTTTGTCAGTTACATCATTAGCTATTTGACTTAATATTTTCTTTTTAGTGGATTATTTAAATAGATGTCTGGGAAGGCGTTCCCCTCCCCCCCCATTAGAGGTTCCTAAAATTAAAAATCCTAATTTAAAATGTATTATGTTAACAAAATGGCAAATCTCACAGTTTCTCAGCCACTCTTGCTAGAAAGTATAGTTTTGCTACCTTATCTCTTTAGTTCTTGGTCAGTTATGTTTCTGATTAGGAGGTTTCTTTAGTATTTTCAAGTACTTATTTTTCGTTTATCAGCCACCATGTGTACACTAGTTAATATACCACCATGAAGCCATTAGCGAATAAATTACATTAGTAGTTCAATAATGAAATTCTATAAATATTGTATCTATGAAATCAATATTTCTATGTTTGCAGCTGTAACAAATGAAACATTTACCATTTTACAAGAAAGTCATGGTGAAATTTTGATAGGAGAGGATAACCAGCACAGGAGGAGCTCTATTGCCCATGTAATAAACTGTAATAAGTACCCCACACATGTTTCTATGTAGAGAAGAAATACATCTAAAATTAAAATAAGAATGCAAGCGGTCTCATGCCTCCCCTGGAATTTAACCTCTATAAGAAAGACTGTTTAGTAGGAGCTCAGAGCTCCCAAACTGCCCTTAGTTTGTTGGTGAATACTGAGAACTCACTTTGGAAGCTGCAACACCGCTCTTTTCATAGTTTTACTGTATGTGGTTGTGCTTTTTGGGAGGAAATCCTGACAAAGAACTTTAAGAATTCTTAAACCAGTGACTGGATTTTAATACAGTTATTATCACACATCCAGTAAGTCTGTTCTAGAATGAAAGTGCTATGGGACAAATTTCCTATAAAAATATCTAGCCTACCAGTGTTTTAGTTTAGAACAGTCTCTTTCAAAGGGTAATCATCCTCTGCCTCATTCTGGATTTTACAGGGATAGTTACATTTGTTATTTAGGACATCCACTAGTCATCAGAGAGGAATTTAGCAAGCACTACAGGAGGTCCAACTGCTAATGAGATTTTTGTATTTCCTCTCATTGCCCCCCTCCCCAAAACATGCCTTTCTAAACACTCACTCTACTAACTTTTAAAAGTTATTTGCTCCTCTAACAATCTTATCAAAAGGCTAGAACTAGAAAAGTAATTAGTTAGAATTACACTGGCATAAACTGTGGTAGCCTAGCTGTCCCTACTAAATAGGACTAACACTTGCAGTTTTTCAACCAATTGAAACAATATTTATTCAGCAGCATCCACGGAATTTTTCTGCAAGTCATTCGATTTTCAGGCAGGGATCTTATCTCCAAAAGTAGTACAGAACCAACAAAAAGTAACTAGAAGAGTAAATTATCCTTAACAATGAAGTTGGCGGAAAATTCCACCCAGGCATCATGCTCAACTCCAAAGGGGAAAAGAGGAGTGCCATTTTCCAGTTTTAAGTTGTCAGTCCAAGCTGACACTTTGTTACTATTTTAAAAATAGGCATATACAGCATGTTGAAGATGTTTGTCTTCACAACTAAAGCCTTTAAGGAAGTTATTTTTGGTAACTATTTTCTAACTACATTATACAAGGATATATTATTTAAAGGATGAGACTAAATTAAGCAAGAGAGGAGTTTGGTAATATCAAACTGTCTCGTTTGTTTTATGAAGCTATGGCTAGAATCTTAGCCAGGAACATGTAGACAAGTATGAATACATTTGCCAAAGCTGTTTGTTTCTTTTGCAAGTTCGTTTTTCCTGCTGCATCACATTCTCTTCTCCCAACACCTTTTAATGGTTTTTTTTTTTTTTTGCTCTTCTACAATGGAGAATTCATAGTATTGCTAATGCAACAACAAGAGCTTGTAGGCAGACTGTCAACTCATCATTACTGTTAAATACTAATTTTGCTGGAGTTGGGACGACCACAAGTATAGGTTCCTCACTGTCTAGATAATGTTCTTAATATTCTCTGCATTCTACCAAAATTCACATCAATGAAGAATCCTGAGTCTCATTTCACTATATGTGCTTTCAAGTGTTTGGATAACTGCTTTCCCGTAACTACTGAAGCCTATAAAAAAGCAGTTTGGATTGTGGGAAGCAAACATTGCCCCCTCAGTCCCTTTCCTTCACCAAGAGAGTAAATGAGACAAGATGAGGTAAAGAGACCAACAGACGTTTGCCCAATTGAATTAATATATCTCACTCACCTCATGACGCCAATATTCTGAGACCCACATGGCCATACTATGCATACTTTTTTTTTTTTTAAAGACACCTCAGGAAAAGCTGTACACATTTCCCTCTCCCCCCATCTCACAGATCTAATCAGAAGGCAGATTCACAATCATGTTCTCTGTGTGTACCAATTTCCCATCAGAAAATATACAAATAAAATAGTTTACAACCATCTTTCGAAGTCAGGGGACCCAAGGACAGCTTTTCACCTTTTTAACTTTAGGGATCTGACATTTATTTCCAATGTTTATATTTACAATACCAAGTGAACTAGTAAGAACATTGTTGGGATTTCTAGCAGGTCAGAGCCAGTGAAACTGTAAGTTTCCAGGTCGTGCTCAATAAACAAATACTACAAAAAATAAGCCACTCATGGGAACTAGAAACAATGCCGGAAACCAAATGAAAGTGGAAGAGGTTTAGAACGCTCTCCTTTTGATTTAAGGCAAGAGGAGGCAGTTAAGATGGGAAGACTCCCAAACAGGGCAGTGTAAAGCAAGCCAGCAAGCCCCTTTCTGGGGAAGCACTTTTAAGATTCACTCGACATTCGGGCCCATTCGGAAGTGCTTGAACCCAAACAATCTCGCCCTGTTTACTAGAGATACCAGGATCAGCTTGAGGATACACTTCTCTCTCGGATAAGAAAAAAAAACGAAGAAACACTGTAACCCCCCCCCACACACACACACACACACACGCTATTTCCGACCAGTTTCCAAGGGCGAACAGGAGTGGCGAGTCGAAAGGGGAGGATTCAAGAGGGCCCCGTTGGCTGGTGCGAACAATTCAGGCAAGACCAGAGCGGCAGCGGGGTGCAGGCGAAGGGAGCGCGGGGCCCAGGCTACGTGCCCCCCAGGTAGGAGCCGGGAGAAGGACCCCTGGCGGGCAGCAGCCTTCCCGGCGGCCGGCGCACACGCTAGCGAGGCGGGGGGTGAGGTGGGGAGGGGATTTCTGAGGAGACCAGAGGAGGGGGAGCGCGGACAGCTCCCGGGGGCAAGGGAGGGAGGCGGGAAGGGGCAGCCCCCAGGGAGCGGAGCCCGGGTGCCGCTAGGGCTCACCTCGTCGTCGTGGTGCTGGCAGTAGCTGGCGCGGTCCTGGAAGACGGAGGCGAGGATGTTGTAGGGCGCGGCGGGGTAGAGCGGCGCGGCCGGCCCGGGGGCCGCGGCGGCCGGGGCGGGCGCGCCGGCGAAGCGCTCGATGAAGTGGTCCTTGGTGAGGCGGACGCGCTGGTGCGCCCGCACGCAGTTGTCGCACAGGTGCTCCTGGCAGTCCAGGCAGCGGGAGCTGGCCGCGTTGCCCTCGTCGCAGGAGCTGCAGCGGGGCTCGCCCTGCCGGCTGTGCGGCCGCCGCAGCAGCAGCGAGGCCGAGCCGCCCCCGCTGGAGGCGGCCGTGGACTGGGCGGCCGCCCCGGCGGGGGACGAGCCGCTGCCGGCCGAGCGGGGAGGCTGCGGGCGGGGGTGGTGGTGCCGGTTGTTGCTGCTGCCGCCGCCGCCGCTGCTGGCGCCTCCTCCCCGCCCGTTGTTTTTCTGCTCCTCGGCGGCGGCGGCCGCCACCACCACCACGTCCAGCAGGTTGCTGAGGAGGAAGTTGGAGGAGGGCAGCGCGTCCATGCCCGAGGGCTCCGAGATCACCACCTTCTGGTCGCAGATGGGGCAGCGCAGCTTGAGCGCGTCCCCAGCGGCCGGGTGCTGCTGGCGCTGCGCCTCCAGGCACTGGCGGCAGAAGGCGTGCAGGCAGGGCAGGACGTGCAGCCGGCGGGACGGGGCGCAGGACGAGCCGCCGGCCGAGGAGGAGTTGGAGGTCTGCGAGGAGGAGGAGGAGGTGGAGGAGTTGGAGGAGAGGGGAGCCGGCGAGCCGCACATCTCCTTGCACAGCGGGCATATCTGGAAGTCAGCCTCGGGAAACGAAGCCATTTGCAAGCGGCCTGGCTGGGGGGAGGCGGGGAGGGAGACGAGCCGTGGGGGGACAAGCCCCTCAGTCGCGGGGACACATCGATCAGCTGGTTTGCAAACAGCGTGGCATGGAGTCGCCGGTGGCTGCAGGGAGTCGGATCCTCGGGGAGCGCTTGGCCCTGAGGAGTGGGGGGGGGGGGGGCGTCCTGCTCGTGGCTGGCCAAGGGCGCCTGCTGCCTCCCCTACCTGGAGCGCGCGCCCGATCCCGCGTCGCACGGGGCAAGTTGTCCCGAGTCCCCCAAGCTAGTCAGCAGCGGGCACAGAGACTTCCCATCTCCCCCCTGGGGCAGCGCGGGGACAACGTGGTTGGCTCCTAAGTCCTTCCTCGAGAGAGCGGGCATGGGCGCCGCCGCAGGCACCCTCCCCTGCATCCAGCGCGGGCTGGACCTAGCGCTGCGGGAGCTGCGGCTCCGATTTCCTCGGCAGCGGGAGATCGGGGGGAGGGGGGCGCTGAGGGCCAAGCCCCCCTGTGACCTGGAGCCGGGCGGCGAGGCAAAGGACTTCCACTGTAGCTCTGCTGGGGGGAATGCAAGAGAAAGGCGAGAACGATTTTTGATTCAGTTTTCCCCCTTCTGCGGCTCAGTCCAGTTCTAGGAGAGGCAGAGACACTGAAACACGGTGGCCAGGCAGACTCCTCCGGCTCCAGTCCTCCCCCGCCGACGCCGGCTCCACCACCGCATGACTGGGGGATGGGGATGGAGGGCGGTGTTGGTGCCGGAGACACTCCGGCTGGCGCGGGTTGCAATGGAGAGAGACACCCAACGCTGCAGGGGGATCGCTTCGGTGCCTCTCGGTCCTGCCGGGCGCCTTCTCCGCTGCCCCGGGTCCCTCGGAGCTGCCCGCCGGCTAGCTCGGCTCCCCACGCTGGGTCAGCTCCAGCACGCGGTCTCCTCTCTAGGCTCGCAGCCCGGCTCGCACACGCTGTGGTTGCCGCTGGGTAGAGCAGCCGCGGCAGGTCCCCGCCGGCCGCCCTGAATTATTCATGGGGGGTGTATTATATTCGCTCGCACAAATTGGAGCCGCTGTGCAATGCTATCCGAGAGTCCCACGCTCCCCCCTCCCCCCCGCCTCTTCTCCGGTGCTAGCCTGAGCCTCTGCAACCACCGGGATCACGTTTCCTTTGTCATCTCGCCTCTTCGTGTGGTGTTTTATTAGGAAACAAAAGTTAAAAAAAAGCAGCAGCTTCCTCCGCAATTTGCACCGCCACATCCACTAGCAACTGGCACCGGGTTTGAATTAGCAACAGCGGCAGCGATAGCAATTACTCACTCCAAGTGATACAGATAATGTGGGATTCCAGCAGAGCCATCGCACGGCGGGGAACGGGTGGCTTCGCCCCTGCCCCCTCTTTGTCGCTCGGGAGGCTTGGGGTGGCTGCTTCCCCCTCAGGTTGAGCTTGAGAGCATGGCTTTTGCAGGGGCTCCGGCAGCTTGTGCTCCAGAAACGCCTCTCCTCTTCCCTCTCTCTGGACGCCTGTTATTGAAACTGATCGGAGTTCGGAATCCTTTTAATCTCCAAAGGAGCGAACTCACTTCCGCCTGAGCTCTGAGGGGGCGGCTAGGGGGAGGGGGGTCTAAAGGCAAACAGGAAACATTAACCCTCTTACTATTGCTGGCTTTTCTGTGCTGCCTCTTTCCCTAGCAGCCGTGGATTCCTGAATCTTCTAGTAATTCGCCTTTTTAAGGCTACAGAAAAACTGCGAGAGTTGCTTTAACTTTATACTGTTTAAAGGGTTTCTAATACTTCATCTGTCCGTTTTTTTATGAATTAGCCCTATAGCTGTGAGATATAAATAATCACAGTCCATACCTCTTAAACTTACTTTTTGTCTTTTATACGTGTGCTCATTTTTAAAGGAGGAGCAACTTAATATTAAAAGCGAGTGAGGGAAATTCCACAACTTTGATTGATTTTTGAAAACATCTAATTAAAATATATAGTTTTATGCCTTAAATCACTCAGTTTAAATAACATCTCTTATGTTCTAGTCAACTGGATTGTTTAAAACTTACAACTGTGATTCACACTTTAAAATTAAACAAGAAATCCTGTATAAGGGGAGTGGTGGGTGAAACGATTCTATTTCAGAGCTCTTTAAGCAGATAGTAAATACATAAAACTAGCCTTAATGCAATATCAAGGTTGCAAAATAATTTTTTAAAATTAAGGTTTAGTGTTTAAACCAAACTCTCACAAAACAGGAAATTCCAAGAGTTAAAGTTTCTGCTTCACTCTTAACTCATCTAAATTGCATGTCCAGTTGTATATATGGTGTGCTTTAAAACGATTTATCCTTTCTTATATGGAGTATTTTACAAATAATAAGAGAAACAAAGAGATTGAAGAGATTAAAAAAATAAAAATGAGTTAGAAATTAGTTACAAAGCAAGAAAGGGTTCAATATATAAACGAAAATATTAGGAAAGCGCTGAAACTGCCAAAAACAATAAACAGGTCATGAAGCAACGGCTAAGAAGCAAATGCTATTAAAATAAATCAACAAACAAGAAAAACAGGGTAAACATTGTATAGCTTTCCTCCTACTCTTTTAGCTTTGTCCTGCAAATATTTGTGCACATGCTTACTTTGTGTGCCCTGAATTAAGCACATGTTCAAGTATTTGGAAAATGGGCCATACTCTATGATCCTGGACCTTTTCTCTTTCACTGCCTCATTGACAATAGTGGGACTCCCTAAGAACATGCAGGTCCACACAGAGCTCAAAGTATGGGACTGGGTTGTGACATAGATGGGACTGCTTACATGCATTACTTTATAAGCATAAATGTTTGCAAAAGCACAGCCTTAGATTATCTTCAGGGCAGGGATTTGCCATATATTTGTGAAGGACCTAACACACTTTCTGAAGCTAAATACATTTATACTACATATACAAATGTCCAATGTGACTGAGTTAGTACTGCAAAATACATGTATTTTGTATTTAATCAGCTCATTTTAGAAAAGAATAAAAGGAAAAATACTGACCTAGCAATTGATTACAGGTTATACAAGCTTGATCAGGAGAGATTACGAATTCATTGTGTCACAGTCGAACTTCTATTATCTGAAGTCTGGTTGACCAGAGTTCTGTTATCTCAAAGTCAGTTGTGTCTCCCAGAATTTGAACAAACTTTGGGCTACTGGACTAGCAAAGAACTTGTGTACTAGGGACCTCATTCTTTTTAATGTAGAGCTACTTGACTGATACATATTGTAATGTGCAGTGGCTCACCAAACTTGCTCATGGTCATTTGGCTGCTCAGATAAAAGCTTCCACCTATTTCTTCAGTGGATCTTGTCAGCTTCTTCATTCCAAAATAATAATCTATCAGACAGAATTTCCCAGGTGGACTGTCACCATGTACAGTTTACACCTCTGCTTTATGCATGTTGACACTGTTTTGATTTTCCAGTTAATGAACTTGAACAAAGTGTCTCTAATATGGTCCCGTTGTTACACACACATTCTGTAAGCTCTTCAATACAAGACCCACTGCATTTGTGCCAAAACTTCTAAGCCTTACCACACACAGCTTCTTCCTATTTCAGCAAAAGAGCTTATAAATTGTTGTAAACAAATAGCTACCTACCACATTTCTTATGCCACAGCTATCACCTTCAGAGCTGAACACCTACAATTTTTTAAAACTGAAATTCTGTCTCTCACCAACCCTTTAGCCATCAGAACAAGCTGCTTATTTTGATCAAGGGTGGGTTTTGATTTTGAGTACAAAAAATACTGAAGTAAAGTTAAACTTAGTTTTGCATTTAGTTCTAAAAATGATGAGTTCCATATTCCAATGTTAGCTAACTAATCACTTATATACACTTCATCTTTCTTTAACTGTACAGTTAATAGCTCAATTTTTTTTCCGTTGAACGTGCCTGTCCCCATATTTTTGCATCAGCAACATTTTGTTATGTTTTAAAATATTTCCTCTCTCATCCCAATATGGGTAATCGATCTCACATTTATTAAAACCCTCATCTGGCAAAGGTGGATGTAATGATATAAGGGTGATGGGTGCAGGTTAAGAACCTTCACTTTCATGGGTAGAAAGTAGGACTGGAAACATTTTTCTATTAATTTTTTCATGGGCAGCAACAATTAAAATTTGCTTATAAAAATTGTCTTAATTTTCAGGACATTGTCTCATTCTGTTATGTAAGCTAAAATGAAATGTTACTTCTGTTTGTCTAAAGATGTTTCTCTGCTTTCTACTTCTCTTTGGATTGTTGGGTCATTGTTTCTCCTTTTTTATTATTGTTCTTTTAATGTTTGACACATGTGGTCTTAAATTTTATTTTCTCTTAACTTAAAAATTAAAATATCATTGCCACTGTTAATTTGAAATCATGAGTCAGAATTGAGACTATGTAATAACTTATTTTGAATTAAAGTACAAAGTCTAATACCTAAATAATATTAAAGATAATGTCCATTCAGCTGGAAATCTATAGCTGACAATAGCACTTGTCTAGACCTCCATCAGTGCTGTGTCTTTCCCCCCCGTTGCCCGGGTGCTCTCCATAACTGTCTCTATGAAAGTTTTGTTTGGGTCCTTCTTCATGCCAATGGAAAATAATATGATGGGGCTGGAAAGAAACTGCATTTGAGCTATTCACTTGAATCTACACCACATCTTAGCTCAGAGCATGCTTTTGCAGATATATATATGGAGGCTTTTTTTAAATTAATGTCATCATGGTAAGCCCAGTGTCTAACATGGCAATGTTACAGGGCAATTAGAATTGTACTCTAATACATCCTAAAAGACAGATTAACTGCTGGTTTAAAAGCTTTTGTAAACATGAATATGCACTGTAATTTGTTGTTGATTTGGTGGCATTTAACTGTAATTTTCTATGCAACCACTAACAGAGCTCTCTTTTTCCTTTTTCTCCAACACCGATGTAAAGCAGTCCAGCTGATTGTTAATTTGTATGCTGCCTTACCAGACCAATTCTTGGCAACAAGACAGAATATACAGTCCAATCATCAAAACCACTGTAAATGGTAGTTGCTGTAGCCTGGTGAATCTGATTCTTTATGTGCATTGACAGCTGCAAACATACTGACCTTGTTGTTTTTGATATTTTTTTTAAACAGTTCTACCTCCAAAGACGCAGAAATATTTTACCCCTTCAAATTATCTGTTCCTTGAGATAAGATTGTAGACATAAAAACAGGCTTGCCCTCTCCTGCTTTGAATACTAGCCTGTGTTTCTAACTTTTTGCAAATCCTCATGCAGCACAAGATCCTCTCCTGGTGAGTAAGTCCATGATGAAACACAATGCACCCACAAACCTGCCTGTCTTGATCTCCTTAAGAATGCCCTGACTCATTATTTTTTATGATTTAAATAACTTTTGATATATTTCAAAATAAACTCTAGACAGATATTTTTGAGATCTAAAATAGCAAGCTTACGGTTGTGTTTGTTACAATGTACAATACTGGGGAAGTATCTAGTCTCTGCTTGGCGTGCAGTTTGAACAGCTAATAGTCATAGGCTGTGTCCAGACTCAGTGGTTTTTTCGGGAAAAGTAGCCTTTTTCCAAAAAAACTTTACCTGCGTCTAGACTGCAGCCGCGTTCTTTCGAAATTAAATCGAAAGAATGCGGCTTTTCTTTCGACGGTGGTAAACCTAATTCCACGAGGAAGAACGCCTTCTTTCGAAAGTGCTCTTTTGAAAGAAGGCGTTCTTGAAAGCAAACAGGCTTTTTAGAAAGAGAGCATCCAGACTCACTGGGTGCTTTCTTTCGAAAAAGCGGCTTGCTTTTTCGAAATTCCGCGTGCAGTCTAGACGCTCTCTTTCGAAAGAGGCTTGCAGTCTAGACATAGCCACAGTTACACCATCTAACTTCAGCCAAACCAATTCTAGTTTGAGCTCTTTCTGGATTGATCCCACAACTCCTAAAGCTGTGTGTCAGCTAAGAATACAAGCTTTTCCCACCTGTACACTGACTTGCTCAACAACATATCCATCAATGGATGCATGAGCAAATACAGTAATTAAACCCAACTTTCTTTGTGCTATTTGCCTACCTAACTTTCTAGTTATCTTTATAAGAGCCAGTGGATCCCAATTTAGGGGGGACAGAAAGGGGAAGTGCTGTCCACATACCATAATACTCCTGAATCTGCAGGAACTCAGCATAATTCATCCAAGCCCGAAAGACTCTGGTGGATTTAGTGGGCTTTGTTGGAGAAGAGCTAGGCTTTGAGCTGAAAAGGAGGGATGACTGAAAGTCATACTGTCTGGGTAGAGAGGGGTCAGTTCAGAGACCCAGGACCTTCATCCAGGTGGCTGATGTCTGTCTCTTAAAATCAACTGGCTTTAGTGATTAACTTCTCTCCCTTCACTTTCATGGACAAGCAAACTTTGCTCCCCCAAGAACATGTAGGAAATATAATGAAAAGAATCTCGTGGTTTCCTGTCTCCTGCATGTGAGCAGCCTGCATTTTTTGTGTTCCAAAGAAGGGCTCATTGGGCTACAATTTCTGATTCACCTAAAGCAGTAGCTCTCAATACCCTTTTAGGAAGTTTGTTATGTCTTGCATACCCCAACTTACACCTCGCTTAAAACCTATGTACTTACAAAGATCAGACATAAAAATACGAAAGTGTCACAGCATAGTATTACTGAAAATGTGCTCTCAGTTTTATATTTATAAAATACATTATGAATATAAATACTGTACTTACATTTCAGTGGATAGAATATATAGAGCAGTGTAAACAAGTCATTGTATGAAATTTTAGTTTGTATTGATTTTGCTAATGCTTTTTACCTAGCCTGTTGTAAAACTAGACAAATATCTAGATGAATTGATATACTCCTGAACACCTCTATGTACCCTTGGGGTGCACATGCTCTCAGTTGAAAACCACTGATCATAGAGTACCTTTTCAAAACATGAAAACAACAGTGGCAACTCTCCAGCTCTGTTACTATAGGGGTGCCGATCTGGAAGAGAGGAAAAAGTACAGATTTTAGTACCTCAGAATATCTCTCAGAATTATCACGAGTACCAGTCTAGCTGATAGTCTAGCTGATAATTTATTTAAATTTAATTTCACAAGGACTTCTATCCTTTCTGTTCCCTTCTAACTCTGAGTGCATTTCTGGTGCCACAATTCCTTTCTTGCAAACTCTGTAATGCTTACTATACCTCTACCAAGCCTGTTAAATTGAACACCTGCAGGCTACGTCTAGACTGGCATGATTTTGCGGAAATACTTTTAATGGAAAAGTTTTTCCATTAAAAGTATTTCCGCAAAAGCACATCTAGATGGGCAAGGATGCTTTTGCGCAAAAAGTGCTTTTGCGCAAAAGCATCTGTGGCCAGTCTAGACACGATTTTGCGCAAGAAAGCCCTGATCACCATTTTAGCCATAGGGGCTTTTTTGCACAAAACAATTCTTCCCTGTCTACACTTGCCCTCTGGCGCAAGTATTCTTGCGCAAGAGGGCTTTTTCCCCGAGCGGGAGCGTGAAAGTATTTGCGCGAGAAGCACTGATTTTGTACATTACAAAGTCAGTGCTCTTGCGCAAATTCAAGCGGCCGGTGTAGACAGCTGGCAAGTTTTTGCGCAAAAGCATATGCTTTTGCACAAAATCTTGCCAGTCTAAACCCACCCACATTGTTTAATCTCCAGGTTACTGCACTGTTGCCATTACCCCTCCAAATTATGCTCAGAGCTAGGATCTGCAAATTTATTAAAATCTAATCCTGAACCTACTGGTGATTTGTCTTGGACAAGTCAATTCATCTCCCCACCCAGTTTCCAAACTTGAATGGCTAAAGGTAAGCATAGGCTAAATTAAGCTCTAGATTCATAAATAAGTAGCGTGTTTTTCAGATAACTACCCACAGTCAAACTGACTAGATGCCATACACAGTTTATAAAATGCATAAAAATGCCACTAAATCAATATTTAAAAGCTCTCAAACCTATCCCCCAAACACTTTCATATCACTTCCCCCTCCCTCCAACAAACATCATATTCACCTCAAATAGGGTTGCCAGGTGTCTGGTTTTGAACCAGACAGTCCAGTATTTGAGCTTTCTGTTTGGGAAACAATTTGAGAAAATATAAATATAAATGTCAGGTATTTTCTAAATAAGATGTAATGTAATGTCATGTGTATCGTATTTTTGTTGAAACCATCTGGCAGTCCAATCCCAAATAAGATCTTTCCCTTTATATCAATCAACCCACATTTTAATTCACTTCAAGGTAAGTCTCGGAGAATAGATAGGCCTAGCACCATACCCTGAAAGTCAAGAAATACAGGCTCTTGCCCATAGTAAGTGGGAGTATGGGTACGTCTAGACTACATGCCTCTGTCGCCAGAGGCATGTAGATTAGGCTACCAGACATAGTAAAATGTAGCGGTGATTTAAATAATCGCCGCTTCATTTACATTTACATGGCTGCCGCGCTGAGCCAACAAACAGCTGATCAGCTGTTTGTCGGCTCAGCGCGATAGTCTGGACGCGCGGGTGTCGACATCAAAGGTATTTGTCGACCACCCAGGTAAACCTCATCCCACGAGGCATACCTGGGTGGTCGACAAATACCTTTGATGTCGACACCCGCGTGTCCAGACTATCGCGCTGAGCCGACAAACAGCTGATCAGCTGTTTGTCGGCTCAGCGCAGCAGCCATGTAAATTTAAATGAAGCGGCGATTATTTAAATCGCCGCTTCATTTTACTATGTCTGGTAGCCTAATCTACATGCCTTTGGCGACAGAGGCATGTAGTCTAGACGTACCCTATGTTTCAACACTGAGGGCTTATAATTGAAAATGCATTGCTGCTGTCCCATTCCCCCACTGTTTAAAGGGCATAGTGTGGTGGAAGAGGAGCAGAGGTGGCTATCAACTGAAGCACACCAGGAGAGTACAACTGTTACGGTATCCCACTTAGGGACTGCTTTCACTGCAGGATTAACTCAAGTTATAACTCAAAGATTGGTACTAAGTCATCCCCTATTTGCAGGCACAAGCCCTTAACTCTAGTGTGGTGATGCTTTAAAGTTGAGTTGTCTGGCCTGTCAGGGGAATGGGTTAAAGCCTGAGGGGGTGTATACAACTTCTCAGTTGCCAACGTACCCGCAGACCACTGTGCGAATCCAGACTAGCTCCACTAAGTGCTGCTAGTGCCGTCCCACTGTATGCTCGGAAGGAACATACTAATTCTCCCACAGTGCACTGTGAAAGCATTCAGTGTTGATCAGGTTGCTGCTGTGCTTACAATTATAGGATGTGCCTGTGGAAGTCTTAGTGCCTCACAGGGGTGAGTGTAGATTCATAACCTGTGTGTGTAGCTCTAGGCTTGAAGGAATTTGATGCAAGGGGAGGGCTATACAATTTTGATAGGTATCTATTTAGATTGAATTTAATTTTAGGCATTTGTTTCCAGTTTTATCCATTTTCAGTTGCACAAAACTGGATTTTAAATATTTTTTTTATCTATTTAAATGTTCACAGTTGCAGGTAATTATTAGGAGAGAATTATACAATTATTTAATGAAAGTAGCTATTGAGTCAAAAGGAAAAACTTTGAAACCATTAAAACGCAAATTGTCAGTATCACATATCTAAATATACCAAGTAAATATCCTTAATAAGTTCTACATTTCAGTAATCAAGGATAATATTTTCTGTTTTGTATGTAGGATGAAATCAAGATTTACCCACAAAATCTTAATCCTTCTATACCTACTTATTGCACAGTGTGGCTGCTTATGTTTGAGGTAGGCCAATTTGCACAGGTGCTGGCTTCCTCTGGGCCCTGGGGGAGCTCAACCTTTATTATCCACTAACTTTAAGGAAATTTGTTTGTGTCAGGGGTTGGTTTTGACATGAAAACTACTAAGTAGCCTATGAGGTCTTTACAAAAGAGAGGCTGCCTTCCTCGGTGTTTTAAAGTGCCTAGCACCTTTTGGGTAGTAACGAAAATCCAAGTAATCATGAGAAGGGGAGAACTCTGCCTTGCCATGTAAAATCAAATGGCAGAAACTGCATCTCAGGAAGTTTTACAAAGACAGCGGGTAGAGTGCAGGTGAAGGAGAGCAGAAAAGTAGGAAATCAGGGAAACAGATGTGACCATGCCAGGATCTGAAGATGGTGATCTCAAGATTCGGGGGAAAGATTCCCATGCTTTTCCATCTGGCAGCAGAGGAAGTTATGTGAAGTGAGGGGGCAAGAGGCCTCCTCTCTCTTTCTTTTCCATTTCTTTCTCTTCTCAGTTCCCATGATGCCATGAAATATCAACTGCTGACATCAACTATATGTGCTGAATGCAGGTATTGTTTTTATTGTGCTATGCTATGCTATATATAGATTAGATGCCAGCCATTAACCAGAGAGAAGACACATGGGGAATTCAGTGGGAAGCTGTGCCGTAGGCACCACATTCTTCTCCTGTAAAGCAAAATTAGACAGAGTATATTGTAGAACTGGAAATATTCAAGGTAAATTATTTTTTGCTCTATTTGCTGAGCTGAAAAAAAATCATTAAAGATTAATTTGCAGTGATTATTTTTAGCATCAGGAAAGCAGCAGTCCTGCCCTTACAGAGTCCTCTGCAAGAAGCTTGAAAATAATTTGACATGACTATATGGACAGCTTCCTTTGCATTAAAATTAATGGTTGTAGAGTAATTTACACAAGTTGGACCTTATGCTAAGTTACATTATATTGGTCCAGAGTCTGTTTGATGAAAAAGCCTCACTAGGGGACTAAAATTAGGTAGAAAAAAAAATCTATGGATTGAGCCAGTTGTTTGAGGAGTGTGATTTATCAAAGATCCCATAAGACACATTGCAAAGGGCCTAAGAGCCATAGTAGAGAAATCACTGAAATCCACTGTTTGTTGGTAGGGGGCTTGTAATTGCCATGACAAAGCTGTATATCCAAATCCTGTCTTAGTCAGCACCACTTGCAGGAGTAGTAGCATTTTGAGGCATGCAGGATCATAGAAGTATCTATGCAGTGTTGTTGTAGCGATGTCTGTCCCAGGAAATTAGAGAGACAAGGTGGGTGAGATCTTATCTTTTATTGGACCAACTCCTGTTGATGAGAGAAATAGAAGCTAGTCCAATAAAAGATACTTCAGTGAGGTAGTATCTGTTTCAGCCAGACAATCAGTTGCACATTAAACCCATCTTAAGTAATTTCTGACAAAATTGATTTAGGTGGAATCTGACATTCATACTTAACATTGGATTTAATCTCATATTCCATTCCTTTCCTGTGGCTCCTCTCCTTTTCACTAGGCAGGAATTTTTTTTAATAAGTTAGTTGAAGCACAAAGTTTTTGTTTGTATTGCCTTTACTAATGGCCAAAGTCTGATCCTAATGGAATCAATGAGAGTTTTGCCTTTGCTTTCAAGAAGACCAAAATCTAGCCCACACCTCAATGTCAGGTAATTGCTGGCCATTGTTCTGTTTTCCCTGTCTTTCCACTAAATCCCTTCTAGGCCATTTATGGCTTTTCCTTTCCCAAGATATAATTTAGCCCTTAGTTAACAGATGGTTCGCTTAGTTACTGTAGTTCCTGCTGGGCTTTAAGAAGAAGTGATTCAGGTAGAATTGTTTAGCTGTAGTATTCCACAGCAAACTGAGAGAAAAGAGCAGTTCCTTTGAATTCTTGGTTCTCTAGATTACTTTGCAATTTGTACATCACAATTTCATCACCTCTCATGTGCAATCTGAGGAGTGTAAGTGATGTAAAAGGTGACTGCCATCCAAGACAAGTGCATGTTTGACTCCTTGCATCAGCAGTGCATGTACTCACCAGGGAGCACTTGTGATGATGCACAATGTAGTGCACCATGAGTAGGTATCCCAGCATGCAACTCACACCATTTTATACATTGTGGCACTGGGAGGTAGAGAAGAAACAAGTCTTGTTGGGGTGGCTGGGAGCAAGGGATCAACTTCTCAGCATGCAGCTTTGTCCATTCCATAATGTTCTGTGTATCCCATAATTTTTGCACCTTTGCTAAAATTCCCATGAACTCGGTGGCCCTAGTTGCTGTCTTCCATCTCTGTGAGAAGTAGGGAGCCTGCACAGCTCTGCACTACTGTCATGAGCATTGTAAGTACAGAACACATGATCTTCTAGTATTTGCAGAGTTGCAAGAATCACCAAATCTGTAGTGAAAATGACAATTTCATGGAGGACAGATGTCTGCGGGTTATAGCAAGACCCAATTCAAAGTTGGTGGTGGTGGTCACAAAGCAGCTATGGATGGCAGGTGCCGCTTCTGGGCCTGAGAAAAAAAGCACTGAATGAGGAGATCCCATTGTAACACAAGCTTGGGGCAACAAGCAGTGGTAATAGAACTTTTGGATGAGCATGGTCATATTTCTGGACCTGTGTACTCAGCTTGACAGTGCAGAAACATCAGGATGAAAGCTGTACCTATTTCCAGAGAAAATTATCCAGTCTCTAGTTTGTATTTTTGACCCCTGTTCTGAATAAGCAAAAATCACTCCCTCCTAAGGTGGGTGGACACTAAACTAGGGCTGTAAGAGTTTAACCAGTTAACCGATAAGCTTCAGCTTATCAGTTCTTGTTAATGGGTAAACTCCACAGGATCCCCGTGCTGCCGGGAGCGTTTATCTATGTGACCAATGGAATTTAAATCAGTTACATAGTTACTGTTTTTTAACTTTTTATACATCCCTACCCTGAGAGTGCAGAGTGAAAATTTAGGCATTATTATTAAAAAAAAGTGCCCTGGCAAACAGTCAGGTGGATATGGATGTGGCTTGGCAGCTTTGAAGTAAAAGGCCAAAAGTGAGACTGCGCAGTGTTGGCAATTGAGCATGTGCAGTAAGCAGTGAGAGAGAGGTCAGTCAAAGAAGCAGCTCGCTGGTGAGTACCTACTCAGACTGATCACAACTTGTTTTAAAGATTAGAGATGGCAATCAGAATTCTAAAATAATGCTCAAGACCACATTGTGGGAGTAACTGAGTCTTAGAATAGGAAGCTATATAAAAAGTGAGCTACAATGTAGCATAAAAATAGAAGTCCCACTGCTAGCAGTTTGGGAGACCCGAGGCTGCATCTGAAAAGGAGATAGACAAGCAGGAAGAGCCAGCAAGAGAAACCAAAGAAAAGCTGCTGCAAGGAGAGAAGAGAAAGCTGGAGCAGAGCAGAGCAGACAGAGCTGATGGACCAGGAGCTGAACAGCAGCTGCAGTGATTTGATTTCTTAAAAGAAAGCAGCAATGGATATGGTGTAAGCTAAATATTATTTTAATTACCAACTAGTGTTAGCAGAGCCTAGGATAGTATATGTACACGCAAGTGTTAAGAATGTTATTAATTGTATCATATCTATGTACACTTTAAAGCTATTTAAGATCTGCTGTTAGTAATTTGTTGCAAACTGGCCATTTGCAAAAAAAAAATTGCTTTGCTTAGTTCAAGGATGGACAAAATATGGCCTGCAGGCTGGATTCAGCCCATCTAATATTCAAAAGCACCCTTTATAGGGGGAGGGGCTAAGAGAGGCAGTAGGCCCCCTAAAGCTTGAACCCCAGAATTTCATATTTGAGGTCTGCTTAAAGCTTCCTAGCTCCAAAGGCATTTCTTAACTGTATCAGAGTTTGAGCTCCTTGTAACTTTGACTTTTGGGGCAGGGAGTCTGTTTTAAAAAGAGGGAGGCAGGGTGATTAAGAATAACAAAAGGCTGGGCATTCAAGGAATTGAAGGATTGTTAAATCATCATGAAAACATTGTTGGAAAACATACTCTACTTAACAGAAAGGGGGAAAAGAATAGGAGTAAGTGTTGTGCCTCTGGGATTTGCATGTGAACCACTCCTGTTAAACTTATAAATGTTTTTGAAAAAGGAGTAAACAGTGAGGTGATAAAACTTGCAGATGCTACAAAATTACTCAGAATAGTTAAGTCCAAAGCTGACAGCAAAGACTTACAAAGAGATCTCACAAAGCTGGGTGACTGCAGCTATGTCTAGACTCCAGGCTTCTTGTGCAAGAAGCTTTTTTCAGAAGAGATCTTCCAAAAAAGCTTCTTGCGCAAGAGAGCGTCCACACTGCAAAAGTGCATTGAAAAAGCAATGTGCTTTTTCGAAAGATAGCATCCAGACTTCCTGGATGCAATCTCGCAGGTAAGCAGTGGTTGCTATGGACAGAATGGCCACCAGGGCACCTGTGCTTTTTCCTCTTTGCTCTTCTTCCGAAAAACTCCCTCTTCCCTGTCCACATGCTCCTTTTTGCAAAAGAGCTCTTTCACAGAAAGGCTTCTTTCTTGTAGAATGAGGATTATCAATTGCACAAAAAGCCCTCTGTTCTTTCGATTTACTGTTGAAAGAACGCACTTACAGTGTGAACGTAACTCAAGTTTTGTCAGAAAAAACGGCCATTTTTCCAACAAAACTCTGTAGTCTAGATATAGCCTGGGCAACACAAGGGCAAATGGAATTCAGTGTTGATGAATGCAAAGTAATGCACATGGAAAGATATCATCCTGACTATGCCCAAAAAATGATGGGGTTTAAAAGAGCTGTTAATACTCAAGAAAGAGATCTTAAAATCCTTGTGGGTAGTTCCCTAAAAACATCTGCTCAATGTGCAGTGAAATTTCTAAAAAGCTAACAGAATATTGGGAATGTTAGGAAAAGAATAGATAATAAGACAGAAAAAATCATATTAAGAACATAAAAACATAAGAATGGCCATACTGGGTCAGACCAAAGGTCCATTCAGCCCAGTATCCTGTCTACCGATTGTGGCCAATACCAGGTGCCCCAGAGGGAGTGAACCAAATAGGGAATGATCAAGCGATCTCTCTCCTGCCATCCATCTCCACCCTCTGACAAACAGAGGCTAGGGACACCATTCCTTACCCATCCTGGCTAGTTGTCATTAATTTGTCATGCCTCCATGAATTTATCTAGTTCTCTTTTAAACCCTCTTATAGTCCTAGCCTTCACAACCTCCTCAGGCAAGGAGTTCCACAGGTTGACTGTGCGCTGTGTGAAGAACTTCCTTTTATTTGTTTTAAACCTGCTTCCTATTAATTTCATTTGGTGGCCCCTAGTTCTTATAGGAACAAGTACATAACTTTTCCTTATTCACTTTCTAATATATTGCCTCTATATAAAGTCATGGTATGCCCATATCTTGAATACTTTATGAAGATCTGGTCATCCCATCTAAAAAAAGATATGGAATTTGGAAAAGGTGCTGAAAGGGCAAAATAAATTATTGGGATAAGTAACAGCTGTCATATGAAGAGAGATTAACAAGACTGGAACTTTGCATCTTGGAAAAGAAATAACTAAAGGATGTGTGTGTGTGTGTGTGTCAGAGGTCTTGAAAATCATGAATGGTGTGAAAAAATAGAATAAGGAAGTGCTATTATTCCTTGATTAACATAACACTAGAAACTGATCCAATGAAATTTATAGACAGAAGATTTAAAACAAACAAAAGAAATTATTTCTTCACAGTCAATCTGTGGAACTTTTTGCCATAACAGAGTTCCACTAATTAAAAAATAAGTTCTAGGAGGATAGGTCCATCAATGGTTAGTAGCCGGAGTGGGCAGGAATGGGTGTCCCTAGCCTCTGTTTGTCAGAAGCTGAGAATGGGTGGAAGAGGATGGATGAAGATTGCCTTGTCTGTCCATTCCTTCTGAAATACCTGGCATTGGCCACTGTTGGAAGACAGGATATTGGGCTAGATGGACCATTGGTCTGACCAAATATGGCCATTTTGATGTTCTTACATAGAATCCAGATGTATCTGCCTCCTGCTGTAATCCCACTTCCTTCCCAGAGTTGAGAGAGAGTTCAGGAGTCCTGACAGTGTGTCTCTCTGCAGAGTTTGTAACAAACTAAGAATATACCTTAAACATTTAAGCCTAACAAGTGTCCCTTAAGTGACTTGCTGTAGATGTCAGAACTGAATGGATCTAATATTTATTTAATTTTCTTTCCTGTTCTATAGGAATTAGATACAGTGCTCCTGTGAGCAATTGCTCAGTTATCTGCCAAAAAAACTAGAGTTTAAGTGCCTTGGTAGCCTTTGGAAAGAGGTGATGTGGGGGGGGGGGGGAGAGGAAGGAGAAGTGTGGACAGGATTGGTCCCCCTCCTCCCAATTTGCTGTTTGACTTGTACTGAACATGTTCAGTGATGCAGTTGTCCTAAATCTGCCACATGCTTTCACTTGCCTCCCCCCATTGCAGCATGCACA
Organism: Pelodiscus sinensis; assembly: GCF_049634645.1. Lineage (NCBI taxonomy): Eukaryota > Metazoa > Chordata > Testudines > Trionychidae > Pelodiscus > Pelodiscus sinensis. The sequence goes on along the minus strand of NC_134712.1, from coordinate 183,478,565 downwards.
TGTGCCTCCTCCAAATCTGAAATGATGCCCCCTGCCACAATGGCAGCAGTTACAGATGAAGCACACTGAGATACCATTCTCCACATAGTCACAGAAAGCAAAAGTTAATATTCAGAACTCTTCTTCCTAGACATCCCTTCCCCTTGCGCCCCGAGTTTCAAACCAGATGTGCTGTGCTTCTGCACAGCCCCATTCACAACATCTGCCATTGTGACGATGGGCCTGCCAGTACGGAAGGAAATGAGGAAGGAATTGCTCAGGTGCATGAAACTATGAGTACAGAACAACAGTACTAAATATTGATACCACACCCCAGAGGGTTTTAGAAGTTCTCACTCCTGATGGTGACAAAGGCACATAGAGTACGGCCCCTTTAAGTGATGATAACTGAAACAACAGAAGCCACCATCCAAGGCACTGCCCACATGGAGCAGCATAAGCAGAAGTTGAGTTGTGGGGGCAAAGGTGTTTCCCTGAAGACTGATTTAAAATGCAGGAGCCGGGTTGCTGATTTATTGTAGTAGTGTTAGAGAGGCCAAAAGGTGATAAGGAGAAAGGTCTGAATAAGCCTGCTGGTCCAAGTTTTAAATGCAGAAAAACACAGGGGCAAGGGTGGTTGTTGTGGTTAACTGGAACTGTTAACCAATAAGCAGTCACTTATCAGTTACTCACGTAAACGCTAACATCCCTAGTGGTGAGGATGGCTTAGGAGGAAGCCAAAAGACAGAACATCTTTTAGAACAATCATAGACTACTAGAACTGGAAGGGACCTTGAGAGATCATCAAGTCCAGTTCCCTGCCCTCATGGCAGGACCAAGCACGATCTAAATTATCTGTGATAGATGTCTATCCAATCTGCTCTTAAATATCTCCAATAATGGAGATTTACAACTTCCCTAGGCAATTTCTTCCAGAGTGTAACCACCCTGACAGTTAGGAAATTTTCCCTAATGTCCAACCTAAACCTCCTTTGCTGCAATTTAAGCCCATTGCTTCTTGTCCTATTGAGGCCAAGAAGATAATTTTTTCTCACTCCTCCTTGTAACATTCTTTTAGAGACTTGAAAACTGATATCATGTCCTACATGTCACAATACTCACTGGAAAGGAAAACTTGGATTCCCAAACAAACAAACAGCTCTTTTTTCTCTCTTTCCGACACCTCCCAGCCTACTGTGTTCAGGGAAATGAATGGTGTACATTCTTTGTAAACAAATAGGATTGCACCAAAAAGACACCTGATCTTGTGTTATCAATTTTTGCTCCTAATAAAAACAACTTGGCAAGGCCCCAAACATTGGCTAACCAGGCCAGAAAGGGATAACATATGCCAATGATAATTAACCAACCCTGACTGCTATTTCACATGAGAGCATTAGCAGGGCTCTAGGTTATAGAGCTAAAATGGTTTGAGCCCTTCCTGGAGGGAGGTACCAATGACCATAGATGGGAAACTGCACCTTCACCATTAGACTTCTCACTTGTAGAGACCCACAAGGATCAATTCTCTCTGGTCCTTTTCAACGCCTACTTACAACCACTAAGTGACCTGGTCAGACAACATGAACTCAAGTGCTAATAATATGCAAATGACTCCTAAGTCTACCTATCCTTCACCATGTATGACCACACCACTGTTAACAAGATGGCCCAGTGGTTGGATGAGATCAGTTCGTGCATGAGCAACAGGTGGCTGGTGGTCAGAGAAGAGCACTTTTAAATAGTTTGAAGACTGGGTACATACAGTCTTTGCTGGTGGAAGGTACACACCCACAATTGGCTAGTTCAGTCTGTGATCTAGGAGTACACTGGGATTCCACACTGCTCCCACATAGCAGCATCCAGTAATGCCTTCTATCATCTGTTGGCTCTGAGACTCAGCGGAAAAAGCCCTTGGCTCAGTTTTTCGCATTTGTCAGGTCTCAGTAGGACTGCAGCAGTGCAATGTACATTAACATTAAGCCATCAGCCCTTAGGAATTCCAACTGGTGCAAAATTGCCGCATGTCTCCTCAGTAACATGAACTACCAAGAGCGCATGAAGTCTGTCCTCCTCTTTCTACACTAGTTTCCCATAGATAGAGCTCTGTGTGGCTACAACATTTGTACTTGAATCTATATCCATAAAAATGAGTCACTGATATCTGCATTGACATCCATGGATGCAGATACCCATGGATATAAAGCAGATATCCATGGATTTGCAGGACTCTACCCATAGAATCAAGCTTCTTGATCTTCAAAGTACTCCATGGCCTGGTTCCAGGATATCTTTAAAAAAAAAAGGACAGACCATCCAAGACTCTAGGATGAAGACCTTGGTTGACAGCTATTCTCCTCTAGCACAACAGAACTCTCAACAATAAAGATAAAGCTCATCTGTATGAGACCCCGAAATTCCTCAGGGAGCAGTCTGAGATTGGCATGTTCTCCTATGCTCAGGCACCAAGGACCATCCCAAATCTTGCCACTTTCTGTCCCAAATGCCATACACACTTTGCTGCCTCTGCATTCTCTAATGGCAATATGCTTCTAAATAAAAATAATTCTATCAAATGAGAGACTCCACTGGACCCTTCTCGCCTGGGAGAGAAAAGATGGAAAACCAAACCACAAGTGACAAAATGTGTAATAAGAAACTTGACTAACTACAAAAGGCACTCATATACCACAGTGATAAGTGCAATATAAGTACCTATAAAGAACAGACCACAATTCCAACCACAACGTTTGACAAGTACAATGTATGGTCAAAGTAGAGAGTTAAATGCATTTCTCATACAACTAAATTTGAGAAAAATCGCAAACTGCTCACAGTTATTCTTCTAGCAGAAGCAAAGGACATGGTATCATACATGTTATTTATTGTGGGTAGAGATCCAATGTTATGAACTTCCACTTATCTTACCTGTTTGAGCACATACATTCTATACAGAGTGAGCCATAGCTTTGAATCTGGATGGATATTTGTTTTAACTGATGTGATATAACTCCCCCTGCCCTAAATAAACATAACTCAAATAGGTTCAGAGGGTTCTTTCCTCACTACAATAACAAAATGGCTGAATATTATGTTTATGCTTCTGCATCGGGTATGCAGAAAATACTTCCTCCTTCCTGATTGTTTTCCTAAACCCCTGTTAGACAGAATCTTAATTCTTGGGGCTTTGTTTGTACAGTATTTCACTTTGATATAGCTTGTTAAATAGATATGAAAGCATCTCTCTAACACAGGAATAATATTGTGCTTATCAAGTGGAAACATTCTATGCATTTTAGATGTTCCCAAATTCCTTTTAAGGAAACTGTGGCTATTGATGGAAAGGATAGTAATGCCTAGTGAGGGAGATAGTCGAACACCTAAAAAAAAAAAAAAGAATACTTTTCATCCATGAGATAAGTTATCTAAGAAAAAAATAAAAAATTCTCTGCTCCTGACAACACAGCCTGACAACTAGCTGCCCAGATTTTTCCAGGATATACTGTTTCAGACACATTTGGACAACTTAGTAATTGTGTGCAGTCCAACACATTTCACAGAGCATTTTCAGGAGGATGGGGGACTGGGAATGATGGTTTATGAAGGTGCCAAAACATGGCAACTGAATTGTGTAGATCAATTGTTCTGAACCAGGAGTACAAGTGCTCCTGGGGGCACACACAGGTTTTCCTGGGGGTTCATCAGCTTGTATAGATATTTGCCTAGTTTTACAACAGGCTACATAAAAAGCACTATCAAAGTCAGTACAAACTAAAATGTTATCCAGACAGTGACTATATACTGAAATGTAAGTACAATATTTATATTTAAATTATTTCATAAATATTTGATAAAAATGGGAAAGTAAGCAATTTTTTCAGTAATAGTGTTGGGACTCTCTTATATTTTTATGTCTGATTTTGTAAGCAATCAGATTTTAAGTGAAGTGAAACTTGGGAGTACGCAAGACAAATCAGACTCCTGCAAGGAGTACAGTAATCTGGAACGATTGAGAGGCACTGGTGTAGATGACGTATTAGAGCTCAGTCCCCTTGAATATGGTTCCATTTTTAGATGAGGTGAGTTTGAGATTAGTGTCAATTTAGGTTATGTGGTATGTAAACAATTCTCCATGTTTCCTGTGTTCAGCTCGCTTAGGGTTTTTATTAATCAATTAGTTTTGTTATATAGAAGATGTATGTTCGACTCTTGTGTGAATGTAATGGCTTTGCAGATCCAAAGTGTATGAGACAAACTAGCAGTAATATTCTTCAGGAAGTGGGCTGAAGAGCCTATACTTAAGACCCAAGCTCTGTTCTCCTGAAATGGCATTTGATCTTGTGAGAAAATGAGCAGCGAGAAAATGATCTGTAAAGTATGAACTGAACTCTACCTGTAGCCTACAGATTTCAGATAAAAGCAAGTTGAATAAGCTTAAAGCTTTCAGATACAGAAACCTTGGCCAGTTTGTAAGGCTGAAATGCATAATCTGATCCACCTATAGGCCAAAATAGCCTGACCTTTAGATTTTCCTCCAGAGCTCTTGAATAATGTATTACATTTCCCAAAAGGCTGAGTTCTATCTAGGCGGTAACTGACAGCTCTCTTGACATCAACTAGCTGTAAAAGCTGGCCTCTCCTGGAAGGTTATGAAGTTCTAGGGGAAACAACACAGGCAGAAAGACCGACTAATGTAAATGAAATGTAATGTAAATGTATTGTGGTTGGAAATTAGGAAGCAAAATTGAGCCCTATCTTGTCTTTATTCAAAATAATAATAATAAAGTGGGTTTGCAAACATTTGCAATTTTAAGATTTTCCTGGCTAAACAGTTACCAGGGAAGAAACATCAGTGAGAATTGATGATAATAGCAAGAAGTGTTGTGTCAAAAAGCCCTTCCACAAAATTAGTCTATGCATAATTCAAGTGTCTAGATCAGTAGGTTTATGATTTTTTTTCTTCTTATCACAAAGCATCTTTCAGATATGCCTGGGAAGGAATACACTGTTACCATTCATTCCTGTCCATGGATTGTTCCTCAGTTAAGGACTGTCAGATCGTGCCTCTATATAGAATGTCCCACCATCTAGTCGGTGGCTGGCTTTTGCATGGACTAACCTTTGGCTGTATTTGCATTATTTTCTTTGGCATCCTGAATATCTTTTACAGCGCCTTCATCGTAATCTTTTCAGTTGCAGTCAATCCCATACCGTGATTTCATATCCTTCTAACTTTATTCATCCTAAAATCAATAGCAGGATGTGGCTCTACCAGAGGGATCTCCAAAAGCTGTTTTAAAGGCCTAGGATGCACTTACTTGATCGTTTGGAAACTCATTAAACTAGTGGATGTTTATTTGCATATGCAAAATTCTCTTTCATGGCACCGACCACTAGAATTTCTCTGTTATTAATACTCATATATATAACACTTGAAAATTAAATAGGGCTTTACAAACCAAATGCCCCGATTCTACTTTTATTGAAGTCAGTGGGAGTTTTGGCATGTATTTACATGGGAATATGATTCAGCACACTGAATAAAACAGATTTTTGCCCCTAAAGAATTTATAATTGTATGAGAAATAATGTGATGTGGTATATATGCATTAATACTGACCAGCTGGTGCTTAGCAGAGCTAGCTGAACAGCATTTGTGTAACCAGTTTCAGAGGGATAGCCACGTTAGTCTGTAACTAAAAAAACTCTTAAATGGTCCTGTAGCACCTTAGAGACTAAATATACACACATAGTATCATGAGCTTTCGTGGGCACAACCCACTTCTTCAGATGAATGGAGCAATGGGTCCAGAGGTACAAATATATAGCAGAAAAAGAGGGGCAGTGGGAGGGAAAGCTTCTAAGGTCCTACAGGACTATTTGTTGTTTGTTTTATTATTTATGTAACCAAACATCCAGGAAATATCAGGAAAGATTTTAGTTATAAGTGATTCAAAAATTTAGCCCTTTTTAAAGATAATTGTAGCCTTTCCTAATACTGTTCAGTGTTTTAAGCATTCTCTAAATAATTTGGACAAATAATTTTCAACAAATTTCATATTCACTATTTGAACGTTTTTATTATTCATATAATATTTAATACTTGGATTGAAGGAGATTATTTTCCTACAGAAGAGGAATGGACACTGAATCCCAAACAAGCGTTAGTGCATTTCAAGTGCAAATTATTAAGTTTATCACATTCATGAATATTTTCATGGATATCCAGAGGTCTTCTGAGTATTTTCTGAATAGTATATCGTATGACCCCATGTTCATCAGCAAATTGAATTTGAGTAATTTTTTCATGAATATGATAGTGAAGCTATTTGGCTAGCTATCTTGTTTAGTCAAAACTTAGTAGTTTCAACTGGTTATGTTTTAACCACACACTTGATCCATGCCAGGTCAATGCTGATTTGAAGATATTGTTTAGCATAGTTCCAAGTTAGAATGAGCTACTTTTATCTTTTTTGCTTTGTCTTTCTCAAAATAACATTGAAAGATAAGGTTGTACACTTGTTCTTTGATCATTAAGCTCCTTCTCTTGAACAGTGACCATAAAGGATAAGTATATGTTGAAAAAAAGAGCTAGTAATCATCATGTACTATTTCCAGGAATAAGAAAAGCTTTTTTTTTTTTTAAAGCAGGGTATAAGTACTTTGAAAAATCTGTCTGAGAGCAATAAAGTAAACCCAGTATGTACATTTTCTTCTGCATATTTTTGTTTTCACAATATAACAATGCCTAAAATAGTCTGACTGGAAAATCATAGTTTCAAGCTGTAAGCTCCCAGAGCCAGGAATTGTCTCTTAGTTTGTACAGCATCTTAAAGTCCGTAAGACTGATAATACTCTTGTTGAAATTAATGGGAGTTTTGCCTTTGACTTCACTATATGCAAGTTCAGGCCCACTAGATTAGAGTAAATATGAAAAATCACATTAAAGAATCTGCCCCCATATCTGATTTGTATGTTAATAGCAATCTTTATGGCCTGATTTAATGTCCACTTAAATCAGTAAAAAGTTTCTCATTGGTCTCAGAGGGATTTAGAAACAACACTACATATTCTTAGCTCACCAGACCTTAATATTCTTTTGCATATGTGATCTACCTAGTTAATTTTTCTAATGAACAGAATAATCTAGATCCTTCTTTTTAGGAGGACATAATCATTGGATAATAAAATATTCAGTTGTATGGCAACTAAGTACATTAAGATAACAGCAGGAATTATGTAACCCAACATGTCAAATGGTCATTCCTTCCTTCACATTTTAAGGAGCAAGTCCTAACAAGATGGACATATCTCCTAAGAATGAAGGCAAAAATCTTTGGAGCAATGCTCACTTTAGAGTGAGCATTTAGGAGATAAAAATGTAAAAGAAAGACAAATATGCTAGAGTCAAAACCAGAACATTAACACCTATTTCTCAGTAGTTGTATTCACGGGGGAGGGGGGGGGGGGCGCCTCGTTCAATAAGGCACTTAAGCACATGCTTAACTTTAGACCTGTGATTAGTCTCAGTGAAATCAATAGAACTATGCATATGCTGAAAGTTACACCAGTACTTAAATGCTGCATTCCATCAGGGTCTTAAGGAACATAGGAGTTTGTTAGATGAGCAAAGAGGAGGGAGATAGTAGGCTGATTTCAAGGCATTAACATGCAGGGTTCTGTTTTTAATGTGACATTTAGCTTTTCTCAGGAAGGCATTTGAGAGTTAGGTTTACCATTTAAAAATTAGAAGAAATTTTGAATTTTACGTTGTTGGATACTGAATTAGCCCAAGAAAATAAAAAAGTGTTCTGTACGTGGATTCCTTGAGGATGTAAAGTGACTCAGAGCACATGGAGAAAGGATGCAAGTACATATGCCATACTGAAATGAGAGAATATCCAGAAACCATTCTTCTTCATGGAAAACATGACGCACAAATCCCACTGACATTACTTGAAAGGAAAAGCTTCAGGGGGAAGCCGAGTTAGTCTGTAACAGGAAAAACTTAAAAAACAATGAATAGTCTAGTAGCACCTTAAAGACTAACAAAACATGTAGATGGTATCTTGAGCTTTCATGGGCAAAACCCACTTCTTCAGATGACCAGAGTATAATAAGTCCAGATCCAAGAATATATAAGGGAAGGGGGTTGAGGGAGAAGGAAAAAGGGGCAGGGAGAAAGAAAAAGAGAGACAGTGAGTAGATAGTGCAAATAGTTACAAGAGGCTGTTAAGAACCATTAGCACCTCCATTGTTTGGTTGGTTGTTTAAAGTCATTAAAATGTAGAAGATAGTGTGGGAGCCATCCTATATCCCCGATCAGATCAGACCATTAGCATAAGAATTAAACTTGTGAATGAAGTTTAAGTTCCAATCCTTCTCTGTGTATTTAGCTTGTGGAATTGGTCTGAAACAAAACAGCAACTTGGAGATCCATTAATGAGTGTCCAGGAAGATTGACGTGTTCTCCAACAGGTTTTTGTGTGTTGCCTTTTCAGATATCTGATTTATGTCCATTAATTTTTTCCTGTAGAGATTGTCCAGTTTGGCCAATATACATTGCAGTGGGGCATTGCTGGCATTTGATGGCATAGATCACATTAGTGGATGTACAGTTAAATGAGTCTTTGATTTGATGGCTGATGCCATTGGGTCCAGTGATGAAATCACTGGTATAGATGTGTGTGCAGAGTTGGCACTGGGGCTGATTGCAAGGGTGGGTTCCTGGATGATTATGATGTAGGTGTGTTCCATGGTTACTGGAAATAATTTGTTTGAGGCTAGGGGGTTGTCTGTAAGCAAGCATTGGCCTTTCCCCCATGGCCTCTGAGAATGAGGGGTCATTTTCTAGGATAGTTGTAGATTGTTGATAATGCATTGGAGGGGTTTAAGTTGTGGACTGTAGGTGATAAGTGGAATTCTGTTTTCTTTTCTGGGCCTATCTTGAAGTAGTTCATGTCTGGGTACTTTTTAGATAACTTATTTTTTGAGTATCCAGACATGAACTACTTCATATGGAATTGCATATTCTGGCACAAATCAAAGGTGATGACAGTTCTTTCTTATGAGCTAGCCTCCACACTATTGGAATTGAATGTCTGCCCACAAAACCTTTTTTAGGAGCAAAAAACCATGTTGGGGGATGCACCTTCAAGCTTCACATTCAGTACCTACAGGTATAAATACCTCGCCACCTCAACCATCCTTCAGTTGCTCTGTGCAGCAGTTTGACTGGCTGGTTGATAGAGATTTTCCTCTTCACACTGTATATATATCGCTAGCTTATTTGCTAATAGCAAACAATAGTATAGTTGTTCATTGGTAATCATAGGAAAGGGCCTTTCCCAGAGCTGTTCGTTTTTAAATAATACCACACAAAACATTTTGTGCAAAGATTATGTCAGTAGTGTGTAAGGTGTGAATACAGGGTTGTTTAGGGTCACTGTATTTAGTTTGTTAAAATAGTTCACAGTGTAGTTAAGTAGCTAACCTTTCTGTTAGTTCTCTGAAGGTCTGTACAAGAGGATTATAGCTCAGTGCAGCATGCTAGTGTGAGCTGAAATTCATATCTTGATAGTCTGAACAGCAGAGCCATGTAGACATGGCTTAAATCCCACTTTCAAAATTGATGTAAGTATTTAAGAACTAAAATCTCGCAGCAAGTCAATAGGCTGTAAGTGCTTAAGAAGCTATCTCCCTTTTGAAAATGAGATTTAGGCTCAAAATCGTTAGGCACATAAGAAAATGTTACCCAAGATCAGGGATGTTCTGCATTAATGACTTTTATCCCAAGCCATGGATGAGAAGAGACCTCGACTCCTGTTTTTTCCAAATGCAGGAGACACTACTGGTTTATGGATCTGTTTAGGAATTCCCTTGAAAGGTAGAATGACTTCTGGCAGGTCTGATTGATCCTGACATCGTCTTTGGTTGCAATGACTGCTCATGCTAGGATATGTTATATTTCTAAGTGGAAGTAGTTCCAGAGATGTATTTAAGCCCAGAGCAATTGACCTATTTTTCCCTCATTCCTATCATGCTTTATTTTAGTGGCTAAGTCTTCAAAATTATCAGTAGCTAACATTTATTTAGCTGTTGTCTCAAAGGGATTTTAAATAGTCTTATGAATAGACACCTTCTAATCCCCAATCCTTGTGCTGGGATACAACAGTGTAGACGCAAGTCCCTTGGGTGAGGAATGGGGTAGCCCATCATGGGGGAACCTGGACTTAATAGTACAGAATAAGGTAAATTAACTGAATTTAGAAGCTGATTGTAAATCTAAGCAGTTCAAGTTCATTATCCTTGCAAGGCGAGCAGATTAGGGTGCAACCACTAATATCCATTCCTAGCGGGCCAGTTTGTCCTGTCCCAGAGCCTTTACTAAAGGGTGGTTTGTCTACTGACAATAATTCTTTCAAACTGCAATTTCATTATAATGAATCTCCTCTCATACAGAGAGCTGGTCTGAGCTAAAACTTCATAACTGCATAATGCCTGCGAGAGTGTTTTTTGCTTTTTGTATAGTACTTTCAGATTAAAAACATCTGTCAACCTAAGTGCTAAATATTTTTTGAGTTCCAATATATTTACTAACAGAATCTTGATGGACTGGAGCATTAAGAAGACATCTATCTTTCTACCATCAGTTGCACCAATTGACCTCGTTTACACAAAGCCAATATCTTTTTACATCCTCCACCTCTAACCATGGAGAAATTGAACCATCAGTATTTGGTTTTGACAAAGTATTGGGGGATGAGTTTGTAATAGAAAAAGGTAAGTGGGCCTCCATGAAGTTATCAGCAAGTCTCGTGATCATGTAATAGGTGTGTAGTTAGGAGGAGGATATTCCTCTTTGTAATGACATGCATCAGTTTTGGAGAAACATAGATGAAACACAGAATTGTCTAAGGCTTCATCTACACTACCAAGTTTTGTCACCAAAAACTGCCTTTTGACAACAAAACAGTGAGAGCATACATACTGGAATGCAATTTGTCAGGAAAAACACCCAGTTTTGGTGACAAAAACTTCCATCCATACAAGAGACTTTTTCCTTTTCCCTTCCTTTTATTATTGACTGCTGTTTGTTTTGTTGACAGAACTGGCTTCAGCCAGTATCTCACAATGCCTGTCCTGATGGCTCTGCTCAGTGTTTTGATCTCTGCTGCCCTGCAGGCATGCACCTTTCCCCTTTCAAAGCTCTGGGAAATATCTGACAGCTGAGCGTAGTACTCCATTTGGGGAACAAACAAAGAACAAAATAATTGGAATGCTCCTGTTCTGCCCTGTACTAGGAACACAGCCTCAGGCAGACTGCTGCTGTAGGGGGAGGGCTAGAGAGATTGCTGTGCTGCTTTGACATTCCTCAGCAAGGAGAGCTCACAATGCTACTCATGATTCTGGTCCCAGCTGCTGAGGAGGCTGTGGGAGAACTCGGAGGGAATCCCAAGAAGAGCAGGGATCAGCCCTGCCTTCCCACAACACTGCACTGTGGGATATGTACCCATAGTGCATTGCTTACACTGTTGATGATGGTGCCCCCAAAGTGGACTTTAGTTGACACAGAGAGCAAGTGTGAACACCCTTTGGTGATTTTTTGTTTTGTTGACTTTTGGGTGTCAATATACAATTTTAATCAACAAAACTTGGGAGCATAGACGTACCCTAAGTCACTTTAAACACTGCAGAGATATTGAACTTGTCCAATGTGACAGCCCAATAATCTTTAGTTTATTTTTCTCTTTTAGCTTCATTTACGCAGCACAATAGTGGCACCCAGTGGTTGGTTAGTTAACTATAAAAGAAAAACATGATTATCTAAGGAATACATTTTCCAGTTCCAGCTTTCACAGTGACAGGCCGCATGTGCACCAAATAAAAATTTGCTAGGAAAATAAGTTCTCTTCCTCAGCTCAACAGACTTAATTCACTCAGAACAAAATTCCATTTGTGTGCACAAACTGAACAGTGGGTAGCCGTGATCAAAGAAGGCAGCAGATTTTACTCTTGATTAATAGACTAAAATCAGTCCCTAAGTTTCTCTCAGGCTAGTTCAGAATGGACTCTTGGACGTGGGCTAAGTAGTTGGCAGCACCTTGAGTTACCCAGGTTTGAGAAATGTTGGCAAAAATCTGCTAGGTCCTTTGCCCTTATAGTCATTAAATTCATATACTTTGTCTCGTTCCTTTATTGATTTGCAGAGCTTCTGTTCTTCCTGCAGGATATGTTCAGGCTTCAAAGCTGTATCTAGAGGTCTTAACAGCCTGAAAGTTGATTCCTTTGATGCGTGAAAGCTCAAAAATAATGCCGTCAGCTGCAAGTGAAGGAAATCAGACAGAAGTCGTATCAACGAATCAATTACAAGCAGTGCCAGGAATGGGAAGACAGGGTGTTTGGCAGGCAAATGAGTAAGGACCCTAAGGAAAAGGGCACTACGTTTTGGTTTGCCCTGGGCACTGTGTGATCTATAGCAAACCTAGTCCAGCCAACTATCGTATTTATAAAGAAGATATTAGGAACATGATGCAACCATGCGATTTCCTTTTTCAGGCAGGAAGAAGGATTCTTAGTGGGTGCTCATATGGCACATTTTTCACTGATGAACGCGGTGCATAAATTGCTGTAATATAAGCTGCCCCACCGATAATGCAGCTAAGAGACAATTCTGCACCGTATTTTGAACACCGTGGACTCCAATGGCATGTTTCAATCTGAGGTGCTCAGAGCAACTTTACAAAAATGGTGGCTCTCGTTGTGTATAAATGGGAAAGCTGAGACTCAAAGATGTTAAAGGTGAACTGCAGAGAAAAGAACAGTTACTTACCTGTAACTGTTGTTCTTTGAGATGTGTTGCTCATGTCCATTCGAAGTAGGTGTGCACACCGCGTGCACCACGTCTTCCGGAGCGTTTTCCCTAGTGGTACCTATAGCGCCGGCAGGGCGCCCTCTGGAGTGGCGCCGCCATGGCGGGGCATAAGTACCCCTGCCGGCGCTGCCCCACCTCAGTTCCTTCTTGCTGGATATTCCGACGAAGGGAAGGTAGGGTGGGAGTCGAATGGGCATGAGCAACACATCTCGAAGAACAACAGTTATAGGTAAGTAACCGTTCTTTTCTGTTTTGAGTGGTTGCTCATGTCCATTCGAAGTAGGTGACTACCAAGCTAACCCCAAGAAGGAGGGGTCGGAACAGTCATAGCACCAGAGTCATAAAGGAAGGTGAACAATAAACAGATTTATTTGAACAATAAACAGTGACAAGTCACCAACCCAGAACAAGACAACCAGATCTCTATATTTACATATTTACATCACAGATTCAAGGACTGCGGAGCCCACCTTTGCATCCTCCCTGGCCTGTTGAGGTAGCACATAACGTGTTGCAAACGTGTGAAGGGAAGACCAGGTGGCTGCCCTGCAAATTTCTGTGATCGGTACCTGGGCACCAAAGGCCACCGAGGACGCCTGCGCCCTGGTGGAGTGTGCCTTCACCTTGGGTGGGGTTTTACCAGCCAGGTGATAGCATTCTGTGATGCACTGCACCACCCATCTTGATAGCCTTTGCGTGGAAATAGGCGACCCTTTGACCCTGTCCCCAAAAGCAATAAACAACTGTTGTGATTTACGGAACGGCCTGGTCCTATCAATGTAGAACGCCAGCACCTGCTTAGCGTCCAAGGAGTGCAGCGCCCGCTCCTTAGAGGAGGCGTGCAGCTTTGGGAAAAACACCGGGAGATAAATCTCCTGGGACAGGTGGAATGGTGATACTACCTTCGGAAGGAAGGCTGGATGAGGCCGTAGCCTTACGTTGTTACTGGAAAAGACAAGGTAGGGCGGGTCTATAGTTAACGCCCTTAGTTCCGACACCCTTCGAGCCGATGTAATGGCCACGATAAAGGCAACCTTCAATGAAAGGTGCAGCAGGGAACACGTGGCCAGTGGTTCAAAGGGAGGTAGCATAAGCCTGTGGAGGACCACGTTAAGGTCCCAGGCGGGAAGTGGGGCCCTCACCGGGGGGTACAGCTTTTCCAGGCCAGTAAGAAACTGTTTAACCACTGGGTTAGAAAAAAGGGAGACGCCTGCCATACCAACATGGAAGGCGGAGAGAGATGCCACATGGACTTTGATAGAAGAGAAAGATAGGCCACTAGACCGAAGCTGGAAAAGGTAGTCAAGAATAGTTGGGATAGGAGCCGAGGACGGGTGCACTCCTCTCCGGGACGCCCAAGACGAGAAGCACCGCCACGTGGCCGCGTATGACCGTCTAGTAGAGGGTTTCCTACTACTGAGGAGAACCATCTGAACCTATTGGGAACATTCCCTTTCCGGTTTGTTCAACCACGGGTAAACCATGCCGTTAGATGGAGAGACCGGAGATCCGGGTGAACCATGACCCCCTCGCCCCAGGGTTGAGTTAGCAGATCCCGGACTGGAGGGAGTGCTATGGACAAGCATGTCCACCAGGATGGGGAACCAGAATTGTCTGGGCCACCTGGGGGCTATGAGGATGATCGAAGACCGAAACGTCCTCACCCTGGTCAGTACCCTGGAGATTAGGGGAAACGGGGGAAAAGCATAGAGGATGCCCTCTGGCCACATGGTCGTCAGGGCATCCCCCCGAGAATATTTCCCCAGTCCCAGCAGGGGACAGTAGTTCCTGCACTTGGCATTGCTTGCTGAGGCGAACAGGTCTAGGCGGATATAACCCCACCTGCGGAAAACCTGGCGGAGAGCAGAGTCCTTGAGGGTCCACTCATAGGCTCCAAGGGATCTGCTCAGCATGTCCGCTAACAGGTTTTTGCACCCCGGGAGGTATTCCACTTGAGGTGTGATGTCGTGCGTGACACACAAAGTTGTAGGGCCTCTTTGCAGAGGGGAGGTGAACGCGCCCCACCCTGCTTGTTGAGGTAGAAGACAGCCGCTGTGTTGTCCATACGAACCAGGATCGAGCGGTGGGCGAGCCTTGGCAGGTAGGCTTTGCAGGCTTGCCTCACTGCCCGCAATTCCCGGACATTTATGTGTAGGGCTCGCTCGGAGGGGGACCAAAGGCCCTGAGTTCTGTGTCGCCCCAGGTGTGCTCCCCAGCCCAGGTCGGACGCATCGGTGACCAGCGTCAGGGAGGGGGGAGGGGTATTAAACGGGACCCCACTGTGAACCACAGGTTCCTGGGTCCACCATAGGAGGGAGTCCAGAATTACTTTGGGCACCGTAATTATCGAGTCCCAAAGGCCCCTGGACTGGCTGAAGGCCTTCGACAACCACGCCTGCATGGGTCTCATCCGCAACCTGGCATGGCGGACCGTGTACGTACACGCCGCCATAAGGCCCAGGAGCCTGGAGCAGACCCGAGGGGTCGTTATAGGGGACCGAGTTAGGCCCGAGATCAGCTCCACTATGGAAAGGAACCTGCTCTTGGGCAGGAATGCTCTTGCCACCCTCGAATCGAGGAGGGCCCCCACGAATTCTCTCTGTTGCGAGGGGGTCAGGGACGACTTCTCGATATTTATCATGAGTCCTAACCTTAGGAAAAGGGCTCTTGTGTGAGCCACGTGAGCTTCTACCTGCCTGTACGAGCGACCTCGGATCAGCCAATCGTCGATGTACGGAAACACGTGTTTGCGGAGATATGCAGCAACCACTGCCATGCATTTCGTGAATACCCTCGGTGCCATACATAAACCAAAAGGGAGCACCATAAACTGAAAATGGTGTTGGCCCACCATAAACCTGAGGAACCTCCCGTGGCTGGGTCTGATTGCCATGTGGAAGTATGCGTCCCTGAGGTCGAGAGTCGCGTACCAGTCTCCTAACTGTAGCACTGGGATGACCGATGCCAGGGTCACCATTCTGAATTTGTGTTTTACTACCACCCTGTTTAGATTTCGGAGGTCCAAGATGGGACGGACCCCTCTGTTCGGTTTGGGGATAACAAAATAACGGGAGTAAAAACCCCTTCCTCGCAGCTGCGGAGGAACCGCCTCTATTGCTCCTTTTTCGAGGAGCGCAGACACCTCCTGGCACGGGATGTGTTCGTAAGGGGTGTCCCTTACTAAGGACGGAGAAGGGGGTTTTGAGGGCGGTGGGCCTAGGAATGGGATAGAATACCCTCCATTTACTATGTTGATAACCCAGGCATCCGATGTTATTATGGCCCATTCATGGGCAAAAAGGGATAGCCTGGACCCAAACGGGCCCAGGGTAGGAGATTGGTACGAGACTCTCGAGCGAGGCGTCAAAACTGGGGCTTGCCCTGATGGGAAGGACTGTGAGGACCTCCAAGCTGGGTATCAGTCCTGGGGCGACGACGTTGGCCCCTAGCCCCCTGAGGGTGTGCGGCCGCCCCGGAACCTCCACCGGAGGCCCGGGGACGGCGCCTCCAGTAATCCTCACGGGGGACCTGGGGCTGCTCCTTCCCTGCTGCCTATAGGGCAGCTGTCGCCGCTGCGGAGCCTGCGTGTGGATGCCCAAGGACTTCAGGGTGGACCTAGTGTCCTTCAGAGTATGGAGCCTAGAGTCAGTGTGCGCCGAGAACAGAGCTTTGCCCTCGAAAGGCAAGTCCTGAATAGTATGCTGCACGTCCGGGGGAATTCCCGAGACATGGAGCCATGCCCCCCAATGCATAACGACACCAGTCACCATCGTGCGGGCCACTGAATCCACCGTGTCCAGGGCCACCTGGAGAGTGGTTCGTGAAATGACTTTGCCCTCTGAGGTAACAGCCGCGAACTCCTGATGGTCCTCCACAGGGAGTCTGTCTTGGAAGTTTTCGACGGCCTGCCAGGTGTTAAAGGCATACCTACTCAGCATCGCCTGCTGGTTTGCGATGCGGAGCTGTAACGCCCCCGTGGCGTAAACCTTACGGCCCAATAGGTCCAGCCTCTTAGGCTCCCTAGCTTTTGGAAAGGGCCCCGGCTGAGGGAGTCTTTCCTTTTGGGCCGCGGCCTGCACAACTAAGGACCCAGGGGTGGGTTGTGAGTACAGGTGATCATGCCCCGAGTTTGGGACATAGTAACGCCTCTCGACCCCTTTTAAGGTAGGGGTTAAGGTTGCCGGCGTTTGCCACAGGGCATTGGTAATCTTTGATACCGTTTTGTTGAGCAGTAAGGCTAATCGCGCAGGCGCGTCGTCCGTGAGGATGTCCACTATTGGATCTGTGTCCTCAATAACAGGTTCCACCGGCACGGCCAAGTTGGCAGCCATGCGGCGGAGGAGGTCTTGGTATGTGCGGGAATCCATTGACGGCAGACCCGGTGCAGGGTCTGCTAGTGCCTCGTCCAGGGACGACGACGACGACGACTCCTGAAGTGGCACAGGAACAGTTGTCGCCAGCTGCGGAGCTGTCTGCGTAGCTTGTGCTCCCGATGGGTCCACCTCCGGTGCCGGCGGTTGCGGTGCCGCTGGATCGGGTTGGGGTGCCCGGAGAGGGGAGGGAGGGGCTCGAGACAGGCACGCAGACGGACGGGAACGGTGCCCAGACGTCCCTGACCCCAAAGAAGGAGGTAGCTGACCTTGCCACTGGTGGTAGGCCCAGGGGGTCCAGAAAGGCCACTGTGGGTGTGGAGGCCACGTTTGTTGAGTGTGGTCCCTCCTACGTCTGGACCTCGATCTATGTGTCGAGGATGCCCTCGAGGAGCCCGAACGGATGGAGGAAGCATCCGAGTCCGAGGAATAATCGGACTCCGGCCAGGGTGGAGCCTATGAAGAGAGCGGGGCAAACCTTGCCATTGACTGGGGCCGGGGGACCCATGGCTTGTGCTGGAAGGCCCACTGACGGTTGCGGCACCGGGGTGCCCAGGCCCGGTGCCGGCTGAGTCGCCAGCAGTTGCGGCACCGGGGTGCCCAGGCCCGGTGCCGGCTGAGTTGCCAGCAGCTGTGGCACCGAGGTGCTCAGGCCGGTTGAAACGGTGCCCAAGATTGCGGCACTGGGGTGCTCAGGCCCGGTGCCGGTTGAGTTGCGTCCAGCGGTTGCGGCACCGGGGTACCCAGGCCCGGCGCCTGGTGAGACCACTGGGTCAATGCCAGTGCAGATGAAGGCACGGAGACGGACGCTGGCCCCTGGGTGACCTCCACGGAGGAGAGAGATGTCTGAGTGGACGCCACATGGCTACTCAGATACGGCACCGGCACTGGCACCGCCATGCGGGGAGCTGGCAAGGAGCTCAGCTGCATCTCAGGTCGCGCATGGCTGGAAACTCCCTGGGAGTGATGGCTCGGCGACGATAGGGGAGCCGAGGTAGCGATCGGTACTGACCCCACAAGGGATGGTCCCGACGCATAAGCCACTGTAGCATGCCGACCTCGGCCATGCTGGGGCGAAGCTGCAGTCAGCCGAGCCTCCGACGATGGTGACCTCGACCCTTCCGAGTCCACTGAGGATGGCGGGGAGGTCGTGAGGCTAATAAGGTCCTGCGCCGCCTCGAACGTATCCGGCGTGGACGGGCGGTGCGGAGGTAGGCGACCAGGACTACCTAGGCCTCTTCGGTGCTGACGGTGCGGAGGGGACGATACGCGCACCGGAGAGCCCACAGTGTGGTGCCCCACTGACGTTGTCTTCTTCGAAGGGGACCTTCCCCGGGATTTCTTCACTCTCTTAGTTGGAGGAGAGTGCGATCGGTGCCGGGTTGTCGACGCCGACGTGCGGTGCCAGTGAGGGGCGTCCCGCGTAGAAGCTGGTGCGCTGCGCACCGCAGGCTGATCCAGCGGCACCGGCTGAAGCGCTGTCTCCATGAGGAGAAGTTTCAGGCGGGAAACCCTTTCTTTTCTGGTACGGGGCTTAAAGGACTTACAGATTTTACAGGCAATAGCCAGATGAGCCCCACCCAGGCTCTTAAGACAGCTGTTGTGAGGGTTGGCCCTGGGCATAAACTTCCCGCAGTCAGCGCACGTCTTAAAGCCTTGCGGCCCTGGCATTCCTTACCCCCAAGGGGGAAGGAACAAAGCAAATAACCTAACTATCTAACTGTGAGAACTATTTACAACCAATGTGAAAAACTGGAACCATTAACTAACTAAGTAGGCTGGGAGATATGGAGACGCTCCAACGACTGTTGCTGCAGTAAGAAGGAACTGAGGTGGGGCAGCGCCGGCAGGGGTACTTATGCCCCGCCATGGCGGCGCCACTCCAGAGGGCGCCCTGCCGGCGCTACGGGTACCGCTAGGGAAAACGCTCTGGAAGACGCGGTGCACGCGGTGCGCACACCTACTTCAAATGGACATGAGCAACCACTCGAAGAAGAAGAAAAGTTTGTCCCCTTTGTTTCTTAATGATGCAGAAGGAGACCCTCAAAACTTTATCTTAATTAATGTTTCTATTATAGAACACTAATAACAAACAAGTTTCCTTAATTTTGCTTAAAGACTCTTTGCAGGACTGAAGTAGGGTGACCAGGATGGTCGACAGAATTGCTGGTCCCCTAGGCAAAGGGGGACCTGCTTTGGGTCCCCAGAAGGGGTGGGGTAGCATTAACCTTCCTTTTAACACCCCCTCCCCGTGGGCAGCTGTGGGTGCCCCACACTGCCACTGCACTGTGCCACCACCGTGCTTTAAAAGTGTCAGGGAGTTCCCAGCTACTGCTACTGTGGCAGCAGAGGCGACCTGGGAGCTCTGGGTACTTTTAAGTTGCCCAGGCATCTGATCAATTGTCCCTTTGAAGCCCTATTGGTAGTGATCAAATGTTCCCTATTTGACAGGGACAGTCCCAACAGATTTGTGGCTTTATCTTACATTGGTGTCTATTAGCCCCCACCCCGCCATGACTTTTCACACTTGCTATCTGGTCACCCTAGACTGGAGCAGCAGTAGGCTGAATTGACTCTAAAAGATGCTGAGCCTTTGCATGTCCCAACCATTTATTCCATGGAGCTACCTCAGATTACATCACTGGAGAGCATGGGCCCAAAATACCCCATTTATGGCAGGGAATTATTTATCCCATTCCATAAATTATTTATCCCAATATCCTTACAATTAAGCAAGAAATAGCCTGAGTGTCCATGAAAACCTACACCAAGTGTTGACAGACTAGACAGTGTTAACCTGTATAAGGATTAATTGCTTGTAGGGTTGCCAGATACCTTCACAAAAAATCCCGAACATGGCGGGGAAAAAAAATTGGTTGAGCAAAAAAAAAAAGTCTAGACGCGGCAGGGGAAAAATGTCCGGTATTTTACATGTCCAGTATTTTCGGGGTTTTTTTTTTTTTTACTGGACAGAAGACGCAATTACTGGATGGTCCAGGTGAAAACTGGACACCTGGCAACCTTGTCAACTTATATTTTTGGAAATAGCTGGTAAATTGATAAATTGTTACTGGAACCGAGTTTGGTGAAAACCAAGTTAATTAAAGAAGAGCGTTATCTTCTAAAAACCTAGAAAAAGCCCATAATCTACTTTTCTTATGTTATCTCATTGTTTTAGGAGAGTTATGTCAGAGAAACATCCTAAATTAATAAAATATGGGATAATTTAGGACCCAGCAACTAAAAAAGCAGTCAGGTACTCTTCTTGACTCTTATCTCCATGTGAGAATTCATGGTAGAGATCCTATGAAAGAACAACCCCTGGTGGGACAAAAATTAAAATTAGAAGAAAAAACCCCAAAGTGACCTATGAAACCCAGCTCAGAAAAAAGCAGAGCCATCAGAGGAAATGAAGTTAAGGATCTGTTTGGAGGGAGTTTATTTTCTCAAAGCCTTCTATTTCACTGCAGTCAATTTAAAACGAGAACTGTGTTTCAACAAGACCAGATCATTCAGGATGCAGACGGGGTGAACAAGCTTGTTTTTGATTGCAGACAGCAAGTACTGCATGCCATTTGCAGTGACTTCGCAAGAAGTATCTTGAGAATCAGAATTGAACTTACTCCTCCAGTCTGTGTCCTGGCCTGCATAAAATCTGTTCCTTAAGCTTTCGTGGGTAAAAGCCTAATTCTGTTGCTCTGATTTAGGCATTTGTTTCCCAACCCCCAGTTCTAAGCAATGATGGTGGCCAGTGCATATGAAAGCCACAGCGATTTAATACATGGGTATTCAACTCAAAGTTGCTCAAGGACCGATCAGGCTACTGCTTACGTCCGAGGGAGCCATTGCCAAGCCAATACAACCTCTTATGATAAAAAATTTCCAAATTGCCATATGTTAGATCAGCGAGCTTTCCTCCTGGATAGTCTTCCTGGAAGTAACTGTCTTAGCCTTCATCTCTTGCTAGTGGTTTTTTTTTTTTTGCCTGCCTTTTAGCAAATCAGTGCAGATCAGAATTTGAGGGAAACCGTCTGAAACAGCTTAGTTAGTTCATTAAAACATCTCTGCAGGTCACCTGAGAAGCCTTTACAGAGCACATGTGACCCTGAGGCCATGTGCTAAGTGAGTACTCCTGACCTAATGTAAAAAGTACCAAATTACCAAAGAGAAGGGGGGGGGGGGGAAGGGGGAACATGAATGGATTCAACAAAGAGAATTTGATCTAAAAAACCTTCACCTCAGATAGGGCAAGGAGCCATGAATATTTGCTGCAAAGTTCAGAACTAAGGTTGTTTAATGTGGGTGTGTGTAGGGGTGCGTTTGGGAACAGAACGCGCACCCCCCCTTTTCTGTAGCCCCTACCCCGAGGAGGGGCACTCAACTGTGTTTTCCTTCTCCATCCTTACAATTTAGCTATATTTCCTCCACCCGTTTCACCATTGTTCCACGTGGTTCACCCTGAGATCCGTGGTCCCAGCGCCCTCGGCCGCACCAATATGCCTCAAGTATCACACCCTTACTTGTCCCAGGGTGTCTTTATTCACGTCTGCAGTGCCTCAATTGGTACACCACTAACAAGACCTCCGCCGACGCACCCGGGTGCCAGGGAAGGGTGTGGGGTAGGGGGACCCGGGCTCACCCTCTCTGCCGGGTCCCAACCCAGGACCCTGAGGGATAGAAAACTGCACTCCCCCCCTTTGGTTGATGGGGACACTGACCGTAACACATCAACCCGTGGGCCTTGCCAAGAGGCTCTGCCCTGGGCCACTTCCTATCCTGCCGACCTTACGGACTGCTACCTGCGAATTCGGTTGCCCAGGTCCTCAGCTCCTTCGCGGTCCTGTCCTGGAAGGCTTTTGCTCAGGACTTGCATCCTTGCCTTCTTCTGGTCCCTCGCTGCCAGGGCTTTCTCCCCTGTAGCCATCCTCCACCTCTAGGTCCTTGCCTCTGGGGCTCCCTTCCCCACAGCTATCTTCCTTCCCCTCCCCCGCTTGATCATGTGCTGTGCCATTTTTAAATGCTGCGCCGCAGAGGACGCCGGGCGCACTGAGCGCCTCCTCTCCCCCCACCCTGCACATAACTCCCCACGGCCATGTCCGAGCGGCCCGGAGTGCCAGTGCATGTGCTGTCGGGCCGTTGTCGCGCCGCTCGCCCTCCTCCCTGAGGCGGTGGCGCTTTGGCAGGAGTGCAGGGCTCGGATTCCCTGTCACAGTATGGGTTAGTGTATTTCTACACTACAGCAGAGTTTTACAGACTGAAACTAAAGCTATTTCAGAATTTGTTAAGCTATTACCAGAGCTGGGCAGTGTGATCTGCCTAACATGAAAAATCCTGAGAAACAGCAAGGGATGATGTAAACTGACCAGCCTTAAAAACTGTTTTGGCCACTGTAGCCCAAATGTTTATCACGTTAGGAAGCATAAATGAAAATGTACTACATACTGGGGATGTTAGCATATAGTTGTTTAAATTATCAGCCTGGGTTTATCGGTGAATCCAAATGACTACACAAACCCCTGCCCCTTTGCTGCCTCTCTATCAGAGGCAGCAAGGGTAGGGGAAGGCACGAGGCGGAGCCTGTGGGAAGCTGGTTTTTAAGTTGGTTCTCCACTCATGCTGGTTCCTGAGTTGCCTCCCACAGAGGCAGCAGTATGTGGGGTGGCGGGCAGGACCCAGTGCTCAGGGCAAGCAGGCTCCCCTGAGCACTGGATCCCCCAGAGCCGCCTACCTCCCCACTCCTGTGCTGCTACCTCTGACAGAGGCAGCAGTGCAGCGAGTGAGGGGAGCAGGTGGGAGCCGGTACACCGAGAAGCCAGCTTTCAATCAGCTCCTGCGGAACCTCCTGCCCTCCCCCTCCCCCAATGCTGCTGCCTCTAAGGCAGCAGTGCAGGAGGGAGCGGATACATGTGGGGAGCCAGCTTTTAAGCTGGCTTTTTGTGCATTCTCGCTCTGTGGAGCCACCAGCCACCCTCCTTGCTGCCTCCCAAAGATGTCTCAGGGGAGCTTGAGTCCTCTGCAAACAGAGGCTGCTTGTGCCCCGTGCTGCTGTCTCTGTATCAGAGGCAGCAGCATGGGGCAGCAGGCGGGAGCCAGTCTGCATGGGGAGACAATTTCTAAAACTGGCTCCCCTCACAGACCGGCTCTGCCTGCCAACCCTGAGCTGCTGCCTCTGATACATAGGAAGCAGTGCGGGGTGGTAGGCCAGGAGCACACTGGCTGCCAACCCTACCCCTGGGGAGTATTTTAGCAATTGTGTAACCGATAAATTTTTTTGCAGCTACACGATTACTAAAATAAATGATAACACCCCTACTCCATACATTCCGACCCTGCTGATTATTTTCCATAAACAGGAAGGTTACTTACAAATCACTAAGCAGCATTTAAACTTGACATTGGCAAAATATGTATCCACTGAGCAACTCTGAGTCACTCCCCACCTATGTGCTGGCTCACAATGATATATACCTGGCCCCAAACACAAAGAGCTGTTTCCCCCAGGATATGCCTCCTTCCCCATACATGTTGCTGCTTATGAAGTGCCTGATTGCCCTCTTCCACACACTCTTTCACACTGCTCCCAGACTCTAGGATTCACCCAGCTCACCATAACAAGATATTTCCTTCCCTCTCCAGAACATGAAGAAAGCAGGTTGGAAATATGGCAAGAGCAATCTCTCCCAGGAGAGCTTGCAGATTGGAAATATACTAAGCAGCTACAGTAATTACTCGTTTAATACGTGCCCGCTTAACACATTTTAGCTATAGCACAATTATTTTTTAGGGAACGTTTTTTGAATAACACGACCATCCCCGAAATAAAATGAAAATAATCAAGTGGCGGACTACTTCGCTTGGTGGTATAAGTTGGTGAAAACAGTGGTAATATACATGAGCGGATGAATATACGTGGTCACAGTGCTCCTCCGCTCACTCACGTATTTTATCTTTGTGTTTTAACAGACCGTGGCGACTTGTGTAGCTAGATATTGTGTTGCTAGAGATCTAATGTTGACGTTGATGACCCAGCACCAATAAAAAATTGACTTTGTCACCACCAACTGAAACTAACCCCCAACTTTTCCATTATTTTTAATGAGAAAATTGACCCCGCATAGCACGTTTTCGCTTAGCACGAACATTTTCAGAAATGTATCTATAGTGTTAAATGAGAAATTACTGTATTTCTTACAGTATTTCAACTGATAGTCAGGGCTGAAGCCAGAATGCAAAGGCACAATACATTTTTCACATTTCTTGTGTTTCGAAAACATCCGCTCCAATTCACCCATCTTTAATACCACTCAGCCAACAGCTAGTTTTCCTGAGCATCATTCAAACTTGCTGCACTCGGAAGGAGGAGGAGAGGCATGTTTTTTCACATCTGTGAGCTAGAAAGTTACAGTGCTGTAGAGTGCCAATGTGGACTTAGCCTAAGATTTGTCAGCCCCGTTAAAGAAAGGTATTTTAAGGGGGAGCATTTACATGATAATTGAGAGAGTTTTCTATTTAAGGAATTTTGCACTTATTGATATTAACGTTATCTGAAAGTCACTGAAAGGTTGAACCTCTCTAGTCTGGCATCCTCAGGACCTGACTGGTGCTGAACCAGAGAATTTGCTGAACCACAGGAGATTAATATTGTCTACGCTAACAGATTACTAACACTTCCACTGCTTCCTGGGTCCTTAGAAGATGTTTTAGGGATAAATTAGAAAATTAAGTAATTTTGGAAACTTGGTTACACCCATGTTAAGTGGATATCTGGCTAACCAAAATCATGCCAGACCACAGATGTTTCCAGACTCGAGAGGTTCAACCTGTAAGTTTATGGGGAAAATTAAAGTACATAATCAAATAGTTTACCAAAGGTTGCATTATGAAGGCTTCAGCTTTATCTCCTGTTTATAAAAGAACATTTATATCAAATAATATAGATAAATTAATTTCATTGGATGCTGACCACCCTGTAATCGTGATCCAGGATTGCAGAACCTGGTCCGATATCTTTATATTCTGTGGATCAGATGCCCACATGTTGTGAAGCGATGATGAAACATGAGATCTGCCTCAGGACCCACAAAATCTAACTTCATGTCATGGCTGAGAAGCCTTTATTGCATTCTGCCAGCATCCAAGCACTGAGCTAGAAAATAATAATGGGCTTCTAGTGATGTGGTCTCTCAGATGACATTTTAAATCAAGGTTTCTGCCTGCAAAGAGGATTGAAAGATCCTATGATATTTTATTTGAAGAACAAAAGCATTCATTTTTGCAACCGGCTGGATTCACTGTGCTATCCACTAGGGATAACAAAAAGAACTGTGTTAAATTGCTATCTGGAACAGGTATAGGGGTAAGAAGCATTTGCTGAACACTACAAGCTAATCTAATTCCTGGACTAAATCTCCCTGTATTTTACTGCTCAGGAACAAACCTGTACATTAACTGACAATTAAATTATTGCCACAGTGTTTTATTTTACCCAAGATTTGAGAGCGGTTTTCAGTTCAATGTTCATCTCTTCTGTTTATGTTTTTAAAATTAATTCATGGTCAAAAGTGGCAGTGGGACATTAAACACACTCTCTTTATATTTCAAGGGTCTTTGCCAAGCTACCAAGACCATATTTTAGTTTTTATTTTAAGAGAGAAAGGCTGAACAAAGTCAGTTGTAAAACAGATTTTTTTAAAATTCCAGTGAAAGCGCTATATTTTATTTAAACTTTATCTCTAGCCATTTTATGTCTCTCATCACTGCAGCGCCTCATGATTGTTAATGTATTATATCCTCGCTGGAGGACTGAAGCACACTGTAGATTAAATCATGACTTTCCTACTGCCACACAGGAGCACTTGACTAAAGCGGGAACTGAACCCAGCTTTCCTGAGTCCAAGCCCAACACATTGCCCCCTAATGCTGTGTCTACACTTCAAAGAAGTTGGAAAAAGATATGCAAAACTGCAAACTGCAATTTACATATTTTTTTCTGCTTTTCTTCCGAAAGAGGCTTTTCCAACATTTGACCCGTCTACGTGGGGCCAAACGTCAGAAAAAAACACCTCTTTTGGAACATCCCTTCTTCCTCATAGAATGAGGTTTATAGGGATGCCGAAAAAACGCGTCTGCTTTTCTGCCTTTTTTTTTTTTCGGAAAAGCAGCTGTGTTCTTGGACGCGGCAGAGCTTTTCTGGGATACTTCCAGTATCCCAGAAACGCTCTGTAGTCTAGATGTACCCTAAGACAGTAGCTCTCGGAGTTTGCAACACTATTTTAATGGGGCCACCATTAGACTTGCTGAGGTGGTGAGGCTCTGGCTCCCCTCTTTCCCCCGGATCATGTTGACAGAAGGGGCTCACGGTGCAATGAAGTTTGAGGACTGCTGCACTAAATCATGCTTCTTGTCCATTACATTCTTCTATGTGGAAGCATCAGAAATTATAGCCCTCATCATGAAAACCCTGTTGAAGTTTGGGGGTCTCATGTTGTATTGATGCAGTAGAATCGGAAAGTGTGTCTGACTTGTCTGGTTTCATTCTCTAAGCTGAGTGAAGTGTGGAAGATGCAAATAGCAGGAATCTACACTACACTAGATTTTAAAAACTAATCAATCCCAATCTATGCCGCTTTGAGTAACAAACAAGGATTTAAAAATTCTGTCTTTGAACTGTTTTTGAAAACATACTACTTATGAATATATGGCCAGAGGTGTTTATTATGTTGTTCTAGTCATAGCTCATTTATATGTTTTTAGATCATTTTAATTTCAAAAGGAAGAAAGGCACTTAATGATCAATCTTTTTTTGGGTTTGTATCAGTTTTATTGTTTTTTTTATCAATATGGATTAGTTATTTTACATCTTGACCTTTTTGGACTATGGGGAACCCTCAACCAAATACAATGATTTAAAGCTGATAACTAATTATACATACATTTAAAACTATACCTTTAAACAGAGTTTCTTTTTCTCATTGTTTGATCACAGCCATTTTCCTTATCCTTTCACAAGAATATGGGGAGCAAATCTCTTGAGGAACTCTTTAAAATAAGATCAGTTCTGCCCCTTGCAAAAGGACTAGATACACCTGTTTGTTTCTGTCCCACTACTAATATGTGCATACCCGCAACTAATTGTAATAAAGCTACTGCCTCTTGGTTGGTGGAACAATGCCTGTAAGTATATAATCCTATTCTGTATATAGCTACTTTTCACTACAAGGGAAAACTTGCAGGGACAATGTTGGGCTTGAAGCAGGAAAAGAAAATTATTGTTTCCCACCTCTTATTTGTAGGGCCCTATTAAGAATTAGATATGTAAATACAATACTTTGTCATTTTGCCATCCCTTACTCAGTTAAAAATGAGGTCTAACGAAACAGTCATTGCAGAAGGGTTTATTACACACAACAACTGCACCTTGCCAGAGATATGTGAAAAATTCTCTTTATTCAAGATCTGCAGCTGTTTGAGCCAACTGAGAATTTAACTGTCCCCTCCCCCACACGCTCAGAAGCTTAGGTTTCAGGTATCCTCAGGAAGGAAGGAGAGAATTAACTTTGGGCTCTAACCCTGGAGTAGGATATTCAGGATAATCGTAGCTTTTCCCCTTTCTCTTCTATCACCAACTCAGCAAATCATAGAAACTAGGTTTGCACTGGTGTGGCTCCCACCTCCTGACTCCCACCAGCCAGTCATAGGCAGCAGATACAGCCAGCTATACAGAGCTCTGCATTACTCTTTAGATGTAGTTTCCAGGTGGGAAAATGCATCCCTAGGTTGCCTTGGAGACACTGTGCTGATAAGATTTTAAGTTCTAATGTAAACCATGTTTACATCAGCGTTTCAGCCTTGACCTGGAGGGTCCATGCCTTGGAGTAGAAGCAAAATTCCCTTTCTGTACTCATTTAACTCTTTGGTTTCTTACGTTGAGAGTGCCAGCAAGCCTACAAGTTGTGGTGGTTATTTTTGAGAGGGGAGGTTTGCAATAAAGGTTTAGGAAATAGATATTTGGGAAATTTGTCATGCACATGAACTATACAGCTCTGACCTCTAGGGCACTCCAAGAAAGTGTCCTAGGTGTTGCTGGTTTATTTCCTGCCTTTGTGCTGGCTGGTGTACCCACCCTCTGATGTAGGATCTGTAGGGCTGTGTCAAGATACCTTGGAAGGACCAGACTTGCTTCTCAAACAGAAGTCATTACCCTTTCCCGTGCTAGTAAACATGAAACTGGCATACAGGAAATGGTCATTTCATAAAGTACCCTCCACTAAATACATGCAGTCCCCGAGTTACGTGGATCCGACTTATGTCGGATCCCTAGTTACGAACGGGGTGAGGCAACTCCCGCGCCCGCGCAGCAGCATCCCCGGGGCTCGCTCACCTGGATCCTGGGATCCACCTCCTCCTCCTTCTCCGGCCCGCGGGCTCC
Source organism: Pelodiscus sinensis (assembly GCF_049634645.1). Taxonomy (NCBI): domain Eukaryota; kingdom Metazoa; phylum Chordata; order Testudines; family Trionychidae; genus Pelodiscus; species Pelodiscus sinensis. The sequence goes on along the minus strand of NC_134712.1, from coordinate 183,449,914 downwards.
GACTGGCCTCCGCCTGCAGCAGCAGCTGGCCACGGGGAAAGGGGTCCCACAGAGGTGCTGGGCGGAGGAAAAGTGCCTCCCCACGCCCACTGCCCCCGCGGTCTCGCAGCCTGCCCGCCCCGGCCGGCCAGCCTCAGCCCCCCCCAAGCAACAGACTGCTGAATCAGTGGGCAAAAGCAGCCTCTCCGCCCCCCATTCCCGCCTTCCCCCGCCTCCCCTCTATACATGCCGGGCTCCCTGCGAATGCAGCAGTGGGCTGCTGAAAAAGCTTCCTGAGAGATAAGGGGCTGTAACAACAGTGTACCCCACTGAAGATAGCTAAAAGGCCTGCGTCCCGCTGACCAGAACCTGTGTATATACTGTACAGTGTTTTTTGCACCCTGTAACAATGCCTCCAAAACACAAATCTGATGCAAGTGCTGGTGATACAGCAAAGAAAAGAAAAACCATCACCATGGAAGAAAAAGTAGAAATAATAAAGAGATCAGAGAGAGGTGAAAATCCATCATCCATTGGCAGAGCATATGGTTACAGTCGGTCAACAATCGCAACAATTTTAAAAGATAAAGATAGAATAATGGAGCATGTGAAAGGCCATACCCCAATGAATGCTACTATTATTACCAAGCAATGCAGTGGTTTAATTATCGAGATGGAAAGGCTGCTGACAATTTGGATAGAAGACCAAAATCAGTGTAATCTACCTATCAGTCTTTCTTTAGTGCAAGAAAAGGCTCGAAGCCTTTTCAATGATTTAAAAGCTACTCGTACAGCAAGTAAAGGTAATTGCAATGAAGAATTTGTTGCAAGTAAGGGTTGGTTCAATCGCTTTAAAAAAAGAGCAAATTTGCATTATATTAAAGTTCAAAGTGAAGCAGCAAGTGCCGATGTCAGTGCTGCAAGTTCTTTTCCCAAGATATTGGAAGATATTATTGACGATGGAGGCTATTTGCCAGAACAAATCTTTAATGTAGACGAAACTGACTTGTTTTGGAAAAAAATGCCTGAGAGGACATACATTTCGAAAGAGGAAAAAAGTGCACCAGGACATAAGGCATCAAAGGACAAGCTGACTTTATTACTTGGGGGTAATGTATCTGGGGATTTAAAGCTAAAACCTTTGCTAGTGCATCGCTCCCTAAATCCGAGGGCACTACATATGTCACTAAGGAATCTCTTCCTGTTATTTGGAGGGCAAATTCAAAGGCTTGGGTTACACTTGCTATGTTTGAAGAATGGTTTTCGAACCATTTTGTCCCTGCTGTTGAACGTTATTGCTTGGGCAAAAACATTCCTTTCAAAATTCTCCTTCTCCTTGACAATGCCCCTGGACATCCAAACACTTTAGATGACATACACCCCAATGTAAAGGTGGTATTTCTACCCCCCAACACCACATCGCTAATTCAGCCAATGGATCAGGGAGTCATAGCCTCCTTTAAGGCCTGTTATTTAAGGAGGACATTCTCACAAGCTGTCAGAGCTACCCAAAAGGATGAGATGACCTTAAGGGATTTCTGGAAAAGTTATAACATTTATGATGCCATCAACAATATTGCTGATGCTTGGGATGAAGTGAAAGAGACAAATATGAGAGGAGTTTGGAACAAATTGTGCCCCCAATTCACAGAAGAATTTCTGGGGTTTACAGATGAGGAAATCGCCGAAACCAGGCAAGCTGTGGTTGCTATTGGTAATGAACTGCAGTTGGACATCACTGAAAATGATGTCATAGAGTTACTCGACTCCCATGGCAAAGAACTAACCAATGAAGACCTTATGGAACTAGAGCAGCAGATAGAATCTAGGGAAGAAAACCAGGACCTAGAAACTCCACAATTGAAAAAAATTTCTACAAAAGAGTTAGCTGATGCTTTTCAACTTATTGAAGCAGGAATGGCAAAGTTAGAGGAGCAAGATCCTGATACAGAGAGGTTCGAAAAAGTTTACCGCACAGTTACCGAAGGTCTGAGATGCTACAGGGCTATTTATGATGAGAGAAAAAAAAGCTCTAAACAAGCCTCCCTTGATGCCTACTTCAAGAAATTGACTCCAGCAGCAGAATCTGACTCTGACTCTCTAAGACCAGTCCCATCCTCTCCAACAAGTCCATCATCCTCTACCAAGATTGTTTAATGTTGCACGGTAACAATTGTTTAAGGTTGTACTGTAACAGTATTTGAAACGTTTAAGCATTTACATGCACAGTTAAAAATAAAGAATATGTTAAGACAAACATCTGTCCAAGTTGCATTTAAAGTAGAACTCCATGCAAATATTTTTTTTAAAGTTTTGGTTAGTTTGGTGTGGGGTTAGAGCCACTTGAGGTTTTACTGCTGTCTGTATCCTCATTAGAAAGATTTATTCTCATATCCTGTCCTTGAGACAACAGGAAGTGAGGGGAAATCTACCTCTAGGAAGGGAAATTCACTCCTGTAAGAGTTATCATGGGAAAAAGGTGTCTCCACTGAAGCTTTATCGCCAATCCTTCTTTCCAAGACAACCCAAAATATTCAAAATTGTCACAGGGACAGAAAGAGATGTGAAATCTTCTGAACAGGGGAACAGACAGCAAAACAAACATTAGAGGGGAATTAACCTTTCCCTATGCTATCCAAAACTAAAAAAAAAAAAAGTTTGGCTAGAGTTTCCCCTACAATATGTACCAGTTCCGACTTATATACAAATTCGACTTAAGAACAAACCTACAGTCCTTATCTTGTACGTAACCCGGGGACTGCCTGTAATCAGAAGGGAAGTGTGGGAGCAGAAGTATTAAGGCCATCCTCCACCAGTATAAGAAGGGGTGAACATGACAATTATAATTCAAATTTTAGGTAGTGCCTTTGTGGCATAAACATGCAAGTAGATGGGCATCATCTAGGGAGGGATTTTCAAATTCTCAGTGGTCTAACTTCCTGCTGAAATCAAGAGTCTTATGGATTTCAATGAGAATAGAGTTAGACCAATACTGAGCCCTTAAAAAAACACACAAAAAAAACAGTCTTAGCCCTTAGCTTTCCAGAGGTCCTGGTGCTGTTTAGGAGCCATCCACTGCAACGTGAGCAACCACATTTGAAGCGCCAGAGAAGAATGGAAGGGCTACACTGGTAAACTAAGAGTTGTGAATGGTGAATAGAATTGTGGTAGGGTTTTTTCCCCAGGGATTTTACTTCACAATGCAGTAGCAGTAAAGCAGGGAGAACAGAGGACCCAAAAGCTGATTTTGTGTGTGTGTGTGTGTGTGTGTGCACGCGCGCGCGCGCGCACAAAATGGGTAGGAATATCCCTCCTCTACAAAACTTAAGACCTGAGCCATGCTGCAGAGATATCTTCAGTAATCCAGACATGACTTCAAAAGCTGTTATCCAGGGAATAAACACACTCGAGTCCTAAATCATCTTATGCTTATTAAAAGAATGACAATCTTAGGTTCATACCAGAGAGTAATATGCACCAATGTATCCTGCAAGGATATAACCACTGGGAAACTAGAGCCAATGATTTTTAGGATTATTTCATAGGCGTTACAGGTGACATTAGATCTTATGCCAGGCTGTTACTTTGAACACTCACATGGAAAGCTTAGTAAAAGTTCCAGGAATCCTGATTGAGGCCTACAGCCATTTTCCTGAAAAGCCCTTTTTAAAAAGCTAAACAGTTCACTTGAATTAGAGACAAAAGTCCTATTTTTATTATTCACAGAAGTCAGAGATGGAAATGACCTTCTAGATCATCTTGTTCTGCCTGGCAGCGTATTTTCCATTTGTTGATCACCTACTTTAAACTTTTCAAGTAACTGGGCTTTGCCAAGCCTCTCACATCCTCTACATTCTTTAGGAGACGAGTCTACTAGATCATAGCCAGGATGTTTTCCTGCAGCATTTAGATTCAGATTCCAAGGACAAAGGGACCATTATCTAATCTGACCTCCTGCACAAAACAGGCCACAACATTTCTCCTAACATTTTTCCTGGAGTAGATAAAAATATCTGATCTTGATTTAAAAATGATCTGAGAGTCCATGTTCCCTGAAAGCTGTGTGCCTGTGTAGCCTCTTAGGAGACATTCAAATGCCGCTCAGCTGATTAGCATATGATAGAGAACTAAAGATAGAACATTTCCTAGTGTTAGAATTTAAACTATATTTGGTTCAAGATAAAGTTTTTACCACATTAGCCAACAACTGGGCTGTCCAAATTTCAGGTCAGGATCTCTTCCAAAGTCAAATGGCTACTTCATCTTCTTAAATGAAAGAGATAGGGACAGATCTTGGGCTGGTTTTGCCCTGATTTGTCCTCCTTTGAAATGCATTTTTCTGAGGGCTACACCTAGATAAAATTCATTCCTGCTGTGAGGCTGAAATCATGGAGTGTTGTGGTGAAAGAGTTTTGATCTACAATTTAGCAAACAGTCTGATGGATCTGTTACTGCCCCCACATCTTGGCCAAAGAATGGCCATTTAAGAAGTAACTGCCAATCAATTTTTATAGAGGAATAAGCTTGTCCTTGTCTTTCAGAAAGGGTTTATCCATTCCCCAGACTTGTCCAGTGACTACATTTCAGTTATAATTTCTGCTCAAGTTCATAACTTTACATACACATTTTGTACACATATTTCGTTATATTATAAAGGCGTGTTATTAGATTCCAAATTCTCTCTCACAAGACGTACTTTGTACAAAGATTACTATAATGGTATGTAGGCCAGGCGGTGAACAATTCTTTCAAATGCCTCACCTTTCTATTTTTATTGAATTAAGCTAATTGCACCTGGAAGGGGAGGGGGGGGAATTCCTGTACAACACCCTCTCCAAAGGCAGCTGCAAAGGGAGGGAGATAAGAAGCAAGTTGGGAGAAGAAAATGCAGAGGAATCTGCAGCCTGGAGAGAGAAGTTCTGTAGGGAAAGAACAAGTCTTGTCTTGCCCCAGCTCTGCCCAGACTAGCGGCCAGTAGCCCACTGCTGGGGTGTTTGGTCACCTCTCTGCCCTCAGTCAGCCACTGGCTGATACAGAAGCAGCAGGTCAGAGCCCTTTCCTAGACAGGGCATCAGCCACCTTGTACATATAAAAGGAAAAGAAAAGAATTTCCAATATAATATTTATATATTATGCCTCACCATAGCAGTCTACAATTGGAGGTTTTAATTTTGTGTAACCAGACTAATGGAGAATGGTCAGTACCCTGAATTTCTGTTACATTTATAAGGGCACAGATACTTTACTGCCCCACACAATGGTGTAACATTCTCCATGACAGAATAATTTGGTTCAGTGCCTGTTGTCGTCTTAAGAAAACAAAATAACTCCCTAGTGCTGACCAGTGCTTACTGTCCTCCCCTGCGTCAGTGGCCCCTTCCCAGGAGTACCTACTAAGATTTAGGAGTCCCCTTGCTTTCCTTCTGTATAGGAGATAAGATGGGGGTTCCCTGTCAATTTTCAGACCATTTCTCTATAAGCAAATAGCCATTTCCAAAGAATTAAGTTTCCAATGGTCCAGCTTTAGGGAGTGACTCTTTGCCAAGTTATACTTTAATTTGCACAGTCAGGGTTTGTCTCAGACCCACTGAAAGGGGGCAGCTACCCAGGCCCCTTTGAATCTACAGGCCCCAGGGCTCCCAGCCACCACTGCTGCTTCTAGAGGAACAGTGGGGGTCAGAGACCCACGCCCTTTAAATTGCTGCCAGAGCACTGTGCGGTTCGCTCCAGGAAGCAGTAAGGGTTGTGGCGGGGAACATGCTCTGGGCAGTGCTGAGGGCTTTCTGGGGACATAGTGGTATGCACTGGGTAGTACTGAGGGCTACCTCCTGGGAGCACTAAGCCACCCCCTCACCTTGGCTCTCCTGGCCTGTCTATATCAAGTTTTCCTGAGTTAAGGGTTGTGATGATAATATTTTGTGGACACTAATTTTGATTTAAAACTAGAGATACAACAGTTTAGCTTAAATCCATTAGGAAGAGGTTTAAACTAAACAAAAAATAACCTACCCTTAAACTGAAACAGGAGTGTTCACATAAGAATTTGCACTGGTTTTAACAAAGCTGGTTGAAAAAACAGGTTAAACTGGTGCAACTTTTGCATCTAAATATTGCCTAAGTTAAAAAAAAGAAGCCAGCTGAAACCAGTGCATTTTACTTCCAGAGCAGCCAATTAAAAACAAACAATTCAGCAGGAGACCAGCATCCATGCTGACAGCTTCTAAATCAAGTTCCATCTTAATGAAGTTCAGAGGATCTGAGAGGATAAAATTCTGAAAGTCACAACTTATAAGGAACAGCTAAATTTAACTTTAGTTGCCATAGCAACAGTCATATCTTCTACAGGACAACTTACCCAGTGAAATATACAATTCCTCAAAGGCAGAACTGACAAACTGGGAGGTTGGATACAGTTTAGGGTGCTTACACCAATATTCCATGAGATACAAAGGCTTTTGCACAGCTAAAGAAAAAGTTTCCTGCTGTGATGGGAACTCCTTATCCTTGTTGGATCCATCCCTTATCTCCCATCTCGGTCCAATCACAAAATGTCACAGCAGTTTTACCCTGGTCTAAACTAGGTTGTTTTGTTGTTGTTGTTGTAGTAAAGAAAAAGTTCCCTATCATCTGCAGAGGAGAGGACTCCCTCCTGGCCCACCCCTTTGTGTGTATGCTCTTCATTCAGCACCCATTGCCACCTCAGCTCAGGGGCTGTCTGCCTCTTCTCAAAACTCAACCCTCTAGCCAAGTCACAACTCGTCCCCCCAGCTTACAGGGCAACAAAGTCCTCTTCCTACTGTCCTTCTTTTATGGACTGGCTCCACCCATCTTAATTATCAGACTCCCCTATGAGGGCACAGACTGGGCTCTTCACTTCCCTTAATCCTGTCACTGCCAGTGTGGAGTACTCACTATCACACCACCACCACGAGTGCATCTCCACTGGAGGCAGTGACGATGGGATAGGATGGCTTTGTGGCTCTGGACTGAGACTTAGGAGAGTGGACAAAAATTGATTTAAAAATCAGATGTGTATTTAGATTAAATACAACTTTATTTTTTAAAATAGCTCTATGTGAAGGCCTAAAATTATCATTTAAATCCAATACAAGAAAATAAGACAGACCAGTACATGTTTGCTGTCAAGTTTTGAAGAAACACAAAATGCTGAACTGGGAGAAGTCACTGACTAAGCACTTGGGGGCAGAGTTTGTTGAAGTGCAAAACCAGTTCTGGGTTAAGCCTTAACTTCTTGTTCCACCTTCAGTGGACCTGGAGAACATTTGATCACTGTCTTCTTTATTACAGCCCTCAACATATCTGAAAATATTACACCCCCCTCCCAAGACTAAACATATCCAGTTTTTAAACTCTTCCTCATAGGTCATTTTACCATTTTCGTTGCTTGCCTCTGGACTGGAGATGTTAAGTTGTGATTAATTAGATAATCGAGTAGTCGATGGAATTTCCATCGACTACTCCTGCATTTCTCAAACTGTAGGTCCCAACCCCCCCCGGGGGTTGCGAGCAACTTAGAGGGGGGTCGTAGTATCACAAAATTTGAGAACCCCTGGACTACTCGATTAGTCAATGGGGGGAGGGCGCTTGCTACCCCCACTGTGGCTCTGCAGTTTAAATGTAGTAGGAGCCAGACACACAGGCAGCGTGGCTCCTAGTACGTATAAAATGCAGAGCCACAGTGGTATTGGCTCCCGGGACCGATGTGAGCTGGAACTGAATAGTCCCAGCTCACGCCGGCTTTGGGACAGCTGCGGCTCTACCCCCTCCACACCGCGGAGATAGTGCTTGGGGGAACCTGATACAGAGGCAGCAAGGAAGGAGGGGAAGCGAGTAGTCAACTTGACTTCCCGAGAAGCATAGACTTATTGGGTAGTTGACTTGTCAACTACTTTCTTGCATCCCTAATTTGGATGCTAATTTGTCCACATCTGTGGTGCCCAAACTAGACAGCATAATCTTCACCAGTGCCAAGGAAAATAAAACACTACTCCTGTTAATACACACTAGCATTATATTGGAACTAGATCACATGGGTGGGTCAAATTCAATTTGTGTTCAACTATATGTAATTAATTTTGATAAACGTGTTTTTCCTTCTGTATCCAGCATATTTAAGGTAGTTACATTTTTAATTGATCTGAATGTTCATTCAATTAGAGCTGGATACATATCACAAGAAAAATATATGCTATGTGATTGCTGAACTGCGTATAGATATAGCACAGGGGCTCTCAAACTTCGTTGCATCGCAAACCCTATCTGACAACAAATGTTGCTACACGACCGCAGGAGAGGGGGGTCCAAAGCCTGAGCCCTCCTGAGCCCCATCACCCTGTGTGCAGGGACCACAACCCAAGAGTCAAAGCTCCAGGCAAAAGGGGGACAAAGCTGAAGCCCAAGGACTTCAGCTCCAAACAGGGGGCCTGTAACCTGGGCCCCACCAACCAGGGCCGAGGCCCTCAATCCTGGGCCCCAGCAAGTCTAAGACAGCCATGGTGACCCCATTAAAATAGGGTTGCTACCCACTTGGGGCCTCAACCCACAGTTGTGACCTGCTGATATAATGCATCCTCCTGGTTAGCAAGACGTAGCATCAAGTTTTTCATAAAGGCAGTATTGAGGTGCAAATCGACATTTTAGTGGTTACCAAATAAAAATCAACCTCCCTTTTAGTTATTCGTCTAAAGATTACAAATGCAAACCATGGAATAAAATCAATTGCTTTTAATCAAGGTTTGCTACTTGCTGATTTAAATCCTGATTTACAATCAGGGTTCACTGATTTTAAAATCTATCCACTCTGCACTCAGGAGACCTGTGTTTAATTCCTGACTCAGCCACAGACTCCCTGTGTGACCTTAAGACAGTCACTAGATACCCTGGGCTTCAGTTCTCCACATGTAAAATGGGGCTACTCTTTCCCCACCTCACTGGAGTGTAGCAGAAACAAAAAGTCGTTTGACTGAGACAGTCAGATGCAATGAAGAGGACTAAAGCACCTGCAATCACAAGCATTTTTTAAATACACTTGAACCCATTTAATCCGGCAACCCTGGGAAACAGGCTATGCCAGATTAAGGAACTTGCTGGGCCAGGGAGAGCACTCTCTGAGTACAAGGGTGATGGAGGGCTTATGTGGCACCCCACTACTGGGGGCACACATGGTGCCGCGCTCCCCCTTGCTCACAAGTAACGGCCCTCACTGTTATGGAAATGGCAGGGAAAAGCCTCAGGAGACGCACATCCCTGTGCTGCCATTCCTCCAGCTGAGGGGGAGGGGCAGCAGCAGTGCACAGACCAGCTTCCTCCTCTGCCTGCCAGGGTCTGTGCCCCTGGTGTTCCCAGATTAGGGGCACCCATAGTACAGAGGTTCATGTGTATGCCTCACTTAGATCTGAATAATCAAGACTGCATTATGCCACTCCTGTCATTGCAGCCTGTCAATATAGACTCCCCCATTTTGGTGGCCTAGTACCAGCATCAGCAACAGGAGTAATTTTTTTTAAAGGCCTACTAAGCCTTTGCCAAAGGAACCCTCCAGCACTGACCAATGGTTAGGGTTGTCAACCCTCCAAGATTGACCTGGAGCCTCCTGGAATTGGCATCAATCTCCCCTGACTTTTAAAATCTTAAGGATATATCCTATTAAAAGCAAAATGACATTACATCATATTGGGAAAAATATCGCCCGGAATAGCTTTAGTCAGAGTTGGCAACCCTACCAATGGCAAAATAAATAGAGATCTGTGTTTGGAAGGGCTGCATTATTTTGCTAGATCCTGAGGCCATATTAAGAGTCTGGCTATTTTTTGTTACTGGGACAGAAATATTTAAATATATGATTGTGTTAAAACAGAATCACATTTCCGACACCATATGTATCCATTTCAAACCTGGCTGCAACTGTTTTTAAAGTGCACATGCAGGAGAAAAAAAAAATCTTATCAATATGGACATAGGTGTAGAAAATAGGGGTGGCAGGGTGCTGCAGCATCACCAGGTTTTGTGCCTGGAATCTCCACTCTTGTCTCTGGGGCTCTGCATTTGCCCTCAGCTGTGGCCCCAGCCTGGGGTGGTGAGGGGCATGGATAGGGTAGGGGAGTTGCAGCTCAGCATCCCTACCCTAAAAATTGTTCCAGCACCACTGAATAATGGATATGTTCCCCAAGCCATGTTATAAATGATTATTTTCTGTGGTTTAGACAAAATTGTGTCTTACTCACTCCATTAATGCTGCTCCTTAGTTGGCCAGAGAGGTCACTATTGAGCAATACAAGATTCAGATCTAGAGCCAAACTTTTCAGCCAGGGCTCATTTTTGTGATTAAATTATGATTATAGCACTATAAGATATACAGCTGATAGGCAAGTATAAAATATTATTGGATTATAACATAAGGCATCAGTAGAAGCTTTGCTTGCATAAGCAGTACGCAACTGGGAAAAGTCAATGGGAATTTTAGCTTGTGTAGGTTAATAGATTTTAAGGCCGTAAGGCACAGTTATGATCAGCTCATCTGGCCTACTTCATAGCACAGGTCATTGAACCTCACTCAGTAATTTCTGTGTTGAGAAATGATTTGTGGTTGGACTAGACCCTATTTTGTACAAAGCCATCCAACATGGATTTAAAAACTTAGATGAGAAAATTTACCATAATCTTTGACAAAAGCAGGAACTGAACTCACATTGCTCCCTATACACCCAACTTCCACTGTTATAGGATTTGCTAAACATGTAATCAACTAGCCAATAGCCCGTCATAAGACGGGATTTTCGTGTCTCTCCTCCACGTCCATCTCCCTCTCTCTCTCTTCCTCCTCCTCCTCCTGCCTCCCCCACCCAGCTCTCCTCCATCTCCGGCCTCTCTCTCCATCTCTCTCTTTCTCTTTTCCTCTCCCTCCTGCCTCTCACTCGAGGGACCACGGAGCCAAAATGGCCATTTGGGCTGTGCACTCCCTGTGCTGCATGGGGAGCGCGGATCCCAAATGGTTGCTTGCACCACTTGCTCCCGCACGGCGGCCCAGCTGAGCGGTGCATGAGTCAGCCGAGCACCACTGCGGGAGGTGAAGGGGAATAAGGGGGTGATGTTCACAGCCAGGGGGTGTGGCCTGGAGCTGCTGTCACGCTGCACGTCAGCGCCTTGCCCCCCTTTGCCTCCCGCCATGGCGCTCGGCTCACTTCTGCGCAGCTCAGCCGGGCCGCTGCGGGGAAACAAGCAGAGCAAGCGACCGTTTGGGCTCCCCTGTGGCGGCCCGGCTGAGCAGCGCAGAAGTCAGCCGAGTGCCATGGCGGGAGACGAAGGAGGGTGCGAAGGGGGGCGGGACGATGACGTACATGGTCAGGCCCCGCCCCCTGGCCGTGTACATCACTGCCCCGCCCCCTTTCCCCTCCCGCCGTGGCACTCGGCTGACTTCTGTGCCGCTCAGCTGTTGCAGAAGAGTAAGCGGCGCAAGCGGCCGTTTGGGATCTGCGCTCCCTATGCAACACGGGGGCAGAAGTCAGCCGAGCGCCATGGCGGGAGGCAAAGGACGTGACTCAGGCAATAGCGCCGCCCAGAGGCAACAGCCAGCATTTCAGAGTCACAGACATTAGGCTAGTATATATATGATAGGATACTGAGAATGTGGGAAAGTCAATTACATTCCAAGTTTAAGTATTTACAAGAGTCAGATATTATAAATCATTCTAACCATTCGGAGAGACCAACAGGCTATTCCAAACTATCTATTCTGTGACACAAGTTAGTGACTTTACACTCAAACACCATTCCATGCTCAGGAAAATGAAGCGATAAATGGAAGGGAGCAATAATGCATTTCAGCTCATATTTCTGATGTTTTCTCACAGCTGACACTGGTTTTCTAATTCCTTCTGACATCACTCAGGAATTTCTGCTTCAAACTTAGTGTCTGAAAGCCCATCCTGCCTCACAAAAGAAAAGCAAGTCTTTTGGGCTGATCAAAATTAGCTATTGATGTCTAGTGACTAGAGGAAATCACAGCTGATTCAAGGTCCGTGTGGTCAACACTGAATGTTTTCTGTGTATTATTTAGAAAGAGTTTATTCCCCTCAGTAAAACTAGTAGTTGAGCTATTGAGAAGCCTAGCCTTCAGTTTTCACACTCCTAATGATCATCATCATTCGTTAGTGCCTTCTTCTATATTTCTCAGAAAGAGAAGATACTGATCTACAGGTAAACTACTTTACAATCAGGAGACAGATCTGCAGAGACAGCGGTGGTACCTGCTCCTCTGACCTTTACAATATTGGATGCCCCATTGCTACCAAGAAAGGAATGTAACCCTGTAACCTTAGAACATTCCAGGGTGACACTGGAGTGTTGCTGAGGGAACTGGAGATGCAATTCTGGCACCTAGTTTAATGTTCCTTAGCAACAACCAAAAAGTTAGTTTTGCTACAACTCAAAACAGGGTGGTATTTGGCAGACTTTCCCCCACAGTATAGCTCCTTGAGAAGGTGGATTGAAGTGCCCAATTGAATAAATTCCACTGGAGGGCACAGAGAAGGGGCAGGACCAGATTAAGGTAATCCCGGGCTGTGGGACACCACATCATGGAGGTTTCCCTAGCCTCACTCCATATACTTGCCCTCACTCTATGGCCCTGTTCTTCCACTCCTAAAAAGACAAGGCAGAATCACTGGGTGCCCTCTCTCCTCTAGGAGCAGCAGAGGGCTCTTGTACATTCTGACTGCTGGGGTGTGTTAAACATGCTGCATTCTAATCCGCCTGTCACACAGGGGGCTATGTTAACAGGGCTTCCCAGAGCTTGGGGATGCATCTCTCTCCAAGTCACTTGAATAAAATTATACTTCAGGACCATTGTTCCAAGCTTTCTGCAGACTCAGGTACACATCACAACATCGACCAAGACACGGTTCATGCTAAAAAAATTTTCACAACCAGGAGGGTTAGTATTTAAGGAAAGATGAGATTTGTTATTATATCACAGTACTTCAGAAGTAGTAGCCTTAGGTAAAGGCCTGTAGTGTCTAGGCCTTAATCAGGCCCTGAAAAGAAACATTCTTCCTGATACATTTCTGGAAGTTCCAAGGAAGAGTTCAATTATTGGATTTCCAAAGCATCCTTTAGACACACCAAACAGAAGTTCACGTGTAGTCAGCGAGGAGGTATTTTTAACCCATCAAAAAACTGAGCTAGGACAGGTATTTATAGTTTTAACAGTAATCGACATTACCTCCAGTATAGAACTGTTATCTTACAATGACAAGGGAAGCAGTGGACTACAGACTTAATGAAAACTAGTGTGGATGCGCCACCACATTAGCCTTTCCCCCTTTTATTTAAGTCATGCAGTTAGGCATCATCTTGAGTTTCTTATGTGAAGTAGCATGTTTTGGAGGAGGGAGTCCAAATAAACTTTGCTTCCCTCAGCCATTTTCCAGTTGTTGCTTCAGAGATTAGAGACAGCAAGGCCTTAGACAAGAGAAGAACAAAGATAAAGCGACCCAAGGCAATCATGGGCTGAATATTTAATCTTTATAAGCCTGTAATACACAAAGAACGCTTTAAAAAGTAATTATGAAAACATTGCTGCTAGAACAATTACAGAAAAAGTAAAGGTCTCAGGAGTAGCCATGTTAGTTTGTAACTTTAAAAACAATGGAGTAGTCCTGTAATACCTTAGAGCAGGGGTTCCCAACCTGGGGTACGCGTACCCCCAGGGGGTACGAGACGCTTGTCAAGGAGGATATGGAGAATATTTGGTAAATAACTAGATTATCCTAATTGAAATATTCCAAAAGTAGTAGTGTTAGTGAAAAAAGTTTTGGATTCTAGAGTCTAGAATTTATTTCCTTTCATATTGAATAGGGGGTACAGGAAGGTTTACTAAAAGCCAAGGAGGTACAGGGACTGAAAAAGGTTGTAAACCCCTGCCTTAGAGACAAACAAAAATATGTATAGTATCATAAGCTTTTTCTGGGCAAACCCACCTCCTTAGGTGAGCAGAGTAAGTAGGGGTCTCTCTATCGCTCTTTCTGGCTAAAGATGAAATGAGCTGTGTCGATTGTGTAGCTTAAGTCAAAATAGTTTATTTTGGCTTTTGGCGCTGTCTGCACAGCAGGAAGTTCAAGGAAGAGCACTCTTCCTCGCACTTCCCTTACTCCTCATAAAATGAGGGTTACAGCAGTTGGAGTAACAAGTCCTCCAGCTCTATATTATTTTGATATGTCAAAATATCTGCATTTAGTATAGATGCGGATTATGTTATTTCAGAATAAAGTCAGTTATTCCAAATAACACTGCTGTGTAGACATACCCTAAGGTGCTACAGGACTACTTGTTTTTAGAAGAAGTAAAAACTGACCTATCTGAAACCCTTTTGTTAATTTTTCAATAAGATACTCTTAATATTGTTGAGTTCTAGCTCCTAAAGAGGAGACTGGACTGAGTTGGTATGAAATTTCTACTATCATTTCCATTCTGTGTATCCTCCAAGTGCTTTGGAGGATAGGATCAAAATTCAAAATGATCTGGACAAACTAGAGCAGGGGTCTCCAACCTTTTTAAGCACAAGATCACTTTTTGAATTTAAGTGTAGTCCAAGATCTACCTCAAATATAAATACCCTTGCCCTGCCTCCTTCCTACCCCTTCTCCAAGGCCCCGCCCCTGCTCACTCCATCCTACCTCTCTTGCCCATCCTCACACACTTTCACCAGGCTGGGGCTGTGGGTTGGGGTGCAGGCTCTGGCCTTGGATTAAGGGATCTGGAGTGTGAGAGGGGCTCTGAGCTGAGCATGGGGCAGGCAGTTGGGAAGTAGGAGGGGTTGTAGGTGCAGCTTCTGGGAAGGTGTTTGGATACACGGGTGCTCGGGGCTGGGGCAGGGCTTGAGGTACAGGAAGGGGTTCATGGCTGGGGTAGGAGTTCAGGATGTGGGCTCCAGCTGGGCCCTGCCTACCTCAGGTGGCTCCTGGGTGGTGGTGCAGTGGGGCTAAGGTGGGCTCACCCCTCCTCTGGCCCTGGCCCACTCCCTAAAGCAGCCAGCAAACTCCATCC
Organism: Pelodiscus sinensis; assembly: GCF_049634645.1. Lineage (NCBI taxonomy): Eukaryota > Metazoa > Chordata > Testudines > Trionychidae > Pelodiscus > Pelodiscus sinensis. The sequence continues at coordinate 183,434,872 of NC_134712.1, read as the reverse complement.
CAAGTCCTGTTGTGCCCCCTCTCTGCTCCGTGGAGAAAGGATTCAGAGTGGGAGGGGGCACCTTGACATCAGCACCCTCTTCTCCCTCCCCTGCCTTGCACGGCAAGCAGGAGGCTCCCCAAGGGAAGAGGTAGCTCCAAGGCAAAGAGCAGGAGAAGAGCAGCAGTGAGGGGAGGAGCAGCTGAAGTGCTGGCACTTGATAGCCTCTTGGTCAAACCAGTCAGGAACACCTGTCAGAGGCTCCAAGATCTACCGGTAGATCCCGATCTACTGGTTGGTGACCACTGAACTAGAGAAATGGTCTGAGGTAAACAGAATGAAGTTTAATAAGGACAAATGAAAAGTACTCCACTTAGGAAGAAATAGTCAGTTTCACCATGTAGAAAGGGAAGTGATTGTCTAGGAAGGAGTACTGCAGAAAGGGATCTAGAGGTCATAGTGGACCATAAGCTAAATATGAGCCAACAGTGTGTTGTTTCTACCAAAAGTTTACAGTGCCAGTCACTTGCCCAGATTAAAATATGCAGAAAGAGAAAAAGGCAGGACCAGATAAACTGGCAGGGATTTAAAGACCATCAACTTGTTATGCACTGAATACTTCACTTTCATGTATAATGACCCCCACAACTAGAGAAAATATTTTAAAATATTTCTCTGAATAAGCCTGTGTATTGCATACTGTTAGTGCTTACTAACATTCAGCATCTTTGTATGGATTTTGAATTCTAGATTTTAAAAGACTGTTGAATACAGTAATTTTTAAAACGCTGGTGCCAATGCACAGAAAATTAATTTTACTCTTTCCACACTAACATCAGTTGAGCCTCCCATCTGCCTTCAATGCCTCCTTCTCAGTCCTAATTACCCACAAGTTCTTTTTCTATTTCTAGACTCACTCTTTCGTCCAACTCTTAAGAACAAAACCATTTTTTTTTTAAATCAACAGTGATTAATTCAGCCCTAGCATAAGCAAGTGATGTAAACAGGAATTGCACCTGTCCATGTAAGGGCTGAATTGGGCCATATTTCTTACAAACTGGTAAAAAACTGTCCATCTGGCATCTCTTTAATCATCCTGGGCTATGTTTAGACTATAGGTTTCTTTGAGAAGAAGCTTTTTTCAGAAGAGAACTTCTGAAACAACTTTCTCCAAAAGAGACTGTCCACACTGCAAAAGTGCATCGAAAAAGTGATCTGCTTTTTCGAAAGAGAGCATCCAGACTGAATGGACGCTCTCTCGCATGTAAACTGAGATTGCTATGGACAGAATGGCCACCAGGGCACTTTTGCTTTTTCCTCTTTCCTCTTCTTTCGAAAGAACTCCCTCTTCCCCGTCCACACATGCCTTTTTACAAAAGAGCTCATTTGCAAAAAGGCTTCTTCCTCGCAGAATGAGGATTACCAATGCTGGAAAAACCCCTCTGTTCTTTCAATTTTCTTGCAGAAGAACACAACTGCAGTGTGGACATTCCTGAAATTGTCGGAAAACCAGCTGTTTTTCCTACAAAACTCTGTAGTGTAGACATACCCCTGGAGATTACTAAAAGCAAAGAACAAGTAGCAGGAATATGCTCAACCACCACATTGATCATTAAAGAACTAAATAAAAATATCCCTTTGGCTAAATTCCGGTATTTGTTGACATTCTAAATTAAGCCTCTTTACTATTTTGTTTTCACATCTTCTTCTCCTACACCCAGTGAACCTTGGAAAGGTTTTTGCTTTGTTGTTACAAAAACTAGAGCGGCTTTGAGACTAAGAGTTTCACTATGGTTATGTCTACACAGCAGCATTATTTCGGAATAATGACAGATACTCCAAAATAATGTAGTGCGCATCTACACAGCAAGCCTGTTATTTTGAAATAAATTTGAAATAACGGGCTTCTTGCTCTGACTTCTGTAACCCTCATTGTATGAGGAGTAAGGGAAGTCAGAGGAAGAGTGCTCTATTTCAAAATAAGTGCTGCACAGACAGCACCAAAAGTCAAAATAAGCTATTTCAACGTAAGCTATGCAATTAGCATAGCTCAAGTTGCGTAGCTTATTTCAAATTTAGCTCTTCTGTGTAGATATCCCTATGTGTTTGTACATTGCCTAGCATGTGGGTTCTAAATTTGAGGGTCATAACCACCAGAGGGGATCATGAACAGCTATCAAGGGGATGTAGCCAACCTTCTCTTCCCTATTGCCACATGGGAGACAGTTGCTGGCTGGATGGAAAAAGTGGGGAGGTGCTGTGCTACTATGGAAAAGCAAAGAACTGCAAGCCAACCACAATGGGGCTCCAGCCTTGAATGAGGCCTTTGAATGACAGCAGTATAGATAATCATCATTCTAACAGTACTATAAAACACATACTAAGCCATACAGCTGACAATATAGTGTCACTCTTTCATTGCACTGCATCTTTAAAGGTAGAGGTGCCTCCCTTCCATTTGTAGGTGTTCTGTGACTGTTTCATTTCATATATACAGCACTGCAGTGGTTCACTTTACTCATGTGACCATTCTTATGCTACCTTCCTGTCAAGGAGACTTTATTTTTGTTCTTTCTTTGTTGTTTCACTAATCTGAAATATATATAATTGGTGCTCTGTGGAAAGACAAAAATGTTACCCAGTCCAAGGAAAGTACACAAAAAAGGGAGACAATAATTTGCATGCATCAAGCACACTCAGACCAGCTAACAGACTGTGTTTGCAGGGCCATACCCCATTCTGTGCTTAGGGAAGAAGGCCTTGCTGCATTGTACAGTGCTTCCCTACATACTACCATATTTTTAAAGCTGAAATGGATGAAACCGATATTAAAAGAAAATCTCTACTGACTGCAATTTATAAGAAGTCAAGTCAGTCAGAGGAAGAGTTAGAGAGAAGGTAGAGTCAGCAGAGTCATCTAAAAAGAAACCAAAGCTACCTACAATAAGAATGGAGGTTAGGTAGGGGATTTGTATACAAAGATGAGCCACATACTGAAGATGGAGTGTTAAAGTACTGTAAACACTAAGCCTCAGAGGGGTAGCCAGGTTGTTGTTTTTGCAGAAACAGACTGAGAAGTCCTGTGGCACCTTAAAGACTGACAGATTTATTTGGGCATAAGCTTTTGTGAGTAAAAACCACTTCATTCCATCTGACAAAGTGGTTTTTACCCACAAAAACTTATGCCCCAATCAATCTCTTGGGGTAGGTCTACACTTGCACCCTCTTCGAGAGAGGGATGCAAATGCAGCTGAGCGAAATTGCAAATGAAGCACGGATTTGAATTTCTCATGCTTCATTTGCATAATCACGGACCGCCACTATTTTGAAATACCCTATTTCAAAATAACAAACGCTGAGTAGATGCGGTTATTTCGGGAGAAAACCTCATATGAGGTTTACCAGTTATTTTGGAAGAAGGGTTTTCGAAATAGCGGCAGTCCGCGATTATGCAAATGAAGCACAGGAAATTCAAATCCATGCTTCATTTGCAATTTCGCTCAGCTGCATTTGCATCCCTCTCTCGAAAGAGGGTGCAAGTGTAGACATACCCTTGGTCTTTATGGTGCCACAGGACTCCTTGTTGCTTTTGCAAACACCACACATTTCAGAAATCAGGAGTCCAACTTCCAAAGTCTTGAGATTTATTTAACTCCTTTTAGAACAAAATTGGGTGTTATTTCCCCTCCCTTTACTATCCAGTTTGAGCCCTTTGTGTGAGGTAATATTTTCAAGTTTTTCTCCACAATCTTGAAGATAATTTACTTAAAACAAAAAGGTGATTAGATTCTCACTTGACATCAGGAACTCTTAAGAAACCCCGCCCCTCCCTCCACATATCAAACATTGCACAAGTGATAGGATGGAGGACAAGAAGCCTGACAGAAAAGAGGAAAAAAAGCAAGACGGAGAACTATCAGCCAGAGAAGAGATGGATATGCAAATTATTTTTAAACATAGATACAGCCTATACTACTTCTGGTATTCCCCCAGTGGTTCTCAAACTTTTCGGCATCACGCCCCCCCTTTTTGATTTTTGAGAAACCCTCACATCTCTCCCCGGCCATTTTGAAATCTGCCCCAGCCAGCCCAAGCTGCATGTGTTCTGGCGGCCAAGCAGAGAGATGGACTGGGCTCTTTCTTGAGCAGGGGAATGGGTCGCCTTGTGCCCACGCTGGAATTTCTTCACCCCCCTCCTCCAGGGGGGCACACCCCCCAGTTTGGGAACCCATGCCATAGTCTTATCTTTTGGGGAACTTCACCCTCAGAGCCATGGAGGCAAATCCATTAGACCAGGGGTTCTCAAACTTTGTGATATCACGACCCCCTAAAATGCTAAATGAATTTGTGTGACCTGCCCCCACCCTCACTTCCCTGGGTTGCTTCCTCTCCCCTTCTCATTAGACTCCTTGTCCTCCTGGGGTTCCTTCAAAGCATTTGTAGCCCTCAACGCCCTTCCCCCCTGCAGGCTCTTCCCCCCCCCCCCATCTCTTTCTCCTCTGTGCCTCTTTTCCGCTCCGCATCCCTTTGGTTCCTCCTCCCCTCCATCCTCCACTCCTCTCCGGTGTCTCTTCTGCCTTCTCCTCTGACCCCCACGTGCCCTTATTTACTTCCGGCTCCTCTGCCCCAATCCAAATCCCCAGCCCCCTGCCTGAGGGACCCCGTCCACTCCCAGCTGGGGAAGAGTTCGGTCGCCCGGCAACCGTGCCCTGGCCGGCCCCTTGCACGTCTGCTCCTGTGCCAGCCTCATTCTCCCACCGCCTTGCCTCCTCCTGCAACTGAGCCACGCTCCTGGAGTCTCACAGCCCAAGCCACGCTGCGCAGCTTGCCGGCGGCTGCCTTCTGCCTCCCTGCCACTCTTCATGGTTCAGGGGAGAGGGGTTGCAAGTGAAAAACTGAATCCAGCTGCAATCCCCCTCTAAGTTGCTCGCGACCCCCTGGGGGTCACGACCCAGTTTGAGAAATGCTGCATTAGACAGTTTCTCTCATAAGCCACATTTGCCATATGGGAAGGTAATTTCCCCTTTCTCTTGGTGGTTTCAAGGATCCCTAGACTTCTAAAGTTATGTTGTCGGACACATCAGTGGACATGTTCAAACCATTGCTGAGCATTCATCTTAGGATTCTTGCCACAAATCCCCTCTTTAGGTAGTCTGAAAGGTTTTGCAACTCTGATAATCTCATGATGGGGTGTGTCAGATACTCACTGCGAGCAGCCTCTCTTGCTGGCCACCCTGGCACTATGCCAGGCTTGTGCACTCCCTCTGGTGGTGTCTTCCCCATCTGGTCTCGCTCTGCAATCCCTCTCCCTCCTAGATCTGCAGTCTCCTCTTTGTGGCTTTGCCAGGTCACTAAGGTCCACCCCTTTTGGGAAATTCATAGCCCCTCCACACCCACTGTCTGTCTGGCATCTCCAGCATCCTTACCATGCCCCAATGTCTGGTGAGGGAATCCAGGTCCGCCCATTGCACTGTTACAGAGTCCCTGGGATAGAACCAATCAGCCAAGTGCTCCCCACAATCTGACCCCACACAAGTATTTCCTTGGGCATTTTCCTACGCCTCTAGCTTCCCAACTCCTTCCACTCAGCCTACCTCCCTGCCTTGCTGCTCACCTCCTCCTGGACTTTTTACTGGCCCTACCTCTTCCTGCCCAGCTGAGCCGCCTCCTAATTAGTGATATGTTCCCTGGCTTCTCCTCCAGGTGCACCCCATAGAGTTAATTGGCTGGCCTGGCCACCTTTATTCCTTTCAGCCCATCACAGAAGGAGCGGCCATATTACCTGTTTATTATATGAATTAAGATTTGCATCTTGAGGACCAGTAAAGGACCAGGCCCCACTGTGCTAGGTACTGCACAAACACAGAACAAATACAGTGCCCAGCCCAAAGAGGAATACCTAGGCACAGATCCCCAGATGGTGCAGATCGGCAGAGCTTCACAGCAATCAGTGAAGTTTACTTGTTTACACCAGCCAATAATTTGAGCCATTGTCTTCAAGTAAAATTATGCATCAGCCACTTTAGCACTGCTTTTTCTTAGCACTGCTTTTTCTTCTCACCGTTATGGTGTTTTTATCTGACTGGCACTCCCCTTCTTTAGTGAATTTAATTTAAAGTTTGTACAACAAGCTGATCATGGACTTCATTTTTATCTCACTACTGCATCCCCACACTTTTCTTCCAATTCATATTTGCTTCTTATGTTGAGCAAAAGCGATTGGCAAAGTTAAGTGCAAAGGAGTGTGCATCTATAACCATGATAGAACACATACTGATCAGTGTTGAAATAGTCTGTAGTCAAATAAGTTTACTGAAAAAGAAAAACTAGTCAAGATATTGATTCCTAGTTGAAGACTACTTAAAGTACGGGTAAAATATAAACTTTTCAGATAATTCTTTTTAAAAAGTCATCAGTGGGGGAAAAAAAAACAGTGGAAATATTTCTTAATATCTTCGAAAAAGGAAATTATTTACCTGAAATTCTCAAAAGACACTGCATATCCCAAGGAATCCATGTCTCTGAGTCTTATATTTCCAGCATGAAACTATCCTGTTTGCACATTGTGATTTGAACAGAATAGCATCGAGAAGCTTAGATGTCCTGGTCGGATACTGTGGGATCAAAACCTAGAAGTGGGAATCTAATATTTGTGGTGGTGCTAAAGAAAAATACTGCCACCTAGTTCTCACAAAGCACAAAGTGGAATTTTATCTAGCTTTAAGAATGTTTTTTAAAAAATGATTCTGGGCTGACATCAAGTAGCAGAAGTGTCATCCCCAAAATTATGTGAAAATTACAAATGGCTGTAAATAAAGATTTAGAATGGAATTGCCACTCAGTCTTAGTAACAGCATTGTTGTCACAAAAGCTGCATTACACATTTGACTTTACTTTGTTGGGCTGCAATAGTTATATCAGCATTGACTCATGTAGTTGTTTGGCCATTAATAAAGAACATTAGAATTCGTTTTTCTCTCTCTCTTTTTTTGAATTATTATTATTTTAAGTAAGGAAGGAGCCAGAAGCAGCAGGCAGGAAGCCAGGTCAGAGAGAGAGAAAAAAAGAAAGAAACAATCAGTGACATGATCAGTACCCAAGAGCACTCTGTAGATCCACTTCTAAAACGGAAACGGCTGTTTGAGGCCCAGCTAAGGAAAGCCAAGCTGGAGAGAAAAGCAGATTCAGAATATGTCTAAGGTCATGACACTTGACCTTTTCATTTCTTTTTCTCTTTGAAACCTGATTATCTCTATTTTTAGGCACATGGCTGGGGGAGGAATGGTAAGGAAGGGTAACTGAACCTGGCACACGAGTGCTGCGCTCTGGTTTTCTGTACTACTGTACCCCATGTATGTGTGTAAATCGGGGCAATAACCCATTTATCGCTTTAGAGATACTGATTTGCTTTGCCAAAACCAAACCTTGATATTGAAGCAATAGCAATTTTGTTGTTGCAATTATTTTTTTAGGAGCAGATGTATTGTTGAGCGACATGGGGGTGACAGATTTGCAACTGTACAAAATAAATGTCAAAACAGTGATGGACTGATTTAGTCTTTTGGTCACTTGTTCTCTATGATTACATGACAGTTATGTACTTCTGTGTGATGGTGAATAGAAGGCTGGTCAAATTTCTGATGGTTTCCATGTGTAATATAGTTTTGAGGTCAAAATGGGGTGTTTCTTCAAGCCCGGGATGTTTATAGAAATATTTGAACACATTAGCTTGGTTAGTAATATCCATTGCATCTGCAGCATCCGCCAAAAACAGGATGTAGAAAATATTTTTGGTACCAGAAATGTAGCAATCAAGAAATGTGTTCAAATATGCTGATTCAGATGAGACAGAATGACAGATCAGCTCTGTGCTGACTGCATGTTTCTTTGTGAGTAGGGTTTTGTAGTGGGATAGTTTGATCTTCCCAAATTCCATCCATACTACAATCCTTCCCTAATTTTTTTGTGTGAATGAGAAATGTGTATGTAGGTAGTTCTTGCTTCCGGTTACTTATCAGTTACATTCCTAGAGAATTAGCTTCTAAATTGAAGAAGCTTATTGAACAATTTGGACTAAAGGGAGAAATAATGGGTGTGATTGGAAACTGCTATAGAGTATGGAAAATTACTCTCTATTTAGATCTCTACTTACTGATGATACAAATAAGCTGCCAAAAGAAGGCGGAGGGATTCTAGACCGAGATGTTCATGGTGAAATACAGAAACTGGCCAATTTATCAGTTTGAGTGTTTCAAAATACTGATATCCAAGTCCCTTATTTCTGTGTACGATGGCAAACATATGAACTAAAACAACAAAAAGAGGTTTAGCACCCAGGGAACGTTCTCCATTAGATAATTCTATGATAAACAATCTACATCCAAAATGTGAACTGATAAGCCACTTTGAAATATACACAATCCCTTCTATTTTACCATTTTACTTCATCCTCACAATATAATCTCTCTTCTACCCACCCACAGATTTTCACTGACTGAAAAGTGGTTATTTAGAAAACAAATGTGAAATCTACCAATTGTTTTTACACTATAACTATCCAACTATAGGGTGTGGAGGTGATGGTAATATCAGCTGTGTTTAAGTTCATGGATTCCTCAGTAACTTGGGCTATTTCCCAGTTTATTTCAAATCAAACTATACTGCAGTAATACTGAGACTGTAAGCACCTGAATCTGCTGACTTCTACTAGAATAATCCCATTAACCAGTTGTTCTGTCAGCTTGGGTACTTGCCATTACTCCCATCACGTATAATGAGCACCTCACATCATTTATAAATTTATCTTCACACACCCCAATGTGGCACTCAGCATGATAATGTGATGTTTACATATTATCTCAGACCTTCCTAACACACAAGCACTGTGTTTTGTTATTTAAAAAGAAACTAGACTACGGACAACCAATTTCACTGGCTGCTTAGCAACAGGGCAATTGAGAATGCCTATCAATTCTCAGTTTATAATAACCTGAGGCAGACCTAGATTTTTGTTTTCCCTTGAGCTTATGTCTTCCCCTGCCTTTATAATAAATACCAGAAATCTATGGCCAGTGTGTGTCAGAAATCCCCTGGTGGAATATCTTTCATCACACTTGCTGGATCTGCCTGTTCACTAGGACAGAACTCCTGCTCTAAAATGTTTCGTATTTGTTAAAAGTATTTTGAGATTAATTAAAAAATGGACCCCACAGTCAAAACAGGAGCTATTTGAATCTTTTTTTAAAGTAAAGTGAGCATCTGGACAGCTGGACTCTAAATATAATATTGGTATCATCAATATCCAAAAGTAACAAAAAATAATTTACGCTTTGCATGCCCCATAAAATTTCAGAATGTGGATCATTTTACAGCCGAATGGAGTTCTTGGTGTTTGACTAGCACTAATATAATAATACTTAGGCTACAATCTTACACATTAGAGACCATGGGCATGATCCTTTGGGGCAACTGAGTGCCCTCAAGTCCTATCAAGGTCACTGGGAGTTGAAAGCACTCAGCACATTGTAGGATCAGGCCTTAAAGCGGTAAGACAAATATGGTCAAAGATCCGAAAATGAGAACTTCACAGCCCTGGTTCATTTAGCTCATTTTTATTACCAAGTATCAGATTTTGCTAGAGCTGAAATAGAGAATTTACTACAAAGGGAGAGGCCAATGATTCATCTGGTTTAAGAGAGTAGGGGTAGTCCAGCAAATAGGGTACTGCAAAGGGAGTTAGGAGACCAGGGGTCTATTCCTGAGCCTACCACTGACCTGTCCCTGTGTTTGTTTCCCACCCATATTTGGTCCTGTGTTTAGTTCTGCAAGCCAGGTCTCTGATATTTTTGTGCAGCAGCTAGTACAACGGGGCCCAATGTTATAAAAATAACCTCTGCTCGCGCCCATTACCATTATTAACTGTGATCACTGTTACTGGATGTCCTTGGTAATTTATTTATGATGTATGTGAAGTAACAGTCAGTCAGTTGCAGAAGTGAACATACAATACATTGTTCTTCTGACTCGTGCTGTAATCATTAGATGCATGGCTTCCCCAACAACTAGTCAGTTTTCCTAATTACCTCAATCTGATGCATTCCTAGCTTGTTCCCAGCAGCCTGCTGCTTTAGAAACAAAGCCCCGAGAGTACCACCACTTATTGTCACTGGCTGCAGTAAACTGACACAGGATGGGGAGCTGTCACAGGGAATGGTGTCTGTCTAACATGCCTAGGAGAGAAGGGCAGCTGCTGGTCTTGCTTAGTTTGTTAGCTGGCCTGTGTCTCCCTATGATTCTGTAACCCTACAGCACTGTAAAGAGGAGACATAAAACACATTTCTCTTCCCTCTGTGGCACCAATGTAAATGCTCTGCAACCAAATCCCTTACCTCCCCCAATCCACCTGAGCATTCAGCAGCGTGCACTACATGCCATGAGCTCAGAGGCACTAGGCTAGGCTCCGCCTGTCAGTAGGCCACCTAATCATTCACACATTACAAACAGGTAACCACTTGGGCTGCCAGAAAATAAAAGCGAAAAGACTTTAGCACAAATTACTTTTAACATTTACTTAAAAAAAAAAAAAACTCTGCAGTTCCCAGCCCAGCCTCTAGGAGTTGTCCAGAGGAGGGGTATAAAGGTAACTGTTTCTCTGTACCCCTTCACAACATCCTTCTGCCAGCAGCAGATTGGATCTTTGCCCAGCTTGCAGGCTGCCTACTGCCTGACCGTCCCTCATGCAGTCGGTAGCTCTCACGAGTCTCATCCCTTCTGATCTCAGAACATTATTGCCTTTTCCTGTAGGATGAGGGTTATGGAGCCCTCTACTGGCTGGCTGAATGTTAAACTGGGAAACACAGGGCCTCTACTAGCTAAATATTCACCTGGGATGAGGGAAGGCACCTGGTAGCCATCAGGTTCATTACAGATTCACCAGAGTCTGGGTTCTCACATTCGTGTGGAGACTGTTCAATGCCTTAATAATCCTCAGGAGCAATAAGCACAACACACGTTTTATGAGTGCATTGATCCTGCTGTTCAACCTAGTGCTAGAATCTGAAGTACAGGATTGTTCGATACTTTGGCTGTAAGCAGAAACTCTTGCTTCTGAAACATCAAGCCTCTTTGTTATGAACTCATTCCCTGGGGCAATCTTAGCACAACAATGCTCCTAGCACAATGCTCTTAGCACAACAATGCTCCTAAGCCCAAGGTTAAAGGAGATCCCAACAGTGACAATTTCCCTTCTGTAAAAAAAAGCAGGCTGCAACTGAAAGGGTTTATATATATTATATATATTAGAATCTGCTGCTTCTCCTTTGGTATGATGAAAGTGGGCCAAATTCTGTTCTGTTCTGTTGTACAATCCATGGATTTCAGTGGTGCTGCAGATACTGTCGGAACAGAATTTGGTCCAGATTATTTATTAAGAATATATCCAAGTCTTTAAAAGGGCTCAAATGAATAAAATAAAATAAACATACAGCTCTTCAAACCTTCAGGAAAAGGCACAGTTGATGGAGACAGGTCTGAAAGAAAAGCATTAATCTTAACACTTCCAAATTTTCATAGGGGATATTTTAGAATTAAAATGTGCATTAGCATCCGAACCAAAACCCAGATCTTTTCATCCCCAAACTTTCAGGAATTCAAACTGGCTCTATAAACACATTGCTGCTATAACTTTATTCTCTTTTCCTTCTGGGTTCTCCAGAGATTGCTGATCACCAATAACAGACGGTTGTGACTGAGCAATAAGGGACCAGCCAGCTGTGGAGCTCACTGTACATGCTGCCTAAATTCTGGCTGGGAAATAGCTGGCAAAGCCCCGTCTTTTCTTGATCATCCAATGTAAGTAAGTGGCTGCTGTGATACAGAGGAAGGCAGAGATGCACAAACGAGACCATGAGAGGTAAGTATGGGCACTCCTGGCAGAGATGGTAGAAACAGATTTCCACATCATCTGAACAAGGAAAGAACTTGAAGGAACCTAACACCAGCAACACAAGTCCTCATCCCCTGTAATGGAGCAGAGGAAATCCAAGCCACATAAGGAAACAAGGGTACATCTACACTCCACACTTACTCCAAAATAAAATATTCCGGAATAGTTATTCCAAAATAGCTTATTTTGAAATACACTGCAGGGAAACCTCAAAATTAGTCTGAGGCAGGCTTCCATAATGTAGGTCGAACTAACTTTCATAGGCGCTACACTAGCGCTCCATTAGTTCCAGAGCCTGGGTTTGGTGAGCTATGGGCCAAAGACCCAATTCACTTGTTTGATGCTGCTGTTGATGGATCTTTAAGATTAGTTTAATAAAGAAGAGGTTTTTTTTATTTTATGAGCAAGAGATTCTGATTTAGTTCCCATAGTAGAAAGGCTCATGTTTTTTGTTACCTCGTTAATGTTCATTCATCCCAGGTGCTTAGGCAGTGGACACTGATCAAAATTTCTACATAAATAAATAAAATGTTAAACATGTCCCCTCCATACTACCCTCTAGTGGCTTGATAGGTCCCAGATGCTTGAGGCTCTAGAAGAGATTGTGTATGTTCCTATTGATTCTTTGGATCTGTTTTCTGTCTAATGAAGACAGCAGTTGATCTACTTCCCTCAGGCCTGCAATAAAATGTCACTAGTCAATCACCTTTCAAGTTGTGCATATGCTACTGGGAACGAAGCAGGCATTGACAAGCATCAGTAGGGCTTTAGTTAATCTGGTTTTGTATATATTATCTATCCACTAATCAGCAAACAAATGTCCAGAACGGATATAAAAGGCAGATTGCTACATTTCTAATGCACTAAACAGAACATGCTGAGTTTTCTTTCACAAGTGCCTAATCTCTCTAGTAATATGAATGGGAAGTGCTTTCTTGTTGCATTTCTAATGATACTACCACAAAGGAAACCATATTTTCTTGGAATTGCTAGTGAAGAAAAGACAGGGTTAAGTCAGTGACACAAACATTTCCAGAGACAATTAAAACTTTTTGCATTAAAAATAATATTCATTCAGCGCAGTGAAAAAATCACCAAGAATTCGAAAAGCTCCAATTAAAATCACAGCCCAGACCCATCTGGCTGAGACAAGCAGCAAGAAACAAGGATCCAAGAAGCAGATTTCTGCAATGGAGAGGAGATTTATATCCAAACGGTAGATCCTAGATTTTTTCAACAAGATTATTGAATCTCCACTAACATAAGCAGTTCCGTTGCCCTGACTTGCTTGTAATATCCTCTTACACGTCAGCCCAAATGACCACAAAGCATCACCAAAACAGGGACAATTCTATGCAGAAGGGCAGCCATGAATATAAAGCTTCCCCAGCCATTAGGAAACGCTCCTACTTTTATGAAAGCTGTCCTAAAAATCTTTAGGGCCTTCCCAAAGCCTGCGGGATGTTGGCTTGCAGGGTTTCATTTGACATACCCATTCAGCTACAATTCAAATAAGGCTAAATTGTGAATTCTCCCATCATAACTTTCCCCCCTTTACCCACAAAATGGAAAATGTTGTCCAAGTGTTGATGAGCGCCACACAGAAGATTCTCTGCTGAGATCTGAGCGGGTGATTCTTGAAACTAGAGAGCAGGGGTGGGGAACCTCAGCCCCAGGAGCCAACTATGGGCCCTGGCTTTCCTGGATCTGGCCCCTGAGGCTCAGGACCAGTGTTCCCTTGGATTTTCCACCCACAAGTGGAGCTAGTTTTGTCTTGTGCACCAATATTGAGTTCATGTGAGGTTGTTCAGACGTGTGCCACTGTGGCACCCAAGATATTAATAAATATCTTACAAACCTCTCTCTTTTTCCTCTGCTACCATGTCTCCCACCCTCCCTATACCCCATCTGCTCCCCCTGGTGCCTGCTGCTGCCCCCACCCCTCACCCTCCTCTGCTGTCCCGGCTCCTGCCCTTCTCACTTCCCATAGTCCTTAGGGGACTTGCTCTCCCTCCCCATTCTCCTTGACCCCTGCACCCATCCTTCTTCCCCCCTATGCCTACCCCTCCTCTAGCCCCACTCTGATCATCTGTAGCTATCCCTCTCCATTCCCTCTCCTAACACTCCCCTCTGTCCACTTGCCCTGCCTCTCTCCTTTGTTCTCCGATGCCTATCCATCCCCTCCACGTGTCTGCCCTTCTGCTTCACCCCCACAATCCCCCTGGCAACTGCACCTTCCCCTCCCCCTTCCCTCACTGCTCTTGCCCTCTTCCTCCCTGGTGCCCACTGCCAGGAACCCACTGGCTACTGCCACCGCAGCCACTCTCCTTCCATTCCAGCAGGAAGGTGAGTGGCAAGTGCTGCTGCGCAGCTCTTAAAATAATGTGGGCGGACCTAAAATTTTTAGTGTGCAGCTGCACAGGCACGCAGCTTAGTGGGAACACTGGTCCCAATTCTGCTTGGTTAAACTGGTGTAAAACAGGAGCAATATCACCAAAGCCAGCTGAATGCTTATGTATATGAAAAAGTTATGAAGGTATAATTGTAAGTACAATTGTAAGAGTATAACTCCCCCAATGGAATTTTTCACTCTAGTGTAAGTGGAACTTTTTCAGATTAATTTGTCACTGGGGAAGAGATTTATGCTACATTAAAAAGCACTCTTATTCTATAATAAGACTGTCCAGATGAGCACTTATTCTGGTGTAATGGTGATAGGCTTTCATGTAGACAAGCCCTGAGTAGGGATGTGAACAATTGATCAGCTAGTTGCTTCCTCCCACTTGCTGCGTCTATCAGAAAGAGGCAGCGAAGAGTGGGGGAGAGGATGGGATGCTTCAAAGTGGCAGCGCTGCATGGAGCCCAGGGTCTACCACTTTGAAACGCTGCATGCAGCCTGAAGTTCCCAGCTGGCCTGGGCTGCACACAGCATTTCAAAGTGGCAGCACAATGTGGAGCCCAGGGACCTGAGCTCCATGCGGCACTGCTGCTTTGAAACACTGTGGAGAGCACGGGGCCAGTGGGGGACTGTTTGAGTCTCCCGCTGGCCCTGTGCTCCCCACAGTGCTTTCACCTTTGAAGCAGAGGTGCTCTTATCAACTAATCGAATAGTTGAATCAAATTGCATCGACTATTCGATTAGCCAATTAATCAAAATTTTACATTCCTAGCCCTGAGTTATACTAGTGTAAATATGGTCCACATGAGAGCAGCAAGAGACACTTTTCTAAAACAAAAATCATGAACAAGCAGTAGTGAGCCTATAGTTAAGCCTAAACAGATTATTTTAGGAAGTGGCTTGGATTTTTAAAGAAAACATATTAAAGGATAGCAGTAGCTTGTTTTGAGATTGCACTAGAGAGCCAGGAACTAGGACTAACAGAAGCAAAATTATTCATGGAATTCACTTGCAAGCAATTTGTGTGTAAAACCATTTTGATTACACATACACTGCACAAGATGATATATGTGAATTCCTGAAGGCAAAAAGGTGCTTTACAATTAATGCATGCCTCTTCTGTGCCCCCATCCCATATCTCTGCCAAATAACATTTCTAAGTAATAAAAAAAAGTTTCCATCTGTGTAGTTAGGAAATATTAACAGGTTCACAAATGCTTGCCATGTAAACATCAGAAACAAAACAATAATTAGAACACAGATTTTGTTTTAAGAGGACATTGTGCAGGAATCTTCTATGATTCTGTCCTGTATGGATGATTTAGTTGGGTTGGTCCTGTTTCAAGCAGGGGCTTGGACTAGATGACCTCAGGTCTCTTCCAACCCTAATCTATGATTCTATTAATAGATTAATCAGATGTCCCTATTTAATAGGGTATTAGTGTTTGACACTGAAAGTATCATTACAACAACTATGACATTGCATTACATTGTGTTGAAATTTCTGATTACACATTTAACATTCCAGGCATGTCTATGGAATGTTAATCTTAAAAAAATTGGGCAAGTGTATTTTTTTCCTGGTGAACATACTGCATGCGAGGACTGAATAAAAGATAACCAAAAAGCTAAACATCAATTTGTCCTCTGTCTCTTTTGCTGGGTATGTAACAGTTGTATATTTTTTCCAGAAATACCACCTCACATTTTTTTAAAACCATTCCTCTATTTTTTCCTCCAACCAGAGGTTAGCAGTAGCTGAGCAGCTACTAACAGATGAGACACAAAAATCTTCATATTCCTTGTATGTGATCATTTCTTCTATGAAGCCCCAGGAGGATCGCCAAAGAATTATTTTGTAATAAATATCCAACAATTTGTGATATTTGGATGCAAATTGCATTGCAATACTCTCTAATGACTGCCCATGTCCACAATAACTGTAGGAAACTCTATTAAATGCAATAAAATATTATAAGCTGAAAACTTGAAGAGGGCAATCATGTCCATTTCTGGTATACTAAATAGCACAGCTCTGTTGCTGGCATTAGTATAATGGCTTTGAGCTTAGCTAGAAATACATTTCAGAAATCCCCATAGTCCAGCATGAATAATTGAAGACAATATATACCAAGATGCTTGTTTGCTACCTGCAGAATTCGCTCCTAGAGGACCATTAAATTCATTTTAAATAATGCAGGCTATGTTAAAGCTATAGAACACAAAATTTGACTCTAAATAAGATTATAACTAAAGTAACAATCCAAGGTTATGACCTGGCCACTAGAAGGTTTACCATAACAAATAAAAAAGAAACCAGATGATCTTGCATTTATTCCATTCTCTCTCTCTCATTTCAAGGATTCAGGCTTCCAGATTTAAAGCCACACACCAGATCCCTATATAGTGCTATTGAATGAAGTTCTCAGAAAATGCCCATTTGTTTTTTAGTTTCTATTATCATTTGTATTTTTTAATCTGATGTAGGAAAGCTGCAAATTTCTTTTGCCCAAACAGTATGGATGCAACTTTTCTTCAGTATTAGTTACTTGTGACTGTCAGTGAGTCTACAGCCTATATAAATGCCTAATGGAGATGGTGTTTTGAGAAGTAGATCTGAAATGTCATTTTTGTCTGTAAAATAAATTGACATAAAACAAAGCACAGTGGGAGTCATAGCCCATTTATGATTATCAATAAGCAAACCCAACATTCCATTAGTTGTACTAAATTCAAGTATTTGACTCAGGCAAAGTAGCATAATACTCTATTGTCAAGAGACTGCAGAGAGTAATCTTTCCAGTATGCCTACATCTGCTCTCCAGTTAAATTCTTTAATCTCTGCAGCAAAGGGGCTTGACCTTCATCCCATAACTCAGAACACTCTTGGACTTGTTCTGCCAGGTATTGAGGCAGAGGGGTTAAGTGTCCTGCTTAAGGATATACAGAGCATCATAAGAAAGGTTAGAACTCAGAGGCTCTTAGCTCCTTCATGAACATACACATGTACATGGAGGTTAAAAAGGACAGTATGCCCACGATTTTTAAGAAATCCTCACAGGTCCTCCTTTTGCAGAAAAGTTGGAGGCTGTAGCTTGAAACTCTATTTGTGGGAATTTTTTGGATCTACTCAGGGACACAGAGATCCTCCAATTTAAATAACGATGTGTCTTTGCAGGAGGGGCATGGTCTAGGCTTGGACCAGGAATAGGAGCTAGGAACTCCTGAGTTCTAGTACCACCTAGAATACTATTACTTCACTGAAGTGATGCAAAAATTAGTGTTTGTAAAACTCTTCGAAAATCAAAAGGGTTAAATAGTATTATTCAAAAACCCTTTCTTATTTGTGAAAATATATAGAGCAGACCATTCCCAAACATTCTTTACTAGACCTGAGGCCATATTACAGAAGGTCTCACAATAGTATACAATATTGATTTGTTTTATAACATACTGCCTCTTTAGTAAGCATGCCCACATGATCCTTTGCTTTACAGCATTTGCTACATCTAGATTTTTTTAAATAATGTAAAATACATCCAAGATTACACTAGAAAATTTGCTACTGAGCAATTCACTGTCTAGAATAGTTCACTTCTCCATAAAATGATAAAAGGCAGTGAAGGCAATATCATTAAAAAGGTGTAATTATTATTCTACAAATCTTCCCATCACCTTGTCCTCCTGTAGCTGAGGATGTGAGGAGAGATTTATCAATACTTTGAACTAGGAGTAGTTATACCGTAATGTCAGGTTTTTAACTGATTCATGATAGTCTGAGGATCCTTCTCTTGCAGAAGGCTTGTATTTTTGGGGTGAAGGTGCTTAGATTAACATTTTGTAATGGTCCTTTCAGAATTAGGCAACTATAATGAAAATATACAATCAATTTCTAGTAGTGAAATCTCACATTACCATATGTTATTGTTTGGATTTTTAAAAGGTGATCTTTGGTATCTCCTAGCAAGGCTTGCTAATGCTGAAAAATATGGTTAAATATTCTATCTGTATCTGTTGCTCTTTGAGATGTGTGGCGTATGCCCATTCCATGTTAGATACGAATGCATGGTATGCACAATTACCAGAGATTTTTTCCTCCCACAGTGGTATCTCTTTGGTCAGCTCTAGCATCCTCTGGAGCCACCCACCCACTTATGCATTGGTATAAGTGACCAAGCTGGGGAACAGTGGAGCAGGGAAGTCACTGTCAACATCAGCGGGGATTTGTCCCCCCCTGGTTGGTATCAGAGCCTGATGCTGGATACGAGCTCTGGACAACATGCTTCTGTCTTCTCAGTGTATTCTCAGGATTGGCGGTCCCAGGAGAACCATGTAGTCCCTGGTAGTGGCAAATGCCTCTGGTGTGAATGGCACCATGATTCTGCTGGTGCACAATGTTCCCTCAGAGTTGGCTGATGGTCCTTCAAGCAGGTCAGACTCAATGGCACCTGTGAGCACAGTGGAATCCATGAGGCCATTTGTGGAATGAGAGTAAACCAGTAGCCCAATGCAGGACACGCTCCATTGCATTGCCTGTGTTTGTCCTTTCTTGATTTGGGGAGGGGTGGGTGCAGGTGCCCCCTCTTGGACTGTTGCTTTTTGTGCTTCTTCCTTGGTACCGGTGAAGTGGAATGGTGCTTAGAAACCCAGGTTGCTGGAGGAGAACTCTGCACTGATTCTGAGGTATTTGGTGCTGAGTCTGTCTGGCTTGGCTCTCATGCCGGTCTGAGTGCAGTTTCCATTAGCTGAGCTTCCCCGTTCTTTTTCATGTGAGGGTTCAATTGGCGTTAGATCTGGTAAAACTCTCACAAGTGAATATGTCAGACAACAGGCGTTTGGGTTGCTCACTGGCATGGGCTTGCTGCTGGGGTCACAAGATTTAAAGCCCTGAGACCGGGGCTTGCCCAGCTGCAGGTGCAGAGGAGGCTCCTCTAAACAACTGAGGAGTCAATAAACACTACAATTACTAACTAAACTTGTGAAGAAAGGTGGGGAAAATGGAACCACTTGAGTACCTTGTTGAGGCAAGAGGAGTTGTCCCAGAAACCATGGTAAAAAGGAACTGAGAGCGTGTAGGACAGGGGCAAGGCATCTTATATGGGTCAGGGGCCACTGAACCAGAGGGAAAAAAATCAATTGGATGCCAAACACTGACCTAGCCCCCAACTGAGGCGATGAAAAAACCCTCACAGATGTGAGAAGCAAGAATACAAAGACATTCTCTCCATGCTCCAGCTCCACAGGGGAGGGAAGTGCCAAGGCTTAGGGCTTACCCCCCAAGGCTGGATTATTTTTTCTGGGGACCTGGAGCAAGTGGATTTTGTGGGAGCTCCTGGGCTCTGGGATGTGGTCAAAATGAGGGGTTCAGTGTGCAGGAGGGAACTGCCAGGGAGTAGGGTTACCAGGTGTCCGGTATTGACCCCGACAGTCTGGTATTTTCGCCTCCTGACCGGTAAAAAGATTCAAAAAATACCGGACACCTAAAATGTCTGGTATTTTCTGGGTTTTTTCCCTGCCAGGAGAAAAACCCTATGACACACTCGGCAATTGGGTCTGGCCCCCCTTCCCCTGCTTACCTGGTTCTGCAGGGAAGCTCCCTTCTGGCTCGACCAAGAAAACAAGATGGCCACCAGCAAAAAGCCTATAGACCTGAGCAAGGGGAAGTAAGGCCTTCCCTGGGTCTTAGTGCTCAACCTCTCCTCTTCCTATCCCTATTCTGACTCTGCACGCACTTAAAGGGGCCATGATGTTTTAATGCTGTTTTATTTAATTACATTAATTAACTAATTAATTTGCTTAACTCGTGAGGTCCTTTTTTTTGCTCAACAACTTTGGTCTCCCCCTTTCCCCCCCTTTTTTGAGGGGTGGGGGTGTTCGGGATTTTTGGTTAAACCATCTGGCAACCCTAGCTGGGCGTGTGGGTGGGAGGTTTGGGTGGGAGGTAGGGTGCAGCAAGAGGCTGGGGGTGGAGATATGGGGGCTGGGCGTGGGGGCTAGGCACCTACCTGGCACAGATCTAAGAGAAAGGAGGCACAGGAATCTCTGCATTGCTCTATATGTCAGGGAAGCACTCCCTATAGGCACCGCCCATCCCCCTGTTGCTCCGCTCCGATTAGGTGTGATTCCTGGCCAATGGGAGCCACAAGGGATGGTGCCTGCAGGGAGTACTTCTCTGAAGTGTGTAGAGCTGCATGGAGTGGATTCTTCCCCCTGCCAAGCAGAGTCTGCAGGCCCAATCCGTCCCACAGCTTGTTTGGATCAGGCTCACACGTCTCGGGGCTCAGTCCCCCATCCCTTGCAGTGATGCGAGCCGGCTGGCATTGGCATTGTAGCCACGGCCCATCCTCCCCACCCCCCCAGCATGGGAAGAGTGCCAGCATTGGCTCGTGCTGCTGCGGGGCTGGGGGCAAGATCTGGGCCTATGATTTTCAATCAGAACAAGCTGTAGGCTGGACCTGGCCTATGCGTCATAGATTCCCCACTCCTGGTGTAGGGCCAACCAAGCCCCTTATACCACTGCATGAGCCACGGCTCCAGAGGACACTAGAGCAGGGGTGGGCAATAATTTTCATGGGGAGGCCTCTTACTGAATTTTTGTATATAGTCATGGGCCGGCTCCACCCATGGAAGGGGCAGGGCCTAGGGCGGAAAGGGCGGGGCTGGGACTAGTCTCCCTCAGGGGTTGAGTGGGCCAGAAGTTTTGAATTAAGAACACAGCAAAGTGCTCACAGCTCCCGGTGCCGCTGCTGTCATGTTGCCTGGCAGCTGCCTGTGGTTGCTGCAGTTATTTAAAAGGCTCACGACTCTGGCCCCTGGTGAGGTAGCGCCACGACTGGGAACCAGGAGTCATTTAAATAGGATCCTGCTGCCTGAGCCTCTGCCTGGAAATTTGGTGGCACGGGCATCAGGTTATAAATAGAAAGTGGCCAGATGCAGTCCACAGGCCGGATCTGGCCGCTGGGCCGCATCTTGCCCAACTCTGCACTAGAGCCTACCTGACAGATTCCTCTGAGAAAAAAATCTCCAGAGTTCTTGGGGAAGGGAGTGTGAGAGTGACAGGGATTTTGGGGGAAGGAGGCATAGAGGCCTGAGTGGCCTCAGGGGAGGGGGACTGAGCAAGAGCAGGACCTGTGGTGGAGTGGGGGTAGAGTCTGGGTAGGATCTAAGGTGAAATGAGGCTGAGCAGAAGTGGAAAGGGACATGAGCTAGCATTCAAGATCATACATTCCAGTGATAAAGTTATAAAATAAAAGTTAACCTTTAAACTAAAGGACATTTGAGGCTCACAAAACACTGAGACGTTCATCTTTGAGCCAGGAAAGAGCAGAGAGGAAGATCTGTTTAGTAATGATGCCTCTTCAAACCTTAGACCACCCAGTTTGATTATGAAAGTGTCAGAATTTTCAGAAAGCACACCCATGTTGAAAAACTGCTAGGTTACATTTAAATGCACATCTTCTTTCTACTGGGCATTATTTCCAAGGGCAAGATTGGAAATAGATTTTGTAATGAAACAGATGGAGTTTTATTATACTCTGAGGATAGGATTAAAAAAAAAAAAAAAAAAAAGCTCAGTATTGGCCTAACTCAGCTTCCACAGAAGTTTTGACTTCAGTGGGAACAGAGTAAACCCAATGCTCTACCTTTTAAAAATCCACTGTCAGTTTTGCTGAGTGCACACCATCTGTTACTGTAGTGCAGGGGTCAGCAACCTTTCAGAAGTGGCATGCCAAGATTTAACATATTCACTTCTATTTATGGAGCTGTGTGCTGGGGGAGGAGGTGGGATTAGGAGCAGGGGCAGGCTGGGTATGGTGACCATATTTTCTGAACCAGCTGCAGCTCAGAGAACAGTTTAAATTATTAAACAGATTAAGAGTTTTAACTTTCTCATAGGAGTTTATCAAACTTCATTTTAAATAAAGTAAAATATTATGTCTAACACAAAAGGTTTCAGTCTTTTCTTTGTTTATGGCAGGGTGGGGAACCTTTTTTGGGTCAGGGGCCACTGACCGACAGAAAAATCAGTTGGGGGACCACACAAGTGAGAAGCAAAATCTCCTCCAAAAACCCCCAACCCTCAATGATGTGGCCCCCAACTGAGACACTTCAGTCTTCTGGTGCCCCAGCCTCACAGGGAGAGGGAAAGGGACAGGGAGGACTGAGGTTCAGGGTTTCCCATAGGCCAGATTTACTGTTCTGGGATTCCAGAGTTACTGGATTTTATGGACCCCCTTAGTCTCTGGATAGGGACAAAAATGAGGGGTTCAGTATGCAGGACAGGATTGCCAGGGAATGTGATAGGGATGGGGTGCAGGATCTGGGAGGGAGGGAGGATGCAGAAGAGGGAGAAGTTGCGAGATCTGGGTGGGAGATAGGGTGCAGAAGCAGGCTGGGAGTAGGGTGTCTGGCCAGGTAGAGGGAGCAGGAGCAAGGGAGGTGTTGGAGCTAACTGGGGGTGTGGAGTATTGGCAGGGGGAAGCAAGTGAGTGAGGGGCATTGGAGTGTGGGCGCCTAGGCATGAGGGGCGATGCTTACCTGGCTTCACACCCCCTTGCAGGGGGAAAGCCTCATGCATCACTGTGCTGCAGTTCCTCCAGAACAGTGGAGAGGGGGAGGGAATTCAGCTCTCCTTCCCCCCACGCAACAGGAGACTGCAGCACCAGCTGTGGCTTCCTGCTTGGAGGGCATGTGGGGAGTGGGGTATGTGAAAAAAGCCCTGACCTTCCCTGCCAGACCCAGCTTGCAGTGGAGAGCAGCAGAGCAAGTGGCCCCATGTGCTGCCACTCCCCCAACAGGGTAGGGAGGAGCGGGGGGGGGGGGGGAGGGAATAGAGCAGCAATGCACAGAGTGCACCTGCTGAGCTCAAGCGCACTCTGCCTTGCAGTGCCCCAGCTGGGCTCTGCACAGTCCCTCCCAGACCTGATACGGCAGGTCCAAGGTGCGGGAGCAGCTCCGCTGGGTTTTGCCTTAGACCCAGCTGCACATCCCCTGCTCCAGCAGTGGTGGCTGCTGTAACAAGTGGCTGCCTGGAGCTGAAGGAGTTGGTGGCACTGCCGGACCGGGGCCCCATGTGGCTGAAGCGGCCTGGGGGGCAGGGAGTGTGTTTGTGTGTACGTGTGGTAGGGAGGCTGTTGCTGCTGCATCACTCTAGTGAGCCTGTCCCAGCCAGGAGAAGGGAAATGGCAACATGCGGATCCAGGGTGGGGGCTAGTGTTCCCTGAACACTGGATCAGGCGGGGAGGCTTGTGTGCCACTTGGTAGGTTGCCAACCCATGCTGTAGTGTTTGGGAGAGTGGGGTCTTTCCCTGGCTATTTCAGATCAAGGTGCTTGTGACATCCCAGGTAGCTCCCTTCACTTTGCCCTTCTGGGGATTAGCTCTGCATGGCAGATACCCCTGCCTTGGGTTACACACAGTCGCTTTCTCCCTCGTTCTTTTCTTGACTCAGCCCTCTGGTGAGGTCCTGATGCGGTTTTGCCTTCTGATGATTTGTGTCCAAATCTCTACTCACCAGCAGCCTCAGGTGCCCCTTCCTCAATGGCAGACAGGGGAACCCACACCCATCGTCTACACCAGGCTTCAGCTCAAAGACTCTCTAAACAGCAGCCAAGGTCTGTTCCCTCCTGCACATTGCTGCCTTTCCTTACCTTCTGGCCCTCTTCACTCCTCCGGATTTGCCAGCAACTCCCTCTTCCTGGGAATTACCCCAGATCAATGATTTAAATGAAGAAAAACAAAAATTATTTCAGTTAAGGTCCTGAACAATGCCAGGTAAATTCTCTAGTTATCAATACATAGATTAATTAAATTGCAATTCTTCATGACCTTGCCTCCACAGGGCCACACATATAGGAGTTACATGCCTAGTCATCCTTTCACAGAAACTTTTTGTGAGGGACAGGGCATACGAGTATGTCTCTTCAGTATTTTCCAATTTTATTTGGCCACGGAACCCTTAAAAAAAACCATCCAGGGGAAACTGGTAGACCAAAAAAACCCCCCAAACAGCAGCTCACCTCTAAGACCGGCTCTTGGGGGGGAGGGGAAGGAAGTGATCAGGTTCTTGCACAATCCTTGCTTTCACTTTGTGGAACCCCGGGGTTTCTGGTCAGTTGCCTGGGACCAGGCTTCTTCTTACCTCCTTGCAGTAGCTGCTGGGTTACTAGAAGGAGAGGGGGGAGCCCAGGCCCACCCACTCTTATGGGTCCTGACAGTTGCCTGCTGTCTCTTCTGTCCACTGCTATCTTGCTCCCTGGGCTGCTTCTCCATGACGCCACTCCATCCAGCCCTCTTTCTCAGGACTTTGAAGCCAGGCACTTGGCACACCCTGTCCAGGGTTCTGTAAAGCGTGATAGTCAGTTGTGGCTAGTCTTCAGCTGCTGCACCTGGGTTTCAACCAGGTCTGAAGTTGAGCTCACACTTGGAGCTCTCCGAGGTGCTGTTGTCCTCTCAGTCAGTCTCTAGATCTGGCTGGGTCAAACTCCAGTGAGGAACTGCCAGCCCTTGGTCCAGCGCTTCTTTTATATCAGCCTACTGGGCCTTGATTGGCTACCAGAGAAGCAGCCACTCTAGTCTGCTTGGAGGACCTATTTTCTGTTCTTCTCCCACAGGCAGAGGGGTGGGGTGGTGCAGCAAGGCCTCCAGCAGGGGGTGTTGGACCTAGTCTACCCCATCACACCATTGTTCCACAGATACTTGATAATGGGCTCTCCAATTTAGCAGACAACATGATCCACTGGCTGGTGCCAGACAAATTCAGATTAGAAATCAAGGATGCTGGAATGTGGAAACAGCACCAAGGAGCATAGTCCTCCCACTTTTTGCCATGGGCTTGGCCTCCTGCCTCATCTCTTCCCCTGACATCCCGCTTCCTGCCCAGGCTGGAAGCTGGAACCCAGCTTGAGTAAGAGCAGCCCAGCCAGCTGTGGATCCTCCACCTGATGGAGGTGGGGACAAGAGCAGCCTCCTGCTGTTGTCTCTGCCTCCTGGGCCCTCTGCCTAGAGGCTGTGGCTCCTCACAGCTGCCCAAGCAGCTCTCACCATAGCCCAGCTGCAGCTCTTTGGTCACCAACACTCCACCTCCAGGTCAAGCTGGAAGTCAGACTCAAAACTAGGTGGGGTTAAGAGTCACGTGGGCAGATGTGGATCCTCCACCTGCCCTGGATGGAAGACTGATACATGAGCCAGAGGCTGCCGTTGTCTCCCTGGCAGATGGAGGAGAGTGGAACCTTGTGTCCTCCCACCTCTACTTTTAGAAAGAATCTGTTGCCCCTGCTGGAAATAAGACAAATCTTTTACAGTGAGGGTATTTAACCATTTCCTCAGGGTTGTGGTGGATTCTCCATCACTAGCAATTTTAAAATCAAGAATGGATGTTCTTCTGAAAGATCTGTTGTAGAAATTATTTTACAGTACACAAGCCATAGAATTTCTATCACCGATACTACAGGAATTCAGACTAGATGATCACAATCGCCCCTTCTAGTCTTGGAAGGAGTTGAATGTGTGTCTTTCTAAACTTTTTGCCATAATTACATTATACTTTTTCCTTGCCAATTGGGTCGGATATGACTTGGCCTCTAGCATCACCAAAAGTGCTGCATTTATAAAGAAAAAAATTGAGACAAATTCACTACTATGTACATTTACAATTCATACAATGTATAAATATGCATATATTCAGGGTATTGTACAAATATTCTGTTTGTGGACAAATGCTGCTTATTAGGAGAATGACAAAAGTTTTAAGTAACGGGGTTTAATATCTTTTCCTCACAAGAGGAACAGTTTATTTCAGATACAGTGAGCACAATTTAGACTACATACCTAACTCACCTTCTGCAAGAAAAGTTATGATGAATTATGAATTCACTAGCAATGTAAATCATCCATCTGTCCTCTATTTTTTCTATCCCATTCCCACACACCTACTGTAGGCTTGTCTACACAGCTGAATGCACACAGACTGCCGTGAATTAACTGGCTGTGCCGACTCTATCGCCGTGCATTAAAAGTATCAAATTTTTAGTGCAAGATAGCAAGGTCAAGAAGGCCAGTTAGCGTATAAAAGTTTTGCAAGCTGTATGTTCACCCCCTAGCTTGCTGTACACTAAGCAGCCAGGGAGACAAGATCCCAAGATTAAAAATTGACACTTCAACATTTTCTAAAAATGTAAGCAGATACAAAAAATGGTTAGTCCCTGAAATTATGTCATAATAGGTAAAAGTACAATGACAAGATGGGCAACTGTTTCACAGTTTTCATATACAGTTCAAGGAGTGAGGGAGGTAGGGTGGGAAGGAGAATGTTTTAGATACTAGGGAATGTCTTAACATTATATACGACCAGAATAATGATCTGAAGTACTTTAAAATGTTAGACATATAATTACCAACATAATGTCGTTTGCCAAAACACAAACAACATAAAGACATAGTTGTACATAGGACTGGAATTCTGATTTTTTTTAAATGAAATGTTTATCAGTTTGTAAAGATTAACAATCTCTTCTGTTCCAGCACCTTGTCTTTACTATTTTGTCAGAAAGGAAATTGTAAAGACTAAACTACTTCTTGAAGTCTGAATGACATGATCTGGAAAGTCTTGATTTGATAATAGATGGGCCAACTCTCTTAAATCTCTGATCACTGGTTGAAATTAAAGAATTGCTATCCATCTTTCTTTCAAATATTTGAATGTAAGTGGTCAACATTTCTAAAACAGGAAGGATGAAAAAAATCTCACATCTCAGTTAATTGACTGATAATACTCAAAAATAAAACTGGTTTTGGATTTTTATTAGTAATTATTGATCACCATCTTTTTTTCTCATTTCACACAAAAATAGATGAAAAGAATAGTGAGGGTTGAGTAAGCCAACTTAAAGGGTGTGTCTAGACTACATGTCTCCGTCGACGGAGGCATGTAGATTAGCCAGATCGGCAGAGGGAAATGAAGCTGCGATTAAAATAATCACGGCTTCATTTAAATTTAAATGGCTGCCCCGCTCTGCCGATCAGCTGTTTGTCGGCAGATCGGGGCAGTCTGGACGTGACGCGCCGACAAAGAAGCCTTTCTTG
The DNA here is from genome assembly GCF_049634645.1 of Pelodiscus sinensis. Lineage (NCBI taxonomy): Eukaryota > Metazoa > Chordata > Testudines > Trionychidae > Pelodiscus > Pelodiscus sinensis. The sequence goes on along the minus strand of NC_134712.1, from coordinate 183,407,469 downwards.
ATCGGCACAGGTATGCCTCATGAAACCAGGTTTACCTGTGCCGATCAAGAAAGGCTTCTTTGTCGGCGCGTCGCGTCCAGACTGCCCCGATCTGCCGACAAACAGCTGATCGGCAGAGCGGGGCAGCCATTTAAATTTAAATGAAGCCGCAATTATTTTAATCGCGGCTTCATTTCCCTCTGCCGATCTGGCTAATCTACATGCCTCCGTCGACGGAGGCATGTAGTTTAGACATACCCAAATTGTGGTATTTCCTAACTTTTGAGCATTTAATTTTGCAACCTTAATATTGTATTTTCAACACAATGTGTGTTATTTCCTAGTTATTTTTTAAAAAAAACAAACAACAAATGCTATAATGGGGCATTATATTGACATCCCCATGGGCAACCTAGGCTAGTGAGTTTGATTGAACCAGAGCAGCACTTTGATTGGATGCAGAGGGAGCACATGGCTCTCACAGTCATTTAACGTTGCATGCAGAGTGCATCTCACTTCACATGCCCTTGCTTTACGTGCATGTCATTTTAGTAATACCAGTAGGGAAAAAACCCTTATGTTGATGGAAACAAGTGGAATGTGGCAACCCTGTGTGTGGGCAATGGTAAACAAAATGTCTGTGGGCTTACACATTGAACCTCAGTGGGCCACATGCAACCTGCGTGTTATCCACCGCTGTTTTAGAGTCACCACACAGAGCTCTGCCATTTGAGCCAGTAGGGTACCTGATAGCAGGAGTACACTGCCATCTACTACATGGACTAGCACTGCTGGGGGATGGGACACACACTATGACAATGAGTTGCACAGATATTTGCAGACACCAAAGGAATGGTGAGACTCAGAAATCTTGGATACGATTTTAAATTCGGAGGGAGTGTGTACTCCAGTGGGCACAGACTCTCCTTCCCATTTCCCCCAGGCCTGACAGCTTTTGTCCCACTTCTTCCCCTCCAACTTGTCCCCGTCCTGTCTCTTTCCCAGCCCTGGCTCCTGGTGTCAGTCTCCTTCTCTGGCCACTTGCAGCCTCCATTCCTAAGGCTTCTCAACCTTGCCCTGCCAGTTTGCCTTTCTGCCTGGGCACACTGTCCCCATCCCCTCAGCTCCCTGTCTCTTTCCCTCCCCACACTCAATCCCAGTTCCCCACTCCCTATCCAGCTGGATGTCTCCACCCCACAGCTCTTTGGCTGGTGTCTCTCCCTTTTCCACACTAGTTCCAGTCTCTATTCCTGGGCTCTTCAACCAATCTTAGTTCCCTCCTCCCACCTGGGCTCCTTGCCTCAGTCTCAACACCCAGCCAGTCCCAGTTCTCTCTTATAGACAACTCTTCAACAAATGTCTCTTCTCCCAGCTGCCCTGCCACATTGGTTCCTAGTCCCAGTCTCATTTTAGTTCCTCATCTGATCTCACTATCTTCCCCTCCCAGACAACTGGCTCTCAGTCCGTCTCCTTGCCCAGTCTCTCCCCCACAGAATCAGCTTCTAGTCAGTTTCTCACCCATTCTAGTACCACTCTCACAAGACTCCTTGTCCTAATCTACTCTTGCCCCCCAAGTTCAGCTTTTGTTCTCTCTACATTCAAATCAATTGGTTACATTGCCCATACTGCCTTGGTGAAGACTGCAAGCAGGAGTGATTCTGACAGCAAGGAGAGAGAGACTCCCAGATCACAATTCTGATATTACTCTGACTTGAAGCAGCTGTTAAAAGGAAATTCTGAGCCCTTGTCTCTAGCACAGTGCTGGGCAAAATACGGCCTGGTGGCCGGATCCAGCCCACGGACCCCCCTGCCAGGACCCTCAGGCACATGCAGCTGCTGCGATTTAAAACTCAGTCCCTGCATCTCCCTGGTCTGCAGGAAGCGGGAGGCTTTGCGCAATCTCCCCACCCCTAGCCCAATCCTCAGCTTCTAGTGGCCAGAAACAACTGGCCAGTAGGAACTGACCTCAGCCTCTCAGCTCCTATTGGCTGGAAACAGCCAGCCAATCAGAGCTGAGAAATTGGCCTGAGAGACTGGGGTAGTAGAGTTGAGAGCTATGTGGAGGGAGCAGCCTGTATTTTCAAGTGAGCTGGGGCTGCTGCAGGCATGGAGCCCGGCCTGCCTTGGGGGACCTGCAGCCTGCTGGCCAGGAGACAGTTAGGTAAATTCTTCCTAGCCAACGCCAGTCTCTTGCACTCCAACTCCGTCCCCCAGACTATCATCCAAACCCTCCGCACCCTCTGTCCCAGGTGACAGCTCCCTCCTGAATCCTGTACCTCCTCCTACACCCCTCCCCCAGGCCAGAATCCACTCCTGCACCCATACTCACTCCCTAATCCTACACCCCAATCCCCTGACCCAGGTCACAACCCCCTCCTCCACCCAAAAACTCTCTCAGACCCCATACCATCTCCTGCACTCCAGTCCCTCACCCTGTGCACCCTTCTGCATCCAACCTCCCCCTGAAACCTCTGTACAGAAAAGTGCAGCCCTTGACCACATACCAAAATCTTGGAGTGGCCCCCCACCAAAAATTATTGCCCCACCCCTGCTATAGCATGCGCAGGTGTTCTGTGGGACTGCTGCATGCACAGTCTTGTTGGAGCATATTCAGTGAGGATGGAAATCTCTAGTAAGGCTCTACTGTGCATAATTCTTCAAAGACTTAAAACTTGGCCAAATTCAAGTGGATTTTCATGGGCAAGACAAAAGTCACATCCATGACACAAAATCAACCCTCTTGCACCAAAGCACAGGTATGCTAGAACAGTTCAAGAAGAATCAAGAACTTAACATGGGCAAACAATATTTTTTTCCTTTGCCTCATTCTCAGAAATGGTGAACCATTTCTGCTGAAGTTTTTCAAAAAATTTAGCATGAGCCAGACACCAAGCACGGAAAATTTCAGCCCAAATTGATAAAGTATAGCCAAGTTATAAGCAAGGGAAAACATGATCTTATAATGGGAGGTGATGGGCAATCTTAATAACACAAATGAGAAATAATATACATAGTTTATGCATATTTATTTTACAGTATTTTTGCTAGTTTTGAAATATGAATCTATGTTCAAAAAATGTTAACTGGCTAGTTCCTTTCAGATGATTTCACAAGATGCAGGACTCAAACACAGCATGTCCCCTAGTGTGAAATACAGTGAAACAGCAGCTTTTTAAGATGCCTAACATTTACTTGGAAAATAAGCTCTCAATCCTTATCTTACTAATTAGTAGAGTTTTCAGATATGAAGTTCAGTATGTCTGATTCTCAGGGTTGTGACCCTCATACTTACTTTAGTGAGCATTTATTTTTATGAATAGTCCCACAGACACTGACTTCTAGCACCCCTAGATTTCATCAGGACTAGTTATGCAAAACAGTGCTCACCAGTATGAGTAAGAGTTTCACATTCATGTCCATAGATACAGTGTACTTAAGATACATCAGTTGTTTATCTCCAGTAAGAAATGATGGTAACAATAATGTAGATCTATTTGCAAATAGGATGTCAAATATTTTTAAAAGTGTTGACCAGCTACTCTAATGGACAGATATTGGATAATATTTAAAATAAACTCTTCAAAAAATGTTCAAAGCACAATAAAAACATTGAAGGATTTTTCCTTCTTCTGTTTCTTATACAGTAAGATATGTAGCAATATGTAACTACATTATTGGCACCAGATAATTAGTGATATTTAAAGGACTCTAGAATTACTTCTACAGCTTTTTCTGCCCTGAAAATCTACTTTGACAAGATATTTCTTACTTTTTTAATCCAATTAATCACCTACTTTAGATGGACATTGTACCTCTCAAGCCCGGCAGTATGTACTATGTGCTTAATAAAATCCATCCTGGAATCTTCATGTATATTACAAACAAACCAAAATGCTTTTTGTAACCTTCAAATCCAATTCAAAAGTTGTGTTTAACTATCAAAAATACCCTTTCATTACCCCTTGCCTATGATGGGACTTCTTGAGAGTATGTAAACCATACTGTTTTTTAGGCATGAACAGGCAATAGTGTACATTATTCAGCCGACTGTTTAAAACTGGAGGTTTACTTTCTAAGCAGCAATTAAAAACAAAATTCTTGGATTAGTTAGAATACTGATATCAAAATACACATTTAAATAATTTACTCTACGAGAAAATAATTCATGTTTATAGCCTCCTAGAGAAAATAGACAGTTCCTCTATTAGACAGACCCTCAGCTTTTCCAGTTCCAAGGGATACAGAGGTCTCCATCTTGCAACACTGAATAAAAGTGTGAAATGCAGAGGTGCATGCCTTGCAGGTATGGGAGCGATTCTTCCAGCAGTCGCTTACAACAGTCTATCATCTGTGCATGGGAAATACTTGGTTCCTTATACAGGTGTTTCAGAGAAAATTTTTCAGTGGAAGCACTGATAAGCTCTTTTTCCATCACTGTCAACCTAGTATATTTTAAAAAGTTAGAAAGTTAGTGCTAAATATGGGGAACCAAATACAATGATAAAATAGTGCTTTGTCTTTATTTATTTATTTGAAAGACAAATATTTATATACAGTTTACATTTTTCAAGTGCAGGTATAATGTGACAGTGTCCACATTTAAAAACTAATGTTTTTGTGTGCAAATATGCAAACGATTATGCCAAGTTACATAGTTGGAGGTCAAGGGGGCCAAATTTTAAAAACATTACTCACTTATCTGAAGTGATTTTGTCGTTAAAAAATTAATTAAAAGGTCACGAGACTTCATTTTCAAGGCATCTTAGAGATAAAAAAGGTTTTTAATAGCTCAAAAATGAACAGTCAGCTCAATCATTAAGAAACTAAGCTTGAAAGTGTAAAAATAATTTCAACTTGTACCCACCTATCAAAGTCAATATTCAGTATTCTGCAATTGACCTAAAACACTGGTTAACGTCAAGAGTAATATAGCTACCTGCTCTATTTTAGGTATCAGTAATACAGTTAAACTGTTGAAAAAGAAATACAGAATCCTTAACTAAGGACTTAGCAAATAAAATTATTTTTCAGTTCTTCTTAAACAAAAGGGAGTAAGAACAGACCAATTGACAAATTCAGCTTCTTTAAAAGAAAAAGCTAGTATATATGTATATTTGAGAATTGTAGTTTCAAAAAGCTGTCAAGTAATGCAAACCTGACAGAGTTGGTACAGATTAAAGACAGACACACTGAGCTATTCTAAATCGTGTACTGTTAAAACACTGTGTATATTATCTCATATGGAAGAAGAAGTTACTCACCCTGTGTAGTAACGATGGTTCTTCGAGATGTGTCCCCGTGGGTGCTCCACTCCAGGTGTCGGGTCCCGTCCCGGCGCCGCTGGTCGGAAAACTTCTATAGCCGTAGCCGAGCCGGACCGCGCACGCGCGGACGCAGCGCGCGGCGTTCGCGCCTTTGCAACGGACCGGCTCCCCCTTGTCAGTTCCTCTCACCGCTCGGTCTCTGAAAGATAAAGCAGAAAGACCCGGAGCGGGGAGGAGGGTGGGGCGTGGAGCACCCACGGGGACACATCTCGAAGAACCATCGTTACTACACAGGGTGAGTAACTTCTTCTTCTTCTTCGAGTGGTCCCCGTGGGTGCTCCACTCCAGGTGACTATAAAGCAGTAACCCAGAATGCGCTCCGGGTCAGTTATTTTCTACTGTGGACAGGACTGCAGAGGCTACCGCTGTATCTGAAGCCCACCTCTTAGTTACGGCATAATGCCGTGCGAAAGTTGCGCTAGAGGCCCAGGTAGCTGCCCGGCAGATATCCGCAAGGGGAATGCCCTTTGCAAAGGCAGTGGTAGTCGCTACCGCTCGCGTAGAATGAGCCCGAGGTAAAACAGGTAGAGGCTTATTCCTAAGCAAGTGGCATTTCGTAATACAGAGAGTGATGAGATTTGCAATGCGTTGAGCGGAAAGCGCTTTGCCCTTTGATCTAGGTGCCAAAGATACCAACAGCCTGTCAGTGCGTCTCCATTGACGTGTTCTATCTATATAGAAAGAGAGCGCACGTCGGACATCGAGCGTGTGAAACAGAGCGTCCCTAGTTGAAGAATGAGGCTTGGGATAAAAAGTCGGGAGGACCACAGGCTCGTTAATATGGAAGGAAGAACAGACTTTGGGAATAAAATCTGGGTGTAATCGCAGCGTCACTGTATCTTTGGAAAAAACTGTAAAAGGAGGGCTTGCCATCAACGCCCCCAGTTCACCTACCCTTCTTGCCGATGTAATTGCAAGGAGGAAGACTGTTTTCATTGTTAGCATATGCAGAGAAACTGATGTCAAGGGCTCAAAAGGTGGGTACATAATGGTGTCCAATACTAAATCCAGATTCCAAGAAGGGGAAGGCGCCCTTCGTGGTGGATGCAAATTTAGGAGCCCTTTGAGGAACCTCTTTGTAATTGCATGGGAGAAGAGCGAGGAACCTTCTATTGGCTGGTGAAAAGCACTGATGGCTGCCAAGTGCACTCTTAGGGACGATAGTGCCAGTCCTGAAGTCCGTAAGTGAAGGATGTAGTCCAAAACGTGTTGTAGAGGAGATGAGAGAGGGTGTATGTTGTTTTGAATGCACCAGTTAGCGAATCTCCGCCATTTTGCAAGGTACGTGTTCCTCGTAGAGTCTTTCCTACTGTGTAGAAGTATTGTCTTGACCTGCTCAGAACAGAGATTTTCATCCCCTTTTAACCACTGAGGAGCCACGCCGTCAAATGCAACGCCTGCAGTCTGGGGTGTAACAGCGTGCCCCGTTCCTGAGTAAGGAGGTCTTGGTGAAGAGGAAGAGGGTAAGGTGGTTGAACTGACATTCTGTGTAAGAATGGATACCAGGCTTGCCTGGGCCACGCTGGCGCTAGCAGAATGACAGTCGCCGCTTCTAAGCTGATTTTCTCCAGTGTCCTGGAGATAAGCACTGTGGGGGGAAAAGCATACAGAAGTGTCTTCTTCCATGTGACCAGAAGCGCATCGCCGAGAGAGCCCTTGCCGAGCCCTGCTCTCGAGCAATACAGGCGACATTTCTTGTTGTTGTATGTTGCGAATAGGTCTACCTGTGGAATCCCCCATTTCTGAAATACCACAGAAAGTACATCTGTCCTTATCTCCCACTCGTGATCCGTGGGGAATTGCCTGCTGAGAGAGTCTGCAATTACATTGGCGGTGCCAGGTAAGTACGACGCTGCTATGGTTACGTTGTTCTGTATGCACCAGTTCCAACATCGCACTGCTTCGGCGCATAGGGATCGTGACCGTGCTCCTCCTTGTCTGTTGACATAATACATTGCAGCTATATTGTCCGTCAGTATCCTCACTGTCAGACCTCTGATGTGGGGAAGAAAATGTTTGCATGCGTAGAAGATTGCCCGAAGCTCCAACAGATTTATGTGCAGACGCCTTTCGCTGGGAGACCATTTGCCCTGAATTCGTTCGCTGCCCATGTGGGCCCCCCAGCCGATGAGTGAGGCATCCGATGTTATCTGTACCGATGGTTGTTGTCGATGGAATGGAACCCCTGGCAGAAGGTTTTGCTTTTTCGTCCACCACTGCAGGGATCTTTGGACATGCGGAGGTAGGCATACTACCTTTTGGATGTCGTGCCTCACAGGGACATAAACTGTGGACAACCAATGTTGGAGACCCCTCAGGTGGAGGCGCGCATGAGGAACTACAGCAGTGGCCGCTGCCATGTGGCCCAGGAGACGCAGGCAACTGTGTACCGATACCATGGTGTTGCTGTTTAGTATGGTCACGAGATCCTTGATCGCCTGAAACCTTTCGTGAGGTAAGTAAGCTCTTGCCGTGCGTGAATCGAGGTTTATCCCTATAAACTTTATGAATTGCGTCGGAATAAGTGTTGATTTTTTCCTGTTGAGGAGGAGGCCGAGTGACTCGAACGTTTGTTCTACCGTCGCCACCATCTGCGATGCCTCTCGCTGCGTGGCACCTTTTATTAAACAGTCGTCCAGGTATGGATATATTATCACCTGTAACCGACGCAGATGAGCTGCCACGACGGCCAGGGTTTTTGAGAAGGCTCTGGGTGCTGAAGCCAGACCGAATGGTAGAACCCGATACTGAAAATGATCGAGACCTATCACAAATCGCAGAAAACGCCTGTGCGCGGGATGTATTGTGATGTGAAAATACGCATCTTGTAAATCGAGGGCAGCGAACCAATCGTTGACATCGAGGGATGGGATTATGGAAGTCAGTGTCACCATTTTGAAGCGCTGTCTGCGAAGATAACGATTCAGACGTCTTAGATCGAGAATGGGTCTCCAGCCCCCCGTTTTCTTTTCCGTTAGAAAGTATCTGGAATAGAACCCTCTTCCCCTGAACTGATCGGGGACCCTCTCTATCGCTCCGATGTCCAGGAGGTGATGGACTTCCTGTCGCAGGAGATCCTCGTGAGATGGGTCCCTGAAAAGGGACGGGGAGGGTGGGGTGGTGGGAGGGATGGAAGTGAAAGGAATGGTGAAGCCGCTGCTTATGACTTCCAGAACCCACTTGTCCGATGTTATTGCGACCCATTGGTGATAGTAAGGTCGTAAGCGGTGGTGAAAAATGGGTTTTGTCTGTGTAATGACGATTGGTATGATGCGCTTGCCCCCGACAAGGGAGTCAAACTTGCTGTTTTGAGGCGGGCGTGCCCGTCACCCTGGGTGGTGGTGGACGCCTTCGTTGAGGGCGCTGTCTAGGTCGCGACTGGTCGAACGGACGATTTGTTTGCCTCCGAGACTGATAATCGTACCGTCTTTGGTATGGAAAATAACGACGGCGGCGGAATGGCGGTGCGTACATCCCCAGCGTCCGAAGTGTCGTTCTTGAATCTTTTCCCGTGTGAAGCACCTCATCTGTCTTTTCTGCAAACAACCTCACCTTGTCAAACGGGAGGTCTTCTACCTTGGAGTGCAACTCCTTGGGCACTGCCGCCGTGGCGAGCCAAGAAGAGCGCCTCATGGACACCGCTGTTGCCACTCCTCGAGCTGCTGTATCTGCTATATCCATGGCTATCTGAAGATTGGCCTTGGAACATGCATAGCCCTCCTTGAGGATCGATCGTAACAACTCTCTGTCCGCCTCCGATGATCTTTGGGACAGGTCTGTAAGTTTCGCTATACTGTCGAAGCTATGATTCGCCAACAGAGCTGTATAATTCGCTATGCGAAGAAGCAAGGTGGCCGATGTATAAACCTTTCGGCCAAATATGTCAAGTTTCTTTGCCTCTTTATCAGCCCCCGCATTCTTCAATTGTGGGTTCTTAGCCCTTTGGAGAGCTGCGTCGACGACCAAGGAGTTTGGTTGCGGGTGAGTAAACAGGAATTCCGAGTCTTTGGATGCTATAAAATAACGCTTTTCCGCCGGTTTCGAAGTTGGTGGAGTCGAAGCCGGGGTATTCCAAATCTCTGCTGCTGATTGGAGGATCGCCTCGTCCATAGGAAGAGCCACCTTAGATTGTTGTTTGGGGTGTAAATTTCTCCAGAGCTTAAACTGCTTCGTTGGAGTGTCTGCTATCTGAACCTCTTGAGACTGGGCTACTCTCCTAAAAAGGTCTTGAAAGTCTTTAGTGTCGTCCGGGGGAGATGGATCCCCTTCAAACACTGCATCGTCTGGGGAAGATGTCGAAATATCTTTTTGAGTTACAGATCGTAATTGATCGTCCGTATCCGATATCTGGCCTTCCTCGGGCTCAGATAGCTGAACTGAAGGCGAAGGATTCTGGTGCTTAGGCGATGCCCTCTTCCAGTGTTGAATTGGAGATGATTGACGTGCCTCATGAGGAGTATGGCAGCAGCAGTGATGAGAGCGAGAATGAGGTCTCCCATATCCCGAAACTGACCGGTGACTTCTATATTCAAAATGGTCAGGGGAAGACCTTCGCGAGGAATATCTGCTGTCATACCGCCTATGATAAGATCTAGGCGGGGAGTAGCTAGGTGAGCGGGATCTGTATGATGATTCCCGACGGTAGCAATGATATCGTTCCCGATGGTCAGAGTAACAAGATCTTGACCTACAGCGAGGAGAAGGCATTGTTGGGCTATGGGACAACGGAGGATGACTAGCCCTCATTGACTGAGAAGGAGAAACTGAAGGCTGAGGTGAAGGTGAAATTGAATGCCTTCGTGCTGACTTTCTAGCAGCCTTTGTCGGGACTGCTGAGGCAGGGGAAGCCTCTCCCCCTTGCACTGATAAGGAACAGCTGGTAGGGGGAGGAATAATTTCGCCAGGATTGTCGGCAGGCATTAGCATCCTGCCCGGCACCGCAGGCAGATGGTCACTCGGTGCAGCTGCGATAGCAGCATGATCTGTCGGTGCCGACTCGGCACGGTGGGGGGCGATCTGCCGGCCCCGTTCGTTCCGCTCCCCGGTGCCATCTGGCAATGCGGCATCCGGTGCCGAGCACGGTGCCGGCTTGTCCTGGCCCCCAATAGCCGTTTGCGGTGCCGCTCGATGCGGCTGGGCAGACTGTCGCGGCTCCAGCCCCTGTGGCAGTGCCGAGCGTTCCGCAGCGACCGTGCTCTCGGCGGGACGCGGAGCCGGTGCCGATAACGAGCGGCTTGCCGCTTGCGGCTTATGCGACCTGCCTGAGTGCGTTGCCGCCCCGGAGACACCCGGCTTGTGCTCCTGACCAGCCCGGGACAGCGAGGGAGGTGGGAGAGAGCGGGTGGGAGAAACTCTCTTCTTTTTTGATCCCAACGCCTCAGGGGAATCTGATCTCTTCCTTTGTCCTATAGAGGACTTTGAGACCTGCTGCTCCGGAGGCTGTAAAGCTTTGTCACACAACAGCAGTTTCAGGCGCATATCTCTATCTCTGCGTGCCCGCGGAGTCAATTTAGCACAGTGAGTGCATTTTTGTGGCACATGCGCCTCTCCTAAGCATCTGACACAAGCTTCATGCCCGTCAGATGCTGGCATGGCTTCCTTGCAGAGAGCGCACCGTTTAAATCCCGGTGACCCAGGCATAATGTCTCGTTTTTGTCTTCTTGAATTTTTTTTTTTTTTTTTTTTTTTTTAACCTAACTAACTATTATTAACCAATTAACTAACTAACTTTCTCTTTCTTTTTTTTTTTTTTGTATAGTAACGGCTCCTGTCTGAGGAGACAAACGGCGTTCCGCCAGCAACCACGGGCGGCTGAGAGGAACTGACAAGGGGGAGCCGGTCCGTTGCAAAGGCGCGAACGCCGCGCGCTGCGTCCGCGCGTGCGCGGTCCGGCTCGGCTACGGCTATAGAAGTTTTCCGACCAGCGGCGCCGGGACGGGACCCGACACCTGGAGTGGAGCACCCACGGGGACCACTCGAAGAAGAATATGTAAGTTCCCTTTTATTTAGTACAATCCTAAAGAAATGCAAAGAAACAGCCCACAAAATCAAAAAACAGAAACCTTTTTTAATTTTAAAGCAAGTTTCACATGTACTGTGCTTAAGATCCAGATCATTAACAGGATACATGTACAGATTTTTGATGTATCTACATCATGGAGACTATACTAAAGTTGTTACCATAGCTATTAGGTATGTAGATAACATTTTAAAAAGTGCTCATATAAACTATAAAAATTATATCAGTTAACCATTTATTGTTAACATGACAGGAGTCAGGGGCTAGGGCTGCTGTACAGCCATAATTTGTTTTAAATGTTAACTGAAATATATTAATTGGCTTCTGTACCTAATGACTGGAAGGTCGCCAACGTGACACCAATATTTAAAAAGGGCTCTAGAGGCGATCCTGGCAATTACAGACCGGTAAGCCTAACTTCAGTACTGGGCAAATTAGTCAAAACAATAGTAAAGAATAAAATTGTGAGGCATGTAGAAGAACATAATTTGTTGGACAAAAGTCAGCATGGTTTCTGTAAAGGGAAATCATGTCTTACTAATCTATTAGAGTTCTTTTAAGGGGTTAACAAACATGCAGACAAGGGGGATCCAGTAGATATAGTATACTTAGATTTTAAGAAAGCCTTTGACAAGGTCCCTCACCAAAGGCTCTTGTGTAAATTACATTGCCATGGGATAAGAGGGAAGGTCCTTTCTTGGATTGAGAACTGGTTAACAGACAGGAAACAAAGGGTAGGAATAAATGGTAAATTTTCAGAATGGAGAGGGGTAACTAGTGGTGTCCCCCAAGGGTCAGTCCTGGGACCAATCCTTTTCAACTTATTCATAAATGATCTGGAGAAAGGGGTAAGCAGTGAGGTGGTAAAGTTTGCAGATGATATCAAACTGTTTAGGATAGTCAAGACAGAAGCAGACTGTGAGGGACTCCAAAAAGATCTCACCAAACTGAGTGATTGGACAACAAAATGGCAAATGAAATTTAATGTGTATAAGTGTAAAGTAATGCACATCGGGAAAAATAACCCCACTATACGTACAGTATGATGGGGGCTAATTTGGCTACAACAAATCAGGAAAGAGATCTTGGAGTTATCGTGGATAGTTCTCTGAAAACTTCCACACAGTGTGCAGCGGCAGTCAAAAAGGAAAATAGGATGCTAGGAATTATTAAGAAAGGGATAGAAAATAAGATACAGAATATCTTACTGCCCCTGTATAAAACTATGGTACGCCCACATCTTGAATACTGTGTATAGATGTGGTCTCACCTTAAAAAAGATATTTTGGCCTTGGAAAGGGTTCAGAAAAGGGCAACTAAATGATTAGGGGTTTGGAACGGATCCCATGTGAAGAGAGGCTAAAGCGACTGGGACTTTTCAGTTTAGAAAAGAGGAGACTGAGGGGGGATATGATAGAGGTATATAAAATCATGAGTGGTGTGGAGAGGGTGGATAAAGAAGTTATTTATTAGTTCCCATAATAGAAGAACTAGAGGACACCAAATGAAATTAATGGGTAGCAGGTTTAACAGCGTGTAGTCAACCTGTGGAACTCCTTGCCAGAGGAGGCTATGAAGGCTAGGACTATAACAGAGTTTAAAGAGAAGCTAGGTAATTTCATGGAGGTAAAGGTCCATAAAAGGCTATTAGCCTGGGGATAGAAATAGTGTTCCTGGCCTCTGTTTGTCAGAGGCTGGAGAAGGATGGCAAGAGACAAATTGCTTGATCATTGTCTTCGGTCCACCCTCTTTGGGGCACCTGGTGCTGGCCACTGTCGGCAGACAGGCTACTGGGCTAGATGGACCTTTGGTCTGACCCAGTACGGCCGTTCTTATGTTCTTATTAATGGTAAGACTCCTGCTCATCAGTTAGCCACTTAATATTTTACACCTCTAGTAGCTTTGCCAGCATGATCCTATATAATGCAGGCACAGCCTACACCAAAAGAAGGCATTTTTCTAATACCATAGGAACACTACCTTTCCAAATGATAGTACAGGTTGATCTCTTCAATAAAGAATATTAAATTGTGGAAATTATTGAGTCTCTGCATACTTGAAGATCATTGTAAAATCATCAAAAGAAAGTTTCATTATACATCTTATGAACAAAAAATGTCTTTCATTTTTCAATTAAATATAGGTATGTAAACTGATAAGGAAGTAGTCAGCTGATCACCAGTTCATAACAAATGACAGGTGAGGTAATATCTTTTATTGGACGGACTAACTATTGTTGGTGAGAGACAAGCTCTTAAATTAGGTAAAACAACAAATAGAAAACAATGGTGGGAAAGGCATGACCTATTTTGTAAGGAAAAGTTCACTCTTAATATGCCTCAAAGTTGTAAAAGAAATTATTTTTTAATATATGAAGTAGAAGAGGAGTACAAGAGCTGGAGTACAAACTTTTTGAAAATACTTACTCTTCCTTTCTTTTCTGATTCTCCCTTGCTTGCTTTGCTTTGGTAATTATAAACCACTGAAGGGCTGATGGATCACACACTGTTGGGATGTTAAAATGCCCAAGTTCATGCAAGCTTGGAGCGTACCTATCACTGTAACGGAACATGATGCAAGTCAAAAAAGAAGCATCTTATCACTTCTTGTACTCAAATATTCATTGTGGATAACACAGATGTGGAATTAAGGATAAGAAAATCCTACATGATCTACAAATTCAAAATAATTCTTTAGTAAAGATTGCATACAGACTGACATGCATACAGACGGTTATATTAGGTGTTCTATTATTAAAAAAAATTTCAGCAGTGTGGATCAGCAGAAGCAACTAAAAAATAGTTTCTTGCTACAGACAAACTATTGACTCACAAAACTCACTTTTTTAGATAACTTCTCAGAGATGTAAACAAAGATTTAGATTTCAGAGGACTTTGTCCATTAGATTAGCAATTTTAAGATATGTTAAAATTTTATGTTTAGCAGTCTTAACGCAACCCTTACAAAACAACTGCAACTGCATTTCTTGATTCCTTTGCTCAGCCTATCTGATGAGCTTACTAATGCAGTATGTGGATGAAAAGCTGGTTCTGAAATGAATTCAAGTCAGGTGCTCTTTTAAGCAAAAGCACATTGGACTTTGTTTATGATAAATACACATGCCATGAGCAGGGATTTCTACTCTCATTTAACGGCAATGGCTTATTAAATGCACATATTTATGTCTCTGTGTAACTTCTGTTCATATGCTTGACAGATTGAACAACATATTCAATGCTATAGACTATGCAGATGAGTTTATAAAGACAAAATGCTGCCTTTCTGGATGTGCATGATTTCCGTTTAGCTAACCTCTCTTCAGCTGAAGAGAAACAGTTTGACACAGTTACATCTCATATCGATTCCATAACTATAAAGAGGATTGATAGTGCCCAGTAAGTCATAGTGTGCGCATACTGTTTACAGTTGTGCAGTATTAATTAACTTGATGCAGGCAGTTAACATTTCCTAAAGCCACATTAAAAATGTAAAATGTATTACATGCAACAGGGGATGTGAAAATGCCAAAGAACAATACTACAGCAAATGAGATTTTGTAATATTACTAAAAGCAATACATAATCAACATAACAGCGTAAAAGGATCAAAAAGTTATATAAAAGCAGCTACCCTGCAGACACTTACCTTTCTAGAATCATTTGCAAGCCACGCAGACTACGAGGGTGAAAAGACAGTCTACTGTTACGCAATCTATTATAGAAAGAATCAAGATTGGTATAATACTCTTCAAGAGTTAACAGTGGTTGCAGCTCTTCAATGTACGTCATTTGTATGCCTCCTAGAAGATGACTTATATGGTCCTCCAAAAGCAGCACTTTCTTTTGAAGTTTATAATAGCTAGGCAATCTCTCAAAAATCTGCACAAACAAAAATACATTTCCTCTATTACACACAACACATCATAAAAATCTCTCCAAGAAATTAAGCACTGATTCACGATGAAAGAAATGCTAAAGAAAATGAAGTATCTAACAATACAAACAGGTAACATTTAAAATTCCAATTGAAAGTTGTATGCACTGTGAACACAAACATGATTGCCAGGGTTGGGTGAACAGAAAAAACGGTTACTTACTTAGTAACAGTTGTTCTTCAAGATGCGTTGCTCATGTCCATTCCACTTAAGTGTGTGCGCATCGTGTGCATGGATTGCTGGAGAGTTTTCCCTTAGCGGTACCCGTTGGGCCAGACGGAAAGCCCCCTGGAGTGGCATTGCTATATTGGTGCATATATATCTCCGCTTGCCCTCCACCCTCTCAGTTCCTTCTTGCCGGAACACTCCGTTGCAGAGGAGGTGGTTGGGATATGGAATGGACATGAGCAACATATCTCAAAAACCAACAGTTACGAAGTAAGTAACTGGTTTTTCTTCTTCGAGTGCTTGCTCATGTCCTTTCCACTTGGGAGGCTAACTCTGGCATCACCTATGGGGTCGGAGCGTACCTAGAGATGGACTGTCGACCAGCCCTACCTACAGCAGCATCCTCTCTGGCGTGCTGCGTGATGGTATATTGATCCGCAAAACTGTGCTCTGAGGACCAAGTAGCAGCCCTGCAAATCTCCATGATGGACACCTGGGCTGCAAAAGGCTTGCGCTCTCATGCAGTACGCCCTAATGGGCGTGTCTGGAACCTGCGCTAGCTCGTAGCATGCCTTGATGCAATCTGAGATCCAGGATGAAATATGCTGAGCTGACACTGACTGACCCTTCATCCTATCTGCTAACGCTATAAAAAAAATTCGGGGGACTTGCAGAAGGGCTTGGTCCTCTCTAAATAAAAAGCTAACGCACGCCTCACATCAAGTGTGGGTAAAGCCTGTTCCGTTCTGGAGCTATGGGGCTTAGGGTATAAAACAGGGAGAAAAATATCCTGGTGAACATGGACGTAAGACACCACCTTTGGCAAAAAAGCTGGGCGGGGGACGTAGCCTGACCTATCCCTAAAAAAGACTGTATATGAGGGGTCCACTAGTAGGACCCTGAGTTCCGATACTCGCCTGGCAGAGGAAATGACCACCAGGAAAGACAGAAAGGTGTAGAAGGGAACACGTGGCCAACGGCTCAAAGGGAGGACCCACGAAAGCACCAAATTTAGGTCCCAGGAAGGCACTGGGTCCCGCACCTGAGGGTAAACCCTGTCTAAGCCCTTGAGGAATCAATACACCATAGGGCCTGATCAGACGGTCCTTCTCCCTGAGCCAGAGTGGAAAGCTGAAATGGCTGCTAGGTGCACTCGCACGGAGGAGGGAGCCAGGCCCTGGAGTCTGAGCCCAGGAGGTAGTCCAGGATAACTAGGACTGGGGCCTCCGTATGGGAGGACCCCCTTATCACCTGACCAGATCACAAACCTTTTCCACTTTGCCAGGTAAGACGACAGGATGGAGGGCTTCTGGCTCCTTAGGAGGACTGCCTGGACCTGCTTCGAACAGTGCCTCTCAGAGGCCGTTAGCCATGGAGTTTCCATGCCATGAGCTGCAAGGAGTGAAGGTTTGGATGCCTGAGCCTGTGAACTCTTGTGAGATTAGGTCCGGACACAGGGGGAGGGCCAGAGGCCGCTCCACTGAAAAGGTGAGGAGGTCCGGGAACCAATGGTGACAAGGTTAGGCCGGGGCTATCAGGATCACTGAGGCCTGGAACTCTCTGACCCGGAGGATTACTCTGGGGATCAGCGGGAAGGTGGGAAAGGCGTACAGCAGCCCTGAGGCCAGGGGACTGACAGCGCATCTTCCAGAGACCCCGGGCTGTGCCTGAACAGGGAGCAAAACTGGGGACACTTCCTGTTGATACAGGTGGTGAACAGGTCCAGGTGGGGAAACTTCCACCTGCGGAAAATGAAGAGGGTTACGTCCTCCCACAGAGACCATTCCTGCCCCTGGAAGGACCTGCTGAGGTGGTCTCCCAGCTTGTTCTGAACCCCAGGGAGGTAGGTGACCACCAGGTGAATATCGTGGGTTACGCAAAACTCTCAGACTTGGAGAGCCTCCTTGCACAGGGGATAGGAGTGAACCACCACCCTGTCTGTTTATATAAAACATCGTAGCTGTGTTATTGGTCAAAATTGAAATGCACCTATTTCGGAGTTGGGATAGGAACACGCTGCAGGTGAGGCAAATAGCTCTCAACTCCCTGACACTGATGTGGAAAGAGAGATCAGTGGGTCCCCACATACCTTGCGTCCAGAGCTTCCCGAGAGGGGCTCCCCAGTCCGTGACAAACGCGTCTATCACCAGCTGAATGGACGGGGAAGGGTAAGAAATGGTATCCCTTCGTAGACCACTTCCTCGCACAGCCACTAGTTGAGGGATTTCAGCACATCTGTGGGCACTTTTACCACCATGTCCATATGCTGGAAAGCTGGGTTTTGAGTCCAATGCAGCCATAGTTGAAGTGGTCTCATTCTGAGAGCCACATAAGTGCAGGCCGCCATAAACCCCAGCAGCCTCATGCAACAGTGGGCCGTCATGGTGGGGAACAACTGTAGATGCAGAATTGCATCCCTCAGTGTCATGAAGCACCGCAAGGGCAGGGAGGCTCTGCCCGTTGTGTCTAAAAGAGGTCCCGTAAACTCTATCAATTGAATGGGAACCAGGGTAGAATTGGCCTCGTTCAATACAAGACCCATCCTGAGGAATGTCTCTCTTACAAGGGATATATGGCTGATCACTTGGGATGGGGACAAGTCTCATACGAGCCAATCGTCTAGGTACAGGTAAACTTGGACCTGCTGCTTCCTTAGGAAAGCGGCCACCATTGCCATACACTTTGTGAAAACCCTGGGGGCCATGGAAAGGCCAAATGGGAGGGCCATAAACTAATAATGGAAGAAGCGCTTGTGCGCAGGAGCGATGGAAATGTGAAAATAGGTGACTTTGAGATCGAGGGCAGTGTACCAGTCTTGTGTGTCTAGGGAAGGAATGATGGAGGCCAGGGTAACCATTTTGAACTTAGACTTTACTATGAAGGTATTCGATCCCTCAAATCCAGAATAGGGCAGAAGCCACCCCTGGCCTTTGGGACCAGGAAGTAGCGGGAGTAGAAACCCTTTCCCCTGCGGTCCCACAGGACTTCCTCTACCACCCCCAGGGGGAGGAGTTTCTGAACTTTCACCCTGAGAAGATGCTCGTGAGAGAGGTCCATGAAAAGGGATGGGGAGGGGGAATGGGAGGGCGCGCGGGAGTGGAAAGAGATGAGGTATCCCCTTCTCACCATGTCTAAGACCCAACAGTCCATTGTGATGAGTGACCAGGCATGATAGAACGGGAAAAGGCAATTGGTAAATGGCATCCAGTCTGAGACTGGTGCGCTGTCCCTGCTCTCACCTTCAGAGATTAGGCCACGGGCCCTGGGGCTTGCTGGAGGGGCTCACCCCCTGGTCGGAGGAGGAACGGGAGAGACATCCTTCGTTCCTATTATTATTGTTGCGGCCTCTATGCCTAGGGAAGTCTGACCTGTTCCCCTGCTGGAAAGGGCGAGGCGGGGCCCTAGGGAGGGAGCGTCTTTGTGGGTTGGGGGTGTGGATGTCTAGGGACCTAAAGATTGCCCTAGAATCCTTTAGCCCATGAATGCTGGTGTCAGTTTGCTCTGATAAACTGCCACCCTCGACGGGCAGGTCCTGGATTGCGTTCTGCACTTCCGGAGGAATGCCAGACACCTGTAACCATGTGTCCCTATGCAGGACCAGGCCCTTTGCCATAGTATGGGCTGCCGCATCTGCTGAGTTCAGGGCTACCTGAAGTGCAACCCGGGACACTACTTTGTCTTCCTTGGACAAGGTTCTGAACTCCTGCTTTGAGTCTGGGGGCACCGACTCTCTGAACATTTCCATAACTGCCCACGAATTAAAGGTGCACCTACGCAGGAGGATGTGCTGATTAGCGATCCTGAGCAGGAGACTCCCCGAGGCATAGGCCTTGCAACCCAACAGGTCTGAGCACTTGGCTTCCCTGTTCTAAGGGGTAGGGACAGGTTGGCCCTCTCACTCATGGTGGCCTGTACCACTATCAAACTGGATGGCGGATGGGAGAACAGGTGCTCATGGCCCGCCTGAGGGACAAAGTCCCAGTATTCTGCCTTCTTGTCCGTTGGCAGGATAGACACTGGCATCTGCCAGAGGGCCTTCATTATTTTGCCCACTGTTTTATTTAGGGGCAGGGCCACGTGAAACGGAACCTCAGCATTAAGAATGTTAAATGTAGGGTCTGAGTCCTCGGAGATTGGCTCAAGCTGGACCCCGAGGCTCTGGACCAGTCTCCGAAGAAGCTCTTGGTGGGCCTAGGAGTCCATGTCTGGTGCTAACGAAGAAGACAATCCCAGGGCCTCGTCAGGAGAGGACAACGAATACTCCCACACTGTCGAGTCCTCCATCTCATGGGGTGGCTCTGATGCTTTAGAGGGAACAGACAGTTCTGATGGCCCATGAACCCCACCCTTTTCCAACTGGGGCTAAGACCTGCGCTGCTGGGGCACTGGGCAGTGGGATGGCTGAAGGTGGAGTCGGGATCCTGCCATAGAGGGAACACTCCCTTGGGCCTGGTGGTACGCCCAGGGGGACCAGAATGGCCACTGGTCCTGATGCTGCCACTGCAGAGGCCATGTTTGTGAGAGGCCCGAGATACTTTTGGCGCTCATGATGCCAGGAGTGAGAACAGCGCAGAGACCTGGAGTGGTGTCGAGATCTAGAACGGCACTGAGACCTAGAGAGATGCCAGCACGGGGATCAGCACCAGGACCAGGATCGGCGCTGGGAACTTGAGTGGTGCCGAGAGCAGGAACAAGAAATAGATACCCTTGATGGTACCAACTCCATGTCAGACTCCAACGAGTAGTCAGACTCTGACCATGGCGGGGCAGAGGCCGGACCTATGGAACGATGTCTCTCCGTGTGCCAAACCATGGAGGTCGGCTTGCCCCAGTGCTGCACCAGCAGAGGGGGCATGAGGTGCTCCAGTGCTGCCAACTGGGCCGCCGGGATGAGCGTGCTTGACGCCAATCTCTCTCTGGACTCCTGAGAGAGTGAAGCCAGTGGTGCCAAGGGTCCTGTTGGTGCTAGCGTTGACATGAGAGCCGGGGAACACAGCACCGCATGGGGCGCTGGTGCCGAGGGCAGTGTGGACCTACTCAGATCTAGTACCAATGATGAGGCCCAGGCCCGAGATGGGTCCCAGTGCTCCAGAGGAGGCAAGGGCGAGTCAGCTGTCAACTCAATCAGCTCCTGCGCCGCCTTGAACGTATCTGGAATGGAGAGCTGTTGGACCTGAACCGGCTCCTCCCCTGCACCAGGGCTTTTGGTTGCACTCGACTGGCTACTCTCCGGCCCAGGAGCAGCAGACATCACAGCTGGTGTGGGCATGACAGGGTGCCCCGAATGGAGGCGCACCTCGGGCGCATGATGGGGCTGAGACCTGCCCTTCTCCACTCTCATCTTGCGTTGCACCGGTGACTGTGAGCGGTGCCACGCCATAGGGCACCTCAATGCCGATGAGGCCTCCGAGGAACCAGGAGTCTCCCACACCAAAGGTAGTGGGCTGCGGGACTCCAGTGCTGGCGAAGTGCCGACTCCATGAGGAGTATCAAGTGTGATTCCCTCTTGCACTGAGTCCTGGGTTTAAAACTGTGGCATTTAGCTGGGACGTGGGCCTCGCCCATGCACTTTAAGCACGAATCATGCAGGTCACCATAGGGCATAGGCTTCGAACAATCAGCGCAGGGCTTAAAACTGTGACGCCCTGGCATGCCCCTTTGGCTAGGCAGGAACGGGATGCAACAGGTGAGCCCCAACCCGAATAACTTACCTAACTATTTAACAGGGAAAGTAACTTGCATGAGAAACAAAAGGGTTTAACTAGGTGCTAACTACTTAGAACGCTTCGAATACTGCTAAGATCATGCTTGCAGGCAAGCGAGAAGGGAGCTCCAACGACAGTCATGGATGGTAAGAAGGAACTGAAGGTGTGGAGGGCCAGCAGGGATATATCTGCACCGATATAGCGGCGCCACTCCAGGGGACTCCCTGGCTGGCCCAACGCGTAGCGCTAAGGAAAAACTCTCCAGCAATCTGTGCATGCAGCGTGCACACACCTAAGTGGATTGGACATGAGCAAGCACTCAAAGATGATGACAATGTTTTGAGGAGTGGGGGGGAAAAAGAGGAATGGTTATACAGAATCTCTATGAGTTATGCTTTTTTAATGGATTTTATCCTATGAAATAGCATTCATGAGCAGTTATTGACATGAGGGCTCATACACAGTTGCTGACAGATTAAAAATGTTCTTTCTTGCATTGCATTTCTAGCCCATGTGCATGGTCTACAGTTAGGGCTCTACTAAATTCAGAATAATGAAAAACATATCACGGACTGTGAAATGTGGTGTCTCACCATGAAATCTGGTCTTTTATTTTTACTCTATGCTATAGAGTTTTCACAGAGGAAACCAGTGTTCTGACCTAAAAGGGAGTTGTGGGGTTTTTTTTTCAAAATAATTTTAGGAGGACTATGGTATTTCCACCCTTACTTCTGTGCTGCCTTCATAGCTGGGAGGCTGGAGAATGGTAGCTGGCAAGTGGTGGCTGAGCGCCCAGCTCTGAAGGCAGTTTCCCACCAGCAGCAGTGTAGAAGGTGGTAATACCATACCATGTCCAGGACCATTCCTAGAGGAGTGTGGGGCCCGGGACAAATAAGCCTGTATGGGCCCCCATTGTTTTTTATACAGTAAAAATCTGGTTACGGTGAACTTCAAGGGCAGGTTAAATACCGGTATTAATAGGGGTTGCTGTTGCTACTGCCAGAGACTGAGCCTGAGCCCCAAGATTCTGAACAAGAAAAAGAAATACAACATGCACCTCCCATTGTTGAGTGCAGGCCCAATCCTGGCAGTCTGTGTCAAGCCTCCCTCCACGAACTTCTTGGGCTGGCCTATTGTGCTCCCCCCCCACAGCCCTGACCTCACCCAGGTCAGCCTAGTACCCCCCTGCACCTTAACCCCTACCTGGGTCCAGCCTAGTGCCCCTGCATGACATGTATACTGAAATACGTGTCCCCGAGTGGTCATCCGATTTTCCACATCAAGGGACGGTTCTCACCATGCCACCCTTAATTCTGAATGGCTACATTCAAAGTTGGGTAGCTGGAGAGCAGGGGCTGACTGAGGCAGCAGTGCAGAAAAAAGGGTGGCAATGCCACACCATGCCATCATTACTTGTGTGCTGCGGCTGCTGGGCTCCTGGCCAGCAACCACTGTTCTCCAGCAGCAGCACAAGTAGTAAGGACAGCAGTACTGCAACTTTCACTATAATAACCTTGCAACCACTCCCCCAATAACTCCTTTTTGGGTCAGGACACCTTCAATTATAACAGATTTGAACAGATGAAATCATTAAATTGATTATTTTAAAAATCCTATGACCATGAAATTGACTAAAATGGACTATGAACTTGATAGGATCCTGTACAGTAGCAGTAATAACAGTAAGATGTATATTTGTGGATGAAGGAATAGAGGGCATGTACTGTTAGGCAGCTAAACTTATTTCCTCGTTTGTGTGTGTTGTATGTCAAGCACACTGTATTTGTAGCAACCTTACCTATTTCATAACTTTTGTGTACTGATATATAAAAAACCCTTATGATTGCTTGTCTTGTTTTAATACACATTACCATGATATATGAAACGAGATGACTAGTATGACATTGCCTATGAATTATCTATTGTATATGTACTATTTTATCTATAGTACCTTATATGCACTGAAATTATTCAAGTATGCATGTGCACATAAATGAGAAAGAAAAAGTTTTAGCTATAGATATACTAATACCCACATACACTAGAACTGCATACAAGCCTCAGAACACCCTGTTTAGTGTGATTTGAAGGATCTCTCTTTTCCTTGTGTGCAAAAAATCTGAACTATCAGTTTGCCTGAATAGGGAATAGTTTCAAAAGAAAAGACAATGACAAACAACCAGTGGTACTAAAGCGGAAATATAACCTTCTCTACATACAGATTTGCTCTGATTTAAATCAAGGGGTGTTTTTAAACCAGTTTAGTTAAACCAATGCAAGACTGGGTGTACTTACTCTTATTCTGATTTAAGATTGGTTTGACAATATAAAAAAGATTTAGTTTGATGTTTGGCTGCAGAAAAGACCTTCCAAACAGCACATGCTCATCAGATAAGAAAGAAAGCAGATCTTGGACAGTTAGTTTAGCAATATTCATCAATGTTGCATTATTTCCATCATGAAGAAGTTAAAGTAAAGGCTACAATTATAATGATAATTTGCAGCAGGAGGTCCAATCCAATTATACAGGTAATGTAGCTGTTAGGGACAGGGCGGGATTAAGGGGGGGGGGGTCAGCCAGGCAGCTGCCCGAGGTGCCAACCTATGGGGGGCACCTGATGGCAGCTGTAAGGGGCGCCGTGCACCCAGCCGTGCGGCGTCCCTTACAGCTGCCATTAGGCGCTGTGCAGCGCCCCTTAGAGCTGTAAGGTGTGCAGCGTGCCAGGGGCTGGAGGTGCGCGCATGCGCTGTGTGTCCGGGGGTGGAGCCGCGCATGTGTCGCGTGCTCGTTGCCTGGGGCGTAAGAATGGCTCGAGCCGGCCCTGGTTAGGGATGTAAGAGAGTAGCTGACTGACTGATAAGCCTAGGCTTACTGGTTAGTCAAGTTGACTACTCTCATCCCCTACTCTTGCAGCAAGGTGTGTGTGTGGCGGGGGGGAGGGGCGGCGGGGGGGGAGGGAGGGAAGAAGCAACTTAAAAGCAGGGGTTTTTTTTTTTTGCAAGATTATTTTAGGGGGTGTAAATTGCTAAATTTAAATTAATAGGAACTATGAAATATATGAAAATCATCTTCATTCTTTCAGTCTAAAGTAGCTAGTTAACAAAAAAGCTGAAGTGTTGGGTACAGAAAGAGTAATTTAGTAGATGCTGCAAAAAGATTTTGTGATCAACACAGCTTTCACTGAAATAAATAGCAAATCTCCCATTGAGTTCTCAATAGTCGTATTTTTTTGGTTTCTTTGGTTAGTTGAGATAATGAATGCGGGATCAAAAAAAAGCCAATTTTGTTTACCCTTACTTTGAGACAAGGAGTTGATTTACTAGCAGAAATGGCAAAACACACATAATAAAGACTTTGGTTATCATCATTATCTATTGCAAAGGATTTATTTTAGAATGCAAGGGTCATGTTATGCTACAGTACCTACATGCACTGCATTAAGTTACTTACTAGTCACCTGTAGCAATTAATGCTTTGATTAGAAATAAATCATTTGCTTTAAAAATAAATCATTTATACAAGGCTCCATTACCTAAATTAAGAAAAAATATTAACTATCCTTTATCTGAAATTCTCTTACTTTGATCCAGTGGTGGTGAACATCCATTGTTCCTAGCATGACATGGCCTGTGGCACTCATACCTGAATAGTCCGTGAATACTACCGTGTGTCCTAATAATGAAACACAATTTGTAGTCACTTTCCACAACTATGTAAGCCTTAACTATACCACTGCATTTCTCCAACAGTAATTTTTCGCAGCACAGACAAAAGCTTTTGTGAGTTAAATCAATTGAAGACTCATTCTGAAAGCTTAAATACAAGGATTTTTCTACACAAACTTGATCTAGTGTTTTCCATCCTTCTCCCTGTAGTTTGACTACTTAAGTCTAATCTTATAGAGAACTATTTTTGGACAAGTATCAATATTTGGACTATAACATCTTTAGATAAGTCAAAGAACAACGTATGCACTAAAGAAACAATTAGTTCAATATTATTTGTATTAAATAAAGTAATTTTAAGCTGAATATGGTAAATGTTGCCCAAAACCCCACTGTAACCCTACCCAGGGGCTTCCAGGGTTGTGAGGCTTTTCTCTACCACTTGCCCTTAAAGTAAAGTTTGTGTCTGCCTCAGCAACCTCAGTCACTGGCAATATAAGCACTCCCCCCCACTCCTTGAGGCTTCGAGCAATCTGAGCATTATCTTGGGAGTGTTCAGATCCCAGTTTACCAGTTGCACCTCTGATCACCCATTTAATAACTCAGTGTTTAAGTTTGTTTATAGTGAAATCAAATACAAGTTTATTTAACAAAGCAGAGAGAGATTGAAATAAATAAATATGGTAAACCAATGGTGACATATTAAATAAAATCATAACATGAAATCTAGTAGAGATGTTAGATAGAGCAGAATTGAATAGTCGTGTAACCAAATTAAATTTTAGCAGTTACATGACTATTCAATAGCAGCCAGTGCGCTCCCAGCGCCACTCCCAGGGAGCTCTTGTCACTCCACACTGCTGCCTCTGTATCAGACGCAGCAGCACAAGTTGGCTGGCGGGAGCCAATCTGCGAGGGGAACCAGTTTAAACAAAACAAAAAAAAAAAAACAAAAAAACAGTGGCAGCAGCTTCTGTCCGCAGGGGGTCCGAGCTGCCCATGGACAGAGGCTGCTCCATGCCAGAGCAGTCCCTGTCAATGGGGAGCGTGGACGCCCCGTGGACAGGGGCTGCTGCCGTGGAGCAGCCTCTGTCCACGGCAGGCCCAAGTTCACTGTGGACAGAAGCTGCTCTATGGGACTGTAGTGGGTTGGAGTGGCCACCCACTGACCCTGAGGGGGAAACGCCCCTCCCTGAGCTGTGGCAGTCTCCCCTCCCGCTCTTGACGACCACAGGCAAGGTGCCTGAATCCCTCTTGAACAAGGAGCTAAATTATTTACCTGTGAATACCTGCAGTGAAGTGGTTTGCTTGTTTTCTACAGCCCCACCCTGGCACCAGGGCTGGGCTTATAAACTGCTGCCCTGTCCTGTATCAGGACAGGCTATAAACTCTGTAACTGCTGTGGCCTTCCCCTATGTAAGGCCAGGGCTACAAACTGCATTGTTACTGCAGCCCTGCCCTGCTCTAAGGCTGGGTTATAAACTACTGGGTTACTGCAGCCCCACCCTGCACTAGGACTGGGGCTACAAACTGCTTGAAAACTGCGAGGCCTGCCCTGCACCAGGGCTCGACCATAAATTGCTTGATTGCTGCAGCCCTGCCCTGCACTAGGGCCAGGCCAGAGACTGCTTGGTTATGGCCGCCTGCCCTGCACTTGGGCTGGTTTATAAATTGCTAGTGAGGTAGCTCTGCTCTGAATCGGGGCTCAAACTGGAACTGCGTGTAGTGGGTTGGTGTGGCCACCCACTGACCCCAAGGGGGACACCCCACTGGGCTACAGGGATGCAGAGCAGCCTCTGTCTGCAGGGAGCTCGGACCCTGCCATGGCAGCCTCCCCTGTGGGGCGAGGGGAAGGACACACAGGCATCTCCTGTCTTCCGCCTCTGCCTCTGTAGGAGGCATCAAAGGAGGGATAGACGGGTCTGCAGAGCTGGCTTTTGTGTGTATCAGCTCCCACCTGCCCCCCTCACCCTCTGCGCTGCTGCCTTTCTATCAGAGGGAGCAGCGCAGGGGATAGGTAAATTCTGTGCTCATGAGGAGCTGGGTGCTCCCCACATTAACTGACTCTTGCTTCCCCTTTCCTTGCTGCCTATGATATAGAGGCATTGCGGGGAGGAGCTTATTAGTTAATTGTGTAGTCGTCTACACATTGGCATCCCTACAGTCTAGCTGGACTAAATGGACAGCCTACTGTCATATCTAGTAGAGTTTTGCTCACCCCAAGCTAGGCGTTCTGTGAATCTTTTTTCATGAGAGACACATGCTGTCAGTTCGCATCCTAGATGAAGGCTTTAGTGTGTCTCTGTTCTCCAAAATATACCAGACAAATCCTTTGCCTTTATGATAAAGAGAACACTCCCTTCTGTTAGTTTCCCCCTGCAGATTTGTTCTATTGTAGATTTTCCAGTCACTCAATTTGCACCTGGCTCAGTATGCGAACAGGCATACAGCCTGAGGCATACAATACACAAATGGCCAAAAAGGGAGACAAGTGTCAGTTACCTCCTTCCTGAAAGATACATCACCTCCTGGTGATCTACCTTAACACCAAAACCTTAAAAGCATAATTTTCCAATACCGGTATCTAATTTCTTAAATATTACCTGTACATACATTTCACGATGGATTATGACAAGCAGTGGACAACGCACTCATGGTAGAGACCTCACATGCCACTCTTTGGTGAACTTCCTTGCAGATATATGTGACCCAAGGTATTCCTATACGGTCCCTGTGCTGTTTGACAGCCTACTCTCCCATACATTGCGCCTGCTGAAAGGGGAGGGAGGGCAAAAGGGGCAATTGCCCCAGGGCCTGGCAATTCAAAGGGGCCTGGGGCTCCAGCTGCCACTGCAGTAGCAGCAGCAGTGTCCAGAGCCCTGGGCCTTTTAAATCTCCTGGACCAGAGTGCCAGGCTGCATGCTCCAGGCAGCACTAAGGACTGGGGGGAAGGGGCGGTCGCTGTGCACTCTAGGCAGCACTGAGGGTTGGCTCAGCAGTGCCTCTTCAGGAAGCATGGAGCTGCTCCCCCCATCCACCTTGCAAGGGCCTGCAGAGGCCAAGCACGCAAGTGTTTAGCCTGGCAAGGCTTATGTTACTTGGGAGAGTGTTTTTTTCCACCCACACTCCTGAGTGACAAAAGTATTAGTGCAGACATGATTTTCATCTTCCATAAGAAAGACACAGTTGAAAGGAACATTCTTAGGGAATCATCTAAAAAACAGGAATAAAAGGAAGTAAAAGTATTCTCATAATGACCTTTAGCTACATGTATGACAGTAATGATTCCTGGGGGTGGGAGAAAAGGCTGAGACTGTGGATACAGTTAACCATTCAACTATTCACATAGGCAGAGGCCACATTTTCAGGGTCCAAGTAACAATTATATACACTCTCGTATAATCAGCATATTGATATTTCCATTGATAAACATTACCTTTCCAAAGTTCTTTACAAGATTAAATGTGGGACAATCTTGCCTATCTTTTGATTAAATAAGTGAGTTCTTAAGTTAAAGAATAATTATCCAAACCCAAGAACCTTGAGAGAGACTAAACATGAAGCCCCGGGTGCTGGCCAACAGCTATTACCTCAGATCAAGTTGCTGTATCAGAGGAGTCACATGGTAACCTTAAAGCGTTCAGAGATGCTCAATCCTTCCTGAACAGGAGATTTGATTTCAGAATGTAGGCCTTTTGGAAAATGATCTACAAGAGAAGATAACCTGATCCAAGTAAAGAATGTCCTTACAAGCCCTACTGCCCTGGTAAGTGGGTATTCTGAGAATTGGTGGTTCATTTTTTTTGTCTCCTTGTTTCCAAGGAAAGATTATAATCACTGCATTGACTCACTCTTTTCCACACCCTATAAAGGAACCCAGTATTTGGTTTTGGTAGAAGGATTTTTGTCCTCCTGGGGCACTTGTTAGAATGGATCATTCTTCTTGGATACTGGTGGCATGGATGAAACCGAGAGCCTCAAATCTCACGTAGTTCCAAAAGACCTTCACTGTCAGAAAAAGCTACCTTAGGAATCTTTTGTCTGGACGGTAACTATTTGTAGATTTCTCTTCCATAATGTGAACAAGCAAATGTAGTGTTTTCACCTGTCTAGCCAATAAACCTTAAATACCTTTTATTCATCAAGAGATAAAAACAGAAGCTGATTCTAGTATTATCTAGGTCAGGAGAGCTAGCAATGGCAGACGGATCTATCAATCTTTTATAAAAATATCTTCCTAATGATTCACCCATTTCTAATCCAAAGGATCCTCTTGAAGAGCAGTCATTGTGAGGTGATCTGGGGCACTTTCTTGACAATACATCTTGATTCCTACATGTATATTTTGCTGAAGAGATGCAAAGGGATGGGGGCATTCGGCCCAGATTCATATGTGCCATAAGAATAAGGGGACTGTGTATAGGAATCCCATAGGTTCTAATGTGTCTGAATCCTCATACCAAAATATTTCTCAATATCTGGAAGCATGGAGCTGACTTGTGTGAACTTTAAAAATCCTGGGTGTTGAGGCAAGGTTTAACACTTATTCTACAAATCTGTATGCTAATAAAAAAATCAGATATACTGCTTCTATGGCTGCTTATTTACAAGGAGTGTACTGCCAAGCATTCAAATTCTCAAACCTCAATTAAGGTATTCATTAAGCATTTGTGTTTAATATGGCTAATCTGAATGTCAACTTTGTAATGTAACAGTAACAAGAAATGTTAAGAATCCTATTTATAATTACGTTATGCTATCTCTGATGTGTTGTGACTATTTTTCACTTGTCATTTATATTAAAAATAAATATCTATATATCACTATCTGTTCATATTACTGTAAGACAGTAGTCTCCAACCTTTTTAATCACAAGATTACTTTTTCAAAGTAAGTGCAACGTAAGAACTACCTCAAACCCAAATACTGTTGCCTTACTTCCTTTCCGCCCCTTCTTTGAGGCCCTGCCCTTGCTCCACCTCTTCTCTAAGGCCTCACCCTGCTCACTCCATCCCCCTTCCTCTTCCATCCTCACTCACTTTAACTGGGCTGGGGCAGGGGACTGGGGTGCAGGCTCTGGTCTTGAGCCAAGGGGTTTGGAGTGTGGGTGGACTCTGGGTTTAGCCCAGAGTGGGGGTATTGGGGTTCAGGAGGAGTTTCAGGGTACAAGCTCTGGGAAGGAGTTTGGGTGCAGGAGGCTGGGTGCAGGAGGGAGTTCAGGAAGCAGGCTCTGGATGGGTATGGTTTAACTGAGATGGCTTCCGGGTGGTGGAGCAGTGGGGTTAAGGCAGGCTTACTCCTGCCCTGGCCCTGCGTCACTCCTGAAAGCAGCTGGCATATACAGCTGTGGCTCCATGGCACCATGTGCTGCCCCTCATCTGCAGGCACTGAGCCCACAGCTTCTACTGGCCACGGTTTCCCATTAGTGACCAATGGGAACTGCAGGAGTGGTGTCTGCAGGCAAGGACAGCATGATATATATGTAACTCAGGCAAAATGTTCTACGTTTTCATGAGGAGCATTGTAAGATTCATACTTATCCTTACATGATTATTATACCATGACACACAAAAGAAAAAATAGGAAATATACCTTTAACATTTCGTAGTGGTTCTGGGCTCTGCTGAGCTAACCGACATAGACTGTGTAGCTGGCTACAACGATGGGCAATACCCCAGCTTCTTTGCCATCTAAAGAAAAATATACTTCAGAATATTTCAAAGGATTATTTAAAAAAAAAAAAAAAAAAAAAGAGTGCTCAAAGAGTGCTAAAACTTTACAAAATAGCAGTAATTCACAGCAACAAAATTCACAGTCACCGAAAAGTAGTAAATAGCAAATGACCCTACTGGGACTGTGTATAAAGTGGTCTGAGTCATACAATACTCCCCTGAGGCCCAGAGGAAGCTGGCATGTATGAGTATGTCCACTGACTTTAGTTGGGTTACTCACACTGCATAAAATTAAGTAGGCTAACTAGTAACTAGCCCTTACTTAGTTATAAAGGTGTTCCACAGTAAAAGCACTGGGGAGGGGGAAAAGATTCCTTCCCCCTTGAATCTCTGAGAGTTTAGCCCAGTATTTAGATCATAAACTGGATGGGTTGATTTGGCTTGTTATTACGGGGAACTACTGTACTTGAACTGATAGTATTATGTGCATGTACCGTAAATAAGGAAGAAAAACGTCTCTACAAAATTTCTTGTATCATATCTTGCACAAAATAGTGTCTTCAGTTTTTCTGAATTTCCAGCCAAAATAAATTATCCATTCTTGGCTGGATTCATACAGATGTCTATGATTTACAATATTTAATTAAGAGACATTAAATACATATTGAAATAAAAACTCCATCTAGATTCTAATAATCTGTAGGGCTGTGTCTAGACTCAGGGTTTTTTCCGGGAAAAGTAGCCTTTTTCCGAAAAAACTTCACCTGCGTCTAGACTGCAGCCACGTTCTTTCGAAATTAAATCGAAAGAACGCGGCTTTTCTTTCGACGGCGGTAAACCTTATTTCACGAGGAAGAACGCCTTCTTTCGAAAGTGCTTCTTTCGAAAGAAGGCGTTCTTGAATGTAAATAGGGCTTCTTTGAAAGAGAGCATCCAGACTCACTGGGTGCTTTCTTTCGAAAAAGCAGCTTGCTCTTTCGAAAGTTCCGCGTGCAGTCTAGACGCTCTCTTTCGAAAGAGGCTTGCAGTCTAGACATAGCCTAGGTGAGAATGCAGGCAGAAGCCCTGCAGCAGAGCAGGGGGTTATCCTGTTTATTGCATCCAATGTAGCATGTATGATTAGCTTCCCTATGGACAGGTAGTATGTGTGTGCCCTCAGAGTTAGTGTACAGACTTTGAAGGCCAAGATAGCTGAATTGGAGGAGCTAAGGGAGGTACAGAGGCACACTGATGAGGCTTTCTGGGACACTGTAGAACTGTTCCACCTCTGGTCATACAGACCCTGTGCTGTTGAAGAGGGTGAAAGGCTCAGGGAAGGAGAACATTCAACTGGAGCAGAGGGAAATGATCCCATAGTTGGGACCTCTTTCCAGATGATGTGGTATCCTCTCGCACAGAAGATACCTCTCTGGGGGAGGGATCTCCAGTCATTAGGAAAAGACAGGTGTCAGTAATGGAGGACTTGAACTTTAGAAACAGACAGCTAGGTTTGCAATGACTGGGATAACTGTATGGTGACTTGCCTGCCTGGTGTGAAGGTTGTGGATCTCTTGAGACATCTAGATCGACTTATGTGTAGTGCTGGGGGAAGCCAATGGTTGTGGTACATGTAGGGAAGGATAGGGGAGATTTAGGCTGCAAGGAAAGAGACTGAAATCTAGGACCTCAATGGTAGAGTTTCCTGAAATGCTTCCAGTTCCACACACAGGGCTAGGTAGGCAGGCAGAACTGCAGGGTCTTAATAGGTGGATGAACTAGGGTGGTAGTGTAGACATACCCAGAGAGTCCAGGTTGGTGCCCACAAACTCTATTATTGGAGTGGGAGTTAGAGTTGATTTGTCCAGATTTAGCAGGAGGCCTAAGTCATCAAAGAGTGTGTGGAGTATGGTGATGTGGGCCCTCACCTAAGTCTCTGAGTCCCTCTTCAGGAACCAGTAGTCTAGGTAGGGGAACACCTGGATGCCCCTTTTCCTGAGCGCGGTGGCCACCCGCGCCATGCATTTGGTGAAGACCCGAGGGGCCGTGGAAATACTGAAGGGGAGGGCCTACCATTTTGAATTTTGCTTTGGCGATGAAGGAGTTGAGGGCTCAGATGTCCAGGATGGGATGGAGGCCCCTTTTGGCTTTTGGGACCAGAAAGTAACGGGGGGGAGGAGGAGAGGGAGGGAGGGCACACGCTCTACCGCCCCTATTGTAAGGAGATGTTGGACCTCCTGTTGAAACAGAGGCTCGTGAGAGGAGTCCCTGAAAAGGGATGGGGTAGGGAAGGAGGAGGCGAGCGGAAAGTACTAGCTGTACTCCTCGTGGAAGCCTAATCCGAACTAGCTACTCCGTGCCGCGTGTAGCCGCGCGGCACGGGGTTCGAACTAGCCGGGATTTAAAAATGGCGGCGCCCGGCTTATGGAAATCAAGCCCGGGAAATTCAAATCCCGGGCTTCATTTGCAAGTGCGGTATGCCTACATTACCCTCCTAGTTCGAATTAGGAGGGTAGTGTAGACATACCCCCACCGACTAATAAGCAAGCCAAAAGGAGGTTCTTTGTTCCCCAAGAGGGCAACGAGCACCTGTTTTCTCACCCTCCAGGCTCCCTGGTGGTACAAGCCATCAACCACAGGGAAAGACAAGGCCATCCCGCTGCCACCCCTAAGAACAGGGTGGCCAAGAAGACTGACTGGCTAGGCAGAAAAGTCTACGCATCCGGGGGTATCCAGTACCACATCGCCAATCAGCAGGTCCTCTTGTCATGTTACACCTATAATACCTGGGAGTCCATGGACAAGTTCATGGACCTGCTCCCCAGGGACTCCCTCTCGGAGTTTAAGGCTCTCCATGAGGAGGGGAGAGCAATCTCCAGAGCAGCACTTCAGGTGGCTCTCAACATGGCAGATGCCGCTGCCCGAGTGATGGCCACAGGTGTGGTCCTATGAAGTAGTTCCTGGCTCCAGGGTTCTGGAGTTCCCCCGGTGCTCCAAAACACCCTCCAAGACCGCCCGTTTGAGGGCCCTTCACTCTTCTCTGAGGCTTCATGGCCTCAAGGATACCCAGGCTCAAATCCTCACCAATATACATTAATTGGGACCTGAGTGAAAGACAGGTTATTGGCAAAGCATGTCAATTAACTAAAAATAAAGCTTAGAGGCTAAAAGAATGGAAGAAACCACTACAGCTGGGACTATATAAGCAGACAGGAAGTTAATGCTACGAAGGCAAGTAGGGAGTCTGAAGGAAGGCAGAACAAGATAGGACTGGCTGCTGCTGCTAATACTGTACCATTATCCAGAAGCAAGTGAAGAAGCTCACAACTGACTGTAAGCACTATGTAAATAATGCTCCAGGCTGTGGCCTTCTGAAGGAATATAAAGCACATTGGTGGTTATGATGACCTGGAGTTGTGGTGGTCAGTTACTGAGGCTGGAAATGACTCTCAGGGGACTAACCTATGACACAACCACGCACAAGTTTTCTGAAATGTGCATCCCAAACAAAGAGAAAAAACTTGAAGGAAAGGCTCTACACCAGGTGGATAAATAACAACCTCAAAAAGATTATTAGGAATAAGCAGGGAGCCTATAAAGAATGGAAAAACCTCTAACATCCTTGAGGTTAGAAAATGTAAGAACTAAACTAGAATTGTTAAAAATCAAGATGTATTAACTCTTGCAAAGGAAATTAAAATAATCTTTAGTTTATATAAAAGGATGAAGTTGGGCTTCTATGCAGTGTGGATGGGAAGGAAATTAAAGATAATCTAGATATGGCTCTAACTAAATTAATTCTTTGCTCTGCTTTTCAATAAGGATGATAATATGGAACATGAAAGCATGATGGAAATGAGTGTCTAGAAATGGAAATTACTGCATCTAAGCTGGAAGAAAACCAGAAAGGTCAACGTGCTCAGGGATCTGAATAATTTCCATTCCAAAATATGAAAGAATAGTTAATGTCATACCTATATTTAAGAAAGGGGATAAATGTCATCCAGGTAGTCAGAATAAATAGGTCTGTAACTACTGTATAGAGCTTTAGAACACATTGTGAAGGAAAGAGCAAGTTCATGGGAGACAAATGCTAAAGGGGATGTAATGCAACATGGATTTGTCAAAAATAGATCACCTCAAACTAACCTGATTTCCTTCTTTCAGAAAATACATTATTTTAGATAAGGGAAATGGAGTTCCTGGATTTCAGTAAAGCATCTGATATGGTACTACATGAAAAATTATTAGTTAAATTAGGGAAGATGTGTATCAGTACAAGATCTGTAAGATGGATAAGGATCTGGCTAAAAGGGGAGAAGGCTATGGTTTGTGCTGAAAGGTGAACTATTGGACTGGAGGGAGGTTACTCGTGGAGTTCCTCAAGGATTGGTTTTGTGAGCAATCTTACTCAATATTTTTATTAATGATCTTGGCATAGAAAGTAGGTGCATGCTAATAAAATCTGCTGATGATACTAAGTTGGGGGGCACTGTCAATACAGAGGAAGATTGGAACATTATACAGGAAGATCTGGACTGGCTTGAAGACTGGAGTGACAGAAATGGGATATTTGGTGAAAATCAGGAATTTAAGAGTCTAGTAAAATGTTTTGCTACAAGTAGTGCCTCATCAGTTGGAAGCAATTGAGGAGAAGAAAGACCTGGATGTATGGCTTGGACCACAGGATGATTATGAGCCATTTGTATGAAGCAGCAGTGAAAAAAGGTAAATGAGATTCAAGGATGTATCAGGTAAGACATTTCCAATGTAGATAGACACATCATAATGCCAGGTACAAGGCACTGATATCATTTGGAATAACACATACAACTTTGGTTACCCATGTTGGTTATCCATGTTCAAGACAGATGAATTCAAACCAGAATAGGTGCAGAGAAGAGTTAATAAGTTGATCGGGGAACAAAGGGTCTAATTTTATGACAGGAGACTAGAAGAGCTTGGCTCATTAACGCTAGCAAAAAGAAGGTTGTTTCTATAAAGATACTAAGATGGTAAATACAAGTGAGGGTGAAGAGCTATTTAAGCTAAAGAACAGTGTTGGCATAAGAACAAATGGATGTAACATCACCATAATCAAATTCAGGCTGGAAATTAGAAGAAAGTTCCTAACAATGAAATGGGTGAGGTTCTGGACAAACCTCCTATTGGAATTTGTAGAGGCAAACAACTTACTTCGTTTCAAGAGGAAGCTGTACAAATTTATGAGTGAGCTTGTATGATGGGTTTGCTTGTGACAGTAAGGGGCAGTACCCCTGGTGCTCAATTCCAGTTTGTCTGTCCCTAAAAGCATATGTTTCCGGGTTTCAGGCAGCCACCTGCAGGGGACAGGAAAGGATATTTTCTCAGGTCTACCCCTTTCACCTAGCAGATTCTGGGTTTTCTTAATATAGTTCCCGTGAAGCATCAGGGACAGCCATAGCTGGAGAGGGATATTGGACAGGGAGGACTAGGACTCTGAGGTGGCACCAAGCATGCTCTCTTTCAAATGCCTGGCTGACTGGCTTTTGCTCATATCCTTAGAGTCTTAGTGACTGCCATATGTGGGGCTAGAAAAAAAATGTTGGGGGGTTTTCACTTTCCCCTGTAGTGTGTGGGTGCTGGTCATTTGTAAGGATTATCTGAGTATTTCTCACATAATCATTTCGCTGTCGATGGTGCTTCTTGGTTCCTCCTATTTTTTGCCTGTGGCACACACCAGTCTTTTGTGGGCTGAAATACTTCAGTTTAATTTCAGTTGTTGCATTTACTGTGTGGCTTGTGATATACAGAAAGTCAGAATGGGGTGCCAGTTTGGCTTTAAACTCTATGTTACTGTACTAAAAGCTATTTAACACCAAGCTTTCACCGTATGCCCTGAAGAGAGACAACTCATTAATATTTGAGAAAAACAATGTGTTTTCTAAGCAATATTTGGGGGTTAAATCCAAATGCAGAGCCCAGCTTGCTTTTTAAAACTATGACAATATTCCCTCAATGGACTCTTGTTTCTGATATTTTGGACAATACCTTTACTAAGTATTCACAGGTTGTCAACAAGCACCATATGCAACATCAAAGAAAAGTTAAGTTGTTTAAACAAAGTTTGCTATACAGCCTCTCTCCGAGTTACGGACCAAATACTTGGCCGTAACTTGATCTGTTCATAACTCGGACCCCACTGAGTTACATAGCGACCGCGCTGTCCATTAGCGCAGGTCGTGTTCGTAACTCGGGGACCGCCTTTACAACTGCTCCATGGGAGCTTTGGTCGTAAATGTGAACGGTCGTAACCGTTCGCAACTCGGGGACCAGCTGTATAAGCAAGTTCAAGCCTCAACTCAGGAAAGTAATTTTATCCAGGAAAGTACTTAAAATTAAACATGTGATTACTAACTACAACAGAATCGAAGCACATGCATTTTCCCGAATTGCCGACCATGTTCTTAGTAGTACAATCTCCTGACGTATAAACAAGATTAGGTCTAATTTAGATATTGGTAAATTCAAGTTTTTAGTCCCATACAATTCTGA
Organism: Pelodiscus sinensis; assembly: GCF_049634645.1. Taxonomy (NCBI): domain Eukaryota; kingdom Metazoa; phylum Chordata; order Testudines; family Trionychidae; genus Pelodiscus; species Pelodiscus sinensis. The sequence continues at coordinate 183,370,492 of NC_134712.1, read as the reverse complement.
TGAAAATATACATTTTCATTGAAGAACCACTTTAATGACTACATACAAAATAGAAGTTTTACTGAAATAAGTTTTTTAAAGCTTAATTGCACTACTTGTTTTTTTGTTTGTGTGGCCTTATAAAATTTTAAATTATGCTTGTTTTGACACTATTAAGTTAGATCTCCTGTTCTTCATTACCTGATATCAGACAATTGCAGCTGATGAGCAAGTTCATCTTTTAAACGGCTAAGTTCTTCCCTAAGTGGTAAGCTGCTTCTCAGCTTTTTTATTGCACTTTTTCTACTATTATCTAACCAGGAGCTGTAAAAAAAGAAAAATATATAGCTATTCAAGACTATTTTTCTCAGGCACACTATATTACTAGTTAAAAGCATTGTCCACTTTAAGAATTTATATCAAGTTACCCAATCAGGTAATGTTTTAAAAGAATCATTTTTTTTAATAGAAAAGAGTAAATCTATTTTTAGTGCAGTGGTTCTCAAACTTTTGGAACCCATGAACACCTCTCTCAAAAATGTCAAATCTCAAAAGCCACCTACTAACAATGAATAATTTCCAGGCATTTTCTCCCTTATCTGAGTATAAACTGTAAAAGCTGTGATCTTGGAAATATAAAATTTGTTTTTTGTTACATGCTTATTTACACTATTTATCATTACATTAATTTTATTATATCATGAAAATTGCAGCACTTTTCCAAGATGTCACTAGAGACCCTTGATCACTGAATACATGTAAGGACATATTTTATATAAATCATATTTTCTTTTCTTAATAAGCGATTTTCCAGGACCATTATGATCATTTGACTTACATCTTCCATACTCTGGACCTGACAAAACACTAGCTGATGTTGAATGTTAATTTTCTCATGTCTTTACTCTGTTTTCAGCCACTTAGAATCATAGAATACTTAGGACTGGAAGGGACCTCAAGAGGTCATTGAGCCCAATCCCCTGCCCTCATGGCAGGATCAAATACTGTCTAGACCATCCCTGATAGACATTTATCTAACCTACTCTTAAATATCTTCGCAGATGGAGATTCCACAACCTCCCTGGGCAATTTATTCGTGTTTGACTACCCTGACAGTTAGGAACTTTTTCCTAATGTCCAACCTAAACCTCCCTTGCTGCAGTTTAAGCCCATTGCTTCTTGTTCTATCCCAGAGGCCAAGATGAACATGTTTTCTTCCTCCTCCTTATGACACCCTTTTAGATACCTGAAAACTGCTATCATGTCCCCCCTCAATCTTCTCTTTTCTAAACTAAACAAACCCAATTCTTTCAGCCTTCCTTCACAGATCATGTTCTCTAGACCTTTAATCATTCTTGTTGCTCTTATCTGGACCCTCTCCAATTTCTCCACATCTTTCTTGAAATGCTGTGCCCAGAACTGGACACAGTACTCCAACTGAGGCCTAACCAGCGCAGAGTAGAGTGGAAGAATGACTTCTCCTGTCTTGCTCACAACACACCTGTTAATGCATCCCAGAATCACGTTTGCTCTTTTTGCAACAGCATCACACTGCTGACTCGTATTTAGCTTGTGGTCCACCATAACCCCTAGATCCCTTTCTGCTGTACTCCTTCCTAGACAGTTGCTTCCCATTCTGTGTGTGTAAAACTATTTGTTCCTTCCTAAGTGGAGCACTTTGCATTTGTCTTTATTAAATTTCATCCTGTTTACCTCAGACCATTTCTCCAATTTGTCCAGATCATTTTGAATTATGATAGAAATGTAGCCGTGTTAGTCTGGTGTAGCTGAAACAAAAAACAGGACTATGTAGCACTTTAAAGACTAACAAGATGGTTTATTAGGTGATGAGCTTTCATGGGCCAGACCCACTTCCTCAGATCAAATAGTGGAAGAAAATTGTCACAACCATATAAACCAAAGGATACAATTAAAAAAATGAACACATATGAAAAGGACAAATCAAATTTCAGAACAGAAGGGGGATCCTCTGAACTGTCATTCATGCTCAAATTTGACACTTTACGCTTAGATTTCAACAAAGACTCTAATTACCTTACCCATTACAAAGATAGCTTCCCCAATTATCACCTCTAATATCATTAGCTCACAGACATTTACCTTCCCCCCCCCCCATGCCCCTTCTGCACCTTGGTAGAATGCACAGTGACTGGAGATGCAGGAACCCTTGCCAGGTTCTAGCATTCATATTGCTATCCATGATGAGATGTGTTGCGAGGAGACAGGCTGACCTTTCATTCTGTCTGCTACTGATAAATGGAATGATTTCCTAAACTGTTTCATTATCCTGCACTGCATCTATATTGCACAGTCTTGCGCAAGAACATATGCAAATGAGGCACAGCAATGACTATCGCCATGCCTCATTTGCATATTTGAACCGCCATTTTTGCACAAAGGGCTTTTGTGCAAGAAGGAGCAGTCTACGCTGCCCCTTCTTGCGCAAAAAGCCCCTCTTGAGCAAGAGCCGTTCTGCTGCTTATTTTTGGGCAGAATGACTCTTGCGCAAGAGGGGGATTTTGCACAAGAAGAAGCAGTGTAGACTGCTCCTTCTTGCGCAAAAGCTCCTTGCGCAAAATGGCGGCTCATTAAGGATGCAAATGAGGTGCAGCAATATTCATTGCCGCACCTCATTTGCACATGTTCTTGCGCAAGACAGGGGAATGTAGACATAGCCTAGATGTATAAGGCCAGCATCCTGCAGATATCCAGAGAGTGAAGTCTCTGATGCCTGCTGCTGGAATGCGGGTTTGGCTAGGCTAGAACACCAGTAGAAAGATATTCTGGTTGATGTGAAACTGTCACAAACTTCAGGAGGGAAGTGGGATGATGGTTGAACTGCTTCTTGTCTTTATAGAACACACTGTAAGGGGGCTTGGATGTTCAGGCTCTAAGCTCAGACACTCTCCTAGCCAAGATTATTGCTACCAGGAACATCCTTGTATGAGAGGTAAGAGTAAGGAGCATGTCATCAACACTTCAAAAAGTGGCTGAAGTCCCAGGAAGGAATAGGCTGATGGATGTGCAGCTACAGCCTGTTGAGGCCTTTTAAAAACTTGCTGATTATCGGGTTAGCAAACATTGAACAGCCCTCCACACCTGGATGGAAGGTTGAGATGGTAGCTAAGTGCACCCTTACTGATGACAATGAAAGCCCCATCTGCTTTGGAGGAGGTAGTTCAGAATAAGTGGCATTGAGGTTAGTGGTGGGGAAGAATGTCACTGCACTAACCAGATTGAAAATCTCTTCCACTTGGTAAGGTAGGTAGCTCCCAGAGGGTTTCTTTCTGCCAAAGAGAACTTGCCTAACTTGGTCTGAACAGGAAAGCTCCATTGGATTTAAACACAGAGCACCCACACCATGAGGTGAAAGGATTTGAGGTTAGGATGTTGGAGGTGATCCTGATCCTACATCTGAAGGTCCAGGAAAAGTGGAAGGGTGACTGGTATTTCCACGACATGTCTATGAGAGATGTGTATCAGTGCTAAGGGGGCCAGGCTCGTGCTATCAGTATGACCTGAGCTTGTTCCCTCCGGATTTTGAGAAGTACCTCTGGATCTTGAGAAGTGGCTCTTTGCAGAAATGACCCACCTGCTTCTTATGGCTTTCTCCACAAGACTGGACTCTCTCTCTCTCTCTCTGCCTATTTATAGGGTGTCTGCTGAACTCTCACATCTTTTTTTGTCTCCCCTCTCTGGTAGATAACTATCTAATGTCCACCCAATTGGCTTTTAACTCTTTCTTGCCAGTGTTGGGGATTCAGTCCATCACAGGAAGGTATTTTGACTGAATTGCAATTCTGATGCCACTTCAAGCAATAAACGGACTTCTCAGGGCTTGCCCACATAGACACTACTGCATAGCAAGTCAGGATATGACACTTACAGTACACTAGTTTGCCATGCATTAACTGGCCCTGTGGATCTTGTTACTGCACAATAAAAGATTTGTAATGGTATGCAGTTCATGAAAGTATACTGTGGAACTACTAGTGCACAGCAGTAGTCTGTATAGCCAGTCAGCGAGCAGCCAGCTAATGTGCTGTAGATTCTTATGTGGCAAGCCAGAGTGTGAAGTTGAAATTGTTGGCATGTCAACAAGGTATATTGTTTACTAGTAGGAATACAGTTAGATAGCAAATGTTATCTTTAAACACACACACAAAATAAAATAAAACTTTAAATGGTGCTTGTAATTCTGGTTGGCAACCTGGTAGTGCTTTTACTATACAGTACCTGGAAAAATATTTGAGACACTCTGAAATACTAATTTATTTGAATCTTTCTCTAAGAGATAAATAATGATCTCCTTTATTGTATTTACCCTTTTAAACCATTTTAGCTATCCAAATGCTCTCTATACACAACTGATTAACTTCAATTTGTTTTTACAAGAGCAATATTATATTCCACCAATAAGTAAATGTACTAAACTCAAGCAAGAAAAAGGTCCATCTTCAAGTGACAATTTATATAAATTATGAAGTAATCATAACAGGCTCATGATATAGGAAAAAAGGATGTACAAATTGCATGTGGGCAGAAAGCTCATGAACTTAGATTAGTTTTTTTACAGTATAGTAGTACAATGACCTTATCTGCAAGGTACCCTGAAGACCTTATGCTCTAATTTATTTGGCACATGGCATGAACACCGCACATTTTACATTATTATATTAGAGCAAATAAAATTAAACGGTATACTTTTTTTTTGTTTCAATTCATTTTTTTTAAAGTGTCATATGATCAGTTCTTCAGAAATTAGTAGTAAGCTCAATTCAGAGTTTATAAACAATAAAGAGTACTAAGCAATATTGAGAAGTTGATTTTTAAATCACAACATATACAGTAATACATTTAGTGTAAGTTAACTGTATATGTTAATCGCCAAAGCTTTGGATATTTAAGATGGTACCCTAAGGTGTTACAAGATGTTACAAGTTTAGACACAAAAAGATATTTTTAGGCACCAAAAAAAATACAGACAATACAGATTCAGAGCATTTTACAGGGCTTAATAACATGGTGCACAATAACATGGTGATGTCTCCACTCAGCAGATTTAAATCTATTATTTTGTGCTCCAAAAGATGTAAATAAATTACAGGCAGTCCCCGACTTACGCGGATCCGACTTATGTCGGATCCGCAGTTACAAACGGGGCTGCCCCGGAGGACATGGACTGCGGGACCTCGCGGTCCTGCCGCCCGTGTACTCCGGGGCTTTCTCCGCGTCTCCCTGGTCTGCAGACCAGGAAGACGCGGAGCAAAGCCGCAGAGGGGCTCGGGCAGCGGGGCAGCCCAGGCGCGCCTGGGCTGCCTCGCTGCCCGAGCGCCCCCCCCCCCCGCAGCTTTGCAAAGCCTGGGGAAGCCCCCCTGCAGCTTTGCAAAGCCTGGGGAAGCCAGCAGCGGAGCAGCCCAGGCGTGCCTGGGCTGCCTTGCTGCCCGAGCCCCCCCGAGGCTTTGCAAAGCGCGCCTGGGCTGCTCCACTGCCGGCTTCCCCGAGGCTTTGCTCCCCGTCTCCCTGGTCTGCTGGTCTGCAGCAGACCAGGGAGACTGGGAGCAAAGCCGCGGAGGACCCAGGCGGCGGGACCGCGGTGCGTCTCGGTCCGCCACCCGCGTCTTCCTGGTCTGCTGCGGTGGGGAGGGGGCGCAGCTAGTACGCCCCCCCCCCCAGCAGACTAGGCTTTTCTCCAGAAGCCTGTGGCAGAGCAGCTGGGGCTCTGCCGGTTGGTCCCGCAGCGCCGCTCTGGGCACTACGGGACCAACGTGGCAGCACCCCAGCTGCTCTGCCCCAGGCGTCCCCAAGTCAGCTGCTGCTGAAACTGACCAGCGCTGACTACAGGAAGCCCGAGGCAGAGTTGCTCTGCCCCGGCTTCCTGGAATCAGCTGCTGATCAGTTTCAGCAGCAGCTGACTTGGGGACACTTGGGGTTCTTAAGTTGATTCTGTATGTAAGTCAGAACTGGCGGTCAGTTTCAGCAGTGGCTGAATCTGGACGCCAGTTCCGACTTACATACAGATTCAACTTAAGAACAAACCTACAGTCCCTATCTTGTACGTAACCCGGGGACTGCCTGTATTATAAGAAGTAGAGTACTGTCTGAATTATAACACCTGGAAAAATCTGTTGATTCCACTAGTGAATCTATAGTGGTATTCCATAGCAAATCAGTTAAAAACTAGGATTAAACATGCACATTTGAAACAACTGAACATGCATGATCCATGACATTCCTTGGCTTTTTGCCTATCATTCACCAGACTGTATGATTAATGCACTTGCTCATTTGAGCACCCTTCAGTTATTTCACTATAGGGTAAGGAACAATACTTGGAGTGATAACTTAGCAATTTGTCCAAAATTCGTAACCTCCCTATTTTACTACTATTAAAATCAGACTATTTAATGTATACTACAAAAGACTAGTTTAGTTAAATAAAAACTTTTACCTACATTAGAGTAGTTTCCACTCTCTGGGCTTGTTCTAGTTCCTCCTCGGGATCCTTGAATCCAGTAAATGAGTAATAAGTCTTATCCCATTTGATAGACCTGTAAAATGTCCCTTTGACTTCTTTGTGAGGCTGAGAATTCACATTAGCATTCAAACTTTGGACATGCTCAGTAGATAAGCTGCAGGAGTTGAGAATGTCTAATACTGTGCTTAGTAGATCTCTGGTATGCAAAGTAAAAGTGACGGCTCGAAAACCTATAAAATGCAACCCTCAAAACAATTAATATTATATTCAACAAAAAAGCAGAGCTTTTCAATACATTTACATTGTTTCATTCTTGTCTTAACGTTAAAACAAACCATACATTATATGACAAATGTCATAGTTCAATTATAACATTTAACAAATACTGCAGATTTCAAACTATCTTCATGGCAGAAGGCATCAGAATATAGTTTAATATTTACAATTGTACAAGTCCAGAGCTAAAACTATTAGGATTTTTTAACTATCTGTCTCAATGGGGAAGTCTGAAGCTTATCTGCAATTGGGACAAATAAAAAATAAATACAAAGAGGCACAAACACTGCTATGGCTTCAACTCTAACAGTTTTGTCCAATAATCCTTTATAGAAGATTTAAAAAAAACCATTACAGGCAGTCCCCGGGTTACATCAGTCTGACTTATGTCGGATCCCTAGTTACAAATGGGGGGGGGCAGGGGGAGCGCAACTAGTGCGGGGTGCCTCCCCCACTGTCGCCGCCTCCGGCAGCGCGGGGGGCGCTTCCCCCCAGCAGACCAGGGAGATGCGGAGCTAGCGCTAGTCCCCTCCCCCCAGCAGACCAGGAAGACGCGGAGCGGCTTTTCTCGCCGCGGAGGACACGGGTCTGCTGGGGGAACAAGACACCAGCCAAAAGGGGGCACCGCAGAGCAGAAAAATTAATTTCCTAGGGAACAGCAGGAGCAGCAGGCAGTGAGACCCATTGTGTTACAGTCCCCACCTTGGGAGCAACAGCTCTTTCCCTCTTCAGCACTAGGGCTGCAAGTATCTTGTTAGTGTCACGTGAAATTAACAAGTCTCTTCCAGCCTGGCAGAGGTGAAGCTGAAAAATTACCCAGTGGAGTGGGTGGGCAAGAATGGGGAGGAGCAGGACAGAAGGGAAGAGGGGATAAGCCCCAACCCCACATCCTGGCTGGAGCGGAGCAGGGTAAGCCCCGAAGGGATGGGTCTGGTTGCAAAGTGGGTGAGTGGACAATGAGGACCCACCTGTGGCTAAACTCCTGTTCCCAACACAGAATTTTTCTTTAAAATTAATCCTGTGGATAAATTCACACACACACTTCACAGGAAGGGATTTCCATTTTCTGCTCAGCAGAATACAACAACAGCTTTGATTGTATCAATATTTCACTGTGCTCTCCAATTGATTACACTTAATACCCATTTCACTGAACCATCTGTAGCAAATTCTATTTGGAACAGTAATATTCATTGAATAAACTTTTTTTAGTTATAAAAAACAAAGATTCTGACTATTAAATGAATAACTGGGATCTTTCAGGTACCCCAAAAGGAAGATTTGGATATAGCATGAAACACTGAAACTTATGATCAATTTTTAATTAAAATATCAACCAAAAAAACCTTCATATCAAAACAGTATGTGTTTTTTCTTAGAATAAGGAAGTTATATGAGAATCAGGGTCTTTTCCACCTAATTTCAGCTCCCCGTCCCCCTCCCCAAAATATGTACCAGTTCCGATTTACATACAAATTCAACTTAAGAACAAACCTACAGTCCCTATCTTGTACGTAACCCGGGGACTGCCTGTACTTTGTATTAAATGCAACATAGATTGGCAAGGATATAAGGCCACTTCACAAAGAGAAAACCTCAAAACCTATACAATTCAAGAGAGAAGCATTACACTTGTTAGATAGAGAAACTAAGACACAGATGTTAATGGACTCGCAGAGTGTCACAAGTCAGTGGTAGAGGCAGAAACAGAAACACATATACCTAGTGCCCACTGTTCTGACTACAAAATAAAACCACTTTAGTCTGAGATAAGTGGCTCAAATATCACTATTCTTCTCTGCAGGCTAGTCTGATTTTCTTCTCACTGAAGGCTCACTCAAAATTAATTGTGTGAGAATTTTCTGGCCACAGGAACATAAATTAAAATGCAGCCTAACACTTCATTAAACAAAATTGTACAAAAAATCTGAGGAAAATTAAGAGAGAGTCAAGCATACCAAACTTTCCAGTGAATCATCCAATGTTCTCTTAAACAAAGATCTCTTGAAATTTACAAATTTCACTTTAAATTTTACCTCTGCTATTCTAGGTCATTCAGCACTTCTATACACACCGATAGTTTACATATTGTATCTGGACCAAATAATGAGAAAATAAAAGTAATATCCTAAACTATCTTCAAGTTAAACACAGACAGTGAAATTAAGCACATTGGTATCTGGCAAGTATTTCAGGATTTTATTTCAATTTCATTGTAAGATTATTGACTGGACTCTCTGTTACATTTAATCCTATTATAAATCACTTCCAATAAAGATTTTCTCTTAGAAAAATGTGTAATTACTCAGGATGGCATTTACGGACCTGGTCCAATGCCAAATAACATAAATGGGTATTAGATAAGGCGCTATAAAAGTGTGGAGAGTACAAAACTATGGAATGGATTTTCAGCATTTAATTTTTCAAGAGAAATTATCAGATTAAAAAAAGCACCTGAAGCACTGAAGGATTCTTGGACATCGGAAGAATTTTGTTCTCTCTCTCGCACATAAAAAGTGAGTGAAGTTGGTTTAAAATACTTAAATCCTGGTTTCTGGAGATTCTCCAAATAGCCATTTAACCTCTTAAGAGAGTTTTCATTGATTTCCTGTAGGAAAAAAAATACAAACCACTGTAAGTATTACATTTTGCCTGCTTTCTCAACATAGTCTATTTTTAAATAAACATGCTAACAATGTTAGTTTAATAACCATAATAAAAGTTTCAAAATATTACATATAGTTCACAATTCCATGAAAAACAGTGTATTCATAACAAAAAAGCAAATGACTAATTTTATTAAAAATTGTTTTCATTGCAAGAAATGATGGTAAAAAAAGTAAACAGAAGTTAAAGCATGTATCTGCCAAAACAGGTCAAAAATTAAATTGAATTAAAAGTATAAAGGTCATTCTTTGTCCAATACTGCCCATTTCTAAGATAGCAATAGGTTTAAGAAAATAAAATTGAGAGTTGTGTTAGTTCTATGTTTTGTATGGTTTAAGACTCCAGATTGTCAGAGCAAGCAAAAAAGGCTGATCAATTAGTTTGGGGATACACACTGTACAAATTATGAGAATTTGCTGGACATTATCTTGTTAAAGATGTACTTTCCTAATCACCAATATTAAGCATTATAATTCTATAAACAGTAGGCCAAACATTGATAGTATAAAAACTAAACTAATAAAATACTTCCATTCTTCATAGACTATAAACATGAAAACACCACTAGAAACAAAAATTTATTTTTTACCCTCTCTCTGGGATGCTGGCCAAAGAAATCTGGATGCACAGCAAAATAGAAAGGTCTGAGAGCATTGACGGCTTCAGCCCCTGACAAACCTCTTGCCTGAAGAACCCACTGTAGCAATATTTTCTCCAGACACAACCTAACAAGGTAATAAAAGCTTTATGTATTACAGTAACCACTGATGATATGATATAAACAACATAAAAGAACTGTTACCAAAATGGTGCAAAAACTCATATGAACTGCATTCACTTAAAACCAAGCCAGTAGAAAGCTGGATTTTGTCCCATGGGATCTACAAAATCCCATTTAACCAGAGTATGCTTATAGTGTTTCATCAATGGTTGATACTTATGATTAGTGGCATTCAAAAAGTGGTATTTGGAGAAGGTAATGGACATATGTTAAATGCTCATACATGAAATTCTCCACACAAATACCTCTTTTAAAGATTGGCGATTAGAACAGTCAGAGGTATGGAGGGCTGCCAATGCCCATAACTTAAAGGTTCAAAAGTAGCTAGAAGCTTAATATTTCTAAAGCACTCTTCATCCAAGAATAGCAGAGTGCTACAAAACAAATTATTAGGTCTGGGTTAAAAAATAAACATACTTTAACACAGAAACGGCATCCCTTGTTCACTTCTGAAAACCACATGTCCATGGTTATTTTTAAACCTGAGCAAACTTAGTTAGCTTTCCAAGCATATTCTTATATAGAAGACAAAATGATGAAAGGAGGTAGCCTGGAGTGAAAGAAAATAAGTTTGTTACTTGAAAATGAGAGTGCTAAAAGTAAGGATAGATGCAAGAATAGGGAGAAGAAGAGGGATGTTGACAGATTTAATTTCAGTCATAAGTGAAGAAGATTGTTTAAAGTAAGATTTGAAGACCAGGAGCGTTTGGGTGAAGAAATTCTAGACAGAAAGCACAAGTTAAAGGTTAAGCTTCAACTGTGGAAAGTTAAAGTAAAGAGTTAGTTCAAGGTTGTAAGAGCAAGTACTGGGCAAAGAGCAAACAGAAATCTCTAAAGGCAAAGACACACTAAATATCAGGATTACAATTCTGAACTGATCTGAAAACTAACACGAGGCAATAAGTATGATATGGTTACATTTCCTGGAGTGGAATTGTTATATAACCACAACACTCTTGGTCTCCCCAGAAGGATCTCAGGAGGCAGAATTAAAGTAAGGGCAAGTTCGGGCAAAATGACAAGAGAACTGATTTGCATGGCAGATAAGAGAAATAAGAGGAAAAGGCAAATTCTGGGTAAAAAGATCACTAAGTTTCTGACCATAGTACAAAGTTAATGTCCTGGTTATTGTGTTAAATGAAGAATGCATACTTATAAATACCAAGGCCAGAGTATAAAAGGTAAATATTTAACAGTGTAATTTTTTCTGACTGATCTCACACACTAGGCTAATTAATTTGCCAGAAGTCATTTTTCCTTCCATTAGTATTCACACTCAGTTTGAAACTAAGACTAATACCACTTCAGTTCTGTTCAGAAGTAAAACACTTTAATTTATGCAGTGTCTTTCTTTTAAACTATAGAAAAAACTTACTTCACAAATAAATCACACAATTACAGTATGGTCAGAAGTTGATTAAATCAAGACAGGCAAAGAAAAGAAAGAAAAGCAGCAGAGTTTCATATCCTTAGCATAGAAATGATGACGATATAAAAATAATAAGACTGCCTTATAAAACTCCATTCACCTGATTTCCTGGGATGAATAATTCTGCTGGCAAATAAACTGTGTGTATTCTCTTACCCTATAAAAGAAGATGGCTAACATTTTGGCAGTATTTTTTGGGAATGGGGAAAAGTTGGGTAGGAGAATATGCGCCTGAATTGAGATAATTATCTTGATAATTTTGCAAGGCTCAAAATAAGATGTCCAAAAGGCTGACCAATCAATCAAGTTTTAGTGCAGTCACCAAAAGCCTTTGCAAACAAACACCGTAGTTAGTCACAACAGTTAATTCAAATTTAATGAGAGACTGGGTAAAACCATCATCAATAAACCCAAGACAGACAATCAAATAATGTTTTACAAGCCAAGACCTGTGCAAATATGGATGTTCTGAAATATCAAATAACATAAAAGAGTAAGTCATTGCAATATGAATTTAACCACGAGATGGCTTGGTCTTTGGGAGACAAATCATTTCTTTTCCAAAATAATTAAACAGTGAGTCAGATAAAAAAAGACTGCATATATTCCTAACATTTTAGAGAGTTGTCTTCAAATCTCCTTTACATCACTTGGGCAGATTCATTCATATGAATCCCTTTCCATCCAGCAATTAAAACTAAGCCAGATGTCAAGAGTCTCACATGCATGTCTAAATTTTAACAATTTTTAAAACAAGTGTTGAGTTCTCAGGTTGAGATAAGTACCCTAATTATCTGGTTTGTCAGTATTTCTAACCATTTAGTCAGAGCTTAAATTCTCCGCAAATATTTCCCAGGGAATGACTCTGGGGCTCCTGTAGGTTTAAAAATATTTACCCAAAGCTTTGGATGGTTCCAGCTGAATTTAAGCCCTGCCTTTAGTTAACATCAAGATAACTGATGAGGCTGATAAAAACAGGTAAGTGAATATTTAAGATTTAAATGAACTTACAGGGCTTGAAGAATCCACCTGACCATGATAGGCACAAAGTGTTCTCTGGCATATATGGGGAGACCTTGTAGTTATGAAAATAATCTTTGAAATGTGAATCAAATGTAAACAAAAGCCTTGTACTGGCTGACAGAAAATGCTACCATCTCCTTCTGTTACTCTTACTTTAGCCAAGACATAGAGTGAAATTACCAAGACTGGTCAGCTCAATCACTGTTATTAAGGAAAGGACAATGGCAAAAGTTATCCCCTCCCATACACAGCTTCTTTTCAGTAACCAGAAGTCTCTGAGGCAGTAAGAGGAAGATTTTTCCCTTCTAGATGTTCCTAAGTGCTTTACATTTAATCAAACTAGAAGTCCCAGAAAAGAAAGAACCTGAAAAAAGATGCATTACTACTCATTCAAGAATACCAGCACCCTATCTCTTCATATTTGCTTGGCAAGAGGTCTAGTCTTCCAACACCTTACCTGTTCTCATATTTAAAAATTACCTATGGCTAACATGCAAGTTTCTCCTCATAACTTTTTTCTTTTACTGAACATGTGTCTTGAGATATTAACATCTTGGACAAACATGATTTGTAGGAGGAAAAATGACTAATGCAAAAAAAAATCTATTTTGAACTTTCTGAAAGGAAAAACAGTCACAGACCATAATTAACCTGTGTATCAGAATGAAGAATATACACAGAAAAGATGAAAATAGATCTTTCAAGTATCCCAAAACTGTATGGTCTAATTAAGAAATGTAATTAATTTTGAGAAAATATGTAAAGAAAGTGTCCATGGCTTCCTGCTCAAGGAGTGATCAATTTTCCCCCAAATCACATTCAGATCAAGAAGATAAGAGACACGAATTCATGATCAAAAGCGAAATCATTACCAGCCAGAGATGGGCAGCCTGACTCTTGTGAAAGATATTATCTAACAAAATATCGACTAACAAGATGTTAGGCAATAGGATTACAAGACAGAATTACTTATGAAATAATACCCTGTTGAAGATTTGTGAATAAAAACCTATTAAACTTAACTTTTTTATAACTTTCACATTGAAGATCTTCGTTAAAAGTAATTTACTTTACCTTACTGTTCACTTTATCTGTAATGCTAAATTTTACTAGCATGAGAATTCAATTATGTTTTGTATATTTATTTTTCACTTTGTCATGTCACTTTCTTTTAGGAAATAAAACCATTTTTAAACCTATGTTCCATTCAGCCTGCATCTGACCACTTTCCTCCATTGTATGGCTGAAAATGCATTGCCACTACTGTGGTAAAACTGTCAAAGGCCACATGGCTAACCAATGACTGATTTAGAGAAAAACTGAAAAACATTAAACTTCCAGCTCTTAAATACAAAGTTAAAAGGTAAATTAATTTTCCAATCAGTCTTACCTCCTCACAGCCCCCAAATGGCAAAACATCTCACTGCTTATGCTCAAGTCAAATTTCAGGCTCCTGCTAGATCACTTAAAGAATACAAAAGTAAAGTATATTTAATGATTGTGTCCGTGTGTATTTCCCCCTTTTAATTCTCTAAAAAATTGTTTTACAAGTAACAGTAGTAATGTGGATTTTCTTAAATGATCAACACAAGATTTGGTTTTACATAAAGTTGCTTTTATATTTTAAGCTACAGGAAAAAGGTATCCTTTAATAAGTTATTTGATCAAATATATACTCTTTATTTACTTAGGTAGATTTGAACTGCCACTATCTATTTGAAAATCTTAAAATGAATCATTTAAAGATACTCCAGTTTCTGAGGAATATGGCTTTAAAAAAATCCTTTGAAATATTTAAAGTGTTTTCCAGTTTGCTTGTTAATGTTTCTGTTGTTCTCAGCACAGGAGAAATTGATTGGCTACACAAGGGAAACAGTGAAATTGACTATGCACAAAGTGCTTTCAAATCTACAAAACAAAACAAAAAAACAGAGCAAAAAAGTTTTTCACTCACACTTCTTCCAGTTACCTTAAGTGCCACAATTAAAGTAAAATTTTTTAAAATAAAAAGTAATTTTCAAGTTAGTTATGTCCCTTGAAAACAAGAAGCAGACACAAAACCAATAAAAGGAAATACTTTTCCAAATAATGTATAATTAGACATGAAATGCACTGCCACAAGGTACCATTGAGGCAAAAAGCTTAACAGAATTCAGAAAGAGATTAGCAATTTTTGTGTAATAACAAGAGAATCTACAAACGCAGCAGTAAAATATTATTAAAGCTAATGTTTGAAAGAAAGTTGACATAATACAGGTTGAACCTCACTAACCTGGGACTCTCTGGTTCAGCAACTGGACCATGAATGTTCCTTGACCAGAGAGTCCTGGTGGAGGGCCAGAGGAAGGAGCCCTGAGGGGGCTGAGAGCCCAGCTGTGCTGGCTGCATGGGGGGCTGGTGTGTGTGTGGGGGACAAGCTTGGGTTATGGAGAGATTACAAGTATTGGTTTAAAATAGTTCATGAGATGCAGTGTACATAACCAGCAATGTCCCAGATTAAGATGTATGAATTTTCAAAGTGTCAGTGAATAAGCTGTCTTGACCCACCACCCAGAGCATACAGAGTCAAAATCAGTGGAGATAGATACATGGGTGGAGTGGATCTGTCAGTGTTTTGTGGGTCTCTGTAGAAAACAGTGTCTGTCAGGGAAGGAAGTGGGTTATTTTCCTGAATGTGTCCCTGATACAAAGCCTGCATTTCAGGGCAGGAGCCTGTGTGTAACTGTTAATGGTAACCAACAAGCCCAGGCTTTTGGAATACTGCATACATTTAGGCTGTGTCTACACTGGCCACTCATTCTTGCGCAAGTAAACTGACATTGTACTATAGAAAATCAGGGTTTCTTGCACGAGAACTCTGATGTTCCCTCTCAGGAAGAAGCCCTCTTGCACAAGAGCTCTTCCAGAAGAGACCAGTGTAGACAGGCAACATGAATTTCTTGGGCAAGAAGCCCCTATGGTTAAAATGGCCATCTGAGCTTTCTTGCGCAAGAGCGTCTACACTGCCATGGATGCTCTTGCACAGGGGTTCCCAAATTTTCTGACACAGGGACCAGTAAATCCATTCATGAACTTTTGGAGGACCAGTAATGTTCATTTGCATATTTGCATATTCATTAATCAAATGATGAATATTCAAATAAGTTGTTTCTGGTCCTCCCCCCCCCCCCGTGCCAGCTTTAGCAAAGCTTTTGATATGGTCACCCACAATATTCTTGCCAGCAAGTTAAGGAATATGGATTGGATAAATGGACTGTAAGACAGACAGAAAACTGGTTAGACCAGGGTTTCCCAAACTTTTTACTTTAGTTGGAACCCTTTTTTTTCAGTACTGTTTTTTGCAGCCCAAAAACATAAACACATAAAAAACAAACTGAGAAAATACCATACATATAACATGTCTGGTATTTTCTCATTAGGTAAGTTTTATTATTACTAGATGTATCAGTTTGTAGTTTCGAACTGCCTGGCTGGTAAATGTGCTCAGGCTGCATGAGTGTGTCTACCAGCCAGACAGTTTGCAACTACTCGAGAAGGGGTGTGGGGAGAGAGGGGGGACAAAAGAATCTCTGGGCCGGACTAACTTGTGCTTTGCAGGGAGGGGAATGGGGGCAGCGCCCCAAGATCTACATATGGCTGGGTCAGTCCCACTCCCCGCAGGCCGATTCATTCCTCCCCCCTGCTCCCTCCGCTGTGCCTCTGGCCAGCCCCACTTCCACCAACCCCCTCCCGGGCAGCCAGTTCTCCCCGCTTCTCCTCCCTATCTCCCTTGGCCAGCCCCGCTGCCCGCATCCAGCCCTCCTTCCGGCGGCTGCTTCTCCCCCCCTCCCTACATCTTCCCAGCCAGCTCCCTGCCCCCAACCTCGTGCCCCCCGGCAGCCCTGCTTCCACCGGCTCCCCAATTTCCCCAGCCCAGCCCGATTCCCCCGTCCAGTGCTGCTTCCGGTGGCGGGCTCTCCCCTCTTCCTCTTCCCCCCCCTCACATCCCCTAGCTAGGACTCTGCCAGGAACTGGAACATCCGGCTGCAGACTCCGCCCAGGCCGGCAGAGGGCTTAGGGGACCCGGCACCACACGGGCACTCCGAGAGCGCAGAATACCCCGGCAACCACTCTGAGGCCCGGTAGTTTTTTCCTGCGGCCCGGTACTGGGCCGCAGCCCATAGTTTGAGAAACGCTGTTCTTGCGCAAAAGCACATCTCTTGTGCAAAAGCACATGCCAGTGTAGATGCTCTCTTGTGGAAGAGTTTTTGCACAAGAACTTTTCCACAAAAGAGTTTTTGTGCAAGCTGCAAATATAGATGTAGCCTTAGAGTCTAACACCTTCTTGTGTCAAGTAAAAGTGTATGTGCTAACATGTATATAGCCCAGGGTGGGCAATAATTTTTGAAGGGGGACCACTTCACAAATTTCAGAAGTGTCTGAGGACCGACCTGGAAGGGACAGGGCACCAGGTGGAAGGTGCAGGGTTTAGAGCTACCTTACCGGGAGCTTTGCTTGGCCTGGAGTCCCTGCCCCCTGACTTCTAGCCAATGGAAGGGACCTGAAGCAGAGGGAAGGATGCTGGGGGCTATCCTCCTCCTAGCATTGTCTGCGGTGCAGGTTTAGATTTCATACAACAGGGCTCACAGCTCCTGGTCCCCACTGCTAACCTGGGCTATGTCTACACTCATGGCTTCTTGCGCAAGAAGTCTTGCGCAAGAAAACATCCACACTGCCATGTGCACGCTGTGCTTTTGCGCAAGAGCTCCCATGGCAGTGTGGACGCTCTCTTGCGAAAGAAAGCTCCGACGGCCATTTTAGCCATAGGGCTTTCTTGCGCAAGAAATCCCTGCCGAGTGTACACATTGCCCTCTTGCGCAAGAGTTCCTGTGCAAGAGGGCTTGCACCTGTTAAAGAGCATAGCTCTTGCTCAAGAAGCCCTCTCTTACCATGCCGTAATGTAAATTTCCTTGCGCAAGAGTGAGTGGGCAGTGCAGATGCTCTGCGGATTCTTGCGCGAGAATGGCCATACTTGCACAAGAAACCTCAAGTGTAGACATAGCCCTGTTGTCTGGCAGCTGCCCGGCAGGCAGAAGCCCTTTGAATAGAAACAGTTGAAAGGGCTCATGTCTCTGGGCAGCTCTTAGGCAACAGGCCATTGGGGCATAGCAGTGAGCTCTTTTTATTGCTTCTGTTTAAAGGGCTTGCACCTGCTGGGTAGCTGCTAGGAAATGCAGCCACGCAGCAGGTGAATCTCTGGCTTGCTAGCAACACTCTAGAGGCACCGGGAGCTGCAAGCCCTTTTAAGTGCTTCTATTTAAAGGGCTGGTACCTTGCCTGGTCCTGTCAGGCAATGCATTGCCTTGCAGTTGTGGGAACACAAGAGCCCTTTAAATAGAAACAGCTGAAAGGGCTGGCAGCTTCCCATGCCTCTAACATGTTGCCAGAGATGAGCAATCCCTTTCAGCTGTTTCTATTTAAAGGGCTCCAGTGTTCTGCACAGCTGCTAAGCAAGCTGCCTGTAGGGCCCAGGGAAGGCACCAGCTCTTTAAATAGAAGCGCTTAAAAGAGCTCACAGCTCCCCATGCCTCTAATGCATTGCTCCGAAGAAAGAGACACAAGCTCTTTTAAAGGGCTTGTGCCTGTGCCTTCATTGCACTTTTCAGGCAGCATTGCCTAGCAGCTGTGGGAACAAGAGAGCCCTTAAAATAGAAACAGCTGAAAGGGATCAGGCATCTCTGGCAAACGTGCTAGAGGTGAGTGGAGTTCCATGCAGTTTCATCTGTTTCTATTTAAAGGGCTCTCCTGTTCCCACGGCTACTAGGCAACATGCTGCCTGACAGGCACAGGGAAGGTGCCACCTCTTTAAATAGAAGCGCTTGAAAGGGCTTGCAGCTCCCCATGCTTCTAGCACGTTGCTAGGGAGACAGAGATGCAAGCCCTTTCAACTGTTTCTATTGAAAGGGCTTGTGCCTTCCTTGCAGCTGCTAGGCAAGGTGTGAGGAAGACACAAACCCTTTAAATAGAAGCAGTTAGACAGGTTTGCACCCCTCTCCTGCTCCGAAGCAACCTGCTAGGGGTTGTGGCCTGGAACTGCCCTGCAGGCCAGATCAAAGCCCTAGGTTTGGCCTGCTGAAAGGCTTTTGCCTACCCCGATATAGCCTCCTTTTTCCTTTGGTAAGGCACAAAGTAGTTCACTATAACTGGCAGTCCCCACTCAAGGGAAGCTGCAGTGTGTAAGTAGTCAGTATTGTTCCTCACATTAACTGAGCACTTGATTATTGAGAGCATTTCCCAGCAGCTGCTGTCTGGAATGTTCAGCAGTTTACTATATATCAATGTTAGTAGGAATGAACAGGCAGAAGCTGAAGAAGCTTAAACTAGGGATGTTAAAATGTGTTTAGTTAAGTAATCATGTAAAACAGAGGCAGCAGCATAGGGTGGGTGGATTTCCCTAATTTGCCAGATTGCTACATGGTTACTTCAACAAGAATGTATACAGAATGAACTAAACAAACATTCATATGAGCATTCATATAAGCATTTTAACTACAACACAGTTTAGAGCCCTGAGTGGCGGGTAATGTAGGCAAGGAAAGATGTTGTTTTCCCAAAACTGCCCATGTGCCCAACACACAGGAGGGCTGGGACTGCAGCACTGCTGGGATGGTGAGACTAAGGAGTCTTGGATCCAGTTTGTGGGGAGGGGGGAAGATGGGAAAGGAGCCTTAGGCAGATGGGATGGGGCTGGGATTTGCCTTCCCCTGCTGGGTGTTCAGCCACACCCATGGTTAGAACACAACACTAGAACTGGTTGTGTTACTTTTTTCTGCTTAAGGGAAATTCAGTGCAGTATAAAATACAAAACATTCAAAAAGATGTGAGTACATTTTAAAAGTATCTCGTGAAACACCCAGCAAATTCTATCTCCAGACTGAAAAAACGGTTTGAAATCTAAAATGTGAATCTTTAGCTCTATGCAAGAGAGAATGAATCTGGGCTGATTTGTCAATAGGAAAATGTAAAATACACCATGTTGAAATCTACATTAACAAGTGACTAAACATTTGCTGCCTCAGACACCTGGTAGGCTTACTGTATGTATTTTTGTACCCTGAACCCCTTACTCCATTAATCTGAAGAAGTGGGGTGTGCCCATGAAAGCTCATGATACCATCTACATTTTGTTAGTCTCCAAGGTGCTGAAGAACTATCTGTTGGTTTTTAAGTTTTTACTGTATTATGTGATAGATCTGAGATGCACTCAATCTTACAGCAGCTCCAAATCAAAACCTCTTGTTTGAGGCAGGACAGGAAGAGTTTTAGACTGGCTTCCCGATGGACAGGATGCACGTTCATTGATGGCTTGCACACACCTAATAGGGGAGAGGTCTCCAAAACACAGCACAGGCCAAGTGTCTTCCGACTCTTGACCATCCACAGGGTTTAAGGACAGAGGGCACCACCCAGCCTGACCTCTTGTATAACACAG
Source organism: Pelodiscus sinensis (assembly GCF_049634645.1). NCBI lineage: Eukaryota > Metazoa > Chordata > Testudines > Trionychidae > Pelodiscus > Pelodiscus sinensis. The sequence goes on along the minus strand of NC_134712.1, from coordinate 183,350,367 downwards.
GCCACCAACACCCCTCAGCACCAACCCCAAGTATTACAGCCAGAGGCATCCTGCTTCAAAAGCCTTTTAAGACTGCACTTGAAAGAAAATCCTCTGAACTGTTATTCATGCTTAAATTCAACACTTTACACGTGAGTCTGAATAAACAATCTAATTACCTTACCCATTACAAAGATAGCTTCCCCAATTATCACCTCTAATATCATTAGCCCACAGACCTTCCCCCCCCCCCATCCCTCTTCTGTTATGAAAAGGACAAATCAAATTTCAGATGTGTTCGTTTTTTTTAATTGTATCCTTTGGTATATATGGTTGTGACAATTTTCTTCCACCATTTGATCTGAGGAAGTGGGTCTGGCCCACGAAAGCTCATCATCTAATAAACCATCTTGTTAGTCTTTAAAGTGCTGCATAGTCCTGGTTTTGTTTCAGCCAGAGGGAGGGTCTGTATTCAGAGCCCGGCCAGGCCAGAGAACCCAAGACCCGCGAAGGGCGCCAGACACAGCTTAGCCCTCCCAGGGGGCTACTACGTGTTCTAGCCCCAGCCTCTCTGCGGGCAGGCCCCGCACAACACCGCGACTACAACCCGGACCCCGCGCAAAGGGCCGCCTCAGCAAGCGGCGGGGGCTCCATGCGCCGCCGCCCCCCCCCCTCACGGCGGCAGCAGCAGCAGCAGCGAGATCCCGCGGGAAGTTTTGAACGCGTCACGTGGAAGCCGGTCCCCGTCGCGGCCCGTCAGCGCGTTCAACCGCCAGCTCCCGGCCAAGGATGGTCCCGCCGGCAGCTGGGGCGCGAGTGCTCCCCCGAGCGAGGCAGGGTCACAAGCACCTGCCGCCAGGCCGCGTCACAACTCACAGCCCCGCCCCTTACCTCAGGGTCGGGACAGCAGCCCCTCCCCCTGCCTGCCGGGGCTCGGTCCCCATGGCGGCGCGCGAGGGGGGAGGGTTAGAGGGGGGGAAGGTGGCACAGGGACACCCCACTTGAGAGGGTGGAGGAGGAGCTGCCTGAGGGGCGGGGTCTCGTCGCCGTCACTTTCCCACCTCCCGAACAGGCGCCTCCGGCTCGCGCAATGACCCGTCTTCGAGCGCCGCGGTGCAGCCACGTCATCTTGCGCTCCTCCTCGCACGCGAGCGCGAGGGAGAAGGAGCGCGCGCACTCGCGCAACTTCCCACCGCACCGTCAAAGCAGCCGCGCATGCGTGACAGCCGTGTCCCCGCGCCAGCGAGGTCGTTTCGCGGCGGCAGAACGTAGAAGCCCAGGGTGCGCGGCCCGGCTCAGGCTGGCGAACGGCTTCCTCCCCGCGCAGCGCGCGTGATTTGGGCCACGCGGAAGGGGCCGGCGTCTACCTGCCGAGCAAGGCAGCGCGTGTGCAACGCGGGCTGGGACTCGCGCTCCTGCTGCTGCCGCAGCTTCTGCGGGGCTTGAGGAGCGGGGGCCTGGCAACGCCTCCTGCCCCGCGCTGCTTTCTCTCGCCGAGACTGTGCGCTGCCGGGGAACGCAATTCCCAAGCAGTTGCTGTTTGTTGACGCGCAAGCGAATGGGACACATTGTGTTCCTTTTAAGTCAGCCCCGAAATTGCCAGGCGCTGCCATAGCCCTAGTGAGCCAAACGCACGTCTCAGCATTTCAAACCAGAGGTTACTGAGCACTTTGCATAGCCGACAGCGGTGTTTGGGATTCAGTGTGAAGGACCGAAATATAATTGTATGCAGTAGTAATAGGCACTCAATAAAGCCCATAACTATTACCTAGGATTGGCAAATTTATTTTGGTAATTTTGATGGATTTTTAAAATTTAATATTTTAATCCATTTAAATTTTTAGTTGTGGGAAACTAGGGAGAGGGTCAAAGTATTTAAAGACATGGCTAAAATTAAAAAAACTTGAAACTTAACCATTAAAATGTCACCACAGGTATATCTGTACAAAGTAAATATGTTTAAATCTCTAATAGCATTTTTCTTGGCTGATCTGTAACAATGGCGAGGCATCTCCCAGGCAGGTTGAGCATTGAAAGATGCAAGCGGAGGGGCTGGCTGGAAGAGACGGGTACAGGGTGTTGGCATTTCTAGCCCCCCCTTCCCCAGGGAGGAGGTGCTGGGAGCGCTGGGGAATTATGGAAAGTGCTTTGTATTCATCTGTCAGTGTGAAAAGTGATTTGCATATATTTGCATGCAAGTACACTTAAGTTGCAGCCTTCAGCATGTGCTGTATCATTGAGGTCCCTGGGGCTTCCAAAGTTGAGTAGCCCTGATATAGTATTTCCAAGCCTAGTGTTACCTATGTTCTTGATATATTGCCTTCCATCTTGTAATTTTGAATGTTAGCATTTTACATCCACTTTACAGAAATGTATAATTGCATATAGAAGCAAGATGATAGAAAAATCTGGCCTAGATTTACATTCTGAAAATCTGAGTTTAAATCACTGCTGCTAGTTATCTAGAATTTCTCATTCTAAATGCATGTAGGACAAGAAAGTAAAATTCCTAAAATGAGAAATCACTACTATCATCAAAGAGAAATATGGGAAATGCAAGGAGTAATCAATCAAGCAATAGTGCAGTGACATCCTCAGCATCAGAATTCTGAGTCCTAGAGACCTTAGGCAATAGCGTGCTAGAAACCAAACTGTTATAAAGCTGCTTGTCCTAGGGATGTAAAATCCTGTTATAGTCCCAGACTGGTTAAACATATTGTTTAACTTGTTAACCAATTAAAAGGGGGTGAATAAGGGACATGCTCCCCCTTGCTGCTGAGCTGGAATGCCTCCTTCCCTCCCAGCCAGAGCAGACTCTGCTGTGCTCCCCCCCTACTCCTTCCCTCCCTTTCTCTCCCACCCCGTTGCAGGCAGGGGCTGTACTGGCCAGGATCCTGGACCAGCCCCCTGACTGCGGTGCATCCAGGCCCACTGTGGACAAAAGCTCTGTCTGTGACAGGCCAGGGTGCCTCACAGACAAGAGCTAGTCTGACTGGGACACCGGAGCAACACCTGAAACAGCCCTGTATCTGCAGCAGTAAGCTGCTTCAGCCTTGGGTGAGGCTTGAAGGTTAACTGGTTAGATCTTCCTATCCCTAGAATGGAAGGGTTGCTAGGGTCCTCTTTGTGACATTCCAAACAAGGCTAGTTCTCTGGAATTGTAACACGCTAGCACATTGGTTACACTGGACGGTGGCCAAGTTAGCATGTTGATCACAGCTAAGCTCCAGCACTGAAGCAATCTGAATCCAGTAGTTCAACTGGAGAGGACACTCGAGGGTGAGAGGATTTTGGAGTGACTTAAATCCTTGGAGTAGGCCGAGAGGCTATATTGTGGGAACTCTGTAACCTCCCACTTTAAATCTGTTCAAATAGCTAATACATGAGAATTTGGGAAGGAGAACAGATAATACTTCAAAGAGACATTAAATTAATAAAATTGCAGCCTTCCCTGCCAGTTAAATACATGCATTTGCATGTCCTGATTACTAACTTCCACACCATGTGTCTCTTTATATTAGCTAAGAAATTTCAGATCCATCTACTACTCCATAAAAATCTAGCCTTTTAAAAGAGAACAGCACATAGAGGGAAAGTGGAGTATGTCCTGTTTGGGGCTGAAAAATGAAATCGTCCTTTTAATAAATTATATCTACCAATGTGAGATTATGTAACCTCATGAATTGCAGCCCAAGTTTTATTAATAGGATTTGGATTAATTTGTTAGTAACCTGTTGAGAATGGCCTTTGGAGAATCTGTAACTGTAACTTTTTTATATATTGTAATAAATCCAATTTAAAACTTTGTACTGCCTTACCACTGTTTAAAGTTAGGTGTGTGTATCTGTAAAAGTGTGAATGTGGGTGCGTGTAAAGGAATCAGTCCCAGAAGCCAGCATGTCTAGATGACCAGATGCTAGCACCACTCTCAGGGCCAAAGAATAATGCAGGCAGGCCCTGCAAAAGAACAAAAAAAAAAAAGGCAAAAGCCTCATCAAGAAATGACAATGTCCCATCTGCCATCAACTGATAACTCATGGTCATACAGCTCTGGGCGACACTAGGGAGTTATTTTGAAATAAGCGGAGTGTCCACACTACCAACCCTGTTATTTTGAAATAGGCTGGTTATTTTGAAATCTGTACTCCTGCTTTCCTTGGGGAAAAAGCTTATTTCAAAAGAGTTATTTTGAGAATTATTTCAAATTTAGCTATTTCAAAATAATTTCCTAGTGTAGACATGTCCACAGGCTCTGTCTACATTCGTGGCTTCTTGGGCCAGAAATATGCCAATGAGGCTAAGCATAGACTATCGCCAAGCCTCATTTGCATACCTAATAAGTCACCATTTTTGCAGAAGAGACTCTTGCGTCAGAAGGAGCTGTCTACACTGCCCCTTCTTGCGCAACAAAAACCCTCTTGCGCAATGCCATTATGCTGATTACTTTTCAGGAAGAACGGCATTGTGCAAGAGGGTTTTAGTTGCGCAAGAAGGAGCAGTGTAGACAGCTCCTTCTGGCGCAAGAGCCTCTTCTGCAAAAATGGCAGCTCATTAGGTATGCAAATGAGGCTCGGCAATATTCCACGCTTAGCCTCATTTGTATATTTCTCGTGCAAGAAGCCACGAGTGTAGACATAGCCACAGTGTCCTGAGGCAGTGGGACAGGACAGGCTTTATGGACTAAAATATATAACGGTGGGTGCAAAACCAGAATTGGGTCATTCAGTTCTATAATCATCCTCTAGAAGCATCAGTGCACACTGACACGACCTGGCTTGCCTCCTGATGTCTAGGCCAGTATTTCTCAACCTTTTTTAATAAAGTACCCCTTTTCAAAATAAAATAAAATAAAAATATATATAAGTACCCCCAGTACCTACAGTTTTCAGACACACACAATTTTTTCTACCATTACAACTCATTTGTTTAAACAACTTAATTGTAGTCAGGTGGGTGATGAAATTTTTGGGTGTAAAAAGTAGAAAAATAATAAAACACTGTAAAACTTAGAACAAAAATTCAGTTTTCTTCACATTTCAGTTGTGTTGATGTACCTCCCAGACTTCTCTTGAGTACCCCTGAAGGTACTTGAACCACTAGTTGAAAAACACTGGTCTAGACCACTTGGCCAATGGCATAATATGAGCAACTGAGACTGGTAATTATATCCCATCTGTAGAACTGTGTGTGTGATGAATAATTTTAGTAGCTATGGATAATAAATTAATTATGCCTCCACAATAAACTCAACATATTGCCTTATCCCCCTAAGATTATGCTAGTTCTATTACACAAGTATAACACTGTGTCCCATCTAAAAAATATTTATGACCAGGGTTCTACAAATAATGCAAACTACTCACCCATGACGAGTAGATTGCAACCCAGAAGAGCTGGGTTCGGGTGATCTGTGCATGTGCAGATCGCCGGACAGCGCGGCTGGCAAGCAGGGCTTGCCGCACTTCGGCGAGCCCTGTTTATGACCATAGAGAGGCCAAAGATCATTAACCTCACTGAACAAGATTGGTTGGGAATTAAAAGGGATCATTCATCTGTATTAAGAGAAGTGTGTCTGCTCAGAGGTGCCATATTCCAGTGTTCCTTGTAAGTGTGCACTTGTGTGCCCACTCAGCAGAGATTCCAATGCCACCCTGCTCATTAGCAGAGCACTTACAGCTGGGTTTGTGTTTCTCCTGCTGGTGCACATTTGAACATGTGTTGGTGCATATAACATTTATTCTGAACATGCATGGAAAAAATTAGAGGGAACATTGCCTCTGAGTACTTTATTAGTTCAAAAGTTATCAAGCAGTGAAAAAGGCATTATTCTAGAAAGTCCTATCCATAATGTGCCCAATTAAAATGCAAGGGGATATCTAACATAAGGGAACTAACTTTAGCAACAACCTATGATGGGGGAGGATTGAGATAGTTGAGCTATTGTGTATAGAGTTCCCTCTGTTTCTGAAATTTCATGACCATTCAATGCTATTTTATTCCCACTGTCTTTGGCCGTTGCTCTGCATCTTCCAGGTCTTTCTGGACTTTGCCTAGAGATACAGGTAGGAGAGGATCTATTTTTTTATGTAGGAAACTACTAAGCCTTTAATTAGAGCAGGTTATCTAAAATTACTTCTGAAGCTGAACTAGATTGCATTTTATTTGATAAACTTGTGAATATGAGGTTGAAGCAGTTAAAAATTAACAGGAGGTTAAAATATATGCTGTAAATCAGGAGTGGGGAACCTTTTTTGGATCAAGGGGCCCACTGAAAACCACAAAAAAATCAGTCAGTGGTTGCACAAGTGAGAAACCCCCACCCCACCCCACCCAAACCCTCACTGACATGGCCCCTAACTGAGAAGGAGAAAGACACTTCCCACATTCCCCTTGCACACCAGAACTTAGTGGGGTCCAGGCTAGTAGATTTTGTGTGCTCCAGTCCCAGTCCCTCAGTAGGCGCGGGCTCCCCAGTGCTAGGAGGGGCACCCTGAGCCTCAGGAGCCGGATCCAGATAAGCATCCCCCTGGACCTGAGGTTCTCCACCCCAGCTGTAAATCCACGAAAGGATAGATGTCTCACACTGAAAACATCAGAACTGCAAATAATCAGTGCATGCCCATTATCAGTTAAAATAAAGAGGTGTCTAGGTCAGGGAAAAGACCACTCACCACATTGTCAAACAAGATTTTTCAAAACCATAAAAGAGTCCCGAATAAACGACTTTTGGTCTATATGCTTATGTTCCATGTAATTTAAGCAGAAGTTTTCTTACAGGAATTTCTCCAACAATACATGTGTCTAGCTATGTTTGAATGGATTGGATCAAACAGAACTGTCTAATCTCTTAAATTTAGAAGCTTGATAGGCAACTAAGAAAAATGGCAGTTTGTATTTTAGAAAAAATGACAAGGCAGATAAGAAAGGGAGGTGTTGTTTCTATTGGATGTCTGGCACCAGTTGGGAAAGAGGCAAGCTGTGAGCTCTGTTTTACTCAATTTTGTTCATTATATATATATTGTTACTTTAGCTTCCCAACTCACTCCCACTTCAGCTGGGTGCTTTGTCCATCTGTTGTGTCCTGTCTGACGAGTAGACTGCAAGAACTCTGAGACAGTTTTATTAATTGTTTGCACAATGGCTATAGGATTCTTAGTAGCATAATTCAAATAAATAGCAATTAGTGGTTTAAAAATAGTCAAAAGAAAAAAAATATAGCTCTTCCAAAAAAGTAGCATAGATATTCTGAAGAACAAAAACAAATGAAAATCTATTATGCTTCTTATTTCTCAGCTGGAAAAAGTTAATGGTCAACTGGCAGTTGTAGAGGATATTCAACCATACTCACAAGAATTTCTGAAGTCAGTTACTGGATTCTACAGTGACTTTAGTGAGATAATCTATGCAATTATACTTGCCTCAAAAAGAAATTAATGCTGTTCCTATGTTATTTCTGAAAATTTACCCAAACATTCAAAAATAGATTAAGATTTGAAACCTTATCAAATCCAAGGGTTTACTCTTACAATGATTCAATAACAGTCTGAACACAAAGGGAACTATCTATTGATTTTTATTATTTTCAACAATGATTATTGTAACTACCAGTATTCAAAAAAAAGTCTTTACCAACTAATGGCTTACTGAAAAGCCAGACCTTTCCAGCCCATTTCATATTCTCCTTCAACCATTTTAGAGCAGAATTATGTTCCAAACTGTAAACTTGTTCCATATTAACATTCATTGTCATGTGCTTAAGAGAAAGCTTTGGATTAGATATATGAGCAGCTTGAATCAGTCTTTCAACTGCTGCTTGATAGTCTTCTTTACTCTGTGCTTTTTGTTCTTCAGATCTGCAAGAAAGTTTTCACATGCACAAAAATAATGGAACACAAACAGTAAGAAACATCATTCATAGATGGTTTTCATTTATTAGCATTAAGATGATTAAAACAGTAAAAAAAAAACCTTAGTATCATATTTCCTAATGCAAATACTGTGAACTGCTAGGCTCTGATAACTATTTTAAAATAATGGTGTTTTGTAGAATCAACATCCCAGTGACAAACGAGTCATGTGCTTCCTCAACAGCATACTATCAAGTGGAAAAATTAGAATCTAATGGTAGAGCATGTTAGGCGCTGACCTGGCAAGAATCTGGGCATACCTTTGACTGCCGTGGGATTACATTTCAACATACATAAAGGATGCGATTAACTCCTTGAAGGATATGGGCCTTATTTATTATAACCTACAAGAAGAGTTACAGTAGGACTGACTTGAATCTGGCTATCTAGTTGGGGATATAATGTATTACACCACAAACTATAGCTTTTTTAAAAAAATGAGTTGGCCCCCAGTAGCAGATTTTGTTCTACTTCTCAATAATGGAGTTTCTGCTTAGGACGCTCCTTTTCCTTCTCTCTCAGGGAACATCACCTATGAGCTATAAATGACTGGCACTTTGTCCTCAGCTATCAACCTGCCCTCACTAACCAAGGACTGTTATATTATTCCTCCAAAATAAACTGCAAAAATAAGCTAAAATACATATAAATTGAGGAATTTTAATAGAAAATTATAGTTATATAAAAGTCTTCAAGTCTTTAGCTCAATACCAGAGGCAATACATTTCTTAAGTGGGAATGCATTTAAGTGGGAATGCACAGACACCCTCAGTGAAGAAGGATGATTCCTTGAAATAATCTGATTGAGAAGGCTGGTGATTAATAGATAAATATTGCTGGTGTGGAGGGCAGGAGAAAGATCTCAGAAAGAGTTATTCATTTTCTTGTACAGTAGAGTCCCTATCATCCGACCTTAACGGGACCAACACATGGTCAGATGACCAAATATGTCGGATGATACGGACTCTACTGTAGAGAGCAAGGGAACAGCTGATGCCGCTCCTGCAGGGATGAAGGGTCCCCGGCAGAGCAGCATCAGCTGTTCCCTTGCTCTCTAGGAGCTGCTGCTGCTCCTAGAGAGCGACGGGGCAGCAAGCGGGGCCGTTCTCCTGGCCTGCTCTGTATCCGACCCTGCAGCTCCCGGGGATAAAGTCCCGGGGAGCTGCAGGGTTGGATAAAGCAGTGTCGGATTACCAGGTGTCGGTTAATCTGGACTCCACTGTAACTGCTGTTTTTCAAGATGTGTTGCATATGTCCATTGGATTAGGTGTGGGCATATCCCATGCACTGGTGCTGTGAGTTTTCTCTAGCAATACCTGTAGATGCAGCCATGGCTGTACCTTGCTATTTCTAATACACTGGGCCAAGTTATAAATGGCAGTCACTCTTCTCACCCTTCAGTTCCTTCACACTGGACTTTTAAGATGATAGACTCTTGATACATTTGGGGAGGAAGATAGGTCACACAATGGACACGTGTAACATCTCAAAGACCAACAATTACTCAAGCATCTTCCAACAGGGGTGAGAGAGAGCTAGGAATCTTATGGGAAGAGACCACAGAACTGCTTTCCCCACATTCACATCTTTAGTGCCCGGCACGAATACAAAATTTGTATCTGCATCTGCAAAAATGAGTTGTAGATATTCACACCCACATGTGCAGATGCCTGTGGATATAAAGGGTATATCCAAAGATTTGCGGAGTGCTACATATCTTCTCTTGATGTCTAGCAAAGATGTGGATTACAGACCGTGTTGCTGTTTTGCAGATATCCACAAGAGGGACATTTCCCACAAATGCTAGAGGCTGAGCATACTCTGCCTGAATGTGCAGAGAGCTTTTACAGAGATGTCATGCCTTTGATATTGTAGCACATGACAATATAGTTGGTGATCCACCTGGACAGCTATTGCACTGTTACAGAATGCCCTCATTCATTCCATATAGAGACGTGGGAACAGATCCCAAAAGACTTTGTTCTTTGCCAATAAAAAGCTAGTGCTTGGCAGACATCCAAAGCGTCAAGTGTTTGTCCATCTTTGGGAGCATGTGGCTTTGGACCGAAGACTGACAACTGTAGAGGCTGGTTGAGATGGAAATAAGACATTACCATGGAGAAAAATTTGGGGTTTGGCCGAAGCTGTACACTGTCTCCATGAAAAAGAACGTATAGAGGATCACCAGAGTATGACGTTCCCCCACTCTTTTTGCTGATAATGACTATTAAGAAATCCACCTTAGCTGAAAAGGGTAACAGTCAGCAGGTTTGAATGGGGACCACATAAAGGCTGTTAACACTAAGTTTAAATCTCACTGTGGTAGGGTCCCTAATAAGTGGGAAGAAGAAGTTACTCACCCTGTGTAGTAACGATGGTTCTTCGAGATGTGTCCCCGTGGGTGCTCCACTCCAGGTGTCGGGTCCCGTCCCGGCGCCGCTGGTCGGAAGTTTTCCATAGCCGTAGTTGGGCCGGACCGCGCATGCGCGAGCGGAGCGCGCGGCGTTCGCGCCTTTGCAACGGTCCGGCCCCCCCCCCTTGTCAGTTCCTCTCACCGCTCGGTCCCTGAAAGACAAAGCAGAGAGACCCGGAGCGGGGAGGAGGGTGGGGCGTGGAGCACCCACGGGGACACATCTCGAAGAACCATCGTTACTACACAGGGTGAGTAACTTCTTCTTCTTCTTCGAGTGGTCCCCGTGGGTGCTCCACTCCAGGTGAGTACAAAGCAGTAACCCAGAACGCGCTCCGGGTCAATTATTTTCTACCGTGGACAGTACCGCAGAGGCTACTGCAGCGTCTGAAGCCCACCTCTTCGTTATGGCATAATGACGTGCGAAAGTTATACTAGAAGCCCAAGTAGCCGCACGGGAAATATCCGCCAGGGGAACTCCCCTTGCAAATGCAGTGGAAGTCGCTACAGCTCTCGTGGAGTGAGCCCGAGGTAATGAAGGAAGAGGTTTGTTTCTGATTGAATGACATTCCATAATACAGTGTGTGATTAATTTTGCAATGCGTTGAGTGGAAAGTGCCTTGCCTTTCGATCTAGGTGCCAAAGATACCAACAACCTGTCGGTTCGTCTCCACTGGCGCGTTCTGTCTATGTAGAACGACAGTGCACGTCGGACGTCAAGTGTGTGGAACAGAGCGTCTCTACTGGAGGAATGAGGTTTGGGATAAAAGGTCGGTAGAACGATAGGTTCATTGATATGGAAAGAAGAACAAACTTTGGGGATAAAGTCCGGATGTAATCGGAGTGTTACTGTGTCCTTGGAAAAAACAGTGAAGGGGGGGCTTGCCATCAGCGCCCCCAATTCCCCTACCCGTCTCGCCGATGTAATTGCAAGCAGGAAGATTGTTTTCATCGTTAAAATATGTAGCGAAACCGATGCCAAGGGCTCAAAAGGTGGGTGCATAATGGTATCCAGCACTAAGTCGAGATTCCAGGAAGGAGAGGGCGCGCTTCGTGGCGGATATAAGTTTTGAAGTCCCTTCAAGAATCTTTTTGTAATTGCGTGAGAGAAGAGCGCAGAACCCCCTACTGGTTGATGAAAAGCACTAATGGCTGCCAAGTGCACTCTTAAAGACGAAAGCGTAAGACCTGACTCTCGTAAATCAAGGATGTAGTCCAAAACATTCTGTAGAGGAGATGATAGAGGGTGAATATTGTTCTGAATGCACCAGTCAGAAAATCTCCGCCACTTTGCCAGGTAGGTATTCCGTGTAGACTGTTTTCTACTGTGAAGAAGTACTGTCTTGACCTCTTCAGAGCATAGATTTTCATCTCCTTTCAACCAGTAAGAAGCCACGCCGTCAGATGCAGCGACTGCAGCCTGGGGTGTAACAGTGTCCCCCCTTCCTGAGTGAGGAGATCCTGATGGAGAGGAAGAAGGTAAGGTGGCTGAATTGACATCCTGTGTAAGAATGGAAACCAGGCTTGTCTGGGCCATGCTGGAGCTAGGAAAATGACCGTTGCTGCCTCTAACCTGATTTTCTCTAGTGTTCTGGAGATAAGCGGCGTGGGAGGAAACGCATACAGAAGTGCTTTCTTCCACCTGATCAGAAACGCATCGCCGAGAGAGCTCTTGCCGAGCCCCGCTCTCGAGCAATATAGGTGACATTTCTTGTTGTCGTATGTTGCAAATAGGTCTACCAGTGGAGTACCCCATCTCTGGAATATTGCAGATAGGATGTCTGTCCTCACTTCCCACTCGTGATCCGTGGGAAACTGTCTGCTGAGGGAGTCTGCAATCACATTGGCGGTGCCAGGTAAGTACGATGCTGTTATGCTTACGTTGTTCTGTATGCACCAATTCCAGCACCGCACTGCTTCGGCGCATAGGGAACGTGATCGTGCTCCCCCTTGTCTGTTGACATAATACATCGCCGCTACGTTGTCTGTCAGTATCCTTACTGTAAGCCCTCTGATCTGGGGAAGAAAGTGTTTGCATGCGTAGAAGATTGCTCGAAGTTCCAACAGATTTATATGCAGACGTCTCTCGCTGAGCGACCATTTGCCCTGTATTCGCTCGTTGTCCATATGGGCTCCCCAGCCTATGAGCGAGGCATCCGATGTTATCTGCACTGTTGGTTGCTGTCGATGGAATGGAACTCCCGTGAGAAGGTTTCTCGCTTCTGTCCACCACTGCAGCGATCTCTGAACATGTGGAGGTAACCACACTAGCTTCTGAATGTCGTGCCTCACGGGGACATAAACCGTGGACAGCCAGTGCTGAAGGCTCCTCAAGTGGAGGCGTGCATGAGGAACTACTGCTGTGGCCGCTGCCATGTGCCCGAGGAGACGAAGGCAATTGTGTACCGATACGGTCATGTTGCCAGTGAGTATAGTGACAAGATCCTTGATTGCTTGAAATCTTTCTTGCGGTAAGTAAGCTCTTGCCATGCGCGAGTCTAGGTTTATCCCTATAAACCTTATAAACTGAGTTGGAATAAGTGTCGATTTCTGCTTGTTGAGAAGGAGGCCGAGTGATTCGAAAGTTTGTTCGACCATCGCCACCATTTGTGACGCCTCTCGCTGCGTGGCACCTTTTATTAAACAGTCGTCCAGGTACGGATATATTATCACCTGGAAGCGACGCAGATAAGCTGCTACGACGGCCAGGGTCTTTGAAAACGCTCTGGGCGCTGACGCCAGCCCGAACGGTAGAACGCGATATTGAAAGTGATCGTGGCCTATCACAAATCGTAGAAAACGTCTGTGCGCAGGATGTATTGTGATGTGAAAATACGCATCTTGTAAATCGAGGGCAGCGAACCAATCGTTTAAATCGAGGGACGGTATTATGGAATTCAGGGTCACCATTTTGAAACGCTGTCTGCGAAGATAACGATTCAAACCTCTTAAATCGAGAATGGGCCTCCAACCCCCCGTTTTCTTTTCCGTTAGAAAGTATCTGGAATAAAACCCTCTTCCCTTGAACTGATCAGGGACCCTCTCTATTGCTCCGATATCCAGGAGACGATGAACTTCCTGTTGCAAGAGATTTTCTTGAGATGGGTCCCTGAACAGGTACGGGGAGGGTGGGGTGGTGGGGGGGATGGAGGTGAAAGGAATGGTGAAGCCGTTGTTTATGACTTCCAGTACCCATTTGTCCGTTGTTATCTCGACCCATTGGTGGTAGTAAGGTCGTAAGCGGTGGTGGAACATGGGTTTGTCCAGGTTGATTGGTAGTGCGCGCTTGCCCTCGACCAGGGAGTCAAACTTGCTGCTTTGAGGCAGCCGTGCCTGTCACTCTAGGTGGTGGTGGACGCCTCCGCTGGGGGCGCTGTCTCGATCGCGCTTGGTCGAAGGGGCGATTTTGCTGTCTCCTCGACTGATAGTCATACCGTCTCTGGTATGGGAAATAATGCCGGCGACGGAATGGTGGTGCGTACATGCCGAGCGTACGAAGCGTTGTTCTTGAGTCCTTCCCAGTATGAAGGATCTCATCTGTTTTCTCCGCAAACAATTTTAACTTATCGAACGGGAGGTCTTCTACCTTGGAGTGCAGCTCCTTAGGTACCGCGGCCGTGGCGAGCCAAGAAGATTGCCTCATTGATACCGCTGTTGCTACTCCCCGAGCCGCTGTATCAGCTATATCCATAGCTATCTGAAGATTGGCCTTTGAACACACATAGCCCTCCTTGAGAATAGACCGTAGTAGCTCCCTGTCTGCCTCTGATGATCTCTGAGACAGCTCAGTAAGCTTTGTTATACTATCAAAGCTATGATTGGCTAGGAGAGCTGTGTAATTCGCTATGCGAAGGAGCAGCGTGGCTGATGTGTAAACCTTTCGGCCAAAGGCATCCAGTTTCTTCGCCTCCTTATCAATGCCCGCATTTTTCAGCTGCGGGTTCTTAGCCCTTTGGAGAGCTGCGTCGACCACCAGCGAGTTTGGTTGCGGGTGAGTGAAAAGAAATTCTGAATCTTTAGACGCTATAAAATATCGCTTTTCTGCCGGTTTTGACGTTGGTAGAGTCGAAGCCGGGGTACGCCAGATTTCCGCAGCTGATTGGAGGATAGCCTCGTCCATAGGCAAAGCGACCTTAGATTGTTGTTTAGGGTTTAGGTTCCGCCAGAGCTTGAATTGTTTCGTTGGAGTGTCCAATATCTGAACCTCCTGAGATTGGGCCACTCTCCTAAACAGATCTTGAAAGTCCTTTGTGTCGTCTGGGGGAGATGGGTCCCCCTCAAACAGTGCGTCGTCAGGGTAGGATGACGACATATCTTTTTGTGACATATTGTGCAGCTGATCGTCCACATCCGATATCTGCCCTTCCTCAGGCTCAGATAGCTGGACTGAAGGTGAGTGGTTTTGCTGTCGAGATGACGCCCCCTTCCAGTCCTTAATTGGTGATAATTGTCGCGATTCATGAGGGGTATGGCAACAACAATGGCCAGGACGATAGTGATGTCTTTCATATTCGGATGCTCGATGGCCCCTATGATCAGGGTGATCAGGCGAAGACCGTCGGGAGGAGTATCTACTGGCATACCCCCTATGATAGGATCTTGGGGGGGAATAACTTGGTGAACGAGATCTATATGATGATTCCCTATAATAACGATGACATCGCCCGTGACGATCAGAATAACGAGACCTTGATCTGCATCGCGGGGACCTTGTTTGGTGATGAGAAGATGTGCGATGAGTAATGCTTGGTGAATGAGAGGGAGAGATTGAAGGCTCGAGTGAGGGTGAAATTGAATGCCTCGTGACAGATTTCTTAGCAGCCTTAGTGGGGACTGCAGAGGCAGAAGGAGTCTCTCCCCCTTGCACTGATAAAGAAGAATGGGCAGGGGGAGGACTAACCAGGACTGCGTCGTCCTGCTGTGTTACTGCCCTAGCCGGCACCCCAGGCAGCTGTTCTTGCGGTGCCGTTGCAGCTGCAAACTGATCGGCCGGTGCCGAGTCGGCACGGAGGGGGGCGCTCTGTTTATTATGTTCACTGAGCTCCGCGGTGCCGTGTGGCAGGGTTGCATCCGGTGCCGGACCCGGTGCCGGCTTACCCTGACTCAGTCCAGGCATTTGCGGTGCCGTTCTGACTCACGGCTGGGCAGACTGCCGCGGCTCCAGCCCTTGGAGCGGTGCCGGGCGCTGCGTGTCAGTTGCGCTCTCAGCGGGACGTATAGCCGGTGCCGATGACGTGCGGCTTGATGTTGCCGCCTGCGGCTTATTTGATCTCTCCGGCTGTCTCGCGGCCCCGGAGGCTCCCTGCTTATGTCCCTGAGACACACGGGACAATGAGGGGGGCGAGAGGGAGCGGGCAGGGGAAGCCCTTTTCTTTTGCGTTCCCGTTGCCGGTGGAGACTTCGCTCTTTTACCTTGCCCTCCGGGCGCTCCTGAGAAATGTTGCTCAGAAGGCTGTAGCGCTTTATCACAGAGGAGGAGCTTTAAGCGCATATCTCTTTCCCTCCGCGCTCTGGGAGTCAACTTTGCGCAGTGAGCGCATTTTTGCGGGACATGCGACTCTCCCAGGCATCTGACACAGGCTTCATGCCCGTCAGAGGCAGGCATAGCCTCCTTGCAGTGTATACACCGCTTAAAACCTGGTGAGCCAGGCATAATCTCCCTCTCTCGTCCTCTTCTTGTTTTTTTTTTTTTTTTTTTTTTTGATTAACTACTGTTCTTTTATCTTCGTCTGTTTTCTTTTTCTTTTCTTTCTTTTTTTTTTTTTTTTAAGACAGTCCTGTGAGGAGAGAAACGGCGTTCCGCCAGCGACCACGGGCGGCTGAGAGGAACTGACAAGGGGGGGGGGCCGGACCGTTGCAAAGGCGCGAACGCCGCGCGCTCCGCTCGCGCATGCGCGGTCCGGCCCAACTACGGCTATGGAAAACTTCCGACCAGCGGCGCCGGGACGGGACCCGACACCTGGAGTGGAGCACCCACGGGGACCACTCGAAGAAGAACAATCACTCTATGCTTTTAAGGGACCTGATCATCACAGAGTTAAAGAATACAGTGCTACTTGTAACATGAGGGTGTGCAGCCAAGTGCATTTTGCTAAAGTAGACTGCCAAACCCAACTCAAAAGGATAACAAATAGCTTAAAATCTTTTGAATCAGATTGTGTAGGAGACAAACCCTATGTACTTGTACAAAGAAATAATTCCACATACTAAAGGAAGTACCCCTTGTGGATGGCTTCTTACTATTAAGTAGGAGTTTCTAGACTGCCTTTGAACTGTGCCTCTGCATTTGGCTACTTAGGAACTAGGCTGTGAGGTTTAGCTGCAACACCTGCCTATGTTTCTGGGATATCAGGACTTTGACGAATTGTAGGGATAAGGGTTCCCCAATGGACAATTTGTATAGGTCTGAGAATCATTTTGCCTCACTCTTCAGCTTGAAAATGACCTTGGGAGTCCATGGCACTGTTCCAGGAAAGAGAAACGTATCTGAGATGGACCTGTGGCAACTATTGTCCTGTGAACAGAAAAGGGAGCAGTTCTTGTTCTGCAAGTTCACAAATAAGTCCACTGCAGGATCTCCTCTTCTATGAATAACTATGTTAGATCAGTTGTGCTGAAAGACCATTTACGATCCAGGGCAAATGAACTACTTAGTCTACTGAGCCATTCTGAACTGCTGGTAAGTGTGATGCTGTGAGAATCAGGGAATTCTGTGTACAGAAATTCCAGTGCTTGACTGCCTCCTCTCTGATCTAGAACCCTCAACTTGCTGACATTGAACATTGCTGTCGTGTTGTTAAATACTCAATCTTTGAGCCTGCACATCCCCAATGTATACATCCTACCCCATGGCTGAAGTGTCTATTAACAAAGTCATAAAGGGAAGAAATGGGGGGCAGGGACTCCTCTGCAAAGGCTTTCTTGGTTCAACCACCAATCTAGGGATACCAGTTAAGAGCTCTGTATGGATATAAAACATGTATCTGCATCTGATTGGCAAACATGGTCTGTGGATATTTGCAGAGCTCCAATAATAGTACATTGTCTGAGATGTACACTTGTGTTCAGGTAATGTATTTGAAGGTGATGTACAGACTTGCGTCATGTTGCAACCATCTGAAATGCAGCTTGGTAGGGGAATCACATAAGTATACATTTCAGGAAGGCAGATTTTGGTAAGCTCAGAGAACTGGTAGGTAAGGTCCCATGGGAAGCAAGACTGAGGGGAAAAACAACGGAAGAGAGTTGGCAGTATTTCAAAGGGACATTATTAAGGGCCCAAAACCAAGCTATTCTGCTGCATAGGAAAAATAGAAAATATGGCAAAAGACCACCTTGGATTAACCAGGAGATCTAAAAATTAAAGATCTTGCATGATCTAAAAATCAAAAAGGAGTCATACAAAAAATGGAAACTAGGACAAATTACAAAGGATGAATATAGGCAAACAATACAGGAATGCAGGGGCAAGACTAGAAAGGCAAAGGCACAAAACGAGCTCAAACTAGCTACAGGCATAAAGGGAAATAAGAAGACAACCTATAAATATATTACAAGTGAGAGGAAGACCAAGGCCAGAGTACGCCCATTGCTCAGCAAAGAGGGAGAAATAATAACAGGAAACTTGGAAATGGCAGATATGCTTAATGACTTCTCTGTTTCGGTCTTCACCGAGGAGTCTGATGAAGGGATGCCTAACATAGTGGTTTTCAGGTATCTAAAAGGGTGTCACAAAGAGGAGGGAGAAAAATTGTTCTTCCTGGCCTCTGTGGATAGAACAAGAAGCAATGGGCTTAAACTGCAGCAAGGGAGGTTTAGGTTGGACATTAGGAAAAAGTTCCTAACTGTCATGGTGGTTAAACACTGGATAAATTGCCTAGGGAGGTTGTGGAATCTCCATTTCTGGCAATATTTAAGAGTAGGTTAGATAAATGTCTATCAGGGATGGTCTAGACAGTACTGGGTCCTGCCATGAGGGCAGAGGGCTGGACTCGATGACCTCTCGAAGTCCCTTCCAGTCCTAGTATTCTATGATTCTATGATATGCTTCAGAACCCTCAGGCAATTCCTTACCAAGGTTCTGGAATGGTCCTTTTAGGAGGCACAAAGGTCCTGCAAAGCTATAAGCCTCAGGAGAGGCAAAAAGCTCTGCTTAAGGCTAAGTTCTAGGACTGCCCTGATACATTTTTTTCTCTTTGTTCACTTTCAGGTTTATGAATGAAAACAGGTGGAGGATTTGATGGACACTGATGTGCTCATAAGAGTGACTCCATCTCTGCAGGTATAAATATACATGTATATCTGTCATGTCATAGGTACACCCAGTCCTGAGGCAGCGTGGCCCAAAGACCACCATCTGTAATTCCGTCCTAGATTCAGAGCAGCACAGCCTAGTGGCTAGAGCAGGGGTGGGCAATAATTTTTGGCCAGGGGCCACTTCAAAAATTTCAGCTGCCTCAGAAAGGGTCCCGGTGCCACAGATCGGAGATTCGTCAGCAGTGGTCTAGCCGGACCGCACATGCACTGCTCTCGCACTGTTTGCACCATTAGTGCTGTGCAGTCTGGCTCCTGCCAGTTCCTCCTAAGCGGAGAATATCTGAAAGATATAAAAAGTGACTCTGAAGAGGGGAGGAGGGCAGGTTGTGGAGCACCCACAGGGACACACATCTCGAAGAACCCCCGTTACTGCACAGGGTGAGTAACTTCCTCTTCTTCTTCGAGTAGTGTCCCCGTGGGTGCTCCACTGTAGGTGACTTCACAGCAGTATCCTAAAGCTTGGTGATGGGTTTTGGAGCTGTAAATGTCCCACCATAGATAATACTGCGGAGGCAACTGCTGAATCTTGGAGCATGATGCTGCTGATGGTGTAATGTCTTGCAAAGGTAAAGTCAGATGACCATGTAGCAGTTCGATGGATGTCTTGTAACAGGACACCCCTCAGGAAAGCAGTAGAAGTCACGACTGCCCTAGTGGAATGGGCTGAAAGTGCATGTGGAAGTGGTCTCTTCTGTCTTGAGTAACACTTCA
Organism: Pelodiscus sinensis; assembly: GCF_049634645.1. Classification (NCBI taxonomy): domain Eukaryota; kingdom Metazoa; phylum Chordata; order Testudines; family Trionychidae; genus Pelodiscus; species Pelodiscus sinensis. The sequence continues at coordinate 183,331,044 of NC_134712.1, read as the reverse complement.
CTATGCGTGCCACTATCAGTTTGGAAAGTATCAGAGGGGTAGCCGTGTTAGTCTGAATCTGCAAAAGCGACGAGGAGTCCTGTGGCACCTTATAGACTAACTGAAGTGTAGGAGCATAAGCTCAGTTTGGAGATGCGCTGTGCAGACAATGGTTGGCCCTTTGAAGGTATGGTTGTTGACACAAACAGATGCTGTGACTTACGAAAGTTCCGTGTCCTATTGATACAAAATGCTATGACCTGTCATACATCTAGCATATGCCATCGAGTTTCCTGCGGTGACGAATGTGGTTTAGAGTAGAAGACAGATTATGGGCTCGTTAATATGAAACTCTGAGTTTACTTTTGGGATAAAGGCGGGTTGGGGTCTCAGTATAACTCCACGGGGAGTGAATAGTGTATAGGATGGTGTTGCTGCTAAAGCGGCTGGTTCCCCTACTCTACGCGCTGATGTGTTCGCTAGAAGGAAGATAACCTTCATAGTCATCATAATTAAATAACACATGGTCAAAGACTCAAAGGAGGGGTTGTGTTAATGTTTGCAGAACGAGTTCCAAGTCGCATGGGACAGGTGGCTCTCTTCGTTGGGGGTAGAGATTCGATAACCCTTTGAGGAATCTCCTGGTGAGTGGATAAGCGAACACTGTAGATCCGTCAACTCTGTCTCAAAGAGCAGAAATCGTCACTAGATGGACCCTGACTGCGGATATCACAAGGCTGGATCGTTTCAAATAAAGGATATAATCAAGGATCTGTTTCATGGGAATTGAGGACAGATCTATGTTGTTGAGAGAGCACCATGAATGAAACCGTTGCCATTTTTGCATGTAAGTACACCGGGTCGTATCACGTCTGCTACAAATTATAATGCACCTCACTTCTTGGGAACAGGTTAATTTGGCTTGATGTTGCCAGCTAGGCGCCAAGCTGCGAGATGTAAGTGGTCTAGTTGGGGATGGACCTCTCTGCCATCCTTCTGGGTCAGGAGGTTGCCTTGGTTTGGTAAATGATATGGTTGTTGAATGGACATACATAGAAGCAAGGGTAGCCACAGTTGTCGTGGCCAAAAGGGGGCTATAAGTATTACCGTGGCGTTGTCTGTGTGTATTTTCTCCAGAACCTTTGGGACGAGTGGAACTTGGAGAAAAACATATAGGAGATGGTGACTCCAACTGATGAGGAAGGCATCTCCCAGAGACTCCGATTTGGTGGCTTACCTGGAGCAGTAGAGTCTGCATTTCGTGTTGTGATGTGTGGCATAGAGGTCTATAGTGGGGTACCCCCAATGTCGGAAAAGATCTTGCCCCACTTTGTGATCCAGTTCCCACTCGTGTTGCTGGGTAAAGTGTCTGCTGAGGGAGTCTGCAAGTATGTTGTCCTTCCCTGGAAGGTATGCTGCTGTAAGAGTAATACCGTGGCATATGCACCACGTCCATAAGTGGATTGCTTCTGCACATAGTGAGCATTACCTGGATCCTCCCTGTCGACTGATGTAGTACACGGTAGCTATGTTGTCTGAGAGAATTTGGACAGTGCTACCTCGAATGGTGTTCACGAAGTGTTTGCATGTGTTGACTACTGCTCTCAGTTCGAGGAAATTGATATGCTGCAAAGATTCTTGGGCGTTCCATTGACCCTGAGCCCTGACATGTTGCATATGAGCTCCCCAACCTAGCAAGGATGCACCTGTGATGATCTGCATGGTAGGTGGTGGGCGATGGAAGGGAATGCCTGCTAGCATATTGGCAGGTGATGTCCACCATTTTAGTGACTCTTTCACTGCCGTCGGGACAGAGACCATCCTGTGGACATCGCGGCTGCCTGGGTGGTAGACTGTGCTATCCAATGTTGTAGGCATCTGAGATGTAGTCTTGCATGTGCCACCATGTATGTGGAGGCCGCTATGGGACCAATTAGTTGTAAACAGGTAAGCGTGTGGATTCTGGGGCTCAGAAAGAACCTGCACAAGATCTCGAATAGTGTGGAACCTGTTTATCAGAAGATAGGCCCTGGCCGTCGTGGAACCCAGTCGAGCGCCGATAAACTCGAGGGATTGTTGTGGTGTCATTTTGGACTTGGGAATGTTGATTATGAGACCAAGAACCTCGAATACCATCTTTGTGGTATTGATTGCATGCAGAGCCTCGTCGAAAGAAGGTGCCTTGATGAGGCAATCGTCTAGATATGGAAATATGACGATACCTTGTCAGCGGAGAAATGCCGCTACTACCACTAGCGTCTTCGAAAATACCCTGGGTGCTGTGGAGAGACCAAAGGGTAGAACCTGGTATTGGTAGTGATCTGTGCAAATAAGAAATCTGAGAAATCGTCTATGAGCTGGGTGGATCGTCACATGAAAGTAAGCATCCTGGAAGTTGAGGGATACGAACCAATCCCCTGTATCAAGAGCTGGAATGATAGATGCTAATGTAACCATTTTGAACCTGGCCTTGCGGAGGTAACGGTTGAGCCAGCGTAAATCCAAAATTGGTCTCCAACCGCCTGACTTTTTCTTGGTCAAGAAGTAAAGGCAGTAGAACCCTCTGCCCCCGAACTGGTCGGGCATCTTTTCTACCACTCCGATATCGATGTGGTGTTGTACCTCCTGTTTTAGGAGAACCTCATGAGAGGGGTCCCCGAAGAGGGATGGAGGAAAGTGGGAAAGTGGGGAGGTAGCATTATGAAGGGGATTACATAGCCAGAAGTTACTAGTTCTAACACCCATTGGTTGGTTGTTCCTGAGGCCCATCGATGTTGGTAAGGCCTGAGTTGATGGTGGAACAGTCTCGATGTTTTGCTCAGGTGATGTGTAAGGGAAATGGTTCGCAGGCCCATGACCGATATATCAAATCTGCTGATGGTTGGTTGGTTGATTAGGCTCCCTGTTGTTTTGCTGGCCTCTCTTTTGGACGGTTGTCTAGGACGTTGGTGTTCAAATTGTCTACACTGAGATGGTAGATATGAGAAAGGTCTTTTTCTTTGGTATCGCTTTCAATGGTACGGTGGCATGTACATGCCTAGGGTCCTCAGTGTGGTGTGGGACTCTTTTGGGCAAAAAGACTCTGTCTGTTGAAGGATAGGTCTTCCACTTTCAACTGAAGCTCCCTGGGGACCGCTGCCTGCTGCAGCCATGATGCTTTGCGCATGACCACCGATGTGGCAGTTGTTCTTGCAGTTTCATCAGCAATATCGAGGGCAATTAGGAGCGCTGTGCGCGATGCAGTATAGCCCTCTTGAATCACGGACTTTAATATCTGGTGCTTATTGTCCAGTAAATGCTCTAAGAGTATTACAAGTTTGCTGTAATTGTCGAAATTATAGTTGGCGAGAAGTGCTGAATAATTTGACATTCTTAAAAGTGAGAGTGGCTGAAGAGTAAACCTTTTTGCCAAAAATGTCGAGGCATTTGCTGTCTTTGTCGTTCCCAGTACTCTTGTACTGGGGAACTTTGGCTCTCTGTTGAGCTGTGTCCATCACTAGTGAATTCGGCTGGCGGTGGGTAAATAAGAAGTCCATGCCCTTAGAGGGCATTAAATACCTCTTGTCCGCCTTCTTATTAGTGGGCAGAGTGGACGCAGGTGTCATTGGCATAATCGAGTGGCAGCGCTTCCTTGGCTTTTTGGGATGGCTGTAGATTCTTCAGCAACCAGTGTTGTTTTGTTGCACCCCGGTTAACTGTACCTCCTGGCTCTCAGTCTGAATAACTCCTGGAATTGCAGAACACCATCCGTCGGTGAGGAGTCTCCAGGAAACATGGCATCATCTGGGGAAAAGGAAGACTGATCTGTCAGGGAGACTCCCTGTGGTTGCTCATCCCTCGATTAATGTTCTTCATTTGCCTGAGTGGTCTGAACCGGAGGTGGAATGTCACCTGTTGGTGATCTTGTGCCTGAAGGAGTAGGCAAGGCAGTGCCATGTGTTTCCTGTGACTGTAGTGAATGCAGTGAACATGACTGGATTCTTCTACTGAGTGGGATTGTGAAACTACATATCTATGTCCATGTCTTCAGTAATATTGGTATCTCGGAGAGTATCTGCTCTTGTCGTGATAGTGAGAGCACGCTGACAGCGTAGGTGATCTTGGTGAATGTGATCTTCTACGGTGGTACCTGTGTGAAGGTGGTGACCAGTGTCAGTAATAGCAATGCGGAGAAAGAGAGTAATGCAGTGAGCGTTGGTATGTTCTGATGAGACTGTGATGTCGTCCGTTTCTGGGTCGGATTGGCTCTGGAGATAACGGTTCCAGAGAAAAAGGAGGAGGTTCTGGACTTAAAAGAGGAGTGTCGATTCTCCTTGATTTGCACTTGGCCTTCATCGGTACTGGAGACGACTCTCTCTGCAATATAGGTGGAGACACATGGTGCGTTGGAGCATTCGGTGCTGCTTCGATTGGCGCTGCTGCGGTCGGTGCTGGGGCCATCGTCAACTGATCTGTCCATTCCAAGGCCGTCAGTGCAGCAGTTGTCAGCACCATGTCCATAGGTGCCGTTGCTGATCGTGTTGGTACCAAGGCGGTGCTGTGGTCCGCCGCCGATGCTAGTCTTGGAGGTGGCAGTGCCGACATAGGTGCCTGTTTTGTCGGTGCCGGTGCTGATTCGGGTCTCGGCGCTGGAGAGGAGCCTGTTGCCGGTTCCCTAACGAGAGCCGGATTAGGAGCCGATGTGCTACGGCTGGATTTATGCTTCTCGGGGCAGTGGCTAGCAGTCATGCCTGAGGTACCCGGCTTATCTGCAGAGCTCACTCGTGGTAGGGATTGAGACGATGAGGCTTTCTTTGTGTGAGCACTCGTTCGCTCTGTTAATGCCGGAGGCTCTTCCGATGAACTGTGTGTGGCAGGTTGGAGGGCCTTGTTGAAAAGAAGCATCTTGAGCCGCATTTCTCTGTCGCGCCATGCTCGTGCCATTAACTTTGAGCAATGTGGACATTTTTGTGGAATGTGTCCTTCCCCTAAACACTTGAAACACTTGATATACTGTGAATGCCCGTCAGACACAGGCATGGCATCACGGCATGCAGAACACTTTTTGAAGCCCAGAGACCCAGGCATGTTGAACTTGTCTAACAGGAAACCATATATATTTTAAACTACAGTAACTAACTACTAACTATAACTGGAACTATAAGAAAACACAAACTACAACTAACAAGAACAACTGTTTCTTTTCTCTTCAGGTTGTCTGAGGAGAAGCCGTTCACTCTGTCTGCGACTGAGGACAATTAGGACGAACTGGCGGGAGCTGGACCACGTAGAAGAAATGGTGCAAAGGGTGCAAGAGCGGCGCATGCACGGTCCAGCTAGCCCACTGCTGGCAAATGTCTGATCTGTGGCTCCAGGAGCAGCCCAACACCTACAGTGGAGCACCCATGGTGACACTACTTGAAGAAGAACTTTGTGCGCTTCCCCCGCCCCCAGGCCTTAATTGGCCTGGGGGTGGAGGAGCAGCAGGGACTCTGCTGGCTGGATCAACCCAGTTGGTGGGCCAGATCCGGCCCGTGGAGGCCCTTTTTCCCACCCTGGGCTAGAGTCTCAAAAGGCTTGGGGGCAGCAGCCCTGGTAGGGGGGCCTGGGTTCAACCTACTCCACTGGGCCCCAACCCAGCACCCTGTTGGTGGCAGAGTTATCCAGCCCTAGTGCAGCATGGAATTCAACCGCAACACACTGAGCTCATTCAGGTGTGAGATACCACTCGCACACCCTCACTGGGTCACTTCCTACCCAATTTGGTGTTAGGGTGATCAGTGTAGCTTCTGGATCCTCTAATTCTGCAGCTCCAGTCTCCCCCTAAGATTTCACTGGCTTTGGAGGCTCCATGCCATCTCCCATCACCAGGGTCTCTGGCCATGTTATCTCAAGAGCTCTGTAGCAGGTCCTTCCTCTCCAGCATCAGCCCAGACTAAGCGAGCTGCTCCCTTTTATACTACTCAAGTCCTTGGACCATGCCCAAGATGGCTGGAGGGACAGACTTCTGCCCACAGGGCATTAAGTTTTTCTGGCCCAGTGTGGAGTATACACACCCTGTCACAATATCCCAGTGGCAGAGATAGGCTGCTCCCACCACCATGCATTTGGTAAAAACATTCAGCATGGCTGACAAGCGAAAGGACAGAACTGAGAACTGGAGATGGTTTTCTTCTACTATGAATTTTAGAAATTTGCTGGGGCAAGGGTGGATTGCTACATGGACATAAGCCTCCCTCAAAGTTGAGGGCAGCATATTAACCTCTCAGATCTAGTGAAGGAATAATATTTGTGAGGGAAAACATTTAGAAGTAGCAGGAGTTCAACCTTCTATCCCAGTACCAAGCAAGCACTTCTTCTATTGTTCTCGAATATAAAGTTTGTACTTTCTTGCTTTAGAACAGACTCATGAGATAGAAACCTGACGGGGCAAAGGGAAGGTGTGAGAGGGACAAGAACTGCAGAGTGCAACCTGATTCCACTGTGCTTAGCACCTACTTATCTAAAATGATGAACTACCACGCCTTTAGGAAATGTGACAATCTGTTCCTTAAGGATGGTAGATTCCTGGTGAGATCTGCTATATGGTCACTGACAAAGAATCAAACACTGCTTTGCCTCCCAGAAGAAGTGGAGTTTGATGGCCGTTACTGCCTTCATTGCTGCTTGTACTTCTGCCTGAACTGATTTGCCTCTCTAGGCATTGTAGTACTGCTGCCTCAGTAAAACTGAGAACAAAACTTCCTTCGTTTTGGAGCTAGTTTGTAAAGACCCAAGGATTTCAGCACTACCCTTGAATCTTTTAGCATATGTAAAGCTTCATCAATCTTTGAGGAAAATAAGGCACAACCCTCAAAGGGAAAATTGTCAATAGTCTGTTGTACTTTTGCAGGAATCCCTGATCATTTGGACTGGCAAGGCACTGGCATTTGGAATAATCAATGAGAACAATTCCAAGAGTCTTAACAGATCATTCCCAGCTGCATGTGTCTCAGTGGTGGTCCGCTCCAAAATGGGCCTTTCCCCAACTGTGAGCAGAAGTGATGGCTCCAGTGTCTTCAACGAAGAAGAAGCTGGCTATGACAGTCCCAGCACAGCAAGCGGAGTCAACAACTCTGGTGTGGACAAGCTGCTGCTAGGATGCAGCACTGGGAAGCAGCAGGTCAAAGGGTGCACTCTACCAGTAGTATTGGAGTGACTTGCCTCTACAGCTGAAGAGTCAAACACTTAGGACTTAAAGCTGTGGTGTCCAACCAGTTCTGAAGCAGTAGCTACTACTGCTATAGCAAACAAGCCACACTCAACTGGCCAAATAATCACACTGTTCAAGCCATCTAGCCATACTCAACCAGCCAAAGAGCCACATGTGGCTAGTGGCTAGCGTGTTGGACACCACGGAAGATGATGTGGAGGTTGTCTGCTTCTTTGGATTCAGAAGCTAAGGGTGCTCCAAGATGACTGTCCCAGCAAAGGGGATCTCCCTTTGTCTCTATTCCTAGGTAAGTACTTCTAGATAGGGAGAAACTCCCTCTAGTTGACTGAGATGGTTCAGATGGCAAGCAAAGAGCAGCCTCCATGAAGATGTACCAGAGGTGCTGTTTTCTCCGCTTCTTTGTTCTTGCATTGATGCCCCAGAAAACTGGACACCTGGCCCTGATGTGCCCTCACACAAACACTTCTGGCAGTGAGGATGAGGGTCACTCATGGGCATCAGTTAAAACACCTTGAACAGGGTTTGAAGCTAGGGGACCTTGGCAGAGGTTCTCTTGGTACTATGTGGAGCCTGGCATCCACTCACCATGGACAATCTAGAAAAGAAAAAATAGAACAGAAAAAGAGGTCCAAGGACCTCAAAACTAGTTCCACTAACAATAGAAACCTAACTAAAAATGGCACATTTGCCAAAAGAACAGATAGCATGCTCCAGCCACCAACCAGAAGGAAATGAAAGATGAGTAGGTGGACTTCTCCCTTTATACCCTTAGGTTGGTGCATGAGGAACACCAAAATACAGCTTTGGACACTTCTGTGGATACAACTAGGAAAATCTCTCTGGACCCAATACACAAGCTGTACATACACCTGGTATAATGTGCATATGTAATTACTTGAAGAAACAAACAAAGATTATTTCAAGATTCCTGGTCTTGAGAACAAAGTGAAGGTCTAAGTTAGTAAGAGTGACAGCAGAATCAGAGACAGAGGGGACAACTGTAATTTCAAATGAAGACAGTATGCCATCTGTTTGCAAGGGCTCCCCAAAGCTGAAACTAATGAAACATTCCTCACAGAGGACAAGGACAGAGACTTGGAATATTCCATGACAGAGCAGTCAAGGTGTTTCTTCGAAGTGTGTTACTATGTTTTCTCATTCAACCACACATTTCTATATGCTTAACTACAAGACAAGGTTTTATACAACAACATATCATACAATCATGTTCTCTTTAATAATATGGCGCATGGTTACTATATTGGACAAATTGAGCAGGTATGTGGTTTCCCTATTTGAATGTGAAATAATTTTTTTAAAGTTATTAATGCACATATTTGCTGCCCTCTGTAACCAGAGTAAAACATGTTAATTTTGAAAAATGATTTTCTTTCCCAAGCTACAGCCAAATCAAATGCATGCAAAAACTTTTTCTCTCCCAGATGCGAAATCATCATATACTCAGAAAGAGACATAAGTAAAGTACAAAAATTGACCAACTAACCTTTTCAGTACTATCTGAAGTGTCTGGCTGGTGGCACTCGGACTTTGAATATTACTAGCATTTGAAACTAGGAATATTTCAATGGCCAGCAACATCTCAATCTCAGACATATAAGAAGGAATCAGTAACAGTTTCCGGTATAAATTTCCCTTTAGTGGTGGGTAGCAACCCAATGATAAAGCACCTGACAAGGAAAGCATACATGCAAAAGTTAGGTTGGAACTATTGCCTATTTTGAATGTGTGAATAGCTTGAGATTTGGAGAGAACCAAAAAACCCTAAGTAGTTGAATAGACTTATCAACAAAAAGTTTATGTGGTCACTCAGGGTGCATCTACACTGCACCTTTACCTCAAAATTTGTGCTACACAAATTGTGTAGCTTATTTCAAGATAATTTTGAAATGGCTTATTTTGAAATTTGTTGCTGTCTACACAGCGCCAGATTTAGAAATAAAGTGCTATTCTGACAAGTCCCTTAACCTTCGTGGAATGAGGATTCCATGGACACTGGAACAGTGTGCCCAATATTTCAAAATATATTTGAAAATAACTGGCATGTTTAAAGATGCGGAATTGCCATTTCAAGATACTTCCAGTATCCTGAAATAGCTCTGCTGTCTAGATGTAGCCTCAGGTCTTTAGTTTTCAAGGCACTAAACTCTGAGGAAGGTAATTTCACACAGAGGTTTGGTTCATTTTCTTCCCTCAACACTAATTTTAGTGCAAAATACTGACCACAACTGCAGCTAGTATGTTTACCTATAAATAAATCATGCCTGTGGAATTAATCTGTTTTTCCCAAAAATATCATGAATTCAGCATTTGTAACAGAATTCACCATACACACAGCATTTTGTTTTATTTCCATGCTCTATGGCAGTGTTTCCCAATTTTATTTGGCCACAGAACCCTTTCCAGCTTTAAAGAATTTCAAGGAACCCCTAGGATTGCCAGAGTAAAATTTGTCAAGCAAAAAGCAGCCCCACCGCAATTTGTCTGTTTCTTTAAGAGGGGGAGTGCCGGGTTCTCACAGAACCCCTACTTTTGCACCAGATGTGAAACACTGCTTTATGGGGAGCAACTTGCAATTGTCTTTTGCCTATTTATTTCCCCACAAAGAGGGGTCAGCAACTGAAAGATCCGATACTCCTGAGGGAATTCTGAGCCACTGTGCAATGCTGATTTTTGCAGACGTTAATATTTTGGGGTCGATTCCCCCTCCCTCCCCCCAAAAAGAGACTGCAGTACTACTGGTGGCCATTAAGGGCTGCTGGACCCAGCAGAGCCCAGCTTGAAAACTGAAGACAGTGTGAAGACAGGAGGAGGAGGAGGAGAGAGCAGAGCGTTCTTAGTAGCTGCAGTTCTCCCCATGCCCTGAGGGAAGGACACTGAAGCATGCAGAACTCCACACAAGCCTAGAACTGAGCATCAGACTGTTTTTGCTACTGACTGCTTGGGCTCTAGGGGGGCAGGGAGTGTGGGTGTTTTTGTGTATTGCTACAGATATATTTCTGGCAGGTATTTTGCAATAAATTACCAAAATAATTGAAACTAGGATGATTTATGTAGTTATTCTGACAAATGAAACATAGAATTTTGCAAAACATTTTTTAAAAATTTGGCACAGAATTCCTCCAGGAATAATCAGGGAGCTAGACTGCAGCCAGTGAAGTGAGTGGGGAGAGTGCAGAATGATAAGATGGCTGTTTGAAGAAGAACATAGTAGCTAAGGATTGGAGTGATGAGTTGCTAAAACTGGCTACAAGTTCCCATGTTACTATGGTGGAAGGAGGTTTTGAGGCTAGACAGTAATGTGGCAGCAGAGAAGACTGGAGTGGACTGCCAGACAGCATAACAAAAAAACTCAGCTAAAAATATCAACACATTTTACATGAATGGGTATTTTCAGCTGAGCCATAATTGTATGTCAGAAGCTGGGAATGAAGGATATTTCAGAAAGACAATAATAAATTAATAATGCAGTGCAATTTAGGGGTTTGCTGCAAGTTGGAATTTGATCCCATTGTGCCAAGGGGCCCTTGTTCATAACACTTACCAACTGATATTTAACTGTAATTTAAAATAAAAGTGTATTATATGTTAAAGCAGAAAATTATGAAATATGAAAATTATAGGGGATCTAAGTTGAAGTTGGGTGGTGAAGCATCATTTTTGTGGGTGTAACAAATGAAAAGGGAATATGTGGCATTAGTGATATGGATGCATCCTTGAAATATTCATTTTCATAGTATCGTATGTGTGATATTTTGTATTGAAATAGAATAATTTTATGAAAATATATTTTCAAAGTGTTAGGTAGATTTCATTAATTCACATTTGCAATCCTAACTATTTTCTATTGCCATTTTTATTTACAAATAAAATAATGCTCAACAGTGAAGCAGACAGGATTATTTTCCTCTGACCACCAAAGAGGCTGATAGTTGGGTAGCCTGATGACTTTTAACTTTGTATTGACTGAACTGTCTGGACTTCTGTTTTTATATATAAACAAACATTTTGACCCAGGGAAAGTTTCAAAACAGCTTTACTCTATTTAATTTTCTGAAGTCTCAGTCTTAGCTACTGTTTTATATCACTCCAACTTTATGAAGTAGGCAGGAAGCTATTCTATCTGACTGGTTAGTAAATTCCCCAGGAAAAGGGAAATTCCTAGCTGAAATGTGTGCTTTGTGCCACATCTTCTAGCCTTGCACAGGTTTGTGGCTTCGAGTATTTCTATGTTCTGGTGATCTCCAAGTAACAGCATGATCCATGCGGGCTGCTGTAGCCTGTGCAACTTAAAGCTTCTGTGAGGCTACTTTAAGTTTCTCTCTGTGACTATCCTATATATTAGAGTCACCTTAAGGGACATATACCTAGCCCAACACCTAGCACAGAAAACTTATCATTCGGATTTGTCCCTCAGTTAAGTGTACTAAATGTCTAATGTTACATTTTTATGGTAAATTGGTTAGAAAAATATTTGATTTCCTGTAGTACTCTTACTCATACTTCCCAAAATATTAAGTTCTAATGAGTACAGCTTATTCAAGGATCACAAACTGTAAAACACAATTTCAAGGGATACTTACTTTTGTAATAGGTCCTGGCTTTAAGCCACAAAGAGCTCCTTCCCAATGCTGTAATTAATCCTCTAATTAAAGTAAAATCAATAGGAATGTTTTTTGACAGCATAAAGTCTGTTACAGAAGAAGATACACCAAAGTTCTTGTTCTCAATACAGGCATCTAGAAGTTTGTTAAAAAGAAGGCTGTACTGGGAGACATCTAGAGAATCTGAAATGAAAATGTTAATTATTGAAATCAGATAAAAGCAATCTTAATTGCTGGATACCGTCCTACGAACATATCAAAAGTCCAATCTCTTCAACCTTAAATTGGAGCAGTTTCAGAACAAAACAGTGAAAATTAAAGTAAAACGCCTTATGATAATGATGCACTTGCCTCTCTGTTGGAAGGTCTCTTTGTACAGACCCTAACGATACACATTCTGTTTACAATGTTTAACAACATTTTAATAGATCAAGTGATAATTAGTTCCAGTTTAAAATAATTTATTGCTGAAAGCAAAAAGTCTTTAAGATGACACTGAATTCTGATGGAGTACTGAAAATTGGTTCCTAAATACCATGTTACTTACGTTGGTATGCATGGAAGTAACACATTTCCACATTGAGCAATAGTACTATTATTAGAAACATGAACTATCTTTTTAGAACTATAAAATAAATTCAAGGTGTGCAGGGTGTTTGAATCTTGTTAAGCACTATGGGATCCCTGGATCAGGTTTATCCTTCAGCAGAGACTTGAAGTATTGGGACTCTCCAGGAGTTCAAGAAAGGAGGAAGCGACTCAGGCTTTGAGCATTAGCAGTAATAGAGGAAGAACACCCCTGTCTTCCTAAATCTTCCTAACTTCAAATGAGCCCTTGCTGTGCTTCCTCGACAGCATTAGGACATTGTAGAAAGATTAGGGGAAGGAATTAATTCACCCAAAGGACTCTGCTCCTCCCCTTTTCAGCCAAATAAAATTTCCAATAATCATAATAAGAACATCCAGTCTTGACAAACTGTGGCTGATGGTGAGGAGCAGGGCTGAAAGATCAGGTAAAGGTAGGAGGCTTCACTCCCTAGGATCACTGAATGGGGGCCAAAAACCAGTAGGATTAGGACAGGGAAGATGATGTAGGATTTCTCAGTTCCCATCTATCTGGGGTAGAGAGTAGAAGACAGATTGGAAGTGAAGAATCCCTTACTTGTTCCCCTCTACATTGCCTTCTACTGTTCCCTAATATATGTGGGTATGCTCAGAAATGAATTTCAGAGGAGTAGCCATGTTAGTCTGTTTCAGTAAAACCAACAAGGAGTCTTGTGGCATCTTAAAGACTAACACATTTATTTGGGCATAAGCTTTCGTAGTCTGGAGCCCACCTTGTTAGATGCATGAAGCAGAAATTACATTTTGGCAGAGATATATGCACAGATGGGAGTGCTACATTATTATGTGTAGGACAAGTACTAACAAGGCTATTCAATCAGGGTGGATGGGGCCAGTGTTTCTTCTAAGATTTTCCACCCATGAGCAGAGTGAATTTTGTCATGTGCACCATATTGAGTTCATGTGCACTCGTTTGGACGTGTGCCACTGTGGCACCCAAGTTACTAATAAATATCTTATAAACCTCTCCCTTTTCCCTCTGCTGCCATGTCACTCACCCTCCCCTCGGTTCATCTGCTCACCTGGTGCTTGCCCTTCTCACTCCCCTCAGCCCTTTCGGAACCTGCTCTCCTCCCCATCCTCCTTGACCCCGGCACCTGTCCTTCTCTTCCCCCTATGCCCACTCCTCCCCTAGTCCCATTCTGATCCTCTGTAGCTACCCCTTTCCATCTCCTCTCACAACACGTCCATCTACCATATGCCCTGCCTCTCTCCTTTGGTACCCGTCCCTCCCTTCCAGGTGTCTGCCCTTCTGCTTCACCCCCATAATACCCCTGCACCTTTCTGGTGCCTCCCCCTTCCTTCTTTGAACTCTTTCTCCCTGGTGCCCACCCCACCACCTTCTGACCCAGTTCTCCTCATGCTCATCTGTACCCTCACACATGACTTGCTCCATCCCGACTTCCTCATGCCCATCCCTCCCCTCTCCTCCCTCTTGCCCCCATTGTCCCTCCCTTTTCCTTTCCCCGCATCACCCTGTCCCCTCCTCACACCCTCTGACACCTCCCCTCCCCTCCTGCCCTTTTCCTCTTTGTCTCCTCTTGGCCCCCTGGCATGTGTTTCTCCTCCACCCTGCCCCTTAGTGCCTTCCCCTTTCTTCTCCTGCCTTAGTCTCTCCTCCCCTCAGTACAAGACTCTTTCTCGCCCCCACCTCTCCCTTAGTTCTCCCCCTACCTCTTCCCTCACCTTCTGCCTTCCATGTGGAAAGCAGTTTGCAGGGGCTGGAGCTGGGGCCACAATGCTATTTCTAATCTGCGATCCTGGTCCCAGCTGCTCCTGGGGCAGGACCATGAGCTGGGACTGGAGTAGAGGCCGCCTGCAGTGCTATTTTTAGTACACGCTCCCAGTCTCTGCAGGACCTCGGTACTAAAAATAGCACCGCGGGCAGCCCTGGCTCCACCTGGAGTAAAGTGGCAGCTGCACAAGGCCCATTCCAGCTGGGGCAGCCTCACTGGAACAGCTTCAATTCGCATACCCCAGCTCTGGCCGGAGCAAAAAGGCAGCCGCCCGCCACCAGGAAACCACCAGGTCACAGCTGCTGCCACTGTCACTATTTACCTTTTGTTCCAGCAGGAAGGTGAGTGCTGATGTACGGCTCTTAAAATGACATGGGAGAACCTAAAATTTTTAGTGTGGAGCTGTGCAACTTAGAAGGAAGCCTGTATGTGGCCCTCTCTGAACAGTTGATGAGAAGGTGAGAATACCAAAAAGGGGAAACTTCTGTAGTGAGCTAGCCCCTCCCAGTCTCTATTCAGACCCAGCGTGATAGCATCAAGTTTGCATATGAATTCCAGCTCTGCAGTTTCATGCTGCAGTCTGTTTTTGAAGGCTTTTTTTGCTCAAGCATGGTAACTTTCAAGTCTTGTTACTGAGCATCCAGGGAGGCTGAAGTGCTCTCCTATGTTTTTTGAAAGTTGCTGTTCTTGATGTTTGATTTATGTGAGAAGGTTACACAACTTATGCAGTAACAGAGGTACTTCAAGAAGGTTGTTCCTGCGGGATGCTCCACCTTAGGTGTCTGGGTGCCGCTGCACACCTACTTGGAGATTTTTGGTAGCAGTGCCGTCCGTCAGGCTGCACATGCAAAGCAGACGGCACGTGCAGTGCCACTACTACACACGCACAACCAACTGTCCCTTCAGTTCCTTCTCTGCCCCAGAAGGAGAAACAAGCATGTCCAAAGCAGAGGGGAGGCAGGGCAGGTGGTGGAACTCCTACAGAGACAACCATTTTAAATAACCTCCATTGCAGCACAAGGTTAGTAACCCTCTCCTTCTTTGAGGAGTGTCCCTGTGGGTGCTCCACCATAGGTGATTAGGAAGCAGTAACCATGACTGGAAGCGGGCACTTCAGTTAGCATCATGCACAGCAGCTAGGACAGTGTGTCCAAACTGTGTACCCCAGGACAGTTAACTATCAAGTGTATAGTGTCTAGCAAATGTGGGCGCAGAGTCAAGTTGCTGATCTACATATGTCCATGAGTGGAAAGCCATGCAAGTAGGTTGTAGGTCAGGGGTGGGCAGTAATTTTTTGCAAGGGACCATTTCAGAAATTTTTTAAATGGTCCTGGGCCGCACCAGAAAGGGCGGGGCCTCAAGCAGAAGGGGTGGAGCCAGGATACTTCCTTGCTTCCCCACCCACAGACTGTGATTGGTCTGGGGTAGGGGAGCACTTGTGCCCTCCCCCCCCCCCCCACGAGGTTCCCCGGTAGGCACCCATGCCCCTAGCAGTGGGAGGAGACATAGCACACTCTCCCTTCTGCCCCCAGGCCAATCAGGACTTGGGGGTGAGGGAGCGCGCAAAGCTTTCTTCTGCCCTGCCAGGAGTGCATGGTGCTTCTAAGCAATGTGCACTCTTTGTAGGGAGGAGGCCCTAATTGACCTGGGGGTGGGAGAGTGGCAGGGTCTCCGAGGGCCGGATCAACCCTCTTGGCGGGCTGGATCCAGCACACGGAGGCCCTTTTGCCCACCCCTGCTGTAGGTAGAAGTTGCCATTGCTCTCATTGCATTTGCCTGTAGGTGCAATGGAGGAGCTAGGCCACAGGTTAAGTAGGCCAGTTTGATACAGTCCTTTATCCACCTGCATAGTCTTTGGGTGGAGATTGCCATGCCCAACGATCTTTCCAGGGTGGAGATAAACATGTTTGACTTACGGATCTGTTTAATTCTGTCCAGATAAAAGGCAGTCAGTCTGTGGACATCCAGCGTATGCAGTGCAGTCTCTTTGTTATCAGTGTGAGGCTTCAGGAGGAAGATAGGTAAGTTTATGGGCTCATTGCAGTTGAATGGAGTGGGAATCTTTGGGAGAAACTTAGGATGAGGATGGAAAAGAGAGAGTTACTCACCCTGTGCAATAACGTCTGTTCTTCGAGATGTGTGTCCCCGTGGGTGCTCCACTTGAGGTGCTGGATCCGTCCCGGTGCCGCAAAACAGAGAAACTTGCACAGCAGTAGCCCTGCCGGCCTGCACATGCGTTTCTGTTGCCTCACGCTGTTACAGCTGAGCGCGGGCCGGCTCGTCAGTTTCCTCCCAACCGGAAGCATCTGAAAGAGATAAACAGAAGCTCCGAAGCAGGGAGAAGGGTGGGTCGTGGAGCACCCACGGGGACACACATCTTGAAGAACAGACGTTACTGCACACGGTGAGTAACTCTCTCTTCTTCGTCGAGTAGTGTCCCCGAGGGTGCTCTACTCGAGGTGAGTACAGAGCAGTGGTCAAGCACTATTGGCATGCTTCGGACTTATGATCTCTGTGCTGTGGCCAAGACTGCTTGCGCCACCACTGAATCATTCCTCAATATTTTCGCAAGAGCATAATGCTTGGCAAAGGTGAGCGAGGATGACCAGGTTGCTGCATGGCATATGTCCTGTAAGGGTACCCCTCTAAGGTATGCAGTAGATGCGGCCATGCCTCTGGTGGAATGAGCGCGAGGTCGTCCTGGTAAGGATTTGTGCCGTAGGGCATAACAACGTGAGATACAGGAGGTGATCAAATTGGAAATACGTTGCGTGGAGAGCTGTTGACCCTTGGAGCGCTCGCCGTAGCTATAAAAAGGCGCCGAGACTTTCTGAAGGCTCATGTTCTATGCAGGTAGAAGGTCAGTGCTCGTCTAACATCGAGGGTATGTAAATGTGAGTCTTCTGGCGAGGAATGAGGCTTCGGATAGAATGTTGGCAGACTTATGGGCTCGTTTATATGGAAGGGAGAATTTATCTTCGGAAGGAAGGGAGGATGAACGCGAAGCAGAACCCCTTGTTCAGAAAATAAACTGTATGTTGGATCGGCTGAAAGAGCTGCCAACTCACTAACTCGACGTGCTGACGGGATTGCCAGAAGGAATGACACTTTCATTGTGAGCATGCGCAGGTCGCAAGTTGTTAACGGTTCAAAGGGGGGGGAAGAGTTAGTGCGTCCAGTACCAAAGATAAGTCCCACGGCTCCGGAGGGATTGTGAAGGTCGGATATAGGTTATCAAGTCCTTTAGGAATCTTTTAACTAACGGGTGAGCAAACAGCGAATGTCCGTCGATGTGCGGGCGGAAGGCTGAGAATGCTGCCAAGTGCACTTTCAACAAAGCATTTGCTAAGCCCTCCGTCTTCAGATGGAAGATGTAGTCCAAAGTATGCTGCACCGGTAAAGAAAGAGGGTCAAAGTCCCTTTCCAGACACCAAGCTTGGAACCGGTGCCATTTGTAGGTGTAGGCCTTGCGAGTGCTATGGCGTCTGCTATTCATAAGTACATGTTTCATTTCCTGAGAGCAAGTCATTTCTGGTGGCTGAAACCAGTTAGGAACCATGCCGTAAGATGCATGCGATCGATGCTCGGATGCAGCATCGAACCGTGCCGTTGAGACAGTAAGTTGGGCATCAGTGGAAGTCGTTGTGGCTGAGCGACCGACGTTCTGGACAATTGTGTCAGCCAAGTCTGTCGAGGCCAATAGGGTGCTATGAAGATCACTGTTGCACCCTCCGTCACTATCTTCTCCAGTGCCCTCGGAATGAGAGGAAGAGGCGGAAACGCATAGAGAAGTTGGTGAGATCCCCAATTTAGCAGAAGAGCATGCCCCAGGGAATTCTTGCCGGTACCCGCCCGTGAGCAGTAATGATGACACTTCTTGTTATGACGAGTGGCAAAGAGGTCTATACTCGGGAACCCCCAGAGACGGAAGAGACCGTGAGCCACTTCGTTTTGTAACTCCCCCTCGTGCTGAGGAAGGAAGTGTCTGCTCAGGGTGTTGGCAATGATATTGTCTTTGCCTGGGAGGTACGATGCGGTAAGGATTATATTGTGGTGGATCGCCCAGTTCCACAGTCGTATCGCCTCCGCGCACAGGGATCGTGAACGGGCCCCGCCTTGTCTGTTGATATAGTGCACCGTGCATATATTGTTGGTGAGGATGTGGACTGCACGACCTCGGATCCTCTGAAGGAAGTGCCTGTATGCATTGGATACAGCTCGCAGCTCGAGGAGATTTATGTGTAGAAGTGACTCCTGTGCCGACCAGAGTCCTTGAACTCGTTGTTGTTGCAGATGTGCGCCCCAACCGATCAAAGAAGCATCCATTGTGATCTGCACTGTGGGTCTTCATGCATGGAAAGGGACCCCTGATAACAAATTTTGCGGGTTGTCCCACCATATTAGTGAAGTCCTGACATGTCCGGGAATGGACACTGTCTTGCTCACAGCGTGTACCCCCGGTGTGTAGACCTTCAACAGTCAATGCGCTGGTGACTGCGTAGATGAAGTCTCGCATGCGCCACCACATATGTGGTGGCAGCCATATGTCCGAGCAGTTTCAGGTAAGTCAGTATGCTGGATCTGGGAGCAATTGAAACAATATGTACCAAGTCCCGAATCATCTGGAATCTTGTTGCAGGTAAGTATACTCTCGCACTCAGTGCATCGAGTCTCGCGCCGATAAACTCCAAGTCCTGACTCGGTGCCAAGGGCAATTTGCCGAAATTGATTATGAGGCTCAGAGCCTCGAATACGGCTGTGGTGGTGGTCACTGCCCACATAGCCTCTTTGCGAGTCAGGGCCTTTAATAGGCAATCGTCGAGATACGGGAAAATCGCGATATTGAGGCGTCGGAGGAAAGCAGCTATCACCGCCAGGGTTTTGGAAAACACCCGTGGTGCTGCTGACAGACCGAAAGGTAACACTCGGTATTGGTAATGTTCCGCGCCCACTACGAAACGAAGGAATCGCCTGTGGGCCCGGTGAATGGCTATGTGGAAATAGGCATCTTGTAAGTCGAGGGATGCAAACCAATCGCCTTTGTGGAGAGCCGGGATGATAGAAGCTAACGTGACTATTTTGAATTTTTGTTTCCTCAGGCAGTGGTTGAGTCGATGCAGGTCCAGGATAGGCCTCCAACCCCCTGACTTCTTCTGGGTGAGGAAGTACCTGGAATAGAAACCTCTCCCCCGAAATTGAATGGATACCCTCTCCACGGCTCCTATAGTAAGTAGTCGGGACACCTCTTGCTGTAGAAGAGTCTCGTGAGAGGGGTCCCTGAAATGGGATGGGGAGGGCGAGAAGTGGGGGGGAATGGAGTTGAAAGGGATGGCATATCCTGAAACAACTATGTCGTTGACCCATCGATCGGTGGAAATCAGAGACCAGCGATGTTGATAAGGCCTCAGCCGATGATGAAATAAGGCTACCTGATTGTGTGACGCTCCCGACAAAGGAGTTGCACGCAGTCCCTCGACTGACCCATCAAACTTGTTGCCGGCCCTGCTGCTGACTGGAAGTCTTGCCAGGTTGTTGTCTTTGCTTTTGCTGGCGTTGTGTTGGTCTCTGTTGTTCATATGGCTTGGGGCGGAATGTTGCGTAAGAGAAGGGTCTCTGTTTGTTATAGGGCGTATACCTCTTACGTTTATACGGAGGCGTATACATGCCAAGCGTTCTAAGAGTCATACGGGAATCCTTGCCCGAGTGGAACACCTGATCAGTGGACTGGGCAAAAAGAGACTGACGATCGAAAGGTAAGTCTTCCACTTTGTTTAATAACTCCCTTGGGGCAGCTGCTTGGTGCAGCCATGACCCGCGACGCATAACTACCGCGGTAGCCGTGGCTCTAGCTGCTGCATCAGCCGTGTCTAGGGCTATCTGAAGTGCTGTTCTGGCCATTGAGTAGCCCTCTTGTATTACCGCCCGCAAGATCTGGCGCTTTGAGTCTGGTAGGTGCTCTAGAAGAGGGACTAATTTGGAGTAGTTATCGAAGTCGTGATTGGCAAGGGGGGGGGGGTCACGTAATTGCACATCCGGAGAACTGAAGTGGCAGAAGAATACACTTTTCTACCTAAAATGTCCAGGCGTTTAGCCTCTTTTGCTGTATTTTTATTTTGGGCAGTCTTTGATCTTTGCTGGGCGGCATCCATAACAAGGGAATTGGGCTGGGGATGCGTAAACAAAAAGTCCATCCCTTTTTGGTTTATAAAGTATTTCTTGTCCGCCCTCTTGTTAGTCGGTAAAGAAGCGGAGGGGGTCTGCCATATATCATTAGCGATTTCCAGGATAGCCTCATCAAAGGGCAGAGCCAGTTCTGATTTTTGTGAGGACTGCAAGTTCTTCAGCAAGGGCTGTTGCTTTTGCTGTACGTCCGTAATTTGGATACCCTGAGATTGTGCCACTCTGGCAAAGAGCTCCTGAAACTGTTTGTGATCTTCCGTGGGGGATAGTTCACCAGGAAAGACAGCATTGTCTGGAGATGACTGGTTGGCCGGAGACTCAGGGGTCTGTGGTTCCCTATTTGGAGTGTAGTTGTTTTCAGATGTGTCCTGACTAGTAACTGGCATCGCGCCCTCCACAGGCACTGATGGAATCACCGGCGAAGGTGCGCTAAGTGGAGATGCTGGGCGTGTGGTTTGCGGAGATTATGATTGTGGATATCGCGTGGTATGAGGACACCGACGGTCATCATAGTGACGGTCACATCTCCGACCGTGAGTCGGGGATCGTCTATGAGTGTAGGCTCTAGACGCCTCGCATCGACGTGAATATCTCAAATGTCCTGAAGACCTCAGTGATATAGATGTCAGAAAAACGAGATGGTGAACGAGAATAATAGGAATAGCGTCGTTGATCGTGGTAGCGATAGTGATGGTATGACGGTGATCGCTGCGGTGATCTATGATATTGGTCTCTAGTGGAAACATAATGAGAAGCACGATGGTTTTCAGAGCAGATTGAAGCTGGTGACCAAGGCCTCGGAGAGAACCGTGCTCTTTCAGGCGTGAGTGAAGGGGTCTGAACGCGCCTTGACTTGAAGGGCACCGAACAATCTGCAGGAGAAGACGGTGCCGTTTGAAGTGGTGTAGTCCCAGTTGCATGGCTGCCCTGGAGTTGAATCAGCGGTGCCGCGGGAGTTAACAGCTGTGCCGGTGCCGGAAGAGCCTGCAGTGTAGAGTGCTGCGCGGTGCCGCTGGCCGCCTGCGGTGCCTGAGTCGGCGCCGTTGCTTGCGGCACCGCAGGGAGCAAGGTCTCGTCAGCTGGCACCGTGAGCATGGGTGCCAGCAGAATTGTCATTGGCTGTGCATGCGCAGTATCAGCCGGTGCCGGGGCCACCACTGCTGCTTGTGGCCCGACCGTTGGAGCCTTTGTCGGTGCCCGCGGTCCCTTACAGGGAGCCCGCATCGGGTCTTTTGATCCGACCAAAGTCGGAGCTGAGGCACTGCGGCTCTTGCCCGGCTTCTCTGTCGGGTGCCTCGGCAAAGAGCCAGAGGTACCCGGTCTGTCCCGTACGTTCCTGAGCTGTGGCTCGGCATTGTGGAACTTCTTCTCAGGTGAACGGACAAGTGAACTCCCGAGGCAGTGGGAGAAGACGTGGTCACATCGGACTGGAGGGCTTTGTTGAATAAAATCACCCTCAGCCTCATTTCCCTATCGCGCCGAGCGTGGGCTAGTAGTTTCATGCAGTGAGGGCACTTTATAGGGATGTGCCCGTGCCCTAGGCATTTAATGCAGCACAAATGCCCATCTGAGTCTGGCATTGCCTCCTGGCACTGGGAACATTTCTTGAAACCAGGCATTTTTTTTTTTTAAAAGGCTACTACAAAAAAATAAACTAGGACGGAAACAAGGAACTTGAGACTAACTAACTATCTAAGTAAAAACTACTAAGAACTATTAACACTATCCTAACTATAAACTGCCAAGTGGCAAACAGATTTCTAAATGAAACTTCCTTTTCTCCTCAGGCTGGAGAGGGAGCGCATCCTAGGTCCGTCTGCGGCCGCGGACAGTTGAAGGAAACTGACGAGCTGGCCCGCGCTCAGCTCTAACGGCGCAAGGCAACAGGAGCGCATGTGCGTGCCGGCAGGGCTACTGCTGTGGAAGTTTCTCCGTTTTGCGGCGCCGGGACGGACCCAGCACCTCGAGTGGAGCACCCACGGGGACACTACTTGATGAAGAACCACTTTGTCCTTATGGAATACCATGAAAGAAAGGTCTGCCATGAGAGCACTAATTTCACTCAACCTCCTGGCAAATGTGACAGCCACCAGTAAGACCATCTTCATAGAAAGGTGGAGCACGTCGCCACAGGCTGAAATTGTTTATGAGAGAGAAGAAGAAGTTACTCACCCTGTGAAGTAACGATTGTTCTTCGAGATGTGCCCCGTGGGTGCTCCACTCCAGGTGTCGGGTCCCGTCCCGGCGCCGCGAATCGGAGAGCTATCAGAGCCGTGGTCCGCCGGACCGCGCATGCGTGACTGCCCGAGGCGGCGTTCGCGCCTTTGATGTGTTGTGCGCGGTCCGGCTTGCTCAATTCCTCTCAGCCGCTCCCTGAAACGATAAAATGAAAATACCGGAGCGGGGAGGAAGGGCGGGTCGTGGAGCACCCACGGGGCACATCTCGAAAAACAATCGTTACTTCACAGGGTGAGTAACTTCTTCTTCTTCTTCGAGTGGCCCCGTGGGTGCTCCACTCCAGGTGACT
The DNA here is from genome assembly GCF_049634645.1 of Pelodiscus sinensis. Taxonomy (NCBI): domain Eukaryota; kingdom Metazoa; phylum Chordata; order Testudines; family Trionychidae; genus Pelodiscus; species Pelodiscus sinensis. The sequence continues at coordinate 183,308,184 of NC_134712.1, read as the reverse complement.
TCAGAGCAGTACTCGAACACTTGAGCGCTCCGGGACTAAGGTTTATGGCTATGCGAAAGTACTGCTGTAGCCACGGAGGAATCGGCAGCAAATTGGTTTACTACAGCGTAATGCCTCATAAAGGTAGAATGCGATGACCATGTTGCTGCTCGACAAATGTCTCGGAAAGGAACACCTCTAAGAAAAGCTGTAGTCGTGGCTACTGCTCTCGTAGAATGGGCCTTAGGAGTACCCGCAAGAGGTTTGTTATGTATAGAGTAGCAGGTTGTAATACACGACACTATTAACCTCGCAATCCGTTGGGAAGTGATGGGTTGTCCCTTGGTTCGATCTGCTAACGACACTATTAGACGGTCCGATTTCCTAAAGTGTCGCGTTCTTTCGATATAAAAGGCTAATGCCCTCCTCACATCGAGCGTGTGCAATCGTGCATCTTCCCTTGAAGTATGAGGCTTGGGATAGAAACAGGGGAGAACAACTGGCTCGTTGATGTGAAAATCCGAACAAATTTTTGGAACAAAAGCTGGATGAGATCTCAACGTTACCGACTCTTTAGTAAACACCGTGTAAGGCGGTGATGACATGAATGCCGCTATTTCACTCACTCTGCGAGCTGATGTAATGGCAAGCAGAAAAAGCAACTTAGTAGTTAGAAGTTGCAACGGTATCGTAGCCAAGGGCTCAAAGGGGGGGCGTGTCAAGGAATCCAGAACAAAGTCTAAATTCCAGGAAGGTGGTGGTGGGTTGAGATTTGTAAGTCCTTTTAGGAACCTCCTTGTGATGGGATGAGCAAATACAGAAAACCCATCCTGACCTTGATGAAAAGCACTAATTGCTGCTAGATGCACTCGCAGCGAGGCTATCGCAAGGCCCGTGTCGTGGAGGTGTAAAATGTAATCAAGTATCTGGGATATTCCTGCGACGTAAGCATCCCTACCATCAGTGCTACACCACGTTTCAAATCTGGCCCACTTGGCGAGGTAGGTCTTTCGAGTGGAATCTTTTCTGCTGTGTACTAATACTTCCTTGACTCTCTGCGAACATGATCGTTCGATTGGATTGAACCAGCGAGCATCCACGCCGTGAGGTGTAATGTTTCGGGTTTCGGATGGGAAAGGGAGCCGTTGTCCTGAGTCAAGAGATCCGGAAGCAGAGGAAGGGTATACGGTGTCCTGATGGACATCTGGTGGAGTACTGAATACCAAGGCTGCCGTGGCCACGCTGGGGCTATGAGAATTACTCGAGCCCTTTCTACAGTGATCTTTTCCAGGATCCTGGGAACTAGGACGATCGGGGGAAAGGCGTATAGCAGTGCCGTTCCCCAATTGTGGAGAAAAGCGTCTCCCAAGGAGCGATGTCCGATCCCTGCCCTGGAGCAATAATAGGGGCACTTGGCATTGGCAGCAGTAGCGAACAGATCTATTGAGGGAAACCCCCATTGGGCGAAAATACCGTGTAGAATGTCCGTGCGAAGTTCCCACTCGTGGTCGTGGGGAAACAGCCTGCTGAGTGAGTCCGCAATAGTATTCTGGACACCCGGCAAATAGGAAGCTGTTAGGATGGTATTGATGCGGGTACACCAGTTCCACAAGTGCATCGCTTCTATACAGAGAGATCGGGATCAAGCCCCTCCCTGTCTGTTTACATAATACATGGTGGCAATATTGTCCGTAAGGATTCTGACAGTCGTGTTCCTTATATGGGACTGAAAATGCTGACATGCATGACGTATTGCTCGTAACTCGAGAATGTTGATATGTAAGAGCATCTCCTGCGGGGACCAGCGACCTTGAACCGTCATGTCGTCCATGTGCGCTCCCCAGCCAGTAAGGGACGCATCTGTTGTTATTTGCTTCGACGGTTGCGGACGGTGAAAAGGAATGCCCGCCATAACATTGGTCGGCTTGGTCCACCACTGTAGGGATTGTTGTACATGTGACGGTATCGCCACCACCTTGTGAATGCTGTCCTTCATCGGAGTGTATACTGTACTCAGCCAGTGTTGAAGGCAGCGAAAATGTAACCTTGCGTTTTGAACAATAGTTGTTGAGGCGGCCATGTGTCCCAGTAGTTGTAACGGTACTCTGACGGGGATCGTTGGAGCATACGTCAGGGTGTGAACAAGATCTTGAATGGCGGCAAAACGTTCGGCAGGTAAATAAGCGCGCGCTGTTCTCGAATCGAGCCTCGCTCCTATGAAGACCAGATCTTGTGTAGGTTCTGGCGAGGATTTCTGCATGTTTATGAGTAGACCCAGAGAGTGAAAAACCTGAGAGGCTGTTGTCACCATGTGTTTGGCCTCTGAATATGTTTGACCTCTTAGGAGGCAATCGTCCAAGTATGGGAAAATTGTCACTCCCAGTCTGCGCAAGTGGGCAGCCACTACCGCTAAAGTTTTGGTGAAAACTCTGGGTGCACATGCCAAGCCGAAGGGTAGTACTTTGTACTGGAAATGTTCTTGACTTAGCTGGAAGCGGAGAAAACGCCTGTGTGCCACATGGATCGCTATGTGGAAATAGGCGTCTTGGAGGTCGAGGACTGCAAACCAGTCTCCCTTGTTCAACGACGGAATGATGGCATTTAGGGTCACCATCTTGAAGCGATGTTTCCTGAGGTAGCGGTTTAGCTTGCGTAGGTCCAAAATGGGTCTCCACCCTCCTGTCTTCTTTGGGGTAAGGAAGTACCGGGAATAAAAACCTTTTCCCTGGAACTGACTTGGTACCCTCTCTATAGCACCGATATTCAGTAGGCGCTGAACTTCCTGTTTCAGCAAATGTTCGTGAGAGGGGTCCCTGAAAAGGGACGGGGTAGGAGGGGTGGTGGGGGGAATGGATAGAAAGGGGATGGAGAGACCAAATTGTACCACCTCCAGAACCCACTTGTCCGTGGTGATACTGGACCAGTGAGGGAGGTACCGTTTTAATCGATGGTGAAACATGTGTAAAGAGTCCTGTGGTACGTTGAACGTGGGGGTCGTGCTTGCATCCTCGACGGGAAAGTCAAATTTGCTGCTTAGGTGCAGGTTGATTGGATGAACGGTTCGTTTGAGATCTTTTACGTTGAGGACGCTGCCGGAAGCGCTGATTGTTTTGGGGACGTGATTGATTCTTATTGAATGCATAATCGTACCTCCGTTGGTAAGGATAGTAACGTTTACGTTTATAGGGAGGTGTGTACATTCCCAAGGTACGTAAAGTGGTACGGGAGTCTTTGCCAGAATGAAGAACTTCGTCGGTGTTACTAGCGAAAAGCTTCTGTTCATCAAAGGGTAGATCTTCTACTTTATTCTGAAGCTCCCGTGGAGTTCCAGCAGATAATAACCAGGAAGACCGCCTCATTGCGACCCCCGTAGCTGTGGCCCGTGCAGCTGTGTCGGCCACATCCATGGCCATCTGCAAAGTAGTATTACAGGCTATATATCCTTCTTGGACTATGGCTTTCAGTAAGGGTTTCTTGGCATCAGGTAGATATTGTAGTAGCTCTGTAAGCTTTGAGTAATTATCAAAATTGTGGTTAGAAAGGTGGGCTGTATAATTTGCGATTCGTAACAATAACGTAGCCGAAGAGTAAACCTTTCTTCCAAACACATCCAATTTTTTATTATCCTTGTCTTGGATTGTATTCTTATATTGAGGAGCCTTAGCCCTCCGCTGTACCGCCTCAACTACAAGAGAGTTGGGTTGGGGGTGGTTGAAAAGGAAATCCAGTCCTTTAGCAGGTACGAAATACTTTCTATCAACCCTCTTACTAGTTGGGGCAGCCGATGTAGGGGTTTGCCATATTTCGTCTGCCACTTCCATGATGGCCTCATCGATAGGGAGGGCGATTCTTGCCCGTTGTTGCTGTCGCAAATTCTTTAAAAGACGATGTTTCTTCATGGGAACGTCTGTTAACTGTATTTCCTGTGTGTTTGCAACCCTTTTGAATAGGTCCTGGAAGTGCTTCAGGTCATCCAAGGGAGAGGCATCATCTGGAATCATTGCTTCATCCGGTGACGACGAAGGACAGTCAGTTGGAGAAACGTGTGGCCGAGGATCTTCTGTCTCGGACAGTTGGCCCTCTTCTGGTTCTGAGTGATCCTGATGGATGGTTAAGCTTTCTGATGGAGGTGATGAAAACAATCTTTGTGGACGCTCTGGTAAGTGCTGCGCACTGGGTGATAGACAGTTACGTGAAGAACTCCTATAAGATAGGGTAGCGCGACCAGGGTGGGGGCGATCATATTCAGCCCTATGGTAGCGATCATAGTAACGGTCAGAACGTGCTGGTGAAGAGTATCTGGAGGATCTTGAACTGCGAATATAGTAGATCCGTCGTGGCGACCGCCTAGGTGATCTATGCCTTGATGAACTCCTTGGGGAGCGAGAACGTGATGGGGGGCGTCTTGTTTCTATATAGACCGTGTCCCCATGGGAAGGTCCTCTTAGCACTTGATAAGATGGAGAAAGACTATAGTCCCGGTGCCTTCGGTACCTGGGTGGAGAAGGAGACGGTCCTGGAGAGAAGGTAGGCGATGGGGAAAGCGCCCTGTAAGTTTCTCTCTCTGCGGCTTTGCAATGCAGTGAAGCCTTGTCAATTTCTCCTGCTGGTGGAGAGCTCGGTGCCGCACGCGGCTGTAATGCCTCTGTATCGCCACATGGGGGCAGCGTTGACCGTGCCGACGAAGAGCCCGGTGCCGGCAGATCAGCCAGCGGTGCCGCCTGAGAGACTTGGCGGCTCGGCACCGAGGGGTTTAAAATCTCCGCCGCCGGCGCCGCTTGGGCGGCAGTTGGCGGTGCCGGCTTTCGCGCTCCTGCCGATGCTGGTTTCTGCGCGGTTTTTGGAGCCGGTGCCGGTCTCGTCTGACCAGGAGCCCGTTTCTGTCCTGGGACTGCTGACCCAGATGCCTCGTCAGGGCATCTTGTTTTAGTGGTGTCTGGCAGCGATCGAGCTGGGGACACCTTAGCCTTTTTTGTAACGGCTGTCCCGGGAGACGTTGCCCGCCGTTTCTGGGCTGCTATGCCAGAGGCGGGTATGGCATCGGACTCCAGCGCCTTGCCATAAAGAATAAGTTTGAGGCGCAAGTCTCGGTCCTTACGAGCCCTCGCCGTTAACTTGCTACAGTGAGTGCACTTGTGGGGGACATGCGTCTCACCCAGGCACCTCACACAAGAATCATGACCGTCTGATATCGGCATAGGGTCCTGACAGACGGAGCATTTTTTAAAACCGGGGGATCCCGGCATAGTGAATTAAGGAGGAGGGAGAAATTGAGTACTCTCCTCCACTTGTCCCCTCAACTGGCTGTGAGATCCAGTCCGTTTTTCTTCTTCTTTCTTCTTCTTTTTTTTTTTTTTTTTTTTTTTTTTTAAGTAAAAACCAACAAGAACTAATTAACTAATCAGGCTCTGAACTATTTACAAATGTGAAGGCTTCTTTGAAAAAGCTGTTGCGAAGTGAAACTGACAAGTAGGAGCTCTCGTCCGCGACCGAGGGCGGCTGAGAGGAACTGAGCAAGCCGGACCGCGCACAACACATCAAAGGCGCGAACGCCGCCTCGGGCAGTCACGCATGCGCGGTCCGGCGGACCACGGCTCTGATAGCTCTCCGATTCGCGGCGCCGGGACGGGACCCGACACCTGGAGTGGAGCACCCACGGGGCCACTCGAAGAAGAACCTGAAGGACTAAACTGAGGTCCCAGGCTGGAACAGGAGGCCTCATAGGCAGGGAAGTGTTCTGTAAGCCTCTTTGGAAACACTTGGTTGTTGGGAGGGTGAAAACTGATTTGTTATCCATCGGCTGATGAAAAGCTGTAATGGCTGCCAGGTGGATCTTTAAAGAGCTGAATGCAAGGCCCAACTCCTTAAGCTCTACGATGTATTGTAGAATGCCTGCCAGAGGCACGGTGGCTGGATCTAGGCCTTTTTGTTCTTACAACAATGAGAACCTTTGCAACTTGTCAAGATAAGAGTTTCTGATTGTTATTCTGCAACTGTTCAGTAAAATATGTTTGACCTGATCAGTGAATGTGGCTTCTACAGAGGTGAGCCATTGAGGACCATGTGTGGAGGTGTAGTGCCTGGAGGCATGGATGGTGAACTCACCCACCCTCCCGTGTTATGAGATGAGGAAGCAGCAGGAGCCACCACGGTCATCTCTTGGACATCTGAAGCAGCTAAGTATACCATGTCTGCCTGGGCGACTCCAGAGCCATAAGGATTTCTGTGGTTGGATCTGATCTTATTTTGATGGAGGAGTGGAATTGGAGGAAAGGCATAAAGGAGAGGTGTGTTCCATTGTATTGTATCCCCCAGGCAGCGTGTGCCAATGCCTGTGTGTGGACACACTTTGTTGGCATTGGTTGCAAACAAGTCCACTGTAGGACACCCTCAGTGGTAAACAATTGATGGAGGACCGTGAAGTCCATTTCCCATTTGTAACTGGAGTTAAACATTCCTGCTGAGGTTGTTGGCAGTGAGATTGTTTTTGCCCAGTAGGCATATGTCATCTGCTATGAATCAAGTCCAGAGGTGGATGGCCTCTGTGCAGAGAGCATAGGATCTGCTGCCCCTCCACCCCCCGCCTGTAGAACATTGTCACTTGATTGTCCATAAAAGTCTGCACCATGTTGTTATGTATGCGGTGTAAGACATGTTGGCATGCATAGAATGCCACCCAGAGTTCTAATACATTTATGTGCAGGTTGCATTCTTGTGGGGATCACTGTCTTTGGATCATGAGAAGACCTGAATGCACCTCCCAACCCAGGAAAGAAGCATCTGTTGTGATGGTCACGGATGGGGGATGTTAGTGAAAAGGTACCCCAACGCACACGATTTTTGGGTCTGCCCACCAGTCCAGGGAGCATCTGATTCTGGTTGGGATCGATACCAGTTTGTTGATGCTGTTGTATTGTGGCTTGTATACCTTCCTTAAGCACTGCTGCATGGGGCTCATATGCAGTCTAGCATGTAATACTACTGAAGTGGCTGCCGCCATGTGTCCTAGTAACTGCAGGCAAGTCCTTGCTGGGACTTATGGACTGGCTTGGGCCAATGATGAGAGAGGCCCTATATAGTCTGAAACCTTTGTTGCAGGAGAGAGGCTATGGCCTCCACATAGTCAAGGTGAGTGCCGATAAACTCCATTGTCTGAGCTGGGTGGTGTTTGCACTTGGAGAGATTTATCTGTAAGCTAAGGGTCTGAAATAGAGTCTTGGTTAGGGAGATTGCATTTTGTGCCTCTAGTCTTGTGGTTGCTTTTATTAAGCAGCTGTTGAGGTAAGGGAATATTGAAACACCTTGTCTGTGCAGATGTGCAGCAATGACCGCCAGCACCTTTGATAAGACCCTCGGGGAAGCGGAGAGTCCAAATGGCAGCACTGTGCACTGGAAGTGTGCATCACCCACTGCGAATCTGAGGTACTTGTGATGTGCTGGGTGAATGGATATGTGGAAATACGCATCCTGGAGGCTGAGAGTTGACAACCAGTCCTCTGATTAACGTGGGGATTATAGTGGATAGGGTGACTATCTTGAACCATTATGGTCGTATGTATCTGCTGAGCTTCCTAAGATCGAGAATCAGTCTCCATTCCCCCCCAACTTCTTTGATGTGAGGAAGTAGTGGGAGTAAAACCTTTTCCCTTGTAGCAATGTGGGATGGGTTCTACAGCCCCTAGATGGAGGAGGCGGTTGATCTCCTGTGGGAGAATGTTATGGAGATGTGTCCCTGAAGATGGATGGGAAAAGTAGGTAGGAAGGGGGGTAGAAGAAAAGGGGATAAAGTATCTGTTCTTTATAACGTCCAGTACCCATCTGTCAGTCATGATGGAGAACTCCTGACAGCAGAAACGTGCTAGACATTGACGGAATAGATGATCAGGATGTGGTCACCTTAAACTGAGAGGTGTTACCAGACTCTTGACATGAGCTTCAAAATGTTGTCTGGAAGTTGATGGCTAAGAGGTGGAGGGGTGGTCAGGGGTTTTCCTCTGTCTGGTTTGGCATTGCCTCCTTGTTATCAAAATGCCTTTACACCTGGCTAAAAGGTGTAGCTGTACCTCTGAGTAAAGCTTCTTCCCTGTTTGCACTTTACTGTATGAATACCTAGCGTCTTCAAAGTGGCCAGGGAATCTCTGAGTGAATGAAGGGAAGCATCAGTGGTGTAAGCAAATAACGTAGAACCCTGAAAGGGAAGATTTTCTACTGTGGACTGCACCTCCTGAGGAAATCTAGACAGGTGCAGCCCTGATGACCTCAACATCACTGCTGTTGTGTTGGAGCGAGATGCCATGTCAGAGGCATCTAGAGCAGCTTGAAGGGCCATGCGTGAAATCAGGGTGCCTGGCTCTGAACTGCTCTCTTTTGTCTTCTGGAAAACAGTCAATAAAATGTGCCATCTACTCAAAAGTGTGGTGCGTGTATTTGGTGAGCATGGCTGTGTAGTTTGATGTGTGTAGTTGAAGGGATTCAGAACAACATGGCTTCCTCCCCATCAGGTCAAGGAGTTTCCACTCCTTAGGAAGAGGTCCTAGTCATACTCTGTTTCCCCCTTTGGTTCACAGCATCAACCACCAAGGAATTAGAGACTGGATATGAGAACAAGAAGTCAGCCCTTTGTGGTGCGACATAATATTTCCGGTCTGACCTCTTGCAGACTGGCAATATTGTTGTTGGCATCTGCCAGATGGCTTTGGCAGGGGCCATGAGGGCTGGGTGCATGGGCAGGGCCAATTTAGCTGCGGGAGTAGTGTGCAATATACTGGTTAAGTTTGTGCTGCCTCTCAGAGAGGCTGACTAGGGAGACCTGTAGGACACTGGCCATCCTCTTGTAAATCTCTTGGAACGACTTAAAAGTTGTCTCCTGCTGTAGGAGGAAGGGGCATCAAGGTATTGTTGGGGGAAGATGATGAGATGTATGTTGATGAAAGCGAAGAGACAGAAGCCTCATCGTCACCTAATTGGCCTGGGGACGGGGGAACAGCATGGCCTCCACAGGCTGGATCCACCCATTTGGCGGGCCAGATTTGGCCTGCGGAGGCCCTTTTGCCCACCCCTGCTCTAGGTGGTACAGGTGAGGTTGGATGAATCTGTTGTGGTTGCTAGACTCTATAAGGACGCCAAAGATCCCAGTATGGTCAGTTGGCTGGCATTGGCACTGGAAGGGGCAGCTATCGAGGTGGAGCTTGCTGCACTTGCTGCTGCTGTTGAGGTTGTTTTGGGAAGAGTTCCTCGGTGTAACGAGCACCCACCAGGGGCTTGTTGTCTTCATCACTCGATAGTGGCAGTGCCGAACCTGCAGGAGTGGACAGGGTAAACCTGCTAGAGGTGGGCATGCCGTCGGTTCCAAGTAATAGGGTCAACACGAACATCATTCTGAGCTCCACCGTTGTTAAAGGGTGCGGTGCCAGAGGGAGCATGGAGGGTGGAACCACTGTAACCTGCGGTGCAGATGGTACCAACTGTGTGGTCATTTGTGCCCGGTGTTTGTGTTTTCCTCGGTACTGGGGGTGGCATAGGTACCGACAGCACCGAGTGCAACTTAGGTTTCTTCGGTGCTGACAGAGTGTCTGAAGAAACCGTCTCTGACTCTGCCTTCACTGGTACCCAAGCAGAGCTGGGTGGTGCTGGTGGTGCCGACTTTGACTTAGGCTTTTCCAGTGCCCTCTCAACTGCCTTTGTGAGGTCCTTGGATCTTCAGGAACCGTTGGTGCCAGATGGTCCCAGTACCTCCTTGTCCAGTGCCCTAAAGTGGGTTGGTGAAGGGGGAATGTTGGGTGTTTATCTTCATTTTTTTGAGGGGGAGTCACCTTACTTGCTGAATGGGATTTCTTCTTGGATTGATCAGGGGAAGAATTCCTGACACCGGAGTCTGAGGGAGCCACTTTCTCAGACACAGCCACCAGGGAGGGCTGTCGAGGTGGGGTGGAGTCCTCCAGGTCCGAGGCCGGCCTCATGGTGTTTTTCAGGGAGATGAGCTTCAGTTGTAGCTCCACAGCTTTCTGCATACGGGCTGTTTACTGCTTGCAGTGCTGGCATTGGGCCATGGCATGAGCCTGCCCCAGGCATACCACGAGCGCCTGTCAGAAACCAGAATGGAAAGCCTGCAAGACAGGCAGCATTTAAAGCCTGGGGTACCTGGCATTCCAGGGAGGAAAGACTGCCAAGGCAAAAAATGGCCTTAAGAAGAAAAAAGATTTTTTTTTCAAATAATAACTATTTTAACTATTAACTATGAAAAAACCACTATGCTAACTATACTAACAAGAAACAGCTAGTCTTTTGAAGTAAAAGTTGGAGAGCAACTGTGGTTCCAACTGATGCTGCCATCAGAGAAGGAACTGAAGGGACAGTTGGCTGCACAAATGTAGTAGCAGCACTGCACGTGCTGCCTGCTTCACATGCACAGACTACTGGAGGGCACTGCTAACAAAAATCTCTAACAAAGCACACAGTGGCACCCAGACACCTAAGATGGAGCACGTACAGAGACACTCCTTGAAGAACATTTTATTATTTTGGGTAGACACACTCCAGCATGGCCAATATACATGGCAGAGAGTATTATTGCTGGCACATGTATATCCTCTTCATGCATCTGATGAAGAGGGTTCTAGCCAATGAAAGCCTGTGCCCAAATAAATGTGTTAGTCTTTAAGGTGCTACAGGATTCCTTGTTGTTTTTGCTGAGAAATGAAGATTCCCTTCCTCACTCCCACAGCAATCTCTCAGAGGCTGTTCAGCTCTTTGGTAGATTCCTTAGCTGTTAGGGGCTTATAAGTCTAAACAGGCTTGTGAAGACGCTGAAAAGCTGAATAAATTTTGCTGTGATGGGGAAAGTGATGGAAAGACTAGGAAATGAATGCCTTTCCTTAGATGTTATTCTGGGAGTAGTTGAGTACTTGATCAGCATTTTTATGGGGAGCAGCTGCGTACAGGACGGCCAAAGGAGCAGGATGACAAAGGAAGTGCGGGAAGGTGTTTTCAGCATCCACTGGTTTGGGGAATGGTAGGTGGTGGTGATAGAATGGTTACTAATGTGATATTTTCCATCCCACTTTGTAAACTGCCTAATGTCCTTAGGAGATATACAGGAATGATGCCATGTTTTCATAGACTTCAGGGAACTGGGACTTGCTAAGAATATGGAGGAGAAGAAGATAGATAAAGTAACTCAACTTGCGGTTGCTTTTGTTTGGGTTATGCATTTAAGTACAGTTATCTATTTTATTTCTGAATTGTCAAGCTTCCTCTGACGAAATAAGAGTTCTAAATGTGTACTACTCTGCAATGCACTTTAAAAAATTGAATCAGAAAATCAGATAGGATAGAAACCATGTTTAGTAGTAGCAGATTCCCTTTTAATTTGTTGCCTCTTAACACTAACTTTTCTTACTTACCACAACAATTTTGGAAACCGGGTAGATTCTGCAAAACTTCAAATGCTTGTTTACAAAGATTCTTGGTCAAATATTCACATGCAATTGAACACAGAAGATTGTGTCGATTAAGGACATCCATTCTATCACAGGGCCACAATGGTGTATTTATAATCCATTCGGACTCTGAAGTAAACACAACAGAATTGTTTTGAACTAAAATTGGGTATAATAAGTAATAGGCTATGAACATTCTACTGAATACTGACACGGAAGAGAATTTTCAAAACTTCACAGAAAAATACACAATTACTAGGTTTTCATTAAACATTTTACATGGTACTGAAATTGGCTATAACAGCTTGTCTCTTTTAGAGGGTCATTACACTCTTCTAGCACGAATAATGTAGGGTTCAAAATTTGGATTTAGACTTTCTCTCTTTATTGACTTCTCTCTCCCATTCTCTCCGAGTATATCCTGTCTACCACTAATCAGCAGTTAGACCCATTCAGGAGACATGGAGGGAAGAGAAAGAGCAGGGATGGAGTACGGAGAGGGAGCTCGGAGGAAAGGGCAGAATTGGGCGGGAAGAAACTAGGGATGTTAAAATGCATGTATTTTTGTAGACATGTAACTGTTGAATTTTTCAGTGGTTACACATTTACATATGGGGAGGGACAGGTGGAGTGGTTTTCAGTGAGTGGTTTGTAGACCATGCTGTCCCTGAATGTAAAGCTTATGGTCAAAAGGAAAATTTGGCCTTTTAAGATTCTTCTTCAGCTGCATAATGTAAGTGCCCACAAACTGAACTATAACACCCTGAATGGCATTCACACATTGTGGGAAGAGGTCATTTTGCAATGTCTGAACCCCATTTCAAGCTGTGCATGACCAGATGCAATACACAGCTTCATAGGATATGATGCCATTCCTGCTCTCGAGCAAGAAATTGTTAAGCTGGCAAAGGATGTTGGTTTTGAGGTGGGGAGGAGGAGGATGTACAGGACTTGTTGGAGTCTCATGCTGAACTGACTGACTGATCTGGATCAACAACAGATATCTGAAGAAAGCACAGATGATAAGGACAATGTAGAGGAAGACAGGAGTTTTATGACAAAAAATCTCTCCCATCTCTTTGGATTGCTGGATGAAATGGTGAAAAAAGAATGGTGATCTTTTTTGTGAATGATCTGCCAAAGTCTCCTGGGCTCTTAATGATGCAGTGACTTGCTACAGGGAGCTCTACTGTTCAAAGATTTGCGCAGGAGAACAGACTGATAAACTCCTTTTAAAGCTTTCTGGAACCAAAAAGCCAGCCATAGAAAAGCCAGCCCACAAAAACCCAGCTGCCACCTCTACCTGAGTTTAGCATAATTAACACTTTTATACTATATTACTCTTTTATATTTACTGTATTAAAATGTGCTATGTGCTTGAATGGTGTTAGTAGGGTTCTACATTTTTTATCCAATATTTTATATGCAAAATGTATATCATATAACTGATTATTAAAAGGCACATAGTTTAGATGAAAAGAGTATTGACACAGGCAAATGTGGTGACACTGTAAACACATTCCCCCTTTAATTGTTATGAGGAAAAATTCCCTGGTATGTGTCATTTTGGTGTCCACTGCCCTCAAGAACAAACTAACATAAAACATAACATAACATAACATAACATAAGAGGAATTGTCCCAGACTGAGGTGTCATTAGAGGAGGTTTTGGATCAAACTGATAAACTTAACAGTAACAAGTCACTGGGACCAGACAGTATTCACCCAAGAGTTCTGAAAACTCAAATGGGAAATTGCAGAACTATTAACTGTAGTTTATAACCTAACCTTTAAATCAGCTTCTGTACCTAATGACTGGAAGACAGCTAATGTGATGCTAATATTTAAAAATGGCTCTAGAGGTGATCCTTGCAATTACAGATCAGTAAGTCTAACATCAGTACTGAGCAAATTAGTTGACGATATAGTAAAGAATAGAATTGTTAGACACACAGATGAACATCATTGCTGGGGAAAAGTCAACATGGTTTCCGTAAAGGGAAATTATGCCTTACTAGAGTTCTTTGTGGGTGTCAACAAACATGTGGACAAGGGGGATCCAGTGGATCTAGTGTACTTAGATTTCCAGAAAGTCTTTGACAAGGTCCTTCACACCAAAGGCTCTTAAGTAAAGTAGTTATCATGGGATAAGAGGGAAGGCCCTCTCGTGGGGATTGATAACTGGTTAAAAGACAGGAAACAAAGAGTAGAAATAAATTGTCAGTTTTCAGAATGGAGAGAGGTAACTAGTAGTGTCCCTCAAGGGTCCGTACAGGCACCAATCCTATTCAACTTATTTATAAATGATCTAGAGAAACGGATAAACAGTGAGGTGGCAAAATTTGCAGATGATACTCAATTGCTCAAGATAGTTAAGACCAAAGCAGACTGTGAAGAGTTTAAAAAAGATCTCACAAAACTAAGTAATTGGGCAACAAAATGGCAAATGAAATTTAATGCTGATAAATGTAAAGTAACGCACATTGGAAAAAATAATCCCAACTATACATACAAAAAGATGGGGACTAGTTTAGCTACAACTACTCAAGAGAGAGATCTTGGAGTCATTGTGGACAGTTCTCTGAAAACTTCCAATCAATGTGCAGCGGCAGTCAGAAAAGCAAACAGAATGTCAGGAATCATTTAAAAAAGGGATAGAGAATAAGACAGAGACTATCTTATTGCCTCTATATAAAACCATGGTATGCCCACATCTTGTACACTGCGTATGGATGTGGTCGCCTCATCTGAAGAAAAGATATATTGGCATTGGAAAAGTTTCAGAAAATGGAAACAAAAATGATTAGCAGTTTGGAACGGGTCTCATATGAAGAGAGATTCAAAAAACTTGTTTTTTTCAGCTTAGAAAAGAGGAGACTAAGGAGGGATATGATAAGGGTCTATAAAATCCATGACCAGTGTGGAAAAAGTGAACAAGGAAAAGTAACTTACTTGTACCCATAACATAAGAACTAGGGGTCACCAAATGAAACTAATAGATAGAAGATTAAAAAACAAACAAAAGGAAGTTTTTCTTCATGCAGTGCACAATCAACTTGTGGAACTCGTTGATGGAGGATGTTGTGAAGAACAGGACTTTAACAGGGCAAAAAAACCCCATAAAAACAAAAAACCCTAGATAAATTCATGGAGGTTAGGTCCATCAATGGCTATTAGCCAGGAAGGGTAGGAATAGTGACCCTAGCTCCGGTTTGTCAAAGGCTGCAAATGGATGACAGAAGAGGGATCATGTGATGATCACCTGTTGCGTTCACTCCCTCTGGGGCATCTGGCATTGGCCACTGTTGGGAAAACTGGATACTGGACTAGATGGACCTTTGGTCTGACCTAGTATGGCCCTTCTTATGAGGAAATATTCCCTGGTATGTGTCACTTTGATGTCCAGTGCCCTTTTCAAGAATACAACCCTGATATATACAGGGTATCCCTGATATTATATTTGAGTTTATTTAACTTCAAATCTTGAGTCTAATAAAATAACATTACCTCTCAATACCCATGTTGCTCCATCCAGACTTCCACTTTTAAGAAAGATTTCTGCAGCAGCATTAACAATTTGGCATTTTGATGCTAACCTTTCTGGACCAATGAGTCCTTTCAAGTTTGTGAAATGAACCTGCAGTTCATGTAGTTTATCCAAAACTTTCCTGCCCTAAAGCAAGAGAGGAAAAAAAGCAGGGTGCAAATGAATAATTGTCAATAATTAAGCTATGTGTAGCAATATTAGTCAACTGTTCTGATTCTAGGACCAGGTTTATCTTAAAAATAAAATCAATTTTAATATGTATTAAACATGCATATTTTAGTAAGTTTATATGCAATACATATGAATTTCAAAGCACAGAACTTTTTCATCTTTTCAAATGGAGAATCATACCAAAGATGTCATTTGGTGCATTCATTGCATGATTAATGAATTCAACATTTTTAAATGCATGATTTTAAAAAATACAAGTAGTAAGAGTGCACTATAACTCTAAAATCTTTCTTGTTTTAGAAGTAGAGATTACGAATCAGGTGAAAAAAAGATCAGTAAAGCTTTGCTGTCTTTTCACTTGCCTGAACTGTTTATAACAATACACAAATAAACCTCAAAAATACTTAAATACTTAAAATTTGTCCTATCAACTAACTAAGAGCCTAATTTAAATTGATCATGGTATACTCGCTCCCACATTTCAGGAGAGGAAATAAAACATTTTAATTGTAGTTTCTCTTCCATTTAAGGAAAATATTTGAACATCATTCAAATTTAATTCCTTTTAATGATTATCCTTACGGGAAAAAAGACTAATGGTGTTAGTTGATATGAACACTCTATGCAATTCTTCAGATATTGTGTTCAATAATTAAAAGTACACAAAATGTTTAAGCCTTAATTTAGATTTCAGAAAAAGAAATTTACCTAAAATATTAGAGAAATTAGACTTTTTTTCTTAAGGCTCATCTATAGTGTTTTAAATGTTCAAAACTTTGTGTTATTGCAGAAGAATCAAGGAAAAGCTGACTGTAAATGGTCAGGGTTAGTTACACTATCCAAGATGAATGAAGTGTAAAAAAAGATTTTTTCAATTAATATTCTAATCTGTTAATAGTTACAGACAGACTGAACTGTGATTTTATTCTGAAAAGCGAATATGCAAAAACATAACATTTATTGATTATATCAGTTACACCTTCTGTATTAGTCAGCTGTATTTGCTTACGTTATTGAACTAAAAAAAGTTTTTAGTGCTTTTTAATAGTTAGGACTGCAAACTGGATTTTGCTCCTTTACTGTATATCTATAACAGAACTGATTACTAAGTTGCATCAATTGCTCCTGTGCAAATCTGATAAAAAGCTCAACTACACAGTAGTCTTTCCAGGCATAATTTGGTCTGCAGGATCCCTATTTCAGGGGCTGATGTGAAAAAGATAACCCAGATTGATTTCTGTATCCCTATTGAGTTTGCAGAGCTTGAAGTTAGGAAAAAGCATGTTTTTACTTCTGCATATACAATATGGAAATCAGATGCAGTTAAGTGCAGAACATCTATGACAATCAGAATCACTTCAAAATAGAATGATATGGCATATCTTTAAGTAGGATTGACAACAAATATTTCTTTTTCAAATTAATCTTTTCAATTAGAAAAATTCAGTTTAAAATTTTCAAAAAAGTGCCAGTCTCCCCATCAAATTATTATAATCCAGCAAAATACCTTTGACCATTGCTGTATTGTGTGATAAGAATAGATTATACTGATCCCAATCCTTCCAAGGAAATCTTTGTCTGCTTCATTATGTTGTGGATTTTTGATAACTGGTTGGAAAAAAAAGAAAAGATTGATGACTGCTATTTTTCAAATCCTCATCCAAGGCTTTTTTTTTTTTCAATGTAAGTTAAGTCTAAAGAAAATGTACATTCTAAAATATTTTCTCAATTATGTAAAATACATTTTTGGAACATCTGGGACCAGGTGCAAGTATTTCTTATGTCTTAATACAAAAGCAAGGGTAATAAATCCATTAACATTGTTATTCATATTCTCCCATGACAATAGGACACCTTAATAAATTACAACAATATAGAACAAGTTTTTGTTTTTACAGTGAAGTCTGTGACACTGAAAGCTTACCAAAATGACCTTACTAGGGAATGAAGTCTAGTCACAGAACTGGCTTAGAATGGGTGTTAGTATGGCAAACTTCTCCATACTGTGCTACCAATCTGCCTCACCTGTATTATGGAAGTAAGTATTCTTTTAATTCACAACTCTTACAAAGACCTTTATCCCTAAAGGGATTAATTCTGCAAAACACATTATTGATTCTGACAACCCCAATTTACTAGGAATGCATCCAACACTAAGGTCGCTGCTCTCAAACAAAATCTCTGACATCTCCTGTTGCTGATAGATGCAAAAAGATCGATTACAGGATTCCCCCACAACCTGAAAAGATGTGTTACTACTTTGTCCATCAAAGAACATTCATGTGCTTGAGAAGTTAGCCTGCTTAGATGACCTGTCAGGGTATTTTGTTCCTAGATACATTAATTGATATGGGTTGAATTTCTTGTTTTATCCACCAATATACCAAATATACCTCAACTCTATGCACAATTGTAAGGAATGAGCTCTGTCTTGCTTGTTTGGATAGTATATTGCTGTCATATTTTCTGCCACCATCAACATTCCCATGGTGTTTGATCTGAAGTAAGGATGTCATTGTATAGATGACTACAGGATTGATAAGCCTGGACTTATAGGTTAATCTTGTTGACTACATGCACTCTCCCCACCCCAAGAGCAGAAGCAAGAGCCAGTACCCATGAGAACTTGGCTCAAAAGCCATCTCTCCATGAGCACTGGATCTGCCTGCCTCCCCACCTTTGCACTGTTGCCTCTGATAGAGGGGCAGCTGTGTGGATGGTGTGTGTGGGGGGGTAAGCTAGAGCCAATATGCACGGGAAGCCGGCATCCCAGCAGGCTCCTTCTGCGTGCCGGCTCCACAGACCTGCCTGCATCTCCCCCTCCCCCCCCCCAGTCTCCCGGCCTCTTACAGAGGGCGGGGGGAGGGGACACAGGCAGGACTGAAGCCAGTGCTGGGGGGAGCTGGCTTAAAAGCTGGATTCCCCCAATACCTCAGTGCCACCTTTCCCCCCCCCATGCTATGCTGTTGCCTCTATCAGAGGCAGCGGTGCTGGGGTAGGGGAGGCTACTACAAAGCAGCTTCTGACTGCGGCAGGCCTGAGCTCTCCGAGGACAGCCATTTTGTGGAGCAGCCTCTGTCCAGGGGGCAGGGGGAATTTCCCAAGCTCTCTGCAGACAAGAAGCTGCTCCACTTTTCACGAAGCAGCCTCTGTCCATGGGGAGCTCAGACCCCCCATGAACAGGAGCTGCTGCCACCCCACCTGTATCAGAGGCAGCAGCATAGGGCAGCAGACAGCCAGTCTGCAAGGGAGCTGGTTTTAAACTGACTCTCCTCACAGACTGGCTCCCCCCGACACCCTGCCCTGCTGCCTCTGATACAGAGGCAGTAGTGCAGGATGGCAAGGGGCTTCCTGGAAATGGGGCCAGAAACGCACTAGCTCCCCAGCCATACCTCTCAGGACTATCGAATAGTCGTGCAACTGTTAAGATTTCACACGGTTACACGACTATTCAATTACATATCTAACATCCCTAACATGAAGCAGAAATTATTTCCATTTGGGGGCAGGAGGGAAGAAGTAGTCTAGCTCTGAGCCCCAACAGAGCTGACTGCTGGAGCCTCACTGCCCACCACTGAGAGGCTGGACGCAGGCTCCCTATAGTTCAGATGCTGCCAGGGTTCTCAGCTTCCTACTCCACATGGAGCTGTCAGACCACACATTGCCTCTCAAGTCAGTGCAAATGTTCCTGATGGGGACACGCACCACTGACAGAAAGAAGTTGTGTGAATATGAAAACTGCAGTAATTACTTGTGTAGTGTAAACCTAAGCACCACTGGTGGCAGAGAGAGATTGTTCTCAGTTTTAAGGTCCTGAAGCAGTGGAAGCACCCTGCCCTTTTACTCCATCACCCTGTTCACAGAGGGGAGGGGCAAGGGAGATGTGAGTTACTATTGCTAGCTAGAGTTTTAGGCTGCACTGGCTGGAGCACCCCATGACTACTAATATGCAGAAGATATTCAAAGATAGTGCCTTATTTCTTATCATAGGTGTGCATAATGGCACTAAGGATATGTTTTACTTATAACACTAAAATGGCACAGACACTTGCCTACACACTGTTGGGAGAGCTTCTCCCATCCAAGCCAGTAGTCCACATCCCCAAGACGCAGTAGCTATGTCAATGGGAGAAGCTGTCTCCTCCAGTGGTTTAGTTGACATGCCTACATTTTCCATACTGTGTAATGCAGGTATACCAAAATAAGTTTGTAGTATAGACCACGACTATTAAAGTGAAAATTGGAGAGAAAAATTTCTCAGTGAGGAAATGAAACATCAATGTTCAAGAATTGTTTGAAATGTGTTTGCAATTAATATGTGTAACCCTTCTGCCAGAATATGTGTAGCACCAGCAGCAGCCAGGGCTGGGTTCAATATCCAAAGGTTCCTCTCCATCCATCCAACACAGAACTGCGTTGAGTAGTAGCCTGAGATATCCGCATGCAGTAACCTGGGATATTCACACAACACCCCTGGACGTCTCTGGGAGGCAATGCTTCCATACTTGCAAACACACAGTCTGAGTGGAGAAAATAAACCTTTAATAAAAGGGGAGGGAAGTAATGTGGCATTAATTTGGGAAAACACCACAGAGTTCATAATCAAAGCCATGAGTAAACTTCCCAGCTCAGGTAGGCTGGGCAATGTCTTTTTCCTCTCTGGCTATCAAGTCCCGCAATGTAGGATGTTCCCTTCAAATGCCAATTTTCTGCACCCTACTCAGTCGCTGCCCTTGATCAGGGCAGAACAGAGTTCAGAGGTGTATCTGCAGAGTTCACCTCCCATCCTGAGTGGTGGGGTGGGGAAGGAAGAAGGCATCTCACCCGCTCTTCTGGTCACTCGCCATCTACCTGCTTCCTGCTCTTGGGCACTGCTCTGCTGGCAATTTGTTGCCCCTCACTGCTACCATTCTGCTGGCCACTCCTTATGCCTCTCCATCACCACCCTGATCATTGCATCTTCCACTGGCTTGTGATGGATTTGGCTCTGGGCCAAACCTAGTTATTTCAGCTCTCAGTGATTTCAGCTCTTGGCCCAAAGCACAGTCTAGCCACAAGAGATTCCAGCATCCACTGGAGTAAATTTACATATAAAAGAGACTCCTTATGGAGTCTTATCTTTAACACTATCATTGAAACAGTGGGGAGAAACAGGTTGAATCAGTCTTACAGCTCACATGTGAAGGGCATGCAGCCTGCTGACTCCCTCCCCAGCTTAATCCATAGGGCTGTGGAAGACAAGCCTCTGTCCATCCAAGTGTAATTACAGATAGGGTTTAACTGTGTTAAACAATCTGACTTTTCTGCATTCTCACAATAACTGCAAACATTGATATCTTACAATTTCTGCATTTTAGGCTTAACACAGTTTGTGACACCGCAACAGCCAAATTGGTTACAATGGGCAAAACACCATTCTAACAACTGAATATCTAGCAGGCCTAAGCAAGCTGAGAGACCTGTATTTATATAACCACGTCCAGGATTTCTTTCCCATTCCAGCTGCCTGTAATGGAAGCATTGATTCAGACCTTGCTTACATATATATGTTGTCAATAATTTGGAGTCTCAGAATCTTTTGAACTTTTAAAACATTTAGGTTCACCTTCAAGTTTAACTGAAATTGTCCAGAAGCAAGATATACATTTTCATTAGCTAATACTACACAAGCTTCATCTTGAATCTAGCAAATAGGATAGTAATTGTGCAAGAACCCATGAAACACAGCAGTCTCTAGAAGAATCAGATTGTGTGTTAAGACTACTCAACCAATATGCACCATCTATCAAAAAATGCTCTATGGAAGATATATGTTGGACCATTTAATGAGTTGATGGTTATTCTGATAAAGGTTTTCACCAAACTGGGACCATTTTCTCTCTTTGTTGAGCATTAATGCTACTGAAACTGGAAACATGCCTGTGATGCACACTGCAAATTAACTCAACAGCCAGTCAACTAAATAAGTGCATACAGAAGTCTTTTGTGGACTGCCATTACATTTGAGTATCTGATAATTCTTGAAATTAGAAATACCCAAAAGGAAAATTTTGTATTGATAATGATTTTAACTTATACAAAATCATAGTTACATCTATGTGTTGGTCTGCTGGATATAAAGCATGCATCATGACAAGAACTCCAAACCAACTGCATATGCTTAATAAGAGAATTATGCAGTGTATTATCACCATCCTGAATTTAAATCTGTGGTGTCCAACCAATAACCACTGTAGTGGCTACTGATATAGTGAACTATCAACACACAACCATCCAATTAGCCACATGGTTCAAGCCAAATAACCACACTCAACCAGCCAAATAGCTACATGTGGCTAGTGGCTCACGTGTTGGACACCACAGATTTAAATCTTCTGAGAACCTAAATAGGACAAAAATCTCCCTGTTTTTTGGAAACAGACTCTCCCCCACCCCTTTTCCCAATACTGCTTTAGAAACTTAGAATGTCCTGCATGGAAAACTTCATCTGAACATTCCAGGGGGAAAAGTTTAGGGCAGCATGATACGGAAATAGTGTAACCTCTGAATAATTTCCAGAACATATTTGCTTTGAACTCCCAGACACATTTTAAAATTTGATGTGTGACAGATGGAAGTAACAAAAGATGTGCTAAGAACACAGGAAGTATACTTTTTTGCCTCTCTGCCTCCACACAAATAGCCTTCCTCTGGAACAATCTGTGAAGACAATCCAATAGTTACTCATGTTAGTTTTGCTACTTGTGGACCAAAAAAGGGATTGTTTAATTTTTTACAAAAAAATGATTCAGTCCCAATTCAGTGTGCATTTAAAGTATTATAGTTTCAGAAGAAAATAATATATTTTCCAGCTTAAAAACACTAATCTGTGAAATCAACTATTCCTCCTTAACTCTGAATATTCTCTGTTGAAGGCAAGAGCACCAAAGGCAAGACAGCCTTCCTACTGTAATTGATGTTATTTCTGTGTTGGTCAGAGTGACCAGGGTTTCGAACGCAATGTAGAGCACTATTTGTACAACACTAAGGCTGCTCAGCAGCAGCTGTATTTAGAAGAGGTGGTTACTCACTTTGATAGTAACTGACTTTCTTCAAGATGAGAGTCCCTGTGGGTGCTCCACATTAGATCAGTGTGCTGCCGCCAAGCCCTACATAGGAGATTTCAGAGCAGTATCCCTGGGGCCATTCATGAGCATATCTGCACCCGCATACTCCTAAGTGTCAGGCATCGCACATACATGAGCACCCCCTCTGCCCCACTCAGTTTCTTCTCTACCCTCAAAGAACATCAGTTACTATCAAGGTGAATAACCTCCTCTTCTTTTTCAAGAGATGTTCCCGTAGGTGCTCCATATTAGGTGACTACAAAGCTATTTCTGGCTAGGGAGGTAGGGATTTCAGATCTGGCAGAAATGCGGTGGAAAGGACTGCCTTTGAGAGTTCCAGGTTGGATGGCACAACTCAGCACACATGGCCATGACTTCTAATATATTCATAATTTCCAATACTTCAAGTCCCATGGGCTTCAGTTCCCATGGATGCAAAAGAGCAACAGCATGGAGTGTCTGAGAGATTTTGGACTTCATCAAGGTGGTGTAGGGAGAGGAATCCATTCTCTCTGAGCTCTGAACTAACAAAAGAAACATGGACATTTACTCAAAGATCGCAAACTGCTTGATGGCCAAAGGATATTCCAGGGACGCCCAGCAGTGCAGAGTCAAAACAACGGAGCTGAGGCAGTCCTACCACAAGGCAAAGGAGGTGAACGGAAAGTCTGGTGCTTTACCACAAACATGCCGGCTCTATGAACAGCTGGGTGTGATTCTGGAGGAGGAGTCAACCACTTTCACAAGCCTGACTGGAATCCAGCCAAGACACTCCTGGCATCAGTATGGAGAACAGTGTTGTGGCAGTGGAGAAGGAGAATGGCTAGCCACAGATGGACGAGAGTCTAAAACTTTTTCATCACATTGAAGCCAGTCCCCTCTTCCCAGGACATTACCCCAATGAGCACCAGTTCTGGGGAGGACATTTCTTGTGAGTTCACAATTCTATTCTTACTACAAGTGGGTTAAAGCAGCTGGGTATGATGTGTACTGTGCTTTGTGCCTACAGAGCATGGGGGGGGAGGGGGGAGAGGCAAAAATGCTTGATAATGTGCCTGCACATGAAGTAGGAATCTTCCCTGCATGTCTCCATTACGAAGTCAGATAGGAAATCTTTGATCTTGCTCACAAGGCTTCTGGGGAGGCCAGCCTTATTCTTTCCTCCACAGTAGGACACCTTCCCATACCAAACCACCAGTAAGTGGTCTGGTGTCGATGAACCACAAAACACTGCAACATAAGGCCCAGGTTTCTGGCCACATTCAGTCAGCATCTGCTCCCTATCACTATGTGATTCAGAGAAGACAGAAATCTTGCATGGCAACCTGGATGAGGAAGGAGGGGAAGCTATTAGCTGTTGCCTCTGCTGCTAGCATTGCTTCAGCCTCTGGCAACCCCTCCCTCCCTCCTGGTGCATAGCCGGACCTGTCCCCCCATTCCACCTGCAGGCTCCTACCCTGAAAGGCCCTTTACCATGCCTGCCTGCCTCTAAACTACATGAGTCCAGATGCTCCCTTGGGAGCTCTATGTACATGCGGTACAGCGGCCACTTTAAAGCAAAACTTTGGCTTTGCACAGAACACATTTTCATTGGCCTTACAGTAACCTTCACTGTATATTAACAGATTAGGGTTAGGCTTAACACAATGCATCTCTTGTAACGTGTGCCCTTATAAATTTTCGTTACAGCAGGAACAGCAGCTGGCTTGCTGTGTACTTCCCTGGATCTAGCAGCTGTCCACCCAGCGTAGATCTGGAGGCAAAAACGGACAAGGGAACATATGTTCAAGGAGCAAATGGATTGCATGAATACGCTCATGGAGGATATGCAGACAGAGCGCCAGGAGAGGATCACAGAATGCCAAGAGAGGAAAGTGTGGAGGGAACTGCAGGCAAAGCAACAGGAGAGTCTCTTTGCCTCCCTGACGACAGTGATGGAGCACCTGGCTGCATTCCTGGAGAAGGCCTCCTCCCAGAACTCTGGCCACCCCAAGCAGAATAACTTTCCCTCCTTCCCCAGCTTCATAACATCCATTCCCAGGGTCTCCAAGACATGGGGGGGGGGGGGGGGGAGGGGGGAGGGGGGAGAAGGGGGAGGGCGGGAACTCAAGAGTAGCCTTAACCTTCAGGACCTCGGGAGGCAAAAGGCTATCCTCCTCATGTTTCTGAGCTGCCCACCTTTTGGGTTCCCACCATATACTTCTTTTATTTCCTGGCTGTTTTCCCTAAATAAAGACACATGATCTCTGAACAACAGTCTCTTTATTGCTTGTACTACAGGGGTGGGGTGGGGGATTACAGGCAACAGTGAATGTCAGGGACACCTTGTTGTGAGCAATGTGTATAAGTCTCAAAACTGCCCGTTCATGAAACTGTCCTTCAAAGCCTCTCTAATTTGCACTGCCTCATGCTGTGCTCTCCTTATTGCCCTGGTGTCTGGCTGCACAAACTGTCTGCCTAGGTGCTCTGTCTCAGCCCAGTCCCTCCTCTTCCCGCCAGATAACTTTCCCCATTGCTCTTGCAATGATTTTGGAGCACATAGAAGGCTGACATCATAAAGGGAATGTTGAGTTTGCTGAGCTCCAGCCCAGTCTGAGCCTGTAGTTGAACCACTCTTTACTGGGGTCCGGACTGCCTGCCTACAGCTTCATGAGCCCCGGGAACAAGGGGTAGGCTGGGTCGCCAAGGATCACTATTGGCATTCCACCTCTCTGATTCTGATTTTCCAGTCTGGGGAAAAAAGTTACAATGTGCATCTTTCTGAAGAGACAGAAGTTCCTAAAGATGTGAGAGTCATGCACCTTTCCTGACTGTCCCACGCTGATGTCAGTGAAATGGCCCTTGTGATCCACCAGTGCCTACAGCACCATGGAGAAGTACCCCCTGACGTTTATATATTCCTTGGCAAATTGGTCAGGGGCCAAGATTGGGATGGGCGTTCTGCTTATCGTCCCCTGCAGTTACGGAACTCCATTGTGGCAAAGTCATTCAATATGCTAGCCACGTTTCCCAGAGTCACAACCCTCCAAAGCAGAATGGTATTGATCGCCTTCACTACTTGTATAAAACAGCCCCCACTGTAGAATTCTCCACTCCAAATTGATTCTCAATTGACCAGTAGCTGTCTGGGGTTGCAAGCTTCCAGAGGGCTATTGACACATGCTTCTCCATGGTCAGAGTGCATCTCATTCAGGTATTCTGATGATTCAGGGCAGGGGAAAGCCATTCACAAAGTTCCAAGAAAGTGACTTTGCGCATTCGGAAGTTTTGCAACCACTGTTGATTGTCCCATATCTGTATCACAATGTGGTCTCACTAGTCTGTGCTTGTTTCATAGCACCAGAACTGGTGTTGCACTGTGTCCACAGGATTGAATGGCAAGCTGTGCTTGCATCAGCACAAGGGCTTGTGTGAACAGCGGTGCCATGCCAACCCGAGATTCATCATCCTCTTTCTGCTGGAGCGACATGTGTATGCTCTCATAGTACTGCACCATTAGGCAGATATCAGCATCATTATGGTTTGATGCAAAATGGGATTCATACTCATGCTGCTGTGGCATCTGAGCCTGCAATCAGGGCAAAAAAGGGCGCGAAAAGACTGCTTCGTGCTGATCTCAAGCAAGGGTGCATGGACTAGATGAGTGCATTATAGGACACATATTACATGAACCTGTATCCACCCGCTGCAATATTTGGTCCCAACAGGCACTGGGAGCATAACCCAGAATGTAAAGCTATCCACAGCACATTGCTCTCTGAGTCTATGGAAGGTTCCCTAATGAGGACACAGTACTTCAGACTATATTGAATTCTTCCCCCAAGTGAGGACATGGACCTTCGACTCGCAAAATCGGGTGACCAGAAAATTGACCATAAGAGATTCGACCTTATCTTGTAATGTAGACATGGCCTAAATTACAATAGGATTTCATCCCAAAAGGAGTTGTTATATTGGATTAGAGAACTTGATAATTCCCTGTTCTTGTTTGCAAGACTGTAAGCCCTTCAAAGCTGGGATCCTGTTTTCTTTTTTGTTTGTGTTGTACCTACCACAGAGGGGCTCTTATCCTGAGATCTTAGGAAGCTCTCATCATAAAAAATTTCAATCTCATTGTATTTTCTTTAAGTACAGGAGACATTCTTGCTCCTGTTTTCTCACTGGCTGCAGAGATCATAAGTAACTCGGGCTGAAAATGCATAGTTAAAAATAAAGCAGTTTGAGGAAACTATGAGAATTTGCTTGCTTTCTGGGAAATGAAATAAGAGTATAGGAACCCTTAGTGTTAAGGCCAGTTCTTTTTTAGACACCTTTTTTGAATGAAAAGGATTCTGGCTAGGACAGATGTTCATATTACTTTTTTCAAGACGGCTGAAAACACAAGCAGTGAAATGCTGCACAGTGACATAGACCTAGCAATATAAAACACAATATATACCAAGAACTTTTATATAAATAATTTAAAGAGCAAGGGAAGTGGAGAAGAAAGGGGACATACTGTGCTCTGTCAGTTTGAACAATTGTGGAGTCTGTTTCAGGGGTTGAAATTCTTTAAACCATCTCACATTGCATGCTACTACAAAATGTGTTTTCCTCCTCAATTAATAGTGTTTATGCATACATCATATTACATTGCTGCTCCAGAAACACTAATAATTTAAATTTCTGGGTTCAATTTAAGGTGTTTGCTTTTCTCACAGAAGTCCTCAATGGTTTGGTCATGTTATGTTCACTTAGGAGCCTACACCTGCTTCTCCCTGTGTCATTACCCACAATGGAGGAAAGCTGTTGGGTCTCACATTTGTTTATCTAGAGCATTCTCAGTGGAGGGCTCTCAACTCTGAAGTATGTTTCTCTTCTTGGCCTGTTTCAAGCAAAGTTTGAATCTTTTAGGACCAACAGATGTTCTCTGATTTTTTTTTTTTTTGGCTACTCTTGGGCATGTTTACTTAATGTTATTTTACACATAGCAAGAAGAATTTTGATTAGTGCACAATGTACATTTAAATAAACAAGGTCAAGAGAATGGTAGTGTTACAATTCAGCACATAATTCCAGTTTTCTTCTTATACCTGTTCAGTGTAGAGAATGAATGTTAAAGTGTCAAATGCAATATATAAGTTTTACTTATTATTTTACCTGCTTCAGCAAATTCACAAAAAGGAACTCCTGGTCTCTCTTCCTTGGAGTCTCTTGTTAGTATGTCAGCAATACGTAACGTCAATTTCTGAAGGTCACCAAAATTTTCACATCCTAGTCTCATATTAACATACAAAGTTCCCAATTTGGCCCAGTCACTTTTTTCTTTACAGTGCTGTTAAAGTCAAATAATAAATGTAAATAAGCTTGCTAAAGAACACCACATAGTTATCATTATGTATTATAACTTGAATGGTACAACTAGCAGGAACTATTAGGTGCTCAAAATCCACTTTGTACAAATTCTCCTCTTATATTCTCAAATGAATATTATAACCTTCTGAACATCTCTCTCAATGATCTCTCAACCAGCTTATAGTAAGTTGTTTTACTGCTCTTATTGTGTCTAGGTCAGATAAGAAAATTAATTCTAACTTCAATTTAAATACATTAATTCTTGTAACATCTGACTAGTCGCAAGTCATCCCCCTTTGTATTATTTTAAATGTTCATACTGTTTAATGTAATTTCTTCACAAATCTATTAGTATTTCCTCATAAATAATATCTTCCAATCCTGTTTTCTTTGTTGTTATTCTTCATGCTGTTTTATTACCAATCTTGTTTCAGTGAAAAATCCTTAACTGAAATAAAATGAGGTTCCTAACACTACTGGCAAAGAAACATTAATAGTATTACTAGGGGGCTATGCCGTCCTGTTTGCTACGCTCGCCAACCCCTCTCGAGGGTGTAGGCAAACCCAAGCTCTCCCCATGGCCACATGGGAAGGCAAGGCTATGGCTGTGCCAGCCTGGACCCCTTCTCCCTTCCGCACATCCCTGCCGTGCCAGCCCGGTCCCTTGCTCCTTCCCTGCCATCAGCCTGGACCCCTTCTCCCTCTGCCCCAAGCCCTCCTCCCCCTGCAGCCTAACCCTCTTCCCTTCCCCCGGCTGATGCTGTGGCTCAGCTCTCTCCCACTGGCGGCTGAGGGCTGGGCTGGGCCAAAACCGCAGCCGGGCCTAGCTCTCTCCACAAGACCACTGGGGGATTGGGCTGGGACAAAGCCGTGCTGTGGCCAGGCCCAGCTCTCTCCCCATAGCTGCCAGGTAGGGAGTTGGGCCAGGCTGAAGCCGCGGTACAGCCAGGCCCAGTTCTCCCCCCTGCCAGCCTCGGAGAGTTGGGCTGGGCTGAAGCTGTGGCCAGGCCTGGCTCTCTCCCCAGCCTCTGGGGGCTTGGTCCAGGCTGAGGCCAGCCCTAGCTTCTCCACCCCCAGCTGCCAAAGAGAGCCAAGGCCTCTCTCCAGGCCCCATACTCTCCTCCTGGCCACCAAGCACAGGGAAGAGGAGAGGAGGGTGGCAGAGCAGCCTAGAACTGGGAAAGAGGAGGGGGAAAGGAGGGAAGAAGCAGGAGGGATGCAAAGTGACGTGATGACCTCACTCTGTCATTCTGCAGGAAAAGTTTTACACACACCCCCCCCCCTCAGGAGGCACATACCAGGTATTTTGTTATAGTCTCATATTGCAAGTTTCTATAATCTGCTTTCCATGTCTGCTATGCATGTTCAACTTACTCAAATATTTTTCTACAATATTTCTATCACATTATCTCATTTTATATTTTTATTTAACATTGACACTTTCCAAATGTATACTATTAGAGTTGTTTATCAAACCAGCCCATCAAAATTTAAGTCTTTATTTTTCTTGTATAGCAAGCACAGTACATGTCACATGGAAGTTTCTGTATCATCTGAAAATTTGATCAAACAGCTTCACAAACTAGATACATTTATAAACAATATTTAATATCATTTCCCATAACATGCTTTCTTAAGCTCTGTTCTACTCTGAAATGTGACTTTAAAAGCGGCATTGTGTGGTTTCATGTTTAGTGAGTCTCAATTTTCATACTGCATTTACTCAGTTTTTCAAGTAAAGAGTTTCTGGAGTAATAATTTAACTTGAAAATTGAGTGAATGTCATTTAGAAAGAATTGATAAATAACAAACCTGTTGATGTATATGTGTTTAAACAAACACACTTTTCAGAGAATGATTACACTTATCTATCAGTTCTGATGCATTTACTGCCTTCTTAATGAGACTAGGTCTACAGTAGGAAATTAGGTCAGTAGAACTATGTGTAAAAAAATCTGTACGCAGTTAAACTGACCTAATTTCTGGCATATGGCAGTGCTAGGTCAACAGACAAATTCTCCTGCCAATCCAGCTACTGCCTTTTAGGCCGATGTGAAAAGCCCTCCCGTTGGCATAGGCATTGTCTTCACTGAAGTGTTACGAAAGTGTAGCTGTAGTGGTGCAGCTCTGCCATTGTAACGATTTATGTGTAGATAAGCTCTAGAAAAAGGACTGAAAGAGCAATATGGTTAGTTGAAATTAAAAACCAGACTATAACTACATAAACTGGAATGTAGCTGCCTCTTCAAATGGTTAACTATACCATTTCCTATTTGAAATACAGGAATACAGGCAGTCCCTGAGTTACACGGATCCGACTTATGTCGGATCTGTACTTACAAACGGGGCTTTTCTCGCCCCGGAGGACGCGGGCGGCGGGACTGCCCAGACGCGCCGCGGTCCCGCCGCCCGCGTCCTTCGGGGCGAGAAAAGCTGCTCCGCGTCTCCCTGGTCTGCTGGGGAGAGAAGGGGTGCAGCTAGTGCGCCCCCCTCCCCAGCAGACCAGGCTTTCTCGCGGACGCCTGTGGTAGAGCAGCTGGGGCGCTGCCGGTTGGTCCTGCAGCGCCGCTCCTCGGCGCTACTTGACCAACCCGGCACCACCCCAGCTGCTCTGCCCCAGGCGTCCTGATTCAGCCACTGCTGGTCAGTTTCAGCAGCGGCTGAATCAGGACGCCTGGGGCAGAGCAGCTGGGGTGCTGCTGGGTTGGTCCAGTAGCGCCGAGGAGCGGCGCTACTGGACCAACCCAGCAGCACCCCAGCTGCTCTGCCCCAGGCGTCCCCAAGTCAGCCACTGCTGAAACTGACCTGTGGCTGACTACAGGAAGCCTAAGGCAGAGTTGCTCTGCCCCGGGCTTCCTGGAATCAGCCGCTGATCAGTTTCAGCAGCAGCTGACTTGGGGACACCTGGGGTAGAGCAGCTGGGGTGCTGCCGGGTTGGTCCCTGCAGCGCCGAGGTGCGGCGCTGCGGGGACCTACCCGGCAGTGCCCCAGCTGCTCTGTCACAGGCGTCCAGATTCAGCTGCTGTTGAAACTGATCAGCGGCTGATTCCAGGAAGCCCAGGACAGAGAAACTCTGCCTCAGGCTTTCTGTAGTCAATCGCTGGTCAGTTTCAGTAGCGGCTGAATCTGGACGCCAGTTCCGACTTAAGTACAAATTCAACTTAAGAACAAACCTACAGTCCCTATCTTGTACGTAACCTGGGGACTGCCTGTAAAGCAATGGTGCTTGTTCCCACAACTGAAAGTGTTGTTCTTGACTCTCTGCAGTTAGCCTTATTATGCACAGATAGAATGATCACTTTTTCAACAAGAGATTATCATTTATTATTCCTGTCAATGTCCTAGTTCTGAATATTGCTCAAAATACATATATCTTGCATTATTTTTACTTTCACTGGCTTTCAAAACCAACAGATTTATATCTACTTTCTACATACATGATATATGCTTGAACTCAAAGAGGGCAATTATGCTCCTAACCAGAACCAATATTCAAAATCAATGCCCCTATCAGTTTTAACATTAAATCATCAATGTTTTAGTATTTTAATATTACCATAACCTTTTAATATAACCAAAAGTACACTGTGAAAATAAATTAGCGCTTGACATATGAAACTTCAAATTAATCAGATCATAAATACTGATTTGTTGCCATGTCCAAAAGCAATTACATTACCATTCTCCATTCCTAATACAAACTAAATACATATATTGTGCTTATATGATGCATAACCCATATGAAAAACCTGGTTTCCTACTAGAGAAGTATACCATACTGTGTGCCACACAGCATTCTTATGTTGTCATTTATCTATTACAGCACTTTTACTAATCTAGGTAGGACCTTTTTACCATTTTTTAAAATTAAAGAATGCTAACATAATGATTACTATTTATAATAGAGAAGGAAAGGAAGTTTGATAGAAAAATCATAATCAGGCACAAATTTAGTTAATTGGAAAAGTTTTCAAATCCTCACTTATGACTAAATGACTAGTATAAAAGGTCCCAGTCATTGTCGTTCTGAATGTATGGATTTGTTGTGGCATTTCTAACCCATCGTGGTAAGCACCATTTTTAAGGTGCTTAACACTGGTATTCAAGTACTTTTTAATTCTAGGATCTAGGTAGCAGATATTTAAAGATTATGGACTAATTTTTAGTTAAGAGATCTGCTTTCTGGTACAAGAATTAGGTGTTCCCCATAGGTATTTTGCATCCTCATCTTTTCCTCCCACCTTATTTTTCCTTTCATGAGAACTGCAAGATTCTTCCAACAATGAAAAAATATTTTTGTAAATGTACATCTCAAATCATTGTTTAAACATGGTTAGACTCTAGGATTCATCTTGATCTTTGGCAGCACGTAGTACTATAGTTTAGGGCCTTCTATTCTGAATGCTCTGCCTTATAGTAGGTGGGTTTTCTACCTTGGCCACACACACATTCTCCACCTCCAATAAATGTAATCTCTTAGTGCAGTGGATCCCAACCACTGGTCCATGGACCTGGCTGCTGGGTCATAGCAGCTGCTGAAGCTTAAGCCAGCTGTTCATGGTAACTGGCAGCAGTGGTGATTGATTTTGCCCAATGGCGGTGCTGAGTCTAAGGAGGCAGCAGGAAGAAGTGGAGCAGGAGATGCCTCCTTCTCCCTCCCACCCAGGTAAGATGGCAGCCCAGCCAAGGCTCCACACTCTGCCCCCTCCACCCATGGGAGCGAGACACACTTGGGGAGGGAGGGGTGCGAAAGAGGAGGGAGCGCACACTGCCAATGACTGCTCCCCCTGCCAATGCGGCAGTAACGGCTATGCTCCATAAAGGGGCAGCCTTGCTTTGGGCAGTGCAGGGGTGGGGGCAAAAGGGTGGTGGGTGAGGCTGTGGTGGGCTCATGGGGCAAGAGGGTGTTGGCATGGGCTGTAGGGGTGTCATGAAAAGGAGCTGCCATGGAGAGTCTGACTTACTTGAAGAACGAGGAACGGGTTAAGCGGAGAAGCTAAACGAATTCTTTGCTTCAGTCTTCATAGCTGAGGATATTGGGGAGATTCCCAAACCTGAGCAATTCTTTTAAGGTGACAAATCTGAGGAATTGTCCCAGATGGAGGTGCTATTAGAAGAGGTTTTGGAATAAACTGATTAACTTAACAGTGACAAGTCACCGGGACTGGATGGCATTCACCCAAGAGTTCTGAAAGAACTCAAATGGGAAATTGCAGAACTATTAACTGTGGTGTGTAATCTATCCTTTAAATCAGCTTCCGTACCTAATGATTGGAAGACAACTAACATGACACCAATATTTTAAAAGGGCTCTACAGGTGATCCTGGCAATTACAGATCAGTAAGTCTAATGTCAGTCCCAGACAAATTAGTTGAAACTATAGTAAAGAATAAAATTATCAGACACATGGATGAATATAATTTGTTGGGGGAAAGTCAACATGGTTTCTATAAAGGGAAATCATGCCTTACTAATCTGCTAGAGTTCTCTGAGGGGGTCAACAAATATGTGGACAAAGGGGAACCAGTGGATATAGTATACTTTGATTTCCAGAAAGCCTTTAACAAAGTCCCTCACCAAAGGATCTTACGTAAAGTACGTTATCACGGGATAAGAGGGAAGGTCCTTTTGTGGACTGATAACTGGTTAAAAGACAAGAAACAAAGGGTAGGAATGGTAAGTTTTCCGAGTGGAGAGAGGTAACTAGTGGAGTCCCCCAAGGGTCTATCCTGGGACCCATTCTATTCAACTTATTTATAAATGATCTAGAGAAAGGGATGAACAGTGAGGTGGCAAAATTTGCAGATGATACCAAATTGCTCAAGATAGCTAAGACCAAAGCAGACTGAAGAGCTTCAAAATGATTCCACCATACTAAGTGATTGGGCAACAAAATGGCAAATGAAATGTAATGCTGATAAATGCAAAGTAATGCATACTGGAAAACATAATCCCAACTATAGATACAATATGAGGAGGACTAATTTGGCTACAACTACTCAAGTGAGAGATCTTGGAGTCACTGTGGATGGGTCTCTGAAAACATCCACTCAGTGTGCAGCGGCAGTCAGAAAAGCAAATAGACTGTTAAGAGTAATTAAAAAAAGGGATAGACAATAAGACAGAAAATATCTTATTGCTTCTATATAAAACCATGGTATGCCCACATCTTGAATACTGTGTGAAGATGTGGTCGCCTCATCTCAAAAAAGACATATTGACTTTGGAAAAGGTTCAGAAAAGGGCAACAAAAATGATTAGGGGTTTGGAACAGGTCCCATATGGAGAGAGATTAAAAAGACTTGGACTTTTCAGCTTACAAAAGGGGAGACTAAGGGGAGGAGGGAATACGATAGAGGTCTATAAAATCATGACTAGTATGGAAAAAGTGAATAAGGAAAAGTTATTTACTTATTCCCATAATACAAAAATTAGGGGTCACCAAATGAAATTAATAGGCAGCAAGTTTAAAAACAAACAAAAGGAAGTTCTTCTTTACTCAGTGCACAGTCAACCTGTGGAATTCCTTTCCAGAGGATGCGGTGAAGGCTAGAACTTTAAAAGGGTTCAAAAAAGAGCTAGAGAGATTCATGGAGGTTAGGTCCATCAATGGCTATTAGCCAGGACCGGTAGGAATGGTATCCCTAGCCTCTGTTTCTCTGGAAGTGGGTGACAGGAGAAGGATCATGTGAGGATTACCTGTTGTGATCCCTCCCTCCCTCTGGAGTATCTGATATTGGCCACTGTCGGCCGACAGGATTCTGGGCTAGATGGACCTTTGGTCTGACCCAGTATGGCCGTTCTTATGTTCTTAAGAAACTGGAGATGCACCCAAGGGAGGGTATTAGGGCATTTATCCAATGAAATGCAGATAGGAATTTCAAACTGAGATAGGATTTTTTTCTCTCTCTTCTTTTGTTTGGAGTGAGAGCAGTTTCTCCCAGGTATGAGATCGGCTCTCCCAAGAACAGACCTCTTGAAATGTGTTGGCATGGAAAAGTTTAGATAGCCCATCACATTTTATTGTTTTCTTTGTTTGGGGGCTTGGAAATCATGTCTGAGCTGGTTAATTGTTTTTCTCTTTGTAATTAAGGATTACCACTGAGGAGTTTCCCCTGAGTCTATTTCACTCCATGGCTTTTTAACAGCCAGTCACTTACTATGCTTGTAACAATAGTTTTGTTTTTGATAATAAAAGTGTTTTCCTGTTTTGCTTTGACTGGCAGGTAGCTACTGGTTGATTCTTGTGTCCTTATGCCTACGTGGCTGATTATCCAGGAGGAGAAGTGCCCATTGTTCTGTGCGGATTCCCTCTGTTTGTTTTCACCAACTCCAAGCAAAATGAAAGTTGGAGTAAGGGGGAAGAGCTTTGCCTTAGGGAGAGGATTCCCAAGTGATCTCTTCCTTGGAAAAAGTTTTTTTTTAAATATACTTTTTGTTACTCCCTTGGGTGGTGGCAGTGTTTCCTTTTGGGTTTCAGAGAAACTGGGACCAGACAAGTTTGTCTCTGGGGAGTTAAAGAGGCAGGTTCTTACAGAGTTTATTGTTAACTGCCCCACCCCTCATCTCTACACTTGTTGTGTCAGGTTGGGGAATTGAGCTCTCACAAGGGGTCAGAGTTTAAAGTGTCAAAAGGTGTTAGGCACTGGAGAGCAAGAGGCTGAGCTGGGCCTAGGTGGACCGGCAACATATTTTTTGCATGTTCATTATTTGCATATATTTCATGTAAATAATGAAGCTGCAAACATGCAAATAAAATGTTTCCAGTCCACCAAAAGTTTGTGAATGGGTTTGCTGGTCCACGGTACGTAAAAGGTTGGGAACCACTGTCTTAATGGGTCACCCACCATAAAGAAACTGTCTGTAAGAGACCAAAGAGTCTTAAAAATTAGAACCACAATCTTGAATTGAACCTGAAGTTAAGTAGGGAGCAAATGGGACAATGGCATTTGGTTTCACTGGTCTTCCTCTACAGGAGGCAGGCAGCTGTATATTGTATGAATCAAAACTTTAAAGTGACCTTCTTCTTTAGCCCAAAGTGAAGCAAGTCAGAGTACTCAAATTGGGAGATGAAAAAGTGAAGCACAACTTACTGGTCTCCACCTCAGAGCAATGGGCACAACCTATTGCCCAGCGGAAGAGGGAAGCCATTTTTTTTTTACTGTTGCTGTGCGTGTGTGTGTCTGGGAGCACTGATCAATCCACCACAGCATTATTTTGATAACTGGTGTGCAAAACCTCAATAGCGGATGGGGAAAGAGATCTCACATAGAGAAAAACACCGAAAAGAAGAGACAGATTGAGCTTTGAGAGAACTCTTGGAAAAGTGAAGCAGTTCCAATTCACAATTCTTTTTAGATATATTAGACAGGAATGACTTAGTCCTGCTTGGTACTTCATCATCTATTCCAGCTACCTTATATAGGCGAGGCCATTCCAAACAATGCTGTAAAATCAGCAGCTGCCCTGCCCTACCTTACCTGATGTTGGCTGAAATGCTTGTACAGTAAGTACTCTCAATTCTCCTGATCAGTATAAAGGTGCTTCATGCTGATTAAGTGCTACAGAGTATCAGTAACTTGAGTCCCTCAAAACAGAAGAGATTCTGATTCTTCATGAAATCAGCTGACACACATTAAAGGTTCTTTCCTCCTATTTAACAAGAAACCTCTCTCTACTATTTTCTTAAATTCTTGCTCAAATGCACACTAAATTTGGGGACAGTTTTTTAAAAACCACAATATTGCTGCTAGAGCAAATAACGTAAACACTACACAATAAAATTCTTATTAATAAGAAAAATAATCACACTGATTCTATTATTTACAAATTATTAACATTATAACTCCAAATAGGCCCTTTTGGGAATCATTTTTTGCACAAAACATGAATCCTATTAACTATAAGTGAATATAGAATCACAAAATACTAGAACTGGAATGGAACTTGAGAAGTCATTGAGTCGAGTCCCGTGTCCTTACAGCAGTACCAAGCACCGTCTAGACTATACCTGAAAGATGTCTGTCTAACCTGCTCTTAAATATCTCCAGAGATGAAGATTCCACAACCTCTTTAAGGCAATTTATTCTAGTGTTTAATCACCCTGACAGTTAGAAACTTTTTCCTAATGTCCAACCTAAACCTTTCTTGCTGCAGTTTAAGCCCATTGCTTCTTGTCCTATCCTCAGAGACCAAGGAAAACAAGTTTTCTCCCTCCTCCTTGTGACACCCTTTTAGATACTTGAAAACCACTATCATGTCTCCTCTCAGTCTTCTCCTTTCCAAACTAAAGAAGTCTAATACTTTCAGTCTTCCCCCATAGCTCATGTACTCTAGACCTTTAATCATTCCTGCTGCTCTTCTTTGCACCTTCTCCAATTTCTCCACCGCTTTCTTGAAATGTGGTGACCAGAACACTTCTCATGTCTCGCTCACAACACTCCTGTTAATGCATCCCAGAATCATGTTTGCTTTTATTTATATATATATAAATTAATTTATTTTCCTGGTAGCACCATAATCTGAGCTCTTAGCACTAAATAACAAAGGTTTTGTAGAACTTTAAATATTTGTTTGAAGGTACTTGAATCTGAATCCTGGTATTGTCAGACAAAGTTCTCAGTTTACATTAACAGTTTGCTTACTCAAAGAAATATAGTACAAAATCTCAAGTAATTTAAGACATGTATAAACAATCTACAAATATGCACAAAATTAAAGCCACATTGACACATCACTTTCTAATAAAGATGGTCTTATTATGTGTTGGTAGTCATCCTAGTCTACAATTTTGCTTTACAAGAATAAGAAAATGTTTCTTTAAACAGTCTTTGAAGTAAAAGTAACTAACATTCCTTTATGACTGACAACCCTTTGTTGCACTCTATGGCTTTAAAGGTATAAAGCTAGCTATTACTCTTGAAATAAAAATAGAAACTGAGTAAGTACTATATGTTTTGTATCGTTAGTTCTGAAATCTATTTCCAAAAACTAAATATTCATACTGTACCTGAATTTCAGCTAGTGCCAAATTTAAGTCACAAAGCCAGTTCTTTTTAAACTGTCTTGCCTGAAATCTTCAACAAGAGAAAACTATTAATTATAGTTATCTATTAAGATTATAATACTTTGTATTATCATTAAAGAAAATAGCAGTGTTTTCAATCCTACATCATTACCTAAGTCCCCAGCATCCAAGCTTAAATACACCACTCAAGAGGGAAAAGCAATATGTATTTAAATAATATTAAGAATGTCATTTGTGCTTCAGTAGTGTACTATTCTAATGAATACTATACAAATAATTTTCAATATTTTACTAGACTACATTTACTATTTCTCAAATATTAATCTAGTGAGAAAATTATTTCCACAGAAAAAGGCACTAACTTGTAATAGAGAAGATTTATCTCAATGTGAGGATCAGTGAAATGGCAGTGACAATACGAAATGTGAGTCTCATATATCCCATTAAGTTCTATAACAATCTCAAATTACATCAGATTACATGAGAAAGTGTGATCTAGTGAACAGAGAAGCATGTTTCTAAGAGATTTTTTTCTGGCTCTGCGTCTGACATTGTGACACATTGCACGGCATAACTAATTGTACATCAACTTCCTGATAAGTAAAAATGATACAACCAACCCCATACATGTGTTGTAAGTAACGTAAAACACCATGTTCACTAGATGACTTGCTCAGGGTCACAGAAATTTGTGCATTCTATTCCCAGCTATGCTAATCAGATTTAATAATCATGAATGCTATGGAAAAGCTAATAAATAAATGAAGCAAAAATCCTGGTCTTCTAATTCTCAATACTTAGTGTTAGCATTCTCCATTAAATTGGAAACCCCATTACATTCAATTGGAAACTCCATTACATTATTGCTGAATAATTAAACTTCTAATTTTTGTAGAAAATGTATAAATATGCACCTTTTCACCATGCTTTCTAATTAGCAACAAGCCAATGTTCTTTACATAATTTTTTATTAAACAAAATCCAGAAGAAACCGTTAAATATATTTTGCACATTAACTGAAAATAATCTCCACAGCTAAATACACACCTTGATTTTATGTTCAAAATAACATTCATTTCTTGACTGGAAACTTGCAGTTGGTGAAGGAATTTAATAATACGGTTAAAATGTTCAAGCTCAAGAACCATCCCAGCATCAAAAACCTGTAGTATCAAAAGAAAATAATGCAGATGTACATACAAATTACAATTTCTAAAATCTTTCAAAAACCAAGTGGCAAACACAATGGAGGACATAATATATAACATGAGAAATATAAGTAGGAGAGATTTTTAAAAAATAAGAGAGAAAGAAAAACCTTTACAAAGGGCCTTGCTACAACATCAAAATAAAGATACTTGTTTCAATTCAATCTTTAAAATTTCATTGTCAGGATTTTAAAAATAAGCAAGAAGTTTTTGTGAAACTTCCACACATAAGGAGATAATGGGAAAAAAGTCATACCTTACAAAAGATATCTATTAATGTAGGCACAGCATCTCTTATATTCATGGCAGCTACATGCTCAAACACCTTCAGAAATATATCAACAGCTGGCTAAAAATATAAAATACAGTATTAAAAATATCTTAATAATTTATTCGTCTCCTATAGATATTTTAGAGTTTTCATACTAGTAGTTTATGTTGCCTTATGTAGAATTTTGTTTTTCAAACTTGGCCCATGTAAACAAAATAGATAATTATGGTCCCATAACTTTCAAGCTTTCAAATGTTTCATGATCACTTACCAGCATTTTAATCATTACAGCAACATTTAACAACAGAAATACTTCTTTCAACAAATAACACTTGAGCAAAGAAATGAGAAGATCATTCAGTACTTGTGAATCAAAATGCACACCAGGAGTAACTTCTCTGTAGTAACTGATAAATATCTGGACTGAAAAAAA
Organism: Pelodiscus sinensis; assembly: GCF_049634645.1. Lineage (NCBI taxonomy): Eukaryota > Metazoa > Chordata > Testudines > Trionychidae > Pelodiscus > Pelodiscus sinensis. The sequence continues at coordinate 183,268,669 of NC_134712.1, read as the reverse complement.
AATCAAATGAAAGAGTCAATTCTGTTCTAAGATATCTGACATTCTTAGGTATTTAAACAACTTATTTCCTGAAACAAAAGTTATTTCTTAATAAAGGCACTATATTAAAATACAAAAGTGAGAACAAAATATTTTGTGATAAAATCTGATAGTTGCAGTAACAGAAGCAGATTGACATATATTCCTGAATTATCCATAATATAGATACTGTAAAAGGATAAGCAGAGCCCATACTATTCTGCCACACAGATGAGCTGATACCATGAACTCCAGATCCCTTTAGAGAAAGTACAGTTCAATCTCCATATCCATTTAGTAACTAGCAACTCTGCTGAGATGGAGAAAGATAGGATGCAAACTGTGATGGTGTTTGTTATGTCAACATCTGTCTACTGATTGGATCTATTTCACAGAGGCCACACAATTGTCAGACAGCAATCACTTTTTGTCAATCCCTAGGTCGGGTATTAATTGGATAGAATACTAGAGATGAAAAGATCCGTATCTATTATCAATCCTCAGAGGCACTCAACTTCCCTCATCATATCTGCATTGAATCACAGAAACTGGCAATGAAAAATATATTACTAGAAGATTTATTACTATTATATAGTAAATTTAGTCTAGCTTCACTGGAAATGCGGGGAATCTGACTAGAGCACTTTTTCCAGTCTGGTTTAAAATGTCCCAAACAAAATGGCATTCAGTGACACTTCCCAGTTTCAGTGCATTCAACCTGACATTAAGTTAAGTGTTTCTCCGCGAGAAAACAAACTTAAAGTCAGACTTCCATGTAAATACTTTGCATTTACTATTGAAAGATTGTTAAAAATGATACAGAACAATTGACAGTGCATATGGTGCCTCAAACTACATTTGGCATATATGGTTAGTCTTGCTGTTTCCCAGTATAGTCAATCTCCTCTTGTTTGCATGAGCCTTCTACATAGAAATAGGAAAGAGAAAAAAATTTAAAATGAGACAATGATTTATTCCACCAAAATTAGCAGCGACTTAGAAGCATTATATTCCCTGCATCTGCTTAAAAAAAAAACTAACTAGATTTTAAGTTGAATTTGAACCCATTATTTCCAGTTATAAAACTCCTGTTTCTTGTGTACCAATCTACTGTTGTAAGCCTGCAACTGAACAATGTGAGTAGATCCTTATGCAGGCAGAGAATTCCACTGATGACAACAGAGCTCTGTATGCACACATAGGTGTGTCAAATATGGATCTGATTGCAGGATCAGGACTTAAAATTGCTGTCACTCCTTGCCATTTGCACCCTTCAAATACCTATACAGTGTTATATTCTTCATACCTTTTCAGAAGGCACACCGTATATATTTAACTCTTTTAGAAATTCATTCATTCAATCATTTTTATCCCTATTTTTTAAACTCCCTGTAGTAATGCTATATCTGGAAATCAAATACTAAAACACCTTAATCATAACTGTATGGGCAGAGTTAAAGCTTTCTGGGTGTCTTAACTGCATTTTTTAAAATCTTAGCATATTTGAATTTCTTTTAAATACAATTGTAATTATGAATTTCCTAGATTTATCATGCTTGGCTTTGGAATGATTACAATATCTCCTTAATACTTTTTATCTTTGAGTACTGATACATATTCTCATTGAAACTTCATCTTAGTATAGTTAGTCTGGGAATATGTTTAGGACCACATATAGCCACTCTACAGCACAACTCCCAAATCCAAACAGGATTGCACAAAAAATAACAGCTCATGATTCTCATTAACTAGTATCTAACATTACTCATTGTTATTTTACCCTGACTAATCTCTCTGCTCATGACTTCTCTCATGTGCTCCCTTTAGAATTGCCATATTATACATTCGTTTTCTGTTATATCATACCTGCACGTTGTAGCAAACTTGGTTCATTGATATTTATATACGTCTTAAGTATGGCCATGCAAATCTACAAAAACATAAGCAGAATCCATTACAATACATCAAATTGTATTTCAAAATATTAGTAGTCTGAATGTGAATTTTATATTGCAAGTAAGCAAATATATGTAGATAGTATTATGAGCTTTCATGGGCACAACCAACTTCTTTAGACAAATGGAGCAAGAGGCACAGAGACACAAAATTTATTTGTCCCTCTCTGCCTCTTGCTCCATTCATCTGAAGTGGGTTGTACCCACAAAAGTTCACGATACTATCTATATTTTTTTGTCTGTCTCTAGGGGTGTGTCTAGACTACATGCCTCCTTCGACGGAGGCGTGTAGATTAGCCAGATCGGAAGAGGGAAATGAAGCCGCGATTAAAATAATCGCGGCTTCATTTAAATTTAAATGGCTGCCCCGATCTGCCGATCAGCTGTTTGTCGGCAGATCGGGGCAGTCTGGACGCAACGCGCCGACAAAGAAGCCTTTCTTCATCGGCACAGGTAAGCCTCGTGAAACCAGGTTTACCTGTGCCGATGAAGAAAGGCTTCTTTGTCGGTGCATCGCGTCCAGACTGCCCCGATCTGCCGACAAACAGCTGATCGGCAGATCGGGGCAGCCATTTAAATTTAAATGAAGCCGCGATTATTTTAATCGCGGCTTCATTTCCCTCTTCCGATCTGGCTAATCTACATGCCTCCGTCGAAGGAGGCATGTAGTCTAGACACACCCTAAGGTGCTGCAGGATAACTCATTTTTAAAGTTTTGTATATGTGTATAAACAGACCCACATCGGATATCTGCATCAAGCAGGACAAAAGATTGGAAATAAAGTATTAGCCAGAGTTCACTAAAAGGTGAAAGCAGGCATTCAGGAAAGGGAACAGACAAGGGTAAAAAAACAAAAGTGTGGAATCAAAATATGTACAGAGACCCCCCCAAGTCATAAGGATGTCCAGAAAATAAAACAGAGTAATGTACATATTACTTTGTATTCCCATAAAGCAACACAAGGCCAGGCATGTAAGAGAACTTAAGAAAATTGACCCAAAGTTATTTCATTACAGACAAACGCTAGTGATAAACATCCTTTCAAATTAAATCATTTTATAAGATTAAAATTAGGTGTTAAAATATTTTATTAAAAATTTCCTTTGAAGATGAAATGCTTTAAAACATTGAAGAATTTAGCTTTGCAATTGAACTATTTCAGCAAATAGCCAGACTGAAAATATATAGTATTCTATCAAATATAGAAACTAAAGTGATTTTTTTTTTTTTTTTGGCTGTATCCTTCATTTACTCGAGTGTAACTTTTAGGAACTATAAGTAACGAAAAATAGTTTAAGTTTGAAGTTGATCTGTCTCTTCCACTAACTTATCCAGTGTGACACAGTAAGCGAGTTCATACTAGAACGTGAAGTCTGACTTACCTTAAAAAAAATTAGTATTTGCAGATCAGCAAAGCTGATCATCAAAGAACCAGACAAACATAAGATTTTAAAGTTTCAGTATTCTGATTTATTATAAATAGAAAAGATGAAAAACATCAAAATAGTTTGTATTTAATTTTTTTAGTAGAAATCAGTATCGCCTATTGTTTAAATGAGGTATACAAACTTTGCTTTTGGAAAAAATTCATATGGGATGTCACTTGGGATAAGCCAATTTAAGCCAACCTAAAAACCCAGGTGGCTGAGGGCATTTTAAACAAATTTTAGCACCAGTGGAAAGTATGTACATTAATCTACTTTCTTTTGGAATCTATTTTCCTCCTCCTTTGGAATGACTCCTAAAAGTACCAGGAATGCATGTAGAGCCATCGTGATTGAAATGTAGCCGTGTTAGTCTGGTGTAGCTGAAACAAAATACAGGACTATGTAGCACTTTAAAGACTAACAAGATGGTTTATTAGATGATGAGCTTTCGTGGGCCAGACCCACTTCCTCAGATCAAATAGTGGAAGAAGATAGTCACAACCATATATACCAAAGGATACAATTAAAAAAAAGTGAACACATATGAAAAGGACAAATCACATTTCAGAACAGAAGAGGGATGGGGGGGGGGGGGAAGGAAGGTAGATGTCTGTGAGCTAATGGTATTAGAGGTGATAATTGGGGAAGCTATCTTTGTAATTGGTAAGGTAATTGGGGTCTTTTGTTCAGCCCCCCGCGGAGAGTGTCAAGCTATCATTGTTCCAAATATTAGTGAAAATCCAGTTGCAGAAAGGTTTAATTATTGGACAACTCTACATTAGATGCATAAGAGAGTCTAATTGTGAGCCTCATTTCCAGCTTGTATGAAACTTTCTTTGATTTAACAGTCTCAATGTAAAAGGGGTTTAAATGAACCTATGGACCATGTAAAAATGGGAAAGTCTAACTCTGGAGTTGATTGTAATAGATTTAGATGGGAGAGGATATATAAACTTAAATTTCTATGGGGAATTTAGTCCAAGCTGGCCTCTATGACAGTCTTATTAAATGATGGGGAAAGACAGTAGCTTTTGGCACCTGAAAATGAAATAAAATTTAAAGTTCTTTATTCTTGTATGAAAGTGTTCTAATTGAGTCATTAATTTGTAGAAAGCAGCCAGTTATAGAAAGAGCCACATCAGCTATAATTAAAAAAAGTTGACAAGATATACTTTTCCATGTATGAGTAATTTTGATTAGCTCAATATACAGTATTCCACAAGAAGTTTAATGACAACACTAGATTCTAGTCTAGGAGCTGCTTTAGCCATCAGCAATTAAAGTCAGTAACATTTAAAAATCAGAGTGCAACAATCTTTCAATCTGAAGTGGCACTGGAAATCATGCTGCTAATTAAAGGCTCCCATTGATTCCACATATAAGTTCCCTTATATACGTCTTAATTTTATGAAAAAGAAGCCAACATAATTGTTCTTCATATGGGAACAGCTGATTAGTTTGAGCAGAACTCCAGGGATCACCACTTATCACCATATATACAATAATCCACTGCATTAAACAAATCAGCAGCAATATATATATACTTTAATTTAAGGCACTTAATATTAGGAGGAGAATTGAAGGAAGACTGTGTTAGACTGAGGCTTTCGTAGTTTATATTCACTGTGTTTTCATTTGTGGATTGATATAGATGACCATAACAAGGAGGACAGAATAATAAGGGCAGCAAAAGTAATTTGCAGGAGACATTTATTTTAAATGGATGCAAAATATAGATCCAGTGATGTTACTGGGCAAGATGAAAAAGGGCACAACAGGCAAAAGTCAGGAAACAGTTCTTAAAGTATAAGTCAAAGAAAACCAACAATCATATTTCTAATGACAATCTTATGTTTCAAAAGCTACATTGTTCATATGTGTACATTTTTATGTGACTATAATGGAAAACAGCCATTGCATGCCAGAGTTTTAAGTGGCGTGTAGGCTAAAATTAGGTATCATAGAAATTTCTGTACAAAGAATAGATAGGCACAAAGAGGAGTTTACTTGTAACAACTGTTCTCAGTAGATACAGGCAGTCCCCGGGTTACGTACAAGATAGGGACTGTAGGTTTATTCTTAAGTTGAATCTGTATGTAAGTCGGAACTGGCGTCAGCCACTGCTGAAACTGATCAGTTTCAACCGCGGCTGAATCTGGACGCCAGTTCTGACTTACATACAAATTCAACTTAAGAAACCCAGGCGTCCCCAAGTCAGCTGCTGCTGAAACTGATCAGCAGCTGATTCCAGGAAGCCTGGGGCAGAGCAACTCTGCCTCGGGCTTCCTGTAGTCAGCCGCTGGTCAGTTTCAGCAGCGGCTGACTTGGGGACGCCTGGGGCAGAGCAGCTGGGGTGCTGCTGGGTTGCTCCAGTAGTGCGGCTCTTCGGCACTACTGGAGCAACCCAGCAGCACCCCAGCTGCTCTGCCTCAGGAGTCCTGATTCAGCCGCTACTATTCAGCCGCTGCTGAAACTGACCAGCAGCAGCTGAATCAGGACTCCTGGGGCAGAGCAGCTGGGGTGCTGCCGGGTTGGTCCGGAGCAGCGCTGCGGGACCAACCCGGCAGCCCCCAGCTGCTCTACCCCAGGGGTAGGCAAGAAAAGCCTGGTCTGCTGGGGGGGGGGGGGCACTAGCTGCACCCCCCCCCCCCCCCCCAGCAGACCAGGGAGACGGGGGTGGGGACGCCCAAGTCCTCCACGGCTTTGCTCCGTCTCCCTGGTCTGCTGACCTGGGAGACACGGAGCAAAGCGGGAGCACGCGGGCAGCTGGTCAGACCAAGGAGACGGGGAGCAAAGCCTTGGAGCACGCCCACAGCGAGACAGCCCGGGCGCGCTTGAGCTGTCCCCCTGCGGGCGTGCTCCACGGCTTTGCTCCCCGTCTCCCTGGTCTGCAGGGAGACGGGGAGCAAAGCCTTGGAGCACGCCTGCAGCGGGACAGCCCAGGCGCGCTGGGCCTGTCCCGCCACCGGTTTCCCCCGCGGCTTTGCGAAGCCGCGGAGTGGCTGGGGCTGGGAAGCCGGCGGCGGGACAGCCCAGGCATGCCTGGGCTGCCCCGCAGCCCCAGCCCCTCCGCTGCTTTGCTCCGCGTCTTCCTGGTCTGCAGACCAGGGAGAGACGGAGCAGCTTTTCTCGCCCCGGAGTACACGGGCGGTGGGACCGCGAGGTCCCGCAGTCCGTGCGCTCCGGGGCGAGAAAAGCTGCGTTCGTAACTGCGGATCCGACATAAGTCGGATCCGCGTAAGTCGGAGACTGCCTGTATTAACACATTAATATTTTGATCAATGCACACAAACCGAACTGGACTGTTTAGTATAAAGCTCTTAGCAATTAAAATATCATCAACAGGTGGTATGCATGTAGTGTGCCCAATGAACTTTCAGTCAGTCAATCTGCTTCTTTTCTAGCAATTCAAACAAAAATGAAGAAAAAAGTCCTTCGTGACTGAGAGCTATTAAGATTAAAAAGGCATTTTTTGCTTAGTGATTTTTCTCCTAATATCAAGGTGAGCTTTTCCTTTTGTCCCACTGAACATTAGTCCACACCAGATGTATTGCTAGAGACATATTAATGTCTACTCTACTTGGAGGTCTTGCCCTAGACAATGCTTCTAAGACAGTAATATATTGATAAGACTGTGCATTCCATTACATATATTAAAAAAACCTTAATCCTGTATCTGTTACATTTTGCAGACAATGGAACAGGTCAAATGAGGCTAACATTATCCATCCAGAACCAATAATTAGCCAACTGAAGAAAATATCTGGCAAGCACATTTATCTCCCCTTAAGGCCAGCTTAATTACTGGTAGCAGCAGGATTTTAACAGCAATGAGACCTCAAATAAGTATCTAAACAAAAGTGTAGCCAGGAAAGTGGGCTGCACGATATGCAGTAGCTTTCTGCCAATTTCTGCTGAAGTCCATATGTTTAGAAAAATGTATTGACAGACGACTAAGGTAACCAATTCACAAATCTCTGAGGCATAAGACTTTCTTACACAAAATAAGAGTAATCTTGTTTGATTCAAGAGTCTTAATAATCTTTACAATTCTAAGCTTTGATACAGAGTTTTAACCATTAAATGAAGAACTTTTCAATTTCAATCTTTTTAACAGATGACTGACAAGCTGAAAAGAGGATCTACCTTCTCTGGGTTTGTCCTAACTGCCCTTCATGCAATGACAATCTTTTCCCATAGCAAATGTTTTGTAACAAAAGAAGGAATCTTTTTAACTTGATAGAAAAGTAAAATAGTACAGATACACGAGGAGTACCGGTAGTTCGGAATAGGACCCTAGTCCAAACTACCTAGTTCGAGCCCCGTGTAGCCGCGCTACACGGGGTTCGAAGCAGCGGGGATTTAAAAATGGCGGCTCCCCGCTTATGCTAATGAAGCCCGGGAAATTCAAATCCCGGGCTTCATTAGCAAGTGCGGTATGCATACATTACCCCGCTAGTTCGAACTAGCGGGGTAGTGTAGACATACCCTCAGATATTGAAGCCTTCAAATACTTTGAAGACCCCAAGATGCAGAGAATCCTCTAGCTGTGATCTGTACCCCATGCTACAGAGGAAGGCGAAAAACCTCCAGGGCCTCTGCCAATTTACCTCATGTATGCTGGTATTCTGACTTCATCTATATCTATATACATATTAAAGGCAAAACTGAGTTTATGACTGCTGAAGTCATTCTTCCACCTTTCAATGCCTTCTTTCAAATTCCAAGCTGCAAATCGAGGTTTCGTGGTCTTAGAGAATACTATGCCAGTAAATATTCTCTTATGGGAAAGTTAAAAGAAATGTCTTATGATCAGGCCTTAGAACCAAAATCTGTGAGGCTACAACAGAGCTGTCACTACTGTGGAAGCTCTGTCCTATTTTATTTTCAGTTGCTTTTTAGGTGACGGGCCCACAGGGAAGGTCTATTGAAAACACTGAAAGGTAGGTGGATGCAAGCCTGTCCACATCTAAAGACCCTTTCCTCAGCTTTGCAGGAAGAGTCATTGAACTCAGGATCCATCTAAATAGCAAGGACAACTAAAGAACAACATAGTCAGGAGTGAAGATCAAAGGTTCAAATGTTCAGAGGTTCATAGGATAACTCTCCTTGCCGCAAATAAGAACACATACCCAGGCCTTCTTCATACTGGTTGTGTCTGGAGAAGAATTAGGTTTTGCCATTTGACTAGCACAGAGAAGACTACTATTAGTGTTTCAAATACCTGCATAACAAATGAGAACAGTGAGTTATAAAGATTACTGCTTGTCTGCTCAGACAACTGGCAATGAAATTACTGTTTTTATATGCATTGTCTTGAAAGATATCAAGTTCATCACAACACATTACACAAAAGACACTGTCTCCTTGTTTCCATCCACCAGAAGTACTAACATGGCCTCCATTCCTGAAGCATCTGAGCACATCACAATCCTTACTGTAATCTGTCTTCATAACTCACTTATGAAATAGGGAAACAATGGTTACCTTTACTTCTTCAAGATATTGTAATTAGTTTGGAACCTACTGTAGATGGACATGTACCTCATGAACATGAGCTCAGAATCTTCTGAATAGCAATGTCCATTGGGGCCATGAATGTGGATCCCATTGTAGGTGCCTGACAAGCAGAATCCTCTACAGGATGTTGGGGATGAGACGTATCAACAGCTTGATGCCCCCAATGCCATGCAGCCTGCATACTTTGCGTATTGGTAGGGATGGCCCTGGCTATAGCTGCCTGCTCCAAAGTTCAGGCCATTTCATCAGACTTTTCCAAAATAGATAATAAAATGTATCCATCTCATCAAAGTGCACTCTACTAGAGTCCAAGTGGCACTGTTGGTCTGTTTAAACAGAGTGCTGGTATCTGAAATCTGCAAGGCCACTAAGTGAAGCAAATTATTCATGTTTGTCAAATATGTATTGAATTTAGCTCTGAGATCAGATTTCAGATTGGGGATGGGCTGGGGTCTTACTCTAATCCTTATCAACTGATGCCTAGTGGTGTGACCCGGATGGGTTTGCTGCTGCTTTTGCCATTCTGTGTCCTGAGAGGTGAATTATAGGGTTCTACACCTTTCCACCTAACTCTTTTACTGCAACTGGACCAGCAGGCCACAGGGGAGTCAAGCATGAAAGCAGCTCACAGTGCTGCCACTGATCAACTTTTATGTTGTAAGCAACAGAACACTATTGTCAGATCAAAACTATTCAATGTGGCAAATTTTCCAATATTGTAAGCTTGTGTTTATGTTGCTAAGAGCAAGTCAGGGCACCATAAATTCTGATGATAGCCCTGGATAGAGCCACAAACAGATATTTGGACAATCTGAAAGATGTTATTTTGTCAACGTACTGTACAAAAAAATCTGGATATGTCCAGGATGTGGAGCTTTTTCTTGTCATGTACAGAATAAGGCTGTTCCCCACTATGGCACTCCAAGTACAGAAGATGGGGGGCCACAAGAGATGTAAAAAAATACCTTGCCGCTATAGGCTTCTGCCTTAAAATAATCCCTAAGGTCACAGATTCTCTGACTCTGGGAGATAGGCTGCTACCATGAAGTTAAAAAAAACCCCACCCTTTCTTCTTAAATCCAGGAAAAAAAGCACTTGGAACTTCTTCCAGAACCCCAAGCTCTTTTACCACAAGATAGCTTGGGGGGGAAAAAAAAGCGTAATCTCTGATAGCTGACCTCTCAGTTTTAGGCATGCATACACAGATTTCCCATTACCTTTCAGGACACAAGAATCAAATTATACCTTTAAAAAAGGTGATTTTATTAACAAAACAAAAAGATATTCCTGGTAAAATATACCAGTGTTTTAAAACAAAGAATTTTATCCCTGGGATACAGCGTAAAGTTACAATGTACGGGGGGGGGGGGGGGGAAGCACATAGACTTAACACAGAGAAGTTTAACCAAACAACAAAACAAAGAAAACAACCTGATCGCATCTAAATAGATGCAACATCTAGGTAGTCCCTATACAATCATATATCCGTGCTTCAAGGTCCAGTTCATTTCCTTGCCCAGTATTCTTTGTAGGCATGGTAATGCTGCCTAGTTCAATTCATCTTGTTTCCCCAGCCCCTGGCTTAAAACTCACACAAAGAAAACCAGCAGCCAGGTACCCCTTGCCATTCAAATCTTTGGTTCTCTGGGCCAACACTTTCTTTCCCAACACTTTCTAGCTGCCTGGGTTTAATCCTCTGGTTATTGAATGCTGGTATGTTCAAAAAAGGACAACACTCCTCCTTATCCATCACAAAGGCTTTGGGAAAGAACACAGATAAATTGATTAAGTAGTGACAGTGGAACCCAGAGACCACATCGGGGATTCAATTTTGTGACATTTCAGTCCAAACTGGTCTGTATTAAATGGGATATGCAGGGTTCCATCATATGGACATAAATCTTACTCATTCTTCTGACTAAAGTGATGGGCACCAGAAACATTGTTCTGACAATAAAGTGGATGGAGCACATAGAGCAGGCTTGACAATGTTCAAATTACTACTTGAGTAAACTCTCCAACTAGCAGGTAAGAGGTGCAATTGGCCCTTTAAGGAATTTGGATACCACCAGATGAGAGAAGACTAAGAATGGCTGCATGGAGATGATTTGCTGATATTCCTGACAAATGAACTTAGACTGAGAAAGTTTAGAATGTTTTAACTGCAGCAAATAGTCAAGAATCTACAGTACTGGGACATGCACCAGGTCTAGATCATGTTGGACCACCTATATAGAGAATCTTTATCATTTGGAGGAGTCAGTCATTTTTTTAGCTAGTTTCCTGTTCTGTCAGGATTTCATCAATATGTGAGAAGCAATCCCTTTCCATAGAGTTCAACAGTTCACAATCAAACTTGAAAGTAACACTTGCAACAGTAGGCTTGGACAAAATGATGGGAGGTTAGCCAGAACTGCCTCAAACAATAGTGAGCTATGAGGATGAGTGTGGCCTAGTCTTTTCTGGCCTTGGCAATCACTCTGGGGATTAGTGCAATCAGTGGGCAGATATAAAGTAGGCCCTGATCCCACTACAGAGAGAAGGCATTGGCAAAGATCCCGAGTTCTTGCCTCCTTCAGAACAGAAATTTAAACTCTTGGCATTGTTCATGGTGGCTTTAAAAAAAGCAGTAAAGTTAGCTGACAAACAAAAGAGATCAGGTGATCATGTGGGAAGAAAGCAAGGTAACAGAAGCTGGGTGCAAGTATCCAAAAGGGAGAGGACACCCAGCATGTAGCTAGTTTATGGAGTGGGGAGTCCTTCCTACTTCCCTGTAACTAGACAGCTCCAAGGATCCTGGACTTGACCAAAGAACTTGGACAACAGCCCAAATAATGCCCTAAATAGGTGTGTAAACTGATGCAGTTTCACTATTTTTTGCTTTGTGTGATCCGTAATCCCCCGAGCTTTACATGATTGAATATAAAAACACAAAGCTGTTAAACTGTGAGAAGAGTCTGCCTGTGTTGTCGGCTTCACAAAAGTTGCTTGCCCTAGTGTTAAAATGTAAACTGGAAGCTTTGTATCTTTGGAAGAGGAGTATGTTTAAGTAATGGGAATATTCTGGGGTCAGCTATGGACCTGGAGAAATAGGCCAGTTCTACTTAGTCTATCAGAAATAGGATGAGGACTGAAGGGCCTCTATTCTGAGAAGGGACAGCTATCAGTGCCAGGGAAGCCAAAGGAGAAACCAATACTTCAGCCTGCAGGGTTGTTAAGAGTGCTTAATGCACTCCAGTGGATCCAAGGTACACAAACTTGGCTTCCACTCACAGTAGTCCTAGGGGCTACGTCTAGACTGGCATAATTTTCCGCAAATGGTTTTAACAGAAAAGTTTTTCTGTTAAAAGCATTTGCGAAAAAGAGCGTCTAGATTGGCATGAACGCTTTTCTGCAAAAGCACTTTTTGCGGTAAAGCGTCCGTGCCAATCTAGACGCGGTTTTGCACAAGAAAGCCCCGATCGCCATTTTCACGATCGGGGCTTTTTTGTGCAAAACAATACCGTGTTGTCTACACTGGCCCTCTTGCACAAAAGCATTTGAGCATGAGGCCTTTTACCCGAACGGGAGCAGCATAGCATTTCCGCAAGAACACTGACAATCTTACATGAGATCGTCAGTGTTCTTGAGGAAATTCAAGTGGCCAGTGTAGACAGCTGGCAAGTTTTTCCTCAAAAGCAGCTGCTTTTGCGGAAAAACTTGCCAGTCTAGACGCAGCCAGTGAGTAGCCAAGAAAGGATGCTTGCCAGGATCTGTGAGGAGTCAATTGAGACTCCCGCCAAGAGAGGCTTTATTCAAGATGACCAATTTTTTAAAGAGTCAGGAATGGAATAACAAATCTGCAATCTGTTTTGCTTTTCACCATATTAAGAATGAGTTCATTTTACTGAGAACTTTCATGCTAGTGAAGGCTGATCTTGACATGTTGGATGAAAAGAGAACAGAATTCTTTGGAGGGCCTCACAAAACCAATCTTAAACAAGAATATTATGAAACTGACGTTTTCAAAAAACAGGTTAACCTGCATAATGGGAATAAGGCTAATATATCAGTTTGATACTTAAGTCTTTCTTTCTTTCTTTTTTTTTTTTTTTTTTTTTTACAGAAACACTTTTTATAATCTTGTATCGACCAGTACTTAAACATTTCTGTGGCTATTAGCTGACTTGTGAAAATGTTTGTTTTTCATTGTAAGAGAAAGGCAGTCGCAGCTATTTCCTAATTTCTAATGGATTAATTTGGAAGTCCTCCAAGAAGGGGTAGATATGAATTTCCTTTTTTCTAAGGTCTACCACTAAAATGACAAACACTTTGATTAATACTCTGCCACATACAGCAAGACTAAATATTAGAGCCTTATGCCAACAGTGGTCTTTTGCTGTATCAGAAATGGAGCTATTTCCTGTGGGAGATTCGTACTGGAATGTACAGGTATGCTTATGTAAATACAGTACAAGTAACTAAATTATGGTTAACTGACTAGTCAAGTAGTTGATGGAATTTCCATCGACTACTCGATAGGCACTTCTGCATTCCTCTTTTGAAAAGTACAAGAGTCCATCCCTGGCTCAGCTGTGTGGCGGCTGCCCCTTTGAAACACCAACTCAGCATTTCAAAGGGGCAGTGCCCTGGAGCCCAGGATCAGCTGGGGCCCAGCTGACCCCAGGCTCCAGTGCTTCAGTGTTTTAAAGGGGCAGCTCTGCACAGCTGAGCCGCACATCAGCTGTGAGGCAGCTGCCTCTCTGAAACACTGCCTTGGGGTTTCAAAGCGGCAGTGCCACACAGCTGATCCCCAGCTCAGCTGTGCACTGCCGCTTTGAAGTACCCCTTCTCCTCCCCCCGCCCTTTGCTGCCTCTATCTGCTAAAGGGGGGAGGAAATCGACTAGTTGACCAACTATCCGATAAGCATTTGCTTATCGGATAGTCAACTAGTCCTTAACATCCTTACAAGTAACTATTCTGAATAGTGGAGGCAAGGGTATATCTTAAAGAGTTTCTAGTTTGCATTCTAATTTCCTTATACTGTATTTTTGTTCAAGTTCTTTGGACACAAGTGAGGTTGATCCCCCTAGACTGTACAGGCAGAAAAAAAAGAATAAATTCCTTGACAGTGGGGCTGATTGTATTGCTCTGATCTGTAGCACATACAGAATTACTTCATTGCCTTGAGTATATTTGGTATATATGGAGTGGGGGAATGAATCAGTTCTCCCCTTTCTGAGAAATACAGAAGCTACTGTTCTGAGAACACAGCTCTGAATCTACTTCCTCTTTTCTCAGCTTCACTCCTTTCTGGAATACTTGTTGTGTCTGTCAAAGAAGGTAATTAGGCATTCATTCTGAACCTACACCTTTTTCAGCCTTCTTTAAAATCCCTTTGTTTCCTGAATGAAGGAAGCCTCCCAACGAAGGCCAACAGAAAACAAGTTATGTCATGTAAAGTACTGACAAAAATCAAGAGGAGTATAAGTGAATTGAAGGACCAGATAAACAAATACATAAAAGAAAAAATTCTATGCGAGTCAGTCGGTATGCTGGCCTATCAGTGATTAAAAACAGAACTCAAGAAGGACCAGGAAAACAATGCAAAAAAAAAAAAAATAAAATAAAAAAAAAAAAGGTTCTCTGTAATGTTAATCACAAAGGATGCTGGGGCAATATAGGACTGGAAGGATCCTCAAGTAATCAAATCCAGTCCCCCACAATCATGGCAGGACCAAGCATCATCTCCACATCTCTAGATCATCCCTGCACTTGCAACCTGCTCTTAAAAATTTCCAATGATGAAGATTCCACAACCTCTCTCTGCAATTTATTCCAGTGGTTAATCACCCTGACAGTTAGGAAGTTTTTCCTAATGTCTAATTTAAATCCAGCCTTCCTACAATTAAGCCCACTGCTTCTTGTCCTATCACCAGAGGCTAAGGAGAATACTTTTTCTCCCTTCTCCATGTACCTTTTAGGTACTTGAAAACTATTATGTTCCCTCTCAAACTTCTCTTTTCCAGACTAAACAAACCCAGTTCTTTCAATTTTCCTTCATGTGCCATGTTTTCTAGACCTTTATTAATTTTTGTTGCTCTTTTCTGCTTACATCTTTCATGAAACATGGTGATCAAAAACTGGACACAATACTCCAGTTGAGGCTTAATCAGCACAGAGTAGAGTGGAAGAATCACTTATCATGTCTTGCTTACAACACTCCTGCTAATACATCCCAGAATATTTGCTTTTTTAGCAACGACGTTATACTGTTGATTTATATTTAGCTTATGGTCCATTATGATCTCTAGACCCCTTTCCACAATACTCCTCCTTACTTAGGCAGTTGTTTCTCATATTGTATGTGCGCAATTGATTGTTCTTTCATAAGTGGAGTACTTTTTATTTGCTCTTATTGAATTTCCTTCTATTTAGACCATCCACAGCCAACCCGACGGAAGTTGCTAGGGGAAATTTTCCGATGCTTCTACACATGATGCGCACGCACGTGATCAGAATCAATGTGAACAAGCACTCAAAGAACAAACTGTTATATCACCATTGCATTATTTGCTTGAGCACCAGCATCACTGGAGCATCAATCAAGCCTCCTGAAGGACCAATTGGTTTGAAATGAAAGTACCATCTTAACATATAAAAAACCTTAGTTCAAGTTAAGAGGAGTTGAATTAGGGTTAATGCTCAAGTTATAAATCAAGCTGTGTCATGAAGACACACGTTAAATAATCAAAGGGTGAAAGGTGAAATTCTGTCATGGTTCAGAAATCAGCAAAGAAAAAACAAAATCTAAATGTTCGATTTTCAATGCAGAAACGTTAGTGGATGTCCCATGGAAGTATACAATGTAAAATATATTTATTAAGTGAGCTGGAAAAGTGAATCAGTAAACTGTGAGGTAATAAAATTCGCCTCTGACAAATTATTTGGGAAGGTTAGGAGCACAGAATATCATGGAACTCCAGAGATACTTAACAGAGGATCAAACAGAAATCATGATGGCAGACTAAATGAAATGTTGATAAATGCAAGGTATAGCATAAATAGCTGGTACACAAACCCAGTTCTACTCAGTCTATCAGTTCTTTAAGGAGGATAATAAAGATGCCTTTGCTACAGCTACTTTTTGCAGGGGAAGAATGTAGACAGCCTTGGACCTTAGGAGCATATAAAATGTCTGGGTTTGATTATCTGGTCTTTTGGGTTTACTGAGGCATCTCCATTAATTCATTATTACTAGGAGGCTGCACTTCCTGCTTGCTATGCTCGCCTCACTCTGAGGGTACGTCTAGACTACATGCCTCTGACGACAGAGGAATGTAGATTAGGCTACCGGACATAGTAAAATGAAGCGGCAATTTAAATAATCACTGCTTCATTTACATTTACATGGCTGCCGCGCTGAGCCGACAAACAGCTGATCAGCTGTTTGTCGGCTCAGCGCGGCAGCCATGTAAATTTAAATGAAGCGGCGATTATTTAAATCGCCGCTTCATTTTACTATGTCTGGTAGCCTAATCTACATGCCTCTGTCGCCAGAGGCATGTAGTCTAGACATACCCTGAGATGGGGAGGGCCCAGGGCCAAGACCGCCCTGGCTTTCTCTTGCCCCTCCTCTCTCCTTCCCCAGCTCTCTCACTCCTTCTCCCTTCTGCCCCGGCCTGCACCTCTCTCACTGCTCCTCGCCCCCTACCAGCTCTTTTTTGCCCCACTCCTGCCCCTGCCCCAGCCCCCCCCACATCACTGGACTGCAGCGCACCAGCCCTGGCTCTCCCCTCAACCTGGTGTGTGTGTGTGGGGAGATGGCTCCAACTCCCCCTGCAGCAATGGAGATGAGGAGGCCTCATGGCTCCCACCCCTTGGGTGGGGGGAAGGGAGAGGCTGTGTGGCTTACTGCGTCTGTCCTCCTACCCCCGAGCACCCAAGAAAGGGAAGGGGAAAGGCTGTGTAACTCCCGGGGTCGTGCTGCTTGAAGTTTCCACACAGCCCCCCGAGCACCGGGCAGGGAGCTTCTGCTTCCCCCAAGAACTGGGGAGAGAAAAGGGGAGCGGCTGCATAACTCCCAGGGCCATGTGGCTCCTGCCCCCAACTTGGAGCATGGGGGCAGAAGAGGCTGCATGACTCCCAGGGCCATGCGGATCACAGCTTCCGCCCTGCCCCCACCACTGGGGAGGGGAGAGGATGTGCAACTCCCTTGGGCTGTACGGTTCACGGCTTTCACTCCCCTGAACACTGGGGAGGAGAGAGGCTGCACAGTGGCTCACAGCTTCCACCCCCTAGTCAGATCATAGGGGAGGGAGGCTGGGGCAACATGCTACCCCAACCTCACAATGACTTGAGAGGGCCATGGAGGGTGCATTTGCCAGGGGCTGCAGCCAGAAGGGCTTCAGGTGAAGAGGCCAGTCAGCGGGGAAGTCTGCTAGCGAAGGTGGTAGCGTGACGAGAGGCTATTTCTGGGTGGGTGGGTGGGTGTGTTCTGGGCTTGGGGGTATGGGGATGCAGAGTGATGTCACTCTGTCATCCCACAGGACAATTTACAGACACAGACACACACACACACACACACACACACACACACACAAACTTAAGTTCTATAATCTCTCTAGGTGACATCTTTTTAAGGAACTGTTAATATCACAGTGTTCTTCTGGGTTCCCACTTCGGATTTCTTCGCTTCAAAGGTAACTAACAATGAACTCAATTAATACAAAATATTTCATACCAAATAGAAAGTGTTCAACCTGAGGATTCCCTCCTCCAAAGCAAACCTCTTTTACCTTTTCATCTCCTTGTTCAGGAACATGCCAAAACCAACATTCCATTCTCTCACAGCCACGCAGTGTATTGAAATACAATCTGCAATATTTACGGGGCAACTCAACCATGCCAAGGTTCTGCTGGATCGGATGCGAAACCTAAAAATCAGGTAAATGGAGGGTTAGTTCCTGTAACTGATTCTTTAATAGGTTCTTCAAGATGTGTGGGATCCGTGTCCACATCAAGACACCATGCACCTGAGTCCAGAGATTTTTAGTAAGCAGTAACTGTCACTCAATACATTTGCAGTTGTTCTCCTTATACTCTGAACTGGGGTAGTAGGGCAGTGCAGACTGGCACTGTTCCAGTTCCTCCTCCTACCACAAATCAAATTATGATCTGCAGCAGAAGGAACAGATTATAGGTAGTGAAATACAGATAGGAACAACACATCTTAAAAAAACAACAGTTACAGATAAGTAATCTCCATTTCTTCCTCAAGTGATAGTTCCAATCTATATTTGACATGTGGGAGATTAACAAGCAGTAGTCAAACTGTAGGCAGATGCAAGAATGCAGAAATGATGATTGTCCAATACTGCTATCCCTATAGCTGAATCAGTAATAGAAGACTGGAACAAAGTGTGATATTTTGTGACAGTAAGGAGCTCCAGGAAGTTGCTCTAGATAGTTCTCTTTAGAAGAGGCATGTCTTGCATATATGCAGTAGTGGTTGCTTGGGCTCTAGTGGAATGGACTCGCACCCTCTCCAGGGTAGGGATATGAGCCAGTGGACAACAAAGCATAATGAGATCCATTTAGAAAGTCTCTGCGCAGATATAGCTAGATCTGTTGCGCTCTCTGCTATGGTAACAAGGTTAGGTGTTTTTCTAATTCCTTTTGCTATTTGTAGATAAAAGCCCAGTATTCTTGGGATGTCTAAAGAAAGAAGCCTTCTCTCCTCAAAGGCATGCAGTTTCATCAAAAAAATATGGTAAGTGGATAGTCTGATACATGTGATACTCTGAAATTACTTTAGAGATGAATTTTGGATGGGGTCAAAGAGAGACCTTTTCCTTCTGGAAAATAGACAAAGTGATATCAGTAAGCAGATAGTCTAAAATAGCTGAGATAATCTGCAGATAAATAATATTGCTGAGCACCAAACAAGAAATGCTTTAACTTTGCTAAATAGAATCTTTCCTACTTTGATGGATTGAAATGCCCTGGAACATATACACTCTACATCTGATACCCATCCAAATACCAGGCCTTGAGTTGCAGTTCTTGGTTGGGGTGCCTGAATGTGCCATTTTGTTGCATTAGCAGGACTGGAAATGGCTGGATTTTCATGGGCAGACAAGCTAAAAGTCTCAGTGTGTCTGTGAACCAGAATTGTCTCAGCCAACTGGGTATAATAAGGATGATTTGAGTCCTTTCCTGACAGATTTTTTGCAAAACGTGGTATTAATGGAATGTGACAGAAGATATACCTGTTGTGATCTTTCCATAATAGTAGAAGGGTATTTCCCTCTGAACACCTACCTAGAGCTGCTCTGTAGCAGTACAGACAAAGGATTTTTTTTTGCTTTTTGTGAACTGAAAAGGTTCCAAGATGGTATTCTCCATTAGGTGAAGATCTTATTCAGGACCAAATCATCAATCTCCCATTTGTGGTCTGCAGAAAAACATCCACTGAGACTGTCTGCTGGGAAGTTAATAGGTAGCAGGTTTAAAACAAACAAAATGAAGTTTTTCTTCACTCAGCACACAGTCTACCTGTAGAACTCCTTGCCAGAGGATGTTGTGAGGACCAGGACTTTCAACAGGGTTCAAAAAAGAACTAGATACATTTATGGAGGTTAGGTCCACCAATATTTATTAGCCAGAATGGATAAGAATGGTGTCCCAAGACCCTATTTGTCAGGGGCTAGAAACGGATGACAGAAGAGGGATCGCCTGTTCTGTTCACTCTCTCTGGGGCATCTGGCATTGGCCACTGTAGGCACACAGGATACTGAGCTAGATGGACCTTTGGTCTTACTTATGGCTGTTCTTATGTTCTAAATGTAGCAAATAGGCTGCTGAAAGTTATCTGAAGTCTGAAACACCAATTCCAGAGAATAACTGTCTCAACACATACAGGAAGGAATCTTGTTTTCCCTTTTTGTTTATATAAAAGTCTTATTATCTAAAACTATCTAGATGTGCTGGGACCAAATGAGTGGAAGAAAACACTGCAGGCATGATGAACAATTCTTAGCTTCAATAAACTGATAAGTATCTAGATTCCCAAGGGGTCTAGATGCTTTATGCAGTATGATTATTCATATGAGCGCTCCAACTTAAGTAGAAGCATGAGTAATGCTGAAAACCTCAGATACAGGTTTGAGGAAGAATCCACATCTGAATTTTCTCTGGCTTTATCCACCAGATGTGAGAGACCAGAGTCCTGGATAGAATTGTTACTTTGCTATTGATGTTGTTTTTTTCTGGTGAGTAGACTAACAAAAGCCAAGTCTGCAGGCAACAGAGATGGAGTCTGGCAAATGGCATCATGTGTGTGCATGAGGCAAAGGAGGAATAGGTAAGTTCTGACTGAAGTTTGAGGGTGGCCTGTTTTATGACATTGCCCCTGGCAGTTGTGGCAGTCAAGTCCAAAGTTGTTGCAATGTAGGCAATGGTCCTCATGGGGTCAAAGTAGACTTTTCATGGTTGACAAAAAGTCTTAGGGAAAGTTGAAGATAAAGAAGGAGTCAGGTTGCCACCTGGACTTCCTTATATAATCTTCTTGTAGTCAATTATCACGGCATGGGAAGACAAACCCATTTCTTCTCATCAAAACTGTCAACAGTGAAAAGACTTTTATAAAGACCCTTGATGTCACAGTTAGCCTGAACGGAAGAATCAGCTGGTAATGGTCTTGACCAAGGAAGAATCTGAGGGAACTTCTGTGTGATAGGTCAATGTTTATGTGAAAGCATGCATCTTTTATGTTGAGAACCACAAAACATTTGCCTTCTTCCAGATGAATACATTTAGCTGGCACAGATCAACAATCAATCTACATCTTCTGTTCTTTTAGAGACTAGAAGTAGAATCTAGGAAGTAGAATCCTTTTCCTTGTTGTTGAGGTGGAACTCTTTCCAAAAATGAGGAATAATGTTAGTTCAAACCAAGGGTTTGGTTTGAACTAACACGTCCTAGCACGCACTTTCACTTTTGGAACAGCTGTTGAGCGGAGTAACGCACCGGCGAGATCATGCTAATGAAGTGTGGGATATTTAAATCCCTACTTCATTAGCAATTTCGGTCGCCTACATTTGCATCCCTAGTTCAAACTAGGGTGCAAGTGTAGACGTACCCTAGGTGCCTACAGTAGAGATCGCAAGGGCCCCAATAATGTTAGTACAAGAAACCAACCAGCTGAGACTACCATCTGGCACTGAGTATCAACTCTCTCTTGGTAAGTCATTTATGGTGACAGAATAGAACCCAAATTTCTTAGGGCTTCTGTCCAGCCCTCTTTCTCTATAATAGGGTAAGGGCTCTCCTGGAACCTCCAACCAAATGGATGAAAAAGCTGTTTCCCAAACTACCACTGGAACCAACAGTGCCAATGACTGAGTATTCAGGCTCATGAGTGGAAGACAGTGGCTCTGTCTCTCCAGGATAGCCTCTTTCTCCAGCATAACCATTGTTGAATAAGAACGGACTTGAGGTATTGGTGTGAGAATGGGGGACAGCCAAAATGTTCTCTGGGCAGATGTAGGTCTCAGAGTGTTCTGATGTATTGGATGAGTCCGTTAGTGGAGCTACTGGATCCGGTGCTTTCTTGGTTACAGTATAAGTCAGATCCCCTCATGGCTATGATGATATTGGCACATTCTGTGTGGATATTTGTCTTTGAATTTGCACACTGGAACTGGTATAGAAACGAATAAATTTATGCTCCTTTGCACAACTTTCTCCCTACTGAGGTTTACTCAGGCCTCAATCTTTAGGACCAGTGCATGAGGAATCTCCTTACTTTGAAGGAATCGGGGAAGAATCTCTTTTCTCTGGAGCCAATTTGAAAGAAGGCAGTTTATCTCATCTTAATCTCATGAAAAGCCTTCTCCTTTGGCTTAGAAGATTTAAACTCAACTCCTGAGGGTGGGGCACTGACAGTTGATTGAGGTTAATGTCTCCATCAGATGCTTTTTTAAGACAGCTCTTGACCACCACAAATTCTAGGAGAGAAGGAAGGCAAATGCTGCACTTTTCTGAGTCTCACATTTCAGCTATTCAGTAAGGGTAACATTCATCATTCACAGAAAAGGAAACACAATTCTTGAACCCTAGTTATAATCTTAGCCTCCCAGAAAGAATTTCCTCAGAATGGAAAAAACCCAACACTAGTACTTAAGACCAAAAAAGTAAAAACAAAATAATGAAATAGTTACAATATATTTAGAGACTGAAGTACTCAAAGAAGCTGTATCCACAGCTTCTTTGACTCAGACCACATGGTGGGTAAGGAGGAAATGGAGAGTTAGTGCTCTGCACTGCCACTTATACTCTTAGTTCAGAGCATGATGAGAACTGCATGTATGTGAACCAATGGACCCTGCTTACTAAAAACCTCCAGATTCAGGAACATGGCACACATGTGTATCCACATGTGGAAAACACATGGGGACAATCATTCAAAGTAATACAATAATTTCTCCTTTCCATTTTTCATTAGAAAAGACATTCATTTACATTTTAAAAACAAATTACACTTTAAAATATAATTAGTATCTAACAAACTATGCACTATACACATATACCATATGAGTCTCCATCCCAAAGAGCTTATTTCCATCCCAAAGAGCTTATCTATTATTTATATGAAAGAGTTTGTCTATTTGTACGTCTCTCTGTTTGTCCAAGAACTCCTAAATGGCAAGAGCTAAGACCACCAAATTCAGCATACAGCTTCCTCTTATCATAATGCAAAGTAAGGGTTTGGTTGTGCCAGGAAAATGGGAATACTTGTCATAAAATCATACAGAAAAGAGACAGAATCACCAGGCAAATGAAAGGCCCTGCCCTTTTGGGATTGCCTCAGCCCTGAGCCTCTCACTTCCCAAGCACCCTTTAGGGATGGTGTGGGATGCTACAGATCCCCTTCTCCTCTCCCCCAATTCATACAGGAACACTGATGGCTGTTCCCCTTTGTCAGTTTGCTGAATTCCTCACTCTGTCTAGGGACCACAAGAGGCAGATGATCCTGGACCTGTCCTAGTTGGGTGACATGCACTCCTTTCCTGGATGTGCCTGCTGGAGTTGCAGCAACCATGAAGAGGTGCTTCTCACCCGGCCCCAAGATGCTGCGGTGAGAGATGGCTGGGATAGTTCCTCTCTCCCTAGGACAGCCTGCATACTGGTGCTCTCATCCCCAGTCCCACCGCAGAGCAATGATTTAAATGAAGCATGAACATTTACATTTTATTTTTCAAAAAATAAAAATTAATTGAGTTAAGGACCTGAGCAACACCAGGTAAATCTCCTAGTAATCTAAATAAATACAATGGATGACTGGGAGAAGTTATGGGCCCAGAGAGAGTAGAAGTGTCTTACTCGAGGTGTCACAGCTAGTCAGTGACTGAGCTGAAACAATATTTTAGGTCTCCTTACTGTCAGTCCACTTACTAATTAAACAGATGTTGCAGTCTCTGCTAAACCTTTAAAATATAAGCTATTCCTCGCACATGGCAAAAACCACTTTATCTTTGTTTTCTAGAGCAGCAGAAAGCCAAGATGGCTGCATTTTGAACAACTGTTTGTTCGTCACTGATTATGCCCTTTATTCTCTAAATTTATTCATGAAATTATACCATTTTAGGGTAACTGAAGTTTTGACTGATATTATCTAAGTATTTTTATGACAAACTATTTAAAAGTCCATATAAACAAAATTAACCCAATATTATGAGATTTTGTTAAGTATTAATAACTTACCATTACATTTTTGTCCATTTTCCATGGCTCATAACTGTCCGAATTAGGCAATGGCAGATTAGGGGTTTTTCCTGAGTATCTAAAATCTAAGATTGAGGACAAGAATACTTAATGCATTGCATAATAAAATGGGTCAGATGCAGGTAATGAATCTTATTTTTCTTTAAATTTATTAAACACTTATAATGACTCATTATTTTCCTTTAATGACATTGCAGGCCTACTTTTTGCACTGTAGCAGGGAAAGTGATCAGCTAAACTGTAAATATTTTCATCATAAAAACATGACATTTTAGAATGACTCAAATACAATTATATTTATCTATACACATTCCATGCACATTCCACCCACCCTTTAAGGCTTAAGAGTATTTCCTTTAAATAATTGTGTTAATACAAGTGTTAGTTTACAAATATGCAACCAAGATTTTCAAACAGTGATTGGTGCTTTTGATTGCCTCAACTTTTGGATGTTTAACTTGACTCCCTGAAAAAAATCTGATTTTCAAAAGGTAGGTGCTCAGAAAAATCAAACCAATTTGTGGTGTCAAGTTGGGCATCCAAAAGCTGAGGCACCCAAAAAACACTAGTCACTTTTAAAAATATGTTTATTTCTTATTCCAAATAACTGGGAATGTAATGAACAAAATAATCTTATTGCTCCAGTCACAATTTTTCCTCCTCCCTGCCCTCTTCCAAGTGGTTCCTTCCAGAGTTAGTAAGAAAGTATCATTTAGAGCTTTTATATTTTTATATTTCCTTAATTATGGACATTCATTCAAGATCAAAGTATTTCTGAGGGAGTTCTGCTCAGCAACATTAGTCCAACATATTTGATAACTACCTGACTCAAATCAGAAATGAGACCAAATGCATGTAAATAGTTTAAAGAATTCAATTTTAAATTTAAAAAACGCATTAGACCACACAATGTGCAAAAAATCATGCTAAAAAGCCCCCTAATATTCCCAAATGGTTTTATACTGGCAAATGAAAATATGCAGGTGTTATGCAAGAATTGTCCCTAAATACTAACTAAGGGGACAATATGATCAGGTTTCTGAAGATGCATGAGCCCTACCAACTCTAGTGAAAAAAGTCTGAGAGGTAGTCATGTTAGTCTATAACTTTAAAAACAATCCAGTGGCACCTTAAAGACTAGCAAATATATATACATACATGAGTTTGTGTGTGCAAAACCCACTTCTTCAGATGAGATGATCTTGAGTGGAGAAAGAAAGGGAGACCCTCAGAATAAGAAGGGAGAGGGAGAAAAAAATTACCTATCAATTGTAGTCTTGGTGCTAATGAGGCTAATTAAGTGAGCTGGAAGTGTCCCATACTTAGCTTTTGATGTCAATAGGGTACTGAATATACGGAAAGCTGGTGTTATAATATGTTTACCAGTTCAAATCTTTGTTCAGGCCATGTGAGAGAAAGAATCAAATTTGCATATGAAAGTCAATTCTGCACTCAATCTCTATAGTTGGCTTGTGAAATTTCTTTGTAGAAGAATGGCTACTTTTAAGTCCATTAATGAGTGTCCATGTAGGTTAAAGTGTTCCCCTCTAGGCTTCTGTGTGTTACCATTTCAAACATCTGATTTTTGTTCATTAATCCTTTGTCACAGAAACTGTCCATATACATGGCAGAGGGCCACTGTTGGCATTTGATGGCATATATCACATTAGAGCAGTGGTCACCAACCAGTAGATCAGGATCTACTGGTAGATCTTGGAGCCTCTGACAGGTGATCCTGACTGGTTTGGCCAAGAGGCTATGAAATGTCGGCACTTCAGTTGCCCCTCCCCTCACTGCTGCTCATCTCCTGTCCTTTGCCTTGGAGCTACCATTCCCCTGGGGAGCCTCCTGCTTTCAGTGCAGGGCAGGGCAGGGAAGAGACAGGAGGGGCACTGATGTCAAGGTGCCCCCTTCCACTCTGTATCCTTTCTCCACAAAGCAGACAGGGGGCACAACAGAACTTGGGATGGAGTTACAGAATCATGGAGCTGGAAGATACCTCAGGAGGTCATCAAGTCCAGCCCCCTGCCCAAAGCAGGACCAATCCCAACTAAATCAATGCAGCAAGGGCTTTGTCAAGAAGAGACTTAAAAACCACTAGGGATGGAAATTCCACTACCTCTCTTGGTAACCCATTCTGAAGACCTGTAAGATGTGGTCTCGTGTCTCTTGCAGGGGAGACGTCCTCTCCAGGGATGACAATCTGTGTGGTAATAGAAAGGGTTTACCATGTTATGGCACCAGCTAATGAGATGAAAGCAGCACTGGGTCCTTTTCTGGTTGGTGTGGTGCTGTCTTCTGAATGAGTTTCTGGGCTGCCTCAAAGGTCTCCACGGTGGAAAGGATCTGCATATCCCAGTCGTGGCAGTCCAGGGGTGATGGCGGGGAGGACTCAACTGGCCCTTTTGTAGGGCAGGAGTCAACGTTCCCTTTGTGCCAGTTTCTCAGACCCTGCCTGCAACTGGTGCACGGAGGACAGCTGCCTCCTCTGGGGACCTGAGAATTGGTCTCTCTACTTCGTTTCTTCTTCGGCACCAGGGATGCAGACTTGCGGCTACCATCCCCACACTGAGTGTCGTGGCAATGCCAGTCCCTGTTTGGTACCAGATCCGACGCTGTCAGTGCCGGAACACTCTGCACAAGGCTATGGTGCTGGCTAGGCCTAGATCCAATTGAGGTTGAAGAGCAGCCTCCATGAGGATTCTATGCCTCTGCTCTCTGTCTTTAAGTATCAATGGACAAAAACTCTTACAAATGCAGCACTTCTCTTTCTGGTAACCCTTACCCAAACACTTCTGACAGCATGAGTGTCACTCGTTTGGGATAAGCTTACTGCAAGCCTGACAAACCTTAAAGATCAAGATATGTCCCAGGCCCAGGATGGGAAAAAAAACTGGATTCCCTCCTTTCTAATCAATGAAACTACTAACATTAAATCTACCTACAGTTATAAAACTGTAATTATATACTTGAAAAGCAACTAGGTGAGTTTGCAGAACAAGAGCAAAAAGTTCCCTCTGCCGTCACCAAACAATAGGGAGGAGGGGAGGAGGGAGGGGTTGGCGGGTCAGCTAGGCCAGGGGTTCCCAACTGCCGGTCTGTGGTCCAGTGCCAGGCTCTGAACCACTGGCTGTTAGGCCATGGCACACTGCGGGAGGGCTCCCAGGGGCAAGAGCTGCAGCACAGCAGGTTGCTCACCAGGATGCTGCAGAAGTAGGCAGGGGCTCTGGGAGCTAGGGCTGGGCTCAACCCCTGCAGCAGGAAGCAACTCGCAGCTGCTGCTCTCAGTGCTTCAGGACCAGGCTCCAGGCCAAATCTATGATTCCCGGCAGGGGCTGCTGCTTCTGCTCCCCAGGATCCCGGGCTGCAGCCAGGATGGGGAATTTCTAGCAGGGCCAGTTCCGTTGCTCCCCAGGAATCTCTCCCAAATCAGCATTTCCAGCCCAGCCAACCTTTACCCTATGGTTGCCAGGTGTCCGGTATTGGTCCAGTATTTGCAACTTCTGTCTGGTAAAAAAGCCAGAAAAGTATTTTCTGTTTTTCTCGGATGGAAGGCCGCTTGGGACATTCTTCTCCTGCCACGTCTGGTGGAGATGTGGGGATTAAAGGAGCCATGACCCCTTTTTTTCCTCATGTGGTGGGTTTTTTTCTCCCCACCATGTTCAGTATTTTTTGTGAAACTATCTGGCAACCATACCCTGCCCCAGGGCAGACAGTGCTTGGGGGACAGGTAAGAAAGACTACACCCCTCCGTGAGCAGTGTCCCAGGGCTGCAGGGGGAGGGTTTGGCTCTGGGCTGCTTCCAGTGGAGCTGGCTGCAATCCCTGCCTGAGGCCCAGGGAAACTGTGGCCAGCTCCTAGTCTGCACGAGGTGGGGGGGAGGGGCAGCCCTGGAAAGGATCAAGAGGAGACTGAAGAAGGGTAGGGGAAGATAAAGGGAATTGGGGGAACAGGGATGTGTGAGGCAGGGGCAGGATGAGAATGCAGGAGGTGCTGAAGGGAGGTTGGGCAATTCAGGGGAGACATGGGGCAACTGGGAACAGGGGTGCAACAGAGGTAAACTCTGAAGGGGGAGTCACAGGGAGGAAAGGGGGAAGCTGCAGGGGGGAGACTATGGGAGCAAGAGCAGCCTGGCTGGCGAAGGGAGAGACACAGGGCAGGGGTTGTACAGAAGGAGACGGGGGAAGATACAACAGTAGCTCTCCCACCCCATGGGGCAAGAGGGGAAGGAGGGCAGAGGTGACTGATGATAACACTTGGGGGCACCAGCTCCTATTGCCCGACAAAATTTCAGGGGCTAAATGGGGTACCCCACATGCTCCCTGCCCGTGTGGGTGCCCCTCCCTACGCTCTTCCCTCTGCAGGCATCAGTCGCCCTTGAGGGAGGGACTGCCCCACCCAGCAGCCAGAGGGGAATTCTTTCTGTGAATGTTTTTTTTAGTGTTGTAGATATCTGCAAACTCTGATCTGTTACGACATGTATTTTGCCCGTGCAGGTGTGATGCAGAATAACACGTGGCCTCTTAAAATTAATTTCCATAATGAATATGCAGATAAAATGCTACTGGTCCGCCTAAAGTTTGTGAACAAGTCTGCCAGTCTGTGGTATAAAACAGGTTGGGAACCACTGAGCTAGGCTATTGAGCGCCATATTGACATCACTCTAGGAGGTGCACTGGATGATACTTCCTGCTAGGCAAAATCTTCCTGCTCCCGTGCACACACACCTGATTGGAATGCACATGAAACAAGCATTAGAAGAATTTATTGTAGTACTGTAGATTTACACCCCAGTTTGATGCACCTTGTCCTTATGTCAATAAGACTTAAGTAGATGCATAAGAACTGTTCTCAGATTATAAAACGCATCGAACTATCCTTTTTTCACAGTCTGCTTTCTACATGTCTGAAGAAGAGCACTTTTCAACCCAGTAAGCCTGGCTGTACAAAAGAAATACTTTAAAGTAAGGAAATATTCAGCACCACTATATGTTGTTTGGAGAAACTCTAAAAATGTATTGACCGAACCTTTCCATCAAGTTCTCTACTAAAGATGGAAATTTTTGTAAACCTAGGAATAAGCACCTTTCTGGAGTTATCTTTTAACAAAAGTACTGCAATATTTTGATAGTGAGTGCTGTGAGCTTGCATTTCTCCTCTGATGACTGAACTAAGTTTTAAGTATTGAAATGAATCCATGAAATTATCCAATTATCTAACAAAATGGATCTTTGTTGAATGTATCTCATATAGAGTGAACCTAGGCATGAGGAAATGAAAAGTACCTAAAGAAATATTTTTTCACAAGACAGACAATTAGTCTGTGAAGCTCATTGCCACAAGCGTTTTACTTCCAAGATTTAAGCAGAAGTCAAACAAGGGTAGTACATTTACGAGATTAATAAGAATATCTAGATTTATAGTTGTAAGATTTAAAAAACTAAACAGGACCTACAGGCAGACTATACAACTTCATGCCTTAGGATGTAAGCCAACCTTTAAAGCAGGTAAGGAAGAATCATTCCTTATGACAGGCTATTCCACAACTGCTATCAGAAGGTCAAAGAAACACCACAAACACAGCCAATATGGACTATTATCAGTAACAGCAGAACAGACAGACTTCTAGTCTGATCCAGTACTGTAATTCCTATACTTGGGTTGGTGGCAGAACCTTAAACTATCCATGCACCAAATTTCAGAGTTCAGGAAACTCAGATTTACAGATATGTACTTAAGCAAAGGATACTGAAAGTATTGGTTCCCAAAGTAGCTGTTGCACTGAGAATAAAACGGAATACTTGTCTGTAAATAAAGATCATACACATATCTACCTGCCTTATATGCCAAGTAAAATTATACACTTGCTCTGGATCAAACATCACAAAGGTGTCACTTGGGGAGAAAGTGTATGTAGCCTTTTCTATAATAATGAGACTTATTCAGTGACTTATTCACAAGTAAAAGTAGTTCAAATATAATGCACCTATAGATTTATACTCTTACATAGTGTTCAAGTACAAGGATAGTGGAGGAATATAAATACTTAGAGATAAATATAGGCACCCCCGATACTGTCAGGTAGGATCCTTCTATGAAAACAGTTAACGTTCTGGATTCACCAGCACCCCCTTAGAGAGGGACCTCACATTCCTAGACATAAGCTGCTAGTGGAAACAGAGGAGCAGCAGAAAGGACAGAGCTTTGTAATCGTTTAAACCAGCAAGCCTGAATTTTCAGTTTCTTGAAGAGGTACTCGAACAGTCAGAATGAGCATTACTTTTCCAGAAGATTCCAACCAAACAGATTCTAGGAAGCCCAGAATAGGGATCTACAGACACTATTGTCAAAGAATGTGCATTTTCACTTCCTTGTGCACAATAACTAATACCGAGAGATTAGCTCATTCTTAAATGTTTATATGAAAAACATTAAACAAATGCAAAAAAAATACAAAGTGCTTTATTAATTCAAAATAAAATACCATTGATCCAGGGTTTCAGTGCTGTGTCTTCCTGGTAGGCATTTATTTGCAGAGAAGGCAGTTGCAGTCCTAATTGAAGTTCGCTGCTCATAAATTCTAGATATTTAGAATTATTGCTAAATGGTAAAAGAAAAACTCATATTTAACAAAATAAGACAAGTGCTTCTTCATGTCAAGGGTTAACTATAAAACACTAGATGATTTCTTCAACAATTAAAGCAAAACTTAAGAATTCACTCTACATTTAAATAGTAGAGGAACAATTCCCCCCAATACTGCTTTAGTGGAAGATGATCTCAACTTGTACATGATTACATTAAAGCAAGGAGAAGGAGCTAGCAACTATGTAACCAAGAATCAAATTAACTTGGTAGAGAGAGCACCTGTGTGACACTTGTTTAAAAATCTGCCATTAAATTGAAAAGAAGGTTGGGATGATTGTGTTGTACGCTGGAGTTAACCCCCTTTCTGTGTATTGCTATATCTTCTCTGCCAGAGATGAACTCCATTGCATGGAGCTTATACAATTTTCTAATGGACCAATTACACTAAAAGAAAAGATTTTTGATAACATTTCAAACTGAAAATACTCATGATCCCTAATTACTTGTTCTACCTCATAAGCAATTCAAAATATATATGTTGAACACTGAGTAATAAGGCACACAGATTCATCACAATGGGTATGTCAGCCTATTTGCAGTTTGAGGGCAGAACCAGACACTGGTGGCATGGGAATGCCTCATCCACCCAAAGTTCCATTCAGGTGAGATAACTTCCAAAACCAGGATATTTCAAATTAAAAATGTGCTTAATATACATCAAAGAAACAGAATGATTTCTCATACTAAGGAGCATGGCAAATATACCTAAAATGATTAATCTAAATTCTTAGATGTCAATGTTCAACGCTATTCTGGGTAATCCATTTGTCTCACACATGGTCCACATCTGTGGACTTTATTATTCTAAGAGAAATTTTCAGGTAAACACTGATAAATTTTCCTCCTCTTTGTGCAAAGATTCCCAGACCCATTATATTAGTAGTTTTCATAACAGTATACCTCTAGGGTAGGAAGCAGGATCATCCTTAAATGCAGACATCCAAAACAAGGTAGATCATATATAAATATAACCTACATCTTCCCTAAGGCACCACAGTACAGGGAAGACTTATTCCAAAAGAGAAGAAATGGCATGGGCTAAGATTGGATGACCATTATGAAGAATGTGGTGACCTCTGAATGGATGGCTATGTTGCTATAATAAAGATGCATGGCCACCCTCAGAGGTTGACAGTGAAGGACCACACAATGCCCCTGGGCTGTGTCTAGACTGGCTGCTTGAATTTCTGCAAGAACACTGACAATCTCATGTAAGATTGTCAGTGTTCTTGCAGAAATACTATGCTGCTCCCGTTCGGGCAAAAGCCCTCTTGTGCAAATGCTGAGGACTGACCGGATCTTCCTGCATCACTAGCTGACCAAGACTCCGAGGAGCTGTTGCAACTGCTGCCTAAGGACTGGCCAGAGCTTCCAGCTAACCAAGACGCTAAAGAGCTGCTGCCTGAGGACTGGCCAGAATTCCCCCTAGAAACAGAAGATCCCCACATCACAAAAATAATGAACCACAGGGATGTAGGAAGTAGCCCAGAAGAACTAAATGACCAGCTGAATAAGTGTTGGCGTGATGCTAGTTCAGCACGTTGTAGGCAGATTTCCACTGATCCAATGGTGATCCAACTCTGCCACTGTTAGGGCCCTGGACTAGAAGGCAGTGGAGTTGGTTGGCCTGTGCCTCCTATCCTTGTCAGCCAGTGCATGTGTGTGGCAGCTCCTCACCTTAGGCCAGGAGGCTTGCTTTGGTCTACTATCCCTGCCTGAGTACTAGACTATGTTGGTGCTCACCCCTGTCTGAGACTTCTATTTGCTGTCCTCCCGATTGAGGGCTTGAGGCCCAAAGACTGCCTTAATGCTCTGCCCCGACTGAGGGCCTGAATTCTAGAAGCAGTTAATCCCCCTTTTTGAGATCACTTTTATAGATGCCTGACATTGAGGTAGTATGGCCTCCCTTAGAGGCTGACAGGAAAGGCAGCTAAACAGCCCTACAGCAGCTATTTAGATGATCTCACTAAAGTACACAAGCTCACTCTATCCTGACACTGCCTCTAAGATCTTGACTTTGATTATTAAATTAAGGAGGACTTCAATTGTGTGTGTGGCAGGACATCTGCATGACAACCTTTCAAACAAAGTTTACATAGGTGTTAACTTAAGGTAAGAAAGAAAAAGATTCTTTTAACAGATTTTTTTGGAGTGTTGCAGATTTCTAAAACTCTGATCTTAATTAT
This sequence comes from Pelodiscus sinensis, assembly GCF_049634645.1. Classification (NCBI taxonomy): domain Eukaryota; kingdom Metazoa; phylum Chordata; order Testudines; family Trionychidae; genus Pelodiscus; species Pelodiscus sinensis. The sequence continues at coordinate 183,236,147 of NC_134712.1, read as the reverse complement.
TTTTTTAAACCCTGTGTTACTAATTAATACATGGTAATTTAAGGCCAGAATTTTGCTATGTGGTAGAGTTCTGGCTCTTATGAGTCAGAAGTAGCAAGTACTAGCTTGAGCTGTTAGAAAGATTGATGATATATGGATACACCAGCTGGAGTTACCCGGCGTTGTTCGGGAAACTGGAGGAACAAAATGTAGAAAAACAGTAGTCCATTATCTTTTTTTGAATGGTAGAAAAGTTGCACTGATTTCTATAGGGATTAAAATATAAGTCCTCATCATTCCCGGAGGTGGGTGTGACCCCAGGTGGAGGGGAGGTTACATGCGGGAGGGGCACCCCATGTGCCTTGGGGGACAGGGCGGGTGCCTGAGCCAGTATGTGCATGGGGGTCGGGGCACTGCGTGCTGGCACGAGGGGGGCAGGAGAAGAGGGTTGCTTATGTAATTTCGTGAGCAGGACGGGGCGAGTCCTGGATGGCGCTGGGGGCTGCAGGCGGTGGGCACAGGACCTAGGGTGGGCAGGACGGCACCTGAAGGGCAGTGCGACGGGTTACTTTTTGATTTTTACAGCTTGAGCTCGGGCCTGATCGGGTCCAAAAGTACCTTAAAACCTTCTCCTGGATGAAAGGTTATCCCATGTCAAGTTTGGTTGTGGTAGCTCTTATAGTGTCCAAGTTATTAGAGCACAAACATACAAACATTCTCCTTTATATATTAGGTGTACTCCAAGGGTAGTGTTAATTTTCTTTTTTATTTGATTTCATATTAAATATCATAGGCATTGCGCCTTGTTAAATATCCCCTCACATAACGGGTCCTGACACAGAAGCTCCCAAGGGCGCTTTTTTTTTTCCCAAATGCAAAGAGATTGATCAGAAGCCCACAAAACAGACTTACAATTGTTAAGAAGACTTATGGATACAGGTTCCACTCTGCTACTCATCCTTGTGCCATGTAAGTCTTGGTGTTCCTCTCTCCCTTCGTGAGCAATGCATGTAGGAGATAGGAAATGGAGTTTCACCCAGAACAGGAGAATTTCTCTCCAGAGTAGGGCTGTTTGTATTATTCTTAGTTATAAAAAAAAGAAAGAGTATCATGACAAGCACTGGTTAAGTTATCCATGGAAGAAACAGTACTCTGAGACCTCAATGAATCATTACCTTCCAGCTGCTAGATGTGTTCTTCCTTTTTCTTGTATCTACTTCCCTGAACTGAACTAGGAAGGTTCCTTAAAAAATTCTGACTCTCAGCATTCCCCAGTTGGGGGGGAACAGAGAATATATACAGTCAGAAATAGATCTCTGCCAATAGATAAGCAGATTTCATGTATTCCTCTGTGTATTGTTAGATGTGTGTCACACTAACTCTGGATCACTAAAGCTTACTTATTTATGAGATCAGATTTCCAACCGGCTCTAATAAGATTTGGAATTTTTTTCAATAGCACCCCTTGTTTTCTATTATAGCCATCTTCACTTTCTGAAAGAAGACCATGTACTGGATACTATTCACCTTCAATTCAGATCTATGAATAACTTCCCTGGCACCACATGTAAATGTCTGTCTTGAATCCAGAATGCTCCAGAAATTGTATCACTTTGTGATTGCTTTGGCATTGACTGTACAGAACACTGATCAGAAAAACTGTCAAAGACAACATGGCTTCTTCCCTAAAGACAGTATTATTGCTACCATGATCCCAAAGAGTGATCCAGACAGAGTACAAGTAAGATTTAATGGTGAAGATCAAAAATGGGGAAAAAAGCAGAAATCTACCTGTAAATCATAATTACCTAGGAATGGTAAAATAGGAATACTCTGAAAACAAGCCTCCTTTAAGAACTTGTGTGTGTCATATGTGTGTCTGCTTTGCTTCCCTCACCTCCATTCTCTGAAGCTAGAAATAGGACGGGAGCAAGTTAATTTCCCAATGTGAAACAAATGGAGGATAATTTCATTCATGTTATCACCTCTCTGTGTATAGGTGAAATAGGTAATGGAACAAAGCTGTCCCTGAAATTCTTGCACAGCTCCAAAAATCCAGTGTCCAATTGACAGCGGCCAGTGATGTTACTGATCAAAGTTACAGATAGTCCTTTGCTCCCAACATGAAAGAACCTTGCACAAATCGAGAGTCTGGTAGGAAGGCATGCAGATGGTTCTGAGGCGCTATACTTGTTTTAACTACCATATGCAAAAAGGTATTTTTCCTGTTAGGACTTCCTGGACTACTTCAACCCACCACATGACCTGTATTCATCTCTGTAGTACCTGGCAGAATTCTAAGATGACTCTCTCTCTCTCTCTCTCTGAATAGCCTCAGCTACAAGTTTCCATTGTATCAATAAGATAGGTGGGAACCAACTTGTGTGACCATCTGACTCCAAGGATCAAAGCTCCACAAACCTGCACTTAACAAATATGCTCCTTATCCCCAACCAGTGACTAGCCAGCATTAGGCCATGCGATTTTATTTTTCAGACTGAGATGGGCTGTGCTTGTAACATTGTTGACCTACATTAACATTGCTTGTGAAAACATACCTGAGCACATTAGGGATCAGATGACAGTGTGCAGTGGCAGTCAAAAACGCAAATAGAATGTTAGGAATTATTTAAAAACGAGATAGAGAACATCTTATTACTGCTATATAAAACAATGGTACACCTACATCTTGAATACTGCATACAGATGTGGTTGCCTCTTCTCAAAAAAAGAAATTGGCATTGGAAAAGATTCAGAAAAGGGGAAAAGGGCAACAAAAATGATTAGGGGTTTGGAACTGGTCCCATATACAGAGAGATTAAAAAGACTTGGACTTGTCAGCTTACAAAAGAGGAGACTGGGGGTGGTGGTGGAAGGATAGAGGTCTATAAAATCTTGACTGGTGTGGAAAAAGTGAATAAGGAAGAGTTATGCACTTTTTCCCACAATATAAGAACTATGGGTCACTAAATGAAATTAATAGGCAGAAGATTTAAAACAAACAAAAGGAAGCTTTTCTTCATACAACATGCAGTCAACATCTGGAACTCCTTGCCAGAGGATGTTGTGAAGATTAGGACTTTAACAGGGTTCAAAAAAGAGCTAGCTAGAGTCATGGAAGTTAGGTCCATCGATGGACCAGGATGGGTAGGAATGGTGTCCCTGGTCTCTGTTTGTCTGGAAATGGGTGACGGGAGAGGGATCACATGAGGATTACCTGTTGTGTTCCCTCCCTTAGGGGTAGCTGGTCTTGGCCACTGTGGGAGGACAGGGTACTGGGCTAGACGGACCTTTGATCTGACTCAGTATGGCTATTCTTACGTTCTAACATGGATTCCATGATACTGATATATTGGCGGTACCGAGTATATAATCGGTGCTGCAAGTCTGGTCAGTGCTGGCAGTGCCAAAGAGTGGGCTGGTGCTGTCGGTACCAAAACCAAGACAGATGCCGTCAGTGCCAAGACCGAGCCTGGTGCTGTTGGTGCTGAGAAAGAAGATGGTGCCATAGATAACAAGGTTGCGGGTAGCGATGGTGGCAGTACCATTGTTTTCTGTATTGGTGCTATAGTTGACACCCGTAGTGTATCCAATGGTGCTGGGGTATTTATTGGTACCCGAGGGATTACTGGTACGAAACTAAGACGTTGTTTGGAGCCTTTGTGATTAGACGTGTCAACGGCTAGTAGTGCCACTGTGCCTGAAGTGGCTGGGGTGTTCTATGTGCTAATATATAACACATGTGAATTGATTGCCTTGGGGGGACTGCTTCTTGCCGGCAAGTCTCCCGCTAAGGCACTGAGGAACTTCTCTTTGGTGCCTTCTTGCCATGTGAGGAACCTGGGGGTGAGCACATCTCCCTAGGCTGTGCTCCCAGATCCAAGGCAGGAAGAAGGCTTTTCTCCATTAAAATCAGTTTATTCAGAGACCTGTCTTTGCAGGTCCTGGCCTTAAGTTTGGCACAGTGAGGGCAACTCTGAGTTAAGTGCTGTTCCTCCAGGCATCTGACACATTGCAAGTGTCCATCAGAAATAGGCAGTGCCTAACTGCAGGAGGCACAGCGTTTGAAGCCTGGCAAACCCAGCATGATGTAAAAGAAAAGGTTTTTTTAACTATTAACTAACTCACTAAATAATGCTAACAATAACAAGAAACTAACGATAAACTAAACTACTGCAGAATCAGTGTAAAAGCAGGAAACTGCAGAACTCCGTCTTAGGCCAAGAGTGGTTGAGAAGAAACCGGAGGATGTGGGCCACACATACGTGGTTCCTACTGGAAAGCACACACCAGCTGATGTCGTGCACGGATGGCCCCCGCAGGGACTGCTTCAAAATCTCCCATCCAGGTGCTGGGACAGCACCAAGACCCAGTGTGGAGCTTCCCCGGAGATTTCTTGAAGAATTGTTATGTTTCTTTCTTTGCTACCTTTGATTTTTTTAAGCTTGTTTAGAGCATATAAACTGTTGTGGCTTTAGTGATACCTTTTGCTGCTAGCCTTGTGGAAGTCCTGAAGTTCTGTCATGAGATCTCTTCCTGAACTCTTCATGAGTTCTTGCTGGCTAGATCCTATTCTCTCTCCCCCTCGGAGCAGAGGAACTCTTCCAGAGCCCTCATAGGCAAATTGCAAAGGGTGTGCGTGCTTATGAGTCCTGCTTCCTTTTCCCAGGATGTAAAGAACTCATTTTAGAACTTGGAGGCATTTGTGACTCCACAAATCTGCCCACCGTTCTCTTAGGAATAACCTGAGTTGACTACCCATAGAATCCTGGTTAATTTTTCCCCCATGTCAAAGTGATGGCAAAGAATCTCACATGAGTGTCCGCCTCATTTCCTCAGGACCTAAAAAAGTTAGACAGAAGACTGGGTACAGGATGGGCATACATTGTTGTATGCCATCCCCAGGAGAGGAATCAAACAGATGAAGCACTATCTGGATTTCAACAGTGCTTTTTAGTCCACTTTGCCAAAGCCAGAAGATGCGGATGAGCCAATAAGGCGGCACTACAACTGAACCTCTATGGGGTTTCAACATGCAGCTCAAAAACTAGTCCAGGTGGGAGAGGGGGATGAGAAGGAGATCGCTGTTCATCACTGCCCCACATTGACAAAAAAATGTTCTCAGATAAATCTGAGAGTGGAAGTTGTATAAACCCTCATCTCTGCACTGCCACAAAGTCAGAGAAACTGGAAGCAAGGAGCTGAGGAGGTATGGCCAGACCATTTGGCTCCAGAACTCTGATCCTCCTCCAAGCTGCAAAGAGAGAGAGAAGAAAGAGAATCCCAGATGTCAAGAATTTTGGGAGACCTGGGATGCATAAATAGCAGGTAAAAGACTCCTTAATGCCTGTTGGTTGTTCTGCACCTGGGTCACGTCTCTCATTATTCCACAAACTCCTGCTGGATAGAGGAGGTAGGAGTGAGACATGGCAACCTGTATCAGAAGCTGGGAACAATAATCTGGACATTAGGTTATGATGACCCACAGCAATAACTGAAAATGATAGCACAATGACGACAACTTGATACCTTTTCAATTTTCTAGATATGGCAGGAAATTCCAGTCCCACTAATACAACTTCCCAGAGTGCATAAGAATGGGTATATAACTACAGCTCCTCGAAGGCAGCAGAAGTGCTCTTCTGCTTAGTTTTACATTACCCAATAACACTTGCCTGAAAGAGTCTATCTTTTGGTTTTGGGGTTTGTTTTTTTTTGGAGGGAAGGAGATGATTTTTCAAATATATTTTACTATTTGTTTCTCTAACTCAGATTTGGAATGCTGGGCCTTCCTTCCTAAGGAGAAATAATTGCATTTGTAGGGTTGCGTGTACCTACGCCTAAAGGAAACAGCACATGTTTATGTCCCAGACTTTTCTTCACTGATCTGCCATGCTAAAGTCTTTGAGGGTAAGCAGGAGACTTAGGAACTATGGATTATCTGTCCTGCTGTTGCTGGGAAGATGAGAAAATTCCTTTGGGAGTTTGTCTACAAAATAGAGCTTCAGAGGGAGAAGTGAAATTGAGCTCAAATGTTACCCTGAAAATATTACAAATGGCTAGTGATCCCTGTCCTCAAAAAGGATGGATTTATTTGCCTCCTGCATTTTCCTGAAGTGTGAGCTCAACTATGAAAAGTGAGTAAAAGTCTATAAAACGTCACAATTACCTAGAACAATTGTATTGATGGGAAAAGGCACAAAAGGGTCAGAAAAACATTAGTCCAAAGAGGTCTACTGATATAATCTGATGACTCGGTTAAGATGAAGCCTGGTAAACAAAATGTGGGACTAGAAATCCACGAATCAAAATTTCTAGATTAAAGGTCTAGAAAACATGAGCTATGAGGGAAGACTAAAAGAATTGGGCTTGTTTAATTTAGAAAAGAGAAGCTGGAGAGGGGATATGATAGCAGTTTCCAAATATCTAAAAGGGTGTTACAAGGAAGAGGGAGAAAAACTGTTCTCGTTGGTCTCTAATGATAAGACAAGAAGCAATTAGCTTAAATTGCAGCAACGGTGGTTTAGGTTAGACCAGGGGTGGCCAACCTATGGCTCTAGAGCCACATGCAGCTCTTCAGAAGTGAATAGGTGGCTCCTTACATAGGTACCAAATCCAGGGCTGGAGCTACAGATGCCAGCATTCCACTGGGCCAGAAACTGCTCACTGTTCAACCCCCAGCTCTGCCCTACACCCTTTCCCCCTTAGATCCTGCCACTTCCTACCCTCTCCACTGAGCCTGTCACACCCATGCTTCCCCCCCTCCAGTGTCTCCCACTGAGAAAGAGCTGATCCCAGTGGGCAGGAGGAAAAGGAGAAGGCAGCACTGACCGGTGGGGCTGCTAGTGGGCAGGATGTGCTGAGAGTGGTGGTAGAGAGATGATCAGGGCTGGTGACATAGAACTGTTGTTCTTTGGCAATGTGCATTGGTCAGTTCTGGCTCCTTCTCAGGTTCAGGTTGGCCACCCCTGGGTTAGATATTAGGAAAAACTTCCAAACTGTCAGGGTGGTTAAAAACTGGAATAAATTGCTTAGGGAGGTGGCAGAATCTCCATCACTGGAGATATTTAAGAGCAAGCTGGATGAAAATCTATCAAGGACGATCTAGATGGTGCTTGGTCCTGCCATGAGGGCAGGGAATTGGACTTGATGATCCTGAGGTCTCTTCCAGTTCTAGCATTAAAAAAAGATTGATTTCTCAAAAATTATACCTAGTTGGTGGACAAAATAATTAGAAGGTGGGCTATTCCACCCAAACTACTTTTGGGGACCCTCACAGAAACTTTGGGGAACAGACGTGACCATTGGCTGACTAAAACAAAAGAGAAGTGAAAGGAGTAAGCTTTACCATCATGGCTGCCCATCCCCACAATCTCCTTGGATGCTGGGATTCAGTATGAAATGTCTGTGCCTTTTTCATCCTAATACTAAGAAACATCTTAACCAAACCAGGGTAGACCCAGGGACCCAGACAATACCACCTCTTCCAGCAGATCCAGCTAAATCCTGAACACCTTCTAGGATGGTAGACTTTGCATTAAACTCCCAATATGTCTTCTTTCTTTCTCACTTTATTTCTGCTCTTCTCCTGCTCCTCTCTTTTTCCTTCCATCTAATAAGAGTCTGACTTAGAGAGCCATGACTGCATACTTTGCAATGCTGCTATAAGCCTGTGACCAAAGTAGCAACTTGAAGCAATATCCTAATTCTGGGTGTGGAACATATGGCCCATGTCTTGCCTTGATATGGCTTGTGAGGCTCAGGATTTCCCCCACTCCCACAGTGGAGAGCCAGTGAACCTCATGGGCCCGATTAAGGCAAGCCTGCCCGGGGGGAGGAAGCAGCTCTTCACATTACAGGGAAGCACTCCTTGAAGGCACTGCCCCTCTGTCACTCCCATTGGCTGGGAAAACCAGTGGGGGGCAATGCCTGCAGGAAGTGCTTCCTAGCAACATGCATATCCATGCAGAACCACCTATACTGCCACAGGACCTGCACCAGGTAGGCACCCCATTCCCTGCCTCCTCCTGCCCAGACCCTGCTTCCTCATCCTGCTCCCCCATCCCCACAATCTCATCCCCAGCCCACTCCTGCACCCTGCTCCTGCCCAGACCCCACATCTCACCCCACTCCTTCCCCCAACCTTCTTCCCTCCCTCCCTCCCCACTCCCATCCCCAGTCCACTCCCCAGCAGCCATCTACATACACTGAGCTCCTCATTTTTGGCACCACCCTAGAGCCTAGGAGCCCCCACAAAATCTACTAGCTGCAGGCCCCCAGAAAAGTTAATCCAACCCTGGGTGTAAGAACTGAGCCTCGGCACCTCCCCCTTAACCCAGGGGGCTGGAACTTGAAGGAAGTGTTTTTTTCCCCTGCTTCTCTGTTTGGGGCCACATCTGTGAGGGTTTTTTCCTCCTCCTTTTCACTTGAGGGTGAAGTCCCTGGTAAAATATACATGGATTCTAACCCCTGCTCTAAACAGACGAATGCTGGTACAAGTTTGCCAGCTGTCAGAGTGGCTGTTAAGACAGAGTGTTGTGCCTGTGTTTCTCTAGCAGTATGGATGCAAGTGAATCAACGACACACAAGCTGCATTTTGTATCTCTGCTGACTTTTCTTTCCCCTACTGCATGTTTGTCTATTTTCTTCTAGAAAATAGGCCCAGATTTCAAACAACTCCAGTCCATCTTAACTAACTTCTCTCTTTCTCAAAAAGGACAGCTATTACCATTTAAAAAACTGTTAAAATAAAAGGAATTTCCTGCTAAAATTTCTCTACAGCTAAAAGAAAAGGAAATAGGGGATATTGTTAAAATGAAAAACGTATTTACTACTTTATATTTAAAGTTGTTTTAACTGTTTCCCCTTGATTATATGTATTTTTAATAAAGGATTTAAAAGATGTTGAATGATGTTTGCCATAGTACTAAGCAGGCTGAGGTTGGTTCATTAAACTCCAAACCTCATTTCAAACAATTTACCATTGGGCAGTTACAGGTCACTTTTCGGGCCTGTACTTAATCTATTTATTAATCTAAATTAACACAACATCCTCCAACATGTATAGGGTCTGTCAAGAAAAGCACTGATTTGAGGCTCAAATATGGACTTCCCAGATGCTATGACCCTCTACACTGCATGGGATCTACAATGTCCTAACAACTCTGATTTGCCTGGTGTTCTCAGCCGGGGATATGAGTTGGGAATCCTCTTGGGTGTGGGGGAGGGAGGAGCAGATACCACTATTACAAATATGGCAGCAGAGGGAGAAGGCTAGGCCCAAAGGCCTCCTTACCACACTCTCCAGTGTTGCTGGTATCCATGGTGTCTCTGGTGTCTTCCATCCACAACCTGTAGGGAAGTGGAGGGAGAGGTTGGAGCAGGAGGTGGCTGAGCTCCACAGTTGGAGGAGTGGTGGCTGGTGTGGACTATAGGGACTTTGGGCACATTCTTTCATGTTGCCCTTCTGACTCCAGTCCCCTCATGGAGATGAAGAGAGTGGAGTTTGCTTGTCCAAAAGCCAGTTCTTTTCCAATCCTGCTGTTCTCCTTTCCTGCTAGAGAGAAGGGAACCAAGACAGCTTTGCCCAGTCTTGACTGCTTCTTGTTCAGAAGAGCCAGACTCTCCAATCCTGACAGGTTATTCCCTACTTCCCCAGGGAAGGAGGGCTGAAGTCACAGCACCCAGAGTGGGCTATAAGGGAAACTACCTCTGACCACAGAGCCAGCCAATATCCCCAATGAAGAGCAGGAGACAGACTTCTTTTTTTGGCCTAGTTCTGACCCTAAAGCCTGCAGCCAGCTTCCACAAATGCCTCAAAAGGGAAATGAAACAATTGCCACAAAAATCAAGTGCATTCCTCAGCCATAGAGGAGTTACTGAAACAAACCGTTAGTCTAAAAATTTGAAATAAAGTTTGGAATTTTCCTCCGGAAATTTTTACAATAGGAGATGTCTGAGCTGCCAACTGCTATGGATACAGGTAAAACTAGAGAGAACTTCAAAAGAAGGAGCATTCCTATACTGCTAGTGACTGATAGGATTGGTTCTGTCTCCAAACTGCAAGAAGGTTGAAGTACGCATTGTAACAAACCTTAGCACAGAGAAAGTGTATTTGTTAAATGGAGGAGAAAAGTAAATGTATCCCCCAGACTCTATTCCAGTTTGCGCAAACATGCATTGTTGGTATATTGGATATTTGTGCATGTATCTTGTTAAGAGCAGTACATCATAATTTTAGTTCATTCTTGTTGGAAAAGTTTGTTTTACTTAATTATTTCTCTGTCCATTAGCTTACCTTTTCCAGGCTATCACTATTCTAAATTTGTTCACAATCTTTGATTTGTCATGATGGTAAATTACACTGGTTCATAAGTCCATCTAAATCAACCTTTTTTTTGCTCCTATGCTGTAAGTAGATGGTCACTAAATCATTTTTTGTTTCAGCTCAGCTGTGTAAAATAATTTAGCTATCACACAAACTGAGTTCTAAGATAGTGAGTGAGAGCTGTTTGTTCTTTGCTCTACAAAATGTTGTGTTTAAAGTAAAGGAATAAACCTTTATTCTAATGCTATATTAGGCGAAACAAGCTAAATTAATGAGATTTTATTACTTGCAGTATTTTATAAATAGACTAAATATCAGATGCAAACACATTTGTGCCCAGAATAGTCTAAGAACTATACACCATGCTAAAAGAACTATACCATTACTGCATTTTACTGTACCAGTTTCCTGTTGTAAATAGTATAACCATAGCCCCATTGCTCTCTTTTCTGCATTCCATAGTCTCCTAGCTGGTGAGTGAGTGACTCTGAAACATCAGTTACTCTACCTTTCCTACAGTTTCCTGGACACTGCATTGGATATATGTATTTTTCAAAAGTTCTCTTGCCCTTTCAGCTTAAGCACATGCTTAAGTTCCAGTGATTTCAACTGGACATACCTGAATTTAAGTTTGTGCTTAAATGTTTTGCTAACTCACAGGCACACTATATAGAGGCAGGCTGCACAAACTGCTACAGATCAATGAATTTCTATCCTAGAACTGACAGATATTGATGCAATTCTTTCTCTGATGCACAGTTCTAAACAGCAGAAGTGGAAACTGATTTATTTTCTCTCAGTGACTGCTTAGATAATCTTTGAGCACCATTTTTTGACTGGCAGATATTACTTCAAAAGTATCCCACTGATCAAATATCCGTGGATTTTGTAAGTATCCACAATAAATTTTATCATAGCCTAGACAACTGTTTTCAATGGAAAAAATATTTGTAGTATGAGGCATACAATGTATCTGAACACTAGGTTAGGAAACTAGTAAGAATACCATCTCTATCACTCCAATGTCCAATACTTCTAAAACCGGGGATACTACAGAATGGAAAGATTTGTACCTCTATTCTCGCAATCCTCATGCTGATCGCAGTTATCAACTATGACTTTTTATAGTTATGAGTATTACAGCACTTAAATATTTTATCTGTTTTTGGAAGAACTAGGCTACAACTTAGTTTCTCAAAAACGCTCCTTCAGTTTGAAAATGTCTTAATCTATCTTTTATTCTGAAGTGCCTAGACACAAAATTCGTCTTGCAATTCCAAACAAGCTATTATGGAGATAAATCAGTATCATAATAAACATGAAAGAATGTTTCCTATAAAGTTGCTAGGATTTCACCTTGCCATATTCTAGTAAAAAACTAGCATATCCAGTATATGCACTTAAGCAATTGTAACAAACTCTTACCATAGCCAATTATATTCCTGGATTAATTTAATTTAGTCAAATTATTTAGTTCTAGAAGAGACCAAATCCAAATATAGCTAATACTATTACTTTGTAGTTCACGACCTCAAAACTGATCATCCATACTCAACATATGCATTCATATCGAGATGCCTGAATAGATAAGACACTAAGGGCATGTCGACACTGCACAGCTATTTCGAGATACCGGAGGTATCCCAAAATAGCTACTCACATCTACACAAGCTGCCTGTTATTTTGAAATATTTTTTGAAATAACGGGTGCGCTAATTTGCCATCCCAATAAGCCTTGTTGCACGAGGGATAAGGAATAGCTCAAAATAGCGTGTTATTTTGAAATTTGGCACTGTGTAGACTGCCAAATTTCAAAATAAGTTATTGCAAAATAGTTTCTAAATAAGATGCGCAAATTTGCATAGTGCAAATTGAGTATCTTATTTCTAGTGTAGGGTGCTGTTTAGACACATCCTTCCTGATATACTGACAAAATAAATCAACTCAAAACAAAATTCTGTCCACTATAATAGCATGAACAGCAACTTCATTACAACCCTGATACAACTTAATATGTGTACAGAGCTTGAAGTATCAGTTTAATTTTCTACAGAGTTGTGAAGCAAGTGTAAGAAGGAAAAAAAAAAAAAAGTAAAACCAAGCTGATGAGATTTGATAAAAAGAAAGTTGCCTTTCACTTTATCATTAGCATACATTACTCAAGAAAAAATAGAATACATTACTCAAAGGTATGTCACCACACATACCTTTTTTCAGCTTCATGAATATTTATTTTTTCTTCTTTTATAGCGGCCAACTTGCCTGAAAATCTGTACTGTGAAATGATTATAGTTTAAATAAATGTAAATTCAGATAACTCCATCTTGTATATCAAACAATCTTTCAAAACTATGCCCAGTGTATATATATTTTACACACACAAAAATTTCTTCATATTATCTCCACTTTAATGAGGGCTCAAACATGAGCAATTATCCTTTACAATATAATACCTAATGCTGATAATGACATCTACTGTTACTTATAGGGAAACAGAAAAATTAAAAATTACATTAATCCATTTTCAGCTAATATTGTTATACTTTAGGGATGTAAAACAGCCCAAAATAGTTAACTGGTTAAACTGCTCCTGCCTGGCCCTACTGCAGGCAGTGGAGCTGCTCCAGACCCTGCTGCCCGCTGTGGCTGAAGGTCCTGCCAGCCACACTCCCACTATGTGGTCAACAGATAAGCATGTTGGTAAGGCATATGCTTACTGGTTAACCTTTAACATCTCTATTTTACATATGATTATTATAAACAAAAGATTAGGTAAACACACACTTTACAGGTGGTCCATAGTTGTTTCGTATTTTCCCCGTACAATAAGTTTCACCTGTGGTTTGTTAGGTTTTTCCTATAACTTTAGGAAAGAAAAGAAACAGGAAAATTATACTAAAAACACAAAAATTGCCAGAGGATCTCAAAACAAATATTCTTCATTTGACCAGATCTTTCTCCAAACATGAATAACTGATTTTTCATCCCTACTGGGGAAAAGGTGAGATTATGAGGTGTTGTATGTGGTATATGATGGTTGTTCAAGAGGCAAGCTGTATACTTTGAGGTAGAGAAGTTGAGGGTATATACCAGGGGTCGCCAAACATATTGGTCCTCTGAGCCACAAATAACAATCTTTATCCAGCCACACTGGACTGCTCTCACACCACCAGGGGAGTAGATGGCTCCTTCACCAGGAGGATACAAGCAGCTGGTTAATGGTAGTGCTCCAACCCTACTCCCAACATACTGGCCATGGTGATGAAAAAATCATTATGCTGCCCACTGCCCTGGCAACAAGAGATGAGGAATCATGGAGAAGCCATGTACTCCCAAAGCTGATAGTTCTGTAACCACCACTCCCAGGAGGAAACTTGGGTTAGTGATCGTTGGAGACTGTCTTCTGAGAGGGACAGAGACACCTATCTGTCACCTTGATATTTCAGGAGGTATGTTGCCTGCCTGGGGCCCATAGCCAAGACATTACAAATGGACTGTCGAGGACCTTCTAATGGGAAGATCTCCTCCCCCACAATTCGTATGGGGAAATTTCTAGCTGTTCCCCTTTGTCAGGGAGCAAGTGAAAAGTGCACAGTTTGCTGCGTTCCTCACTCTGACTGGGGAGTGCAGGAGGCAGAGAAACCTGAGCCTGCCCCAGCTGGTGGACATGCACCCATGCCTTGGCTGTGCCCGATGGAATTGCAGAAGCCATGGAGAGGTGCTTCTCACCTGGACCCAAGCTGCTGTGCTCAGAAAGGGCTGGAGTAGTTCTCTCCCCACGGGACAGCATACATGCTGAACCCCTCATCCCCAGCCCAGAGCAATTTCAATGAAGCAAATACCATTTTCATTTTATTTAAAAAAAAAAAATTGAGTTAAGGACTTAACAATACTAGGTAAATCCTCTTGTAGGGTAATAAGTAACAATCAGCATGGATTTATAAGGAATAAATCATGTCAAACCAACCTGATAGTTTTCTTTGACCAGGAAAAAGGGAGTTACCGCAAGCAGTGACAACTATTCTTCGAGGTGCGTGCGTCTGTGAGTGCTCCACATCAGTTGTGGCAATGTCCTGGAGCCTCAGAGCAGAGTTTTTTACTAGCAGTACCCGCGAGCTGTGCATGGGCGAGGGGAGCTCATGCTGTTCCCTGATTGTCACCTTACACGTGCGGCTCGCACCCTGCCCTTCAGTTCCTCTTCTCCACTGGAGTGATTTGTGACTTTGAGTAGAGGGGAGAAAGGAAGGGTCGGGTAGCACCCACGGGGACACACGTCGAAGAACAGTCATTACTACATGAGGTGAGTAACTCCCTTTTTCTTCTTCAGGTGATGTCCCCATGGGTGCTCCAAGACCGGTGACTGGCAAGCAGTATCCAACAGGATGGTAAGAATCGGAGCCACTGTTTAGAGGCTGTAAATAGCACCGCCGTCGCCAATGCTGAATCGGCAGCCAGTTGCAGCATAATGGCATAATGTCTAGCAAAGGCATGGTTTGAGGACCATGTGGCTACTCTGTAGATGTCTTTGAGTGGTACATCAGTGAGGAAGGCCATGAAGGTGGCAGCTGAACCTTTGTTATGGTGTCTCATTACTGGTAAAAGGGACGAAGCCTGCTGGTAAAAAAGGTGGTACTGGCTGGCTGGCAAAGGAGGAAATGGGAGGTTGGGTAGGCCCTCGACCACACCCTCAAACCTGCTGCTTTGTTGCCTGAGAGCCCAAGGAGCGAGTTGGAGGTGAGCATCTCCTTTGAGTGCAGTGTTTAGGGCGGTTGTAATCGTAGTGCCTCTGCTAGGCACGATTATAGTAGCTATCCCTGGTCTTACTGTCTGGGGTATAATGCCTCCGACGATAGGGCAGGGTATACATTCCAAGTGTATGAAGGGTGGTGCGGGAGTCCTTGCTACTACATAGGACTTCATCAGTTGTTGACGCAAAGAGCTTGAGTTTGTCAAAGGGGAGGTCTTCTACCCTGGACTGGAGCTCTTTAGGCATCTTGGCTGCAAGGACCCAAGCAGCTCTTCTCATCACCATGTCTTGGCCACTGTGTCAACTACACTTATTGTGGATTGGAGAACTCTACGAGTGATTGTGTGACCTTCATGTATAATACCTCTGAGAATGGCCCTTTAGGAGTCTGGGAGATGTTCCATCAGTTCGGCCAGCTTAGAATAGTTGTCAAAATCATGATTTGCTAGCAAAACCATGTAGTTGGCTATCTGTAGTTGAAGGGTGGCCGATGAGTAGACTTACTTGCCAAATAGATCCAACTTCTTGTGTTTTTTATCACTAGATGCTGTTTTGTTATGAGGGATTTTTGCACACTAGTTAGCCAAAGCGATGGATGCGAGAAAAGGAAGTCCAGGTCTTTCTGGGGTACAAAGTACTTCCTGGCGGATTTCTTACACGTTGGTTGAATTGAGGCAGGGGTTCACCAGATTTCGTCGGAGACCTCCATTATTGCCTCGTCAATGGGAAGTGCTATCCTATTCTGTGTAGCGGGGCGTATACTCTTTAAAAGTCAGTGCTGTTTCTCCTCTACTTCCTGGAGGTGAACGTCCTGTGTTGTTGCCACACTCTTGAAGAGCTTATGGAATTGTTTCACGTCGTCAGACTGATGGGATTCGTCTGGTATTAGTGCCTCCTGAGATTGTGAGGACGTGTTGTCGTGGGATGAAGTCAGTTGCAATTATTCATGCTCGTCAGAGTTAGCTCTTGTCTTCCTCACCCGAATCTACAGCTGATGATACCGTCTGAGATGGGGAGGGTGGAGGTAATCTTGCTGAGGCAGAGGGCAATGCACAAGGTCTGTTCCGTATGCCCCAATGGTCCCATGGCACCCAGTGAGGTGGGTAATAAGGAGGGGGTACAGATACTCTGCATATCAGAGTGGGTACAGTGGTCTACCCTGAAAGTAGTAAGGATGGCGAGATGTAGTGGAGGATGAATGTTGCGATGAGAAGACACTGCAATGGTCCCCTTGCTTGATAGCATCTCAGTCAGATAATACAGGCGATCTTGCATAGTGCTGGAAGAGCCCAAGGGAGGGGTGTATAGGGGAAAAGCCCATCTGGAGCATATATGTGAGAGCTGTGGTCTGTCAGTTTCACCTGCATCTTGTTGAGGCTGCACCGGAGCCTCCCTGCGGGGCAGCATGGAGTTGGAGGTGATCAAGCTCGTCTCCGTGCTCCTTTCCCTCCGAGCAGGCTGAGTAGCTGGGAGCAGCATGATTATTGGTGCCGGATCTGTTGCTGCTGCTGGCACTGGTGTTCATGGGTGCCTGGAAATGCTGTCCGGTGCGGGGGCTGATCCTCCCAGTACTGAGGCTGAGCGCATCTTAGCAATCATGGTACCGCACCTGGTACTTGGTTCCCCGGTGCGGGGGGTGCTCTCCCTATCTGCTCCCAACGCTCAGGGGGACAGTGTTGGGGGCAGGGACTTTGCTGTGGATCATCCCCTTTTTGCCCATGCCACCGGTGCTGGTGAGGCGGCCCTTTTCCTGGCCGGTTGTGAGGAGTCCAGAGAGCACTTAGGCTGCAATGCTTTGTCTAGTGAGAGAGCAGCAGCGCTCACGTATCTGGGGGACATGTGTCTCCCCAAGACTGCCGATACACTCCACATGTCTGTCAGAAACTGGCATGGGCTCCTGGCATGAGTGACATTTTTTTAAAACTGGAGGAACCAGGCATTACAGCTTTTAGCCGGCTCTCCGCCACCGTTCTACAGGAGCTGCTGCTGTGACCGTTACTGCCATTAACGTCTGAGCAGTGGCTTTATTTATTTTGGTTTGTTTGTTATTTTTTCCTTCTTCTCTCTCCTCCCCCCCCCTTTATTTTTAAAAGAGGGAGAGAGAGTGGCTGACAGGAGGCGGCAGCGAGATTAGCGGCTACCTGCAGGTGGCCGCCCACTGAAGCCGGTACTTATGCAATGACAGGATTTTTTTTTTTAATGAAGCCAAGTGAGATGGCAGACAAGAGGAAATAGGGAGAGTGAAACCAAGGCAGTTTATCACTCCCCCTGAGGAGAAGCTAAAGAGGTTGAAGAACTCTGACCAGGGATGGGAGAAGAGGAACTGAAGAGAGGGGCAAACCGCACGTACAAGGTGATAATCAGGGGACAGTGCAAGCTCCCCTCGTGCATGCGTGGCTCGCAGGCACTGCTAGTACAAAACTCTGCTCTGAGGATCCGGGACATCGCCACACCTGACGCGAAGCACCCAAGTGAACATCACCCAAAGAAGAAACAAGCCTTGTGAAAAAGGGGGAAGTGGTAGATGTAGAGCATCTAGACTTTAGTAAGGCATCTGATACAGTCTAGCATGACTATCTCATTAACATACTAGGAAAATACAACCTAGACATAGCTACTATAAGGTGGGTTCGCAACTGGTTTGATAACCATAGTGCAGTGATCAGCGGTTCACAGTAGGAATATAAAATCCTGTTTAATTAGTTAACCAGTTAAACGTAAAGGTTAGCTGATAAAAGGAGGGGCAGAGAAGCAGCCCCTCCACTCCAGGCAAGTGCTGCATCAGCCAGGTTAGAGCAGCCTCTCTGCCCCCCGCAGCAGGCCCCCCCTGCAGGGCTTGAGCAGCCCCCTGCCTTCAACAGGTGGGGAGCTGCTTTACTCCCCACCGGTTAAATATTCACACCTCTAGTTTACAGTCATACTGAAAGTGCATAACATATGAGCTTCCTCTACAGGGAACAGTTCTGAGTCTAGTTCTGTTGAATATCTTCATCAATGATTTAGAAAAGGGCATAAACAGTATTCTTATAAAGTTTACAGATAATACCAAACTGGGAAGGATTTCAAATGCTTTGGAGGTCAGGATTATAATTTAAAATAATCTGGACAAACTGGAAAACGGTCTGAGGTAAATAGGAAGAAGTTTAATAAAGGACAAATGCAAAGTACTCCGCTTAGAAAAGAACAATCAGTTTCATGTATACAAAATGGGAAGTGACTCTCTAGAAAGGAGTACTGCAGAAAAGAATCTAGGGGGTCATAGTGGACCACATATTAAATATTAGTCAATAGTATGACATTGTTGCAAAAAAGCAAACATTCTTGGATGCATTAACAGAAGTGCTGTAAGCAAGACATGAGAAGTAATTGTTCTGCTCTACTCTGTACTGATTAGGCCTTAACTGAAGTTTTATGTCCAGTTTAGGGCACCATGTTTCAAGAAAGATGTGGAAAAATTGAAAAAAAAAAAGTCCACAGAAGAGCAACAAAAATGATCATATGAGAGGAAAAGGAAAAAATGACAGAGAGAAAATTAAAAGAATCAGGTTTGTTTAGTCTGGAAAAGAGAAGATTGAGAGGGGATAAAGTTTCCAAGTACTAAAAAGTTGTTACGAGGAGGGAGAAAAATTATTTTCCTTAACCTCTGATGATAGGACAGGAAGCAATGGGCTTAAATTGTAGGAAAGGATGTTTAAGTTCTTAATTAATAAGGTGGCTAATCACTGGAATAAATTGCTAAGGGAAGTTGTGGAATATCCCATCACTGGTGATTTTTAAGAGCAAGTTAGATAAATGACTATCAGGGATAGTCTAGATAGCACTTGGTCCTGCCATGAGAGTGCAGGGGGACTGGACTTGATGACCTCCTCAGGTTCCAGTTCTATGATTAGTTCAAGAATCAAGGCACACTTTCCATGGCTTGGGCATCAGCCCCAAGCCTCAGCAGGCATGTATTATAGGGCCCAAGATCCCCAATCCTATAGGGCAGAAGTCCCTATCCTTTACCCTGCAGCAAGATAGAGGTCCCAAGTTCCTCCTCCATCATTCCTCCCCTTCCCCCTCACCCCTGAGTCTGGAAGATAGAGAATGAGGACAGTATGGGACACTCCATAAGCTGCACTGTATATGCAAGAGAACCATAGTTTGGCCACTCCTGGTACATACTGTTGTATTGGACACGACAGGAAGACAAGATAAAACATCAAGAACACTGCTTAACTAGGCTGTGACTTTATTAAGTAATACACATAGGGCTATCTTGGAATTACTCATTTAGTATAAGTCATCTTTCCTTCTTCAATAATCCATACCCTGCAGTGGAGTACTATCACCACTCATTTCACCCTGTTAACTTGGTCCCAACCCACGGCAGGGGCTCCACCACTCTCTATCATAAGAGAGATAAGTATGTGGTGAAGAGAGGATTTATGTACCCATTGTATTTGCCATTGGGTGCCTTGACCCCCATTCCCCACATTCTTTAGGAGATGGGCTTACAGTTGAAGGCCAAAAGCGACTATCTAGTTTGACTTCCTCTATATCACATGACTTCAGTACCACACAGCTTCTACACACTAAAGCTAATCTGCTTCCAATTCCAATTTATCAGGGAACCAGATCCCCTTGTCATCAGTATCTGCATTGAGCACCTGCCAATATCAACAGAATTAGTTTTATAACTTAACTTATCCTAGGCTACTTAGAGGAAGGTGAAAAAATCCACAGCACCCTGGCCAATCTGGCAGTGAGGAAAAATTCCTTCCCAATCTCAAAAATGCAATTAGCATGAGCCCATAAAACCCAACAAACGCAGTCCTAATCTAATTCCAATGGTTAGAAAATGTTTCTTCCCTGTGTAGAATGGTCCCCTTGGGCAGGAGTAAGGGCTTATAAACTTTCCTGTTTGGTTGTGTCAGAAGAGATGCCATATAGGTTCTTAGGAGCCAATCAGCCTATCAGCCGCAGTGCCACCTTCTTCCCCTTCTCAAGTCCAGTAGGAAGGGTACTGAGCAATTCTTATGGGGACAATGCTTTTTTCTTTCCTTGGCAGGTCCAAAACAGAATGCAAGGGGGAGAACATTTGATGCCATAACTTTTGATTTCCTTGCTTTTTGATGGCTAAGTTATACACAGAAAAGTCTTAATGGACATATTCTAATACTAATACACACAAACACTGCAGTATAACATGATTTATATTATTGGTAAAACATGAATGTTACAGTAACTGATATTGTAATGTCTTATCCAAGTTCAAATTTCAAACCCAAGTGTCAGAAACAAAACAAAAGTTTGTGAAATAAGACTCTGACCTAGTTTAGAGCGTATATTAAAGTAATCAATAAAAACCTCTTTAGAAAAGCAGCTATACTCTTTATGACATAAAATTAAAGTGTAACATGAGTATGAAACCCAATTAGCAATTAGTCTACACAGAAAATCCTATCATAATTCCTGCCTACGTTAGTTTGGGAGTACCTTCTCATTTACGTGACAATCCTTTATGAGTTCATCCGATTCAGTCAGCTGCCCATCCTCCACAGACTCCTCAGTTATACCTTCTAAAGGACAGCTTCCACTCGAGGAATGTTTTTGAATTTCATTAGCTGAAAAAATGGAACACATTACTATGAAGTCTCCAATACAAAGCCACAAAATGTCTGTTCTCACTAAAGATGGTTATAGCCATGAAATTTAAGAACTCAGACAGTTTTAAATGTGAATTTTTTAAAAAATCATTTCAATATGAAAGCTTGAGAAGCTCTTCAAAATAAATATTATAGTAACAGAGAAGCAAAAACGGATAGCTATATCTCAGTTCTCCCTCTAATTACACATTCTAAAAATCTCCATTCTTACCTATTAGCAGGGCATCATATGAATCTCTGACAGATTTCAATATTCCAGATTTTTGGTTAGGATTTTCTCTGTTTTAAACAAAAAATACTTTTAAAATCTGTATCAAAGAGGAGGACTAATCTAACCTAAATACATAAAATGTAAGCTTTCCAGTTCATCAGTAAATGCTTTCAGCGATGGACAGAATATGTTTACAGCACAATAAATCCACTAGTTGTTTTTTTCTATACTCATATATTGATCTCTTTGAAAAAAAACCTTTTATAAACACATTTACAATTGTTTTATTATAAATATAGTTACAATATTGATATTACCAAAGTTCTTCAATTTTGTTTTTTGTCCTCATCACACCTTTGCCTAAAATATTGTCGGGGGAATCTTTAACATCAAAGGTCAGGCAAACCCAGCAGTTACAGAAAATGGGAAAGATTTGAAAATAATATGTTAGTTAACTGGCTCACCAATTTCAAAATATTTATTTTTAACACATTTCTTCCAGATTAGTCCCAAACAGTATTTAATAGAAAATGTTACTAATTTATGTAGACGTCACCCGCTTCTGTAGTGAAACCCATTATGGCAACACTACACAACTATTTAGGCTAGGAAGAATACTGTATTTAACAAACATTTTGGCTTAAAAATGGGTAGAGTCTGAAAAAGTCCTACTTCCCAGAAACCATGAACAAATACAAGTGTTATCTTGAAAGTGCAAACAGTCAGCAGGCAAGAAACTGTATAAGACAACAGGGGAGACTTGGGGGCATACTAAGAACACCACAGCACAGCAGTAATGAACTGCCAATCTCAGCAACGTGATCAAAGGGGGCAGGTAGGAATAGAAACGTTATAAATGAGCCACACTGTGGAAATTTAGCAAAGAGAGTACAAGGTTTTGCATTATACATAAGTTGATGTATATAGACACTTGATTTGAATACAAGTATCTCAGTGACAAAAACCATTGAAAGTTAATTAATCGTGAGTTTCATGTCAAACAAAATGTTTACTTTGCAGAAATTATAAGGAACCCTCTGATAACAGGCAGTGTTTCTCCCCACAACATGTATGTGACAGCTTTGATACTCATATGAAATGCAAAGGATAAGAATGTGTTATTTTGTTCACAATTCTTAACAACTGCTTTTAAAATTAATGTCAGGAGATCCAGAAGTTTGCCACCTGGTTATCACTGCTTACCTGCCAAATATTTTATTTTTAGAGATTCTGAAATACTTTGCAACTGTCAGGCTAAATACAGCCCTAAACCTTGGCTCAAAGTATCTTAAAATAAGTAAACAGTGTGAAAGACTTTATAGAAACAACTGAGGTTCATCTCAGAAATTGAGGTTTATTATGTATTTGCTGATGATCCATTCATAGGTCAAAATCTGGAGTAATAAGCCTATGTATATCAGATTCACGCAAGATTGGGAAACAGTCTTTTTGCTGATGTAGCCCATTTGAAATATAGAACAGCTGATAGTATCACAGAAAGACTATCAGCTGTGATAGTTCTAGGAATTAGAATCACTCCAGTCAAACATGATAATCTTCAATTTAGATATTATAGTAAAAATGGGCTGTTCAAATGGTATACTGCAGGCCAACTTTAGACAAAAAACTTTTCACATTATCAACCACAACTGTGAGCTTGCTACTCTAGATATCAAAAGAGAGTTCACTGTCAAAGACTGAATTTGGAAATATTTTCACACTTTACTGTTTAAGTACAGAAGCTCTTGTTGATGCCTTTGACCAGGTGGGCAATAATTTTTGATGGAGGGCCACTCCAAGAATTTGGAAAATGGTCAAGGGCCACACTCTTCAATGAGATTAATGGAGGAGGTGTAGGGTCTGGGATGGAGTTTGGGTACAGAAGGGAGCTTGCGGTAAAGGAATGGGGTGCAGAAGAGGGTGCAGGGTCTGGGAGGGAGTTTGGGTGAAGGAGGTGGTTGTGACCAGGGGCAGAGGACCGTGGTGCAGGTGTTTGGGCTGTGACCTAGGGAAGGAGTGGGTTGTGACCTGGGGCAGGGGACTAGGGTGGAGGAGCTGAAGGGTTTGGGTTGTGATCTGGGGCAGAGGATTGGGGCACAGGATCCAGGAGAGGATATGGGTGCAGGAAGGGAACAGAGGGTTGGGGTGCCAGAGGCAGGCTCTGGCCCGGAGACTTACCTGCATGATTCCCGGCCAGCAGCCTTCTCAGGCAGACTCGCTGCCTGCCCTACCCCCACACCCATAGCAGAGGCCATGTAATCTTTGAATAGCTATGAGCATGAGGGGAGGATGTTTCACAAGCTGCCTGTTGATAGCTGGGGGCAGGGGTAGCGCGTGAAATCTCTTCTCCCCCCAGGCCTGGGTTTGCAACTGTTCAAACAGAGCCCTGCAGCACACACTTCTCAGCAGCACGTGGGTTGGGCAGGGAACCTGCTTGAGGCTTCCCCTGCTGCGTTTGCAGGACACATGCAGCCCGGGGGGCATATCTTGCCCAGGTTTGCCTTACATGCAAATAAGCTATTTTGGGGAGATCTATACAAATCAATACAGACTGCTTTGCTAGTCAGGTCTAAACAAGACTGTTTTGCTTATCATCCGTGCATTCAAGAATCTGACTCAGTCATTCTTAAAAAAACAAAATAGGAAAGACTGAGGGCACAGTGCATTTTATCAACTTAAATCATCACCGTGACTGAAACTAGAGAATGCAATGGTTAAACTCATAACAGCAAAAGCAAATCTGGCTTTTATGTCCTAGAACTTATCAGAGATAAAAAATGTGAAAGGATAAACCCTTAAAGCTGCCTCCTCCAGCTTTTAAGCACTGGTATGTTTTGACCAGCCCTGTGATCTAAATCACTAAAGAGCTAGCTAGCTTTGAATCATATTGGCATTTACCACCACCTTCTAAAAGGTATTTTCAGCTACATACACACCAAGAACTGGTGTATTTCAGATATTTTAAAATAAAAAAGTTCTCAAATGTAGAGGGGGTTTGTTTTATTTTGTTTAACATTAAAAATAAACAATTTTTTTCTCCTTCAAACATCAAAGAGTCATTCAGGTAGAGACCAAGAATAGAGATTGAGAATAGATCTAGTATTTGTTCTTTCCTTAAGGTATTAACTCATAACCTAGTGATAGTTAAAAATGTCACCATTTAATTTCATTCCTCCTGTACGTAGGGAGAGGGGAAAAAAACCACAGATCTTACAATATACTGTCAGTCAAGTCTCATTTTGATGCCAAAAGAGGGTGTCATTTGGGCAATAATAACAATTTTTTTTTTCCTCAAGTTAAGGAGCCCCGTAAAGCTCATGGCATACTGAAGCCCCACCAAGGAGAAGTTAAGCTCAGAAGTTAAGCTTTCGGAAATAAAGCCTTTTCCGAAAGATCCCTTATTCCTTATTTTAAGAGGAATAAGGGATCTTTTGGAAAAGGCTATATTTTCCGAAAGGTCCGCGTCTAGACTGGCGCTTTTTTCCGGCAAAGCTCTGAGCCGGAAAAAAGTGGCAGCCATGTTTATGCAAATGAAGCGGGGGGATTTAAATCCCCGCTTCATTTGCAATTGCGATGTGTCTAATTTGCATCCCTTTTACGGAAAAGGGATGCAGTCTAGACACAGCCCATATGTTTGAATGTTCTCTAAGCTCCATTGAGCTCTTTGAGCTTAACTCCTCCTTGGTGGGGCTTCAGTATGCCATGAGCTTTACAGGGCTCCTTAACTGGTGGCAGCTCTAAGGGGTGCAGTGCATTGGAGGGCGGGGCCGTGCATGCGCCCAGAGCGGAGCCGCGCAGGCATCACGCGCCTGCTGCCCGGGGCGCAGGAATTGCTCAAGCCGGCCCTGCCCCTGATTATGAGCATGTGATAACTGGGACCACAAACTACAACAGTCACCTGAAGCTATCACTCTTGAATATCAGCATATGAAAACCCAGGAGGACTGGATGTCTCAGGAGTTTAGTAATGGGCAAAGTAGGCTTTACACAGAATTTCAGTCTGACAGGATTTCAGTATTACTATCTGACATCCCAATTATCTACATGAAACAATATGATCTCCACTCGACTCCTAGCAACATGTTTGTATCATGAAACACACCATTAACTGGTACCCTTGATGCCCCTCAGTAAAGATGACAAGGATTAAATGGGTATAGGAATGGATCCTTAGACATATTTACTCCAGGCTGTACTTAAAGCACATGTGAGAAATACTGTTGTGACATGGACAATTTGATTTACACCTTCTTCTGGGAATGGAAGACTTTCTATGAATAATAATGTTACCTTCTTGGGAGTACTAATCGATCAAACCCTGAGACTAACATTTATCTGCATGAGATAAGAAACTTTCCTAAAGGTCATTGGTTTTTTTTTTGTTTGTTTGTTTGTTTTTCTTGAGGTTTTTTGGTTTGTTTTTTGCTGCTGCTGCTAGATTACTTTCTTAAAAGTTACAGCAGACTTCTGATAATCTGGCACCTTTCGGACCCAGAGGGTGCCGGATTATCGGAGATGCCGGAGTATCGTGGGGGGGGGGGGGGAAGGGAGAGGGCGGGGAACGGCGTGGGGCAAACCAGATGCTGGTGAGGGGCGGCGCTGCAGGACCAACCTGGCAGCACTCCAGCTGCTCTGCCCCAGGGCTTCCCCAAGTCCGTCGCTGGTCAGTTTCAGCAGTGGTGGACTTGGGGAAGCCATGGGGCAGAGCCATTGGGGTGCTGCTGGGCGCCAAGCAGGGGGGCAAAAGGCAGAGCTGGGGGACCAACCTGGCAGCACCCCACCTGCTCTACTCCGCACTGCTTCCCCAGGTCCACAGCTGTCAGTTTCAACAGCAGCAGCAGCGGACTTGAGGAAGCGGTGTGGAGCAGCTCCAATTGTTCGGCTGGCTGGAGCACTTCCGGGTTCCAGTTGGTGCTGGACTATTAGGAGTGCCGGACAACTGCAGTTTTACTGTAGATTCCAAGATATACAATTAAAATTAAATTTTAAAATGGATATTTAAATCACACATTTCAACACCATCCTAAGAAAACTTCCCACATTCCTCCTTTTTACACCATACTTTTAGAAAAGGGAGAGGGAGACAACTAACAAGGAGGATTTCAGTGTAAGAAATTGGTAATATTAAAAAAAATAATTTAAAATGTTAGCTGTAGTATTAATCTGAAAAGGGGTAAAGATTGCAGGTAGCATTCACCAAAGACGATGAAAATAAATATTGGAAGAGAAGGCACTTATCTTCAGGTCTTTGGAGAAAATCAGGTACTATACACCTCTATGCAGGTTTTATACTTTTCTTATAAGACAACCAATTCTGAACAACAGCTAGTACAGGGTTGGCCAACCCATTAAATGAAGCGAGCCGAAACAGTGGCGGAAAAACTGAAGAGCCGCACCAGAATTTTATTTTTCTGAGCAATTTTTGTTGAGCTGTCCCTTTAAGAGACAAGGCTTTTTGGCCACATCAGGCTCCCATCGGCCACTGCCATCTTGGCAATGCCATTTTGAATCGCCGCACCGGACTGCTCCCCTACCGGTGAGCATAGGAAACTGGGGCCATTTCTAGGGGCACAGGGGCAGCTTTGTGAGTCACAGGGGAGGCTTCACGAGCCACACTTATAGGAGGGAAGAGTCGCATGCAGCTCGCAAGCCGCAGGTTGGCCATCCCCGAGCTAGTGTATCAAGCCACTATAAAAAGATTTTGGGTTTAGAGAAATTTATTAGATATGCTTTAAGGCTCTGGGGCTGATCAACTACTACATCGTGCACACACAATATGCTGCTACTTATAGAAGCTTGCCAGTACATTTAATTTTGCTTTCCCTCTACCATTTCCTACTACAATCTCAATGTGTAGCTTAAACACCACAATGCAAGACTGATAAAAACGCACACTAAAACCTGGTAGAAAAGGATAGTTTTAAAAACTATTCAGCGAGAAAAAAGTTGTGTTACTATTTGGATAATTAAAATTGCTTACTGATGGGCATGCAAATAACAAAAGAAGTCATAGCTGCAGAAAAAGTTATATATATTTTGAAAAATCATATGCAATAAAGCTCCTACTTAAATTCAATGAGTCCTGTGCTTTCAGACAGATTTGCTTGCTTCAGAGGCTCACAAGCAGTCCTCAATTTTAGGCACCACACTTAGGGCATTAGTTAGCTGTTTGTTGAGCTGTTTTCATCATGGGCCAGCGTATAAGGGGAGAATAAACTCCACAGTCTTTTCCCTGAGTGGAAATGGGGAAGCAGGCATTGGGGGAAACATGGGCCCACCCTGTACTCTAGGTTCCAGCCCAGGGCCCTGTAAGAGCAGCTGCCTATGTGAGACCCCTGACACCTGCTAAAAGACAGTGCCAAGACCTCTGGACTACTTCCTCACACCTTCCTTTTCTCTGGTTCATCCTCTTAGTGTCTACTTGTGTTTTCCTCTTACTCT
Source organism: Pelodiscus sinensis (assembly GCF_049634645.1). Taxonomy (NCBI): domain Eukaryota; kingdom Metazoa; phylum Chordata; order Testudines; family Trionychidae; genus Pelodiscus; species Pelodiscus sinensis. Next base: position 183,208,794 of record NC_134712.1, on the reverse strand, counting down.
CAGCAGAGCTTTCCTCTGTCCTCTCAGCTACACCCACACCCACACCCACACCACCAACTGCAGGCAAGCTCCTTTTATAGCCAGTCTCAACTGGTTTCCCTAATTTACCGCAGGTAACCTAATCAGCCCAAGCTGGCCTCACTCTGCAGGCCTGGTCAATTAGCCCCAGGTGTTCAACTGTCCTTGATTGCCCCTGCTGGTTTTAGACCAGCCCCTCTCTTACCTGCGAACAGAGATCTCCTCAGTCTGAGGTTTATATACCTCCCTTCCTCTACTTTTTGTAACTTTTTGCTCTGATCTTGTCACACATAGTACAACTATAAGTTACCATTAAGGGGACGTTGACAAGATAATTTATATAGACACGGTTACAGCTTATTTCAATATCTTACTTTAAAGTAATTTTAAATAATTAATTTACTTTCCAGCATTTTTTTATCACTCAGCCTGAGGAATTCAGTTATTTTGGTTTATAATCAGTTTTACTTTCTAGCTCTCAAGCAGTAATGAAACACTGTATTTGGATTCAGAATTTTGCCAAGAAATGTTTAAATTTCCCAAAGTCCACTTGGGCTGAAATTCTCTGTTCACATTGTATGTATATCTGTGAACATACAGCTCACTCTACTAAATGTACATATCTACAGCATTTTTTGGGAAATCTGAATACTTGGATTAAACTAAGATGATGTCTCAATGTACTCAGTTTTACAAATATTTTATGAAGATAAAATAATGAGATGCATACCTAAAGTAATCTCTTGAATCCTTAGTTTCTGGAAGGACAAGACATTTTGGCTTAACATCCTGTTTTTCCTCTGAGGTAGTACTAATATTGCAGTGCTTTTTAGTTGCATGGTTCATAGTGAATGCAAGCTCCCCTTCATCAGTGGTTCCAAAAAGGTCAGGGTCATCCTGAATTACATCAATCACAAGAATATCATCTTCATAAGCCTTAAGAACATCTGGAAAGTTTTTGATTATATTCGGTGCATGACTCAGTTTTGAGTTCTTTTTATTATCATCATCATCATGCATTTCTGATGAAACAGAATGGTCAACTGTTTCACTAGAATAATCTTGTGTGAAGCTTTTCTCTTCATGCACAGTACCAGATGAGTCAGTAATGTCCTTAAGAACAGAGGATTCCAATTTTCCCTCAAGGAAAGCACACTGATATATAGAAACACCTCCAGAAAGTATATTTATTTCATTTGAAAGACTTTCAGAACGACAACTGCCAAAGTCTTTATTTCTCATTTGGTCAATATTTTCCATTAAGGGGTTTAAAGAGATACCAGTCTCTTCAGAGACAGATTGCTGCTCTGAAACTACCATAGAGGAATTATCCTTGACTCTGCTCTGACTTGCTGAAGCAGCAGCAGAATTGTGAAGGCGTTCCAGAGGACTGTATGTTTCTTTATCTAATGGTCTAGCAGATTCCACTTTCCTTGATTCAGTTTTATTTTTGCGTAAAGGAATTTTGAAATTTGACAGATTTCCTGTGTTTAACATTTTAATTAAGTTTGGAACTGCACCTGTTTTTTTAATTGATGTCTTATGATTTACAATCATTTTACTTGTACTGTCATCTTTAGATATACCATCCTGGAGAGCCATCATCAGATTTTTTTTGGTTAAACCTCCTTTGTTTTTATCATCTCGTTTTTGTTTTACTTCCAAATTTAAGGTCACCTGAGCTTTCTGGAAACTTTCAGAGTTGGAAGCCATAGGACTAGTATCCACTAATGACTTTAGATTTTCATTACAGGTGACTCTCAAAGTCCCGTAAATATCCAATAAAGAGGACTCCGGTGTTCTAACAGAAGTCTGACATTCAATGTTAGAATCCATTGTTTTACATGCAGATTTGTTTATACTTTCTGCATCTGAGATACACAGATCTAACTGCCTAGAGTTATCAGTTAAAACCATATCTCTTACAGCTTCAGTATTGTTTTGAGATGAGCATTCCTGAGAATCAGAAGTTGAAGTTTTTCCTTCCAAGATAGACACATGATGTTTATTAAACCATTCAGAAGTCCTAGCACATGATTCACGAGGCCAAACGTTTTTACCAGACATTGGTACTATTCTTTGACAGCTGCATAACTGTAATTTATCAACATTACTCATCAATTTTTCATCTGACACTATTCTCTCTCTCTTTTGGCAGCTGGCATCATTGCAATAATCAGAAATGTTGTCATTGACCACAGTAACCAATTCTGGACTATTTGAGGTATTAGAGCAGTCTTCTTGTTCTATGCTTTCTGAATCAAAAACATCCCTTTCTCCTTTTGCTAAATCCAATAGCTCAAGTCTCTTCTCAAAACTATTTACTCTTGAACCAGGTTTCAAGTACAGTTTTCTATTATCTGAGGCAATACAACCATTTTGTGCTTGAGAATTTTGTTCTAGATGGGAATTTGATTTTTGATCAAATAAAGAAGTAGTTTCATTGCTACTGAACTCTACAACTGCTAAAGTGTCTGTTTTGGCAGTTTTATCTTCCGTACGTAACTCATATTCACAATGTTTGTTGTCTATAACTGGGAACACATTCCGGATTGATTTTTCAGAAAGTTTCATCCTTTTCCTGGGCTTTCTATCAATACTCCACTTTCTTTCCCTCGGGCATTTACTGTTCTCATTTTGACAGCTTCTTCTATTTTGGCATATTCCTTCTTTGTCAAATGATATACTTTCCTGTGTGGGCAATTTCTCAATTTGCATTACATTAAGCTTGCTGTTCATATCACTCTGTCCCATAACACTGTTAGGACAAAAAGTCTCTCTCTCACCCTGAGCTACATGCAAGAATCCACCACCAATTTTGTAACTGCTGGTGGTTGCATCAACTGAAGATTTTACAAATGTATTCAGGTAACAACAGTTATATAATTTCACAACTGGATTCTTTTCTACTGTGGATGGCAAGCAATTATGATAATTTGGTATTTCTCTGCATTTTTCATCTTTATACTCTACGTTCTTTGTCGCTTCATTTTCAGTGACTTTTATATTCAAATCCTGTAAACGCCTGATCTTGGTGATTCTATTTCTTCTTTTGTTACATTGTACTGCAGATCCCCTTGTTAAACTCTGGCATACTGTTACCTTGCTCTGAGTCCCATCTGACTTAGCTACCCGAAGAGACTCAGAGTAAGCTACTAGTGGTTTCTTTTTGTGACAATCTTTTGATATACTTAGATCAGTCTCTAGCTGCTTTCCATCCTGTGCATCTGAGTCTTCCTTAACTTCTATTATCTTTTTCTTTGCTGATTAAAAAAAAAAGAAGAAGAATCACAGTCAGTTTCACACACTATTACAAGTGCTTTAAGAAAAAAGCTGAACCGACTTTTTAGAAAAAAACTGCAAAAATGGTCCTTCAAAACCATTATCTATTAAACAAAAATTATACATGTGAAAAGTAGTTGTAACATTCTAACAATTTTACATACAAAAAATAAATAGCATATTAACTGTCTCGACATATCTGTTATATAAAGTCTATACAGAACTGTAGAAGGTTGTACGAACAATATCTGAAGTTACTATCAGTTCTTTCAAACTGGCTAATCAATCTAAAATATTTTTTGCAAATAATTTTAGATACTATTCCCACATTTAAATTTTAGGTAAAACCTTTCACTGAAATATTTTGTGTTGAAATAAATATATTCAGAAAGTATAGAGTATTCAAAATCACCCCAAAAAAAGTCAATTCAAAATTTTTAATATTTAGAACTATAGTCCCTGTTCAAGAAGAACCAGAAACACAAATTCTTTATTATGTTAAGCAAATTACTGTTCTTTTAACAGGAAATATTCATTATATCTAAAAAATTGTATTTGTGAACATTTTACTGAAAATTTCAAAACATATTGGTAAAATGCAGTGAGAAAGTTAATAACACTTCACATAATGTATCAAAATGACTAAACTAAAACAGCGGTTTTCAGCCTGTGATCCATGGATCTCTAATGGAACTACAGATTATGTCTAACATTTCTGAAGAGGTTCCCACTTCCATTTTAAAATTTTAGGGGTCAGCAAATAAAAAAAAGTTGCAAAACAGTAAAGACAGACACTTAATTAAATTTTAAATTCTCAATACAGGCCACGATTTCTGTACTTCAATTTATCCCACTGCAATAAATTAAGCCTATCTGAAAAAGGGCTCAAATACATAAAATTATCTTCAATAAAGAGACAACAAAAGTTCATATTTCCATCAAGAAATTAGAGGGAATGAGAATGTGCCTAATTCCTAACCCACATATTTAGGGGCAGAGAGACCTGACCAAGTTTCTCATTCATTGGAAAGAAATTCCTTCCCAATTTAATGTCATAGGTGTTTACAATCTCTCCCTCTTATGAGGATTTCACTTTATGTATTTCAGCAAGATTTACAAATTTGTACATTTTTAAAAATCTTCCTAGTTCAAGCTGTACCACTTAAAAAAATTAATAATGCCAAAAAACACTCCCAAGTGCATTTTTTGTTTCTGTTGCTAGTGGGATATTACTCTGAATGGTATCTGAAAAAAGAGGCAATAAAGATGAACATTTAAAGGAATTGGGACAGCATCCTACAAACCAGAAGGGCGACAAAAAAGACAGCAAAGTATAAGCAGGAGGAGTAAAGGGATATGGATGCAAGACAGCAATATATAAATATACAGGCAGATACAGAATAAGATCTTACTAGGCTCTCTGATCTTTAATTTTAGTTCAGCTGAAAGCACAGCTTCTTCCTTTCCATTTTTCTGTCTCTCCTCTAGTCTACTAATGAACAGATCACCAGTGAGGGTGGAACCCACTTTCTGCCCTACAACTTGTTGCTGTTGCATCTTCCCTTGTCTCCTCCTTCCTGTATTTCCAGCAGCACAAACCCAGCACTGGTCTTCATAATCTTTCCCACACATCTCCCTTGACTGAGAAGCAGCCCGCGTTACCATCTTTACTCTTTCATCTGCTGAGGAGCTCCTCCTCCTCCTCCTATGTTCTGAGGTTCCTGTTACCTCCAAGTCAGTCCTGCCTGTTTTCCCACAAGTCCCTGCTTCCTCCTGAGGCCCTGGTAGCCATAGCTCCACAGAGGAGCTCCTGACTCTCCTTCCTGGACTAGTTGCTCCATCACAGCTACCTAGACTCTGTGACTGCAATGCCACCACAGAACTTATCCTTGAGCTACTTGTACTCTCCTGGAGACCTGAGCTCTGGAGGTGTAATTCCTCAGTGGTGCAAGAGGGCTTACCTCTCTTCCCCAAGATTTCTACTTCTTTCTGGGGGCCTGAGCTTTGTAGTTGCAAGGCACATTTGAGCCTGTTTCCTGGGCTTACAGTTTTTTCTTGGAGACGTAGGCCCTGTGGCTGTAGTACTGACAAGGAGTGCCCAGCCATTTTCTCTGAACTGTTTAGCTTCAGTTCCGCCAAAGACTGTTTGCCCCTTTTCCCAAGACTCCTTTTTTCATCAAGAGGCCCTGCCACTCCCACTTCTATTAAAAAACATCTGTCCCTCTTCTCTGGGCTCCCTAATTTCTCCTCAGATCCTGGGACAGATAAGGCACGCCTGTTCCTCTTTTCCCCTGCTTTTCCCCAAGACCCTGTCCCTGCCAACAAATATCTGCCCCTTTTCACCGGGCTGTCTTCTCCCTCCTTGGGCCTCAGCACTCCTGGTTCTAAAATTGAGTGCTAGCCCCTTTTTCCCTGTCTACCCACTTTCTTCTGAAGCCCAAGTTCTATGAAAGTGTATTGGAACCTCCCACTCAAGTTCACTGCTTCCTTCTCAGAGTCTGGGATTTGCATCAAGGAATATTTACCCTTTTCCTCTGGGTTCCCTGCATCTTTCCCAGGTCCCAGCACTTCTGGATCCGTCAGGGTGCATCTGCTACTCCTCTCTGGGATCATCAGTTCTTCCTTGGGACATGGAATCTGTAGTTTCAGTTCCATTAAGGAATGTCTGCTCTTTTCCCCTGAGCTCCCTAATCCTTCTTGGGACCCCAAATATGCTAAGGAGCTACTTGTTAGTTTTCCCTCAATCTCTGTTGCCAATTTTCCCTCCAATCTAGTTCCAGAGAAAGACTGCTGCAATTCCTGTCCTTTCATTCTACCGATAGCCTTTTCCCAATATCTCCCTACTGGGGCTACTGGAAACATCATCTTCTCCCAGATTTTAACTGCAGCTTGGTCTGAGACCTGTAAAGCTTCTTCTCTTTTGCTTCCAGCAGCAGCACCACCTCTTCCCCTACGGCCTCGTCTTCCTTCCTTTCTTTTCCCTAGAAGCCTCATATTAGTCCCATCTTGCTCCTCCAACCCCACGGGTACTACTGCCGGGAGCATGAGCTGCTCATATGGGACCCTGGAGAACAGGTTAGGTGATGACGAGCAGGATAAGGAATGCATTGCTTTTCTCTTTGCCTCCCGCTGAGGGTTTCTCTTGACCACAGAGTAGTCCCCAGAGGGGGCTCCCATCCCTACATCCACAGGTTGTGGAGAGGGCCCCATGGGAGTAGTTAGTATCTCCCTACTTAACTCTACCTTCCGAGATCTTAGCTGTGGCATTCTGCAGGCAGGGAGAGTGCAGGGCTGCCTCTAGCAGCAAGTGTACCCAGTCCCCCAACTATACCACACACCAATCTGACCAGCCTCAGTACTGAGGAGGGGGGGGGGGGGAGTAGGCCCAATGGCGAGGAAACTGTCTCAGAGGCAGCCTGAGTAGCCTCCTAAAACCAGCTCCCAATGCGCCTTTGCAGGGTGGCACCAGCAGCAGAGAAGCAGGATTCTGACAGAAAGCTGCCTTCCTCTACTGGTGGGGTGTGGGGACTACAGGCAGATCAACAGGCCACCATGCGACCAATCTTTCCCTCGAGCTAGGGCCAACGGGGAGGAACAGCTGCAGCTAGGTTGGCCTGGGCTTGTTCGGAGTCCCTTGCAGATCCAGGCAAAACCTTCCACGGCCTCCACCCGCCCGTCACAGCCACCACCTACGCCGGGCGGCTGCTGCTCCGGCCCTCTCAGCCCCGCTCTGCTCACCCTTCCCTGCTGTTTCCAGAGGTATCCCCGCCGCGCCCTGCCACCCCATTCACTCAGCCAGCCAGCGCCTTTGTCAACACCAGGCCCTGCCACCACCCGCCGCCTCGCGCTCTACCCCGCACGCTCTCGCCACGCAGCAAGGTGCGGCGCACCCCTCGCGCAGGGTCACGGCCGCGGGTGCTGCGCAGGCGCGGGGAGGGCGCTGGCTGTGGAAAAGGCGCCGAGTCAGGCGCCGTCTTTCTCTGTAGGGAGCTGCAGGGCACGCGGGCCGCAGCTGCCGTTTCCAGTCTCGCTGGCGCGAGCTTGAGAGGCTCACATGCTCTGCGTGCGCCAGGGGCACCGGATCCCAACCGCGCCCACAAAAGCTTGCGGGGGGGGAGGGGGAGTCTCTATTTTGTCCAAGTCCGGGTTAATCGACTACACTGGTGGCAAAATGCAGCTACCACGCCTCATGTAGCGTGCGGGGCATGGTCAGCGTTAGGAAACGAGGTTAGGGAACAGAAATATCTAAAATAGGAAGAGACTGGTTAGGATTTCAACTCCTCCCCCTCCCCACACACACACTTTGGCTGTGTCGGGTCATAGGCTGGGTTAGTTAAACTCTAGGGGGAGGGGGGAGTCTTTTCCCTTTTTGTTTCCTTAAAACAAGACATTGGAATACGGAATCGCCACAAGTAGCGCGTTATAAGTACGAAAAGCAGTTTGGAAGTTTACAGGCTAGGAAAGGAACCTGGCAATAAACCATTAAGTAATGCAGTTTACCATAATAGTTGAGGGTTGGTAGTTACTTAAAGTTATCCTTGGATAGAATTACTTAAGTTATCCTTGCCAAGTTCACAAACCTGCAAAAATCCCCAAAATGTTTATTTAAAAAAAATAAAATTAGTTTGTATTGTAGTTAAATGTGAATTTAAGATATAGTTTGAAGAACATTAGGTATTCATCTAAAAATAGTGAAAATTATTATTCTTTTCAATTTATCCAATGAAGGAAATTAGTCTGCTTTTCCTTTTTTGTCCATAATGAACTAGATTAAATGAGGACTTCTACAGAGTTTTGCTCATTATCCATACCTAGTTTTAATAAAGTTACATTTCCAAAGAGATTACATTTATTTCTTGGTAAATACTGCAATGATGGGAAGTTGTTAGCATGCAATAGTCATAGCTAAAGGCACAGCTTGGGTTTAAAATTTAGTGATAGCCCATTTGTTAGGCCCCAAACTTGCAAGTACAGTAGAAGACTACCATGTGTTAACAATTGTGCAAACATATTCTAAAAACTCAGTGTACAGAACTGCATATTGTATAAGTAAATTATTCGAATGGAGTTTTATATTTCCAACACATATCAAAATTAAAATAATTATATTTAGTAATTTTAATAACTTTAAAAGTACTAGCAGTAGCATCAAACATACACATACCTTAAAAAATGTGTTTTAGCCCAGTAGTCCCACACTATTCTTGGTTTTTCTTGGAAAGAGGAAATACCTGATTAAAAACCGGATCACCTTGACTTGTTGCTTGATAGCTAGCATTCACATTACAAAGTGCTGTAGGATGGGACTTACTAATAGTAAATCAATATTTTTGGTTTACAATATTATAAATAATAGGATTTAAACTAGGAGCCAATAGACTTAGATACTAGTTCAATTGACTGGCTCATTATGTGACCTTGGGAGAAATCACTGAATTTTACAATCCCTCTAAGTTTTCACTTGTAATGCAGAAATAATGTATCATTATACAAATGATGCAGAGAAAAATTAATCATAAGGCATCTCTGAATGAAGAAGAAACATGCAGGTTGGGAAGCAAATCCTTTGCAGTATACTGATGCATAAGATCCTCATTTAGGCTGAGTGTACAAACTGCAGACTGTAGGCAAATAATTAAACCTAATGAAGGCAGGGAATACAGATAATTAAGGTGCTATCTGACTTGTATGGTATTCCAGGTCCTCAGAACCAAAAAGATCCAATAAGGAGATTTAGCTATACAGCATTCAGCAATATCCACATTTTTCAGACTTGGTACTGGTAAAAAAGTGTAATTTGGAAAGTAAACTTCAGCCTTTCCCAACTCAGATGTGTAACTGACTTTTATGATGCATAACAAAAAGGGAGAGACACAATAGAAAGGAATAAAGACACAATAGAAAGGGAGACACAATAGAAAGGAATAGAGAAGGAAATATGATGTCACAGTAATTACTTTACTGATTTATAGCTTCAGATTGAGTGTTTATAATGTCAATTATGTACAATAATGAAAAGTGGGATCAAACCAAGTTGGTGTGAAATGGAGGTAAAAGTGTAATTTAAATGTTTCTTCTGTAACTGTGCATTAGAATGCTTGAAAGAAGAGTCAAGCCTTAAAAAGACAGTGTGAAGTTAAAATTCCACCAGAATCTAATTTCTTTACCTCTTATTAAAACTTTATGCTATTAAAATGGAAATAATTGTATAATCTAACTCAGTTTTCACAATTAACACTCTTCACTCTTTTCATGACATTGCTCAGATAAAGATAATAAAATAGTTTTTACTTTGATAGTCAGTTTCAATTTTGGTTCTCATGCACAGATTCAACAACATATGAATTGCAAACACTTCAGATGAATGTCTACATTTTAAAAAAATGTTTTAATTGGAATTTAAAATACATAAAAATATTTGTTTTTGCTAAGTTAGAATGGCCCTGGTGAGGGGCTATTTCGAAAAAGCAGAAGTGGAACATCTACACATGCCTTATTTTGAAATAGCTATTTCAGAAAAGGCGTTATTCTTAATAGAATGAGGTTTACAGAAATCAGGATAAGCCATCTGTTATTTCAAAAATTTTTCAAAATAACAGAATTGCTGTGTACATGCTCAGTTATTTCAGAATAACGTCCATTATTCCAAAATAACTTTGCTGTGTAGACACACCCTCTCAGAATACCCCAATCTCTTCTTCTTAAAAAAAAAAACAAAAACAAATTTGCAATGATCTCAACACAATTTGTACTCATTCTATATTGTATGGCATCAGCCAGTGCATTTAGACCAGGGTTGGGCAAAATACAAGCTGCGGGCCACATACAGCCTGCCAAGCTTCCAGAACTGGCCTGGTGACCCAGTGGCAGACTTAGGCAGGATTCTTGCCTGTCCTGCTCCTGCACACTGTTCAAAGTGGCTAACTGCGGGGGTCAGGTGCTTCTTTGAGCACCACAAGCTGACCCTGCCCCCAGCAAAATGTTGCAACTCCCATTGGCCAGACATCAACCAATGGAAGCTGCCTGGGCCTTGTTTGCAATGCAGGCAGTGTGTGAAGTACCCACCGAAGGGGGCTCATGGTGGTCAGAGAAGCACATGGCCCCTGCAGTTGGTCACTTTGAGCAGTGGGCAGGGGTGTGGAAGGCATGGGGCATGCCTGAGGGACCTGCTGGGTTGCTGGCAAGGAGCTGCCTAGGTAAGCACCTTCTGGCCAGAGCCTGCACTTAGCACCCAACCCCTGTCACCTCCAACCCTCTGCCTCTCCTTCTGCAGCCCTGCCCCAGGTCACAATTCTAACTATCTGAACCTCTGCTCCTGCACCCATATCTCCTCACAGACCCTGCACCAGTGTTCGCTATAAGTTGGGCGCTTGTGCTACCATTCAGGAGAGATTCAAATGCTTCCCAGCTGATTAGCACAGTACCCACAGCTGGGCTTTTGTTTCTGTTGGTGGTGCACATTCGCACGTACATTAGTGCACATAAAAATGTATTCTTCACGTGGATGGAAAAAATTAGAGGGAATATTGTCCTGTACCCCAATACTGCCCCTGGTCACAACCCAAACCTCTGCACGCCATCCTGCACCTCTGCCCCAGATCACAACCCCCTCCCAGTGTTCCCTCTAAGGCAGCGGTTCCCAAACTTTTCCAGATGAGGACCCATTTTGACAATTCAGGAAGACTTGGTGACCCAAAGCAATTCAAAAACGGGGGGAAGGGGAGGGGCAGAGCCACTTGGGGAAACACTTAGTGACCCTTTTGAAATGTAATGGCAATCCATATTTGGGTCTCAACCCATAAGTTGGGAAACCTTGCTCTAAGGTATGCAGCACCTTAAGCACAACTTCACAGGTGATGAATCAGCCCTGCCCAGTCAGAGGCTGAGGGCTCCCTGCACAGAGGAGATTGACTGGGCAGGACTGATTCATCACCTGTGAAGCTGTGCTGCCACACAGTTTAGAGGGAACACTGCTCCCAGATCCCTTCATAAATGCCTCCTCCAGGTCAGACTCCTCTTCTGCACCCATACCCATATTGCCTCCTGGATCCTGCACCCCCACCTCCTGCATCCCAATTCTCTGTCCCAGGTCACAACCCCTTCCTTCACCAAACTTCCTCCCAGATGCCACAATTCCCTTCTGCACCCCAATTCCCTACCCCGAGCTCCCTTCTGTACCCAACTCCATTCTAGACCTTGCATTTCCTCTATTTAGTATCATGGAAGAGTGCAGCCCTTGACTGCTTACCACAGGGGTGTCCAAACTTTTTTCAAAGAGGGCCAGATTTGATGAAGTGAACATGCGTGAGGGCCGACCATTTTGCCTGACATTCTTTGAACCATTAAAATTAAATGCAAATTAACTATTTTATGCAAAGTTTATTGCAAACAGCATACTTTTCATTTCGTCACATGGATGACAAATCTAAACAGGTGTTAAATCACTCTGCCTTTCATATCTGAAGGCCAGATGAAAAAAAAATCCAAGAAGCTGAAATATGTCAGGAACATTGTAAAGTACATTACATATTATTGGTAATAAAGGTTGTCTGTCAACTTTTAAGTTAAAAAAATATGAACAGGAACATAACACCAAGTATACATGTTGTGTCCAAATATATTTATAACTGATTTAGACCAACTGACATTAACTGAGATTTTACAATGTATTCATCTCAATACATATGGATTCATTGGGGGCCATAAAAGATAGATATTGCCAAATTACCTGTGGGGCCGTATTAAACCGGAACATGGGCCGCAATTGGCCCGCGGGCCGGACTTTGGACATGCCTGGCTTACCAGGTTCTTGGATTGATTCATCAAAAATTATTGCCCACCCTTGTTTTAGACAGTAAATCAAGCTAGGGATTTTGTTACTAATGTGGCAAAGCACACATTCTGTGCAGCAATGTGTACTTTTATGACAATATAAATTATAATTAAATAATTAAAAATCAAAGGAGATCATGGTGGCAATGCTGCATCAAAAATAGCTCTGTCAGACTCCTATTTGACCTAGACAAACCAAAATTCCATCAAAAGCCTTTTTAGATTTGTATTATGTCCAGCAAATATCAAGAGCTAAGATTTGGCTTGTTACTGAATACTAGAAGAATCAGAAAGACTGTGATAATTTTAATGAAAGAGAGTTTATTCAGTCCTGATGCTCCTACTCTTGGTCATAGCAACAACACATTAAATATAAGTAATAGACCTACGTCATTATAAAAGTGATCATTATATTATTTCAGGGTTAGAAGTAAATAATTAGAGTCTGTAATATCTTATTCCATTCCCATCACTGATAGAATTTGCAGGTGACACAAAATGTAGGGGTAAAATTGGTAAAAAATGAAGAGGACAGGTCACTGATACAGAGCAATCTGGATCACTTGGTAAACAAGGTGCTAGCAAACAATATATAAGTTAACACAATAAATGTAAATGCGTACATCTAGAAAAGAAATGTAGGTCAGTTTTGCAGGATGTTGGACTATTCTGAGAAGCAATAATTCTGAAAAAGATTTAGGATTGTGGTAGATAATGACCTGAACATGAACAATGCTGTGGCCATATGGACTAATGCAAACAATGGGGGTGTATGAACAAAGGGGGTCTTGAATAGGAGTAGAGCTTGTTTACTTCTGTATTTGGCACTGGTGTGACTACTGCTGGATTATTATGTCCCTTTCTCGTGTCCACAATTCAAAAAGGATGTTGATAAATTATAGAGAATTCAGAGAAGAATCCCAATAACAATTAAAGGATTAAAAATATGATAGATTATAAATAGACTCAAGGAAATCAATTTGTTTACCTTAACAAACTCAAAGCTAAGGGTGAATTGATTATAGTTTGTAAGATGTATATAGGGAACAAATGGTATTTTCAGCCTAGCAGAGAATGTATAACAAAATCCAGTGGTTGAAAATTGAAGCTGGACAAATTCAAATGGGAAATAAGGCATACACTTTTAACAGTGAGGTTAATTAACCATTGGAACCCTTGTCAAGAGCCATGGTAGATTCTCCATTACCAGCATTTTTAAAAACCAGATCGAACATTTATCTAAAAGATCTGCTCCCAGCATTATTTGGGGGAAATTTTATGAGCTGTGTTATATGGAGGATCAGACTAGATCATTACAAATGTCCCTTCTGGCCCATGGAATCTATGCATTTATGTATAACACCGCTGCAGACCCACTGTAAAGAAAAAAAACGTTTTTTGGCGCTTTCACTGAAGTGATACTTGCCTTTCCCTGTACTCGGTGAGACTCCTTTGCTAGATCAGCAGTAGCAGAAGATGTCAGTGATTATCTGGGGTCTCAGCACTTCTTTGCATCAGTGTTCTGGTGACTCCCTTTTAGATATTACACCCCTTGGCTCTGGGACCACTGAAGCTTTGTAGGATTCCTTACATCTCAGTTCCCGACAGGGCCTCTGTGGACACAATAGCTTGACCTCTCAGAGGGCTTAGAAACTATTTCAGACTTCTTGCTGGCCCAGCAGAGAGAGGGGAACCCCCTCTTCGGAAACAACAGTTCTGTGCTTCCTCCCTTGCTGTCTGGTTAAGGTTTATGTTGCTTAGCTAGACACAGTGGCTCTCAGCCCCAGCTCCTTCCCAGGCCCACCCAAAGAAGCATCAACTGTCCTATCCCAACAGCCATGGAACCTTAGGCTCCAGCATTCCATCTGCCCATCGTAAAATGGGGCTGCAGTAAGAGGGATTTAATTCACCTGGCAAAATGTTTTCTACTCTTACTGCTCATTTGTCTCCAGAAAGAATTCTATAAGCAAATTAACAGAATTGTACAGTATGGACTTAATTTAAAATTCAGTTAAGTCAATGGGTAAGGATTTTTGAGTGTTAATAAATAAAGGGCTCTCTTAAGGTACGAGAGTAACATATATGAATCTCTCAAACAGATGGATTCAAAAAATTGGGTACTCAAAATTAAACCTTCTACCATTCAAGGATAGAATTACACCTAGCTTTCTTACTATGTGTGCTTATTCCTATTACGAAGTTGGTGTCCTCCCATACCATCTCTCATGTTAAGTGATGCAATAATTATAAAAAATATTGAGAACTACCTAGAAAAATTGGGTAAGATGGTAGTAAGAATCTAGAAAAGACACTTGCAAATGGATATATAATAACAAGTCTAATGCTATTCTATAGTTTGTAAAGACCAGTTGGGAGTTATGCAAATCAAGAATAGGCAATAATATTAAAAAGAACTTGATATTGGTGGACTCTTGCTAATTCACACTAACAATTGGATTGGAATTTACTAGATTGTATATATTAGCAAGTAAGCAAACACAAAAAGCAAGAATGCATCATACAATGTTCATTTTTCAGCTGTTTGGCAACAGTTTAATCTGTTTATGTATAATACTCAATAACAGTAAACAGATAATCAGTTAAGAGCATCTATGTGATGAAGTAGCTTATGAGGATAAAAGCAGGAACTCTTGAGTTCTAATCATGATTCTGTTTACTGTCTTGTCATATGACCTAAGTAAGTTTCATGGATTCCTTTGTTTCAGTTTCCCCATCTGGAAAATGGGTTTTATATTGCCCTACTACACAAGAATATGAGAGGATTAAACAGATCAAATTTATAGAGTCTTTTGAAAATCTAAATTACTAGATAGGTGCTATGAATAATTAAATGTTCCACAGGATAGTTTGTAAAAGCAATGGATCTTTTTAAAGAGAGACTTCACTTCAACACTTTTGTTTTAAATTCTTGCTGAGAAGTGGAGAAAGTGTGCTTCTTTGTGTGTGTGTGTGTGTGAGAGAGAGAGAGAGAGAGAGAGAGAGAGAGAGAGAGAGAGAGAGAGAATCATGTAGTGTCCTGAATAGCAAACCCTAAGAAAGTTCAACAATAATTCTTCTAACATTAGATATATTTTTCTCGGCATAGATATGGCCAA
Organism: Pelodiscus sinensis; assembly: GCF_049634645.1. Classification (NCBI taxonomy): domain Eukaryota; kingdom Metazoa; phylum Chordata; order Testudines; family Trionychidae; genus Pelodiscus; species Pelodiscus sinensis. Next base: position 183,193,546 of record NC_134712.1, on the reverse strand, counting down.
GTTTTTCAAAAGCACTAATTAGAATTTCTTACATGAAGTAATAGAGATTTGGGTTTTGCTTCTAAAATTAAATTATAAACTACATTTAAAAAATAGATACCTGATGTGTATATAGATCTGAGAGTTGTGCTTAATGTAAATGATTCATCATCAGTGCTTCCTTTTCTTTAGAATTGAGGCAAAGTAGAGAAGCCTTCTAACCTCTGTCCTGTTTGTTCCCACAGCAGAGACACTGAAAATAACAGTAAGGAATAACCAATATGAGAAAACACAAAATTAATTTTTGGCAGGGGTCTATTTCTTTGTCACTGATCCCTCATTCATTCTTGGTGGTAAGCATTCTGACACAATATGTTCTTATGTTCTTAATATAAATGTCAGTTTTAAAGTGTCAATCAAAAACTGAAGGATTGCCAGTCAATCTAAACAAATATTCCCTTCCATCCACTTAACTTCTGATAAAATGGATCCATAAAGGCCTAAATTACATAGGTATACATAGGTGTGTATAGCGCACACACAAACCTCAGGTCATTAGCTTAAAAAAATCTGTTTTATATACAATTAAGCAAAATATTCTAAAAATCAATAAAATGAGTTTGATTAAAATGACCCCAGCCTCGAAGAATGGAGACTTACCACAAAGTCTAGAGATTTTATCTAGAGATGGTAAAGGAGAAAACCTAAGAATTATTTCCAGAAGTAAAACCATAATGCTGTTGCATAATTAGAAGGGCAACTAAAATGATTAAGGATTTGGAACGGGTCCCATATGAGGAGAGATTAAAGAGACTAGGACTTTTCAGCGTGGAAAAGAGAAGACTAAAGGGGGATATAATAGAGATATATAAAATCATGAGTGGTGTGGAGAAAGTAAATAAGGAAAAGTTATTTACTTATTCCCATAATATAAGAAGTAGGGGCCACCAAATGAAATTAACAGGCAGCAGGTTTAAAACAAATAAAAGGAAGTTCTTCTTCACACAGCACACGGTCGACCTGTGAAACTCCTTGCCTGAGGAGGTTATGAAGGCTAGGACTATAGCAGGTTTTAAAAGAGAACTAGATAAATTCATGGAGGTTAAGTCCATTAATGGCTATTAGTCAGGATGGGTAAGGAATAGTGTCCCTAGCCTCTGTTTGTCAGGGGGTGGAGATGGGAGGCAGGAGAGAGATCGCTTGATCATTACCTGTTCAGTTCACTCCCTCTGAGGCACCTGGTATTAGCCACTGTCAGCAGACAGGATACTGGGCTGGATGGACCTTTGGTCTGACCCAGTATGGCCATTCTTATGTTCTTAGAAAAAAAAATGTTAGCTAGCATGACTGAAACACACTGAGATGTGTTGAAGAATAGATAGAGGGGAGAAAGATATATCTGGGTAAGTTACTATTAGTGTAAGAACAGCAGGCTTATGAAAGCTACCTAGCCACTTAAAGAAGCCCCATAGAATTCCTAATTATGTTCTATTTTATTCGATTCAATGTAAGTTTATATACCATGTTCATCACCACAGTATTTGAGCACTTTGTAGTAGTATATTAAGCAACATAATTAACATCTATTCTGGTTTTGTTCTCTCATCCTCCCCGAAGGAGGAGAAATGTGTATTGTTAATGTACTCAGTAATGTCACTCAAGTAACTGGCATGGAAAAAGTGCAATACTTATATGTCTGCATGTTTAACAGTAATGAATTTTATTAATCTCCCAAAATTTGTGTGTGTCTCAATATAGTCTCTTCTGGCAAACAGAAATGGAGAGAGATATCTTGTATTAATGACAGCTATGTAAAGAAGCAGCTAAAATCTTTCAAATAGTTCTGAGTAGATGTTTTATAAGACGTTGCTGTTGTACACACATATAACATCACAAGTTAAGTTTCATTTTTTACCCAGGGAACAAAAGAGGACTAATTTCAAAATTAACTTTTATAAAGCAGTGTGTGTGTGTGTGTGTGTGTGTCCGTCCTCCACTTGGAATTCTTCCTTTTGTATTGCTTATATCTTTGCTCTAGGCTAGGACAGCTTTTTTCAATCTTTTTTTATAAAGTACCCCTTTTAAAAAAATTATAAGTACCACCAGTGCCTACAGTTGATCTTTATGTCCATAAAACATCTATAAGCAGGTATCAGAAAATTCCAGTGTCTGAAAACTGTAGGCACTGGTGGTACTTATAATACTAACTAGCCCAACTGTATGTTTGTTGCTTCATTTTTTATCCTAACACCTAGTTGTTTGTCTGTCTTCAGACTGTGAGCTTCTTGAGGGAGGAATCATGTGTTCTTTATCTAGAAAGTAACTAGCATACTATTGGCAATGCATAATTATATACAGACAGCACTACACCTGTTGCTATCATATGCATATTAACCAATGTGGCCCCGAGATGTGTCCCAAGAAACATGCAGGGTGCTATGCTGGGCAGAGGAGTTCTACTAAAATGTTAGCAGTTAACATCATAGAGGAATTTAATCTAAGGGCAAATTGGCCTATTCCCTAGTCAACCAGTATGTCTTGACCTACATGTTGCTGCCACTTTCTCTTTTTGGGTCTTTTACAATGGATTCAAGAAGCCTATGTTTCAGTAGTTTAGCAGAAAAGTGTATTGGGAAGGGGGGAGGACAGCTGGTGCATTTCATAATGCACCTTATGGAGTCTTTTGGCAGCTCTTATGATTCCTAATTTATCATTGAATTGGAACAACATGAAAATTAGGGTGTGATGTGATTTTTAAATAAGAAAGAAAGTCAGCAAAATGGTGAGGGGAAATAGAGCTGCAAAGAATGTGGCAAGAAAAGGAATGCCATTATAAACAGAAATAAGTGAAATTACAGAAAAGATTGTAAGAAGACAAACAAAGGAATTAACAAGGGCATGTATGCTAGGGAGAAATGAGCAAAGAAAGATGGGAAGGATTGCTTGAGGTAGTAGCATTAACTAGAACGCAGTGATGAAGAAAGAGGGTAAATGTAAATACTGAGGTAAAGCAAAACAGGTATTTTTCATAGCTGAGACAGATTGAAGTGGCGCTGAGGGATGGTGACATACCATCCACAGTACTGCACATAAGATAAAGTGAACAGACATGAGCATGGGATGATGTCCATACCTGGTCACAAACTACTATCAGAAACTGAAGGAGTCTTCACAGAAAATCAGCATTAAAAGTTAGTGATATCCCTCCTTGGATGACTGGGTGCTTAAACAAGTGTTTCTGCACCACTTTCATCCTCTTTCTAATGCTGTACATTTTTCTCCACTTAATGTCTGTGCATCTGCCTGGATGTATGATGCCCAAGAATCAGGGAAGCGTTCCTGCCAGTTCTTTTTATTGAGCCAGCCATGAACCCTAAAACACTTGCCTAGTACTGATGTGTGAACCTGGAATACATGTTTGCAATCACTGAAGACTCTTGAAATGAGATCAGAACAGGTCACAGCTACTGACTCGTGAAGTGACTGCTACTAACCATATTTACTTCATTCAGTGAGCAAATATTTAAATTTCATTTTAAGGGGGGGCAAAAGAAGTTTAACAGTTGGTAACATATAATAGTAACGGCTCTGCTTATCTTACTTTTAGAGCAACAACCATTTTATTGAATAGCTGATTTATTGAAGCATCAGACTATCCTTTCCACCCAAATACAGTTCAGTTAAAAACATCAAAGGTATTTCTGCTCACTTATCTATTTAACATACTATTTTCTTTTCATTAGCACATACAGTGTAATCAGTGAAAAGGGTACCCAATTCTGTAGCCAAAAGGGCTAATGTCATCTTGAATACATAAGCAGGGAAATCAGGAATAGAGAGGCTATTTTACCTTTGTATTATTAAACAGCTTGAACTAAAATGGAGAACAAATTCACTCAAAGATGGCAATCTATTCCTGTTGTAAAGACCTTTCCTCATCCACTAACATTGCTTCCCATTTTAAAATGTAAGCTTTCCATTGTTACCTATTTCCCAAGTGATTAAACTTCAGTTAGCTGGCTAGTATTCATACTACAATCTCATCTGGACCGTGAGAAAGCAAAGACATTATTCCATTGAAATATGATGAAAGTCTGTCACGGAGCTATGTGCCAATGATATAGTCCATATGATCTTCTATATATGCTGAAAAAGAGTGAAAATCAAAGAAAACATTATGGGTATGTCTACACTACAGCGTTATTTTGAAATGTCTTATTTCGAAATAGTTAATTCTAAATAAGTTAATTTGAAATAACGCATCTACACATAAAATGCATTTCGAAATAGTGTTTTGCTATTTTGAAATAGTGCGTCTAAACTGATTGGATGCTGAATCACATTTAAGGCCAGCTGAAACTGGTTCCAGCAGGGCATCAGGTCAGTAGTTGCTTTGTGTGGCTACTGCCTGAGGCTATCTGAGGCTTGTGCTCAAAGGGACGCCCCTGGACAGCTGGTTCTCAGGTTTTCCTGCTTGCTTGCCTACCTCGCTGAAGGACAGCAAAGCATTTTTTTTTCTCCGATTGCTTTGGTTGCCCTGACTCGAGATACCACAGCACTCGGCACTATGGAGCCATAGCTGCCTCTGGGCACTCTGGTGCTCATTTTGGATGTCTTGCTACAAGCCTGGCAGCAAGTGCTGGAGACTGCCTGGCAGCTTCTGCGGCAGCCCAACCCCCAGGCCCTCTTCTGGACCCCACTGGGGGCCATGGAGGAGCAGTGGCCAGATGCCAGCGTGCCCCGCCACATCTGGTGCCTGGACACCAGCAGCAGCTGGTGAGACCACATCGTCCTGGAGTGCTGGGGAGACCAGCAGTGGACCCAGAACTTCAAGATGAAGAAGGACACCTTCCTGGAGCTCTGTGAGTGGCTCGCCCCTGATCTGCAGCAACGGGACACACACATGAGGCCCTCCATTCCCCTCTAGAAGTGGGTGGCCATTTCTCTATGGAAGCTCTCCATGCCGGATAGCTACCGATCCGTGGTGAACCAGTTTGGCGTAGGGAAATCAACCATCGGAGCAGTGCTCATGCAGGTATGGGAGTCTCCGGCCACTGTGGTGGGGTGTGTGTGTGTGTGAGGAGGGGAAAAGGGGGAGAGGGGGTGGAAGTCCCCTCCACGGGAGGGTTTGTTCGTCCCCTCCACGGGAGGGTTTGTCCTGTCCCAGCCACACTACAGATTGCCCGCAGTGGCCAGGATTGCGGGGGGGTTGCTCCCGGGGAGTGGGGGCATGGGGCAGTGACGGGGAAGGAGCACTCTCAGCCACCCTGGCACCCCAGTGACTCTCGGTGGTTTTGTGTGTCCCTGTGCAGGTGGTTAAGGCCATCAACAGAGTGCTGCTCCGCAGAGTCATCTGCCTCACCGATGTGGATGCGGTTATCGAGGGGTGTGGTGCCCTGGGCTTCCCCCACTGCAGGGGGCCAATCAACGGGATGCACATCCCCATCCGTGCCCCGGAACACCAGGCCTCCCTCTACATTAACCGGAAGAGGTACTTCTCGGTCATCCTGCAGGCTGTGTCTGACCACTGAGGCCACTTCCTGGATATCAACATGGGATGGTCCAACAAAGCACATGATGCGTGTGTGTACCACAACTCCTCTGTGTGCCAGAGGCTGCATGCCGGGACTGTCTTCCCCGACCACCATATCAGGGTCGAGGACATGGGTATGCCTGTGTGCCTAGTGGGGGATGTGGCCTACCCACTACAACCCTGGCTCATGAAGCCCTACACGGGACACCTCAACCCCTCCCAGCAGGCCTTTAAAGCCAGGCTCAGTAGGGCCTGCATTGTGGCGGAGGGGGCCTTCAGCTGTCTGAAGTCCCGATTTCAATGTCTCCTCACCTGCCTCAACCTCTCCAAGAGGAATATTCCACACGCGGTGGCGGCTTGCTGTGTGCTGCACAATTTGTGTGAGTGAAGGGGGGAGGCTTTCCTGCCAGGCTGGATGGCAGAGGCTGACCACTTGGCTGGCCTGTATGCACAGCCCTGCATGGCTGCCAGCTGGGAGGCCCATCGGGGTGCTACCAGTATCAGGGAGGCCCTGTAGGAGAGCTTCTAGACAGAGGAGGAGTGAAGTCTCCCTGGAGTGCCCCACTGGGGCCTTGTGCCTTATTCCACCCTCATGTCCTTCCACTTTCCCCTCCCTAGCCCCCCTTCCTGATGTCAAATAAAAACACATGTGTTGCCAAAAAAGCCTCTATTTATTGACCATAACTGGGGGGCAGAGGGGGAATGAGGGTGGGAGAGGGGAGGGGGAAACCTGGGAGCAGGGAGCTTGAATGGGGAGGCAAGGGGAGGAAGTGGGAGGAGAAGCTCAGGGTTGGGGGTCTTGCTGGCCCACCTGTCTCCCAGCACTGTGGGTGCGGGGGCCTCGGTGTCCCTGGGGGGGCGCAGGTATGGAGGGGGGGGGGAGAGGAAGAAGCGGGAGGGGGAGTGGGAGGAGGAGCGATAGCTGGAGCGGCAGCTGGCAGCAATTTCCGCGCCATGGTCTGCAGGTGGTTGCAGATGACACAACCCTGGTCACGCAGGTCCTGCAAGCTCTCCCGCCGCAGCTGGAGGTCTTCCTGCACCCAGTGCTCCTGGCTATGGACCTGCCTTTGCAGTAACCCCAGGTGCTGCCGCTGGTATCCCTCCTGGTTCCAGGTGCACCTGCTGGTCCTGCTGCAAAGTGAGGATAGTAGGTCTCTGCACCATCATGTCCTGCTATCCCCAGGAGTGTGAGCTGGCCCGGGACTGTACCCATGGCTCTGAGCTGTATATAGTGTGGGTGTTGGTGGGGGAGGATGTGTCCTGCTTCTGTGTAGAGGGGGCTTGTGGAGGGAGGGCATCGTGCAGTGTCCCTCCCTGGGGTACAGAGCATGTCATGTGCCTTCATACATACATGTGTGTGGGTAACGGGCCAGGGCCCCTGTGTGGCAGCCAGCCAGGGCCACATGCCCCGGCTGGCATGGCACATGCACAGGTTGCTGCGTTATCTGTGGTCAGCAAGGCCCACACGCGTGGTCCCTGGGCTCCCTCTCCCAGTCTCCCACCCTGCATAAAGGGACAGTGATGGCATTCACATGTCAAGGCCTCCCCGGCCTCAGAAGACAGCGGTGAAATTGCTGCTGGTATGCCTCAGGGGTCCAGGGTGGGTGCCACACTCCCTCCAGGTTCCTGCGACTCCTGGCCGTTCTCCTCCTCCTCCTCCTCCTCCTCCTCCTCCTCCTCCTGCTCCGTGCCCTGGTCAGGGCACTCTGCCCCAAGGTCAATGACCACTTGGGGGGCACAGACCGTCCGGCCCCCCCAAGATGCGGTCCAGGGCCTCAAAGTAGGGCAAGGAGTCTGGGTCTGCCCTTGGTTGGGAGCTGCCCCCTGTGGCCCTGGCATCTTTCATCTTTTATCAGCTCTTTTATCTTCATGCGCACCTGCTCCTGGGTGTGCATGTGGCCTTTGGTGGCCAGGCTGTCAGCCATCCATCTGTAGATGGCCACGTTGCTGCGTCTAGTGCGGAGATCATGGATGTTGGAGGATTCCCCCCAAACCTCAATGAGGTCCATGATCTCTGCACTGGACCAAGAAGGCACCTGCCTTTTCTGGCCCCTGACAGGCTCCTGGGAGCTGCCAGCCTGTTCCTGGGGAGCGGTGGAGCTGGCTGGCACTGGCTGGCTCGCTCATGCTGGCAACTGGGTCGGGGCAGCGCCTGCAGACTCTGGGCTGGCAGACCTGGAGCTGGCACAGGCCCTGTGGCCAAATAGACTCTACCCCTTTAAGGGCTCTGGGGTTGGGGGGGGAGCAGAAGAGTTTTCCTGGTTTGGCCCAGAGTGGCCACCAGGACACCCTGGGAAGGGCTGGAGGCCCCCTATTTCGAAATAAGCGTCTACACAGTCCTTATATCGATTTAGCTATTTCAAATTTGGCGTTATTCCTCGTACAATGAGGTTTACCAAATTCAAAATAAGCGCCCCGCTATTTCGATTTTATTTCAAAATAGAAGTTTGCCTGTGTAGACGCTATTAAAGTTAATTTGAAATAACGGCTGCTATTTTGAATTAACTTTGATGTGTAGACGTACCCTATGATACTGCATGTGGGGGCGGAGGGCAACAGACTTGCCAGGCCTCTGGGCAAGGTGGTAGGGGGGCGGCTCCATGTTCCTGGAAAGGGCATGGACTTGGGTGCAGGCGGGGAGTAGCTGGCCCTCAGCACTGCCTGGAGTGTGCCACATTGTCCCCTCCTCCCCCAGCTCTGAGAGCCCTCTGGAGCATGGTGTGCAGCACTCCCATGGTGATTTAAAGGGCCCAGGGCTCCAGCCACCACTGCTATTGTGCTCTTTGCCCCCTTGTTGGCAGGCCTGACTGCATATGAGAAACTCCTCAGGAGAATGAATGTATGTAAGTAATAACCCAAACCAACTCTGGGATTTCTCAAACAGGAAAGAATGGAATCATTCAAGAGTGATTCCCACTAGAGTTCATGGTTCATGATCAAAAGCATTACCAAATTCCCTATCATGCAGTTTCAGTTCATGCAGTGGCAAGGTGAATCACCAAACCATAATCTCACCATATTCTGTTGTTTGGCAAATTCCAGGCAAGCATTGCCATCCGTCTATTTTCCTCATAAGGGCATTGCCCATAGCTCCAAACCACATCACTTAAAGTTTTCCTGTTTTCCATCAATCTTTTGATTTCAGAACTGTTTTTCACTGCATGATGGAACAGACCAATTGACCCAAGTCCCTGGAAACAGGGGCAACAAGTTCTGCATCAGGAGGATGAAACATGGCTATGTCTTAGTAGCTGTTTTTGTATCACCGTCCCTGGCTATAGCTGTAAAATAAAAAATAGTAATGAGTCTGGAACACTCTTCTTTGTAACACATAAAGTTATATCCAAATTTTATTTTGCACATATTCCAGACAGTATTCAATACACATTTAGTTATTTTATATTTAGAACAGTGAGTTTCACGTACAGTTTTTGATCTTACAAAGACCTGAGTAATATACATCTGCCCCACACGCTCAACAATCTGACGAAAAGTCATAAATGGTGTCAATCAATTGTATCACTCTGGAATACTGGAGTATTTTTGATGCCCACAAACATGGCTAAACAGATGCTGAGTAGAGATGACTGACTGTGATACAAAAATGTTTGTTTTATGGTTATTGCTTCCTCCTCTTGTCCTGATCATCTGCATGTTGTGTCTTGTTCTAAATCTAAACTGTGATCTCCCTGGCATAGAAACTATCTTCTTCTTACTTCTGTGTCTAGCGCCTAATGCAATAGAGCCTTAGTCCCTGCGCAGAGCCTCTAGATGCTACAATGATATAAATTATTATTCATAATCATGTCCATGCTGGATATTTCCCAATAACACATTTTGTTCATTATAATTATAGATTTGTAAATACAGTATGTTCCATAACTTTATAGAATACATTTATTAAAGAAGTAGGATGATAATTAACACATCTACTGCCTGATTTGAAAAGTTAGGGTAGTGTGTACATTATTTATTTTTATTTCAGCTCATTAGCCTCCTTTTAGTTCACTTCCTGGCAATCTCATCCTCTTGCTGCCAATATGGGGTCTTTTTAGGGTTTCAGGCTCTTTGCAAAATGTTTTAAGGACGGGGTATAATGAAGATTTATTGTAATTGATATGCTGAGTGCTTAATTTGTGTGTGTTTGATTTTTTATAGGGCTGTTTGATGTATTTTGCTGTTATAAGACTGAATGCCAGGGCAGCTAGAGTTCTGGTGTAGGTGTCTTAATCTAAAGAAATAAATAACAATCATGTTTAAACATCACTGTGGTATATTATATTTCCTGTATTCACACATCCCTGCCTAGAGCCATGTTGCAATGCAGATGTACACCTTGCTCCAAACAGTTCTGAACATAAGAACGGCCGTACTGGGTCAGACCAAAGGTCCATCTAGCCCAGTAGCCTGTCTGCTGACAGTGGCCAGCACCAGGTGCCCCAGAGAGGGTGGACTGAAGACAATGATCAAGCGATTTGTCTCCTGCCATCCTTCTCCAGCCTCTGACAAACAGAGGCCAGGGACACCATTTCTATCCCCTGGCTAATAGCCTTTTATGGACCTAACCTCCATGAAATTATTTAGCTTCTCTTTAAACTCTGTTATAGTCCTAGCCTTCACAGCCTCCTCTGGCAAGGAGTTCCACAGGTCGACTACACACTGTATGAAGAACTTTCTTTTATTAGTTTTAAACCTGCTACCCATTAATTTCATTTGGGGTACGTCTAAACTACATGGCTCCGTTGATGGAGCCACGTAGATTTGTTTGTTTGGCAAAGGGAAATGAAGCCGCGATTTAAATAATCGCAGCTTCATTTAAATTTAAATGGCTGCCGCGCTGAGTCGACAAACAGCTGACCAGCTGTTTGTCAGCTCAGCGCGCTAGTCTGGGCGCTCCCCTGCCGACACGAAAGCCCTTTATCGACCTCCCTGGTAAACCTCATCCTACGAGGCATAATTGGGAGGTCAATAAAGGGCTTTCAGGTCGGCGCGGGAGCGTCCAGACTAGCATGCTGAGTCAACAAACAGCTGATCAGCTGTTTGTCGGCTCAGCGCGGCAGCCATTTAAATTTAAATGAAGCCGCGATTATTTAAATCGCGGCTTCATTTCCCCTTGCCGATCAGCCTAATCTACATGGCTCCATCGATGGAATCATGTAGTTTAGACACACCCTTGGTGTCCTCTAGTTCTTCTATTATGGGAACTAATAAATAACTTTTCTTTATTCGCCCTCTTCATACCACTCATGATTTTATATACCTGATTTTATGAATGGGGAATGTGAGACACTAATTGTGATATGTTGGGTCTATAATCTCTGGCCTGAGAATCTCCAAACAGCTGCTGCATCTTGGCCCTCACCCAATGTCTGCTAAATGTTGGTGGGCTGAGAATCTAATAAAACTATAGTAAGACTATAGACTCAGCCCAGGCAGCACTTACAGGAGCCCTGATTGGAGGAGTGCCTGGCTCCACCAAGTGGTCCAATCACACTACTGAAGCCAGAAGATAGATATGGAAGTTTGTCTGAGAAACAGTGTGATTTCCTGTTGTGGCTGTGTAGCCCAAGGTCGAGTGTGCTTCAGGAATTGCCCTGGCAACTTCCAAGGTGTGGACTACAAACTGTAGCATGTTGGGAGAACTTCCTGGTTCCTGAAAGGATGTACCCTGTGCGCCACATCAGGGTCTCAGCACTGAATGAGCTGGGAGCGCAAAGGCTGGAAGCAGAGAGGAGGCTGCTGAATTGTAATCAGGCCTGTAAGCAGGAATTTCTGTGGGGAGGAGGGTGCTTTTTTTTGGTAAATGTACAGGGCTGATTAATCACCTGTGAAGCTGTGCCACTGCACAGCTTAGAGAGAACATTGGCAGGCAGGGAGGCTGATTCAGGAACGGCTGCTGGCTGGTAAGTCTCCTGGCCAGAACCTGCTTCTGGCACCCCAATCTCTCCCTTCCCCAGCCCTCTGCCCCCCACTCTACATACCCAAATCCTCTTTCCTGCTCTTGTACCTATATCCCCTCCCAGATCTGGCACCCAAACCCACTGCCCGAGATCACAGTCCCCTCCTGCCCTAGCTCACAATCCAAGTCCCTGCACCTCCTCCTATATCCCAATTCCCTGACCTAAGTAAGAATCCAACCCCCTGTATCCCAGTCCAGTGCCCCAGGTCACAACTCCCTCCTTCACCCAAACTCCCTTCCTTACTGCAAGCTCCTTTCTGCAACTAACCTCCATCCTGTACGCTGCAACTCCTCCATTAATATTGTGGAAGAGTGCGGCCCTTGACCACTTTCCAAATTCTTGGAGTGGCCCCCCCATCAAAAATTATTGTCCACCCTGTTCTAACTGCTCCTTATTTATTTTCAGCAAGAGCTTAATGCACTAAGCAAACACAATAGTTTCTCTGTGGGATATAAAACCTCTGTGTGGACTTGATCGTCTGTTTTTTAAAGTAAAATATTGGAGTATAAAAATATCCCATTCTCTTAAAAGGATTATTAGCTCTCTCTTTATTTCACTTATTAATTCATTTATGCTAGGTTGGTCCATGTGCTGTGTTCTCTCTTCTGTTTTAGACACACATGTCCCAATTCTCATTTGTCCCAGCCCTGATCTTGTGGCAGGATTGAGGGGGAAAACAAAGGAAGTATGTAGCTTTAAGCTTTTGTGTTCCCCGTTTGTGAAAAAACTGGAGGCTTACCTACGTCCTGGTGTAAATAAGAGCAGTCATAGGACTTCTCTAACTCATGCTTTGCCTTTCAGGGCACTGGGAATTAGAGAATGCCTGAAATGCTGGAATGCAAAGCCTATGGCAAGGCTTGGAACAGGGTCCCTATGCTCGTTCGCCACTTACCCTATGCAGAGGTCTTCTAGGAATCAGGACATTTCTACTACTGGGAATTGGGAACCTGCATTATAACTCTTTCTGGTGATCTTAGAGTGGCAGTTGGCCTAGTGGAACTAGATGGGGATTCAGGAGATCTGAGTGCTGTTCCCAGCCATGACCTGGCCTGCTTTTAGTGACCTTGAACAAGTAGCATCACTGTTCTGTGCCTCAGTTTCCCCATCTGTACAATAAGGCTAACAATGCTGTCCTTCTCTGTAAAGCACTTTGAGATGAAGAGATGAGAAAAGTGCTCTGTAAAAGTGAGGTATTCTTGTAATAATTAGACAAGAATCACACAGCCAAGGTGAAATCCATACCTCAGTGTAAGGGCTCTAGCAGACCTTCACACAGTGTTTTCTCCCCAGCCAAACCTGAGCTCCAATCACCCCTCGCCTGAGTTTTCCCTTCCAGCCCTTTTTTTGCCTTACCCTAAAGTTACTTGACCCCTCCAGGCTGGCTAATTTCTGCCCCCGCTCACACCGTGCCCATCCCCCTGCTGCGATTTGCTTCCTGAACCTCTTTTTAATACTTGTAATGATCCAGAAGCAGCCTCTGAATCCACATGAAAGCAGCAGCAACTACTGTTACTCTTACATATCACGTTCCGTTCCAGTGTGCATGCTCAATACACTCTAGGTAGCAAATGGTGACAGGTAGTTGCTTCTGTCACTATACCAGCGTAGGGGCGAAGCTGACTCCCTCCTTCACGTTTGGGGGACCATGGGAGACCTGTGTAGGGTGCACAGGCCTGGCAGTCCTGTTCTGTGTTCTTTACAGGTAGGGTGAAAAAGGGCACTTGATTGGAGTTTAAGTGACACAAAGGGAGAACATGGGCTTGCTTGTTTCGGGGTTTAATGACTGTGGGAGCTAGAACATGTTTTCAAGGGGGGGTTGTGCTGTGCAAAGTAACCTCTGCTCTCCCAGCAGGGTTTCGGGCACTGACTGAGCTGGCAGCACATAGGCTGCATGTTTTCCCCAGTAGTGTCCAACCTCTGTATATACTAAACACTCACCCAAGTACCAGCACTGCTCTCCCCCCGCCTCTTGCTATCACATGCACTTGGGACTGTACTGGAACTGGTTTCTGACCAAGGAGACTTAGTACAGGGTCCAGGTTAAAAAAGAGAAAATTCCTCCCTAGAGCTATGTGGTAAAACAGAGATTGGTGCATATATGTGGCATTCAAAAAGAGTAACACACCTAGTAACAGTATTCGTTGGAATGCATGTGCTATACTTTTTGTTATCTTGTTTCACCTGCTCACACCCCACCCAACCTGCTGGTTTGTCTCATGTTCTTGTTATGCCTTTTCTTTTAGACTATAAGATCTTAGTGACAGTGTCAGGAGGCGTTCCTGGGACCGCCTCCCCCCACCGTGCCTCAATGCCCCAGTCGACTGTCTTCACTTGGTCCACTGCTGGACCGCCTACAGTCTGTCTCAGGTGCTCATCACTGGCCTCACCATCCCTCTCCCCTGAATCAGCCTCGAGCTTATAGCCTCCGTTTATAGTGCCACCGTGCCCCCTCGTTACAGCGACCAGGGGTACCGCGGAAGGGAGAAGGGGGGGCCCGGACCCGCCCTCGCTCATGGGCCCCAGCCCAGGGGCTTCCCCGACGTCGCCCCGCCTGACGTCAGCCCGGGGCGACGGCGGAGCGGCATGAGAGCAGGCGGAGCAGGGGTGAGCCTCCCCGCCGTGGTGGCTGCCCAGCACTTTGCCGGCAGCAGAGGAGGGACGGGGCAGGGACACCCCGTCACACCCCCCCCTTTAAATCGCTCGCTCCACCCTGTTCTTCCCCTTCATACCGCCTTGAAAAAAAGTCCGCATTCTGGTGTTTCGCCCCGGCTCTATGGGCCACGTCAAAGGCGTAGGGTTGCAGGGTCAGGTACCAGCACATCACTCTCGCGTTGGAGTCCTTCATAGTCTGCAACCAGCGTAGTGGGGCATGGTCCATCATTACGTGAAAACGATTGCCTAAAAGATAATATCTCAACATATCGATGGCCCATTTAACAGCCAATGCCTCTTTCTCGATTGTGCTCCCTCGGGAATAGTTTGCGGCTTATATAAACTATGGGGTGTTCGTTCTCTCCCTCACCCTGTGACAACACCGCCCCTATCCTGCTTTCGGAGGCATCCGTCTGCACTGAAAAGGGTGGGTCGAAGTCGGGTTGTGCCTATACCGGTGCCCGGCTTAGGCAGTCCTTCAGTATCTGAAAGGCCCTTTCACTCTCAGGGGACCATTGTACCTTTTGGGGCATGGCTGCTTTTGTTAAATCAGTCAAAGGGGCAGCTATTGCCGCAAAGTTCGGTACAAACCGTCTATAATAGCCCGCTAAACCTAGGAACTGGCAGACCTGCTTTTTCATCTTGGGTGGTTGGTAATTCTTAAACGCCTCTACTTTTTCTACGAGGGGGCGTAATTGCCCTCGGCCCACCGTATACCCCAGATATGTTACCTCTTTTTCTCCAAAATGACACTTCCTGGGGTTTAAGGTAAGCCCCGCGTCTCGTAGGGTTTGTAGCACTGCTCTTATGCGCTGCACGTGTTCCTCCCACGTTTCTCTGTAGATCACTATATCATCGATATATGCTGAAGCATAGTGCCTGTGCTCCTGTAACACCCTGTCCATGAGCCTCTGGAAGGTTGCAGCGGCTCCGTGCAGGCCGAAAGGCATCCGAACAAAGAGAGAAAGTCCAAAAGGGTTAAAAGTGCCGTCTTTTCTTGGGAAGTCGGGGTTAAGAGGAATTTGCCAATAACCTCGCGTCAAGTCTAACGTGGAGAGGTAGCGCGCTCCCCCTAGCCTTTCCAGCAATTCGTCCACCTACAGCATTGGGTAGGCGTCAAAGCGTGAGAGCGCGTTAACCTTATGAAAGTCAATACAAAATCTTGTCGAGCCATCAGGTTTGGGGACTAATACTGTGGGGCTTTGCCACTCGCTAAATGACTCCTCCACCACACCCCAGTGTAACATCCTCTGCAGCTCCTCCCACACAGTATCCCACATCTTCCGAGGAAGGGGGCGTACTGGATCTCGTACCTTTTTCTGGGGCTCCGATGCGATGTGGTGGCAGGTGAGGGTGGTTTGTCCTGGCTCCTCGGTCAGCACATCGAGAAAGGCTTGGAGAAACCCGACAGTACTACTCGTTTTCGGTCGTTGAGCTCGGCACCCATCTGCCTCGCTGCCCGAGCCCCCCCACGGCTTTGCAAAGCCTCGGGGAAGCCGGCAGCGGAGCAGCCCAGGCATGCCTGGGCTGCCCCGCTGCCCGAGCCCCCCCCCCCCCCCCCCGCAGCTTTGCAAAGCCACGGGGGAAGCCGGCAGCGGGACAGCCCAGATGCCCCGCGGCTGTCCCGCTGCTGGCGTCTTCAGAGGCTTTGCAAAGCCCCAGGCTGCTCTGCCCCAGGCGTCCCCAAGTCAGCTGCTGCTGAAACTGACCAGCGCTGACTACAGGAAGCCCGAGGCAGAGTTGCTCTGCCCCGGGCTTCCTGGAATCAGCTGCTGATCAGTTTCAGCAGCAGCTGACTTGGGGTTCTTAAGTTGATTCTGTATGTAAGTCAGAACTGGCGGTCTGTTTCAGCAGCGGCTGATGCCAGTTCCGACTTACATACAGATTCAACTTAAGAACAAACCTACAGTCCCTATCTTGTACATAACCCGGGGACTGCCTGTAATCTTTAAATATTGGCTAGCTGACTAAGCACTTCCCAAAATATTTGGAATGCTTGTAGATTTGTCTTTTAAATTCTTCAGCAAAGTATAAATACCACCACTAACAGTCACCAGCTGGATACAGATGACAAAGTGAATAATAATGATCTTCCCCATAGTTAATTTTTCATGAGTAAAAATAGACTGAAAAAAGAAATGTATTAGAAATGTTGTGTATTGTTCAAAACAATATTGTTCTTTGTAATATTAGAATGATTATATGTTTTAATAAGGTAGAAGCTACTGTATACTGATTATGGTGCCAGACTTTGACATTTAGATATTTGTGGAGATCAGTAAAGTATATTTTTCCTGCTCTTGTATGAAAATTGTAAAACTATCATTAATTATAGGGACTGTTCTCCAGACTTTTAAAATATTTTAGGAGATAAGTCGATTATAGATAATAGATTAGAAATTCTCATGTCTTAATGTTTGCTCTAGTTGAAAATGCCAAGGGGAAAAATGACACAACGGGTTTCAGAAGACTTGCAAATTATAGGCAAATAATGGTAAGAATTAATTCTACAGTAGCAAGAATTTTGTATAAAGTACTTCTGCGTATAAGGATAGTACAAAATAATTGAAACTTGCTTTCTGTATATCCATTTTATTCATGTTGATTACTGTGACTTCTATAAAAAACAGAAACTATGTTTCCAAATTGTAAATATTATGAAGGCATGACAAAAAATTAACATAGGGTTCAAAATAATAGACATGAGACTATTCTTGTTGACTAGATTTTATACCTTGGCTGGGGGAAACTAGTGTGACTCATCCCAATTCCCCACACCCGTTAACGGATTCTGTTTTACCCAAAGAAAATTTATAAAGGGATTAAGTGCAAAATCAGGACTGGTTTATTATATAGGTAACAGTTAAACACAGTAAAACATAGGAGAAGTGGGTGGGATTTGGAATGAACATGAGCAACACATCTCAAAAGTCAACAGTTACAAAAGGCAGCTAACTATTTTTTCTTTTTTGTGTGCTTGTTCATGACCATTCCAATTACATGATTCCCATGCAGCTCCATGGTAGAGGGGTCACAATTTACCTGGTTGCAGATTGCAGCACTCCCCAGCCAAAGGGTGCATCATCTCTAGCTTGTTAGGTGATTGCGTAATACATGGTGAAAGTATGGGAGACAAGTCCTGCCCTACGTATTTCCTGAATGGAGACCTGCGCTAGGAATGCGGTGAATGACACTTGAACTCCTGACACTATCAATTTCAGGGCCAGAGTCTTGGCCATGTTGTAGCATGTCCTGATGCACAATGTGATCTAGGATGAGAAGCACTGGGATGAGATGGGAGGCCCCTTTATTCTCTCAGTGATCGCAATTAAGAGCTGTGGAGACTTCTGAAACAGCTTTGTGAATTCAGTGTAAAAGGCCAAGGCACATCTGACATTCAGGGAATGGAGCATGTGTTTTCTGTTATCGGCAGAGTTGTTGGAAAGTTCACAGACTGAAGGCTTCCCAACACAGGGTAGGAATGAGCATGACCCTGTTTGGTTATATAGAACATAGTTGTGGTGTTATCAATCAGTACTGACACACATTTGCTGTGAAGATTAACTTGGACCACAGGCCTTGTGTTCTGATATTACCCAGCTGTGCTCTCCATCCCCATGCGAAGGTGTCCATGAGTAACTCTAGTGAAAGATGTGGTTTAGCAATGGGTACTCCCACACAGCCCACTTGTGGCTGTAACCACTTACTGAAGGACTTGAGAACTGAAGGAGGGAGTATGACTATTCTGTCCAGAGAGTCCCGACTGGGTCTGTACACCTGTGCCAGCCACACTTGGAGGGGCAAAGTTGTAATATGGCATGTGGGACTTTGTAGGTGCTGGCCTCCATGTGCCCTAACAGTTTCATACAGTTTCTGGCCATGGTTGCTGGGAAATAGCAGAGGTCTTGAATGATGTCCCTGAAGGCTTGGAAGCAAGGCTTGATCAGGGATGCCCTGGTATGCATGGAGTCCTGGAGAACCCTGATGAATTATATTTTCTGAGCCAGGGATAGTGTTGACTTGGGTACACTTAGTATGAGTCTCAGCCAGAGGCAAGTGGCACATACCTGTTGCCTGTCGAGGAAGGCTGCCACCACAGCCATGCACTTTGTGAATACTTGAGGGGCTGCTGAGAGCCCGAATGGGAGCACAGTGAATTGGTAGTGCTGACTGCTGACCACAAAATAAATTTTAGGATAGACCCACCCTTGGCCTTAGGGATGAGAAAATATCAGGAGTAAAACCCTTTGCCCTGGAATTCCTGAGGGGCCTCCTCTATTGCCCCTAGAGCAAAGAGCGATTGCCCCTCCTGTAGAAGGAATTGCTCATGAGAAAGGTCCTTGAAGAGGAGCAATGAAGGTGTATGGGTGGGAACAGAAATGGATAGGATCTCCCACCTCTACTGAACTCAGGACCTAATGATATGAGGTATTCTGAGCCCAAGTACAATACAATTAGGACAGTTCACAAAGGGAGGAAGAGGATCCAGAAGTTGGGCTGATGCAGTGTTCCCTGATACATCTTCAAAAGTTTGGCTTGGAGCCAGAAAGCTGTTTAGACAAGCTCTGTCCCTGGGCTGAGGAGGACTGTGATGGCCACTTCTGCTGTTCCTGCCCCATTGTCTATTAAAGTTCTGACTAGTGCTCTCAGACTATGTCTAGACTGCAGGCTTCTTTTGGAAGAAGCTTTCTTTGGAAGAGATCTTCTGAAAAAGCTTCTTTCGAAAGGGAGCATCCACACACAAAAGCACATCGAAAAAGCAATCTGCTTTTTTGAAAGATAGCGTCCACACTGAATAGACACTATCTCATATTTAAGCTGTGATTACTATGCAGTGTGGAGGGCACTTGTGCTTTTTCCTGTGCTCTTTCTTCTTCTTTCAAAAGAACTCCCTCTTCCCTGTCCACACACACCTTTTTCCGAAAGAGCTCTTTTGGAAAAATACTTCTTCCTTGTAGAAAAAGGATTACCTATGCCGGAAAAACCCCTCTGTTCTTTCGATTTACTTTCGGAAGAACATGATTGCAGTGTGGATGTAACTCAGGTTTTTCAGAAAAATTGTTGTTTTTCTGACAGAACTGTAGTGTAGACATACAGGCTACACTGGAAAAGTTTTCCGTTAAAAGCATTTTCGGAAAAGCGCGTCTAGATTGGCAGGACGCTTTTCCGGAAAAGCAGTTTTTGCGGAAAAGTGTCCATGGCCAATCTAAGCGCGCTTTTCCGCAAAAAAGCCCTGATCGCCATTTTCGCAATCGGGGCTTTTTTGCGGAAAACAGTGCTATGCTGTCTACACTGGCCCTTTCGGGCAAAAGTCTTTCGGAAAAAGACTTTTGCCCGAACAGGAGCAGCATAGTATTTCCAGAAAATCACTGACGATCTTACATGAGATCGTCAGTGCTTTTCCGGAAAAAGTGGCCAGTCTAGACACAGCCACAGAGTAGAAGCATGAGGGAGGCTGCTTAGCATGTGAAACTGGAGCCCCCTGGTCAAATACACCTTTCATCTGAAGCGCATTGATGACCAAAGGAATGGAATGCAGGTATTTTGCACTACAGAACTGTACCTCTTCACCTACTCCCAGGCTGGAGCATTGGTGGTGGAGGCTGCCATCACAAAGAGCATGAAGGCCAACCAAGATCCACACCAAAGTCCAAAGACACCAAGAAGCCACAATACAGGTCCCTGCCACTGGGATGCCCATGACATAAGTGGCACATTTTGAATTGTGTCACTTCTTGAGCAGTTCTGGGACTGGTGGCAGGATCTGCAGCAGTACTGGCTCCACCTGGAAGAGTAGGACTCTGCCTCCAGCTCAGAGCAATAGTCTGAACCCAACCAAGGTGGAGCGGATCCCAATGGTGCCAGGGAGCAGTGCAGCAGGGACGATCAGCAATGACTTATCATTATGGAATCACTAGGGGGCTACACCCCCTGCCTGCTACACTCATCAACACCTGCTTTTGCAGCCAGAGAGCCCATTAATCTTTCACTAATTATATAGAAAAGTGAACAAACGAAGCTATCTAGAAAAAAACTGTTAATTGGTCTAGTGTTCATGTACCATGTTACATTACTTCCTTAATACTGCGTTTGTGATTTCTCAACTGCCATTAGTGAATATTTTGATACCCCATCGGCTTCTACACTGAGACAGAGCTACATAGAGCTGACCATGTCTGAAGAGTCCTTTGTCAGCATTTAATAAGAGATGAACGCGATCAAAGCTCTGTCCCTGTGACTTGTTAAGTTGTGAAGGCCAACTGCACTGGGAACTGGATCCACCGCAAGATGAACAATATGTTGACATCACCATGGGTATCCAGCTGTATATGCGGGATATAAATGATTTCTCCAGATTTGTCGCCAGTCAATATCTGGCAACAGATTGCACGTTTGAACACAGATCTGACTACCAAACGCGTTCCAATGCAGAGACCGTCAGATATACACAGTTTCTGTATAAGCATAACAATGGCTCCCTCCTTCAAGATCAGCTGTTGAGGGGGCATACCTGATGGACTTATCCCAGCCAAATGTTCTATGGGATACTGTAACTGAATGCCCTTGTGATCAGCCTCAGTAGCATTGGTTCCCAGATACTGAATGGAGTCGATGCCCTCACAGATGATTCTTTCATCAAGAATTGTGTCCAATATTTGCAAGTTCAGTTTGTTCACCTCTTTGTTATGACCGGCCAAGATTTCCTGGTTTCTCATCTAGATACATACGGGTGACCAAATATTCACAGTATAAATCATTGTCTACCACCAGTTTCTCCACATCCCCGTCACTGATTGATAACAGCCAATGAGAGGAGACCAAATAATTGTTCACTCTCATGTTCCTGTGCATTTTATATTGTTTGAAATGGGGCCACAGCTCACTGCTTTTCAGGCATTCATCGATGATCTGACGGCATCCCCCCTTCTTTATAACTGGTAGTATTTGTTGGAAATCCTCACCAACCAGTACATCTCTATGACAGTGCGCCGGGCTCCTGCACGGAGAAGCGCACGGCACCCCGCACTCTCTGGCCAGCCAAGGGCGGGGAAGCCTCCAGCGAGGAGGACACAGCTCCAGCCGTGGCAGCGGAAGGAGCCGGGCTCAGGGCACAGTGCTGGGTACAGGCTGCGCCTTGGCGCATATGCCCAGGATGTACCGGTGCAGCCGGGGGCCGGGACGTCTCTGATGGGGCTTCCCCACGGTTGACGTCATTACCCCGTGCCCCGGGCAGGAGGTGGGCCAGGAGGAGTGGGCCTTTCAAAAGACGGCTGGAACAGGAAAGCAGGGGAGAGGCGAGCCCCGGGGAGAACGCCGGAAGGAGCAGGGCGAGGCAGGGTAAGAGCTGGAACCGACACAGAGGACCAGGAGGAAGTGACCCAGGACGGGGAACAAAATCCCTGAGGGTTGGTGAGTTTCGGGGAACGCCCCACCAACCGGGCGGCACTAGGGTGCCACTGCCTTTAAGGGTCCTGGGTCGGGACCCGGAGTGGGGGTGGGCCTGAGTCCCCCTCCCACCTCACAGCAAGAGGCACCTCATCGATGAGGTTGAGACTAAGTGCGCTACCCTCAGAGCCATGAACTTAGCCATAAAGCGGGATGGGGCATGGGGAACACGAGTAAGGGAAAGGTACACGGGCGGCTAACCCCGATGATGAATAGGTTGTAAGCCTGAGGGGTAGCCCAACTCGTGACTTGTATTTTATCACTTTGTACCACAGTTGCAGATCTTGCTGATGATCGGGAATCTTGGCACAAATAAACTTGTCCATGTCATCGGCTGTCAGAAGTTTTTGGTTCAAAGTAACCAACAGATGCATGTAAGGCAGGCCTCTCTTCTGAAACTCAATGGTGTACATGTAGGCCCTGATTGTACCAAAGATCGTCTCAAGTTCTTTCACCAAATACGAACACTTCTGATAGAACACACTGGCAGCGAAATATGGGACATTATTCTTAGTAAAAATAGACAGCATGTTTTGCAGATATTGCTTTATTTTGGGCCATTTAGGGTTACAGGTGATGGTAATGAACAGATCAGGGAGACCGATGTACTGGGATATGGCCATAGCATCATGGTAGAGCTGTTGCATGGTCCTGGGACTACCACCAGAGACAATGGCAAAATAATACTGTTACCAGGATGCACGGAGTTGGAGGTGTTCGTGTTACTGCTAGCCATGTGATCCATCAACTCCCACATGCTCTCCATATGCAATTGGTTCTGTTTGAAGCACATGTAAGCAAGATGCTGAGACCCCACTTTCAAGTAGGTGTTGATTATATAATGCTGCATGAGCTGACCCGATGTGAGCAAAGATTGAACTGCCCATTCAGATGAATAGCCAGAAAATATCTGTAGTACTGTAGAGCCAAAAGATTTTTCAAAGAATTCTCTGCTTGACGCAGCACGTAAAATCATCCAAGATTACATCCAGGAAACAGTAATGGGAACATCCGATCACTGTGTGCTGAGTTATTTTAAATGAAATTGAACTATGCTTCGGATACACTCTCACGTCTATTTTATCTGCCACACTACCGTCTTTGGACATGATTACAGCCACCAAGTCATTGCAAGTTGAGGCATTATACACGTCAGTTGTCTGTTCTCACACACACCACAGGATTATCTGGCTATATCGACTCCCTCCTCAGACCCTATGCTACCAACACTCCTAGCTACCTCCACGACACCACTGACTTCCTGAGTAAACTCCAAAACATCAATAGTCTTCCTGAAAATACCATCCTGGCCACCATGGATGTAGAAACCCTCTACACCAACATTCCACACAAAGATGGATTACAGGCCATCAGGAACACCATCCCCAATAACAACACTGCTCACCTGATTACAGAGCCCTGCGACTTTGTCCTCACCCACAACTACTTCAAATTCAGAAACAATTTCTATCTCCAAATCAGCAACACAGCCATGGGCACTCACATGGCACCACAATATACCAACATCTTTATGGCCGACTTTGAACAACGTTTCCTCAGCTCTCGCCCCCTAACATCCCTACTTTACTTATGCTACATCAATGGCATCTTTATCATATGGATCCACGGAAAAGAGACTCTTGAAGAATTCCATAAGGATTTCAATAACTTCCACCTTACTATCAACCTCAGCATGGACCAGTCCACAAGGGAAATCCACTTCCTGGACACTACAATACAGTTAAATAATGGACAAATTTCTACCACCCTTTATCGGAAACCCACCGACTGCTAAACTTACCTTCATGCTTCCACTTCCATTCCAGACACATTTTTCAGTCAATTGTATACAGCCATGTCCTACGATACAACTGGATTTGCTCCAACCCCACAGACAGAGATAATCACCTACAAGATCTTTACAGAGCATTACTAAAACCGAAATACCCACCTGGGGAAGTGAAAAAACAAATTGATGGAGCCAAAAAAATACCCAGACATGAACTACTTCAAGACAGACCCAAAAGAGAAAATAATAGAACTCCTCTTGTTGCTACCTACAGTCCACAACTCAGACCTCTCCAACACATTATACACAAACTACAACCCATCTTGGAAAATGACCCCTCATGCTCAGAGGCCTTAGGAGAAATTCCTATTCTTGCTTACAGAAAACCCCCTAACCTAAAACATATTCTTTCTGATTACCATGCCACACAACCACATCATAAGCCTCCAGGAACCCAGCCCTGCAACCAAAAAAGATGCCAACTCTGCCCACATATCTACACTGGTAAATTCATCACTGGAGCAAACAACATAAGCCACAAAATCAAAAGGTCATTTGACTGCACATCCAGTAATTTGATCTATGCCATCAAATGCCAGCAGTGCCCCACTGCTACATATATTGGACAAATTTGTCGGTCTCTGCGGGAAAGAATCAATGGACACAAATTGTATATACATAAAGGGAACATACAGAAGCCTGTTGGTGAGCATTTCAGCCTGCCAAACCACAGTCTGACAGACCTGCAAATAGCTGTCTTGTCACAAACCAGCTCCACAAGCCAGATCCACAGGTAGGCCCTGGAATCACAGTTCATCTGCAAATTCAATTCACATGCTAATGGACTCAATCATGATATGGGCTGGCTAGGACACTACCTACTTAATAACCACTGAAGGTGCTAACAGCTCTCTGAGTGGTATCTTTCCTGTCTTAGGAATCTATCTATTGACTTTGATTTTTATCTGCTTAGGTTTAAGTACCCATTCTCTCAATGGGTACTTAATGATGCTCTGTCTCCCAACACCTCTCTTTTTTTTCTCTTCCCTCTCCCATTCCCCCCTCCTATTTATTTTGAGTTTTCATATTCCAAATTCATAACTCTGGTCATCTGAAGAAGTGGGCTGTGCCAACAAAAGCTCATGATGCCATCTACATGTTTTGTTAGTCTATAAAGTGCTACCAGACCATTTGTTGTTTTTTTCTGTGAGGCTACGTCTAGACTGCATCCCTCTGCCGAGAGAGGGATGCAAATCAAGCACTTTGGAAGTGCAAATGAGCCCGGGATTTAAATATCCCGGGCTTCATTTGCATACTCACGTTCCGACGCTGTGCCGATCAGGCTCAGTGTGGAAAGTGAAAGCAAAGTGTAGCTGCAGCTCTGCTGACAGTGGGGAGCTTTTTCGGCAGTTCCTGTACTCCTCCTGTACAGGATTCGTGGCCATTATTGGGTTGCTGATGTCCAGAATTTCCTGATTCGTTGTTCTGTTTAACCAGTACTGAGAGGCCTTGTTATCAAAAATTTAGACCTAACCATACCTTGGAATAGTAGACTCAGGCAGTAAACTTGTAATAGGTCAAAGTCAGGCTTCCCCTATGATCCTCGTGGGGTACTGTCCCCTTCTCATAATATTGGTGTTCTTGGTGTTAAATGATGCGAAAGCATAAGTACCATTGTACAGGAAAATACCGTTGCAAAAATGCGTATCAAGAACATCTGCTTGGAATAATAACTGCCATAAGTCCTCCAGATAAGCAGTAAGAGGAGGTAGCTGTACCTTACTGCCATGACAGCAGCTATGCAATGCTCATCCATGCTCTTCTCTGAATGCCACAGCTCCACAAAATTCACAGATAACTTCCATGTCACCAGTATCAAAGATCTCAAAGGTTTTGAGTGAATTAGACACTGAGCCAAGGAATAAATGTTGTCTATGCTCGCATATGGTCTGCTTCTTCCATCTATCAGTAGCACGCCATTCAGCCACTTGATCTTCACTTAAATTTTCTACACGACATTCAGGGGCGGCCCGTGGCTATAGGCCGACTTGGCTGTCACCTAGGGTGCCGCCTTAAGCGACACCCGATGATGATGTAATGGGGCGCCCGATGATGACGTCACCCCATTGACGGCCCATTGACGGCCGTGCAGGTAGGGGCGCCGATTGCGCATTCCACCTCAGGCTGTTCCTGACGAAATTGTTCCTGTTCACACAGCATATGCTCATCTACCCACCTTCTTGCCAAAACTTGTTCTCTATGCTTTTGCTGTCACATTCATTGTTGTTCTCTCCGCCACTCTCTTCGTTCTTCCTCCATTACATTAAGACGACAGTTTCTCCCTCTTCTATTCTCCACCCTGTATTCATTCTTTACAGCCAATAACACTCCTCCTACAGACATTTTATCGTACTTTTCAATTCAATGAATGTTCTGCAGTTAGATGTCTTACATATTACTGATGCAAAGACATGTAATATATCTTTTTGCACAAAATAAAAAGAATATTTTAACAGTTTTATCTGAGATACATTCCATTAGCAGTTCTGAGAAATTAGTCATATCCGGCCACCTGGACCCGACAGTGATAAATCTTATCTTATTAAGATACCATAAGAAATGAATACATATACTCACACGTTTGCTTAACAGTGATGATGTCGTTCTATTGCCTGGAGGAAAAACTTTTTTCGATATCTAGAGAGACAACCATCTTGTCCATAGTACTAAACATTGGTTAGTTTTCTACAGTTGCTATCACTATTGGCATATTATCTCTCATCCACAGCTTGTCCTACTTTGTTTTTTCAGCTGAATTCACCACAGTACATTATTTCTACATAGGTCATATATGTCTTTTCTCATGGCGCTTCCAAAACAATCATCCAGTTTAAGGCTAGATTGCTCAGCCTGACCCTTGGCTAACACACTACTGATTAGGAACAAGCATTTAGTGAGGTTTCAAAGTATGCAGTTGGGTGCTTTGCTTCAGATCCCCAAGCAGAGGAGACGTGAGGAGGAGCATGTGAGGTCCTTTACTGTTCGGCTTGTGTTGAACATGTTCACTGCTGAAGTCAGCTTCCCTCGCTTTGCCTCCCCACTGTCAACAGCCTTGGGTCATCTCTGCCTCAAATTTCTCTGTTTAGCAGTCTAACTTCAAATGCTAGTTTCCCTCTGAAGTTTGTGCCTCATGCATTTAATCAGGAGAAAAATTAGATGATTTATGCATATTTTACTTCTCACTGTTTCCTGAGAGATGGTCGCTTACAGGGGAGTTGGCACTTTGTAAGCCATCAAAAGCTTGAATCATGACATACTATAGAATAGTGGTGCATTTAATGATAAAAGCTCAATACTTCAAATTTGCATGGTTCACGCTCATAACTTAATGCTTTGCCAAATTTTCTTAACCATGGAGCTACAAATGATTTCAATATTCTTGCAATAGCTAAATTTTTGCTGCTGAATAATTTAACCATGGCTGGAAAAAAAAAGTTCAGAAGAGCCATAAAATTCTACATGTACCTGTCAATAGAAAAATGGCTTTTAGATGAAATACACATGCTGTAGCGATTTGTTTGCATATTTTGTTTGTATCCCACTAGATGGTGCTGTGCTGGTGGTCATATGTAAGGATACAGCATGAAACATTAATCACATTATTTGTTCTTCATTGTGTCAATATTTGTCTAGCAGTTTGTGATGTGAGAGTTCTAAGGCTTTGAGGATGTATATACATTATTAAAAAGGAAATGATGAGGCATCACAAGGACATAATACTCAGACAATGATTTAGCTTTATTTCTGTGTATATCTATATATGCCCCACACAGTATACAAAATCATATAACACACACTCTTAATATTCTGCTTTTTTGTGGCATTTGTTGTGCTTGCATAAATCTGTAATTCACTTTCGTAATGTCTGAAAGCTGCATTATATTAGTGCCCCATCATGATATAAATATCTAGTACACTTTTAGTGCTATGTAAATAAGTAGAAATAATAGTGCATTACCACTGGCTGGGTAGATATTTTGTACTTGCATGTCTAATGTGAAAAAGTCTCTATATTTTGGTTCCTGTATTGTGGTATATTAAATCTACTCATTCAAGAATATACCAGTATAATCCAACTATATACTTAAAGAATTTATCCAAAAGAAACTTTCAGCTGTTGATGGTTGACACTGTTTTCCTCTGACTTCTTTAATCTCTTTATATAGACTTGAATGCACTAGATAGATGAGAAGAGAGAGGATAATAATATACTAAACAAAACAAAAAAGAATTGTTCCTAACATCATCATCCCATGTCCTTCATCTGTCGTGTCTATTGAGACGGTAAATTCTTTTGGACAGAAAGAGTTACTCGCCTTGGGTATTTCTACACTAGCCACCCTAGTTTGAACTAGGGTGGCTAATGTAGTCATTCGAACTTGCAAATGAAGCCCGGGATTAAAATATCCCAGGCTTTATTTGCATGTTCCCGGGCTCTGCCATTTTTAAATGCCCGGTAGTTCGAACTCTCTGCCCGCGGCTACACACGGCACGGGCTAGGTAGTTCGAATTAAAGCTCCTAATTCGAACTACCATTACTCCTCATTGCAGGAGGAGTAACAGTAGTTCGAATTAGGAGCTGTAAGTCCCCTGGGGTGGGCACTTATTGTGGAGTTTGTAATAGATATGGATACAGGACAATACCTACTTAGATATTTGTTATGCTGACATGGCTGACCCTTTAGAGGGGCCAGTGGTGGATATAAAAAGTCTGGTGGATGCTAAGAATTGTCTTGTTCTGTCAAGGTAGAATGCCACCACTTGTCGTATGTTGAGAGTTTCTAAAATAGTGTCCCTGTTGGAATTGTGGGGTTTTGTATAAAATGTAGGAAGGTAAATGGGCTCATTGATATGAAAGGTGGAGATGACCTTCAGTAGAAATTTGGGGTGTGGTCATAACGTTATTCTATCCATAGAGAAAATTGTGTATGGTGGGTCCGCCATTAGTGCTGCAATCTCACCCATTTGCCTGACCGACGTGATTGCAGCCAAGAAGGCCACCTTCATAGACATATATTGTAAGGAATATGTTGCCAGTGGTTTGAATGGAGGTTGTGTCTAGGTATTAAGGGCAGGGGCTAAGACCCATACTGGTATCAGAGGGTGCAGATTAGGATGAATCTTGTGCAGACTGTCGATGAAGCGCTTAGTATTAGGGTGAGTGAAAACTGAGGAACCATCAATTTCATCATGGAAACAGTAATGGCCGCCAAATGAACCTAATAGATAGTCTAGCTTCCTTCAAGTCCATGAGGTACTTGAGAGTAGTAGGTATGAAAGTGGTGTTAGGGTGTAAATGTCTCTATTGACACCATGCTTAGACTAGGCGCCAATTATTATGATACCATGTGGAAGGATGACGGCTATTCAAAAGGACCTGTTTTATTCTTTTGGAGCAGACACGCTCTTCATGTTAGAAACATGAAGGTACCATGCCGTGAGCTGGAGCATCCAAAGAGTTGGGGTTAAGTATTCATCTATGATGTTGTGAGAAGAGGTCAGGAATAGTCAGAAGAGGTATTGGGTCTCGGGTCGACAGGTATTGAAGACCGAGGTACCACGGTTGTCTGGGCCAGGATGGAACAATTAAGATGATTGTTGCCTGGTCCATATGTATTTTCTGAATTACCCTGATAACTAGGGGAATCCGTGGGAAAGTGTAAAGGAGTGGAGCAGTCCAAGGTAGGAGGAATGCATCGCCCAGTGAATTCCTGCCCTGGAACAATACTATGGACATTTGCAGTTGGCTCTGGTCACAAACAAGTCTATCATTGGGAATCCCTAGTGATAAAAAAATTCATGAAATGTCATTGGGTTGAGTTCCCTCTCATGTTGTTCTGAGAACTGCTGGCTCAGAATGTCAGCCATGAAGTTCTGATGATGTGGTATGTATGCTGCAGTTGAAAGTATATGATTCATTATGCACCAATTCCAAAACCATACTGCTTCAGCGCATAGCCACCGTCAATGATACTCCCATCAATTGATATAAAACATGCATGGTGTATTGTTTGTGGGGATGCGGATGGTCTTGTTGTGAATCATCAGGGCCGGATTAAGGCATGGGCTAGCTGGGCAGCTGCCCGGGACGCCAACCTATGGGGGACGCCTGATGGCAGCTGTAGGGACATGCAATGCCCCTTCTGGCTGCCATCAGGCACCGCGCTCCCGGATCACGGGCTGCAGCAGCTCCCGGGGGCCACGTTAACCCCTGCAGTGCCGGCCAGCAGTGCCCTTCCCCCTGCGGCCACGGGGTCCTGCATGGCCAGGCTCGGCTCGGCCCGCCTGGGCGGCCCTGGGCTGCAAGCCAGTGGCGGTAGCTGGGTGGGGCTGGGCCGGGCACATGTGTCCTGCTGCCGCCAACTCCACGTGCCCTCCCCCATTCATCGGGCTGGGGTGGGGCTGTGCACACGCCCTCCCCCAACTCGGGGCCCAATTAAACTGTCCGCCCAGGGCACTGGAATGGCTAGGTCTGGCCCTGTGAATCATCAGTAGGAAGTGAAGACCGGCATTGCGAGCTGCCCTCAATTTGAGAACAGTGATATGAAAATATTTCTTCCAAAGTGACCATCCGCCTTGAACTGTAAGATGGCTGTGGTGTTTGACCTAGCCTGTGAGAGATGCATCAGTGGTGATCACACATGTTGCAGTATGTTGTTGGAAGGGTACTGCCTGCAGAAGTTTGTGGGGATGCGTCCACCAGCACAGCGAACTGAATACTAGGGGAGGGAGCGTTAGTCGTTTGTTCAAATTGTGTCAGGTTGGAATATACACTGTTGCCAATCACCCCTAGAGACAGCGTATATGTAGTCTTGTGAATTGTACCATGTAAGTGGTGGCTGTGATATGGCCTAGGATTTGAAGACACATACGTGCAGTGGTAAACGGAGTGTGTAAGACAGCACTGATGAGGTCACACAACGTGATGAATCGGTGAGGAGGGAGGATGACCCTGTCTCCGATGGAGTCCAGTAAGGGTCCTATGAATTCTATTGACTACATGGGTTCCAAGGTGGATTTTTGCAGATTTATTAGTAGGCCAAGATGAGAGAAAAGGTCTTTGTTAGTATTGATCATGATTAAGGTTTGTTGATGAGAAGTACCCTTGTGTGAAGGAGCGGGGTCTTGCTCCCTCACCTCTCGCGACCGCACTTGGACTCCTGGCCTTCCGGCCATCCTCTTACAGCGTTTTTTTGTTTTAAGGTTCTCTGGCCTATCAAAGTCAAAATTAGTAACAGTGCTGTAGGCATTGCACTCACCGGTAGCGGACAGGGTAGGGGGACCTGGACCCGCTCTCTCTCACAGGTCCCAGCCCAGGGCTCTAAGGACAGGTTCAGTTAAGTTCCTGTTCGGCTGGTGGAGCCTCCTGTCGTAACACACCAGTCCACGGGCTACTAGAAAGGAAGCCCCGCACTGAGCTACTTCCTACCCCGGTGTAGTTGAAAAGAGGGGGGCATTACCCCCTCTCCACTGCCGTGTTCAGCTAGGCAGTCAACATGCTGCCTATACCCATCTTCCTCCCTCTCACTATCCTACTTCTTCTGGGTACGTCTACACTACGGCGCTAATTCAAACTAACTTAGTTCGAATTAGTTAATTCGAACTAAGCTAATTCGAACTAACGCATCTAGAACTAAAAACTAATTCGAATTAGCATTTTGCTAATTCGAACTAGCATGTCCACATTAAGTGGACCCTGAACCGGGGTTAAGGATGGCCGGAAGCAGTGCCGGCAGGGCATCAGAGGAGGACTTAGAGCGTGGAGATGCTGTCTCAGGCTAGCTGAGGGCTGTGCTTAAATGGTCCCGACCCCCACCCCGGACAGACAGTCCTCAGGGGTGCCCCGCTTGCAAAGCAGTCCTGGCTTGGAGTGCCCAGACTACCCACACTGGGCACATCACAGCACTCAGCCATCAGCCCGGCTGCACTTGCCGCAGGCTGCCATCTGGGGAGAGGGGACAATTGGGGGGCTGCAGGAGAGCTTCCACCCCCAGAAGCCCGCAGAGCCAGCCCAGTCCTCCCCATCGGGGGCTCGTACCCCATTCCTCCCTCACCTCCTTCCACTTACCCTTCCCTAGCCCCTTTTCCTGATGTACAAAATAAAGGACAATTGTGTTCAAAAATGGAATCTGTCTTTATTGAACAAAACTGAGGGAGACTGGGAAAAGGAGGTGGGAGAGGGGAAGAGAGAGGCTGGGAGAGGGGAGGGCAACTAAAATGATCAGGGGTTGGGAACAGGTCCCATATGAAGAGAGGCTAAAGAGACTGGGACTTTTCAGCTTAGAAAAGAGGAGACGGAGGGGGGACAGGATAGAGGTCTCTAAAAGCAGGAGTTGGGTGGAGAGGGTGCATCAAGAAAAGTTCTTCATTATTTCCCATAAAGAAGGACTAGAGGACACCAAAGGAAAGGAATGGGCAGCAGGCTTCAAAGTAGTAACAGAAAGTTGTTCTTCACAAAGCAAAGAGTCAACCTGTGGAACTCCTTGCTGCAGGAGGCTGTGAAGGCTACAACTAGAACAGAGTTTAAAGGGAAGTGAGATCAAGTCATGGAGGTTGGGTCCATGGAGTGCTATTAGCCAGGGGGTAGGAGTGGTGTCCCTGCCCAAGGTTTGTGGAAGGCTGGAGAGGGATGGCACGAGACAAATGGCTTGGTCACTGTCTTTGGTCCATCCCCTCCAGGGTCCCTAGGGTTGGCCACTGTCGGCAGACAGGCTACTGTGCTAGATGGACCTTTGGTCTGACCCAGGACAGCCATTGTAGGCTCAGGGTCGGGGGTCTCAGTGGACCACCTTGATTTTCATGCACACCTGCTCCTGAGTGGCCAGGCTGGCAGCTCTCCTGCCCTAGCCGGCCACTTTCCTGTGCCTAGTGCGGAGATCGTGGACGAGGTCCACGATGTCTGCACTAGCCCAGGTGGGTGCCCGCCTCTTGCGGTCCCGGGCAAGCTCCCGGGAGCCGCCAGCCTGATCCTGGGAAGAGGGGGAGGGCTGGAGGGCATCGGGTGGGTGGCTCGATCCGTGCCAGGTGCAGGGTCTGCTGGCTGGGTGCTGGCAGGCTTGCACCTGGCACGGGCACTGTAGCCAACCCGTGCCCCTTTAAGGGGTCCGGGACCGGGAGGGGGGCAGACGAGTTTCCCTGGTGTTGGCCAGAGTGGCCACCAGGGAAACCTGGGGAGGGCTAGCCTCCCACTAGTTCGATTTAAGGGTCTACACAGCCCTTAATTCGAACTAGTAAATTCGAACTAGGCTTAATCCTCGTGGAATGAGGATTACCTAGTTCGAACTAAGCACTCTGTTAGTTCGAATTAAATTCGAACTAACGGAGCGCTAGTGTAGCACCTATGAAAGTTAGTTCGAACTAATATCCGTTAGTTCGAACTAATATCCGTTAGTTCGAACTAACTTTGTAGTGTAGACATACCCTCTCTCTCTCTTTCTCTCTCTCTCTCTCTCCCCTCCTCTCTTGTTCCACACGCTTCTTCTCCTCACTCCCTCCACTCCTCTTGCTCTTCTTGCTGTCCCCTTTTGTATTTCTCACCTAACTTCTGGCATCAGCTCCTCCCTGCCATGCACGCCCTGTGCATCCCCAAGACCCTAGCCTCTTATGTCACATTCGGCACGCCCTTGATGCAGCTGGGGCACGCATCTCCTAGCCGCGGCACCACTCAGCCATCTCGCGGTGCAGGAACATGCCGCACAGGTGCTGGGCTGCGTGCTGCGTTCCCAATGAAACACGGGGATCAGGGTACGCTGAGTGTGGGGAGAGTCTGCCCCGCCTCAGCGGGGTGAGTCTGCCCCATCACACCTTGATTAGGCAAATAGTCTAAGTAGGGAAATATGATCACACTCTGACGTCTCAGATAGGCGTTGAGTGCTGCCAGTGTCTTGGAAAAGACTTGGGGAGCAGCTGAAAAGCCAAAAGGTAAAACCCAGTACTGGTAGTGATTTTCCACCACTGTGAATCTGAGAAATCTGCTGTGAGACAGATGAATCGTTATATGAAAATAGGTGTCTTGAAAGTCAAGGGCTCTGAGTCAGTCCCCCTTGCCTCAATAGCTCCCAGTGTGACCATCTTGAATTTTTGATTGTGGATGAACTTGTTTCATTTTCTGAGATCCAGGATAGGCCTCCATCTTCTTGACTTGTTTTGTGTGAAGAAGTAGTTTAAATAGAACCCTTTCCCTTGGTATTCTTGAGGAACTGGTTCTACAGCCCCCAGACGGAGGTTTTGTACCTCTACCTGTAACAGGTGTTCATGAAAAGGGTCCCTGAAGAGGGATGGAGAAGGGGCAATGTAGGGGCCATAGAGAAGAAAGGGATGGTATATCCAGATCTCACTATTTCTAGAACCCATTGGTCTGTGGAGATCTGGGCCCAGAGGTGGTAAAATGGCTGCAGATAATGGCCAAAAGGGTGACTGAATTGTGGTGGTTCAGGGGGAGGTCACTCAAACCCTCGACCACATCTTCAAAACTGTGTCTTAGTTGTTGACGAATGGGACACAGTAGATTGTGTGTGCTGAACCCTTCTTCTCCCAGAGCATTGCTTGGACCTTTGGTCGAAGGATGTCTGGTGCTGCTTCTGGAAGGGTGCTTTCTGTGGTCTCTGATAGAGTGTATAATGCCTCCTCTTGTTGGGTGGGCTGTACATTCCCAACATACAGAGCGTTGTGCGGGAGTCTTTCATAGACTGGAGTACCTTGCCTATCTTTGCAGCAAGTAGCTGCACCCTGTCAGTTGGCAAGACCTCCACTTTCATTTGGGACTCCTTCAGAATCCCTGAAGATTGGAGCCAGGATGTGCAATGCATTACTATGGCCATAGTGGTTGCTCTGGCTGCTGTGTCTACCACATCCATTGTGGCTTGCAGGGCAGTATGGGCATATTGGCCCTCCTGCATATTGGCCTGGAGCTGTGGTCATCTTTGTTCTGGTAAGTCATTCATGAAGTCCTTCATTTTCATCAAATAATTTGTGTGACCATACCTGGCGAATAAATCAGTGTGATTAGAGATTCGAAATTGCAGGGGAGTAGACCTTATGCCCAAAGAAGTCCAACCTCTTGTGTTCTTTATCTTGTGGGGTGGACGTAAACTGCAGTAGTATCAAGTGGTGATGAACTGCATCCACAACTAGAGAGCTGGGCTGAAGATGGGGAAACAAAGAAGTCCATTCCTTTAACTGGCACAAAATACTTCCTATCTGCCCTTCTGTTTGTAGGGGGAATGAAAGCTGGTATTTTCTCTGAGGGCTTCATTATGGCCTCAGCAATGGGATGATTTTTGTGGAAGTGGAAGGCCATGGTATTTGGAGCAGCCTGTGTCGTTTCTCTTGCACCTCCTGTAATGTGATGTCCTGTGAATTGGCAAACCTCTTGAACAACACTTGAAATCATTTCAGATTATTGGCTGGTGGAGAGGAGGAAGGGAGACTCAGGTGGACGTGTCGGTGGCAAGCAGATCACTGGATGAGCTGGAATAGAGGGTGCTGTATGTTGGTGTTGCTGTTAGTGTTGTTGCCTGTACTGTGCCCACAGATCCCTTGGGGACCACTGAGGAGGGTAAGAACATGGAGAGTATGGCCAAGGATGATTGAACCACGGATACTGTGGTAGGGGCTGGCCGGTCTTTTGTTTGGTGGAGCACCAGGATGGTGCTGACTAAGTGGGAGAGGAGTGTTGAGAAGAAAACCTGATCCCATGTTCAGTGCCATCCTCAGTGCAGGGGAAGGATGGTGTAGGTGAGAATAAAATGTCCTCTGCTCAATGTCAGTGCGGGCTATTATGCCACGCATTGGGGAATGCGGAGGTGGTTCCTCCCTGCATTCCAATGGAAGGGTTGCCATCACTGGTACCACCCAATGCTGGGCTTCAGAACTCTTCTGATTCTTATGTATCAGAACTTCTGGGTGTCAATGGGTGTTTGGTTACCGCTGCCGGGATCCATGTCAAAGTAGAGGCATGCACCAGTGTAGCGGTGTCAGTTGATGCCAGAGGAAGTGGCATATCCGACTTGGCCTTCAGTGCTGGGCATAAGTCCGAAATGGCCAGTGTGGAGGATCTCAATTTTAATTTTGGCTCCAACTTCGCTCTCTTGGATGATGCTGCCTTGCGCTTTTCAGTGGTGCTGGACATGAATGGTACCGGCGAATGAGCAGTGTGGGCTGATGTCGGCATCACTGGTAGCAACTGAGCCAGTGATGCCCTGGACTTACGGGGTGGAGGCAGTCTTCTTAGAGTCTGAGGTACTTGGTTGGAGGGACTTCTCCCACAAGATATTCTTCAGCATCACCTCTCTGTCCTGTCTAGCCCTCCAGCAATGCTGGCACTTCTGGGCAACATGGCCCTCACCCAGGCAACTAATGTAAGAAGTTGCCCCTGCTGACATGAAAGCCTTTTATCGACATCCCTGTAAACCTCATCCTACGAGGCATAAGGGGGATGTCGATAAAAGGCTTTCAGGTTGGCACGGAGCGTCCAGACTAGCGCGCTGAGCCGACAAACAGCTGATCGGCTCAGCACAGCAGGCATGTAAATTTAAATGAAGCCGTGATTATTTAAATCGCGGCTTCATTTCCCTTTGCCTATCTGTCTAATCTACATGCCTCCATCGACGGAGGCATGTAGTCTAGGCACACCCTTAGAGACCAGCATAAGATCCCTGCAGGAATCACATTTTTTTTAATCCAGGAGAGCCTGACATGATAAACAAAAATAGGGACGGAGAGGCAGGGGAAGAGGAAAAAAGCGGGAAGGGTTATTCTTTTCGGAAGTAAAAAGGGTCAGAATAGGGAAAAATGAACTAAAAATTGCTAATTAAGTATTATTTTTGATAAAATCTTATCTTTAATAGGAAAAAATTGCACCACTGAGGAACTCGGTCTTCTGCAAAGGACGGTAGAAAAGGAACTGAGGGGTTCATGCCGTGCATGCAGCTAATGGACACAATGGCACGAGGCAGCAGCTGTGCATGTACGTGTGAAAGGCACTGCTTTAGGAAAAACCTCCAATCACTGACATGAGGATACACTGACACCTGAGTGGAGCACCCACAGGGACACCACTTGAAGGAGAATCACATCTTTTCTTTGTTGAGACATCTAGCACAACTCAGGTGCATAAGAATTGTATTATATATTTGAATATTTACCCAGTGTTGCTTAGTTCCTTAACTCAAATAAGCTTTGTTTTTCTTCATTTAAATTGTTGTTCTGGGACGGGGCTGGGGATGAGGGGTTCAGTATGCAGGCTGTCCCGGGGAGAGAGGACAACCCTACCCCTCTCTCACTGCCGGATCTTGGGACCAGGTGAGAAGGGCCTGTGAATGGCCACTGCAGCTGCCGTGGTCACAGCTGGGAGAGGGGTGCATGTCCTTCAGCTGGGGCACAGACAGACACACCCTTTCTCCATCCCTTTCCCTGGTGGCCCAGTAGAAGAACAAGGCTGTAACTTGGCTATTTTTTTAGTCAATTTTTTTTTAGTCTGGCTCCTTGCTGCTCCCCTATGGTCATTCTGCAGTATAACTATCCCTCCTCCCTTTCCATTTTATGAGAAAATCAAATTCCAGGCACATCCCATTATCCTGGCACAACCAACCCCTGACCTTGCTTTAAGTTATGATAAGAGGAAGCTGCATACCAAATTTGGTGGTCCTAGGTCTTACCATTTAGGAGGAGTTCTTGAACCAGATGACTCACAGACAAATGCAATTTTCTAAAATATATACTAAAATATTTCAGCAGCACCTCAAACCTATACATATTTATTTAAAAAAATCACATTTAGCAATTTGTTATATTCCATGAAGAAAATCCCTAAAACTGCTTAAGGGGAATTTCTTTAATCACAGAATTCCGTGGGAATGGAATCTAGTGATAAACATTTATGATGATAAAAGGAGGTTTACCACATTAAAAAAAACCCCTTCCATCTAATTTTTTTATTCTCCACAAGCAACATAACAGGATCAATATAATGTTTTTTACTTTTCAGGACACTCTCATTTCCTTCCCTACATTTAATTAACTAATATATAATATTAGTAAATATATATTTATTTACAGCCCTGTTCTTCTATCAGTAGTACATGAGAGTTCATGATTATGACTAAACCCTTTCATCCTTTGGTGCTATGCTGTTTTTCTAGGAATATAAAGCATTCATATTTGAAGAGAATTGTATTATGCATAAGTGAATCAATAAAAAGGTCCACCGACCAAGTGGCATTTTTTTGTTGAAAGACATGGATCATGTTATCTATCCAGTCTTGTGTGGGAAGGACATGGAAGACATGTGCATTGCTTCCACAGTATCATACTGACTTGGTAATCCCTCAGTTTTGGAAGAGAGGGACTATGTGCATGTTGCATCTGCATTCGCATACTGCCATTGGCCACCACTAGGGACAGTGTGTGTACACTGGTTGGATCTCCAGGTGGTTCAGACTGTTTCTCTGGAGAACATCATCTGATCCATAGCAAAGGAGAAAGGAAAGTTTACTTGCCATCCATCCTGCATCCTAGTGAAGAACATCATCCTAGACTAAGAATTTCTCTCCATAAGGGCTGACATCACTCGTTGGATCTCTCTGGTGTTCCTTCCTGAGGGCTTTACATTAGCCCAAAGATTGTAGGTCCAAGGCATCGCACAATATACTCCCATCCTGCGCATAAAAACATAAAGGGGTCTTTTCCTTTTAGGAATCATTTCTATCTCCTTTCTTCCTTCTGGCCAAGTGGGACAGTTTGGGTTGGCCTTTATGCCCCATTGCAGTCACACTGGCATTATTTTCCACAAAGGATGCTTATTGTTTTACTATGTTAGTTTATTGTTTTGTTATATGTTGCATTTATCTCCCTTCCCCTAAACTCTGTAATTGAATCTCTTCGATATACTTACCTTAGTTGCACCTGATTATTTTATCTATCATCCTTATCATCTGCACCACACTGGAAGGGGTGGAGTGGGGGGGTACATGTAATAAGGTAGTTATTCCACCAGTGACAAGATACAGGTAGAGATGGGCCTGACATCTCTCTGAGACAGGGGTTACTCTTCCCTCATTCCCAGTTCTATATCCCTTGTTGCCTATTCCCCTGAGGCAACACTGTGGTTATGTAGAAACGGAAAGAAATTTGTGAAATGAAAAGATGCAAAAAATAGTTTCAAAGAAGTACTTATTTTTTTGCCGAAATTTATAACAAATATCTTAAGTAATCTGTGATGTAGCTTTTAAAGAGCATGGCATCTTTGGAACATGTTACCTTTAAGCAAGTCCAATGAGCAAGGAATAGATTTAGTGTAGAGATGTGCACTGCTGACTACCCTCATTGTAGTGGGAAAACTCTGGTGCTTAACAACATGGGGATGCCCTCTCAGAATGTTCAAACAACAACATGGACTCCATCTTGGCTGCCTTTCTTCTTCCTCCCCTGAGGGCACTTTACTGCTTGTTTGACTTTTTGGTGGGAAACTAGATACACACGTGACCTGGGTTCTGCCTGATAACAGGTTATTTAAGGGCTGCCTCACCATCTGTAAGGGGGCTGCCATTCTGAGAGGCAGAGTTTGGAGCTGCTTAGAGGTGCATGCCAGCACTGCCTGTGTAGGTCTGGTTGCAGGAGCGTGAGCTTATCTATACATAAAGAGTGTGTTACTAGATACAAACACACCCCCACAGCAACATAGGGAGGGAGAGTGGGGCAACCATCACCAGACAGCTGACATCACCTGATCATTCTTTACTTGTTGATACCACCGAGAGACAGAGACCAGAGCTGTCTCCTCACTATAAGGACTGCAGGACATGGTAGAGACAGCAACTTCTGCAGCTGCACAGAGCTTTATATAGAGTCTTTGGTGGGAAAAATGCTGAGGAGCCCTCAGTACATTCTGTGGCAGGAAAAAACAGATTGATCTGGTTCTAGCTGGTACAGTTCAGACTCAAAAGCCCATTCTGGCTAGTGCGATAACAATGTGGAGTTTATGGTCACAGTTTGTGGACTCCATTTTGATTTCAGAAAGGCATGGTCATGGAATATAGAATCCACAACAATTAATTACAAAATGATTAACAGTGATTAACAACAGAATGTATTTAATCCCAACACAGCATTATCAACTGTCCTGAAAGGTTCACCATAATTCAGATAGAAATTGAATTATGTGGGAGTGCCTTATATAAAAACAGCAAGATACAATAGTAATGTACATAGCTATGAGCTTTGTTGACCATGTATGCACAACATGGTAAAATGGGCTGTGTTCACCCAAATAAAGTATTAATCAACAGTTTTCCATTTAATTTCTGAATGAAATCAACCACTTTCAGATGGGTCAGACTCAGGGGCTGTGTCTAGACTGGCAAGTTTTTCTGCAAAAGCAAGTGCTTTTGCGGAAAAACTTACCAGCTGTCTACACTGGCAGCTTTGAATTTGCGCAAGAACACTGACGATCTAATGTAAGATTGTCAGTGTTCTTCCACAAATACAATGACTCTCCCATTCGGGAAAAAGCCCTCTTGCACAAATGCTTTTGCGCAAGAGGGCCAGTGTAGACAGCTGACAACTGTTTTGCGCAAAAAAGCCCCGATGGTGATCGGGGCTTTCTTGCGCAAAATCGCGTCTAGATTGGCATGGACACTTTTCCGCAAAAAGTGCTTTTGTGCAAAAGCGTCCGTGCCAATCTAGACACTCTTTTCCACAAATGCTTTTAACAGAAAAACTTTTCCGTTAAAAGCATTTGCGGAAAATCATGCCAGTCTAGACATAGCCAGAGTGAATCAAATGAGAGACAGTCCT
This sequence comes from Pelodiscus sinensis, assembly GCF_049634645.1. Lineage (NCBI taxonomy): Eukaryota > Metazoa > Chordata > Testudines > Trionychidae > Pelodiscus > Pelodiscus sinensis. Next base: position 183,153,333 of record NC_134712.1, on the reverse strand, counting down.
GTCAAGTTGAGTTTGAAACAGTCCTACCTATAAACTATGGGGGTACTGGTGTGTTCACCAGCTTATAAAATGGAGTGATTACCCTAATAGCCAGTGAAACTAACAGGATTTAGCCCCATAATAGAGATTGCCAGTATTTCTTTGTGGGAGGTCAAGATGCCAACATCTCATTAACATTAGGCCTGTAATTGAAAAAATATCCTTTGATGTTGACAAATATCCTATTGTACTTATTGCACAATATTAAAATGTCAAAATTACAATGTCAGATTATGGTAGACTTATTGACATGGTTGTGGTGATGCAATTCTGGGACGCATTTTCATTGTCATATTTTTATTTAAAAATTAGTTTATTTCAGAATTTGAAATTCAATATTGTGTTTAGACAAACCTCAGTTTTCACAATCAGATATCGAAAAATTCAAACTTGATGAGAAACTGCATATTGTGTTAATATTACGTGAAAAATGAAATTTGCTAGACTATGAAATAGCTTGGAACGCAACCAGAAACCACTCAGATTCCCACAAGCACAGTTTTAAAATGAGAAGAGATAAAATGTAGTTCTTGTACATCACTTCTCCCAATGGTTCATTCTTAAAAAAAAAGCTAATTGGTGTGCATCATCATGATCACCATTGCCTATTAGTAGATTTTCTCCAGGATGATTTTGCTCTGCTTTATATTATTTTCCATTTTGACATTGTCGGTGTATGACATATACAGTGGACTTACACAGGAATGCCCATGGCCAGAATTGCAGAACTTCCCTTACAGCAGCTCAGCAAGCTACCATTTATTTTTAATTGCTCCCCACAGTGTAGGCCAATTAAGGATGAAGTCAGCAGGGCAAGATCACTCTCAAACCTTTTGAAGGGAACAGACCCAGCATTTGCTTCGCCCTGAAGGCTGCCATTCACACATTTATGCAAGAATGCAAACAATTGGGCTCACTGGGTAGGATCAAGTGCTATTAAGTTCAGTTTAAGCTCAATTCTAGTGCAGATGGCAATAAGAGTGGTAGTGATTCTGAATATTATCTCTGGGGTTAGAAACTTTCAAAATGAGATTTAGATTCCTGACCCTCCCAGTTTCAGCAGGAAACACCCGCTAAAGCAGATCCAGGAACTGCTTCTCATTATCCGCTTCTGCTCAGAGATCAGGCTTTCGTAGCTCTTGTAGAACAGAAAGTTTAAGAACCTTATCTTTTTAAAGTTTCCGATTGAAAATACTGGAGACGTGTATACGTTCAACTTTTGACTCATTTTGTATTTTGCTAACTAATGCCTTAATACCCATTTGGCTCACTTTTATTTTTTCTAGCTTTTGAATGTTGAAGAAATAATGGCTACTGCATAGCTTTTAATTTTCTTCCACTATTTGATCTGAGGAAGTGGGTCTGGCCCACGAAAGCTCATCATCTAATAAACCATCTTGTTAGTCTTTAAAGTGCTACATAGTCCTGTATTTTGTTTCAGCTTTTAATTTGTGAGCAATGGGAGAACTTCAGAGAAAGGTTTGGTGGTTAGGTTTGAATGAGGAACCATACCAAGCATTTAGATGCTTATCTGAACATAATGAGTTTGTAAAAATTGAATGGAAATATCAGATGTTTATTATCCGCTTCTACTGAACAACACTTCCATTTTCACTTTGTCAGAACGAGGAAATTCAGATGTATAAAAAAATGAAAAACAATAGGGTCATCAAGGGTGTGTCTACACAGCAGGGCTTAACTCAAAATAAACTACGCAAATATAGCTATGTCAATTGCATAGCTTATTTTGAAATTGGGAGCATCTACACAGCACTTATTTCGAAGTAGAACACACTTCCTCCAATTTCCCTTACTCCTCATACAATGAGGGTTACAGGAGTCAGAGTAAGAAGTCCTCCAGCTTGACAGTATTTTGACATTATTTCGAAATAACTGCCTGCCATGTAGACGTGAACTAAGTTATTTCGAAATAATGTTGCTGTGTAGACATATCCCAAGTTAAATAAATTCTTTGGAAACCTAGTCTTCCCCCAAGTCTGTCTTCATCCCATTTGGTATGCTAGTACCCAAATGATGCATGTATAAACTGTGCACTGTTACCAACATTATTTCAAACTGTATCAAAACATGTGGTAATGCCAAGGATATAAAAATAGAAGCATTTGTGATAGCTCTACTAGAGCTAGTTTTTCCTAACTGTGTTAGAGGGCAACACTGGCTCCTATTTTCTAGTCCTGATATTACCTTCCTTTTAAACCATGTGTGCAATGGAGAGTTTGAAAATATTAAATCTGGGTTTAGTTGATCACTCTAAATGGTACTAAATAATTTTTCAAATGATTTGTACCATGAATTGTAGGTCTTCTCGATTTCTCTATTTCACAGTGACAGAAATAAGCAATACGATTAATACAGTACTGTACTGTGGTGTCAAATTATTCCATGACACTTCAAGATATGTTGCTCATATCCATTCCAATTAAGTGTGTGCATGCCACTGTAGACTGCTATGTCTTGCTGAAAGAGTACGAGTCTAGAGCAGTGGTTTCAAACCTTTTTTATACTGCAGACCGGCAAACTCATTCAAAAACTTTTGGCAGACAGGTATATAGAAGTATTTGCATATAAATTATGGTAATTAACGTATTATTCAAGAATACTCAAGGAGCTGATAGAGGAGGTATCTGAGCCCCTAGCTATCATCTTTGGAAAATCATGGGAGACAGGAGACATTCCAGAAGACTGGAAAAAGGCAAATATAGTGCCCATTTATAAAAAGGGAAATAAGAACAACCCAGGAAACTACAGACCAGTTAGTTTAACTTCTGTGCCAGGGAAAATAATGGAGCAAGTAATTAAGGAAATAATCTGTAAACACTTGGAAGGTGGCAAGGTGATAGGGAACAGCCAGCATGGATTAGTAAAGAATAAATCATGTCAAACCAATCTGATAGCTTTCTTTGATAGGATAACGAGTCTTGTGGATAAGGAGAAGCGGTGGATGTGGTATACCTAGACTTTAGTAAGGCGTTTGATACGGTCTCACATTATATTATTATCAATAAACTAGGCAAATACAACTTAGATGGGGCTACTATAAGGTGGGTGCATAACTGGATGGATAATCGTACTCAGAGAGTAGTTATTAATGGTTCACAATCCTGCTGGAAAGGTGTAACTAGTGGGGTTCTGCAGGGGTCTGTTTTGGGACCAGCTATCTTCAATATCTTCATCAATGATTTAGATATTGGCATAGAAAATACACGTATTAAGTTTGTAGATGAGTTTGTAGCTGGGAGGGGTTGCGACTGCTCTGGAGGATACGGTCATAATTCAAAATGATCTGGACAAATTGGAGAAATGGTCTGAGGTAAACAGGATGAAGTTTAATAAAGACAAATGTAAAGTGCTCCACTTAGGAAGAAACAATCAGTTTCACACATACAGAATGGAAAGCGACTGTCTAGGAAGGAGTATGGCAGAAAGAGATCTAGGGGTTATAGTGGACCACAAGCTGAATATGAGTCAGCAGTGTGATGCTGTTGCAAAAAAAGCAAACATGATTCTGGGATGCATTAACAGGTGTGTTGTGAGCAAGACACGAGAAGTCATTTTTCTGTTCTACTCTGCGCTGGTTAGGCCTCAGTTGGAGTAGTGTGTCCAGTTCTGAGCACGCATTTCAAGAAAGGTGTGGAGAAATTGGAGAGGGTCCAGAGAAGAGCAACGAGAATGATTAAAGGTCTAGAGAACATGACCTATGAAGGAAGGCTGAAAGAATTGGGTTTGTTTAGTTTAGAAAAGAGAAGACTGAGGAAGGACATGATAGCCGTTTTCAGGTACCTAAAAGGGTGTCATAAGGAGGAGGGAGAAAACTTGTTCATCTTGGCCTCTGAGGATAGAACAAGAAGCAATGGGCTTAAACTACAGTAAGGGAGGTTTAGGCTGGACATTAGGAAAAAGTTCCTAACTGTCAGGGTAGTTAAACACTGGAATAAATTGCCCAGGGAGGTTGTGGAATCTCGATCTCTGGAGATATTTAAGAGTAGGTTAGATAAATGTCTATCAGGGATGGTCTAGACAGTATTTGGTCCTGCCATGAGGGCAGAGGGCTGGACTCGACTTCTCGAGGTCCCTTCCAGTCCTAGTATTCTATGATTCTATTTTCCTATTTGCATATTCATTGTGGTAATTAATTGTAAGTGGTCGCATGTTATTTTACATTGCATCTGTATGCACACAATACATATATTGTAATGGATTTTTTATTATTATTATTCCCCCCCAAAGTATTTGCTTTCTACCTTAAAACTCATACATAACACCTTGCTAGCTACCCAAAGTATTTTATTTCTGCCACTGTTAAAAATCTTACATAAGATATCACTAGTTAGTCTAGCTGCTAAATAACATGAAAATGTATGACTTACTGACAAGATCCTATTGTCAGTAGGATCGTTGGGCTTGTTTGCCTGACACAAGCAGTTATATTGAGGCATTTATGCTTGATAGTGAGATTCACAGTGTGTTTCTCACATCAAGCCTATTCTGATGTCTTGTCTCGGTAGCAGTCATTGCAGAGAAACCCATTTCACAAAGGTATGTAGATGGTAATGGCAGCAAGGTCTTCTGAGCAGGGTGCTGAGTTCTGGGTATTCACCCTTTCTTTTAATCCAGAAGGACAACAGAGATGAGGATGCGTTAAACAAAGTTTTAAGTCCTCCCTCACATGCCCACTCAATCAACTGATCCTCTTGCAGCAGTGTCAAGGAAGATGACTCTTTGTTGGCAGGAAGAAATGGATCGTGGATCCATTCTTCCCCGGTCCTCGGACCTTTAAAATTTGGGAACTATTGCTCAGATGCAGGCGAGTGTGACTTCAGATGCTCACTTACTAACCTGGAAAGTCCAACAGCTTCTCCTGAAAAATCCACAAAAATAAGAAACATGTCAAAAATTCCCCTGTCCACATGTTTCCCCTAGGTTTCCAGCTTGGTTTTGAAGGCTGTGCTTTTATCTGCCATTTAAAAAATGGATGCCGTTCTCCCTTGCAGCGAGTGATTGAGTTTGTTCAGTGAATATGTCTCTCAAATATGCAAATTTAGCAAGCCAGATCTTGTTATTAAAATGTGCAGCTAATGGTGACTTTTTATCTGTGAGAAACTTCTGCATCTGTTCTCTTAACTTAAAGATTGTGAGTAGATGCTGATCTGTATTTTCAGGTCCAATTTACTCCCATGTCCAATATTTCTTATAGGCATGATAATTCTGATTACTGCATCTACTCCCTCCAGCCCTTAAATAAGAAGACACACAAAGGAAGAGCAGACCAGGTATCTATATCCAATTCAGATTTCATCACTGTATCCTCATTGGGTCTTCTGGTCCTTGCCAACACCCTTGCTAGATACCCGAGTTTAACTCCTTAGTCACCAGGTGCTTGCCTATCCATCACAAAGTCATCATCAAAAATATAACACACTTACACTAACAGCATTGCCTTGTTTTCAATATCAGTTGATTCATCCACCTGAATCGAAACCACACAGATCCATTTATCCTCTCCAGCAACTGCTCCTTGATATTCTCCGATATTTTGTCAATCCTCCTGGTAACAGTGTTGTCAGAGAAACTTGTCCTACCCTGCAAGCTGCAATTTCCCCAAACAGCTCACAGCAGATATCTTTTGCAGCAGGAAGAAGCAGCTCTTTGCCAGTTGTAAAAGGCTTTTTAGCTTTGGCAATTTGGTGAACAGCTAGAAATGACACCATCAAAGCAGCCACGTTTGAGGGCGCATTTGTGGTATTGTGAAATAATTGTTTTTGTCCTTCAAAAAAAAATTTTTTTTTTCAATCAACCGGTTTTTCTTTGAGAGCAGGATGTTTAGACTCTAAGTGCTGAATTAGCTTTGAAGGTTTCATTGCTTTGTTGGAAAACGTTTCGGCACATATCACACACAGCACTTTTGGAGCCTGCGAATTGCCAACACAATAAAACCATACTTTAAATACAAGTAGTCGTACTTGTGATTGAATGTTGCTTTTTCATTTTTTCGCATTTTCTTGGCTTTGTGTATCCTCATTGTACATAGAGTCTATAACATCTTCCTCTTTATCCTTCAGAATGTCATTGTCTTTTTTTGCAGAAGCACTCTTTTCAAAAAAGAAATCTATGGAAATTTGCTTGATCGTCTTGCTGTCGTATTTGATGGAAGTGACTAGACACAGTTCCTGCTGTCCAATTTAAATGGAGTACATGTATTATTGTCCTTTCTAACAAAACAAGCTAGTAAACACACAAAAATGGGGCATACTGCAAATAGCTATATAAATAAATCAGAGACATGACCCTTAAGTAAAAGTCTAAAAAATATACACAGCTTTAAGATGCTGAACAAATCTGAGTCAACTAGAAATAGTCATGCTCTCCTTGAAAATATTAATATTTATTGACAGTGGAAAGGAGAGTGAAAGGCATTCACTCAGGCTTATACACTTTTCTGCGGAATGCTTAGGATCCATGCTATGCAAACAAAACAGATCTCTCTAAAACAAGTAAAAGTTCTGATTTGAAACCAGAATTGAATTGCTTTCCACTTGCAGGATGCATAATGGGGCCTGCCCTAAGTGACACTTTTTGCTATCTAGACATTTGTATTTAAACAGTGGTAGGCCTGTATTGTTCCTTGAATTTTAAGTAAATAAAAAATACCTAAGAGTTTCCATGTGAAAAATGGAAAATGCTAGGTTATTATCTACATCGGCTTCTTTCTTGGAGGGTGGGGGAGGGAGGAAAGCAAATAATGTCTGCTTTGAGGCCAAGCCATTTTTTCAATGGGGGGGAAATTCTCTTTTGGAAAATTTTCACTGGCTCTGCTTTTGTGCAGAGCTGGGTCCAGATCTGATTTTTTTTTCTGCAGCTAGAGTCCTGTGACTGGATGGTTCTCAAATCCTTAGCTCTGGAGTGTGCAGCTTGTCCCTTTCCTTAGAAAGAGGGCCTTTTGTGTGCACAAATGGCCAGATGCTTTCCCCAAAAGGCAGCAACCTCTTAGTGGTGGTCTGGGCTGGGGGCGCTTCTGCTATAAAGCTTCTCACTGTAGCACACACAAGCAGGGAGGGAAGGTAAACTCCCCTAGCCAGAGCTCCAGCCTCCCATGAGTCTGGCTCTTTGGCTGGGCGCTACTGAGCGCCTTGTGGAAGGCGCTGGTGTGGACACCCTCTAGACTTGGGGGAAGTTGATCCCAAGCAGTGGCAAGAATGCAGCCCTTGCACAACGCAGGCAATGCAAGAGTTTTAATTCCACATCTTGGGAACCTGGGGCATCCTCAGCAGCTGCAACAGCAGCCATGGAGGTGGGGTGGAGGTTTGTCCTTCATGGCTGCAGGAGACAGAGCGCTGCAGTGGGGCAGCAGGAGCAAGGCAGAGACAGAATCTCTGCATACTCTCCCCTTGCCCAGGGAAGGAGGATGCATGCCGTGGGCTTGAGAGATTTTTCTGGTGTTATGCAAGCCTCCACTGAGGCTGCTGCTCTTGCCCAGCTCCCTTTGTGCATTGATTGATCATTTCTAGGGGATTAACTAGAATTATCTGCCTAGTAGAGATAGAGGATTGAGAGGTTTTGCTTGTTAACATCAAGCAGATGCACTGGATACTTCAAGACTACTTAAAAATGGTTATTTACAACCGGGGAGGGGTTGTCACCAATAAAGTATAAACGCATTTATTATTGTTTGTAAACAGCACCACTGATTAACAGTCAAATCTGGGGTACAGTGTCAGTGTCAGCTGACATGATGAAAGTACTACAGAATTACAAGAGACCTTCAAGTTCAAGGAGTTCAGAACTTCAGTGCCAACCACCCAATAAGCATTAAGAAGCCACACACACACACACACACACACACACACACACACACACACACACGAGTGTATGCTAAATACAAGGGACCGTGGGGCATTTTTATACATAATTCAGATTTTTTTTTAAACCACATTTTTTTTTATTACTGAAAGTGAACAGTGGTTTGCTTAAAAAATACCGAAGACTCCATAGAGTCGTCGTCCCCGTCCCCCTCCCCCCCCCAATCCCCAAGTCTGGGGAGCCTGACAGTAGCAAGTCAAGCCTGCAAAGAGGAAGTGGTCGGAGAAAAATTGCAGCCCAGCTGCTGACAGTGGAGGGATACATGGGAGATCGGGGGGGGGGGGGGGGGGTTCCCTACCAGCATGCTTGTTGTCTGGACTCGGAGCGGGGAGTTTCTGCTGCTGAGGTAGTGCCCCTCCTCAGCCAGGAAGTTCTCTGCACAGCAGCCATAAACTTGTGGGCAGGACTCAATTAGCAGCTGCATGGCCACACTGCCGCACAGCTTACAGGGAACTTAGATTCCTGCTGAGCCAATCATCAAGGCATAGGTGTGGCCTGGCAGTGTGCTGCAGCCTGGCAGCTGGCAGAAGCAAAATGCAGGACAATGTAGCACTTTAAAGACTAACAAGATGGTTTATTAGATGATGAGCTTTCGTGGGCCAGACCCACTTCCTCAGATCAAATAGTGGAAGAAAGTAGTCACAACCATATATACCAAAGGATACAATTAAAAAAATGAACAAATATGAAAAGGACAAATCACATTGCAGTTTGTGGCCCGGCACTGGTCTACAGACTGGCAGTTGGGAACCACTGGTCTGGGGGAACATCCCCTCTTCACATCTATCATCTGGGTTTGCTCTTAGTCAGCTTTATGTTTAAGGGGATAAAATATGGGTGCAAACAAACAAGGTGTTTATTAAACCATCAACAATTCTAAAACCAGGTAAACCAAAGGTAAAATGGGGGATTAATAACACAAATACAGCAAGGACCCCCACAACCAAAGATTAATGACAAAAGAGGTGGTGTGCTAATAAAATGACAGCTACATGACCTGCAGCTTGTCTTCCGGATGGTGCAGACAGGTAAGGAGTGAACCTCTGGATCAGGCAATATTAGCTCTTCTCTGGCAATGGCTTGACTCACTCTCCCTCCCTGTGATATCATGGATGTGTCTGTCCTCATTTAAAAGGCTGGCAGTTGGTGACACACCCCTTGTGTGCAAATAAGGTCACGCTCCTGCAACCGGACCTAAACATGTGGTGCTAGGCATGAACCACTAAGCAGCTGAATAGCTGAGATGACCACGGTGCTTTCCAACAGGAGCACCAGCAGCACCCTCAGGCTCTGCCACTCAGAAGGGCAGCTCCTTAGAACTGGAGGGGCAGTCCTTAAATAGCCAGTGGTTGCTGGGCAGAACTTAGGTCACATGCTGTATCTGATTTCCCACCAAAGGCCAAAATCGCTACTGGAGGCAGAGAGGCAGGGGTCTGCTACAAAATCTTAGTGGCCTCACTAATGTTTTTAAGTAGAGGCAGGGCAGTGTGGGAGAGGTCATAGGAGGCAAGAATATTGATCATAGGGACCGTCTCCTCTCCCTGGATCCTCAGGTTCTGTGCCACCCTCCTGAGCAGCTGTCTGTCTTTCCTTGTGCTGGTTTGTATGCTGCCAGTGCCGGCATATTCTGCACCAATGAAGAGGTATGCGGAGCCAGCTCAGCCAATCCAACTTCTGGGCATAGACTTATCACAGTACTTGACAAGTGACAGGATTTAAGGCCCCGGGACTGAGGTATACCCTGGTACCTGAAAGAAAGTGTGTGGAGGGAGTACCCCAAATGAAATTTATAGAAAAAAACTAATCTATCTACTACTACCAACTATCACTACTAATAAATAAATAGAGAAAAATGGAAAATTCATTGCTAAAAGTGGAGACACTTGCCGAAGGCAGAGAAACAGAGGTTCTGGCTAACTGACATGGGCAGTAAGAAGGAACTGACTTAAAGGGGTAGTGGGTCAGCAGGGCCCTATATTGAGGTTCCTTGAAGGCACAATCCTAGGAGGCACCCAGGCTAACCCTACAGATACTGGTAGGGGAAGAATCTTCCAGCTGCCATCCATGCAGCTCATGCACACTAAATTGGAATTGACATGAGCATCCACGCAAAGAATCTACAGTTTTTTCATTCCCTGTGTAGGAAAGAATAATGGAGGGTGTGATCTGTCTCAGAGTACACATCTTTGCTAACCTCTAGAAATAAAACAGGTAGAGGAGGTCTTGGCCACTGCCAGGTTGCACTTAAGTGCCTTACATGTTAGTTGATCTCCTTTTGGATAGAGGCAGCAAGAGGCATTAGTGCTGATGATTGATGGGGAATGACTTTAGCTTCTTCAAGCCTCTGTATGGTCTTGTCCAAGGGGATGGAGGCTGCTTCTCCAATGGAGGTTCTCAGGAAATGAGGAGCCAGATTTCCATCCCCTCTTCTGATCATCCTCTTGCTTTTTTAACCTTGTCAAGGTCTGTACCCCCTTTAGGAGTTGATGGTGGTTGTGTCTTGATGGCGTGCCTAGTATTGGCCAATGCAGATTACGCTGCCACTGCCTGCATAATTCTGTGTGGATAAAATAAATACACTGGCAAAATGGCAATACCCACAGAAACAGGAGTGCCACAGCATATACACATCCTGTCCCGTGGGGTGCAGGTACCAAGAGGTGTGGATGCTGCCTGTTTAGATGTCAGGCCATCAGCGACCTATATCAGTTCATCACCATGAGGTTGAGGCTACTGGCCTCAGTCAGTAGCGTAGCCCTTCGGTTGCAGGGCATCATGGCCCAATGACCAGAGTCTGAAACACAGCCCTGGAGTATAGAGCCGCACAGCCTAATGGCTAGAGTCAGTAACACAGCCCTGGGATGTAGGACAGCACAGCCAAATGGCTTGAGTCAGTAACACAACCCTAGGGTTCAGAGCAGCAGCTGAGCTGTTTGCTTCCTTTTGTACTGCCCTAGCACTTGGAGCATGCCCAGTAGGGAGGGGTGGGACTTCCTCTACCCACAGAGTTTTAACCTTCTATCTCAGTGTGGGGTAGGCACACCCCATCACAAGGGGCTTTAGGAACATGTTGTGCAGACACCTGTCACGCTTGATCTTATTAACAGAGCTTTCGGCTTTGGCTTTATAGAGGGGAAATGGGGGAGAGAGTTGATAACCATGAATATCCCCTCATTTATAACAGAGCTGAATATCAGGACAAAAAGGGAACAGAATGAATGCCAGGAACTGATGTTCACTGGGACAGTAGAGAGCTTCAAGAGCAGCAAGGAGAAAGATTATACATTTCACATATCATTGGGATTATGTACACAGACACACTATATATTCTGTTATACCTCATAAAGGCTATGCCTTTTTACTTGGCTCATCATGAAGCTGGTGTCCAGTTCCTCTGCCCCATGGATGATGAGAGGGTGGACCACAGTGCTTTACCTTTGATCTTTCTCCATGTTTTGCATGGCAGACCTGAACATTTCTCCATGAGGAGAATGAGCCAATCCTCCAGAGAAGCAACCACATTTCTACCTATCTAGACATTTATGAACCGCCCTCCCCCCCTCCGAAATCATCCTAGTATCTGAGCACTTCGGCAGTTTATGCTGTCCCAACTCTCTCATATGACCCCGTCCTCCTCTAGCTGATAATATCTGCACTTTTCAAGGTCATTAGCTCTACAGTATCCATCAGGAGCACAGGAAATTAACTACAAACAACATGAGTTGTCCAGTCTATCTAATCAAACAGTATTTCTTAGAGTGTATATGGACTTTGTGGACCCTTTGGAACGTTCCAGTTAGGTACCCCATCTGTTTAGTTTCTAATCTTTCTATCACTTCTAATATCTGTATGCAGAATTATGTGATCAGATTTATAAACATAAACACGTTTAAACACATTTGAAAAATACTGTGAGTCTTTCTAGCCATGCAGAATGTTTGAGTATTGAAAATCCTTTCCCTTGGTTTTTGATGTTAGCCTTTTTCTAATACAAGGACAAGTTCACACACCACTAAAGTATAATGGAGACAATATTGCTGAGTTCAGATTGATATTCCATTACACAGAGAATGGTTTGGTTTTAGGTGAATGCTAGTTTGCTCAGCCTTTACCATGACTCCATTAGAGAAACAAAGCAAACTCTGGGTAGCATATAATTTGGAATTTTCTTAAAGACACTAATACAAATATAAAACACATTTAGAACTGCACTGTGGTTGGAGTTGCTCTCTCTGGAATTCCTCAGAGTTATCTACACATGTAACACCTCAGTGTGTGCCTTATGTGCTTCCTGAACTTGATGGATAGCTCACTAAAGTCTTGTCTTCGCTCCACAAAAGATCACCACTGCTGCGATCAATTTTCTGGAGTTCAATTTAGAGAGTCTAATTAAGACTTTCTAAATCAAACTCAGAAGGGACGCCTGCTGGTACTCCTGCTCTTGGAAGGTGCATTTGCTCCTGTTGGCCTCCCTCTTTAGGGACAAAGCCAAGATCAGCTTAAGGTAAGCTGACTCCAGCTACATATTTTATGTAGCTGGAGTTGGTTACCTTAAGCCAAGCTTCTGGGTCTACTTAGATCTGGCCTAAGTAGCTGCAATCGAATCAACAAAGAAGATGAGCAGCCTCCTGACATTCACACTATCATGCATAACTGCACACTCACTTAAAGCCACAGGTCTTTGGCACTATTTCACAGAACAATATTAATTATGCTAATAAGAGAAATATCGACCACCACCATCACAACAACAAAACATAGGGTTACAGTTGCTCAACGGGTGCAGGAACAATTTCTACAGTGGGGATGTTGAACCAAACTGAAAACCCTGTATATTATGGAAACAGCTTCAACCCATGGGGTGCGACAGTGCCACCTGCTCTCAGAGGGTATGTCTACACTACAAAGTTAATTCAAACTAACAACCGTTAGTTCGAATTAACTTTAATAGGCACTACACATACAAACCGCTAGTTCAAACTTAATTCGAACTAGCAGAGCGCTTAATTCGAACTAGGTAAACCTCATTCTACAAGGACTAATGCCTAGTTTGAATTAAAGCAAAATGCAGGACAATGTAGCACTTTAAAGACTAACAAGATGGTTTATTAGATGATGAGCTTTCGTGGGCCAGACCCACTTCCTCAGATCAAATAGTGGAAGAAAATAGTCACAACCATATATACCAAAGGATACAATTAAAAAAAATGAACACATATGAAAAGGACAAATCACATTGCAGAACAGGAGGGAGATGCAGGGGGGGGGGGGGAAGGAAGGAAGGTAAGTGTCTGTGAATTGATGATATTAGAGGTGGGGAGAGTGGGGTGTTTGTGAGTTAATGGTATTAGAGGTGCTACATTGTCCTGCATTTTGCTTCAGCTACCCCAGACTAACACGGCTACATTTCTATCACTAGTTTGAATTAAGTAGTTTGAATTAAGGGCTGTGTAGCCACTTAATTCGAACTAGTGGGAGGCTGGCCCTTCCCAGCTTGCCCTGGTGGCCACTCTGGGCACAACCAGGGAAATTCTTCTGCTCCCCTCCCGGCCCCGGAGCCCTTAAAGGGGCACGGGCTGGCTACGGTGCTCGTGCCAGGTGCAAGACTGCCAGCACCCAGCCAGCAGAAGTGCACCTGGCACGGCACAAGCCAGCCACCCGCTGCCACCCAGCCCTCCACCTCTTCCCAGGACCAGGCTGGCGGCTTCCAGGAGCCTGCCCAGGGCCACAAGAGGCGGGCTCCCGCCTGGTCTAGTGTGGAGATCGTGGACCTCATCCAGGTTTGGGGGGAGGCCTCCAACGTCCATGACCTCCGCACTAGGCACAGGAAAGTGGCCGTCTAGGGCAGGATAGCTGCCAGCCTGGCCACCAAAGGCCACATGCGAACCCAGGAGCAGGTTTGCATAAAAATCAAGGTGGTCCAGTGAGACCCCCGACCCTGAGCTTAGAACATAAGAATGGCCATACTGGGTCAGACCAAAGGTCCATCTAGCCCAGTAGCCTGTCTGCTGACAGTGGCCAACACTAGGTACCCTGGAGGGGATGGACCGAAGACAATGACCAAGCCATTTGTCTCATGCCATCCATCTCCAGCCTTCCATAAACAGAGGCCAGGGACACCATTTCTACCCCCTGGCTAATACCACTCCATGGACCCAACCTCCATGATTTTATCTAACTGCTCTTTAAACTCTGTTCTAGTTCTAGCCTTCACAGCCTCCTGTGGCAAGGAGTTCCACAGGTTGATTATTTGCTTTGTGAAGAAGAACTTTCTTTTATTAGTTTGAAGCCTGCTACCCATTAATTTCATTTGGTGTCCTCTAGTCCTTATATTATGGGAACTAATGAAGAACTTTTCTTTATGCACCCTCTCCACACCACTCATGATTTTATAGACCTCTATCCTATCCCCCCTCAGTCTCCTCTTTTCTAAACTGAAAAGTCCCAGTCTCTGTAGCTTCTCTTCATATGTGACTTGTTCCAAACCCCTGATCATTTTAGTTGCCCTTTTCGGAACCTTTTCCAAGGCCAAAATATCTTTTCTGGGGTGAGGAGATCACATCTGTACACAGTACTGAAGATATGACGTACCATAATTTGATACTTCCCCTCCTCCTTCTTCCCCTGGCTCCCCCCTTCCAGCTCCCTCCTCCCAGGTTTCCCCCTCCCCTCTCCCACCCTCTCTCTTCCCCTCTCCCACCGCCTTTTCCCAGTCTCCCCAGAGGTTAATCTTCCCCTCCCCCCAGTTTTGTTAAATAAAGAGAGTTTCTATTTTTGAACACACGAGTCCTCTATTTTTTACATCAGGAAGGGGGGCTAGGGAGGGGTAAGTGGAAGGAGGTGAGGGAGAAATGGGGTACTAGCCCCCGATGGGGAGGACTGGGGTGGCTCCGTGGGCTCCTCGGGGTGGAAACTCTCCTGCAGCCCCCCGATTGACCCCCCTGGATGGCAGCCTGCGGCAAGTGCAGCCGGGCTGATGGCCGAGTGCTGTGATGTGCCGAGTGTGGGTATTCAGGGCAATCCAAGCCAGGACTGCTTTGCTGTCCCTCATCGAGGTAGACAAGCAAGCGGGGAACCCTGAGAACTGTCTGTCCGGGGTGGGAGTCGGGTCCCTTTAAGCACAGCCCTCGGCTAGCCTGAGACAGCAGCGCCACGCTCTAAGTCCCAACCTGATGCCCTGCCGGCACTGCTTCTGGCCAGCCTTAACTTCGGTTGAGGGTCCACTCAATGTGGACATGCTAGTTCGAATTAGCTTAGTTCGAATTAACTAATTCGAATTAAGTTAGTTCGAATTAGTGCTGTAGTGTAGACATACCCAGAGTTCCAGCATCTTTGAGTTGCTCTTCTAGTTTGTCTTATTATGCAACTTAGAGCAAATCCCTTAAATTTCCCCCATCTATAAAATTATGGAGATGCTGCTTTGTATACTTCCCATGGGTTTTGTTAGAATTAACTAATGAATGTTTTTAAGTGGATTAATTGTTAGTGTTAAGTCCTAAGTAGTATTAGTTACCTTAATATATTAAGTATTGAACTTAAGTAAAATCTCAGTAGAATATGTGACCTGCAGCTCACCAACAAGCTGTTGCTCTTTTTTTTAACAGAGTATCCAAGCTTAGAATTGCTATTGCCCTGATTATTAAGATAGATTATTCAGGTGGACTGGTTGTGTTCTGCATGGAAAACAAAATATGTACTATGTTTTTTCTTTAAATACTTAAATATTTCTACCCACTAAAAAAACTGATATGAATATTTGTAAACAACCTTTTACATAAAATATCTGTTCTGTTAAATTAATAAAGTATCATCAAACCAAACAATGATATCAGGATGGAGAAAAAGCCTGCTTCTATTGATAATATAATAGTGTTATAAATGTGTACTTTGTAATGAATCTTAGTGGTCATACAGTATGTTGATATGTATTGTCATTAGAATAATTCTTCAGAAGATGGAGTCACCAACAGACACAAAGTTATTTTAAACATGGTAGAGACTCATAACTAACTAGCAAGAAGACAAAGCTGTCCATTATTATTTCTGAGATTGCAGGCAGTGTAAGTTTTGTAAGGTTAGAATTGGCCTGTGTATTTATATTGACTTTATAGAATCATACACAATGTATGTGTTTGAAAGGAGATTTTTCAAGTGGGAATTGAGTATGTAATCCTGTATGTAACTGATCATCTTAACTTGATACATATCATGAGCCTCAGTATAAAATGAAACAACCAATATAATTATGATAATTTATCTCGCTTTCACCATGATTGATCAATTCATAGTGTTTCAATAAATCACCACAGGAAGCACATATGGTAAAATAAGAATATATCATGCTATAATACAATAAAAATCAATAGATACAAAGAAATTGCTAGTTTATATTCACGAGCACTCATCAATATTTAATACAATAAGAAAACATCTAATATAATCCAAGAGCCAAATGCTGATGTCTTTACTCATTTCTTACTCAGACAAGCTCCCAGTTATCTCAATAAATGCAGGATTTGGCCCTATGTAAATTTTTCCTCTCCATTTTTCTTTGTAGTCAATCATGCTGAAGTGTTTTAAGTAATGTTACAGTATATTCTCTTTCTGAAATAAGCTAAGGGACCCCATAGTTTTATGTCAACCTGTATTTTCTTGAAAGAAAAGCTTCAATCCATTTTTTTCCTCAGTACAGTACAATTGAATTCACATTTCAGTAGCTGAGTTAGATCAATAGGTCTCAAATGTGGTCTATGGAGCACCGGTAGTGTACAGTGCAATTGCTTGTGTCCGCAAAGTGTTGATCTCCCAGTAGCCTGGATATCTAGAAAAGCAGCTGGAAACAAGGAGGAGCAGCCACCAGAATAGCTGTCTTTACACAGGGGAGACATAAAAGGAGAAAACACAGGAACTAATCTCAGGGACCAGAGTAATTGTGGAAAAGGCGCTACTAACCATCAGTGGGAGAAGAACGTCGAGGGGAAAAAGGGGAAAAGGCAGCAAGAAAATGTCTAGGGAAAAAGCAGACTAAATGGCAGGAAAGCATATTCCAGGAGAAAGCATGATCAGGCAAGCTGCTGACATGGCCTGGGCTTCCACATGCCCATCTGATTGCCAGCTGTCTAATTGCACAAACCCAAAGACTCTTGCCCTGTCCCCTGTCTCAGGGCCATGCCCCTGACCCACCACTTCTCTGAGGACCCCCCCTCCTCCCCATTCACTCCCCTCCCCTCCCTCTGTTACTTGTTCTGCCCCACCCTCACTCACTTTCACCAGGCTGGGGCAGGGGGTTGTGGTGTGGCAGGGGATGTGGGAAGGAAGTCTGAGTGTGGGAGGGAGTTTGGATGCAAGCTCTAGGCTAGAGCAGGGAGCTTATCTCTGGCAGTTCTCAAAAGCAACTGCCTTACCCCTCTGGCAGCAGCGCCTACATGGGAAGCCTGAGGTTCTCTGTGCACTGCTACACTGTCCCCAAGTGGTACCTCCTCAGCTCCCATTGGCTTCAGTTCCCAGCCAATGGGAGCGGTGGGGTCAGTTCTAAGGGGTACTGTGCAAAGACTCCCCCTCAGGAGCTGCAGGGTTATGCTGCTGCTTCTGGAAGCGGCGCGAAGGGAGAGCAGGCAGGAAGCCCGTCTTTGCCTTGCTGCACTGCCAACAGCCAGTGACCCCTAAGCCCTCTTAAATCACCCAGGTCCCTTGCCAATTTCACCCAATGCCCTCTGTCAGCAGGCCTGATCCTGTGTGACCTTGGACAAATCACACTTTCTGTGTGCCATAGTTCCCTATCAGTTGGGATTGGTCCTGCTTTGGGCAGGGGTTTGACTCTGATCTCCTGAGGTCTCTTCCAACCCCATGATTCTATGAAAAAGGAGCCAATAGTATTGCCTTACCTCTCGGAGCTTCTCTGGGGGTAAATACACTGAGGCTATGTCTATACTGGCGGCTTCTTGTGCAAGAACATCTTGCGCAAGAAAACATCCACACTGCCATGTGTGCGCTGTGTTTTTGCACAAGAGCGCCCATGGCAGTGTGGACTCTCTCTTGCACAAGAAAGCTCTGATGGCCATTTTAGCCATAGGGCTTTCTTGCGCAAGAAATCCCTGCCGAGTGTCCACACTGCCCTCTTGTGCAAGAGCTCCTGCGCAAGAGGGCTTACACCTGTTAAAAAAGAGCGTAGCTCTGGCGCAAGAAGCCCTCTCTTACCACGCCATACTGTAAATTTCCTTGCGCAAGAGCAGGCGGGCAGTGTTAACGCTTTGCGGCTTCTAGAGCAAGAACGGCCATACTTGCACAAGAAGCCACGAGTGTAGACAGAGCCAGATTGTGAGGTAGCTCAGTTACTACAGTGATCATGACCTTAAAAAGACAAGGTGAGAAGAGGAAAGAAAAGTCCAGCACAGAGAGGAGAAGGAAATGGACTAATCAGCTGAAGTAGGGAGTGTGTTGTACCTTTTTTCAAATCACTGAACACAATAAAGACAGATTAAAAATATATATGTAACCCCCCTTTTCCTCCCCGGGTTACTCGGGAGCAGGTCACACTCACAGGTGTGCCTGGGCACCTGATGGTTTTAACATAAAAGGAGATCCATAAAAGGAGTGGTGATGTTGTTTAGTTGGGGAAACCCTATCCACCCCCTTACTGCTGTCCCTTGCTCATAAAGAACATATAATGGCGGTGCTTCCTCCTGGCTGGCCCTGTACACACTTAATGGTGTACCTTGAGAGCCTCCAGGAATAAAATTATTCCAGCAATAATCTGGATCTAGCTCCAGAACAACAATTACAAATCATAAATAGTATACATCTGATAGATTAAGTAGAAAGAACAACCTTTACTTAACAACTTGAAGAAACAGAATTTAACATTTTCAGTGAATAACATTAACAAAGTACACAGAAAGAATAGGAACGTATCTATCTGGCATTTGTACTCCCCTGTTTATCACACCCCAGAGTATGCACTCCTCAGGACTCACAGTACCATACTCTTGCTTGCGTGGGCATGCTTGAAGATTTTGCAGCTGGAGTGGATGATTCTAGTCTCCTTCTGTGTGCTGGGTGCAGAATTGTACTTCTAGTCACAGGTACAGCCAAAGGGCGATCAGAAGCAGCCTGCTAGATCCCAGTTCCAAAGGCTCTCTGTCCCAGTCTGTAACTGCAAAACAACAGCTCCTGAACTAGATAAATCTCCTCCACAGCAGCCTGGCTCCCTTTTGTTCCAAAAAACAAAGGGAAGAGTACATAGGCTGCTGAGCCTTCCTCCACACACCTGGAGAGACTCAGATCTCCCAAAACAAAAGTCACTTCCTTCCTCTTTTCTTCCAGGGCTCATGGGAATTGTAGTCTCTGGGGCTAGATTGCAGCACACAGGGTCTTCCCAGAAAATAAGCAGAGGCACGTTTAGTAAGGGGTCTACATATACTTTCCTACTAGGACTTTTCCTCCATGCAGTTGGTTGTTCTTGCCACAGGGATGTATGCAATTGCAACCGGGAAAGAAGTTGGTCCACATAACTGCAAATGGTCAAGGAGACAATTTCTCATTAAGCTGCCCACAATATGGAAAACCTGAAAGCTTGAAAACATGAAATAGCTAATTCACCAAAAGAGCAGGGCATATTACAATCTGAGGTAACATGCAAGGGATTTCAATATGATGTTCTACTCCCTTGTAAAGTGACATAATCTGATTACCATAAAGTGAATCTGAAAAAAAGAATTATAAATATGTTTATTTTGGCCCAGTTACCTAGAAAATGTTTTTGTTTGCTGGTTTCATACATGTCCATGTTATCTCAATATAACAGCAATATTACAGTAAAATTTTCCACAGCAGAACTCTGACCCGCCCATGGTGTACATGCTGAGGTATCCTGTTACCAGAAAATCATAGTTTTTCATCATTTTCAATAGAGATTATAACAGCACCCTGGAAACACAGGCATTTTCATGTTACTGTGACTCTGATCCTGATAAGCATCCAATGTGAATTCACACTGACTTCAATAACAGCTAAGGATGTTCAGCTTACAAAACCAAGCCATGTGTTTGTAAATTTTTACTTAACAGGAACAGGGCGCACAGCTAGAAATAAGGCATTTTAGATAAGGATATGACAAATGTCTGATTCATAACTGAGTTGTTTGTGAGTTTCTCCTCTCAGAAGAAGCTAAGAGGGAGACCTCTATCTTTTAGAGGACTTAACTAGTTAAAGCTACTGCTTATCAGATATATCTTTCAAAAAGTATTACAGAGCACTGACCATGTGGGATATACTTTAGTGTTAATAGCATGCTACAGCATTTTTATGGATATTGTGCACATTTCTAAACCTTGTTTTATAATGTGGTCTCTGAAAGTTATCACAGATATGATTTGTAGTGTGGTGTCTTACACAGATAGTCTTAAAGCCACCAATTTCAGTAAATAATCCATGACTTCATACCAACTGTGACATTTTTTGTCCTAATGACTTATTCGTTTAATATATTTATTGTATTTGATGTATTATATACCACATTTTGATACATGATTTTAAAACAAGAGAGAGAGGATTGTCACATTGCTAATTTTAGGCTACTGGGCACAGCATGCTGAAACATTTTAAAAACATAAATATTTATGGATACTCTACTCCCACATACCACCAATATCAGCAGATTTAAATACTGTATGTCAAATACTTGTACATCAGCTATAATATATGTACTGCAAAGTCTCTAGAAAAATAAGAGATATGGGAAATAAAGCAAACAGGAGAATATATTATTACTTGCCTCAGTAATATATGCTCAGAAAAGTCTAATGAAGGAAGATGGAAATAATTCTTGGACTGTTCATATAAAAGACAGTATCACATCAAACCACTGAACTATGTAAAGCTTCCAGTATCAAAATGAAAAAAGTGCATATGCATCTTTTTATGTCTTTAAAACTCCATACACACAAAACAGCAATAAACTGGAATTTAAAAGCATACAAAAATAGTACTAAAAATATTTTGACAGGGTTCTTAGAAATTTGATGCTATTGTTGGCTTTTCATTTCATTCATCCTAAATCCCCTATCTGGTTTAATTCCTAGCTGTACTGTGGGTCCTTTCCTACATAATCAGCCTAATTTGTCTTCAACTGCAAGTGAACCAAGATTCATTTAGTTAAGCAAGCTAAGCAAAATCTTTCTTTGCTCACAGATGGATAAGTCAGCCAACTTTTCCACCTAAATAAGTAAATGTTGTATTCTTTTCTTAGCTAAGTAAGGAGTCATGCAGATAGACTGATGACAAAACAAATGAGATATCCCTCCAGCTGTTTTCTTACTGGATGAAAGAGAGAGCAATAGATTTCAAATTGAAACTTTAAATCAAAGCAATATTCAATACGGAAAACGAAACTAGTGTTCAAAGTAACATTTCGAATAAATAGCCTTTTCCCTGGAGGTACAAATTTTTCAAAAAGACTGCATGTAATATCAAATCAGAGTCACAGACAGCTGTGGTGACAGCTTCTGAGGGTCCCTGGGCAAAGTGTGGGGGCGTGGCTTCATATCTCAGAAGGGGTGGGGCCTCAGAAGGGGTGGAAGGGCTTGGACCGTGATGCTGGACCCCCAGAGCCATGCAGAGCTCCAGGAGAGATTTAAAAGGTCTGGGGCTCTGGATGCTGTGGCAGTGGCCAGGAGCCCTGGGTCGCTTTGAATCACTGGGCCCTGGGGCAACTGCTCCCTTTACCCTCCCCTCCTTCTCACCCCATTGGAGGGCATGAAAGACACCTATTTAAACACTGTAAATAGCCTGTAAATACTGTATTATCACTGCCTGACCATGGATTTGAGTACTAAACGTGAAAGTATTTTCTCTCTACTGGTTCTTTAGTGGCTCAGATGAGAATGTGGACTTTGTGTGATTTTTAGGGCACTGGTATTCATCTTACAAAAAACATGGCCACCTTGTTTTTATTTATTCCTCACACTCAGTACAATCCAAAATAACCTGCAAAGATACAATCCAGGCAACATAAGGACATCAAGGAGAGCCCATACAATAGAAATCCAAACCCTTCTGGCAGTCCAGAAGCCCTCCACAGCCTTTGTTATCCAAAGGGAACTCAGCAATATCTGAAACTAACCATCTATCCATCTTCTCCCATATAGCCAGGCAGGCCGCTGACAGGGGATGGCAAAGGAGGCAGTTGCCCTGGGCCCGGTGATTCTAAGGGGCATGGGACTCCCATGCCCAGCTGCAATGGTGGCCAGAGCCCTGGGCCTTTTTGAACAGCCACCAGTGTGCCGTGCTAGGCACTCCACAGGGCTTTGAGAACTGCAGGAGGGAGGGGGCAGCGCCAAACTCTGGGCATTGCTATGTGCCAGCTGCCCTTAGCCCTGCCCCTTCTGTCCAAGGCCCTGTTCCTTCCAGGGATGCAGAGCGCGTTCCACACACTTTGCCCTGGGGCTTACGGTGGCTGTCAGCCCTGCTGTAGCCAGTAGATTCACACAGTGGTTAAGTATATCAGACTGTGAGAAAAGAGCTTACACAGAAGAAAGTACTACAAACCCACTGCCCATTAAGTCAGCTTAGTTCCAGAAAGCGTTTTGGATTCCACTGTGGTTTGCTGCTAAAAGAGGCATGCAATCAGATTACACAAAAGAAACCTCAGCCTGGCTCCTCCCAGGCTATACGTAAACAAAGATGGGAGCAAAACAGAACAAAGCATTAAAGCTCATCTTCACTGACTTAAAGAAATCTTCACAGCTACTGCCATCCCATTGGTGACTATGCAAAAGCATCAGAATGAGACATCTGTGTCTCAGACCTACTGACATACATTGTGCTCTTGCATCCTGGAAAGGAGGAGAAGGAGTATGGATAATACCACTACTGGGACACTCTTCATCTCCTAATGAGCGATTGAGGCAGAAGCTCCTCCAACATATTGCACATGGCACAAGGGACTCTACTTGAAATATGAACTCCTCTGGACTACAGTCAAGTATCAGTCTCCTCTCAAAGGCACCTGCAGGACAGATAAATGCCAGAAACCATGTTGTTACTCCAAAAAGGAGGTAAGAACTCCCACAAACTGCAGAACTCAGATGAGGAAAAATAGCATGCATGTCCAAACACAGCAGTTAAGATTGCCTTCTCCCATAACCTCACTCGGCTCCTAAAATATCACCAACTCCAGCACTTCCCTCTGTTCCAGTCCCTGTTCATTCACTTTCCCTCCATGCCCTTTGGCACAGAATGGTGCACAGTTCCTCACATGCCATGACAGCAAACAATATAACACAGGCGCTGAAAAGAAAGGAAAGGCAAGGAAGAGACTTTGACCTTTCATACTCCAGAGCCCAGCAATGGGCATCCAAAATCGCCGAAAGAATCATTGTAGCCCCACTGAAAGCTTCCAAGGTCAGTCCCCTTATTTACACCTGATGTGCATTCTATTAGCAGACCAGCTAGGAGCATCCAATACCTCTTTCCATCATATATGGGTACATCTACACTGCACACTTATTTCTAAATAAGATATTCTGGAATAGTTTTTCCAAAATCGCTTATTTTGAAATAGCATGTCTACACTGCAGGGAATCCTCAAAATTAGTCAGAGGCAGGTTTCCCTAATGTAGATGCATTATCTCGATGTAAAGCCCCAGGAGGCACTAGGGAGGAATAACTTAGAATGGCCCTGGTGAGGGGCTATTTCGAAATAGCAGAAGTGGAGCATCTACACATGCCTTATTTCAAAATAGCTATTCTGAAATAGGCGTTATTCCTTGTAGAATGAGGTTTACAGATTTCAGAATAAGCCATCTGTTATTTCAAATTTATTTCAAAATAATGGAATGGCTGTGTAGATGCTAGCATTGTTATTTTGAAATAACACTAGTTATCTCAAAATAACGATGCAGTGTAGACGCACCCATATTCCCCAGGCTGTAATGTATTTGTATATTGTCATCCCCCCTACAGGTCTCTTTGCTTCCCTGTTACTCTTGCTAATCCACCTCACTCTTTCTTAGTGCTACACATCTTTTCACAGTGTTCTGATGGGACATGACCCACACAGACAGACACAAATGCCACTTCCCTGCATCCCAGTGAGGATGGGGGAAAGGATGAACCACTAACCCCTTTTGACTGTTGTCCATTTTACCAGATATCTTGCCTCCTTCCAGTCTCTTCGGGTCTGCCCTTTTTGCTGTCATCTCAGGCCATAGCTGAGATGACATTGTTTGCCATGTAAAGCTCAATGACTACTATTGCCTCTGTTGAGAGCTGGTTTAATTTTGCTTAGGAGATGGTAGGTTCACCTGTTGATGTAAAGGGGAGAGGAAGCAAACATTAGCATAAAAAACATTCATCCGCTGGGAAACAGACTCCATCACTAACTCTCTTTTCTCTCTTTTCCCATCTGTAGTGGAGCAGCTGTCCCACTCTGGCCAAAAGGGGTTAAAGCAGAACAATTCCACTTTCTAAAGTGGGAGGAGGAAAACTGGGAGGAGGGAGCTGGAAGGGGGGAACAAGGGGAAGAAGGAGGAGGGGAAGCTCAGCGCTCAGGGGTGGGGGTCTCGTTGGGCCACATGTCTCTCCGCATGGCAGGTGTGGGGGCCGCGGCGTCCCCGGGGGGATGGGGTGGAGGAAGTTTGTCTTCACGCAGCACACAGTCAACCTGTGGAACTTTTTGTCAAAGGATGTTATGAAGAATAGGACTTTTACAGGGTTGTTGAGGGGTGCAGCCCTTCGGTCGGGATCTCCCTCATTCTGGCCCGGCGGTTCAGTGTGTACAAGTTCCTCCACTTGGGGTAAATATGGCCTAGCCCTTAAGCTTGCAGGGCTTCCTGGACTGCAAGACGCTGCAGAGGGGGAGGATAAGGGGACCCAGTCCCCCCCACACTCCACTCTACTGGGTTCCAGCCCAGGGCCCTATTGGCAGTGGCTTGGTCCACTGCCTGCTCAGCTCAGGATTCCTCCCCTCCACTTGCTGACCACTCGGGGTAATATTTCTCCTTGCCCTAGGGCTGCTTCCTACCTCCCCACAGTTCTCCTGCAGATGTACCTCTCCACGGTCTCCAGGGCGGGGGTTGTCGCTGTGGCTGTGGCAGTTGCTGTTGAGATTGTGGTGGCAGTGGCGTTGGTTCCAGCTGCGTGGACTCCTCTGAGTCAGGAGCTGGCCCTGCCAGTTCTTCCCCTTTGGCTATCCCCCCACAAGTGAGCTGGCTCAGGGCCTTTTATAGTGTGGCTCACCAGTGAGCATGCCTGGCAAGGCTGTGGGGGAAGGGCGCTCTCTGCCAGCTGGACCATCTCAGTCAGCTGGGCCCTGCCCGCAAGTAGAGTTATAGTGCGGGGCGGGGCCGCCCCCGTCAAAAGGGTTCAAAAGAGAGCTAGATAAATGTGTGGAGGTTAGGTCAATGGGAATTAGCTGGTATAGGCAGGAATGGTGTCCCTAGCCTCTGTTTGTCTGGAAATGGATGACAGGAGAGGGCTCTTGTGAGGATTACCTGTTTTGTTCACTCCTTCTGGGGCATCTGGCATTGGCCACTGTCGGCAGACAGGATACTGGGTTAGATAGACCTTTGGTCTGACCCACTATGGCTGTTCTTATATTCAGGTATGACAGCCGACTGTTGCTTAAAGTAGGCTTTTATTTTATTAGGATGGTGGTTTTTTTCCTAGCATCAATGTGTTCTTTTTATATAAAAGCAATCCATTTGGTCACCTTTGTGGCTTCTCTGACTTTATGCCTTTGCAATGAATGTATTGCCCAGTAGCAGTGGCTCATTTTGATGCTCTGCATGTTGTCTCCATTTACTTATTTCGTGACTTCTCTTGTGACTCCTGTCTTCTGTTACCCCAAGCTCCTCTTCGCTGTCTATAACTACTACTTAGAATGTGCAGTTAGTGACCACAGCTCTGGGTTTTTTTTAGGTCATGGCTGAAAGAACATGCTGTAGCTGAATACCTTCTTCAGGCAGAGCAAAAGGTTATAGCTTCTAGAGTTTTTAATCTCTCAGTGTTTTAAATCTCTTTTTGTAATGCTTTTTATAAGTTCACTTCCATTGTCCAAATGACACATATGGAGTTGTTCATTCTTGCCAACAGGGCACCTTTAGTGATAACTTTGTCTATATTTGTGAGCTAGATTGTGGCATTTAGCCACAACCTACATTGAGGGGTGGAGTGGAGTTGCATGTCCCCGAGGTGGAGTGGAGTTGCATGTCCCCAATCTGCACAGCTAACCAGCCAATTCTGTTGATTGGCATGTAGGCATCAAAGCCATAGATCTGCTTACCATCTACCTGCTTTCCATCAATTTGCTTCTGGTGGAAACATCTGAGTAGCAGCATCTGCACTGTCCCAAGCAGGCCTGCTGACAGAGGAAGGGGGCAAAAGGGGCAGCTACCCTGAGGCTTGGTGATTGAAGGACTCAGGCTACTGCGGCAGTGGCAATGCCCAGAGTTCTGGCCCTTTAAAGTGCTACAGGAAAGCATGTGGTATGCTCTGGGCAGTGCTGAGGGAGTTGGGGAGGTTGCACCACAGACTGGACAGCGCTGAGGGATTCCCCTACACTTGGCATTCCCCTTCTGTCGAGGCACCACTCCTTCTGGGAATGTGGAACTGCCCCTCCCCACCACCTCCCAACCTTGCCCAGGGGCCTGGCAAGGCTTTTGGCTCCCCTGGTTCCAGGCACAGGGAGTGCAATTCTGGTCGCACAGAAAAGCGGGGGAGCTCTTGCAGCCTCTCTTCTGTTGTGCAATTGAATAAGGGAAGGACCCCAATTTAGCCTTATATCATATATTGGCATCACATAACATAGATGACTCTTGTTCCTGTGTCTTCCAGCACATCTTGAAAACCACAGTGTTACTTCAGATTGCATAGAGTAACTAAAGAAAGAGAAACGCAGTCCAGCACAGCCAGCTTTTAAGAAATACATCTCTGCCATAAAATAATTAAAAAGTTTCCAAAGCATAATTTCTAAACATAATTTGCAAAAGTTTTTATGTAGAATATTGCATGTTGAATAGCTGTAGCAGTCATGCTACATTCTAAGAAAATGTACATTCCACAATGCAGAAAGGTATTTACCTTAGAGCTCTCTCTCTCTCTCTCTTTTTTTTTTAAAGCAACTCTATTCAAACATGGCAGCTGCTGCTGTTCCCTGGTATTGTGGCTTGAGATCTACATTGCAATGATCATGCGGTTTGCTATTTTGGGTCTGTGAAACATGGCCTTTAGTTTCAATGAAATTGCAAGTCCTGAAGGAGCATAACATGCATACTGGCCATGGCCCCACCTCTTACTGTTTAATAAACCTTCTTCTTTCTCACATAGGACTGGACCGGATCCCTGGGTAGCAGAGGAGCAGAGAAATTTGTGAGTGAAGGCCAACGTAACTGCACCATAAAGCCAAGAGATGCTCCAAATACGAGAACTAAGAGGACATATTAGTGCTTCACTAAAAATGATATTTGCATATATGAGTCATACAAATTAATTTTACTCCCAATTTGGTTGAGACAGGCATTAATTAGGGTGTTGGGTAATTTAACTATAAGGGTCATGCTAAAAAAACTTTATAAGGCATAATTTAAACTGTTCTAATAACAACAGACTGAAGACAGCAGTTAATACTTTGTTCTGGATCTGCACGGCTCCATGAAGCCTGCACACATACCTAGATCTTTGGGTATGATCCTTCTCAAATCAGGAGATAAGAGTCCCTAGGGCTTTTCTGTCCTGCAGATCTCTCTCTTCTTGGATCCTCAACTCACTGAGCCTTGGCATGATTCAGTCTGTCTCTACTGATTTGGAACCTCCAAACCAGTACCTGATGCAGGCCCTAGATTTCCATTTTCCCCATTAGGCCCTTTCCTTCTTCCAGCAGGGGGAAACTTGTTCTACAGACCAAACTTCAGATTTGCCTCTGCTTTCCCAGGATGGATTCTAGGAGCACCCACTCTGACTCCTGTTCTCATGCAAGATTTCTGTCCTTTCCCTCCAGTATTTCCCCAACTACCCAAAGCAATCTGTTTGGTTGATGGAAAAGTTACTCAGGTGCCCATGAAAGTGTCCTGTGCTGAGATCAATGCTGCAACAGCTCAGCCCTGTTGGAAAGACAGCAATGACTCTCAGGGTTCATTACAATAATTACTATTAGCTGATTCCCATGCACACAGGGGCAAATGATCATTTTGCGGGGCCTAGGGCAGCCCAATTTCGCTGGGCCCCCCCTTAGCCATGGCACATGCGCGGTGGCGCCACAGCGCATGCGCGGGGCTTCTTGAAGTGCGGAGCCTGGGGCGGCCGCCCCGCTCACCCTGCCCTATATCTGCCCCTGCATGCACAGGTTGAGACACTGGTGTGATTTGAATCACCACTCATCTTCTAGTGAGCATCAGATACCATTTTTGTTGTGTGAGTGTTCAGTTTTACCCATAAGCAGAAGTTATGCAAAATTAATTTAGCATAGCAAATGTCCATTCATGAGAGCATGTAAAAATGTGGCTTGTTCAAGAAAAATGCATACAGATTGTGGAAAAGTGGATTGTTATGACTTCTGAACCAGCATATTTATATCTCTGATTGTTTTCTTCAGTATTTGGTATATAATATTTGATGAATTGTAGATCAACTCTAATACGTGTAACATACTAACGACTTACTCTTTCCATAGATTTGTTTATTGTCGCTTTTACAATAGAAGACTGTTTGTTTCAACTGCTGTAATCAGTTTGGAGAAATAGTGCTGGGAGGTAGATTATATGACTTACAAGAGGTCCCTTCTAACCGGAATCATTCTCTATTAAGAACATTCTTGCAAACCAAGAGAAACTAAGAGAGAACTACTTGAGAATGCATCGCTCTACAAATCACATTAAGAAATGTGAGCAAGTGCACATGTTGTAAATGATGAATCCAACTGAGCTGGTATTTCTGCCACTTATTTGTAAGTTGCATTCACCCAGAAAAGTTGTATGGAAGATCATTATGTTCTATCATGTAACCAACTTAAAAAAGAAACATTAAAGAGAGAAAACAATAGATTCCAAATACTTTACAATAAACGTCTTGTATATATCGCCAAAAGGGCACAATAGAGAGAGCTAGAATCCATCACAGATAAAACATTCAAAAAAGAAGATTCAAAGTAGTTATTAATGTACAGAACCTAATATTGTTTAAATTTCATTAATTTAAATAAGTTACATATAATTAGCAGCTCTTCCAAAAATATAATAGACCAAAATAGATCTGTTTGGTTCCTGGTGCAACCTCAAAGCTACAACCAGCTGCAGGACACTCTGGGTACGTCTAAACTACATGCCTCTGTCGACGGAGGCATGTAGATTAGACAGATCGGCAGAGGGAAATGAAGCCGCGATTAAAATAATCGCGGCTTCATTTAAATTTAAATGGCTGCCCCACTCTGCCGATCAGCTGTTTGTCAGCAGATCGGGGCAGTCTGGACGCGCCGCATCGACAAAGAAGCCTTTCTTGATCGGCACAGGTATGCCTCGTGAAACGCGCGCCCATACTGCCCCGATCTGCCGACAAACAGCTGATCGGCAGAGCGGGGCAGCCATTTAAATTTAAATGAAGCCGCGATTATTTTAATCACGGCTTCATTTCCCTCTGCCGATCTGTCTAATCTACATGCCTCCGTCGACGGAGGCATGTAGTCTAGACACACCCTCTTAGGGCTCTGCTTGCAAGACCTCTCATTCTTACCCCTGACATGCCCACTCTCAGAGGGGTGAACAGGAAAGATGGATGTAACATTTCACTATGTCCATTCAAAACCTGCCAGGGATTCCCTTACACTGGCAGAATCCTCTGGCATCTGCCTGAAACAGTTTAGACTGGGAACTGGCCCACCATGTTACTGCAACAACGTGCCTCTTATATGTAGGTTTCTTTAGGAATATCTTCCACTTCAAAACACACATTGCAAATAAACTAAAACATTCAAAACAAGCAGCTCTGTTGGCCAGGAAATACTATAAGGTAAAAAGAAATGACATCCACCTCTAGACATATGTATAGTGAAAACTTGTTAACAGTAATAAGAGTGTCCATACCAGCATTAAGCCAAGAATAAACAGAAAGTAAGCAGAAAATTTAATATTCAGCTAATTCTTTTATCTGATGAGCAACTAGACCAGTGTTTCCCAATTTTATTTAGCCATGGAACTCTTTTAAACTCAAAAGAAATTTTTGTGGAACCCCTATAGCAGTCTTATATATGGAGCTGAAAAAGTAGACCACAAATAAGTAAGGATAATAATAAACAAATGTTAAACAAGGTCATGAGATCAACACAAATGAAAACTGGTTTCAATAAAATTCATAAATGCTTAATATTTATTATTAAATATTATTATTTTATTATTTTAATAACAACATGTTATTGTAATGGAATTTTCTCGCGGAATCCTTATTTTCACTTTGCGGAACCCCAGGGTTCCCCGGAACACCATTTGGGAAACACTGAACTAGACAATGGAACCGCTGCCAAAGGGAACTGTGGAATCACCATTACTGAAGATATCCAAGGCTAGACTTGAAGATTAACTGCCAGGATTACTCTTGGTACAATGCAAACTGTCCTGCACTGGTACAAGGGGGAGGGACTGGATAAACTACAAAGTTCCATAGCAGCTCTGATTCTTCATAATAAAAGCCCTACAAACTGATGGCATCTGCCTTGATTGGGATGGCAGTAGCAAAACTGTTTCTCATATGGGATAATAAAAAGCTAAGCAGTACAGCTCCAGGCAAGCATGAGCTAATTCTACCAAAACCAGAGCAGAACAATGTATTTTAAATTTTTATTTAGCACTGACGATGGAAACTGCTCTAAGTGCTAAATATGATTGTTCCTTAACATGCAGAACAGTGGTTAATACTGTCATACAGAAGCCCCTCAGATGAAAAGTAAAAGAGGAACAGTAAGTAAACAGAACAGTAGTTAAACATAAAATAAAAGAACAATATCCCATCCCCACTTCAGAGTGAAAATTCCGCAGAAAAATGTCTCTCTCCTGTGTCCTCAGATAAGTGTGTTGTAGATCTATCACCAAGGGCCAGATAAAGGGCAAGATGTCAAGGGCTGGCTTAGCAAAGATGGTTTCTGAAGGTCATCTCTGCATTCTCCTGATTTGGGGACTGCTGATAGCAGAATCTGATCCTTCAAATCTTTGCAACCATTTAAATTACAAGCGGGGCAGGGCAAAGTCAGAGCTGGGAACCCACCCAAAGTAAAGATGACTCAGTGGCATCCCTTAGATTTGCAGCAGCAGTAGTAGTGGTGCTTGTAGAGTTATCTGCTGATCACATCACCCAAAGATCCTCCGTTAAATGGAGACAACTTTTCAGTTCATCTGTTTCTGTACTGCTAATACAAAACCCTCATCTGAGTCCTCAAACAGACTAGCGTTCTGAGAGTCCATCACCAAATGATTCTCTGAGGTGCTTACAAATTCTGTAACTGTTCCAGGAGTATAGAAATTCTGGGAGTTACTGCCCAGTGTAGTCTCAGTTTAGCTAAATTCTATATGCCTCTTCCCCGATTTCCATCTGGCAAAGGATTCTCTGTAATTCCAAGTGACCCTTTCCCCTCTACAAATTTCAGAGTGCAATCTGGAAATAGTCTGACATCAGAGTTATGAATGTTCAAGTTTCTGTGCATTTTGGTCTAATTTAAAGGGTTTTTTTTTGTCTTTTACTGCTACATAAAGCTGCTGACTCTCTCTCTGAGGGTATGTCTACACTACCCCCCTAGTTCGAAGTAGGGGGGGTAATGTAGTCATACGGAGTTGCAAATGAAGCCCGGGTTTTGAATTTCCCGGGCTTCATTTGCATAAAGCTGGCCGGCGCCATTTTTAAATGCCAGCTAGTTCGGACCGACCCCGTGCCATGCGGCATGGACTAGCTAATTAGGCCAGGATGTGGCCTGCTGGGGATGGGGGGGACCACGAGCCACGGGGAGGGAGAGGATGCAGCCTGGTGAGGTGGGGTGGAAGCCGGGGGACAGAGATGGCGGGGGTAGCCTGCCGGGGGGGGGGACCACGAGGGGGCTGACTTTCTGGGGGTGCCAGGGTGGCCATGAGCCGCGGGGGTGCCAGGCTGCTAGGAGCTATGGGGGGCTGACCTGCTGGGGAGGAAGCCAGGAGGCACAGGCGGGGAGAGGGGGCCGGATGGCCATGAGTCACGGGGATGCTGGACTGCCGGGAGCTGCGGGGGAGCCGGGATGCGGCCTGGCATTAGGCAGCTGGATCGGCCGTTCGTCCGCTCCCCCAGGTACTTGCTACACGCACATCTGCAGGGGCGGGGGGAAGCATCTGAGGAACGATCCGACTTAAAGCACCAGTTTCTTTTCTTTTTTTTTTTTTTTTGCTTTTAACAAGTTTTTCCCAGCTCGGAAATTTTCTGGTTTCTAAAGTTTTCCAGCTAGTTAAGTGCCGGATAGCACAGGTTTTACTGTACTAGAATGAGCTTTAGAATGTACTTTAATTTGGATAGGCCACTGTGAAGTTAGCACACCTAATAAGATTGTTAATGATGGCAAATGGCCAGAGCCTTTGCTTTACATCTCACCCAAAATATACCTGCTCAGAATACACTGTCTAGAATAGGGGGGAAAGGATTACTAACCTTTCCATAACTGTTGTTCTTCAAGATGTGTTGCACACGTCCATTCTGTTGTAGATGTGTGGTTGCCCCAAGTACAGCCACTGGATGATGTACAGCCCTCAATGATATCCATCAAGTTAGCTCTTTGTGTCATGCGCAGATAGGCCAAGTATAAAGAGCACTGCCGACCCTGTGCCCCCTCAGTTCCTTCTTTCTGGTCCACTCCAAAGAGGGGTAGGAGGTCGGCTCCTACAATATCTGCCCTCATGAGGCAGGCCAACGACTGAAGCCAGGAGCTTCAGTGTATCACTATAGTTGAGGCCATAGCTCTACCTGGCAAATCCGCCACATCCAAGGCCACTTGTTGGGATGCTCTCGTCACAGATCTCTACTAGAAATGCAAACTCCCATCTGAACTACTAGGCTGCATCTAGATTGGTATGATTTTCCGGAAACGCTTTTAACGGAAAAGTTTTCTGTTAAAAGCATTTTCGGAACAGAGTGTCTAGATTGGCACGGACGCTTTTCCGCAAAAGCACTTTTTGCGGAAAAGCATCCATGCCAATCTAGACGCGCTTTTCCGCAAAAAAGCCCCGATCACCATTTTCGCGATCGGGGCTCTTTTGCGCAAAACAAATCTGAGCTGTCTACACTGGCCCTTTTGCGCAAAAAGGACTTTTGCCCGAACGGGAGCAGAATAGTATTTCCGCAAGAAGCACTGAATTCTTACAGTAGGAAGTCAGTGCTTTTGCAGAAATTCAAGTGGCCAGTGTAGACAGCTGGCAAGTTTTTCCTGAAAAGCGGCTGATTTTCCGGAAAAACTGGCCAGTCTAGACACAGCCCTAGGGTACAAATTCCTTTAATTTTAACACAGACTCCCAAGTATTAAAATCATATCTGCTCACAAGAACTTTTAATGCCATTGCCTCATCAGGAGATGAGGAGAAGGAAGACTGCACCGGTGGGGAGCACGATTCCTCGCCTTTGGCACCAGATGGGTCTTGTGGTTTCAGTTCTTGATAGTTGATGCCAGCCTTGGCACTGGAGCTGGGATCCAGCTCTGATTGGAATGGTGGTAGAGCTCTAGCCTCAGAAGCCATCGAGTATGATCAGCTGAATTGGGGCAAAAGCCCAAGAGTTCCAGAAGGGCTACTGAGCTGCCATCTGTCACTCTCCAGAGGGCTGTGCCGTTGGTGGGAGGCCTTGGTTCAGGTTCACTACAGGATAGTGCTGACTCATGCTGTGGCTGGCTCCTATGCAAGGGTCCGACTCTGAGGACTCCCTATTCAGAGACCAGGGAGAATCAGCATCCACTGGTGTCAGTGATCAGTGCCAAGCTGGAGGAGATCAGGGCTGGATCATTGCATGCATGCCTTTGGAAGGTACCAGAGTTACAGTGCTATGATAGCTTGAGCCTTCCTTCCCAGCAGTGCCAATGTCGTCAGCTCTTGAATAGCCAGGGACGCCAGCACTTATACTGAGAGTAGGTCTTCCACTGTGGCAAACATCTGTGGTGTGGACAGTACCATCAAACACTAGTACCATGGTGACCTTCCTGTGTTGGTGTCACACTGCTAATCTCTTCATGCCCTGCTAACCTCCGGGCTGGGGAATGTCCCCTGTCTGTCATCTTCTGCTCTCTTCTCAGCACTGGAGATGATGAATGATGCAGAGGTTCTCTAACAGCAATAGGAGCCCTTCTCCTGTGCACCAGTGATGAATGGAGCCAAGGACCCTGAACAGTGACAGGGCACACCTTACTGATGCTGAGTTATTGAGTGCCAGATCCAAATGCTCCAGCTATGAGGGAAGTCTTAGTGCTGTCTCCATCAAGATGGATTTCAGTCTAGCAAACCAATGCCTTCTGGTGTGGAGCTTGAAGTGCCTGCAGATCCTGTAGTGCTCCCCACGATACTTAAGGAAGCTTGAATGGGGGTTGTTCAGAGGCACAGACTTGTGACAGAAGATCCAAGGATTGAGACCTACTGTCTGAAGCACGCCCTGATGCTGGAGATGGAGAATAAACTCTGCTAATTGGAGAACGGCTAATATCTAATAAAACGTTAACTATGTAAAACGACTATATACAATAACACAGAAAAAGACCACTGAGAGAAGTACCTGCAAAGCAAGGATTAAGTAGTTTCAGCGACCGTCATGAGCAGTAAGAAGGAAGTGAGGGGGTATGGCTTGGCAGTGTCCTTTATATTGGTGTCATGAGCGCATGACACCAGAGAATTCTGGAGCCAACTCAATGGCTATCACCAAGGAGAAAATTTTGGCAGCTGTGCTTGAGGTGAGCACACATTTATATTGTAATGGACATGTGTAAGCCCTCAAAAAAGAATGGTGGTGTGCTATATACTACTCTATATATGCACTGTTCAGAAACCAACCATCCAGCAAAATGAAAAGCAGACATCATGATCTTATTTCCTTAAATCAAAATACATCAAGCTGATCTTCTGTTTCATGGAATTTGTTGGATGAATATTTCTTTCATGTAGTTGTTCTTAGGAATGTGCTCTTTAAAATTAGCTATGCTTAAATTAGCAACATTTACTGTTAATATTCCTGTGTGAACAACTAGAGCAGTTTTAATCAGAAGCCTTATTAATATGCTAAAAAATGATTTATTTTTATTTCAATCTGGAGGGTTTTTTTCTAGGCTTGCATATCAGGATTCTCTAAGTGAAAATGAAATTATGTGATGGCCCTTAAAGAAAACATATATTGTTTTCATGAAATGGAGTAGACTTTTTGTAGTACCTCCCCACTTTACACATTGTACAGTTGTCCAGCAAGAGTTTCATTAAACTGGGATTTTACCTGTACATAATTTAACAATTTGGAATTACGATGAGATATAGTCTGACTTCCCTACTAAAGGTAATGGCCATTGAACTAAGAACTAGAAATGTGGACTTCAGAGCAGGATAAGAGGACATACTCAAAAACAGCACACACAAAAATGTAACTCACATGATAGCCTAGGTGATTTATCTCACTCTCCAGTTCTATTTTAGGGTGAACAACCACCATACAACTTTCCTGCTTTCTATGGCTGTGGGACATCTCACCTGTTTATATTTACTCCTCCTCTTCCTCCATTTCAGGCAGGTATCAACCACACTTAACAAGATCAAAGCTGGGCCTGAGATTTTCCCTTTCATTATCCATTTCATCTCTTTGCTGTTATTAGCATATAACAACACCACATCCTCAGACTCCCCTCACCTGCTTCTCTGGGAATCCCCCTTCTGGTGGGAGGAACATCCTGACATTCCACTCCATTCGTAGGAACACAGGAGTAAATCTGATACATAAACAATGGTTTGAGGGCCCAGTCCCGTGAAGGGCTAAGAACTTTCTCCATGAGCCAGTAAAGCACATAGGTGCATTTAGGTTTCTTGCCTAACTATTTTCCACATTTTCAGGGTCCCCTGGAAATAGTGGTACTCTGAGCGAAACCACCAAAGCAATCTATTACAGTCATGCATAGGCTAGATTCTCTCACAGGGTGGGTCTAGACTGTGAGGCTCTATTGGAAAAAGATACACAAAATGCACTCTCATTTTGTGTATCTTTTTTCAATACTTTTGTCAGAAGAGCCTTTTCCAAAATTTGTTCTGTCTCGACTGGGCCAAATTTAGGGAAAAAAACCTCTTTTAAAAGCCCCCTTCTTCCTCACGGAACGAGAAATATGGGGGCTTCCGAAAGAGCACGTTTGCTCTTCCACAAAAAAAAGCAGAAGAGCAAACACATTCCCTGGATGCGGTGGAGTTTTTTCAGGATACCAAACCCACCTCCACCTGCATTCTAGCCATACCCTCATATACACATCCAGCAAGGGCAACAGCGGGCCCACAGCTACTGCAGGCCCTGGGACAAGGTGTGCGTGTGGGTCTGGTCCCTATCCTCTCTGCATGGCTTATACCAGGGACCTAGGGCTTCCCTCCCCTCACCTCATGTGCTTCTGCTAAGGATCTGGGGCATGAGGCTCAACTGCCCCCACACACAACTTCTACCTGGGCCCAGGGGCTTTCCTTCAGCCAGAGTGCAGCTGAAGAGACTGAGGACTCCTCTCCATCCCCAGCTTGGCAGAAGGGAGCTCTGACTAGTAGCCTGTTGCTGGCTGAGAGAAGCACGTGGTGGTGGAGGGGGGCGGTCAGGAAGAAGGCAGCTCTGTTGCTGCTGGCAGCAGAGAGTAGCTAGGGTGGGGCAGGCGTAGAGGAACCAAGCAGGGTACTGCAGAAGTAATAGGCCCATACTTAGGCAGACAAGTACACACAGCTACATAGGTGCCTCAAATTTTCAGGTGCCCTACACCTCTGTATCAGAGGGGTAGCCGTGTTAGTCTGAATCTGCAAAAGCGACGAGGAGTCCTGTGGCACCTTATAGACTAACTGAAGTGTAGGAGCATAAGCTTTCGTGGGCAAAGACCCACTTCGTCAGATGCATCTGACGAAGTGGGTCTTTGCCCACGAAAGCTTATGCTCCTACACTTCAGTTAGTCTATAAGGTGCCACAGGACTCCTCGTCGCTTCTACACCTCTGTGTATGTCATATATGCCTAGGGACAGCCCTGACCCGGACCCCAAAGTACAAGGCAATGTACAAATACAATTAGTATGTTATAAATCCTTATAAGAAACTGTTGCAGGGTCTTAGGGTTTTAGAAATGTGTTAGCACTAGGTCAACTGAAAGATCCAACAGGAAGAAGTATGTGAGAGAATAAATATTTTATATATTTTTATATATTAAAAATATTTTGCCAAATGGTAAATAAGAAACATCTAGAAAGATAAAATATGCCATGAGTAATGATATTAACTGCTAGTGTGGCAAATGCGAAAAGAAAATAAATATACTAACGTTCAAATACCCTAGTCACTCTGTCATACAAAGGAAAAAGAGAAGGGTAATAAGTACCAAAAGGAAACTCATACATTCTCAAACCTATAGCCTTTATTCGGGATTTCAGTGGGTCTCAAGCATTTGCTTGAATGCTGGCCCAGAGCAGACTGCTATCCTGAATGAAGAACCAGGTTAATAATATAATTTAAATGCATTTTGAGCCCATGAGCCAAAACTTATTTCTTGCCAAGAAGAGACATTATTAAGACCAGATAGTTTGAATTCTAGTAAAGAGTAAAATAAAAAAGTAAAGATTGAGCATTTGTTATTTTTGTAAAAGTAAAGTACCCCTCAAAAAACATTGGCAATGGTCTATGCTTAAGCAAAGATTAAGAGAAACTACTTACATTTTTTTAAAACTGGAAAATGGAAACTTTAACCATCTTTGGTGGACAAGCACTTCTAAAAGTCAGTTCTGTATTTTTTTCTTTTTTAAAAATATGTATACTGGCTTACATTTCCTAGTCTTATCATTACTGCTTTGTTGCAAGTATCATTATGTATTTGTAACTCTGGGTGGGCTAGAGTTCACTTTGTTGTCCTTATCCAGTGTCACCCCCTCCCCCGCCCCCACCAACTCCATAAAAAAGTATCTGGAGGTATAGGTAAACTTCTCATTTTGCTGGAGTTGGTGGTGCTTAACTCCCCGCAGTTCCCCACCACCATTCAACCCTTTTCCCCATACTTCCACCCCATTCCACCTCTTCCTACCCTTCCCACCCCTGCTCCACTCTGGCCCTGCCTCTTCCCCACCTCCCATTAGTCAGTTTTAGTCTTTGGCCAGGCATACACTAGGAGGCAACGTCAAACTAAGGTATGCAACTCCAGCTACGTGACTAGCATGGATGGAGTCAATGTACCTTTGTTCAACTTACTGCAGTGTCTCTACTGTGGGGAGTTGATGGGAGAAACTCTCCTGTTGACTCCCCTACTCCTTGTGACTTGGAGTACCAGAGTTGACAGAAGCGAGTCAGTGGGCGTGGTCGATTTACTGTGTCCTGACTAGACCTGCTAAATTGACCCCTGGAAGTGTAGACAAGGCTTCAGTTTCTGGTCAGTTCTGAGTCTTGATGTCCATGAACTAGCCAAATGCAGCAGTGCTGAAGGCTGCAGGTGAGGCACAGATGCCCTCCTGCTATAAGAGCGTGGGGCAATAAATGAGCAGAATGTGGTGGGGGGAAATGGGTGTGTCTGATGTGGCTGGGGTTTAAGCATGTGCCTCGTGGTGCTAATGAGCAGTTAGTTCCATGCTAGGCAGGGGCGAGCTGATGGCTGTACAGCAGCTTTCTAGTGAAGTCAGGATCAGATTCCTCTGCTCTCCCCCTTGTGTGCAGCACTTTCTGTCTTGGTTTATTGCACCTGGCACTCTGCGCCTGCCCTGAGCCCAGTCCTCAGTTTGTTCGAAATCTGCTGAGCCCACTAGGGCAGAGTTGTGAGGAGGGTGTGTTTGGGAGAGGCCGTGATTGTTATATGGGTGGGGCAGTTATGGGATTTGGAAGAGGGGGGCTTATGCTCCCCATGGCTAGTGCGATGCCCTACGGTTCTCTCCACTCAGCAACCAAACTTTTGCTTAAACCATCAGGCTCTCTCCTGAAGGCAGCCATATTAGTGGGGCAATTCCAGTGTCATTCTATGGGGGATAGACAATGCATCTTATGGCATGTCCTGGGTAATCCTGTTCACTCCCCTGCTGAGCCACCTCTCTGGCTGGATTGGCTGAAGCCCCTCCAGTCAGGTTTTCTGGGCCTGGGGCTCAATGCAGCTGTGGGGCTTAACCCCTTCCTGCCCATGCTGTAGCCCGGGGACAGGAGGCAACTGGGTTATGTCAGTGGCCAGCAGTAGCTTGGATGTGTTAGCTGCCTTTCTACACTGTGTGGGCAGAAAGGGACAAGCTGCTTCTAGCCATAGGGGAGCAGGGTGGGGGGAGGAAAGAGATTTAAGGGTGATGCTTACCAGGTCACCGGTTAACTGTTTATCTGTTCACATTCCTTTTAGGGACAACAGCCTGCTTTCTGCTCCTGGGCTCAGCTTCTTCCAGCTCACACAGGACACATGGCCCTTTGTAAAGCAGGTGCCCTGACTGCTTGCCCTCATGGAGTTTTACCCTAGCAATAGGGAACCTATTGGAACAGACCCCAAACTACCACACCCAATTGCAGAAGCTTTCTGGGTGTGGAGTGCTAAATCTGCTTAGCAACAATGACCCAGACAAAACTCACTCCTACCTCCCCCAATGGGTCTCTTTAAGGGTCTCTTCCTATTAGGCACATGTATTCAACTGACATTATCTCTACCATTTAAAGGTCATAATAAAGAAGTGACAATTGCATGCTGCCTCTATCCAGTACACATTCTTGATTTTTTTCTGCCTCTCAGATAGGGTATGTTCACAATAACACAATACACCTGTCTTCTCGTATCAGCGGCTGAGTGCAGTTTTTGCTGCTCTTTTTACCTTTTTGACATTGAGCTGCAAATGTCAGTGAGTCTTTGCCATAGTGGCTGATGATTCTGTTGCTGAGTATTTAGTGCTGCCAAGAATTCAAATATAAAATCTACGGAGTCACAGATGTATCATCCACACACTTTTTTTTCCTTACAATTTCCCACCATTGCTTCCACCAGAGGCAGCAAATGTAAGATTTTCAGTTTTAGTATAGAAAGGCTGCCAGGGGCTGTAGGCTTTTAATCAAAAAGGCATCTAAATCTCCTTAATTAAAAATCTACAGCCAGTGTTAGATAGTGTGGTCTTTAAAATTGCTGGAGGCAATCAATTTTTGTCCCCTTCCACCAGTGAAGATCCACTGATGTTAGGAATGAGGGGAAAGGTTAATTTCAAAGTCTAGGAAAGATTTATCTATAGAAGTTATGTATTTTGATTTATCTTGGATGATGATGATGATAAATAAGATGAATATACTTCTGCCAAGAAATGATTAAAACACCCCTCCATTCTGGCTTACTGTACTTTCCCCTCTGTGCTACTGCTGACTACAAGTAAGCTGGATCACCTTACTCTTTAATTGACGCTGTGGCACAGGTATGTGAATGAGAGAAGAAAATACTATCTTATTGTCACCATTCCAAAACTGCTGGGAATGGCTAATTATATCTGAAGAAGTGGGTTGTGCCCACGAAAGCTCATGATACTATCTACATGTTTTATTAGTCTTTAAGGTGCTACTAGTCTATTTGTTGTTTTTTACGTTTTTCCTGTTGCCGAGTAACTCGGCTATCCCTCTGATGTAATTATATCTGATCATAGTTCTAGTATTAAAATTATTAGGACTGCAGTTGATGAGAACTGAATTAATCCAAATGCATATAACTTCCCTCATTTATCCATGCAATGAAACAATGCCCTTTCTCTCTTCCCTGTTTTCAATATATTTTTCTCTCTAAAGTTATCTAAACTCTAGAGCTACGTCTACATTGGCATGATCTTGCGCAAATACTCTTGCGCAAATACAGAGTTCTTGCGTTAAAGTATTTGCGCAAGAGAGCGTCTACACTGGCATGTGCCTTTGTGCAAGAGATGTGCTTTTGCACAAGAGCATCCGTGCCAGTGTAGACGCTCTCTTGCGCAAGAAATTCTTGTTGCCTGTCTACACTGGCCTCTTGTGCAAGAACAGTTGTGCAAGAGGGCTTATTCCTGAGTGGGAGCATCATAGTTCTTGCGCAAGAAGCACTGATTTCACACATTAGAACATCAGTGTTCTTGCGCAAGAACTCCCCGCCAGTGTAGACAGGCAGCATGTTTTTGCGCAAAAGTGGCCACTTTGGCGCAAGATCGCGCCAATGTAGACGCAGCCTAGCTCTTTTGATATGCAGTTGCTGATGGGAACCTTTTGTCGCTGGTCAGCTATAAAAATGCAAGATGTTATTTGGTCGCACCGTGATAACAATCAGGTTAGGGATCTCCATAATGACTCACTATTCAGTCCTTCAGAAAATTTCACTGCGTGCTCACAGGACAGGCTCGACTGTCATTTGTTTGTGTTTTTGTTTAAGTAAGCCTCTTGAATATAGCATGTTTTGTTTCCTGTGTCTAGATATAAATGGAGATAATGACTCCATCATTTATATATCAAACTCAGATGTCAGAATGGAAAGGATGGCTCTGCACTGATAAAAGCATTAGCAAAGATCACAGGATAAAGGTTACCCCAAAAATGTAGCACATTTCAAACTGCTAAGGAAATGCCTCAACCTGACCAGCACAAGAACCTTGCAGGATATATTCTTCCGACCAGTCCCATTTAGCAGATATACAGCTTCTTCAGTTTGCCGCCATCTTGTGCCTTTACAGAATCACTTTCTGCACAGTAATTCTGAGATAAACCACCATTAAGAGTACGTGAAGCAAATCTTCCCAAAAAAGGGACAATTAACTCTCTCTTGCATCCCCAAATCTGGCACATTTGTTTCATGCCACTTGTTTTGTTTGTCATTTCCCCCTTCCGCCTTGTTCTTTTAAGCACTGTCATATTTTTTCCTTGTTCATAAGAAATGTACTGTAGTTGGAATATATATAACATCTTGAAATGCATGAGTGCAGTATGAAGTCACATTTGTACAGTTGTTTGAAATGTATACCACTGGTTGAGAAATATGTTCTGAAAATAGTTGCTGTTAATAGGTTAGCATTTATATACCACATTGTACTTCCAAAGATCTGTATTACAAATAATAGATTGTGCTATAGGATTGCACATTAATTAATGTTGGCAATGATTACCACCCTATATGTATTAATGGTAACCACGTAACTGACATTTTGAATTGCATTGTGGGACAAATTCATGCAATGGATACAGGGTGGTGTCATATGCCCTCTTCTAGTTCAACAAAGGCAGGTGCTCAGAGGACATAGTCACGCCAAAGTGAGATAAGCAGTACCACAGCCTTTCTGTTTGGGAGAAAACAGCCTTAAAATCTTGCTGGGTTCCACAGGAGTACAGTAGTGTGGGCTACCATTGGAGGTCCAGAAAATAGAATGGTAGCTAGCCTATCAGGCTACATTTAGACAGTGGGGCTATTTCGGAATACCGGAAGTATCCCAAGATAGCAATTCTGTGTCTTTAAACACACCTGTTTTTTCAAAATATATTTAGAAATAACAGGCACGCTATTCCAGCATCCCTGTAGCCCTCATTCCATGAGGGTCAAGGGATTTGTCGAAATAAGCTATTCGAAATGACCTTGAAATAAGCTACACAATTTGCATAATGCAAATTGCGTAGCTTATTTCCAGATAAGGCTGCTGTGTGGACGCACCTTCACTATCCCCTCCTGTACTGGCCCCACCCTCTTTGTAGGATACCACGGAGGAGCTGACAGTTGATTCGGGACCTGCTAAGAGGAGTAGTGGTTGAATGCACTGATTTACTGACACTGGGGCTTGCTCTGGGTGATCCATGTGGGGATGAAATAGAGCT
Organism: Pelodiscus sinensis; assembly: GCF_049634645.1. Classification (NCBI taxonomy): domain Eukaryota; kingdom Metazoa; phylum Chordata; order Testudines; family Trionychidae; genus Pelodiscus; species Pelodiscus sinensis. Next base: position 183,110,436 of record NC_134712.1, on the reverse strand, counting down.
TTCTGACCTTTCTAAGGCTGCATACAGTAACCCCCTCCCTTCTGCAAAGAGGAAGCACTCACATTGTGCGTTGAGCTGTGAGAAATAGAGTTCACAGAGACTTTTACATCAAACTTTTATTTTAGAGTAAATGGCTTTAAAAGTAAATGCAAATTTTTGTGGAAGAAAAGTCCATTTTTGCTGAAAACGTTCAAGTTTTTGCTTTAAAAAAATCTATAGGTTTGAGTTTTAAATGGAAAATTTTCAGTTTATTGGCTTTGGTTTCCTAATTGGGTTGCCCAAATCCTTTTTTTCCCCCAGTGAAAACCTGAACTGTGTAATATAATTATTAATTAACATTTAAAAATAATTTGTCTAAATTTCAGAGGAATAATCATTTATCATTTCCTGACCAGGTCTATGTAATGCAGTTGACTCCAATCTTCTGTTGAAATTGGAAGTAAAGTATTTGAATAGGCATGCATGTTTTGATGTAGTGATACAATGATTCATTTCAGATTTGAATCAACTTTGCTGTGCAAACTACATAGTATAAATCATATGCCAGATGTCTGATTAGTTTAGCCTACCCATAACATTAGAAGAAAGAGCTATGGAGGTATAGTGAATACCTTGCATTTAGGTGAAACAAAAAACAGGACTATGTAGCACTTTAAAGACTAACAAGATGGTTTATTAGGTGATGAGCTTTTGTGGGCCAGACAACACGGCTACATTTCTATCACTATTGCACTTAGGTATTCACTATACAGAGAGGATGTTATGTACTGGCCTCTGTAATTCTGGGTTACAAAAAGAGAGAATCAAGCCACATATTTATAACAGGCATTTCTATTAACTTCTACTATCATGATTCTGTGGCAGGGTGAGAAGGAGAGAGGATTTGATGTGAATTCAGTGGGTGGCTGGATTCACATTTTCAATTTATATCCTAATCCTCAATTCTGGGCAAGAGTTGCATGGGGCATTTTTGGGAGAGCCAGTTCAGTAGTCCTCTCTTGCTATTGATCCTGGGCCAGCTGCCACTGCTACAGAGCAGAAATCTCTTCCTCTTGTCAAGTACAGATCTCTTTCTCTAGCCAACTGCTGTTGAAATGCACTTTCTACTACTGCCTTGTCAAATGATGCTTCCCAGTCTCATCTCACTTCTCAGGCAAAGAACCCTCTCTTCTGTCCTCCCAGTCTCTGCAGAGACCTTTAGACAGACAAATACATTGTACCTGGCCGTCCCAACCAATGTCACCTCTTACTATCCAAAGTCCACTCTCCTGGAAACCCTCTCCCTTCTCCCTCCAAGAGTCCCAAATCCTCTACTCTGGGCCTGTAGAACACCTGGTGAACTGCCCTGTTTCTGGAAGCAAAAATACTTCCCCACCCACATGCTAATAAGCTATTTGACACCCACACATCAGAGGGCATCCATCTTCCCCAAAGACATGACAGCTCTTAAAACCAATCCTTTGTCCTTCCAATGTGAAGACCTTTGGAGCCATCTTCTCCAAATAGAATATTGAACTGAGGAACCTAAGGCTATCTGCCTTTCACAGAGAATTTCTTGTGGAAGTATCTGTATTGATCACGGATCTTTCAACAGCATCACCTGCAGTTGCTGAGTGTCCTTTAATGGGTATAATACTTCCTACATGTCACCATGGCTGGTCTTCTCTATGTCTCTCAAGATGACTGCTTGCCTGCATTCGCCTCCACAGGTCTTGGCAACCCCTCACTACAGGTTAGCCAAATTACATGGGGTCACATCTCAATCTCCTAACTTCCTTGATCCCTCAGGAACTAACCACAAACTTCATGTCTCCTTCTTGGGATGGATTTTATTATCATACATGACTCAAGACCACACTGCAAATCCCTGAACTCTAGACCAGACCCCCCTGACTCTGCCTTCACTCCCTCTAGCCTCTTCAGTCTCTTCCTGGCTCAAGGTTCTTTGTTCCTGACACATCATGCTTCACTGGTTCTGGCTTGCTACATTCTCTCCTGGCCCTGCAGGCTTTACCACCTATGACTTTCTTGGCTCAGGGCAATAACCACCATTAAGGCCTCTCAAACTCAGCCATCACCACTCCCCCAAACCCTATCTGTGTCTACTATCCACAGCGGCTAACACACCCCTCTGATTAGGTCCAGCTATGGTGCATTTCTTCAGATACATGAAGACTTAGCTTATTTTTCTTAAATGACTCAGTGACCATGTGACAGGACCAAGAATCTTCAGACAAAGAAGAGCAACGAGTCCATATCACAGCAGAGTACTGGACCCTGTAAATCTGAATAGTGTGATAGAGTTACACACAGATACACACAGGCCTGTGAAAGTGCTAACACAGTGTACACATTTACTGAATGTATTCAGTACTTAAATGTGTATTGTGTGTGGGTTCCTGCAGCTACCTGTAACAGCAACCACTAGATTCAATGGTTACTGAGCCCTGTCATGTTAGTATGGTTACTCATTTTTGTAACCCAGCGTTATATGACTGGAGCAAGGGAAATAAATGTTCATTCTTTCTTCTTGGCACTCCTGTGCCACACTTTTATTACACTGCCAGTGTCACTACTTACAGTTGAAGAGTAACCCATGTACCTTGCTGCCTTTCCACATCATTCCCAGAGCACAGCCCTCATTTGAATTCTGGGATTGAAGTCTGAGATGGGTTCTCAAGAAAGTGCCAAGTTATGCAGACATGTATTTTTGTCAGGCATACTTACATAGCTAGTAAAAGCAAATGGTAGCAATCAGTATCTGATGGGGTAAACATTAATTTCTGAAGGACAGAAGCTTTTGGGAAAAGCTGCTAATGCGTATGCATGATAATTATTGATATGGGTTCTAAGGGCAAGGTCTTTGATTTGGAATTTGAATGTGTCTTTCTTTTACTGAAATTTCCATAGCTCTGGGGCTTTTCTGGTAAAGGAAGAGCAGCCTCGTGTGTCTCCAGAGATCATGTAAAAGAAAAATTGACTTCAATAGTATTTCCTCAAATAGACTTTCATCTCAGTGTGTCCTTTCTGACAGCAACCCTGTAGCCTCCAAGCCTTTATTTTTATCTGGTACCGATCAAAAGCAACATCAGTTATAGCTAACATGCAAAAAGTCATGCTTTGGGGGCACTGCTTCACATGACATGGCAGTGTAATAGGAGTGTGGTTCATTATATAATTGCCCATGTGAGTTTCCTCTTTGCTATTGGGATGTTGGAAATTGACCCAGGTCATCTACCATTCATTTCCAGCCTGCCGTCTTCTCCAGAATCTCAACTTACTTTTTAAATGAAAGGCTCTAGCTTGTATGGTTGCAAAACAAATTTTGAAAATGTGTCCCACCTGTAACAATGTTCAGTGTCTTCCTGAATTTGCAGACAGTCTGAAACATGTCAGTAATGAGATAAGTGAACTGCCCCATTCATCTCTCTGAAGGTATTCATCTGTCCCCAGTTAGGAGTATTTAAATATCAACATCATTAGCTATTTTACTGCTGATCATAACAGTCACGTAAGGAAAAGGATGAGAGTAATAGGAGCTGCACAATCTATTGCAAGTGACCGCTCATTTTGGTGCCACACGTGGTGAGTCTAGAGCAGGGGTGGGCAAAAAGGCCTCCGCGGGCTGGATCTGGCCCACCAAGTGGGTTGATCTGGCCTGCGGAGGCCCTGCCGTTTCCCCGCCTCCAGGCCAATTAGGACCTGGGGGTGGGGGAAACACACAAAGTTTCCTCCACCCTGCCAGGAGTACATAGCACTTTGAAGTGCCGTGCGCTCCTGGTAGGGTGGGAGGAGACGTCATGTGCTCCCTCACCCCCAAGCTCTGATTGGCCTGGGGGCGGGAGGAGTATGCAAAGTTTCCTCTGCTCTACCCCTGCCCTGCGAGGCGCGTGTGGCACTTCAAAGTGCTGCACGCTCCGTGCAGGGCGGGAGGAAGCTTTGCATGCTTCCTTCCCCCCAGGCCAATCAGAGCTTGGGGGTGGGGGAGCGCACCAAAGTTTCCTCCGCCCTGGTAGGAGCATGCGGCATGTTTCTCCTATTTTTCTGTTTAATCCCAGGACACTTTTTTCACATTTTCCCTGTTTTGCTTTCCCTGTGTTGTCTCTCATGAACTAAGCAACCTCTGTCACTCCCTCCTTTCAAATTCTGCTGTTGAATGTATTTTCAACAGTTACCGCTGCTATGTTCTCACACTGTCACTAATGCACACCAGCTTACAGCATACAGTACTGCTTCTCCCTGGTATGTTTTATCTGAGGCCAACTAGATTGTAAGCTTCTTGATGCAGATGCTCTGTGTTCTTTCTGGTTTGTAAAGTTCCTCCGTGCACACACCATTTCTGCTCAAATAATGCCTTGTGTTGTGACCACCATCTGTTCCTTTGGAACACATTAATGTAGCACCATGCTTGTTTAGCAGAAATTCTGATACTGACAACTAACAAGCTTTTCCCAAGAAGGACCAACCAATACTGTTCCCTTGGCATTCAGCTTGGGGGAGTTAATGACTGGGGCCAATCATCACTTTCATTTCTCTTACCTCATTATTAGGCAACTATAAAAGCGGCATGTTGAACTCAACCCTTGAAGACTATGTATTTACTCAAAAAATAAACAAACTAGGCTTTGACAATGATTCAGACATATGAATACTGTGGCATCAAAGCACAGTGGGTTCCAGAGACCAAATGTGATCAGAGACCAAATGTGATCAGAGACCAAAAATGGTCATAGGGAAAACACCCTTTTTATTCCTCACTATTTACCTGTTATGAACTGCAAGAGGCACAGCTTTACTACATTAACAGCATCCACTGTGTTGAGGCTGCCTGACACAGCAAGGAGAAAATAGCTTGCATGGAATGATAAATCAATAAACTAGACATACAAAATTAAAATAAAGGGGAAATCTAGCAGGGGCATATAAGACAGGTTCACACCCACACACACCCACACATACACCCTGAAACATTCTGATAAAGTACAAAAGTTCCTGTGACATGGTGGTATTTTTATTTCAAGCCCCTTCGCAGTAATATATATCTGAGTTAGAATAAGTACTAGGCCATGTGATTGTTACTATGGTAACTAGTATTTTTAAATTGAAAAAAAGTCATGTGAAAAACCTTGTAAGTTAACAGTGCAGAAGGACTCTTTCTTTTTAGTCCTTTGATAAGGACTATGGATATATTTGCTGTATTGAAGAAGGTTATGTTTCTTGCAGAAGACTATCATGTCCTACGTCAATTGAGAAATCAAGTCACATTATGGCTATGTCTACATTGCAGGCTTCTTGTGCAAGAACTGTTTTGCGCAAGAGTGCATCCACACTGCCATGTGCTTTTGCGCAAGAGCGTCCATGGCAGTGTGGACGCTCTCTTGCGCAAGAAAGCGCTGATGGCCATTTTAGCCATAGGGGTTTCTTGCGCAAGAAACCCCTGTTGCCCGTCCGCACTGCCTTCTTGCGCAAGAGCTCTTGCTCAAGAGGGCTTATTCCTCATGGGGAGAGGAATAACTCTTGCGCAAGAAGCCCTCTCTTCTGATGAGCTACTATAAATTTACTTGCGCAAGAACACGCGTGCCGTGTAGATGCTCTGCAAATTTTTGCGCAAGAACAACTGTTCTTGCACAAAAAGCCTGCAGTGTAGACGTAGCCTATGTATCTATCTAGGGGTGTGTCTAGACTGCAGGCTTCTTTCGAAAGAGCCTCTTTCGAAAGTATCTTTCGAAAGAGGCTCTTTCGAAAGAGCGCGTCTAGACTACAATGCGCGGATCGAAAGATCGATCCGCTATTTCGAAAAAGAGCGTCCAGACTGCCGGACGCTCTTTCGAAATTGAAAGCCACCCGGAACTGCTTCTGCCAGGGCATGGGGGCAGCATTTCCTTCCGGGTGCTGCCTGCCTGCCCTTTGCAGAGACGCGTGGTGAGAGGGACACTCCTGAACACCCGTTGCTCTGCTCCTGCAGCTGCCTTTGCTGTCCCTTGAGGAATTTTGCAAGGCATTGCAGTGCTGCTTTGGAGTGCTCAGCTTCCTGGGACACCCCAGCAGCTTTTTTCTTTTGAGGTTTTTCTGCTTGCAGACCCTTATTTGTGGCATGGAGCCAGAGCTGCCCCTGGGCAGGCGAGGGCCCCACACCACCATACTGCAGCTGTTGCTGCATCTTCGTGAGACAATCATGAGGCTCCTTCCCGAGCTGGACCCAGACCAGAGGGACGAGGGGTTCCCCCGTCCGGCAGCCACACTGCCCTTGCCTCCGAACTTTTTCGTGGACAGGCGTGTTTGGAGGTTTGACACCAGCTCTGAATGGTGGGACCGGCTCGTGATGGAGATCTGGGATGACCAAGACTGGCTACGGAACTTCCGCATGAGAAAGACCACTTTCCAGGAGCTCTGTACCTGGCTCGCCCCTGCTCTGCAACGGCAAGACACCCACCTGCGGCCCGCCATCCCCCTGGAAAAGAGGGTCGCCATTGCCCTCTGGAAGCTGGCAACCCCCGACAGCTACCGCTCCGTGGGACACCAATTTGGCGTGGGGAGATCTACTGTCGGGGCCGTCTTGATGGAGGTAAGTCATTGTCTGGGGACAGTCACAGTTTGGGGTGGGGGGAAGGGAGACTGTCAGGAAGGGCCAAGTGGAGTGGGAGTGGGAGTGGGAGGGAGCTCCTCCACTCACCCTGAATTGGGGGGCGGGGGGGGGGGTTCTGAGGAGGGGATTCCCGGGCTGTTTGTTTGAGAGGGAAGGTGGGTGGTGGGTTCTCCTCCTAAGACATAAGGCACCCCTTCTAACACTTTGTTGTCTGTCTCGTTCTGCAGGTGGTGAGGGCCATCAATTCGGAGCTGCTCAACAGGCTCATCTGTCTACCGGATCTGGACAGCGTCATGGCCGGCTTTGCTGCCCTCGGCTTCCCCAATTGCGGAGGAGCGCTCGATGGGACACACATTGCCATCCGTGCACCGCCCCATCGAGCAGCCCAATTCATAAACAGAAAGGGCTACTTTTCTATGGTCCTCCAGGCCCTGGTCGACCATCGTGGACAGTTTTCGGACATTTGTGTTGGGTGGTCAGGGCGGGCACACGATGCCCGCATCTTCAGGAACTCGTACCTGTACCGAAGGCTTCAGGCAGGAACTTTTTTCCCCCATCGCCAGTTTGCGGTTGGGGATGTGCACATGCCGGTGTGCATAGTGGCTGATGCCGCCTATCCCCTGATGCCGTGGCTGATGAAGCCCTACACCGGCCAGGTGGATGCGAGCAAGGAGCAGTTTAATGCTCGCCTTAACCAGGCTCGCAACCAGGTGGAATGTGCGTTTGGCCGTTTAAAGGGCAGATTCCGGTGCTTGCTCACACGCCTCGACATGGGGGAGACCAACATCCCCGAGGTGGTGGCCGCGTGTTGCGTCCTCCATAACCTCGTGGAGAGGAAAGGGGAGGCCTTCCTACCAGGGTGGGGGAGAGCTGCTGATGCCCAGGAGAGGCTCTTTGCCCAGCCCCGGACAGCTGCCATCCGCCAGGCTCACCGGTCTGCAGTTGGCATCCGGGAGGCCCTCCGGGAGCAATTCTCCAGTGGAGGCCACTGAGTGCACTGAAGGGCTTCTGCCTGGGGACTGGGCCCTGGCCCCCAATAGAAGCTTCACTGCACAACCCATCTCCTGACCCAGTTTGGACACATCACTTACACCAGGGTGTGTTTCAAAATAAAATGTTCTCTTTACTTATTTATAATTTTGTACATATAATCCAACAATGTGGCAAAATAACAAAAATTTTCTTCATTTTTGTTGTTGCCAAACTATATACAATAAACAAACAGTGCCTTTAACCCTTTGTTTGTGCTTTAACTGGGGTGATGGGGGTGATTGAAACCTGGAGGGGGGAAGGGGCCTGGAAACCTGGAGGGGGGAAGGGGATCAGGTTGAACGGGGCTTGGCAGATTTCCCTTTCCTGGCTGGGCCTCGTGTTTGGGGTGCTCCCCGGCTACGGGATCGGGTGATGCACCTGTCGGTTGGCTGGCTGCTGGGGGGCTCTTGGGACGTGGAAGCCTGGGGGAGAGGAGGGCCAGGGGGAGAGAGGGGCTGGGGAGCTGGGGGGGCTGGGGGAGAGGGAGGTCCAAGGGGGGAAAGGGCTGCTGTTGTGGAAGGGGGGTTTGGTGGGGTGGGGTCATGGGGTGCTGGAGGAGCAGGACCAGGCACAGCAGCAGGCAAGCCGCTGACCTCCCTCAGGGTGGCGTACAGCACCGTGCGCTGCAGGACCAGCTCATTCATGAGCCGATCACGCCACCTCTCCTCTGCCTCCGCCCTCTGGAGCAGGATGGCGTTCTGCTGCTGCACAGCCTCGACGTGCTGCCGGAGGATGTCGGCGTAGACACGCCTGTGTCTGCGGCTCCCATGTCTCCGAGGTGGAGATGGAGATGGAGGTGGGGCTGGGGTGCTGCGGCCCTCTTCCACAGCTGGTCCGGCTGTGGAGGAAAAGAAGAAGACACAATCAGTCCTATAAACTGGACTCTGTAGCACTTACAATACTAACAGGATGGTTTATTAGGGGATGAGCTTTCCAGGGCCAGACCCACTTCCTCAGATCAGAGTAACACGGCTACATTTCTATCACAATCAGTCCTGTGTGCAACAGCTGTCCAAAAGGGCATGCCCTCTCCCTTGAGACAGGGGAAGCAGACATTCTGAAGGTCACACTGTGTGTGTGTGTGTGTGTGTGTGTGTGTGTGTGTGTGTGTGTGTGAGAGACCTGGGCATCAGCATGAGCATGACAGGTTTCCCTTGTGCATCACCCACTGTGCACCCACCCACCTACCTTCCCCTCCCCCCCCCGGGTGTGACACAAACTCACTGTACTCACCTGCTGCTTCCTCTCCCGTGCCAGATGACGCCTGGGAGGCCTCAGAGGTCTGGGTGACTGGCTCCAGGGTGAGGGTCGCCGTCTCCTCGGTGTCCTCCTCCTCTGGGCCCATGTCCCCGTCTCCAGACTTCTGTAGCTCCCGCTCTGGAGCGTCCACCACCGGGTCTGCCAGTCCGGACTGCACGAACCGCCGTGGTGTGCGTGCTTCTGCACTGCCACCCAGGATCTGGTCCAGCTCGGGGTAGTAGGGGCAGTAGTGGGGGGCTGCCCCAGAACGGGAGCTCTCCTCCCTGGCTTTGGCGTAGCCCTGCCGCAGCTCTTTTACCTTTGAGCGCACCTGGTCCTGGGTGCGGGGGTAGTGGCCCTTCTGGGCCAGGGCTTCAGCCATGCGGCCATAAATGTCGGCATTTCGCCGCCGGCTTTTGAGGGCCTGTAAGGCCTCCTCCTCTCCCCACAGCTCCAGCAGGCTCTTTATCTCTGCGCCGGACCAGGATGGTGCCCGGCGCTTGGAGCCCTTGGCTGGGTCCCCAGAAGGCTCGGAGGAAGGGCCAGGACGCTCTTGGGGCTGTGACATGCTGCAGCAAGGTCGCCGTGTGCTCTGGCTCCTTGTCTGCAACAAGTGGCTGTGAGGGTGCGCCTGTCCCTTTAAGGAATGGCTGCAGCCAGGAACCACAGACGTGCAACCCATGGCCCAGATTGTCCACCAGGGCTTGTTCCTGGAGGCCAATAATTTCGAAAGAAAGGGCTCCCCCCGTCCAGACTCACGTTCTTTCGACGGATCTCCCTCGAAAAAGGCGTTCTTCCTCGTGAAACGAGGTTTACCGCCGTCGAAAGAAAAGCCGCGTTCTTTCGATTTAATTTCGAAAGAACGCGGCTTGAGTCTGGACGCAGGGGAAGTTCTTTCGAAAAAAGGCTACTTTTTTCGAAAGAACCCCTGAGTGTGGACACGGCCTAGGGGTGGTTCACTTTACCTTCATAAACGTCCCCTCACTAACTGATTGCTTCACAAAGGCACTCACAAACAGCAGGCACATACGACAGAGTCCTTCCACCCACTTCCTCTCCCATCATGGAATCCAGCACTGAGTCCTCAGCCAATTCCTCCTGCCTCTCCATCTTAGAGGACAGGATGAAAGCACACCTCAGCTGGGCAGTGTGGAGCCTTGTACTCAACCTAGTTTTGAAATTTAAAATTAGGTAAATTAATAGCAAGGCCCCTCCTGGGAAAACTTCTGGATTGATTAGGGTTAGACTGGAAAGCTGGTAAATGGAACTTACTCATAAGACTCACCAACGAGGAGGAGGCCTCTAATTTCAAACGTTGGAAGACAGACTCATTGGTGCACAGTAGCCCAGTTGCTACAGCTGGCAGAAATGAGCAATGCCCTGCCAAAAACTATACGATGTGCAAATCTGACAGCTCAGACCTCTGAAACGCATCTACCTCACGGAAGTCTGAATTTCAGTGATAGCTTAAATTCCGTGGCAAGCAGGGATATCACAAGGATGCAAGAGAGACAACAAGAGGCCACTGTCCCTCTTTTCAACATGGCAGCTTTCTAATCTTATGACAGAACTTATTCCTCCATTCCCAGCTGGACAAAACAAGCATCTCATGACTACTGCTCTGTACACTGAGATTTAAATCTTTTCAGCTCTCTAAAGCAGGTCCTCTGCATTCATTAATGGTTTCTCAGCCTGCTGGCACCAAACCAGGCTATGAAGCCAGAAGCTGAAGAACCATGTTCCTAGCTGGTTGAGATGGGATCTTTTGTGACGTGGTTAGCAGAAGGGCTACATTTTTATTTTGATTTCCATTCTACATGAAGCAAGCTCCTCCTTTACAAATATACTGAACCAGGGATTCACCCTCTGCCCTAGCAGTGGAAATCAAAGATGATCAAAAGTCTCAGATTTGAGAGTGAAGGGTAGTTTAGTGGGTAAGGCTAGATACCAAGACTCGGGAGTTTGGTATTCTTTTCCCAGATGTTCCACTAATCTGCTGTGTGAGCTTTAGTGAGTCACGTCACTCTCTGGCTGTTTCTGCTCCAATCCTTTGTTGTTGTTTTTTTTTAGACTGTAAGCTCTTCAGGGACAGGTACTGTCTGCTACTATGTGTAAATACATTGCTGAGCATACCAGACACTTATCCTAATTAGCAGGACTCGCCAAACCGCGATTTGCGCATGCACAGATCGCCCGAACCCGGCTCTTCCGGTTTGCAGTTTACTCCCCACGAGCAAGTAGATTGTATTATTTGTCAAGCCCTGCTAATTAGTGGTCTCGGGGGGGGGGGGGGGCCCTACTGTAATAGGACTAATAATCATAATTAATATAGGGAAGATACCAAATGGGAATATTCATGTGGCCTACCTAAACTGCACTTTTGTGGATGCAAGTCCACTAAGAGTTACAACCCTGGTTAGATTTAATGTTCTTAATCTGGTAACGGTGCCTCACCTATTTCAAAAGATTTCAGAATCATTTTGCAAAGGCATTTTCTGACAATAATGGCTATGAGCAGAATCTACTTAGCCTCATTCATGCAAATCTCAAAAAACCAAACCAAACCAAAACCAAAACAAACAAAAAACCCTGGAAAAGTATCCTACAGCAGTGAAGAGCCATAATAACTTATCTACATGCCCTAACCACAGTTTTCATCCCAGCGTATTTCTGTAACACTCACTGGTTCAGCCTTCTCAGAATCTTTAAAATCCATCTGTAGCTTGTTTCTTTTTTCTAAATGTGATTTGTGCCATTTTCAGCTCTTTCACAAGTCAGTATGATCCCTGTTAGGGTCTGTCTACACTACAGCGCTAATTCGAACTAGCGCATCCACACTGATTGGATGCAGTGGCGCATTTAAGGGCGTCTGAAACCGATTCTGGCAGGGCATCAGGTCAGCCTCAGACAGCAGCCACACAAAGCAACTACTATCTGAGGCTCGTGCTTAAAGGGACTCCCCTGGACAGCCGGTTCTCAGCTTTTCCGCTTGCTTGCCTACCTCGCCGAGGGACAGCAAAGAGTTTTTCTCTGCGCCCGTCTGTGTCGGTGCTTCCCTTTGGGGACGCCGCCACAGGTGGCAACATGGAGCCTGAGCTCGCCCTGCACTTTCTGGTGCACTTTCTGGACTTGCTGCTGCAAGCCTGCCAGCAATGGCTGGAGGCTGCCTGGTTCCACCTGGTGCACATCAGCCCCCTGCCTCTCCGCCTGGCCACCCTGGGGGTCATGGCACAGCTGCAGCGGTGCCCAGGCGCCGGCGTGCCCCGCCGCATCTGGCATCTGGACACCAGCAGCGACTGGTGGGACCGCATTGTCCTGGAGTGCTGGGGAGACCAGCAGTGGACCCAGAACTTCAGGATGAGGAGGGACACCTTCCTGGAGCTCTGCGAGTGGCTCGTCCCTGCTTTGCGCAGAAGGGACACTCGCATGAGGCCCGCCATCCCCCTCCAGAAGCGTGTGGCCATCGCCCTTTGGAAGCTCTCCACGCCGGAAAGCTACCGTTCCGTCGGGAACCAGTTCGGCGTGGGGAGATCCACCGTTGGAGCGGTGCTCATGCAGGTACGGGACTCGCCGGCCACTGGACCGAGGGTGAGGGGGGCTGCAAGGAGGGGATGGGCCGCCCCAGGGAAAACGGGGTGACGGGAGGGAGGAGGCAAAAGTGCTCTGCACCGGAGGGGCTGGTCTCTCCCGGCCGTACTACACGCCACCCGGGGGGTTTGGTCCCGGGAGTGGGGCGCGGGGCACTGCCAGGGCACGAGCACTCCCAGCCACCTGGGCGCCCCACTGATTCACACTTTGCTGTGTGTCTCTGCAGGTGGTCAAGGCCATCAACCGGGTGCTGCTCCGCAGGGTGGTCCGCCTCGCCGACCCGGACGCCATCATCCGGGGGTTCGGCGCCCTCGGCTTCCCTAATTGCGGGGGGGCCATCGATGGGATGCACATCCCCATCTGTGCCCCGGAACACCAGGCCTCCCAGTGCGTGAACCGCAAGGGGTACTTCTCCGTCCTCCTGCAAGCTGTGTGTGACCACCGGGGACAGTTCACGGACATTAATGTGGGCTGGTCCGGCAAGGCACACGACGCCAGGGTGTACCGGAACTCCTCCATATGCCAGAGGCTGCAGGATGGGACCTTCTTCCCCGACCGCCACATCAGGGTCGGGGACGTGGACATGCCCATGTGCCTGGTGGGGGATGCGGCCTATCCCCTACAGCCCTGGCTCATGAAGCCCTACATGGGGCACCTCAACCCCTCCCACCAGGCCTTCAATGCGAGGCTCACCAGGGCCCGCATCATTATTGAGGGGGCCTTCGGGCGACTGAAAGCCCGATTTAGGTGCCTCCTCACCCGCCTTGACCTCGCCGAGCACAACATCCCTCCCGTGGTGGCAGCATGTTATGTGCTGCACAATTTGTGCGAGAGAAAGGGAGAGGCTTTCCTGTCAGCCTGGATGGCTGAGGCTGACCGCATGGCTGGCCAGTACGCTCAGCCCCGCACCGCCGCCATCCGGGAAGCCCAGCGGGGGGCCGTCCGGATCCGGGAAGCCCTGCGGGAGAGCTTCCAGGTGGAGGAGGAGGACTGAACTCTCCCTGCATGCCCCACTGGGGCCTTCTTCCACCCTCCCCCCCTTCCCCTTTCCCCTCCCTAACCTCCCTTCCTAATGTCAAATAAAGACACCTGTTTTGGCAAAAAAACCCTCTATTTTACATAACTGGGGTGGGGGGAGAGAGGAGTGAGGGAGGGAGAGGGGAGGGGGAAACCTGGGAGGAGGGAGCTGGAAGGGGAGGAAGGGAAGGGAAAGCTCAGGCTTGGGGGTCCGGCTGGCTCTCCCGTCTTGCAACACTGCGGGTGCGGGGACCTCGGGGGGTGTGGAGGGTGGGGCAGGAGGGATGTGGGGTGCGCAGGAAGTGGGAGCAGGGGCAGCAGAGGGAGCAGGGGCAGCAGGGGTGGGAGGAGGAGTGAGAGCTGGGGCAGCCACAGGAGCCAGAGCAGGAGGAGGCAGGAACCGGTCCACCAGGGTCTGGAGGTGGCCTCTGAGGCCACGGCCCTGCTCCTCCAGCGCATCCACACTCCGCTGGCGCAGCCGAAGGTCCTCCCGGACCCAGTGCTCCTGGTTGCGGAGCAGCTGCTCCATGAACCGGAGGTGCCACCGCTGGTAGTCCTCCTCATTCCTGGCACGCCTGCTGGCCTGGGTGCGGGTGGCTGTTGCAGGTGGGGTGGTGCACCCTGCAGTCCCAGGTGCTGCAGCTGTGGTGAAACAAGAGCAGCGGTCAGTTCTCCCTGGGGACAAGGTGGGTGAAACCCAGCCCCACTCTGCAAGGCCAAGGCCCCTGCATGACACCCAGCTGCTGCTCCATGGTGGGCAAGGCCCAGGCGCACAGTCCCTGGGCTCCCTCTCCCCCCACCCCCTCATACACATAAGGGGAGCATGATGGTACTCACAGGTGGAGGCCTCCCCGGCCTCGGACGACACAGGAGATGTCTGTGGGGTTCCTTGGGGGTCCTGGGTCCTAGGCAGGCTCCTGGCTCACGGCGTCCTCCGGCTCCTCTTCCTCGGTGTCCAGGACCGGTCCCTCTGCCCCGGGGTCGATGACCACCCGGGGGGCATGGACGGCGTGAGCCCCCAGGATGTGGTCCAGGGCATGAAAGTGGGGGCAGGCCTCTGGGTCGGCCCCTGGCAGGCAGGTCCGGGAGTAGGACTGCCGCAGGTCCTTTATTTTGCAGCGGACCTGCTCCCGGGTCCGCTGGTGGCCTCTGACGGCCAGGCTGTCAGCCATGCGGCCGTAGACAGCCGTGTTCCTGTGGCTAGTGTGGAGATCGTGGACATTGGCGGCTTCCCCCCAAACCTCGATGAGGTCCACGATCTCCGCACTAGACCAAGCGGGCGCTCACCTCTTGCGGCCCCGGGCAGGCTCCTGGGAGCTGCCAGGCTGGTCCCGGGAAGAGAGGGAGGGCTGGGTGGCATCGGGTGGTTGGCTCATGGCGTGCCAGGTGCAGGGTCTGCTGGCTGGGTGCTGGCAGCCTTGCAACTCGCACAAACTGTGTAGCCAGCCCGTGGCCCTTTAAGGGCTCCGGGGCCGGGAGGGGGGCAGACAGGTTTCCCTGGTGTTGGCCAGAGTGGCCACCAGGGCAAGCTGGGAAGGGTTAGCCTCCCACTAGTTCGAATTAAGTGGCTACACAGCCCTTACTTCGAACTAGCTAATTCGAACTAGGCGTTAGTCCTCGTAGAATGCGGTTTACCTAGTTCAAATTAAACGCTCCGCTAGTTCGAATTAACGTCTGTTAGTTCGAATTAACTTTGTAGTGTAGACATACCCTTACTGACAGAAACTTTGCCTGCTTTTGAGTATATAGGGCATATAGAATATCACTAAAATTATATAAGATGCAATAACAGGAAGAACAGGGAGAAAAGTCAGCACTGGGCTTAAATCATGTGTCAGGGAGAAAAGGAGGCTTGCTATTTACTGAAGAATTAATCTTTAAAACTGTTAAATAGAATTAAATCCCATCTACCTCTGACATTTTTAAATTGCAGAATTATTGACCCCTGCAAGCTCTGCTAAAATATTCATGTATTCCAATATTCCCATGTTGCTCCTTTGTGCTGCTCAGGGGCACCAGAGCATGTGGATAACCTGCTACAGCTCTCTAACCTGGGATTCCCCTGAGGAAGAGGAGGCCCGCACTGGGCATAGAGCAGCATAGGTAATTTCTGTCTACTACAGGACTGGCCTTACCATGAGGCGAACTGAGGTGGCCGCCTCAGGTGCCAGACTGTGGGGGAGAGGGGTGCTGCTAGGACCCAGAGAATTGAGACCTTTCAAAGTTTTGGCCCAAGCGAGGGGACATGGGGGCGTCATTTGAGCTCCCCGCCTCAGGTGCCAAAATGTTGTGGGCCGGCCCTGGTCTACCATCACTTGTAGTCCCAATATACAGGTCTAGGGGAGGGGCTGTGACTGGTACATGACATTCTTCGGTGATTCCCAGCTGTTGGTATTTAGAGCCACCCTCAATCGTAGCTGGGCTTAGCACAGATTTGATCAGAGAATCAGCCCCTTCTTTTTGAGACACCAAGCAGAAACTCCTAGAAGCAGGGAATCTGCTTCCTAGAAGCCAGTGGGGTGGGTGTGCAAGACTATTGGTGTAGTATCTATAAGATTTATCTGGATGGCATTTTCTCGGGGAGGGGTGTGTATGTGATTTCATAGCCTTTGATAAAAATTCCAGCTTCTTGAAACATTAGTCAGGGCAGCTACTTTGTTTCAAAGCCACTAATCTTTAAATTGCAGTGTAGGGGGGCGCATCATGAAACTATAGTAAATGTGATTTGACCTAGGTGTATTTCACATATTTTGTCAGACATTGCATCTTGACACAATTAGCATGGTATAAAGCTTTACCCATTAACTTTTGTGAGCAAAACCCAATTCTTCAGATGAACTTGAGGGATTTGCCCATGGAAGCTCATGATACTAAGGCTATGTCTACACTGCAGGCTTTTTGCGCAAGAACGGCTGTTCTTGTGCAAAAACTTGCAGAGAGTCTACACGGCTCGCGAGTTCTTGTGCAAGTAAATTTACAGTACAGCATTGGAAAAGAGGGCTTCTTCCAGAAAAGTTATTTCTCTCCGCATGAGGAATAAGCCTTTTTGACAAGAGCTCTTGAATTTGAATGGACATCAGAGCTTTCTTGCGCAAGAAAGCATCCACGCTGCTATGGATGCTCTTGCGCAAAAGCACATGGCAGTGTGTACACAAGCTTGTGCAAGAACTTTTGCACAAGAACTCTTGTGCAAAACAGTTCTTGCACAAGAAGCCTGCAGTGTAGATGTAGCCTAGATGTTTTTGTTAGATTCTAAGGGTGCATCTACACAGCACCCAAATCTCTAAATAAGAGCTAATTTTGAGTCTATTTCAAAATAAGCTATTTCAAAATTTGGTACTGTCTATACAACACCAAATTTCAAAATAAAGCAGTATTTCGAGCCATTCCTTACTCCTCGTAGAATGCGGTTTACAGGGATGGCAAAATAGCACATATTGCGAAATAGTGGACGTGTTCAAAAGATGTGGGATAGCTATTTCGGGATACCTCTGGTATCCCAAAATAGCATTGCAGTGTAGACAAACTCTAAGGTATCACAGGACTACTCATTGTTTTTAACGTTACAGACTAACACAGCTATCCCTCTGAGACTTTCTCCTATTAACAATGTGCAAAGTAATTGTTTACTTTCATCAGTAAATTTTTTGGTCTAATTCACACTTCACACTCACATTACTGCACTTATATGCTAACAGAATTCTATTGAAATCACCATGCTCATACCAAGGCAGTACTGCACTATCACATTTGGAGCTGGGAAAGGCAAATTCAGCATTGTCCATTGAAATGAAGTTCTTCCAGTGTAACACTGAAGCAGTAGTGACAGGGGAGTCGACAGACTTGCTGGGCCCCCAGGCAAGGTGGAGGAGGGAGGGCAGCTTTGTGCTCCTCAAAGGGGTGGGGCCTCAGGCAGAAGGGGCGGGGTACAGGCAATAAGCACTTAGCACCTCCTGAAGTGCACTGTGCTGACCTCCCATCCAGTGTGCCCTCTAAAATTCAGGACAGCGCAGCTTCACAGGTGATTAATCAGCCCTGCCCAGTCAGAGGCTCAGGGCTCCTTGCAGGGAGCTGACTAATTGGGTGGGGCTGATTAACCACCTGCCTCGCAGCTTAGAGGGAACACTACTCCCATCCCCACGCCAGCCCTAAGAGCTGCCTGGACTGGAGCGCAGTGCTCTGGCAACAATTTAAAGGGCCCGGGGCTCTTTCTGTCACTGTTCCTGCTGGAGTGGTGGCCAGGAGCCCGAGACCTTTTTGAATAAACTGGGCCCTGAAGCAACCCCTTTAGCAGCCCCCACATTGGCAGGCCTGAGCAGTGACAAAGCAAGCCCTTAGTGCACATTTTCAAAATGGAATGTGTGTGGAATGTTGCTAATGTAACTGGTGCAGCCTGCTCCCAACTTATTTATTGTCTTATGTGTCTGATGAAATGCAATGTAAAAATCCATTATTGAAGCACTGGGACACATGCAGCTAATTATGTTAATGGAAAATGTCTGATCTATTTTTTCAAAGAAAATTTTATTACAAGGCAATAAAAAACTATCTAGAAAAATCTTTTATGACCATAAAATCATAGAACACTAGAACTGGAAGGGACCTTGCGAGGTCAAGTCCAGTCCACTGCCATCATGGCAGGACCCAGTACTGTCTAGACCATCCCTGATTGATGTCTGTCTAACCTGCTCTTAAGACCATGTAACTGATCTTATATGTTCTCATTCTTTTTTGATATTCACTTGATCAACATTTGCATAGGATGATTACTTAGCTTTATTTTGTATCAGTCTTACCCACTCACTCGCACTATGACTTCACAGCCAAGTTGACAAGCTTCAGGATGTAACTATGTTTGAGGACCACTTAATTGGATATTCTCTATAAATGTGCATATATACATGCAATCGATCACTTTTCTCAGGAGTGTATGTATTTTATATTCTCGCTAATGGTCATTTTATCTAGGGAGTAGAGATTGCAGTACATTAATTGTGCATGTTAAATTGCAGAGTGATAAGCTATCAGTGATAATATAAATTAGAATTGTATCTAAATTAGGGTCTGAAATGATGTATGAATTCTTTCCCCCCAGTATATTCCACATCTTTCTCTCACAGCAAGGTAATTGTTCATGCTGTGAACTGTCTAAGCACTGCTTTATAGAAAGCGCTTTCTGTGTGACACACTTGCTCTCTGGCTTGTATTTTTGGTTACCTTCCTTTATACTTGTAATTAATGTGACAGATTTTCTGAAGGCTCCCTGCCAACAGCATGCTAAGCCAAGAAGCCAGAAGAACTTCCGGATTAAATATTACCCTAAATTGTATTTTCTACTATGTTTTTTTACCATTTGATGCCAAAGGTTGTCTTTTATTGTGTAGTGCATGAAGGGTAAGTTATACAGAAGTGATTTTAAAGTACCACGCACTGGGAATATGTGTCAAAATAAATGAATGAGGGTTTTGTGGGTTATTTAATCTGATCAGTCTTTCTATCAAAACCCTTGCCTTTTAAAGCCATAGTTGTGAACAAAAGACTCTTTTTCTCACTGTCACCTTTTGCTCACTGTGTTAAGGTAACTAAAGATTGCTTCCAAATTTTTTCCTCCTGTTGAGGTACTATTATGTAATTTACAGCTTGACTAAGGCTCCTGAGTACAAAATTCCAGACCAGCCTATTTGTTCTCTGGTATGGTATCTATTTGAAATGTCATTTTAATTTCATACTTCTTGTTTGCAAATGTAGATATTCAGGTCTGATTAAAGAAAGAAAAAGCAAATCCATTAATGTCTCCTTTCATGGGTAAACCTACAATAACACCAGTGTGTGTGCAAACATGTGCTATGAGAGAGAGACTCATTCCTACTGTGCCTGTCAACTCTGGTCCTCTGTGTTGGAAAAAGAGACAATTTTACATGAATATCCTTTCTGAAATGCTGCATGCATTTCTGGCAGACCAAAGGTATCCATTCCACATAAATGAAGCAAAGCAATAATACATATTGAATACACTGAGAAAATAAAACCAACAGTTTCATTCAGGTGTGAATTTCCAAGATTCAAGGATAAAAAATGAGTTTAAATATGAAATGTATCTTCATAATAACTCTCTATTTACAAGGTCACAAGAGATTACAGGACAGCATTTCAGCTCTATACTAAATATTCTGCCCCAATGTTTTCCACCAACAATCTCATGGTGATACACAAGAATTAATAAATTAATCTCTCAGCTGAGAGAAATGTAAACAGTAGCATCCTCATTTTAAAAATGAGAACTTAAGCACCAGAGTGGTCAAATGTTTCAAAGTGCCTGCTTACTTTGGGTGTCTCCAGGGCCGTAACAAGGGTGGGGCAAAAACGCAAAAAGTAAAAATAATAAGCTGCAAAAGTGAGGAGCGTGACGTGTGCTAACCTATGGAGAAGGGGAGCATACTTAATATTTTGCCCTGGGCACAAAAATGCCTAGTTATGGCGCTGGGTGTGTCTGTGTTTGGGTGCCCACTGCAAAACACAATAAAGCCTGATTTTTAGGGGAACTAGGCAGCCACAGCTCCAGTTAAAAATTAAGAGGAACTGCTGATGCTTAAAGGTAATGATAACACAATTTAAAAAACACATTTCTTATCTATTCTATACATTCAGTGGTTTATTGTATCATGTATTAAACTCAACCCGTAAGTACTTAGACATTTGGATGGGGCATAAAGAACTCTTGACTTCTATTGTATGTATTGAATGATGATAATGTTGGCAAGAAGATAACCAGTTGATGAAATGGCATATTTAGATTTCTCATTGAGATGTGTTTAATTTTTCAGTAATATTACTGTATTACCATATGTATATAACAATTCCCAAGGAAATCATTTAAAACAGTGTAAAATCTGATGGATTAAAATTAGAAACATACAATAAATGTACCAAAAGTCATATGACTGAGGTGACTCTCCCAATAAGGACTTTAATACATGGAACCGAGAAAAGATTATAAAAGTGTAATTCTCATAATTCTTCAGAACATATTTAGAGGGAAAAAAACCAGTTCTATTCCAAATATCAATGCATCTCTCAATGAACATTAGACCTTTCCAGTTTCAAAAGTAGATTCTTGCAGACGAGAACTGAGGACTAGATCTAACAGTTGACCAGTTCAAAACAAAAGATAACAGGTGATTAAATCTATGATTAATATTTATAATATTAATAGTGATAGAAATGTAGCCGTGTTAGTCTGGTGTAGCTGAAGCAAAATACAGGACTATGTAGCACTTTAAAGACTAACAAGATGGTTTATTAGATGATGAGCTTTCGTGGGCCAGACCCACTTCCTCAGATCAAATGGTGGAAGAAAATAGTCACAACCATATATACCAAAGGATACAATTAAAAAAAAGAACACATATGAAAAGGACAAATCAAATTTCAGAACAGACATTTCTGACAGACATTTACCCCCCCCCCCCCCCACATCCCCCTTCTGTTCTGAAATTTGATTTGTCCTTTTCATATGTGTTCTTTTTTTTTAATTGTATCCTTTGGTATATATGGTTGTGACTATTTTCTTCCACCATTTGATCTGAGGAAGTGGGTCTGGCCCACGAAAGCTCATCATCTAATAAACCATCTTGTTAGTCTTTAAAGTGCTACATAGTCCTGTATAATATTAATGATTTATATAAACAGCTGTTTGTGTGAATCACACACTTGTATGTTTTAGGAACTTCTGAGTTATAGACCATGCTCACAGTGGTTAAACATTTTGAATATTTTATCCTATAAAATAAACACTGCAATGTTAGGAGAAGCCCAGATTCAAGTATTAAAATAAATTTTAAAAAGGTCAAAGTTCTGGCTCCCGAGCCACACAATTCTTTTTTCAACTAATCAGTGAACACGAGTCAGATTTGGTCAGTGAACATAGCTTGTCTTTTTCCATTATATTGGACAAATGTCCTGTGTATCTTGCATCTACTGTTTGAATGGCACTGGTTTTAGGAATACTGTTGCCATGAAGGACATTCAAGGTTATGTAATTAGGCATGCCACCTGGACAAAATAGTTTGAACTGTGAGTGCTGACCTCAGGGCAGACTGTCAAGAAGCAGAGCAGAAACTCCAAATTGGGTGTGTGAGCTATCGTTAGATTTCACCAACTTAGTAACAAACATGAACTCCTAAAGTACTGTAAGTCTCAGCACAGTGTCACAGACAGTCTCCGTGGGCATGCCATTTCCCCTGCCACCCAGGCAAGCAAGACTTAATGATGGGTGGTTGTTATACATCAAAGATCACAAAAGATTCAAGTTGCTCCCTGTCCCAAGGGGCAAGTCACTTGCCCCAGGTCAATTTGTACCCTCGATCTCACACTAAAAACAATGCTTGCAGCCAATCCTGTAATAAACTGACTAGAGATTTATTAACTAGGGAAAAAAAGGAGTTGTTTACAGATTAAAATGGGCAAACATATATACACAGGTAAATTACAGTTTTTGGTTACAACAGATGACAAATATAGTAAATCTGTCAGCACTGATGGGCTACGTCTAGACTGGCCCCTTCTTCGGAAGAGGCATGCTAATTTCTAACTTTGGAATAGGGAAATGCGCGGGGGATTTAAATATCCCCCGCGGGATTTAAATAAACATGGCCGCCGCTTTTTTTCCGGCTTGGGGAAAAGCCGGAAAAGAGCGTCCAGACTGGCGCGATCCTCCGGAATAAAGCCCTTTTCCGGAAGATCTCTTATTCCTACTTGAATAATATTAAACTTGAAGTAGGAATAAGAGATCTTCCGGAAAAGGGCTTTATTCCGGAGGATTGCGCCAGTCTGGAAGCTCTTTTCCGGCTTTTCCCCAAGCCGCAAAAAAAGCGGCGGCCATGTTTATTTAAATCCCACGGGGGATATTTAAATCCCCCGTGCATTTCCCTATTCCAAAGTTGTAAATTAGCATGCCTCTTCCGAAGAAGGGGCCAGTGTAGACACAGCCATGTATTTTAGGGCTAACCCAGGTTGATCCTGGGGATTCTGCTTCTATTTTGTAGAGCCAGTCCTGTGTGAGGCTAAGCAGCAAAAGAGGTGACACATTTTCTTGCCAGGCATTTTTATATTTTTCAAGCTGATGGGATGAGCCCTTTTGCTTGTCCCCTCTTCATGGGTATGAATGGGAAATTAATATTATGTCCCACAATGACCTCTTTAATTTTGATAGGTTTCTTGATAAGCAGGTGAAAATCCTTCTTTAGAATCACAGTTGGGCTACGTCTACATGGGCATGATCTTGCGCAAGAACTCTTTTGCGGAAGAGTTCTTGTGCCAAACTCTTCCAGAAGGGAGCATCTATACTGGCATGTGCTTTTGCGCAAGAGCATCCATGGCAGTGTAGACGCTCTTTTGTTGAAGAAAGCTCTGATGGCCATTTTAACCCTAGGGCTTTCTTCCACAAGAAATTCATGTTGCCTGTCTACACTGGCCTCTTGCGCAAGAACAGTTGCGCAAGAGGGCTTCTTCCTGAGCGGGAGCATCAGAGTTCTTGCGCAAGAAGTCCTGATTTCATACATTAGAACGTCAGTGTACTTGCGCAAGAACATGCGGCCAGTGTAGACAGGCAGCAAGTTTTTGCACAAAAGTGGCTGCTTTTGCGCAAGATCACGCCAATGTAGACATAGCCTTACAGAGGAAATGTTTTTAGTTATAAAGCAAAAATACAAATATTACCTTGTAGCATGTGATGAACATATTGTAAGTGAGGTTAATGTATATGCAGCATCTTACAAGCAATTCATAAAGTCTAAACACATAAGTTCAACATCCATCTTAACCATACTAACACACAGGAAAAACTGACTTGTTTCCAGCAATGAATTTGCCAGTGCTCAGCTGAGGCCTACAGCCATGGCAAGAGCTGGCACCTGACCTGCACCAAATATTTTGTCTGATTGTCACACACACAGCTGGAACCTTGTGGGACATAATGTTCATGCAACTATGTAGATATGCTCTATATTCTATGCATTTCCAACTCTTCTTCCCTTTCTGAGCCTTTATCATCTTGTGCTCACATTGCCAGGAATTTTCAATGCTGATCCATACCTGGAACACGATACATAATCCAGTGTGTCATGCTAAGTCCCTCCTACCTTTATTTCACTTTCCACTACTCACTCCCTTCCCCCTGCTCCACTACCAAAAATTATGCATCAAAGGATAGGATTTTCAAAAGTGTCCAACTTTGGCCTGTCTTCAACAGAATTAGAACTAGGCCAACACTAAATGCATTTGAAAGTCCCACCTTTGTGCTAAATTTCCTGATCTACTCTTTGTCTTTATTTTGCCCTTTCTGCGTCTGCTATTAGAAGTATTCAATACTTACTGAGATGACTGGTTGCGTCTAAGGCAAGGACTTTATGGGTTTTCTATTTATTCCTACATATCAACTGATAGTATGGGGAACAGATTACAAAAAAAGACTTATTTTCAAAGTATTTATTACACACTGGAGTTAACAAACAAAACAGTCTCTGGCGAGGTCATAATTATTTCACTTTCTTTCTTGTCACCACAGAGTCTCCCACAATGGGGAAAGCCTAAACACTTCGGCTGTGTCTACACTGGCATGAATTTCCGGAAATGCTTAAAACAGAATACTATTCCGTTTTCAGTTTTTCCGGAAAAGGAGTGTCTACATTGGCAGGCTGCTTTTCCGGAAAAGCCCTTTTTTGCGGAAAAGTGTCTGTGGCCAATGTAGACGCGCTTTTCCGGAAAAGACTACTGGGCTGTCTACACTGGCCCTTTTCCGGAACAGTGTTCCGGAATAAGGACTTATGCCCGAGCGGGAGCAGAATAGTTTTTTCTGGAATAGCAGCTGATTTTGTACAGTAGAGAATCGTTGCTTTTCCGGAAATTCAAGGGCCAGTGTAGACAGCTCGCAACTTATTCCGGAAAAGCGGCTGATTTTCCGGAATAAGTGGCCCAGTGTAGACACAGCCTTCATGTAAAAACAAAAAAACTCAAGCAGACAATCCCCCTCTTCCTTAGCTCCCCAGATTTTTTGAAAGAAACACTTCAAGTGTTTACCCATCAAAGTAATAAAAGGGCACAAGTGCTCCATTGCCCCTTTTGCAGACCAATTTACAAGGGCTGAGGGTCTACCCCAGTACAACATCTCTGAAGTAGCTCAAATGAATTTACTGGCTTTATGCCCAGTTATGGCAGCCAAGAATCTGGCTCGTTCCATTCAGGATTGTGTAAAGCAGAAGTAGGCTATGGGCATGAGCAGTGAATGAAGCTTCTGCTTAGGAAAGCTCCACCCCTCTCCATAGCCCCAGCTACACCCACACTTCACCCCTGCTTCATTCCAGGCCATGCTCCCACTTGGCTTGCTGGAAGTGTCCCTCGGCCTCCCACCCCCCCAGGCTTGGCAACCTACTGTTTGCACTCTTGGCTGAGTACCTCCCTCCTCTTCTCCCCGTGCCTCCCCACTCACCTCCCCTGTCTGAAACCCACCTGCAGCTAGCAGGGGGTGCGCTGAATGAGGAGAAGGGGTCTGTGGCAAATGGCAGGGGGGCTGAGAGTAAGTGGGGAGCAGAGAGGCGGATCTCAAGTGAGCAGTGGCAAGATGGAAGCAATGAAGAGGAAACCCATGCAGCCGAAGGCAAGCGGAGAGGTGGGGACTGTATGTGGTGAAGAGTCAAGCAGGGAGGAAAGGAAGAACTGGCAACAGCAAGTGAGCAGAGGGGACCTCCAGAGAGGGGGATATGAGGACTGGTGACTGGAGCCATGGCAGCTGGGGAAGAATACTGAGCTTCAGCTTTTATATGCTCCATGCAGGTTGCGGGGCAGTGGAGGAGGTTCTATCTGCTGTTCACATACAGGTTCAGTAGTAATCGCTCGAGGGAGTCAAAGGAACCTGGGAAGCTGAATACCAGATACAGCTTCCTCTGATGCTCTGGAATCTGCATGGAGCACAATAAATAAGGGGTGGGAGGGAGACTTCCAGTGGAACACAAAGAAGGGTAGAGGAGGGGCTACCACAGCCCAGGCCTCTGCTCATGGCTATGGGCATTTGTGCTAGAAATGTTTGAGAACTCTACTTTTTTTGGTGCTAGAATAATGATAATTGTTCTAAATCTTTCAAAAACGTTTTTAACTTTATCTGCAGAAAAGGACAGAGGAAGGAAAACAATCAGTGAAAAGTTCCCCCCGAGTCTAAGAAAGGGTGGGCAACTTCAGCATGCCAAATTAACACCACTTTAATGTATTAGATTATTACAGTCTAATTGCTGACACCCAGTAGTACGCCCCAACCTTACATCTTCCAGTAGCAACCATTTCACTGCTACATTACTGTCTCAATTAACAGAAACTTTATTCCCCCCTTTCCTCTCCCCCGATATAGGTTCTTATATCTTTCTCTCCTACGACAAAATAGCTCAGAAGGGATGGTGGATATGTTGTGTGCCCTGCGTTCCTATAGGAAGTGTAGCACATTTGTTGGTGATTTCCAAGCACTGTAAATTACAATAGCAGCTGTGCCCGTGTGGTATTTATTAGTTCTGCACAACTGTGTTCAGTTATTAGAAGGTGCTTCTACTTGCACACAAAACACCTGACATTTTCTTATCACTCATAAACTTTGTTTTCTTTTATGACAAATTCAGTTAGTTACAGAGATTAATTGATTGGATAACTAGATGGAATTGTGCCAATAACAAATAGTACATATGCAAGGACAACAATCCCCAAATCACACCACACCAGGAATACAGGGGGTCTCTTTGACCTAATATTTTCATTCACTTGATAAGAGCTACCTCCCTCTTAACATTAGAGCAAATAATATAGCTGCAGTATTCCTCACAGAAAATTCAGTCTCTGCCTGGTAAATGCACTACTTCATAGGTCAACTTTAAAGGACCTAACATTGGAATTTAGGATAGAAGACAATGTGGAAAGAAAGTATCAGGAATCTTCTTTTTCTGTATGCTGTCTCCCAGACTGTTGACTGTGGCAGGATACAACCCTGGTGTTGTGAAGTAGCCGTTCTCTGATTGGCAACGGCCTGATTCACAACACCAGCTGCTATACCATACCATGTACACTGATGGGAGTGGGCCTCCAGGCAGCATGCTCTTCAACAGACTGCTCTTTCCCAGCTGTTGATGTTGTCTGTGTTCCTCACAGTTACTATCTAGAAAACAAAAGAAATATGGCTAGATTAGACATTGACACATCCTGCAGCACTGCCTAATTGTTCTAATTATAAGATGTTAAATGTAAGACATTAACCATTTGTACAAATAAGTGGCATTGATACAGTGTTAACATTTTACTTATTTTTAAACAAATTTTAAAACCACACAGGTAATGGTGTACAGTTGGCCTCTCATCTTTTATATAAGATTAGATCTTTCCCTTCCCTCATTCTCCTCTCATGCCACAGGGACTGAAAGCTACAAGTCAAGGGTTGCAATCCAGATTCCCTGCAAAGCCCTGAGATTCACAGAAGAAAAGAAAAAAGGCTTTCTCCACACAAATATTCAAAAGGTGTTCAGGTGATTATCTCCCATTGATATGAATAGAAGGTAGATGCCTTGTGAGGATCCTGGCCAAAATCTTGAATGGTGTATCCCTTCTAACAGCCATGGCTCCCCAATCAGCCATTGTTACCATTAGCTCTCGCCACCTCCAGGCCTGCATCATGTCTATCTCTCCAAGGCAGGAGGCCCTTAATGCGTGCTACATGAAGCAGTATTTATTTCTCTGAGGATTTATTCCTAGGACTCTGCTGAGTTTGGTGGGCAGTATCACATGTGCAGGGCTAGCTCTGCATTGCCCCTCCCCTCCAAATTTTTCTCCATCCTCTACTGTGACAGAGAGGGTCTTGCAGGACCAGAAGAGAGCAAGTTACAAATCTTCTCTTTCTCCCGATGGTGCTCCCTATTCCAAATGCAGAAGTCAAGGGCTACAATAAACCCATTATTATTCAAACCACTCTCCTGTGAAAGTCATAGACAGAGTTATGAATTGTATGTTTCATGTTATTAAAAAAATTCCTGGCTTCTGCATGGATAATAGCTCTGATAGCAATGGCTGTACAAACTCTCGCACCCTGACAATTACAAAGATATCTATCTCACAGAGCACAGCAGTTGAGCATCACATTGCAGTGACAGCACAAGAAATGGACTCCGTTTTAGTTCCAAGTGTACCCCAAGTGAACAATAATAACTGGTTGTTGAGATGATCCAGGCGACACTTATGAAATTATGTGCATTATTATAACACCCGTGATCCCCAGTCATGAACCAGAACCCCATTGTGCTAGACGCTGTACATAACATAGAACAAAAATGCCATCTCTGCCTAGAGAGCTCAGGCATCTACGTGGGCACTCATTCACAATGCCACGTGTGTGCAAGTACTGATCTGAAAGATGAGAAAGAATGGGTTATTTTCAGAGTGCAAATCAGTCTATAATCTACCAATTTACCATGTGACGGTGGGGACAGTAATTAACCAAACCCACAAGATAGCCTGCTCTTGAATCTCTTAGCTTTATTGGGGTTATATTAAGATGTGGCTGAAGTCTTTGTATAACCTCTTATTGGGGACCGTGCACAATGGAGACTATTCGAATGCCTGCCACTTCAAAAAGGGGGCCTATATTCTCCCATTTTCCATAAGTGTTCATCAGGAGTAAAGCACAATATCTTGGGATGGGGCAGAACCAACTGCACTCTGCCAGATTCCCAGCCCCCCATGCCCATAAGGAAAGCTAGCAATCGTGACTAAATGACAGCAGTTACTGGGATAGCATGTCTTGTAGGAGTCATACAGGAATGGCAGCAAACTAAGGGTACATCTACACTTGCACCCTAGTTTGAACTAGGGATGCAAATGTAGGCCACCGAAATAGTAAATGAAGCGGGGATTTAAATATCCCATGCTTCATTAGCATAATCTCGCCCGCGTGCTGTTTTGGAACTCAGCTGTTTCGAACTAGGAAGTGCACTCCGGGCTGCATTAGTTCGAATCAAACCCCTTGGTTCGAACTAACGTTACTCCTCATTTTTTGGAGTAAAGCGGTGGGCGAGATTATGCTACTGAAGCGCGGGATATTTAAATCCCCATTTCATTTACTATTTTGGTCGCCTACATTTGCATCCCTAGTTTGAACTAGGGTGCAAGTGTTAGACGTACCTCTTGGGACTAAGCAGCAGTTTGAAGGTAAGATTCCAACAGGTAGGAAACCTTTAGGAGCAAACCACTTGGCCTTTACCACAAGACAAGTAGACCCACCCACCCATTAGCTCAGAGGAAACTCCGCAAAAGCCCCATGCATAGCCTCTCCACAGTCTTCTCCCAGCATGTGCAGGGGAGCAGCAACCAGATTTGGTCCTTAGGCAGAAAAGCTATTACCACATGTAATAACAGACTACTTTTCAGTGCCAAGTTCTATTGTGTAGTTGCTGTGGGAACTGTAGCTGAATTTCTTGACACGTGTGTGTATATAAAGTCTCATCATGTTGCATTAAGAGCTTTTATTGCAATAGAATGTTTCCCGAGTTTCAGTACACCAGACCACACTGAAAAAAAAGTCTATTTATATTTAACCAATATTTGTACTTAACCTTTACCCTAGAAAAGAAGCCTTGAAGCGGAATTCATATTTCAGTTTGTATTGATCAAGATGACATGATAGTTCTGGCCTTTCACTCCATTCAACAGAGCACATTTTGTCACAAAATAATGCCAAACACTTTTTATACATTCTGTTTCATGGGAGCACTAGAGTCTGTCACTAGTAAGTAGAATGGGTAGGGAAAAAATGTGTACTTTTTCAAGATTGTTTAAATCTCCAGAAGCCTCTACACTATTTGTCAATTTTTATTTTTTAAAATTCGTTTATTGTATGCATCACTTGCTCAGTGAGGGAAGTAAGCTTGAAAGATATTTTTGGTGAGAAATAGTATTACATTAACCGATAAGTAAATTGCATGTAATATAAGACTTCCTCTCCCTTTTACTTAATATACATTTTTCATCTATTTATTGGTGGAGACTAGAACTATGGTTGCTTCCATCTTCTTTTACACCACATCATTCTAAATACATTCATATTATTGCAACTAGGGCCAGATCTTATATGCAGTCAAACATACAATTGCATATATTTCAACTAGTTGCATGCAGGGTGGGTCCAATAATATTAGAAACAAGGGGTTGATGAGATACTATTTTTATTGGACCAACTTCTATTGGTGTGTAAGCTCAAAAGTTTGTTTTTCTCACCAACAAAAGTTATTTCAATAAATGTTACATCACTCATCTTGTCTAATACATTTCAAATGGCACGTATTTAATAGCCAAGTCTGCAGAACTATGTCTTCCAGCAGTGGCCAGAATATTGTCTCAGATTAGCCAACAAGAAATTTGTTGAATATAATGTAGTTATTCGGGATTTACACTGGTATGATAGAGTACAATGGCCATTAGAAGCAGAAAAATAAACCCCTTTCCTGTCTGTAGAGAAGTTAGAAAACCATGCCAATAATTTAAAAAGATTTTTAACAAACCATCCAATGACCACCTACAGAAGACTTTTTTTATACATTAAACTTACTTGTAGTGAAACAGATGATGTAGCCTGGAAAACTACAGCACTAAGGATAGCAACTATAGCCCACTGGCCAAAAGTTTATTAGTCTTGGTAATATTCCATGCAAATAGATTTTCCTGCTTTGGTCACAGCAGTCTATTAATTCAGTCCTCTTGTCTGTTACATCTTTATTCTCCGCAGGTTAATCCTGCCAAATTCCTTTGCTGTAGTACATGTCACACAGCCTATAATATCCAACAATACAGTTTTGCTAATCCTGTTTTATCAGCTTTGTTGCCCTGTCTAGTCAATACAATAGTGAAAAACCACACACAAGGTTTTTGCCAAGATTTTTTTTTCAATATGGTTTCAATTAAATGGTTTGAGAGCAGAACAGAGTATTTGGACATGTGCCAATGTCCTTCAGACACAGAATGTCAAGGCACTTAATTATACAGATCTCCAAACTCTTTCAGATGTCCCACCTACCCAGTAAACTGAATATACTTAACGCAAGTGTAAAAAATCAACTCCAATCTCTTTTAAAACACTCTCCATCCGTTAAGGATTTGAAGATGGCTGAACACCAATGTATTTATTGCCCATTACCTTACTAGCAGATTAAACAAATGAATAAAGGCTGCCTCATTAGCAGTTCTTTGTTGTCTTGTTTACTGTTTAGTAGACTCATTAATTATTAGAAGAGGCACATTCATTCTTGCAATAACCTTTGTCAAGCCTGGTAAACTGACTGCTAACCAGCAAATGAATCCTGATTTTCATGTTAACACACACACACACACACACACACACACACACACACACACACACACACCCTCAGTAGTGTTCTGATACACAATTGCTTGTATTTCTTTTTAATATATTTGTATCCATAGATCATACCCAAATCTCTTATGAAAAGTAAGCAATGGACAAAAGGAATTCCCCTTCCTTCATCATACCATATTTATTACACTAATTACTTAAAGGGAATACTCTCATTTCAAGCCTGGTGTGCGTGTGCATCCAGACACATATTTACAAAAAAGCTCATTAATATTTTTTTCAATCCCCAGTTTCAGGATTCCATATAAACATAAAGTGAGAGCTGAATGATTTAACCACCTCAGATGAGAACTGCATACAAAGTTGTAGCTATGTTGGTCCCAAAGTATGAGAGAGACAAAGTGGGTGAGGTAATATCTTTTATTGGGCCAACTTCTGTTTGGTGAGAGAGACAAGCTTTCGAGCTTACACAGAGCTCTTCTTCAGCTTTCATCAATAGCAATTGGCCCAATAAAAGACATTTCACCCACCTAGTTCCTCAGATAAGAACTCTTTATCAAACCATTACATGACATTACATAACCCTCTAGCCCCATTCCCTTTTAGTATCTGATAAACTGATCCCAAATTGAGGAAACTTCCGAGTAGGGATGTGATAAAAAGCCAAATTAATATCAACATTAGTTATAAATTAATTATAAGACTTGGAAATATATTTTAACATGGGCAGCCTCGTTTCTATCATTTAAAATACTGGGAGGGAGGGGGCTGTGAGTTGCTAGTTGGATCTTTCATCTTTGGCACAATTACTCCAGCTAAACTCCAGTCCCAGCAGATAGCTGAGAATGAAACCAGCCTGTTCAAGTCTCGCCTGATATAAGACTAACATTTAGAAATTATTTTACACATACAAATTTAACATCTTTACCTTGCAGCTACTTCTACAACTCCATGCTACTAATTTTAGATGACAGATAATGTATTGATTTTTGGTGTCACAAGCTTCGTTTAAGAAAAACTCGAATTTCTGAAATGTCGTATTTTAACAGCCACCTTGAAAACAGCATATCCAAACCCTCTCTCCCCCTCTTCCTGACTGTGGTACATTGTTATCAAACACATTCCACTTGCAAGTCTCTTGTACTGGATCGTCTCTGCACACGTCTTAACACTAATTAAAAATGTGGAACAATTAAACTGTTTGCTAAATTAGCAATTCTGACCCTACAGCCTCATGGCTGTGAGAGCAGTCCACGGAGACGGCATAGCGTTACCTTGGCATGATTTTGTGCTGACAGAACAGTCCATCCGTCTTCACGTCTTTAGACAGCTGTGCTTACCTGGCAGAATGTAAACATCTTTGAACTTTGCTTACTGGATAAAAGTAAGCATTAGTTTCCTATTGCATTTCCTCCTACAAGATCAATCACACATACAGGCTAGACACAGCATTCCTGTGTTTGTAATTAATCTCGTAAAGGCAGAACATCTCCTCTTGATCGATTGCTATATTTGCATGCAGTCAGAGGGAGTAGGAGAAGAAAATAAAGTCAGTAGCAGAATAATAATCAGCTGATCCTTTAATGAAGACTGGGACATGCTATATATACACAGCAAGATGCCTTTTTTAGTGATCTGATTCACTGTCGGAAAATTCATTTTGCAATGAATGTTGATAATTAACACTGGGGAATTCAAGATTGTTTTTAAATACAATGATAGAAAAGTTATTTTCTTCATCACGGAAAGATTAAAAGGTTTTTTGTTTTGTTCTGCTCTATTTCATCAAAACAACTCCAAAACATGGTCTCTAGTCTTGCAAAATTTCTTTAGCTGTTGCAAATTCTTGACTCTTCTTGTCAGTGTTAGAGTGAGTCAAACTTTGCTTAATTCTACCTGATTCCGCTGGACATACACAATGATCAACTTGTCAATGGGAGATTCCCCAACACCACACATATATTGGATCAATAATATTTAGTATCAAGAAATTTACATTGTAAAAATTCTCTGCCAATTATGGAAACATTTAAAAATGTTGGGCTTGGAATAAACTGATTTAAAATGACAAGCAAATATCAGAACTGCTGCGTATTCCACTTCTTCTTCTCTCGCGGTGCATGAGTGTATATGCGTGTGTAAATTTATTCCACTTTTGATGGCGTTCAGAAGTTGTGATGATGCAGGCAAACAGAGGCAAATGCAGAACACTAACCTAATAATAATTTGCAGAAAAAAGCATAGTGTTCAACAACTACTAGATATAAAAATCTGAATGTTACTACTTTTTTAGTGCTAGCAGTTTTACTGCACAACATGTGGTGAGCTCTAACATTAGTACTGTGGCATCGTGTTGCTTTCAGTCCCAATACATATTTTATCCCAAACATATACCTGTGATACACACCAAACTTAGTCTACAGCAACACGATATATTTTGATTTAAGAGTATTACAAAGAAACTCTCACTGAATACAAAATTGACACCGGTCAGATTCAACAGCAAAACAACACTTGATTCATTGCAAAGGTCTCTCTCTTTCCACAGCCTGTTTTACAGACTTGGAGCTTAATGTCTAATGCAGACAATTTGAAATATTCTAAAGCACTGACTTGTCCTTTTGTGAAACAGATTTTGTACTTTACAATATCTTACGGATGGTAATATTCAAGCAATTACTTTCAAAAATTCTATATATGTTACATACTATTCCTATTTGTATAAACATCTGCATTCAGATGAGCAAGGCCTCTAACACACTTTAGTACCTGAATAGCTGAAGGCTTTTTTGTTCATAACATCAGATTGTTTGACAATTACAGGATGCAACTATTAAATCTTTCAAAATGCTCTAAATTTCTAAGAAGATAGATTTTTTATGATTACTATTCCATTTTCTAGAAGTTTTAAAAAAATCCAATATTTTCTAACCTTGGAAGAATATGGTTTTAGCAATATAAGCTTTAAATATTCATGTTACTTTGCTCTCTCTGTTAAAGAAAGCTTCTCTTTATATTGGTGGTAGAATAACTGAATTCTACCATCTCCATTTTACCGTTGTGTCAGAGAATACTCACATATATACAAGTTGGCTTTCATCATAGAAATCTGTGGTTCCTTGTAAGATTGCCTGTTTATTGTTTAGAGAAATTACTACTAAAACAAAAATCAAGCCGGGGGTGGGAGGTGGAGTGGGGAGGGGAGAAGCCGCCACTGGTCTGAATCTTTCTGCATCTATTAATCAGCTCTCTGTGCAGCAGGCTCCTTGCGGCTGTGTACAAATCAGACCACAGTGGTGCTATCCTTAGACTGTCGATGCAGGCACATAAACTGAAGTGACAGACTGTTCTAGAATATCATTAAGGAGCCTGGCCTATGGCTCTTCACTTCCCTCCCCTCAGCATCTTGGAGATGGTCACTTTGAGCTAATAAACACCTTTAAATCTTGCCCATACAAAATCTTCTAAGTCTTTGTGCAGCCCTGGTGAAGTTGCCTCAGCACTCCTGAAGAGGCGTGTCAGCTGTGTCTGACATTCCACTCTGCCTGTTTGGGGGAGATGGAGGAGACTGTAGAATAAAAGGAGTCTGGAGCCAGTGTGCCTAGCTTTATGTTATCTGTAAATAGTTGTTTAAACTGATTCCTCCTTGCCCTACACCATCAGTGTTGACAAATAAAGAACTGTCAAATATTAACACAATTTCTGGCCACGTGCAATGTGATTTTCACCACTACAACATGCACAGGCACCTATTCCTGGACATAGTTCTCAATTTCCATACCTCTGCATTACTCCCAGGGCATGGAATTCCTCATTCTGCTTTGTGATCTTATTCATAGTTATATACTCATCCGTAGGCTATTCTCCTCTGTTAGGCTTTTGAGATCCCTTTTCCTAATCTGCAGTTTTCTAAACCTATTTCTCAGTCTGTAATTAATAACTGTTTCATCACTGGCCTGTGAGAGATCTGATCTGTTCTCTCCACTGCCATAATAAACTGAAATCCATATTTAGTGTCAGTTTCTCCCTCCCTTAGCTGTGTGCCACACATGAATTCCACTGTCACTCATCATAGTTTTGCTAACCATGCCACACAACCATTTTTCTATAATATATAATACATACTGTTTTACATACTAAAGCTGGCATCATTTTATTAGTCTTAAATTAAAAGATTTTCTTTACTGTTGGCATCATATTAAATGTACTGAAGGTGAAAACAAAAGTGGGCAAGAAAACAGGAGATCTCGCATGAGTGAAATAAGCTAGATGTGTCTTATCTTCCAATTCTGTGGTGTTAACTAAGTTCAATTAATTGACAAAACACAGAACAAAGCATTATATCCCCCGAGTTTTTGGGGCTGGGGTGGGGGGAATAGGAACAGCCATGTGTAAGGAATAAGAGACAAAAATCACACTAATACCCAAAAACGAAAGAATTCATAATTTACAACAGGAAACATTATGTTGAGTACATTATATGGTATCTCAAAGATAATGCAAACTGGAAAAAGGAGCTGAAATTACAGAAGGCTGCATTAGAAGAAAACAGTTTACAAATCAGCCAAAAGACTAAATACATGTGATGGTTCAATAAAAGGGACAATGAGAAGCCAGTGTACATAAGAGCGAAAAATCTGTGAAACAAGTACAATATTTTGCTTCATTGTTGAGCTAAAATGGGAATGTGGACATGGATTTTAGATACTGCATGATTTTAGATTGGTGAAAATGGAGGGAATAAAAAGAAATTCTCTATGATAAGTATCATGTCAAGTTGGGGCAGGGGAGGGAAGGTGATAGAATTTCCAGGCCCCTGGCCCTGGTGGGGAGGTGACTCTGTGCTCCTGGAAGGGATGGGGCCTCAGGAGGCAGAGGTGGGGTTGGGGCTAGCTGCCTTCTGCCAGCCCTACAGCATCACCCATAGCATGCTAAATGGGGCTCCAGTGGCAATTTAAATGGCCCAGGGCTCCGGCCACTGCCACTGCCACTGCCATAGCTGTGAGCCCCAGGCCTTTTAAATCACCATGCCCCATGGCAATTGCTTCTTCCCTTTCCCCCATGGGTGGCCTTTGCCAAGAAAATTAAAGAACCAAAAGTACATAAGACCATTATTAGGCGAGTCATGATGTATGGGTCAGAATGCTACTTTCTTAGTGAGAATGCTCATGCGGATGGTGGGTAAGATAAAGCTACATGATTAAATGGTATGAAACATAATGCAGGTGTAGCCCCATCTCAGAAAAGCTGGGGGAGTATCTACTGAGATAGTTCTGTCATATGACACGAGATGGGATATGTTGGTCAAAGAATACAAGATCTAGTAGTCATAGGGCAAATGACCATAAGGAAAATCAGGAAAAAGATGGTTTGAGGTGACGAAGAAGGACGTAAGGAAGATAAGTCTCAGCTTACATGATGTGCTCAACAGGAATAGTTGAAGAGCAAGAGCTACTGACTTGACCAATGGGACAAGACAAAGAAGAACAAAGTAGCAGAGTGGGCGAGTAACACATTAGCCTTCTACTTCCTGAGGCCAGAGTCTAAATCCTTTGCAGTACTATTTTTCTATGCAATTTTAATAATGGATAAGACCTCTCCTATGGGTCACTACTGAATATCAATCCATATCGGCACAAAACAGAGAGGTCCTGGAAGACGAGCGAAGGGCTGACACAGTGCCCATCTCTAAAAAATGGGAAAAGGAGAAGCCTGGGAACTATAGACCAGTCAGCCTGACCTCAGTACCCAGGAAGCTGCTCTTCAGTTTGCAAATACCTGGAGGATGAAGGGGTATTCACTAGCAGCCAGCATGGATTTACCAAGAACAAATCATGCCAAACCAGCTTGATTTCCTTCTTTGACAGGGTAACTGTTGTGGTGGACAGGGAGAATGCGGGGGACATAATATACTTGGCTTCAGCAAGACTTTTGACAGTTCCCCATTAGGGATGTAAGCGACTACTGACTTGACTAGTTGCTTTCCCCGCACCTTGTTACCTCTATCAGAGAGATGCAAGAGGGGGGGATGAGAAGCTGGTGCTGGGGGGCTCTTGCCACATTTCAAAGGTGGAGGCACGGCACCTTTATCGACTAATTCCATCAAATTGATGCAAATTTCATCAACTATTCAATTAGTTGATTAACCTAAATGTAACATCCCTATCACACATGCCATTCTGATAAGTAAGCCTAAGAAATGAGGGCTTGGTGGAATGACCATTACGTGGATACATATCTGGTAAACAACTGCAAACAAAGAGCATCTATTAATTTCAGGTTGGAGAGAAATCTCAAGTGGAGTTCAACAGGAATCTGTTCCGGGTCTGGTTTGGTATAGCATCTTGCTTTCTTGGGGTGCAAATTGTGTGGCTTATTTCAAGTCAATTCTGAAATATCTTATTTCAAAATTTCGCATTGTCTACACAGCACTTATTTTGAAATAAATCACTATTCCAAAACATCCCTTATTCTTTGTGGAATGAGGTTTACAGGGACATCAGAATAGTAAGCCTGTTATATTTCGAAATAACGGGTGTGCTCAAAAGACACGGAATAGCTATTTCAGGATACCCCTGGTATCCCAAAATAGCACTGTAGTGTAGATGTAGCCTTAATGATGTGGATGTAGAAATAGAAAACATACTGCTCAAATCTGCAAAAGACACAAAGCCAGGGGATGATTGCCAACACACAGGTGGTCAGAGCTAAAATTCAAAGACATCTTCAGAACTGGGCTAAAAACAAAGAAATTATATTAAAAGACAAATATAAGGTGCTACACTTACGGAAGAAAAAAATAAATATAAAATGGAGGATAATTGGGTTGGCAGCACCACTGTGGAAAAGGATCTGGGAGTTGCTGGATCATGGGAAGTGATAGTACTGCTCTATTCAGGGCTGGCTAGGCCTCGGTTGAAGTTCTGTGTCCAGTTTTGGTTACCAATGTATATCAAGGAGGTAGAGGAACTGGAAAAAAATCCAGAGATGAGCAACAAAGATGATCCAAGGGATGGAATGCAAGTATACAAGAAAAGACAGAAAGAACTGGATATGTTTAGTTTGGAAATGAGGCGACTGAGAGGGGATGGGAGAGGAAACTAAAATACTTGAAAGGCTGCCATAAAAAAGTTGTTCTCGAATCACAGAGAGCAGGACAAGAGGCAATGGGTTCAAACTACAGCACAGAAGATTTAGATTCAACCACCAGAAAAAAATTTCCAAACTGTAAGAACAGGAGGGCAATGGAACAGACTTGAGAGGTTATGGAAGCTCCTTCGCTGGAGGTTTCAAAAGGAGGCTGGATCGCTAGCTATCTTGAACAGTTCAGACACAACAAATCCTGCATCTTGACAGGTGGGTTAGACTAGATGACCCTCGTTGTTCCTTCTAGTCTTAGAGTTCCGCATAATTGAGAATGTCTGCCCACTTAAGAAGCCTGATGAGGCAAGGTGCCTTAGTTGCTTTTGAGAGGCTTTATTAGAAATTGAAAACACTCAGCACCATGCAAGTTCAGGTACTGGCATTGCTAGGGCTGTCAAAGCAAGGATGTTGCAGCATGATTCTCCAGTGTGTATCAGTGTTCTGTGGCAAAGAATGCCCAGTGCCCATCTTCCCTATTTCTGACCCAGCCAGAGAAAACAGTCACTACAGCAAACAAAAACATGTATTCAGAAGTTACAAAAACTGCAATACTTAGGTGCGACTCAATACTATATACACAGCACTTTTCAGCATTTGACATATGGAGAAAGTAGTGGCTGGAGTGAGCAAGAGCCTTACCTGGACAAAAATGTAGGGAGACATGTTCTCAATAATTCTCCCCGGTGGCCACATCTATGATTCAAAATGTCACACAAAAATTGAGGCATGGTGGGAGAGAAAAGAAAAAACTTTTACCACCCATCATTAATTAACTAACAGAACTTGATCTTTTCTAATCAATAAGAAGAGCATGTGATTTGTTAAGTCACTTTCAATAGTAAAAATAAAACTTTTCTTCACAGATGCTGCAGAGCAGTAAGACGCTGGTTTTTCCAAGCAGGCAAGATGACATCAACAATTAGCAAAATTATTCAGTTCTGTTGAATTCACATATTACTCATGACCAGCATAAAAATTTTAAATTATGTCCCTAACAGACTGCAATCTTTTGTTAAATAATGTTCTAGTAATAATAAGCATGTGAGATATTTCCATGCACATTGCAAAGCCGTCAAAACAACAACAAGATTATCACACGCAAGACCTTTCTCTTTTCCTTCACAGGGCAAGCAAGCTTGTCATCAGGCCAGAGAGAAAACTGAATCCAAGCCATCACACTTCAGAGTTATTTACTGTTGAAACTAGAAACTTGGCACAAGATCACAAGGGGTCAGTTGTATCACAACCACTAAGCTGAGCTTTGAATCCCACTAGCTTCTTGTATTGAAAAAGAAAAGTGTCTGGCTAACCGTAGTTGTTCAAAATGCAAAATAATCTAGTGTCTGGAAGACAAGACTTGGAAGGAGTCATGTTTTATGCTTTTGGTGTAATTACCAATAAAGGGTTATATTATCCTCTGTTGCCAGTTTCTGCCTTGTTTTTTTTTTTCTTTTTGACAATTAGTGGGCATAAATATCATCAACAGAAATGAAGCATTGCCGAATACAATGACGAAACTTTTTATTAAAGCCATATACTACTGCATATGGCATATACCAGATGAATATTTATTATAGCACTAAGCTGTTGGTTGCAAACAAGCAAGCAAAAGTCTTCTAAAGATGGAAAACTGCCTAGCATTTAATTTTTATCAGTCTCTAATGACTCGTCTAACAAAACATACCAAAAGTGCACAAATGGAATGCCCAGGAATGAAGTGAGGTTCATAAGCAGCAATATTTCTGCAGAAATGACGAGTCCCCGTCATCAGCACTTCCTGCAATGTTAACATTTAATTTTCTTTGGTGCAAGCAGCTTTTGTTAACATTGGCTGCAAAAATTATAATAGGCATATTTCCTGGGTGTCAGTGGTTAAAAAAAGATCCCTGTCTTTAATATAGCGTTATCAGAGGGATCTCCCTTGGGGAAGTATGTTGCGGCCATCTACAGACACCGAGAAAAGATATGTGCTTCTTTGAAGAGAGATTGTCACACGGTATTTTTGAGGAAGAATGGATGCTTAGCTAATAGATGCGCATAATTACTAGGCTACAGTGTTGCTTGATGGGGAATTTTGACAGCTCGTTTTGAGTGGCACCAGAAAGACATGCAATACTGTGTGCTGTGTTCATTATTCACAGTAATTTCCTTGGAATCCTCGGAGTTTAACTTTTTTTTTTTTTTAAAGCTCAAATAGGTTATGATCTCACCCTAATACTTTGGTTTCACTCTCAGACACATGTAAGCATAACAGATATATTAAAAGCCTCTTCATATTCAAACTTCCCTCGTTAGGGATGAGCTGTGATCCACACAGAGACCGACTGGAATAGGGAACTATGTGGAAAGTGAACACAATCTGCTTTATAAAAGAGCAACAATTAAGTCACACAACAATAGAAAAAGAGAGTTGGCCAGAGGAAAGGCTAATTCGTACTCTGGATGGCAAAGCTAAAGGGAGGTGTCCAGATTAGGCTTCGTAAGGCAGGTCAGTGGCACATGCTATGTTTTGCTGTTCCTTTCAACAAGAGAAACAAACAGTGCTCTCAGCAGAGTATTGTGGCTGTGGTAGCAAGTATGCTAACTAGCTGTGGTAGACAAGACATTATGCTTGCTAGGTAGATACCAGAGACCTGATTCACCACTCCATTGCCCCCATTTTATACTGGTGTATCTCCAAAAGTTTCCAGGGAGATTATACTGTGATAAAACTGCAGTGGTGAATCAGACCCCATATTTCAGAGCTGAATATTCAAGTAATATAAAGTACTGCTGCCTCAAATGGAAACTTAAGCAACAGACATTCATTACTGCCATAATCCTCACTGAACTCACATCTTAATTGACCCATGACGAGTTTTAAAGGCCATAATAACAGCAGAAAGATACAAGCCTACACGTGTGTTACATTAACAGTTACTATCTGAGAGAAGTCTAATCACTAGAAGTTCAGTTTTTTCATTATGCAGCTATGGTCATTCTGAAAACTGCTTTAGAGCTTATTATGAAGAAACTACTGAACACATACTGTTTATCAGAAGCGCCATCAATATACTGCTGCAGTTAATTACAGGTTTTATCATATCCTAGAGCAGTTATTAAGTTACCTTCTGCATAGAATAGCTATGAAAAGTTATTGTAAATTAGATAACTAAGTAGAAGTCTCACTGCAAATAATATGACTAGAAAAAATACAAGAATGGTGACTATATTGTCTTTTGGGTGGATGTGAAACAGGTGGTAATTAATTGCTACAGATTTAACTGCAATTTACTTTAATTATGCACATTATATTTTTTGGCCACCAGTATATTTTTATTGATTTGCATAAAAACCAGAGTCAGTACAAAAAAGGCAAATTACTTCCAGCTTGTACATTTCCAAATAACGCACGGTTTAGGGGACCTCCAGTAGAATTATGAATTTTGGAACCAGATATTGAGCCACATTTTTAAATTTATCCTAAGAGGTCTGGAATGGTGGGTATTGGCTTGAATATATGCACGAGAGCATCACCTGCATATTACATCAATTTAAATTCCATGATACATAGCTGTGTCTCCAAGAAGTCTGGATGAGCCCCTACAGCTATTTTCAGGGGCTAAAGAGGTAGATCAAACAGTAAAAGAGACAAAGTGACAAAAAATGAGGTTTACAGGTTCTTTCG
The DNA here is from genome assembly GCF_049634645.1 of Pelodiscus sinensis. Lineage (NCBI taxonomy): Eukaryota > Metazoa > Chordata > Testudines > Trionychidae > Pelodiscus > Pelodiscus sinensis. The sequence goes on along the minus strand of NC_134712.1, from coordinate 183,068,778 downwards.
AAAAAGTGCCCTGTTTTCGAAAGAACCGTGTCTAGACTGCAGTTTCAATTTCGAAATAGCGCTTTTTCGAAAGAGCGTCATTACGTGATTAGGCAAATGAAACGCGAGATATTTAAATCCCGGCTTCATTTGCAATTTCAAAGTTTCTAATGTATATCCCTCTGTCAAAAGAGGGATGTAGTCTAGACACACCCGAAATGAGGGAGACTGAAGTTGGAGTAAGAAGCCTGTTATTTTTAAATTATTTCAAAATAATGGGCTTGCTGTGTAGATGCACACTCTGTTATTCCAAAATAACTTGAGTTATTTCGAAATAAGCATGCAGTGTAGACAAAAACTTACTGAATAACCAGCTGATGATGTTGTCACCACCTTGAGCCTTTCCTGCCCTTTCCTGTTGAATAAGCTTTATTTGCTGGCCATGTGAAGTTTAGTTTGTACACTCTTTGGGTATCTCTTGACTAGGAAAAGGAGTCAAATTGAGGTCAGGCTTAGCCAAGACCCATTAGCTAAACTGGATTGCTTTTGTGAGTCAAGACAAACACAATGGAGCAGGGACTTGTTTACTTGTTTGGTGAGCCACTTGGTGCTCAAAGAGCATTTAGTAATGTTACTCATTGATGTAAGAGTTTCGCCACTAAATGGAGAGGGCTTGGACAGGACAAAAACCACACTCTTAGACCCGTCTTGTGTTACTCAAGTGTATTAGGATCTAAGCAGTTTCATTAGTCTCAGATAGGGATCAATCCATGTACACCATATGAGATAAATGGTGAAATAAATGGTGAATAAACAATGCATAGGTTAGGCTTGTAGGAAGATGGTGTCTTTCCTTTAAAAAAAAAAGTCAAGAAAATGGACAGAGCTCAACAATTAAAATCTCATTTCATCTTTGGAGAGGATCTCTCTCAAACTGGAATTTTTGGCATGAAGCAAGCCTATTACCACATCATCATACTCAACTGAAAACATAATCCAATAACTGAAAAATAATCTCATGTTTACACAGAAAATATAGGCCCTAAATACTCACTAATTAGTCATTAAACAAATGAAAGACAGAAACACACACTTCTAGTCTGGACTGATCTTAAAACTTGTCAGCAGGAAATCTGTGTTCCATTAAAAGATGAACCACACCATGCATTAATGGAATAATGGTAGTGACTATGGCTATGTCTAGACTGCAAAGAAAAGTCGGAAAAAGATATGCAAATTGCAAACCGCAATTTGCATATCTTTTTTGCTTTTTTTCTTCCAGAAGAGGCTTTTCCGAAATTTGGCCCGTCTACACGGGGCCAAATTTTGGAAAAAACTCCTCTTTCGGAACATCCCTTCTTCCTCATACAATGAGCAATACAGAGCTGCCAAAAGAACGCGGCCACTTTTTCGGAAACTGTTCCGAAAAAGCAGACACATTCATTGGACACAGCATAGCTTTTCCAGGATACCTCAGGTATGCCGGAAAAGCTCTGCAGTGTAGACAAAGCCTATATTTCTCATGGTTTCAGACATGCATGCTAATTAAAATTATATTCCAATAGGGGCCCCCTTATTCTTCCTACCTTCCAAGGGTGCCAGTTCTATCCCTTGGGAATCTGGTGGTCGCTGAATCCAAGGGGGGGCAGGACTCCAACCCTTAGCCACCACCAGCTTCCTGCTTTGTCACCTCCAGCTTTCCTAGCCCTACCTTCCAAGGGTGCCAGCTCCATCCCTTGGGAAACCACCACTATTGTTAGAGCTGGCACAACAATTATTTCAGCATGAGACTAAGGTTTATATCATGCTTCGTCTTTCACTTCAGACAATACAGTGAAAAACTGCAGATCATTATATCTTTATTCTACTTAAAGCAAACCATACCAGCCACGTGAAATCAATTCATGGACACATTTTGTCCTGCTTTGCTAACACTTTTTGTGTGTAAAGAAGTGGCAAGACCGGAGAAAGACTAAGTAGTAGCTGACATAACTTTCCATACTGCATCCTCCGGGGACTGATCATTTAAATCATAATTCAAGTTTCCCTAAGCACACAAAAGTTGTTTTGATGTCCTCATTTTGAGAGCCAAAAAACAAGCATTTGAAATTATATGTTTCACATGGATTCAACGTCCAATGCAGCATGCGTTTTCTCATGTGTAGTGCATGAAGAACAGATCAGAATGATGCAACTCAAAAAAATAAACTTTATGGGATGGACCTGCAAGTTCTTACCTTATTGTGCTACTGCCAAAACTGAAAAATTCCAAACTCAGGCTCTGCGTACACTTATGCAAGTGATCAAGCCCTTTGAAGTCAAAAGAGCTTACTGTTTCTCATGTGCATCAGTGATTGCAGAATCAAGTCTCTCAAATACAGTCAAAATAATGAAAGCTTTTTAAAAAGCTTTCAAACAAGACATGGGCTGTCTCCCGAAACATTTTTTAAGGGTAACCCAAAAATCAGTCTCACCAGCACACTGAAGATGTATCAATGGATGCTATTTCACATAAAGAACTACCATATAAAACAAAATATTTTCTCACAAGCATTATAATAAAGTAGAGAAAAAACTAGTCTTGAATTAGACAAATCCTTATGCTATTACTTCTGACAATATAATTAGGTTTAAGTTATAATGTAGCCTTTAGCTTTTTAACCAGATTCAGATCTGAAAAGAAGCCAGCAATTAAGCCATTCTCCCCTTTAAGTTATAATTATTTTTAGAGTTATGAATAAATATTCTTGTGTAAGAAAACTGACACTATACAACCTTTTGCCCTGGATATGTGATTAGTCAGATATGAAAAACAAGTATCGTTTGTCCACATAAAACATGTATAGATGATTGTATTAAAAAAAATTTAAATCACAGATTTGACTGTTGCAAGTGAGAATACTTTGCTTGGCACTGCGCCTAAAGGTTCTAAATTTATGTATTCTATTTTATGTCCTTTTTGGATTGGATTAGTTACTAGGCAACTAAAGAACTAATTTCTATTGGCTAATAGCTATGCGGTGTTTCATGGAATCCGCTGGTATATAGGGCCAAAGCATCCAAGGAAAGAAAAAGACAAGATGAATGCAGTCTTGAGGAGGCCAGTTGTTTATGAACAGATTTCTATAACCAGCTGTCCCCACTTAAATTCTAACTCCACATAGGTATTATTCAATTCACAATGTTTCACTTTATTGCTACTCCTGGGAGCATTCTGCACCAAAAAAAATCTGCATATGATAATTTGAAATTCGGAACATTTTATTTGTCAAAATAACACTATACTGTATACTCATGTCAGTTTCTACTTTTTTGGTAATTTAGTTCAATATACCTGTCAGCAAATATGTAACACTATACACACACAAAATTTCCCTCAAGAGTACAGAGTTAAAGAAACCTCGATGACAACCCAGATCCTGTTTCTCTGACCCCTTCTTCCCTCTCGCATTCACAGTGAGCCACCACAACCCCTGCCCCCACAGCCTAGCCAAAGCCCACGCCCTCGCTGCTAATACACCCTACCAGAGGCCAGTCACACACATCCCGGACAATATACCTGCACCCCCAGCCACAGGGCCCCCCTCTTGCCCAGACACCCACATCCCTTCATATCCAGACCTTCGGGATGCAGAAGGAGAACCAACCTGATACTTGGTCCTGGGCTCAGAATTTCCTGCATGCCGCCTTCTCCTTCTTTCAGGGTAGGCTGGCAACTGCAGCTACCAGGACTCCTCAAGCACCCTCTCCCTTCCTCCCTCCAGGAGTGTCCTCTGTGTGTGAGATGGGCTCAGCCAGGTCCAGTGGCTCCTACTGGCAGCCAGAAGAAGTGCAACTCATTTCTGTGGGGGGAAAGGAAATTCTGCGTGCACGTTGATTCTGCATGGTGCAGTGGCAGAATTCCCCCAGGAGTCTATCAGTTATTTTTATTGACAAAGGGGATGCTAACTCTCCAAAACAGCATTAGAACAGGCCGGGCTGCCTCCTGAGCATCCCTTCATGGCCAGAAGTAATTCTGTAGCACCCTGCCTCAGTTTCTCCTTCACTGCAAGGTCTCCACATTATTTCAAACAAAATTACCTCTTTTGGGCTCCATCTAAAATGTTTCATTTGGTGCACACAGTCTCCCCTCACCCTCTGGGTCTGAAACCCTTCCCTCTTGACTAAGAGAACCACACAGTCCACCTTCTGGGCATAAGGCATTTTTTCCATAGTCTTTTTGCTTCATTAATTTCACTGAAGCTGGCCACTTATCCATCTGCAGCTCAGCCTTCTTCAGCCTGCGGGTTTTTAGTTCCAATCGGGATCTGTAGCAGGCGCTTACCACAGAGCCTCTCTGTCATAACTAACTACTTACGCCAACTTCCTGATGCTCTATTGCAAATCACCTGATCTCTCTTTGGTAGGGCTCATTCAGTTATCAGGATTAGCTACCCCCAAGCCCTCCAGCCTGTAAGGGGCAAACCACCCTGTTATAAACACCCTCTGCTAAAAAGGCAATTTTGATCAATTTAATTTCCCAAAGATGCCATTCAGATTTAAGCTGCATCAATTCATGTGTGCCTGCTGTCAGGGGCGCCGATATTCTCCATGGACCCGGGGGCAAGGAGACCAGCTTTGTGCTCCTGGAAGAGGTAGGGTCTTGGATGGAAGGGGCAGGACTGGGGACAGCCAGTCCTCAATGCTGCCAAGAGTTGGCCCTCCCCAACCCTCAAAGACATGCGGCGCACACAGCATGGTGCTCTGGTGGTGTTTTAAAGGGCCTGTGACAGCAGCAGTGGCAGTTGCCGGGGACTCTAGGACACTATGAACTGGCAGGCCCTGTGGCTATTGCTCCTTTTGTTCCCCGTCAGCAGGCTTGTATGCCATACAGGACATGTTTGCAAAAATGGGGAAAAGTTAAAAAGAAAGATGGGAAACGGGAAGGAGACAAAATGGCTGCCGCTCCTAATTTATTTGCACTGAAAAGGAATCTTTTACAAAAGGCAGACTCCTTAGGCCTTCTTGTTCACAGCCATGTCTTTGTACAAATGAATATAGTTATATTTTTTAATTGCACATAGCTTGATGTAGTTTGTCTTCATAGGTTCTTGCAGTTGCCAGGGAGGAAGTACACTGTACGTCTATAAGACCAGAAAGTATTATTTTTACTGCACCTCAGATTCTTTTTAAAACCAACAACAACAACAAAACAACCCCAACTTTTTGCACTAAGTGATGTAAGTTTACATGGCTATTTGCCAAATCTCTCCTTATTAAAAGTATATTTACAATAGCAAATATTTAAGTACAAGAAAGACTATTCTGTGGTTAAGTATCAGAGAGGTAGCCATTGTAGTCTGAATCTGCAAAAGCGACGAGGAGTCCTGTGGCACCTTATGGACTAACAGATTTATTGGAGTATAAGCTTTCATGGGCAAAGACCCACTTGTGACATGCATCTGACGAAGTGGGTCTTTGCCCACGAAAGCTTATGCTCCAATAAATCTGTTAGACCATAAGGTGCCACAGGACTCCTCGTCGCTTACCCTGTGGTTGAAACCTTGGAATGTATAATCCTTGGAATCACATATTCCATCAGAATTAGTTGAATCTTTCTCTGAAGGTAGATACAACAAGGATGAATTTGGCTTAGTGTAAGAGGATGGACTTCCACTAATTTCAATTGAGTTGTATTCTCTTTCGGCTAGGATGGACCTGGAGCACTGACTTTTGATGTGTGTTATTCTGAGGCAGTCTTTTCCTCTCCTCTCTCCCACTGTGTGTTTGCTGCTTTCCAGCACCAAAGGTTTTTAGTGGTGCTATGCAAAATATGGCCTTGATTTAAGAAAGCAGTGCTGAAGTATCTACTACAGTTCAGCCATAATCAGGTGATCACTTTGACAGGTGCTTCAAGTATGCTCCTGAATCTGGGTCAATAAGTCTAAAGAGCTCTAGGACCCTTTACGATAAAAGTCATGCAAGTAACCCTAAAATAATACAATAAACTGACATGCTACACTGTAATGTACAATCCTGCTGAAAGGCCAATAAATCAGATGAAATGTTGTTTTTCACAATAATTACAAGGGAAAATGTTATCACAAATAAGACCCACCCTGCTTGATCCTGGAGGGACGCAGATGAGGGTTCAGAGAGAACAGTGTTCAGACCCTGGCCTTGCTGAATCGAGTGTTTTGTACCCAGAAAGATGGAACACAAGCAGAGGCGTGTGGGTATTGTCTGTTGATGGCCTGGCAAGAATTCTGGTAGTGGGGAAGAGAGAGCACCTTTCCTCAGCAACGCAAACTACTATTCTGTGTCAAAGGCTGCCCATGTTCTCAATTTCCTATAAGTGTAGCTCTTATGGACACACAAGCAGCCACTGCTCCTGGTCAGTTTGCACTGATCATTCAGAGCGTACATCTCTGTGCAATTCCAATTTAGTAACTAACAGCTTTCTCACAAAACACGCCAGATATCTGAAATAGAAACCCCTCCCCACACCATCTTTCTTCCTGGAACTTGGGGTCCTTGCTATTTTAAGAAAGCTACTAATAAAAGTTGACATTGACCCATCCCATGAGACGTACTAACTAGTCCTAGTTAGCAACAAAAATGGAAATGTAAAGCTAGTTCAGATACTACAGCCATCTTCTAACTAATGTAGGCCAATCAAAACATTGCAATAACTTGTACTTTTTATTTTCTTGAATACAATTTTAAAGAATTTTCACTCATGTTTAAGATCACCTGTGCAGCTACAAAATATCACTCTGCAGCATGAAAAATTAACATACCACCAGCCCATGGTAATCAGCCCCCTCCTCCTACAAGCCAGCCATAGCAAACAGATGCCTTTTATAGCATGCCCTCAATGTCACCAACCCTGGGCTATTCTGAAACCGAGGAGGAGAGAAAGTGTCCTAGAGTCAAGGGCCCCCATATACCTATTGACCACTTTCTTACAGAGAGAAGTCAAGTTGGAGCACCTCTGCTGATCTCATTTGTACTGATGTAGTATGGGAAGATGGGCAAGCGTTAGGGAAAACCAAACACCTTAATCTCCAGCAGGCATCCAGTGCAGATCCTGGAGCACTAATGTCATATGCTTCCACTGAGATATTCCACTTACAACATAATGCTGCACAGCAAGACTGTCCACCCCTTTCCAAATTATGTAATAGGGCAGCCCTGTTCATGGGGTTTTGCAGCAGTATAAACCTGAAGTGATGGAGATGGACCATATTAGCTGCATATACATCCAAGAGGATAGCTCACAACTTCCAAACCAGGTACATTCCTGTATACTAATGTAATCTGATTATCCAGCTGGGGATCCAAAACCATCCACACCCAGAAAAATCAAGTAACCAATTTAAGGTGATCTAAAATGATACAACAGACTGATTGTGCTTATAGCTTTATTTCTACCTAAGCTTTCTATTGCTATGCCAGATGAAGAACCAAAGCATCTGATTAAACAACATAATCAGTACTAAATGATGTTTAAAAGCTGATGCTGAATAGTGGAGCACATCAGATGTACTGTAAAATATTTAAAAATCAATGGGAAAGATATAAAACATTGATCCGCAGTTCTAATAAGACCATGACTTGAAAAGACTAGTTTCCAGCGGAAAAACGCTTGCTTCAGAGTTTACAAAATATAGTGTCTTCCACGTTGATACCCCAATAGTGAGGTGCACAAAACTATCTCTTAGTTAAATTGGGTCCAATTTGACCAGAAGATAGCAAGTTCTATCCCACCAAGATAACTGAATTTTGAGAAAGAGGTTCTGATGAGGTTCTTTCTTAATTAGATTACAATTTGCTTGAGAGTCACACTCAGACACATGAAATATTATAAAAGAATTGACATTTTATCCAGCTAATAGGAGGCAATGAGGCATAGGTCTACACTGCAGCTAAAGCCCTGTGATGTTCAGGCTCAAGCTGAAGACCAAGATCTGGGACCTCATGAGAGGAAAAGGCCAATTCCAAGATCACCTAGATAAAATGAAAAATGTCAGCAAGAAAAAATACTGGTTTGCAAGCTAACTGTTCTGAGATGAGGTGGGTTGGTCTGTTGTAACTCTAACAAGTCACTAAGAAGCCTTTTGTTGGAGAAGTTTGTTCTTCTGGGGGCTTGATTCTGCAAGGTCCTAAGCATTTATTACATCAATCCAGTAAAGTAACACCTGTGCTCTGTTGAAGGAAACAGTAGGCGTTTAAAGATTTCTGGGACCAGAAGAGTCACATGAGATCAACATCGTTTCATTTAATTATCCTACCGGAAGGATTAAGCTTTTGACTAGGGCTGCAAATGAAGAGCAGAATTGAAGTTATTCTCTTTAAGAATCTGATTAAAAAAGGAGCAACAGTTTTAAAATGCGAGTTTGCAAATTTTGTGTGTATATAATGGTAATATAATGGCTCTAACCAACATGTTAGATAGCACAAACTTTGGGCTAGATCTTCTGCTACTATAAAATTGCCTAGTGCCACTGGAGTCAAAGGAGTTATGCTGCACCAGCAGGAGAACTAGCTGAGTAAGTTAGCTTCCATTGTGAATGCAGCCTCCGCACTAGGGATGTTAAAAAGCAGGTGATTGTGTAACCGTGAAAAACTCAGTGGTTACACAGTTACATGCACCCACAGCGAGCTCCCAGTAAGTACAGGCTCCTACCTGCTGACTCTGGTCCCAGGGAGCCAGATGCCATCCCACACTGCTGCCTCTGTATCAGAGGGCACCAGTGCAAGATAACAGCCAGCTTTTAAGCCAGCTCCTGGTAATACAGAGGCAGCAGCTGTCTCCACAAGAGTAGGGTGGGAGCCTGCATAACCATGAGCATTAACAGATAAGCCAGGTTTATTGGTTAACCATTTACACGGTTATATGTTCACATCCCTACTCCATATCTCACTGCACTGACACACACACACTTACCTCCCTGTACATCTTGGATACATTTTATTTATAGTCCCTTAAAATTGGCCTGAGCAGTGAATCTAATTTTCAAAATCAGCTCTGAATATATGCATGGTTAGCTTGGGTTGAAAGTTTCCTGATAGACTTTCTCTTAACAGCTTCAGGGGGTAGCCGAGTTAGTCTGTACAGAAAAAACAACAAATGGTCTGGCAGCACTTTATAGACTAACAAAACACGTAGATGGTACCATGAGCTTTTGTGGGCACAGCCGACTTCGGGTATGTCTACACTTGCTTCCTATCTTGAGATAGGGATGCAAATGTAGTGTACTGAAATTGTTAATGAAGCACGGGATTTAAATATCCCGTGCTTAATTAGCATAATCGCGTCCTGCCACCGTTTTGAAATTGCGTTATTGTGAAATAAAACGCCCCGTGTAGCAGCGTTATTTCGAGAGAAAACCCTTCTATAAGCATATGCTTATTCTTCATACTAAATAGTTCCTACAGGAAGCTATACAAAAATGATTCCGAAATTAATTCTGTGAAAGCTGCACAATGTAGGAAACCCAGAGGAAAGCACATTTTGGCTTCTGATGGATCTCTTTATGACATCACTTTTTGAACAAGTAACAAATTCTAAAAGAGTCAATGGTTGTCCAGCTATCACATTGCTATCTATCAGCACTTTCCAGAGAGAAGAGATTGTTCTTTCTTGCATGTAGGATCATTTGACTTGAACAAAAGAAGTTTGTTCTCTCTCTCTCACACACACACACACGGAAGCAACCTACACATTTTTTTGGAAACCCTATCAATATCCACGCACAAACGCACACCAGAGAACTGATGAGTGTAAAACTGAACCCATTTAAGCTCAGAGCGTAGAACAAAATAGAAACTCTGAAGGGAAAAATCTCCGTTTTATGTAAGGAGGAAACCCAGGTAATTATATAAAACTTTCACAATACATTTTAGTGCTTAAATATTTAATTCTCTCCTAACAAGTAAAAAGCCAACTAAATCTATCTTCCCCTCCCCACCCAGGATCTAATCATAAATACATGTGTCCCTTGACTAGGGTTGCCAGGTACTTACACAAAAAATCCTGAACATGGCGGGGGAACATTGGTTGAGCAAAAAACAAAATGGGGAACCAAAGTTGTTGAGAAAAAAAAAATCCCTCCCCGCTCACCTTGCCCCTGCCAGATGCAGCAGGGGAAGAATGTCCCCGCCAGCCTTCTGTCTGAGAAAAACAGAACTAACCATGTTCAGTATTTTCTGTTTTTTTTTTTAACTGGATAGAGGCCACAAATACCAGACTATCTGGGAGAAAACGGGACACCTGGCAACCCTACCCTTGACAGATTCATGTGCCATTGTTGGAAGCATTGGAATCTAAACAGAATGTTACTCTTGTGACATATTTCCTCTTTTCTTTAAAAAGGTTGGACTGGTGAAGGGAGATTTGGGTTGGAATGGGATGGGCTGTTTTGCAACTTAATATAATTTGTTTAATAATATAAGTTAAAGTTCATTGTAAATACAGGATGATGTTTATCCCAAAAGTAAGAACAAAAGCAAATAAATTCATCATTTTAACTTTCAGGAGTAAAATAATGGTATTTCTTTCTATATCTATATATAATGCTAAAACATTAAAAGGTACTTCAGTTTAATGCTAATCGCTATGCTGTAACCTAGCATAAAACAGACCAGAATTTATCTTCAGAGCAGTAAAATACTGACTTTCTCCTTCTATAAGTTGGGTATTTTGACATGTCCCAATTTGAACCTTTACTTATGGACATTTGCCATTTGTTGCATTTGGCACTCCTACAAAAGCCAGATTCTTTAGTTCTGAGCTTTCTTGAGTTTCACTGCTCCTAAGGGTGCCAACACTGCCGCATGGAAAATACATGTTTGATTTCTAGGTTGCTGATTGAGATTGTCTATGAAAAGGCTTTTTGCTGGAAGTAAACAATGTGCAAAAGGAAATTATCATAGTGAAGAGCCATGGAAAATACACACAAGGATATTCTGCATCTGCAAAATATTTACCAGTCATATCAAGGTCTATTTTAACTACAAGTATAACATGAGAGGTTAGCTAGTCTGATGCTTGAAGTTATGGATTTGAATCCTTTGCAAAATCCCTCATTCATTAATTTGCCCCCTACATGGATTTCTGGGCCAGATGCTCAGTTAGTATAAATCAGCATCGCTCCAAGCAAACTACACCAGGTTCCGCCAGTGGAGGATTTCTCTTCTGTTCTAAATATTTCAGGAGATAGACCAAGGCTTGTGTGGGAACTATCACAAAGGCGTTTGGCTTGCTGGGATAAGTCTGTTTAGATTGCCAAAGAAGGAATGCATTAAAACTTCATCTGCAATTGTTCAAGCCAACGATCAAAAACCTCAAGTTTAAAATAACTAAACAATGCATTCCATAGGTCAAAAGGCTTCGCTAGGGCAGATGTCTATTTGCAATACTTTATTTACTGATGTCTTCTTCCAGAATTGGTTAACAAATCCCTATTCCTCTTTATGAGTGAACTGTAGACTAGTTTCTCCAAGAGTTTAGTTCAAGCTGGTAAAATTCACTAAGCATGTGATTAGTCTTTTTGTTTACATTAGTTTTAGAGATGTGCAATATAAAGCTTTGTACATAAACAAAAGGATGAAAATCCAATTCTAAGCAAACAGCTGAAATTGTTTGCAAGCATAGAGATTTCTTAGGCAATTTGTTTGGGTGTGCATGGCTAGAGGAATATCACTGAAATATGATGACCATGGTGAAGAAAAAACATCTAGGGTGCGTCTAGACTGGCAAGATTTTGTGCAAAAACTTGCCAGCTGTCTATACTGGCCGCTTGAATTTGCGCAAGAGCACTGACTTTATAATGTACAAAATCAGTGCTTCTTGCGCAAATACTTTCCCGCTCCCGCTCAGGATAAGCCCTGAGGGCCAGTGTAGACAGGCACCTTAATTTTTTGCGCAAGAAAGCCCGATGGCTAAAATGGCCATCGGAGCTTTCTTGCACAAAAGCACTTTTTGCGCAAAAGCATCCTTGCCAATCTAGATGCTCTTTTGCGGAAATACTTTTAATGGAAAAACTTTTCCGTTAAAAGTATTTCCGCAAAATCATGCCAGTCTAGACGCAGCCCTAAAGTAATATGATCTACTAAGATATGCTAGCAATTTTCCAGCACTGAAGAAGAAATTGATGCCCATCTATTTCTACATTAATACTTGCTATTGAATAGTCATTTGTGTGTTGTATTAAACATTTGAACTTCTGTAACTGTTTTAAGGAAAATAGCATGTCCAAATTCAGAAAGAACATAGAAAATGTTGTACAAAAAGTGTATTTATTCAGAATTGCCATCTGGCAGTGTGTTTTTATGTAAAAGTTGAAAACATATTGGGTAAACAATTTTGTATATTTATCTAGCCATCTTAAGTCTATATGATCCATGTAGCACTTCCAACGAAACTTCATGACAAAAGCACATTGGTCTTCATCTACCTGCACTGAATCAAAGACCTGGTCGCCACTTACTCGAGGAGCAACGCTCCAGTAATTGATCTTCCAGGGAACAGAATACAATGGCTTCTATGGGACCTGTATGTCTACTGTCATAAGTATATGAATTTTAGAGTGTTCATGCATAGATCACACACACACACACACACACAACAATGATCCCCTGCAGGAGCTGATTTACAGGTGCGGCATGGTCACTACAAGTAGTTGGGTATATAGAGCCTTTAGTAACTCCATAGGTTCCTTTAAAAACAACGAGTAATCCTGTGGCACCTCAGAGACTAAGAAAAATTATATGTGTGTATAGTTTATTTTTGTTAGTCTCTAACGTGCTACAGGACTACTTGTTGTTTTAAAAGTTACCGAGTAACACGACTACCCCTCTGAGACTTTTAAACATCCATAGGTTCCTGTAACCATTGCACACAAGGGAGGTGCAGTATGCATGAGGGCTCCTGGAATGCAGGCATAATATATTAATGCTGCGCTAATGGACCATTACTAGGTCATCATAACATACAAACCCATAACCCTGCAGTGCTAATAGTTTCTTTTATAAAGCTGCTTCTGGTATTATGCTCTCTAATCCATTAAAACCCCATTATTTAGTTATGGGTCTCACACAACATGCAAACTGTATGGCTCCATTAGACCCTGGGAGGGTGAGCTGCATCTCACCAGCACACAGCTTGGCCTGAGTTCATCCTTGGTGAAATGTCATTGGTGGTTCAAGTGACACATTTAAGCCGACTGAAAGCTCACTGGTATGTAAATAGATTGTGTTAGAATGATGTCTCCTGACCTTACCTAAAAGTTAAGAACAGAATAGTTTTCCTTTTATTTTTTAGGGACTAAACTCCGTCAGGATATGAGTTGGCACAAGTCCTTTTGACTTTATGATCAGACATGGGGGCAACTGTAAGACCAAAAAAAAGAAAAAGAGAAATATAACTCATGTCTCAAGAGCCTCATCCTTCAGGGGGTAATAGAGACTGTAGCTGTCCCAGTAAAACACAAATCATTGGTTTAGTTTAGTTTCATAAATAAGGTACAGCATTCTGCAGTCTTACAAACATGAACTATCTACAAGGGGAATGGCCGAGACACTCTAGGTCAGTGGTTCCCAAACTTTTCGGCATCACGCCCCCTTTTTGATTTTTGAAAAACAGTCACGGTCCCCCGCCCCCCCCACAGCAAAACTTGTTGAGCTCCCCTCTTCCCCCGCCAAAAAAGGAATTGACCAGGGCAGCAAAACTTGATGGGGGGGGGGGGAGGTGAGTTGCCTCACACCCCGCTCCCCTCGGAATTTCTTCATGCCTCCCCCACGGGGCCACGCCCCCCAGTTTGGGAACCCATGCTCTAGGTAGTGTCTTTTTCAGCTCGAAAAATAAAAGGATATTGCTACGTATTTTAAATTCTACAGCTTGCTGAGTCCCTTTGCTGCCTACTTCCTTGCAGGGTCAGTATTAGCAACAACGGCTGGAGTAGAAAAACCCTTGAAATATATACAATCCTTAAACATTTGAACTTCATTTTTAAAGACAGTTACTAACAATCAAAGTGTCTTGTTTTCTTCCCCAAACTACTGCAAGTCTGGGAAAAGAAAATGTGCTTACTAAAGGTTAGAGGAGAAATAGGCAAAATGTGCACAACTCATTTCCCCCTTCTTGAGTTTTAATGTTTGAAACATGGCAAATATGTTCTCTTTGTACATTAAATGGTGTACCTTTAACCCCGTTTTCATAGCCAGAGAGTTAACTGAACACTGCCTGGTTGAACTACAAAAACATATTTTGCCTGAATGATGCAAACTTTCTTAGACTGAGTTGTCAGTGCTCCTTCCTCATTGGTGATGCAGCTGAATCTTAGTGATGGAATTTAATCAGACTGCAATAATATTCAAAGGAGATAGTTATAGTTCATCTTGTACAAATCCAAAGAAGTTGTCACTGGATTCCATTTTGTTTTTCAGTACATTCCTTTTGCCCCATTATATTAACCTTTTTGCTAAATGCATAAGATTCAATCAAGGCAGAGTTTCAATAGCCATAGCAAGAGGAGGGGGCAAAAAAAAGAAGAAAAGAACATGGAATAGAAAAATACAAACATGTTTACAGAAGTTGAGTGTTTTTAATACCAAGCCTCTGAGGGTATGTCTAGACTGCAAGGCTATTTCGGGATACCAAAGCTACCCCGCGTTCAAGGAACACGTCCGCTATTTTGAAATAATCTTCGAAATAACGGACGTGCTATTTCGGCATCCCTGTAAACTTCGTCCCACGAGGAATAAGGGATGTCTTGAAATAGTGCTTTATTTCAAAATTCGGTGCCATGTAGATGCGCCAAATTTCGAAATAGGCTATTTCAAAATAAAACTGAAATAAGATACACAGTTTGGCCGTGTCCACACTCAGGGGTTCTTTCGAAAGAACTTCCCCTGCATCCAGACTCAAGCCGCGTTCTTTCGAAATTATTTCGAAAGAACGCGGCTTTTCTTTCGATGGTGGTAAACCTCGTTTCACGAGGAAGAACGCCTTCCTTCGAAAGTTCCTCTTTCGAAGGAAGGCGTTCTTCAATGTAAAGAGGCCGTCTTCGAAAGAGAGCATCCAGACTCGCTGGGTGCTCTCTTTCGAAAAAGCGGATTTCCTCTATCGAAAGATCCGCCTGCTGTCTAGACGCGATCTTTCGAAAGATGCTCTTTCGAAAGATGCTTTCGAAAGAGCATCTTTCGAAAGAAGCCTGCAGTCTAGACATAGCCTTTGTGTGGTGCAAATTGCGTATCTTATTTCGATTTTAGAGTGCAGTCTAGACTTACCCTCTGTTTCAGTTATCCCTTCAAGTCAATTCCATGCACATTTATCACATTGAGTCATTTATCATTCCAGTACGTGGACTGATTCAATATTTGGTGTAAAACAGATGATTACTTCCATTGATTCAGCTGAAACATCTGAGCAGAGCCTGGACTGTTATGGTTATGGGGCTTTCACAGTTTTGGATTGTTTAATATATAAACTATTGATTACAAAATGTCTGATAAATCCTGACAGTTTGCATTTGCATTTGCAACTCGTCTCTGGCTTATGTAAGTGATGTTTTGGTATTATTCTGCCATTGACTGAAGTGCAATTCAAACATGGCAGATGGAAGCAACACTGCATATTAACTACAATATTACTGCACCCTGTACAGATGACAGTACTGTAAATAAGGGCCAGTTGCTGTTTTCATTATAAGTTCCTTGAACCAAACTGGTAATATTTGCATGTAACATGTTATCATATTAATATGTGTAGATCCAAGGGTGGATAAAAACTGACTATTTAAAAATAAATAAATAAATAGGATTTTTTATTTAAATCAGATTTTTTTTTAAATTATCAATAAAACACTAAATTTCTCATTTAAAAATAACAGTTACAATTAAATCTCATCTCAAATATACTACACTCTACACTTACAGTCTCATAAAAACGAATTCATGTCTCTGGATTGTCCAGCCGAACTACTAGCTCTTGCTTCTTGAAAATTCTGGGCTTCCAGTTTCTGTTCCTCAGCAGACTAAAAGGTAACATGTGCACAGAAAGATACAAGCTAGCTAGGACTGTGTTTGTTCTGTGAAGAGATGAGAGTATATAATAGTGTAAATGGTTAACCAATAAGCCTGAACTTATCAGTTAACGTTCATGGTAACATGCAAGCTCCCGCCATGGTCCTGGGGAGCTGGCTGCCACTCCACGTTGCTGCCTTTGATACAGAGGCAGCAGTGCAGGGGCGGCAGCCAGCTTCCCAGGGGTGGGGCTGTAAGGAAGAGTCAGTGCGCGCTGGGAGCTGGCTTTAAAACCAGCTCCCAGCACACACTGACTCCTGTACAGCTACCTGCTACCCTACGCTGCTGCCTCTGTATCAGGCAGGAGCTGTTATGCGTGGAGAGCCAGCTATGGTTGTGTGTAACTGCTGAGTTTTTCAGCAGTTACATAGTTACACAATTAGCCACATTTTAATATGCCTAGTTCTATGCTTATGTGACCTTGGAGCACAGCAGAGGAGTTAGTTAAGACATAGTTTTAAAGTTAGACAATATATATAGGAAAGGACAGAGGCATCATAGAACGGAACAGCGGAGTGCAGTGGAAAGAAAAATGGAAGACATTATTCAGTGCACACACACAGCTTGTATCAGTACAAGGAAGGGGGTCAATTTGGATTCTTCATAGTGTGTGTATTATGTAGTTGGAAACAACAAGTAGTCCTGTGGCACCTTAGAGACTAACAAAAACATATAAAGTATCATGAGCTTTCATAGGCAAAACCCACTTCTTCAGATGAGTTCAGATGGATTCATCTAAAGAAGTGGGTTGTGCCCACGAAAGCTCATACTTTATATATTATTGTGTCTCTCTAAAGGTACGTCTACACTGCACACTTATTTCAAAATAAGCTATTCCAGAAGAAATATTCTGAAATAGGTTATTTTGAAACAGCCCGTCTACACTGTAGGGAACCCTCAAAATTAGTCCGAGGGAGGCTTCCCTAATGTGGACGTGTTACATCAATTTAGAGCTCCAGGAGGCACTGGGGAAGTTATTAGTTTGAATGGCCACGGTGAGGAGTGATTTCAAAATAGCAGCAGTGGAGCGTTCACACTGCTGCTATTCCAATTGGAATAGACGTTATTCCTCATGGAATGAGGTTTACAGAAGTCAGAATAAGCCATCTGTTATTTTGAAATTATTTTGAAATAACGGAATTGCTGTGTAGACACTCACATTGTTATTTCTGAAATAACGCTGGTGTGTACACGCACCCTAAGATGCCACAGGACTATTCGTTGTTTTTGAAGTTATAGACTAACACAGCTAGCCCCTGAGACTTTTTAATATGCATATGGGGGCAGGGTGGAAAAAAACAGATGCTCATCCTATTTATATCCTTTTTAGATACAATTTAGTAAACAGGGTCTCAACACAGGAAATATTTAAGAGTTTACATTTTCATACATTACTACTGTCCTTATTGAACAATACATGCAATAGACTTGTACTGAACTGTTTTTAACTAGGGATATAAAAGGTTAACCAATTACCTAGTAAGCATTAAGGCCTACCAGAAAGTTTACCGAGCAACTGGTTGGAAAGCCAACCCCGCCAGGCTGAAGCAGCCCTGAATGAGTCGGGCTGGCCATGTAGGGACAGCAGGCAGTGCTGCTCCTCCGTCGGGCTAATGGCACCCCAGTTGCTTTGGGACTCCGGTCCCAGGCAGGACTCTGGACCCAGCTGCCATCTGCCAATGGTTAACCAGTTAAACAGTACAGTTTTAATAGTTTAACTGGTTAACTATTTTAATGATTATTTACATCCCTATTTTTTACATTAGAGATTTTTTTTTCCTTTCTGCTCATTTGATCCATATAAGGAACTATAACAAAGTTTATAGACTCTGAAGTTTATGACTGTTGATTTTATTGGAAGAATGCCAAGTAGTACCAACTTTGCCATACATCTTTGAGGTCACATCAGTGCTAAAATATTTGCAAGATTGATAAGTATGCCATTGTGTACATATATATTGATAGATCAATCAAATAAACACCAAATTAATGTAATTACTAGATCATTTTATTATTTGATTACTAACAAAAATGGGATTAATCTATTTAATCACAAAAGATCAGATAATCTTGCCACCCTCTTCTAATTTTCATGCACATACCCTGAAAGTGGGAACTGAATTTGAAACAAGCTGAAATATCTTGAAGTTTGGCATAACATAATGGCATGCCATAAGAAAAAGATCCCAAGGATGAAGGTTCATTTTATAGAAAAGCAGTGGAGGGCCAGGTGAGGGAGAAATTGTTGATGTAGGTGTGGATTTGATTCTTTTTCATCCACCTGATGGAGGACAAACCACTATGCAAGATTATAAGAAACAAGATTTTAAAATACAGATATTTATCACTAGAGGTATTTGAAACACCCCCTTTAAAATAAAAAGGAGAATGTCATTTGAAATATAATGCCTACATCTAAGGAAGTGAAATATTCTTAGCTATGCCCTAAGATTTCAGATTTTGTGTATCTGAATTCATTCTGCTTCCCAGCTGGAATAAAATGTAAGAATAAATAATGGCTGATGTGCAACGCCACTTAAAGTCAGGACTAATGCAGATTGTGTTAGTGGAGCATAGTGAAAGCCAGTCTTCCATTAAACTTGGCACTGTACATGTGCCATACATTTTTAATAGCTTTAAATAATTTAGGAGGAAAAAAGGCAGGCTGACAGGAAATGGTATCCAATAGCAAGTGGTCAAACTACCTTACTTTAGGGAACAGCACAGAAATGAGAAGAGAGATATAAATATGTTATTCCTCAACTGAAGAAAAAGTTCTTTTTGCCATTCTAGAAATAATTTATTGTTATTGATTTGCTGATATATTTATGATATGTATGACTATAGCAACTAGTCATCCTAGTCATGGACCAGGCCCCTATCGTGCTAGGCATTGTACAAACTCAAAATAGCTATTTTAATTATTATATAAAAACCCAGAATTTGAAAAAAGTAAAGCATATCTAGGGACGGTTGCAGAAGGAGAGAGGAGTAGTGTTCTGTAATTTTTGTACCAAGCAGTGTTTCTCAAAGTGGGATGGGGCCTGGCTTGGGAAAACTGCTGGTGGGCTGCTCCACTTTGTTTATCTAAAGACTCCACAGCCATGGGACCTTGTGGCTCCCATTGGCTCCGGTTCACTATTTCCAGCCAATGGGAGCTGTGAGACTCCATGGCTGTGGAACCATTAGGCCACTCCGCTTTATCTGTTAGCAGCTTTCCCAATAGAATATTGGTTTTCTTAATCTTTCCATTTTCCTGCCTTTAACCTGTTCTTCCTTGCAGCAACCACCACTTTCTTTGCTCACAGAACAATCAATCCTTTGTGTAAGTCTGATGAGCCATACATTCATGAGGCAGATTAGATTTTTAACTGTATTCCCTTTGCTTTTATGTTTTATAAGTTTTTCTGTCCTGTTTCTCAGGTAATTTTATGGAAATGTCTATCTTTATGAACCAGATGGGCAGAGATGCAATAGCTGTCTATTATTCCATGGGCAGTAAGACACTGATTATAAGCAAGAAATGCTCTTAGTAGTCACGTCCAAAGACTAGGGTTGAGGAGGATGAATAGAGCTGGAATTTAAAATTAAACTCTCACCATTTGCTTGTACTCCATCACTGCCAGCCTAAAGTGACATCGGAAGAGATTTCCTCCCAGATTTAAAACAAACAAACAAACAGACAAACAAACAAACAAACAAAAAAACCCAAGAGATTTAATAGCGGGTTGAAGAGAAGCTGAAAAAATGTGAAAGATCAGCTAACCCTGATGCGAAAGCAAAGGGAAAAGCATCATGAGTAAGGCTACACAGAATAGAATTGTGTTTTGCAGCAAATGAGAGATGTGACGGGGCAGTACCCGCGCCCCGCACTAACTGGGCGCCGTCCCCAGCATGCTGGGGCGAAGCGGCAGCTCCTGCCCTGCGCGGCTTGTTCTGCCGCGGGCGGAGCCAAGCGGGGGACCCGACCAGCTACATCTGGCCGCGCCGCCGTGGCCCCGGCCGGGCAGGAACGACAGGGAGCCGACACTGCCCTGCGGCGCCGGCCGGTGCAGGCGCCCTGGCGGGGCAACTCCCCACGGCGGAGGAGGCGTCCCCGCCCCACTACGGAGGACGTCATTGCAGCGGGACGTTCAAAAGGAGCGCTGCTGCCAGAGCAGAAGGGGGGAAGACACGGAGCAGGACGGAGGGCGAACGGACAGAGGCACCTCAGACCCCGTCTGCGGAGACCCTCGGGACCAAGCCGTCACGGCGACGCGGTGAGGGAGGTAGGAAGCGACCCAGGGCAGGGTGTTGGAACCCGGGGTGTTGATGTGTTTAGAGGACTCCCTCCCCCACCAACCAGGCCTGGAGGGGGGGTGTCGCATCCCCCCCAGACCTTAGGGCCCTCGGTCGGGGCTCGGAGTGAGGGCAGGCCCGAGCCCCCCTACCTCCCCAAGCCGACGCGGATGGCACTAACACTCGACTAAGCATGGACCGACCCTACCGGACTCGGGGCAGGGCTCCTGGGTGATCGGGGAGCACGAGGGGAAGAGACCTCGGGTGAGGGAAGCCATAGGAGACAGGTGGAGGACCCTGCGTGGCCCTAATGGAGGGTCGCGCCGACGCCGCGCCTCTCCACAAGAGGTTTTAAAAAAAATGTGTTTGTTTCACATCAGGATAAAACAGAAACCTTTCCAAAATGAGAAGAAACCACAAGAGAGAGGGAAAGAGAGACATCCCAGAGCAGCCAATAGCTTGGTCGGTAGGGCACTCATGTGGGAGAGCCCCTGATCTT
The DNA here is from genome assembly GCF_049634645.1 of Pelodiscus sinensis. Lineage (NCBI taxonomy): Eukaryota > Metazoa > Chordata > Testudines > Trionychidae > Pelodiscus > Pelodiscus sinensis. Next base: position 183,047,954 of record NC_134712.1, on the reverse strand, counting down.
GTTGAATCAAAACAGGATGTGAACATGGATCTCCTTCATCCCAGGTATGCAAAGGAAGGGGCAAAAGGGATAACTGCTCCAGGGCCTGATTCAAAGGGGCCTGGAGCTTCAGCCGTCATCACTGCTACTGCAGCAACCGGAGTCCTGGGCCCCTTTGAATTGCCACCGGAACACAGCTGCACAACTCTGAGGACTGGAGGGGGCGGGCGGTGGTCTGGATGATGCTAAGGGCTGACTGCCTTCGACTCCACCCCTTCTTCCCTTGGCCCTGCCCCTTCCATGGGTGCAGAACTGCACCCCCATCTGACTCCAGGGCCTGCAGTGGCTGAGGGCCTCGCAGCAGCTGAGCATATTAGCCACTAGGCTATGGAGTCAGCATCTTTTGTTCTGTTGCCTGTTCCTGGTATGTAAAATAATTAAATATTCATGGGGCCAATGAGAGAAAGACTAGTGATTAAGGGAATACCCCTGGGATGTGGGAGACCCAAATCTAGCAGAGCCAAGGACTTGAACTCTCTCTCTCCTCCCTAAGGGGTGTGCTCTCACCTCTGGGCTATCAGCTATTTTGGAATGGCTCTTTCTTCTCTCCTCCCAAAACCTTGGAACTGAGAAAGTTTTATTGCAACAGAGACCTTTCCCTAAACCATTTCTGTTCTATCAAAAAAATCCCTGTGTGTATACACAGAATCTAGCACACTGAGGCCCCAATCTCAGTGCGGGCCTCTAGGTGCTCCCACAATACAAAGAAAAAACAATGTTGCAGGTCGTCCATCTATGTATCAGTAACCCCTACATTAAAACGAGATACAGCTAGGTGAGAGAACCTTAGGGTTTGGCTCAGTCTAGCAGTCACTTAAGAGAAACTGATTTCAGTTCTACCGAGTTGAAGCAGACCTTGTATCGCCACAGGAATGAGTGGGCGATACCCCGCTGCTCTTACAATAGGTAGCTAGGTCCATTTATTGCTGAAAAGAACAATTCCAGCCCTTTTGTCTGATGTTATATTATGTTAGGCTAAGCACGCGTTCTATTAGACCTTATGTAACCTTCTCTTTGGAACTCCTTCCCACTCCCTGAGTGCAAAACATTTGCCTTCTTCCCATTCTTTCACAAAGCCTTTCAGCAATAACCTACTAAGAGAAAATGACATCTATTACAACTCTGTGGCAACATGCACTAGACTGGGGTTATATGGAGCGAAGAACATTTTATGTCTGTATAACTTCTCAAAATATCACTTGCTGACATGGCTAGAGAGGAGAGGCTCTGGCGACAGGCCTTCCTTTGGTAGGCACATGCTTTTCACTAAAAAAGGTGAGAGCCATCATCTCCCGTCACACCTGGAGAAACGTGTACGTTCCGGTCTCCTCATATTCCATCTGACACAAATGTATGTTTCCCTTGAGAACCCGGCAAAGGAAGACAAAGAGTGGCTGGAGCTGTATATTGTTTCTCATCAGGGCAGTGATCTATCAAGAGCAGTACTGTACTGACAAGCTAGCACAATGGTATGGTCCATATTAGAAGTTACTTGAATCAATCATCTGGTATTACCTGACCACCTACAGAAAGGAGGCCCAGTCCAGCGAGATGTTGGACTTTAATGGGAATTGGGGGTGATTAGAACCTCACAAAGGGAGTCTGCTGCGGGATCAAGCCAGTGATAATCACTGCAGTTGATTATATTTATTTCAAGTGGTTTGTTTTTTCCCCAAATATTGATCTATATGGACGTGTCATACAAATATTTATTTTATTTTACAAGGTTTGCAATCACCTCCTCACCCATTTAAGTTTTAAAAATAAATTTATCCACAGTATGTGGACTAATTCCCATTTTAAAAATCACAAAGAACAGATAGGCTTTGCAGTATGTCCCATAGGTCACAAACCCTGGCTTTGTCTACCAGGCAGGAAAACAAAGTCCAGAACAGCTTACTTTCTTTTTAAAACAGTGCCATCAATTGTTTCAGCTGCAAGGAATATCACCTGAAAAGAAAAGCAGTTTCTCAAGTAACTGGTTCCCAAACAATTTAGAGCTTTATAGGTCAAAATCAACACCTTGATGTTGCACTCAGAACCAAACTTGCAGGATCATGGAACACCGTGTTAGGCGCCCCTTACAAGAAGCACTGCCGAAGAAGCGAGCCACTGCATTCTACACAAGCATCAAGATGGTCTTCAGGCATAACACTACATAGAGCATGTTACAACATGGGTAACTGCAGAGGACAGAATCCAAAAGGAAAAGTTAGAACAGTCCAGCCAGGGATCAAGATGCTTTTGGCCACTAATGTGACTACGCAATTGCAGCTGCAAATTGAAAAGGACACCCAGACTGCACCCCCATGTAAGAAACGGTAGGAATACTCTCTCAATTCAGGGAGCTGAAATAATTTTCAAGTGCTTCCCCAGTCTTACTAGCCTTCTCTTACCCTTAGCCAGAGTGAGTTTCTGCTAGCTAACCTAATTAATCACTCACGCATACAGTTAGATTAAATAGAAATACATGCTTAAATATCACCAGTACTAATAGCCCACTTAAGAGCAAGTCCTCCAGCCTGCCGGGATCTGCAGGAGCATCAAAACAGGATGGACTACAATACCACACACACACACACACACACACACACACACACACACACACACACACACACAGTGTGGACTCTTGGTCTTCACCACACACACACACACACACACACACACACACACACACACACACACACACACACACACACACAGTGTGTGGACTCTTGGTCTTCACCCATTAATAGGAGATAATGAGCCAACTCCACCAGTCTTGTCTCTATAACCAGGCCTAAAACCAGACTGACTGGTCCAGGAGACCTAGGGACTTCAGCTAAACTTTTAGCTACATGATCACACAGCTTGTGACACAGACCATATTCTGCGTCACGTGGCTAATATATCATTTGTTTACCTAGCAAAAGGTCCATCAGACCACAACACTACCTTCACTGAGTTCCTGTATAATAAATCAGAGAGATATTCCTTAGATGTCCTATGACAAATTCAGCAGCTGGAAGACAAATCCAGCAGGAGTGGTCCAGTATGCAGTATTGAGGAGGGACTAACTACAGAAAATACCAAGTTTAGGTCTAATTCTATGGTTCGCGTTGTGAGGGAGGTCACACTAGACGATCTAATGGTCCCTTCTGTCATTAAAACCTGGGAAACAGAGAAACTTAGATACCACTTGGGCAAACACAAAACATTTGGTTAATCAATTCAACTGCCCCCTCCCCAAAAAACCCTGTGCACTTGGTCATGAGTACTAGGTATTTTTATACCAACTAAATAAAGCCATGTATAAGCAAACAGGTCAAGACCACATAGGGGTCTTAAGAAAGAGATCTGACAGCCTACAACAAATCTCTCTGCTTGAAACATTTGATCAGTTTGTACCAGATTCCAAAAAGTCGGTGTCTTAATATCTTGTGGATATTCATGACCTAACTAAAGAGGAGATTATAACTAATGTAAAAAGGAGGATATTATGGCAACGGTCCAATTTAGCTCTAGCAAAGTTATTGCTATATAGTATATCACAGCATTCAGAAAATGAAAATTCTGATGATTATGCCATATTTGTGATTAAGAGAGATCATAAAGTATGTGTATGTCTACACAGCCGTGTTATTTCAAAATAACGCGTTATTCTGAAATAACATAGTCCGCGTCTACACTCCAAGCAGTTATTTCAACCTAAGGTCAAAATAATGTTAAGCTGGAGGACTTTTTACTCCGACTTCTGTAACCCTCATTTTACGAGGAGTAAGGGAAGTCAGAGGAAAAGTGCTCTCTCTCTGACTTCCTGCTTTGTAGACAGCACCAAAAGCTGAAATAAACTATTTCAACATAAGCTACGCAACTGAGGTAGCTCAAGTTGCATAGCTTATTTCGGCTTTAGCCCTGCTGTGTAAACGTGCCCTATCAGACTGAGCAAGAAAAATCAAGCTGTGAAACATACCTGTTCGTCACTAAGAGGTCTTCTAGTCCAATACTGAAAACTGAGATAGGAGATTTAAGATGGCAAAATAGCTACACTTAAATATAGATACTGAGGACCTATCTGGTGAGTAGTACTGTGGGTTATGCAGTTTATATATTGAGAGAGTTGCTATAGGAAAACAGTTTAAAAGTAGTTGATAAAGACTGTCATATTAAATCAGTGGTTCTCAAACTTTTTGGATGTGGCCCACATGGCTCAATGCAAATCTTTCCTTAGACCACCAGCTGCTAATGGAAACCCGCCGTTAATTACATAATTATGCCCAAGTCCATTTTGCTAGTGCTGCAGCTAGGGAGAACGGTTTAATTTAACCAGTAAGAAATGAAATATTAATTTAAATTATTAAACAGATCAAGCACTTTAACTTTCTTTTGTTTGTTTATGAAACTTCATTTTAAATAAAGTAAAATATTAATTTATGTCCAACACAAAAAGTTCCCATGTTTTCTTTATTAATGGCAGAGATAGGGAACCATTTTTCAGTCAGGGGCCACTGACCCCCCCGTCCCCCCAATAGGGGACTACGCAAGTGAGAAGCAATAAAAAAAAAAAACCACCCCTCACTGATGTGGCCCCTAACTCTGACACTTCATCCCTCCGGTGCGCTAGCCTCACTGGGGAGGCAGAGAGACATGGAGGACTGAGGTTCATGACTTCCCATAGACCAGATTTACTCTTCTGGGGTTCTGGATTTTGTGGCCCGCCCCCTAGGCTCTGGGGTTGGGACAAAAATGAGGGATTCGGTGTGTGGGACAGGGCTGCCAACGAGAGGGATGGGGGTGCAGGAGGGCTAAATGAGAGGTAGAGTGCAGGAGCAGGCTGCAGACTAGGGGGAGGAGGCAAGAGCAAGGGAAGGTGCAGGAGCAGGCTAGGAATGCAGGGTCTTGGGAGGGATGTGTACGTGAGAGGGCTGGGGATATGGGTTCTGAGGGCACTTACTTGCCTTCATGCCCTGTGCCACTCCCAGGCACGGCCTCTCACTGCTCTCATTGACCGGATTCCGACCAGATCGTGCAGTGTGGGTTGGGACTTTCTCTCCCCTCCTCCCACTGCGGGAAGCCAGCACTGGTGCTTCAATCTCACAGGAGAGGGAGGACAAGGATACCTGCTGTGGGGGGAAGGTAGGGGCTGAGCTGCAGCCATGGATCACTACCAGTGGTCTGCGAACCGCAGTTTGAGAACTACTGTATTAAATCCTTCTGGGTGAGATTCTGCAGTTACGTTTGTAGCATTTTCAAGTCTGTTAATCTAGGTCCCAATTCCACAAGATATTTTCACATGTGCCTAATGTTACACACGAGTAATCCTGCTTAACATTAGGCATATGCTAAGGTGTCTTGTGAAATCAACACTCTTAACACACCCTTTCAAATCTGTGTGTGCTACATTCAGACAGGATTCTCCTGTGCTAAAATGCAGCCACCTCTGAGGGGAATCCACCAGTTGTTTAAAACAACACAGAGTAAGAGAGGAAGAAAATAAAAAATACTGTGTCCATTTGAATCTACAAGAGGAATTTAGCTAGGCAGGATGTAGTTACTTAAACTGGAAGAAGGCCTAGAGATCAGAGTTAGTCCTGAAAAAAAATGCCATATGATCTTTAATGACCACCCGTAATCAGAGATCTCTATTTCAGGTCTCAACCAAGATATGACATAGTGCTCACTAATGCTATGCTGGGACATTGCTTAGATGCCAAGGTCCCACCTGCTGAACCAACACCACCACTTCAGCAGGGTCCTGGCTTTCTGTGGAACTCTTGCCAAACAGTCTTGGCCTTGATCTTACCTTGCAAAGGTCTGGAGAGATCTTAGTTTGAAGTAGTACTGGTGAATTTATGCAATCTAGGTCCAGTTAAACTAGAAATCCAGAAGCAACTTTACTGCTACCTGCCCCCATAATTATATACTGACGGGCAGCTGCCACTGCCTACATAATTTTGCTGCTCTGTGGGATAGGACAGGAGCACAGCAGTGGCACTTCCTCTTTGAAATGTACAAGAGCCCCAGCATTTCAAAGACTGAAACACCGCATGGAGCCCAGGGCCAGCGGGGAATCCCCCACTGACCCTAGGCTCCACGCGGCTTCCAGCTTTGAAATGCTTGAGCCCCCCTGCTGGTGCTTCTGTACATTTCAAATGTGGAACGTGCGCTAGTCTTTATCGACTAATCGAATAGTCAATGGAAATCCCATCGACTATACGATTAGTTTATTAATTAATAGTTAACATCCCTAGTCTAAATCTAAGCAGTTTCTTCTTTAAAAAAACCAAACCTATTAGAGGGTCATTTACTCCCTTCCCCAACAAATGCTCCGGTCTCTCTCTACCACCAAATTACACAGATTTCAGGTTTCTTGACAAATAAGATTTAGTCCTGGTCCAGTGACAGATTTTAGGCCCAGTATTTCATGACCATGCCGGGCTTTAAACTACATTGTTGCACTATAGGAAATAGGAGGGACATCCCTTTCCAAATGGACTCCATAAGCAACAACGTTTATCCCCAAAAGATGCCAAGATATCAGAATAAAACACTGACATTTTTATGCCCATTAAAAATATCTTGAGTAAATTCAGCATTTCTAAATTAGTGGTTATATTTTCTGTCTCTTTCTGCAAGCTGAATCATGATACCAACACAGCTGACTTTGCAGGTGAAATGTTACATATTTGCATTCAACAATCATAACAGAGCTGTCTCAAACATCAGTAAAACAGTTTTCCTGTCAGTTAAATAGCATATACACCACATATAGAATGACGTGGTATATGAAGCTTTTGTAAACTTTCATAAGGGATGACCTGCATAATTCACTCCTGGTCTTGCTATGTATAGCAACAGATCTTTATTTTCCCACCATCATATTTATTCCTTTATACACAAATGTGCATACACAGACACACACTCTAGACATTCTTACTTGTCACCGTCTAGTAATGTTGTCTATATTTAAAAAATATGTTAAAGGGGAGGGAGAATTTAAATCAAAAGGTCACACAATGATTTAATGGTCTCTTCTATATTAAACTCTATTAAACTTCTAAAATCTGGGACTCTCTGGTCCAGCAACAGATATTGCTGGACCAGGGAGCTCTGGCTGGACAGGTTCAGAAGTGCAGCCTGGGCTGGGCTGGCGGTGGGGAGCTCAGCCGTGGCCAGGGCTAGCCGCAAGGAACGCAGCCCCAGATGGGGCTAGAGACAGCAGGGCTGGCCACTGTTCAGGGCTGGCAGGGTGGGGGACACAGCCCTGGTGAGGGCTGGCACGGTGCAGGTCTGGAGGAAGCGGCAGGCAACAGGGTGCACAGTCCCAGCTGGGAGCAGAGTCTACAGCCAGATAGGGAGCTTGACCTACCCTGGTCCAGCAAACTCTGTGGTTTGGGACCACTCAAGGTCCTGAAGGTGCTGGGTGAGGGAGGTCCAACCTGTAGCTCAAACAAATATAACCCCTGAAGATTTTTTTTTAATTATACAGAAGACTACATCATAAGAAAAATCATTAGTAAATTTTCTACATTTGGCAAGATGTAGGACCATGATAGTAGTTGTGTATTAGAAATGGCAAGTAGATGATACTGAACATTGCAGACACACAAAGTCATCACAGTCATACGTGTTTTATATAGCAGAAGTAATCTGCAAACCCATACGAAGACTAAAAGACTGTTCAAACCTGGAGCAAGCAAAACTTGATAAATGTTAATCCAGCTGAGAAATGTCAAAATAGCTGAAGTCAAAATAACTGAGGAATTACACATGCTGGTGAGCGAACAAAACCAAGCCATAGACACAAAGATGAAATGCCAGATTGCCCATGGCTTATTATCTGGATGATTAATGGACAGCTTGAGACTTATTTTGATTCCTAAGAGCCCTGTATAGCTCAGAAGCAACCATGCTGATTCCCCTGGGATATAATCCTGGCAATGAAGTAGAAGAAATGCTTACCTTTGGCCGCAACTGAGCCAGTTGCTACAGTGAATTGTCATCCTGGTATCAAAATCATCTACTTGTAGTGCCACGGGTGTCAAACTTCAATTCACATCTTCTCCAAGCTGATGCTTTAATAGAGATCCTAGGTAAAAGAATATACATAAGGACCTTCAATTTGTACAGGAGACATTGATAAGTATCCCCACCTGAGCCCGCAGAGGAAAAAGCAGCAGCTTTCTGTACTACTTTTGGCATCAACTGTTTTGTTGTGATGTTAGTTCAGATGGAGTATCCAGAACCTTCTAAACATGTATGAAAATTACACAATGCAGGGTTGTGAATGGTTCATAGATACACTTCAGAAAATGGCCGTTATTCTGAAATAACTTTGCTGTGTAAAAACACACCCTTAGTGATGGTCACCAGTGTACATTTTTGAGTAAACATAATTTATTAAGATGTCCTTTAATTGTAAAAAGTATGGAAAGCATACCAAATACTGATTGGACAAAAATCTTATCAAGCATTGTATTTATGGAGTAAATTCTGAAGGGGTCTTCAATGTATATGATAAACATTGTAAATGTTCTTGTTTGGGTTTATATATAATATGCGTACATACATTTGTATAAGATTATACTATTTCTTTAAAAAGGAGAAATGCACATCTTAATTAAGCAAACAACTTTCATTTTTCTTCCCAACCACTCTTCTTCCTGTTCTATCCCTTCAAATTGCTGCTAGGACCTTGAACAGAGGCTTAAAGCATACATCGATATAATTACCATCTAGCTTCATAGTGATACCTGGACAGTCTGCTTTTTCTAGTTATATTCCATTTTTTTCCAGTTTCCCAAATCGCAAAAGCCAAAGATTCCCCAGGGAGACAGGAGTTGACAGCTACATTTTTCACCCAGTCACTGCTCTGGTTTGAAACTACGTAAATATTACATTTTACCCTTTTTCTATGCAGCAGTGGCTCTGATCTTCAGAGCGAAGCACTGTAAGCAGCAGTGTGCTAAATACACTGCAGTTTTTCAAGAAAAAGGCTTGCAGGAACATCACTGCTGTAGTAATCTTAATTTCTGTTCTTTGCATAGAAAAGTGTTGATTCTGTGGCTTTGCAAATTTTATTACTGCATGTCAGATTAAGGACAGGTCTATAGGGCTATGTCTACACTGTACGCTTATTTCAAAATAACTCATGTTATTTAAAAATAACAGACTTCTTACTCCGACTTCTGTAACCCTTATTTCAGTAGGATTAAGGGAAGTTGAAGGAAGAGTGTTCTTCCTTCGACTTCCTGCTGTTTAGACAGCGCCAAAAGTTGAGTTAAGATACTTTGACTTCAGCTACACAATTAACATAGCTGACGTTGTGTATCTTAACTCAACCTTAGCCCGCAGTGTAGACATACTCTAATAGCTCCAGGAGGTCAGCTTAAGGTATGCAACTCCAACTACTTAAACAGTGTAGCTGGAATTGACGTACCAAAAGATGAGTTTGGTGCCATCTCCACAGTGGGAGGTCGACAGGAGCAAATGGTCCTTACTCCTTGTGAATTGAGAAGTACCGGTGCCAACTGGGGCACCCTCAGAGTTTGATTTAGTGGGTCCTTACTAGACCCACTTAATCGAATGCCAGAAGATCGATCTCTGGCACAATAAGTATAAACATGGCCTAAGACCTGATTCCATATGATCTTTGGGTGGCATTGGCATTACCATAAAGCATCACACATCAGTTCCATTGTCCACCCAGTATCTACTTTGCTTAACTTTTGTAAAAAGCACATTTTCTGAATGACTAGTATTTTCCTTTAGTCATTAATATTCAAACTGTACCTTTATACATAATTTGCAGACTTTGAGCAAAAACAAAGGGGGAAAATTTATTCCCAGATTTCAAATTTCTTTGCAGTGTTGATACAAGAGCAAGAGGCAGTTTATACCAGAGCAAGCAGATGTTGAATATCAGTTTATTCTATTGAGTCCATGTTACTAAAAAGGAGATTAAAGACTAAAGCCCCCATCCTGCAACATATCCTATATGGGAATATATTTATTTTATATATGTATCCTACATATGCTGCAGAATCAGGAGGACTTCGGTGTTTTACAGTTAAACAGTTTTTTCTATTTCCCAGATCTCTTTGGGCATGATTCTCAAATGTGCCATGTGCCAGCAGCTCTAGATGAAATTGAAGGGAGTTGAGAGTGCTTGGTACTTTTGAAAACCAGGCCTTTGTTTTTTGTCTTATTTTTTTCATAGCCTAGATCTGTAAGTAACAACTCTGTCTGTGTTTCGTATAAGCTTTTCCACTATAAGAAGATTTCATACTCTCCTGAACCCTAAAGATATTTATCATTAGAAGAGAGAAAATGAAGTCCCCACCTTTTCCAAAATTCTGTCAGAGTGTACCTTGATGCTATCACAAAAAGCAAGCATATACAAGGTAAGCATTAAGCTTACAAAAGAGAGAGAGAGAAAGGCATGCACACACTTCATTTAAATGACAAAATCCTAACCATGAAAATAAATAAGATACATACATGAGGTAGCCCAAATGATAGCCCTGTTGTCCCATTAATCATATTTAATGTAAACGCCTAATAATGTTATCTTTGGTCCCAGCTTTGGCAGCCTATAATTTAACAGAGGCACTTTTTCCACAGTGTGGATCAGGTACTAGCGCTGTCTCTTTCAACTCTTTTGTGCACCTAAATTAGAAAACCCAAATGTCATTTTCTTCAGACATGAAAGACACTCAAGGTCACTGCAAAATAATAGAGCAATTAACTTTCCAAGTAAATTACGGCAGAGTAGTGAAATATAGTACTTTGTGAAGTGGGTGAAAAACTAAAACTGTTCTTACAAGTGACATCTGTTGTTCAGACTAAATGATAAATGCAATTCCAGACGCCTCTGTGAAATGAACAACATGGAAAAAGAATCCCCCCTCCCCGTACTATTTTGCTAGTTGGCTTCAGAATCTATTATTTACTGCAGGGGAGAGAAACCTATGGCCTCCAGCTTGCCTAAATCTGCCCCCAAGACTCAGGGCTTCTCCCTTCAGCGTTCCAGCCCATTGGACCCCCTTGAGCTAGAGTCAGGCAAGCCAGGGCTCTGCCTGGCAGGGGGAAGAAGCCGGCCGTCAACTGATTTTTCTGTGGCTCTTGACCCCCAAAATGTTCCACACATGCTTTACTGCACTAATAAAACAGATTTGCTGTCTGACGGTAGTGAGACCAGGAAGGATTTTTGTCAGCTTTTTTCCTGTCTCCTAATAAAATGGGCTGTATTTACTTGATTGGGATTTGTAAATTTCCCAAAGGAATCTTTATTCTATAATGTGATTTAATGGATCATCTAAATATAGTTTTTATCATAGACTGTAATTGCTGTGAATAAGGAAGATCATTGTCCCACATAAAACAACAGTAGGAAGGAAGAAGCCTTCAGGGCTTTGAGTTAATAAGAATTTTAAAATCCAGAATTATCCTACTTCTGGCCCTCTTTTCTAAGTCAGCCTAGTTTTTTGTAACTGAGTAATTTTAAAATACCTCATCAACACAACTGAATAACTCAGCAAAGATAAATCAATTGACAGAGAAAAATCAGAAGAGGTATGCACAGTAAGAGTATGTCTACACAGCAGCATTATTTCGGAATAAGAAATAATAGTGTGTCTATACTGCCAGCCTTTATTTTGAAATAATGTTGAGCTAGAGGACTTCTTACTCTGACTCCTGTAACACTCATTTCATGAGGAGTAAGGGAAGTCGAAGAGTGTTCTTTCTTTAACTTCCTACTGCGTAGACAGCGTCAAAAGCCAAATTAAACTGTTTCAACTTCAGCTACACAATTGACGTTGCTGATGTTGCATTGCTTAATTCTACTTTTGCCCTGCTGTATAGACATGCCCTAAGTGACATATTAAATGCAAATATAAAACCATATTAAAATACTACTAGGGGCGAACACAGGACAAAACCAAGAACTGAGGCTGAGAATTGTGCCCATTTGATTTCTGCAGGGCATATGTCTGTTACAATACTGTGTAGCTACTTACCTAACTACAAATGCAAATCTGATACTGAAGTCAAAAGGCATTGAAAAGGTTTTAAGGAACTATTAAAATGTAAAGAAAAATAGATCTCCTTCCCTTGGAGGCGTTTCAAGGTGCTAACATAGTACTCCACAAATGCAGCACTCTGGTGGATGGGACGAGACAAATGCTCTACTGTCCTGCTCAATCTGTGTCCCTTTGAGTTTCACGAGGAGTAACAGTAGTTCGAACTAGGAAGCCTAGTTTGTGCCCCGTGTAGCCGCGCTGCACGGGGTTCGAACCAGCGGGGTTTAAAAAATGGCGGCTCCCCGCTTATGCAAAGGAAGCCCGGGAAATTCAAATCCCGGGCTTCATTTGCAAGAGCGGTATGCCTACATTACCCCGCTAGTTCGAACTAGCGGGGTAGTGTAGACATACCCTGAGACTGGGTTCACAGTTGGTTCTGGACAACACAACGGCCCACCACCCTGATACAGAGTCCAAGCCGGCATTCTCTGAGGACAGGTAGGCAGTGTTAGATTTTGCACATGGGAACACTAAATTTAACCAGCCCAGCACAGGATAGGCTACTCTGGCACACATGTCCCGGGCTGGGACTATCAAGACATGTGTCACAGCGTAGTTGGCCCTTGTGATACCCAGAGCCCCGGTCCCCTGGACCAGAGCAGATGACTCCAATCGAGCCAGTTAGAGGACTGGGCTACACTTGGGGCTACAAAGGGCTGCTAGTAGGCAGCTGGGGAGGATGGACAGAGACAGACAGAGGCCAGAGGACAGCAAGCCCCAGTGGAGTGGAGCTACCCGCTGGGGTGGTGGGTCCCTAGAACAAGGGAAGGACCAGAAGTGCCAAGAACTGAACTTTCTCCTAACCCTGATTTTCTCATTTACAACAGTCCCAGCCTAAGGTTTGGGGATTACTCAGTGGGTTGATCTTCAGCCACAGCCAGGAGGCAAACAGTAGCTAACAGATGTGGCAAGTCTATGGTGGGGCTACTACTCTCTGGGCATGCTCACAGATCAGCGTTGTAGCCCATTTGACTGCGTGAAGGCTATGCCCTGCAGTCCACAACCATATTTGTCCTTTCTGGGCATCAACCATGTGATTTCTCAGAACCTGATGATTCTCACAAAAGGCAGTGGTTTGTACACAGCATTCCTGCTTCAAGAGCCATGAAGGAATGAAAACTGTTCCAGTGGATGGGACTGCTAGCAAGAGGAGAAGACAAAGGAGAGTGGAGTTACTAATGCTACTTAGGTAGGGGCCACTTTGTTCACCTAGGATTATTTAATTCAGTTTGTATTTTTGGACATGGACTCAGATTCACACTCCACTTGGATTATCCTGCCTGACTGGGAGTACAGTATATGTCTTTCTCTCACTATCAATGAAAGATAACCAGCTGAATAAGATAGCATCTTAGGGAGATGACCAGGAGATGAGGCCTTACTCCAGGTTGGGACTCAAAGTTGTTGGATTTGTGGGAGTGAAGCCAGAAAACTTGCATATTGAGGACATCCTGTCAATGCTTGCCCAGCAATAAGAACTGGCAAATCTATTTGATTTACGTTGTCCTTGTAACGGGAGTTGTAGAGAGAGGCTAGTGACAACTTTTTCCATAACAAAGCCTCACTGGTCAAAGGCCACCAGATTCATAGCTTGTATTTGCTAGTCTATAGGGATTCATTTTTCTGCCATATTTATAACTTGTGCAATAACACTGGAAAACAATTGGCTTTCCAGATCCTCACAGTGAGTGCTTCTCCTATGGACTACGCCTCAAAGAAAATGTTACTTATCTGTTGGGTCCAATATTTGGGAATGAATAGTTGGGGCTGTGGAATAACATGATTGATCAGTACGTTGGTTAAATTTTTCTAAGATCTTGTGCTATTACAGTAACACCGTAATTTGACAAATTCACGTCTAATCCCCTTGCTCTCAAATGCTTTCCTCTAGTTCTTCCTCAGTTACCAGCACATTAAAAAAAAGCAAGCATTTCTCAACCTCGCTTTCATAGAGAGGCAACAAATGTTCCTAATATCAGCAATAAGCCAAATGATCTCCAGTGAGATCAGCCACTGCCATAATGTACTTTGATATTTTAGTCCTTTGCTAAACCAGCTCGTGGAAGAGGCAGCTGGGAAAAACTGTGCACCAGGTCTGCACTGGCAGTTATAAAAGAAACAATAGACATGCTTTGTCTACCTACTCCTATCAAAGATTCCAGTGGTTTTTTTCCACTTACTGAACTGAGTCATCATGAATGGCTTTCATTTCTAATATGACTTATCTACTATAAACGTTCTTGTCAGTGCACGGGTAGGTGTTAGATGCTGAAGCAGCACTGCCAGAAAGATAGTGCCGTTTTCTTGAGAACAGAATCTCACTTTGCAATAGAGTAAGTTACGTATTCACAGAAGATCAGTATTTATTGATCACTTTTTTCCAACAAGATAGACCAATTCAGTATCAGTTCCTCTTCACCTTTATTTGCCCTGATGGGTATAATGTAATTCACAGAGTTGAAAACCTGAGCACACAGATGCAGGTTCGTAATCCTCTACAGCTGGAGATATACTGACAGGAGATACTCTTTATTTTTAACCATAAAACCAAGTATTCTACCCTCAGTGTTAATATTGAGCTGAAATAATAACTAAAAGCCCCATTTGCGCTTTCCCCTAGCATACATTAATACATACAAGTTACATACAGTAATAAGATTAGAAAACATTAAGAGTTTTCACAGAGAGCAGCTATTTTTGTTCTCAGAGGATGTAAAGTTTGTTTGGTCTAGTTTTGCAAGCCAGGGATGATTTGAGACATGGCAGTAAGTTGTGAAGGCCCGCCCAAGACACACTGAGGAAGGGTGAGGGCTGTTGTTAGTGGTTGAAATACACGATTTCTGCTGGGAGAAACATAGCATGTAGAGATTGGGCTATATCTGGAAGTCTTTGTTCCATTCTTACTCAGTCCTCACTTACATCCTCAGACTGAAGACAATGAACATTTGAGTGCAAGTAAGTGTGGTTTTGCTCTGATAACAGCTATCATTCTCCTTGAGAAAGTTTAAATACAGCCTGTATTGTATAGTGCTATAAGTAGGAAATCACATATACAACTCCAAAAACAGAAAAAGAAGAGTTTGCTCTGGATAGCTAGGACAGTTTGTGGCACAAAGACAGAAGTCTGATTCATGTTTGGCTATTCCTTCGCATTGGATGAAAAGATACCAAATTCATCTTCCCTACTCCTACTCTCTCTGAACTGAGCCACACACCAAGGCTGTGTCTACACTGCCGTTTTGGGGAGGGAAGGTTTTGGAAAAAGATACGCAAATTGCAAACCATAATTTGTGTATCTTTTTCCAATTCTTTTTCCGGAAGAGGCTTTTCCAACATTTGGCCCATCTACACTGGGCCACATGTTGGAGAAAAACCCTTTTTCGGAACATCCCTTCTTCCTTGTAAAACAAGGTTTACAGGGATGCTGAAAAAGCGCGTCTGCTTTTCCAAATTTTTTTTTGGAAAAGCAGACATGTTCCTTGGATGCAGCAGAATTTTTCTGGGATACTGGAGGTATCTCGGAAAAGCTCTGCAGTCTCTCATCTGTGACCATTCTAGCTGATTTGTGATGGGAAGGATAGTTAGCCACCTATGCACAGAAGGAAGTGTAAATATTTCAAATACTCTATTCTTGCAGCATGTAGTCAAACTAAGGCCAAGTCTACACTAGACCCAGTAGCTCAGCTTAAGGTATGCAACTCCCAACTACACAGAATACGTAGTTGGAGTCGGCTTACCTAGAAGAATTCTATATACACAGACAGAAAATATTATTTCAGGACAGCATAGAACCAGTCCTTGAAAATAGATGCATGGACTAGCTGCTTTTATTCCCTTTAGGAGTCCCAATATATACAGTATATATGGTTTCCCCAGCTCCATTATTGGGATGTTCCAAACAGGATTTCAGCATGTTATTTTCTTTCCGTTTATCAGAAGGTAAAGAGTCTAATCTTCACTCTCCGTCTCAAGTTTATGTTGCATTGCACTGATTCTGCTCTTTGTTCCAGGCTATCAATTTAGTTCACATCTTCCCTTGTGGCATTTCCTAGCACTCCAGAACTGATTTTCACTTGTTTGGTTTCTCATGCAATTCCCTCAAACTCCTTCAGCACAGGCAGCTGGCCTAGAGAGGCCAACGTAACAGGAGAATGGTTGAGGAACACCATATTTCTCCAAAGTGGTCTGAAGCCCGCACCCTGAGGCCTTCCTCCGAGCAGGGAGAAAATGCACATTTCATCTGGGTTTTTTTTATTCCCTTTTTATTTCAACTGCTAAAATGCAATCTCCCCAGCAAGTTCTGATACCAAATAAAACTTATAAACTGCAATCAAAGTTGTCTCCTTAAGCCAAAGTTGGTGGAAGATGAGGAAGCATATGTGTATAGGATAAATTAAGCCTCACCTTTGCAGCTGCAGATTCGATGATTATGCTGTTACCTTCCTCGCTGTGACCAAGTTGAAAACTTACACACTTTCTTTTGGAAGTGTCTATACAGAGGGTTAATACTAGCAACCACCCCTATTTGAATAGTGAAGTGGCTTTATTGTGCTTTATTTCAGATGAAAACATGTAACATTGTTGACAAGCACAATTTTACACATGCCTTCCATGGACTCTCCAAGTATCACACACAGTAGAAAATGCTGCATATGTGCACTGAAGGTTGTGTAAACCCCCTCCCCCCAATCCTCTGTGCTATTATACTGATGTGATTGCCCAATTAAAGACCATCCTAGGAGCATATTGTGAAGAGAGTAGAATTAAGTTTGCATTCATTAGGATAACCTTTTGGGAAACAGGGCAGGAGCCAATCTCTGGTAAAACTAAATCCAGCACACAGCATTTTCCCCGTTGTAAAATTTCTGTTCATTGATTATTAAAGAGGCCAAATCATCTACAGAATAGTATTGTTTCTGTTCTAATACAAAATCTTTGACATTTAGTTTCTCATGTCTATACCAAAATATAGGATTCTGCATTTCTGCTGCAACCGCAAAGGACATTATGAACACTTTGAGCAGGGAATCCTGTATTGCTTTTTCACTTTCTTTACACTGCTGCTTGCAGTAAGGGAAACAGAAGACAATCCAAATCTTGATATATTAAGTAAAGAAAAAACAAATTTTCAAGTATTTGTCTTTAAAAAAGTTATGAATAAATTTCAAACTCTTTTTTAAAGCATTCTGGTACAGTCTTGGAAATAACACTCAAGTTACTGTGCTTTATTTGAATGACTAACTGTTGTTCCCAAACTCAAGAAAAGTGCCTTTGTGGTGTAATATTACACCAAAAGAAATAAAAGTATTTTGACACCTATATACATGTACCCTTCCCCTCAACAAAGAGATATAGCAGCTCTTGTGCATCACACACAACGCTTACAAAATCAGTGCTGTGATCATGGTCCTACTGAAGACAACTGAAAAATTCCTACTGACTTCAACAGCAGCAGAATCAAACCCCAAATCTAGGAAAAGTTGCTATTGTATTGTAAGTTCTCCAGCTGTATCTTAGCCATTAAAGTGTTCTTGATGCAACACATGCACACTTCTCATGACAACAAAGGGACACTTTTTTATGATGCTTTTACATTTCCTTGAACACTGCATATACACTGGGCTTTGTGTGTGCACATCCATGGCACATCAACGCCTAAGAGCTCAATTTGCCTATGCAGGTGTAGTTACTACCCCCCCCACCCCGCCACACACATACACAGCATGGTCCTTGGGCCCTAACTTTATGAAAGTCTGCCACGAAAAAGGTGTTGTTAGCCTGTGGTTCCTCCAACAGCATATTTCATTAAAAGTTAACTTGAATGGGAATTTACATATATATCTAAAAAGGGAAGATCCCTGCAACCTCGACAAGAGGGCCACAAGTTCTTCTGAAAGCAAGTATCTTCAATTTCTCTTTCAATCTTTCAATATTGTTTAAATTACAGCATCCAATATAAATCCAGGCCCAATTTAGAGCTTCTAAAACAGGGGTGAGGAACTTAATCAGTCATGCAGGGGGCAGCGAGAGCTTGAGTGCCAGCGTGGGTGCCCCAATGCTAGGTAGGGAGGAGCCCTGAGTCCTGGGGACCAGATCCAGGCAAGCTGGGGGCCGCATCTGACCCCTGGTCCTTCGGTTCCCCACCCCTGCTCTAGAAAGATCAGTTAAGAATGAGATGCAATTCCATTGCGTGGCTGTACTTCGGTGTAACAATTCATCTGATGAAGAGGGTTTTACCCATGAAAACTCATGATTCTCTATATATTTTTGTTAGTCTCTAAGGTGCCACAGGACTTCTCGTAGTTTTTAAAGTTACAGACTAATACAGTTTAACCCTCTGAGATTTTTGGTGTGACAGGATATAAAAACAGGCGCGGGGGGGGGGGGGGGGGGATTGCTTTGCTGGGCAGATTGCTATGCTAGCCTTAAGAAATGTGATACAGGAAGTTGCATGGCCCAAAGGACTGGTAAAAAGATAGAGCCTTTTACCTCTAAATCACTTGTTGATATGAGAGAGAGTTCATTAGTGACCAAAAGTCCTTATTGTCTGAAAGCTGTTTAGTGGCATACATGAACTGAGGGGGTAGGCTGAATTCAGTTTCTGGTGGTGGGCAGGTGCCCCAATCACAATCTGCCCTCTTGGTATTTGCAGCAGATTGGCCAAAGACTGAATATACACAGAGACGGCTCCATCATTTCTTCCACAGAAACAGTCCCTGTAGAAATGGGTAGAGATAGAGGAGAGAAGATGTGAAGGAGGACTGAACGGGTACTCTCTTTTCTACAGATAAAACTGGCATTTCTCAGCTGTTGCCAGTCATGCGCTTTTCACCAGCACTGAATGTACTTTCAAAAACTTGAAAACAACTGGGACTATTTCATCACTTCACTGTAGTTGCACGACATCTGATTTTGGCTCACTGTGCTTCAATTTGCTAGACAGAAGTTTATTTTTCCAGATAAGAGTTCTCACACTAATGGACAGACTACAGCAATGCATTTCATCCTACCGAAGAGCGATAAAGCCCTAAAACAGCTTTGGTTTTCACATGTGATGCTCCAGGAACTTTATTTTTAAAGCTCTTGACTAGTCCTCCAATAACTAGTTTACTCAACTTCTGAACTCTTGTCAAGATTGTTATCAACTGTTACCTTAGGGAAACCAGAACGTGGATTTAGGTTAGGGACTCATTCAGATCTCAGGTTATACCATTTTTACACCTCACTAGCACCAGTAATTGCAATGGAGTTACTACTAATTTGCACCAATGTAAGCAAAATCAGAATTAGGCTTTTGGTCTCAAGAAAAATGGTTTATGTGTAAAATAATGATAAGATTTTAAATACTGAAGGTAGTCATAGGTCTAGTGCCCATTATAGTACCAGTCAAAGTTTTTAAAGAAAAGCTGTTCTAAAATAAACAAAGGGTCCAAAGCATAGACTGCTGGAATAGTCCTCTTGTCTTTAGAGGTATGTAAAATCTCACTCAAAATTTTGTACTGTTTGATAAAATATACTAGTTAAAGATCCATACTCCATTTCCATCATATTCAAAAAAAGTTCACACACGAGGCACAAGATCTCTAAATTACATGTTCAACTATGAGGCTAGCCAAAAACCTGTAAGGACACACATTTACATGTTGCAAATCACACGACTACTGAAATCCCTGCTAATGTAAAGATGCAACTTGCTTCCATTTTACACCAGGAGCTGAGAAACTCCAGTAACTATTAAGCATTTACATGCACTTCTTTTTGGGGACCTAAAATATAAGCCTGGTTAAAATTAGAGATGTAAAATCCCATTTAATTAATTAACCGGTTAAATGTTATGTTTAACTGGTTAATGGATAAAATGGGGCAGGCGGGCTGGAGTGGCTCCCATGTGGGCTGGGAGTCGGCAGCCGCACGTGAGGCTGAAGTGGCAGCAGGCCGGGGGCTGCTGCCAGGATAAGGGGAACTGGTTAAGTGGTTACCCATTCACATCCCTAGTTAAAATACCCACCCAAAGCTGGTAGAGGAAGGTGTTTTGTGTTCCTGTTCCACCCAGCATGCAAATAATATGTGCAGGCCCTCTAACGGCATGGGGGGGGGGGGGGAGGAAGAGTGCAAAGGGGGCAACTGCCCCTGGGACCTGGCGATTTAAAAGGGTACCACTGCCGCTACTACTGCAGCCATGTCATCCGCAGCTCCAGGCCCTTCAAATCCCCACGGGAGCCACACAAAGCACACTCAGGGCAACGCTGAGTGCTGCCTGGGGAAGACTAGTCCCAGTCCCATCCTTTCTGGGGGCACAGAACTACCCCCTTCCCCCTCCCACACACACACATTGCCTAGGTGCTCAGTGAGTCTGTCGGCGCCATTGAATATATGCACTTTCCATGCATTAAAGTTAAGATGAAATCCCAAAACTTGTCTGTAATTTAAGAAAGGTCATGGGGCTCTCTCTGAAAAATCTCCTTCCTCTACCACTTCCAGAAATGCTAGTGAGCTTATTATTGGTTTAACACACACACACACATACACACACACACACGCACTCTTTTTAAAGATACCCTGAAAAGGGTAAACATTTCAGGACTATTTTTACATGCCACATGTTTGTTTGTTTTTAAATGTGAAATATTTTATTTTTAAAGTTCAGATAGGAGCCTGCAGGTGTATTGCCAAGTCATTTAAAGATATCAGTATCTCATTTTAAATCTTTTTTCCGCAGCAGGGAAAATGTTTGTGTATTTTCATTTTGCTGTACCTATGTTACGTAATCCATATTAACATAATGCTTTCATTCTTTTAATGGTGTTAAATCACTTGTATAATCATTCAGTAACTTGTGTACATGAATGTATACACGAAACTCACAAATATACTGTGTACATGCACACACACCAGTGAATTGTGACTTTTGTCATTTTCATTATTACCTGACAGACACATGGATATGAAAAAAATCACTAGGCCTTAATAATTATGGATGTTGCATACTTCATTATCCTTGCACTAAACTGCAAAAATGAACAGTTGTATGTGTTTCAGATGATTAAGTCATACCCGAACATTCTCTCATTTGACACATACATTTTAATGTGAGTATTTATTTGGGATAATCAAGAGTGAAGCGTAAGATTTTTTCAAACATATGTTTTATATGTGATCATGGCTGCAAAACTTATTCCCAACTATTCAAATGTAGGAATTTGGCTGAGAGAGTGGCTTACAGATTCACATTCCAGAAACACACAATCACTATTTAATAAATGGCAAACTCTATCTGGGTATGTCTACACTACCACCCTAGTTCGAACTAGGGTGGTAATGTAGGCAACCGGAGTTGCAAATGAAGCCCGGGATTTGAATTTCCCGGGCTTCATTTGCATAACGCCGGGCGCCGCCATTTTTAAATGTCCGCTAGTGCGGACTCCGTGCCGCGCGGCTACACGCGACACAGACTAGGTAGTTCGGACTAGTCCTCGTGACGGAAGCCTAGTCTGAACTACCTAGTCCGTGCCGCATGGCACGGAGTCCGCACTAGCGGACATTTAAAAATGGTGGCACCTGGCTTTATGCAAATGAAGCCCAGGAAATTGAAATCCCAGGCTTCAATTGCAACTCCGGTTGCCTACATTACCACCCTAGTTCAAACTAGGGTGGTAGTGTAGACATACCCTCTGAGGCTATGTTGGGTGTATTATATTCACTGTGGCTTCTATTCTTTGATAGGATAGAGCTGGGCAAATACCTGATTTTTTTGTCTGGGTGGCAACTCTAGAAAAAAAAACAACAACACATCGGAAACTTGGTTGGACTTAAAAAAAAAAAAAAAGAAAGAAAGAAAGAAAGAAAGAATTTTCAGTGAATCCAAAACCTTCTATTTCAGGTCTGTTTCAGAGAAAGGATTCAAATCTGCATTTCTCCTATCTCAAAAAGAGCCCAACTATTGGGCTGAATGGAGGGGTGGAACATTATGTCAATCTCTTTGGCCATTTTGAGAATGACATGCACACATTTTTTGACAAATTCACAGTTTGAGTCAACCAAGCCTTCATTTTTCAGTAAATAAACTATTTGTCTTAAAAACTGTGGTTATCTCGAGCTAGAGATCCCTTGTTATTTTGTTACACAAAATTCCGATAGTCTTCCTAACTAGGAACAGCTTTAAAAAACAAGAATGTTCACTTCTGCTGAAAGACTAGGGTAGCAATGGATAATCCAAAATTAGTTTCCACAATGGATTTTAACAGAGGCATGCAAACATTCAGTGTCTTTTAAATCAGTGTTTCTCAACCAGTGGTCCGAGTACCCTTAGGGATACTCGAGAAGTCTGGGGGAGGAGGGGTATGTCAACACAACTGAAATGTGGAGAAAACTGAATTTTTGTTTTAAGTTTTACAGCACTTTATTATTTTTGTACTTTTTACACAAACATTTCATCACTTGCTTGGCTACGATTAAGTTGTTTAAACAAATGTGTTGTAATGATAGAAAAAAATTGTGTGTCTGAAAACTGTAGGTACTGGGGGTACTTTTTATTTTAAAGGGAATACTTTATATATAAAAAGAAGGTTGAGAAACACTGTTTTAAATCACCTAATCAAGTCACGTTTGCTACCCTCAAAAGGTCAGAATGCACAAGACAAATGCTGCAAAATTTGATGATATGCATGGTACATGATTGCTTTGAAGGAATGGGATACTGTCTGAACAGGATGTGTATGTCTTGTCTTTCATTTTATTGACATCTGTGACAAGGAGACTGCCTGCACTGTCCCTTTAAGGGCAAAACCCCAGCCCCAAATGAGGGTTGAGAGTGAAGCCCCAGCTGAGGCAGATATTGCTAATTATGGCCCAGCTGGGGACTATATAAAAAAGGGCTCCTGGAGGGAGAGAGGAGGACTTACTCTTGCTCTGGCTGGAGAGCAGGAGGGACCTGGCTGCCTGGGAAGCAGGCGGCTTCCTGGAGGTAGAGCAGTGCTGGGGAAGGAAGGAAGGCAGAGCTGGAGAACTCTGGTTGACCTCATCCCCAGGCTTGAGGACCAGAGGCAAGTGCTGAGAGTACTAAGGCTGCAGGGGATCAGTCAGGATAGGAAAAAGCAGCAGTTCCACGCCCCCTTGCCAATGATGAGTGGCCATTACAGATGCCAGTTTGCCCGAGGCAGGGGCTAGATGAAGACTGGCAGAAGGTCACTGAGGTAAGGCGGGTACATGCGAACTGGGCGTTCCCTGGGAGGGGTGGACCTCAGAGTAAAGAGACTGATAAACAACCCCCCTCCCCCCCCAGAAGGGGGCTGAGAGACACTGGAGTGGGCACTGGTCTGAAGAGGACACCGCGGCCCAAGAGTAATGCAGGTCCGGACTGGAGAGGGAAATGCAGACACAGGGAGACACCAGCCAGAGGGAGGCATCCAGTGAGCTGACAGGCTAATTCCCAGGGCTACAGGCAGGAGGCGCCAGGGCAGTGAGTCTGCCCCATGACAACATCCATGACTCAGACTTGATATGGGCTTTACCCCCCTCAAACACTGTGGATTAACAATGTTCTTTAGAAACAAGTGCAATCATCTTTATATTTATTGTATATTCCTGTTAACAGCATATTTTTTTGAAATGTAAGTGTGTTAATCTGTGGCAATTTAGCACATTTTCATTCGAAATAGTATGAAACATATGAAGGGATGACTGGAGGGGGTGGTCATACATTGACAAGATTTTTACCATTTTTAAAGGATCAAAATTGTCTGGAGATTTCTCAACTCTTCTATAGTCCTCAACAATGTTTCCTCTAATCTTTTCCATTCACATGTGGAATATTTTATGTACACCAAGGCTTGTACAAATGTGCACCACCACTACAACCACAAAACCTAGCTGTGGACACTCTGTTAATCAGCTGGGAGGCATGTGAATTTCTTCTGAGCAGCTGCATAAGCACACAGCTTACAGGGAACACTGTTCATCGGGTTCAAATATTTGTACCAGGACCTTTAGCAGCTATGTACTCAATGTGCTCAAATAAAATAACAGCCATCTCCCTTGCTGGTTCTAAATCGGAGAAGGGTGCAGAATTTCTCCACCTAAGACCTTTGCCTTTTATATTGTTGTACAAATAAAAGAAGCTGAATAACTGGTAAATAGTGTTATAAACATCTGTTTTGTTCAACACTTGAGAGATGACACTGGAATTCCTTTATGCCAAATATGTTTAAGTGCTTTAGTCAAAAACACACCTCCCACTAAATCGCAATTTCCAGATAAGATTGGGCATATGATGAGAGAAACTGTACCTTTATATGTGTGTCATGCTGGTCTCACCACTAACTATGAAAAGCATGCCTAAAAAGACCACAATCACAAGAGCAATTTAGTTAATGAGAACCCCAAAACTGGTTAACTAAAAAATCCTACAGTTCACAAGCTTCTCCTGTCCCTTACCTGTTTTGATACAGATTTTATTTTAAGTGAACTCAGAATATACCCAACAGGGTAGTAGAGGACATCATAAGATGTAGATATGGACCTACAATGTGTGTCTCAATACATGAATCTACTGAGATAAAGTGTATTGCTGATCTGAAGCATTTAGGCTTTAATGGGTTTTACACTAATGTAAATAAGATCTGAACCTGGCCTTTGGATTTCAGTGGCAAGAAGTGTAGTTTTGTACCATCACCAATGCTTCACTGACATAAGTTTAGTAGTTTTCCTGCCTGATATCCAAAGTACAGCACTGTGTCTAAGACAAGAATACAAGGAAGTAATGGGTTTGCAAGGGGAAGGAGGGATAGTTCACAGAGGAAAAACGTGAAGCTTCAGAATAAAAAACTGAGCAACATCCAGGATCAATCTTCCATATGGTCATGGTGCATCAAACAGTAACCATGCTTTGATAGCTGGGGGTTAGAGGGGAAGGAAGGTCACTACTACTACCAGCACAACAGAAAACAAGGATTTAAATTACCCAGCTTAGTGGAGAAGCAATCTCTCAAACTTAATTTTGAGAGCTGTTTTACCAGTTTAATGCATCTATGGTATTTTCCTCTTTTTATGCTCTTAAAAAGAGTGAGCTCCTCTGCAGTGTAGCAGCTACCACAAAACATGGGTGAAGCTTGTTTGGGGTGATGCTTACTGCCCTGCAAAAGGGTATGTAAGCCTAAGCAAACGTAGGACCCTCATTTTCCTTCTTTCATGCCTTTCCTACTGAGCAGCAATCAGTTCTTCCACTCACTAAAGAACGTTATTTGGATATTTTTGGAGTAGATATAATTTTCCTTGGCTTAAAATGCACGTTAATACAAATACAAAATGATTGTAACTGGGCCTTAACAAAAGAATATCCATTTAAAAATATAAATCCTGAAGAGTGGCTCTAAAATAGAACAAATGGGGAGAAGAACAAAATGCAAAAGCAACTCTTAAGAGCTAGTGCTGCCTACATTCTCACTATCTATAGAGGAGGCTCTTGTAAGGAAATGTACTTGTATGGATAATTATCTTCCCATGATACATGTGCATTTGAGAATCTTTCAGTGACTCCATTATGCATGGCCCAGTAAATCATTTGTTGTAGTTGTGTATGTGGGTGGCTTTAAAGAATCCTGAAATACAAAGACTGGGAAATTGGGCTTCCTCTCTGAGAAAATAAATACAGAATAAAAAAGAGTTCACAGAGAGCTGGGTTTGTTCCACTTGTTTATAAAAATAAAAAAAAACCTCAACTGACAAAGCTAAAATATAATTTAAGAAAACAGGGGAACAAACGTCCCAAATATCATCACCACATCTCTCAAACTGTGCTCAAGATGTTTTGCATCTGAGGGTATGTCTAGACTGCACCCCTCTGCCGGCAGAGGGAAGCAGATTAGGCAGGCTGAAATTGCTAATGAAGCGGGGATTTAAATATCCCACGCTTCATTAGCATAAAAATGGCTGCTGCTTTTTTTCCCCGGCACAGAGCTTTGTTGGAGAAAAGTGGCAGTCTTTCGCTAAAGAAAGCCTTTTCCAATAGATCCCTTATGCCTCATGAAATGACTAAAAAAGCAGATGGCCCATTTAATGGGTTTGGAGCGATAAATGGAAAGCGAAACCTTTCTCGTACCCATTCAAGTGGAAGAAGTTGGAAAATCAGTTCTGATATGAAAACTCAAAAAATGTCTACGTGCTGATAGCTATTTCTCCAATTTATTTTTCAAATCCTTTTAAAGGAGGACAGATCTTCCTTTTTTCTCTTTAATACTGACAGAGATACTAAGATTTCTTTAGAATGAACCTTGGCTAAGAGGCTTCTAAACTGAAGACTAGAAAGACCAGCAGAGGTATATAGTTCTACCAAACATTCACCTGATAATCGATGACACCTTCAATTATACGCACACAGCTTGGTTATGAGAATAGGAACTTTTAAAGCTCTTGCTAGAAGCATAGAAAGCTTTTGACTGGGTTGAGCAGCTTATGTCTTTAAGTGTTTAAAAGAACTATACATCTGATTCTGAGTTTCACAAATGAATTTCAGAGTTATATGAATGAAGTCTTAGTATTTTGTCAACAGAAATAAACCAGGGACACACAGAGGCAGACCTAAACAGGGATGCCATTTTTTTCCTCTTTAATAACCAAATCCCTTGATATTCAAAGATGGAATAACCAACACTTTTACCAGGTGTGGCCTGGGTCCTTAAGGAGGGGCTTAGGGCAGGGGTTGCGAGTGTGTGTGTGTGGGGGGGGGGGTGCAGGAGTCAAGGCTGAGGGTGAGGAGGGGTGGGCAAAGGAGTGTGTGTAGGGGGGCAGGGACAAAGCCTCCCTTCTCCCCCCCCCCCCATGCTCCTTGTTCTTCCCCTTCCTAGTCTGTTCAGGGAGCAAGAACAAAGTGCACAGTTCATCTGTCCCCTGTGCTCCCCAGCCAGAGTGTGGAATGCAGAAAACTGTGCACTTTCTCCTTGCCCCCTGACAAAGGGGAACAGCCAACAATATCCCTGTACGAATCTGGGGATGGGAGAGCCCTGTCGCCCCAACTAAAGGGCACCCAGAGAGGGCGCAGGAGTCTCCAAGACTGCCCCAACTCTCTAAAAGAGGGATAGAGGGCATGCCCTGAGCCAGCCCCTTTCACCTGCCTGGTGAGTCTGTCTCTTTTCTGCATAGTTTTTTAAGAAGCAATCCCATTCCAGGCACATCCCGTTTTCCTGGTACAACCAAACCCTGACCTTGTTTTAAGTTAAGATAAGAGGAAGCTGCATACCAAATCTGGTGGTCCTAGCTCTTACCATGTAGGAGGAGTTCGTGAACAAACGGACTCACGGACAGACAGACATTTCTAAAATATATAAGCATATTGATATCTGCCATCTAGAGGTAGAGCATAGCAGCATGCGCTACTGACATTCAACTATGCTGAAAACAGCCTTCCCCACAGTTATTTCAGTAATAAAATTTCTTTGTTTGGCTTCAAGATATCAAGTAAATTTTCTGAAATCAGAAATACTGACAGTAGGAGTTATGCTCAAAAGAATAAATAACTTGATAACAATATGCCCTTTCATGCATACAGAAAAGGTACTCAACGCCCCATTTTGCTAGGTGATAAGAAAATATAAGGAAGTCCATTTCTGCCCAAGAGGTTGCAGTCTAAATAAAAGACATGACAGGTGAGGAAGTTGGAAAAAAACAAGCAAACAAAGGATGTGTGCAATTCCTAGTGAATCAGAAGCGGTTCTCTCTGCCTACCTTGCTGTTATGAGATTGCAGTGTGTCTCAATACATTAGAGTGGCTGTGTGAATAATAAACCAGAGAGCCTGTTTTAGCTTCATTAAATCAGTTAGGAAGTTGAGAACCCTGACGTAACTAACTACCAGAACCGAAAGCTGGTAAAACTGTTCTGCCAGACAAATATGCTGAAATTAGCTTTTGGAAAAGTCTGCTGCTTCTGGCTATGTGGCGTTTATCGAAAAAGAGAGAAATACATATAGGTGTTTAGTGGTGAGGAAAGCCTACAGTCCTACCCTTGGGTGAAAGGATGTTTCTAGAAGTTAGCTCCACAGTCTGTTTTAGTGTGATGAGGCAATTCTAGGCATGTTTACTGAAGTAGTTTATAGTGCACTGCATCTAGAAAGGTTAACAATACAGTAAAAGCTTTGTTCTCCAGCACTCAATTAGCCAGAAAACACAATTAAACCAGCATTTCTGGTATATCCCAATACAAATCTTCAATCTAGTCAACGGGACTAGTATATCACCCAGCACATTATACAACTGCACATTCTGCGCTCTACTGTCATGCAAGAGAGGCAGAAGAGAAGCAAGCTGATATCAGAGATTTATTTAAAAAAGGATGCTCCTGGGTCTGTCATCGGGTCATTAGAGATCCAGCCCATTCTCCTACACCTTCTACATCTACAATAATTGATGTGGATAATGATAATGCCGAGGCATTGCAAGATCTTCTAGTGCCTTCTGAATCAAAGAAAGATTAAATTTTGTTCAGTGTAAGTTTCAGAGTGAAATGAATTTTTAGTTATCTGGGCGTAGGTTATATGCTGCCTATAGAAATATGTAGTATCATAAGACAACCTACTGTATAGAAAAGTTTACCTGCATACACCTAAGTGCTTCAAGAAACCAACCACGCTGCAGTGCAGTACTACTACTGGATTGGTGAGTACCTGTGCGCTATTTTATACTTTATTCATTTTATTGTTTCTAATTCTTTGAAAAAGTATTTCATTGGTAAAGTATAAATTAGTTAACTTGGAATATTTGATTAACTGACACCCCCCATACTCTCAACATGCTTTTGCTGATCAATCTCTTGGCACTGATAACAGAACTTTTACTGTATCGTCTTAAAATCCTTCATTCAGTTCCAAATGACTTCATGTAGCTCAAACTGAATTTCTGGTTTGTCCATTTGGATTTGACAGTCTTATTGCATACAAGAAACCTGAAACCTGCTAATGGTTAAGCAAGTAGCAAGTTGTAAATTGCTGCTTCTGAGTCGCTAAGACATTGTTAAAAATATAGACGTACATTCATTGAAGTCTGTCAGTGCATATTTAGTGAAGCTAGAAATGCACAACAGGCAAAATGCAAGTATCTGTATTTGCATACGTATAGGCTCTTTCCCATGCTATAAACATAGTTATTTTTTTCATCACATTCTGGCTCAAGACGGAAATGACTAGCTTAGAAAGAAATGTGGTCTGAACAGAAGATGAGAAAGTCCTGGAGTTCCAGTCCTTGCTCTGACATTGTCCACAGGTAAAGAGGAATTAGTTATTTAAACTCTTCTGCCTTCATGTCCCTGTTTGGAAAATGGGGCTAATAATATCTCAAGCAGTTGAAAAAAGACTTCGTGTTTGTACAGCACTCTGAAGATAGCACTAAGTATTAGTCTTACATTGGTGAGGCAGTGGTTGAAGTGAGGTTTCAGGGACTGTAAAGCTTAAGCTGCTTTTGGGAATAGGTAAAACTGACTCTACATTAAGGATGTTAAGAAGAGAGTAACCAGCTAATCGTGTACTTGATTTACAATTTGTATGAAGTACATGATTAGTCAATAAGGGGCCCAGCTACGGCTCTGCAGTTTAAATGTAGTAGGAGCCGAGTGCTATGGCAGACAGGCTCTTACTACATTTAAGCTGCAGAGCCACAGCGGGGGTTGGTCTGGGAACTGGCATGAGCTGGGACCAGAAGTCCTGGCTCACGCCGGGTTCATGACCGCTCTGCCTCTGCCTTTTAAATGTAGCAAGAGCTGCCCACTGCACCTCTGCCTCCCTTCCGCCCCCCCCCCCTCCAGGACCATGGAGATGGTACTGGGGGGGAACTGGCTTTTAAGTTCCCCCCCAATACCATCCTCCCTTGCTACTTCCCTCACCCTTGCTGCCTCTGATGTAGAGGCAGCAAGGGGGCGGGGGAATGCAAGTAGTCGACTAATCGACTACTCTTTTATATCCCTACTCTACATAGATTTAATATTCAGAAAGATCTTTTAAAAACACATTTGAGAACTAAACAGTACAGAGAACAGTTAATCCACCATTACAATACCTTTCCCCTTATATTTGTTTTTCTAGAAGTTTGATTTTCTGCGTAAAGGTACAGTTTTACATATTTTACTTCATTATTAACAGTTTTATTTTTTGCTTTAGAAATACCAAATTTAAAGAACCTTTAAAAATGCTCATTGAACTTATAACTACAACCAGGTACTGTTTATTTACAAAAATAATGTTTACTATGTTTAAGAGCCTCTGCGCATTGCAGAAAATCTGACAAGCCACACAAATGAAGATACAGAGACAGAATCTGTCTCGTGTTCCAACAGTCTTCTGGCATTATTTCTCACATCCTGCCGGATAAGCAAATATCAATATCCTGCCTGAAAAAAAAGGGGCAATTCAAAAATGTCACTTCCGTTGTCATAATCAATGTCACTGAAGTGTTGCCGGGAGCTAATATTAGCTTAATCAAGCCAAGCACAGAGCAGATCAGTACTTAATAGGCCCTCTAGTCTGACTCCACTTTTGATATGGAAATTTGTGCACTCCACTTATTTTATGAATTCAAAATGGTGTTAAGTTTAACTCTGAGACAGCCAGGAGCCTTTGACACATTTGGTGAAGAACATGTCACTGCTGAAATACAAAAAGATTATCTGTCACCTCACCAATCTGAATGTGTTTTCAACATTTTGCCAGTCGGGTTTTAATGCCAATTTGAATTTTAATATCAATTTAACCTTCAAAATATGTAGCTGAGGCCAAACTTTGCCCCCAAGAGAAAACTGAAGATGATCTACAGGACTGGATCCATAATTAGACACTCAGGGACAGATGCTCAGCTGTCAAATTGTCATTGCTCCATTGATTTCAACTGAGCTACAACAATTTACAGAAGTAAAGGATCTGGCCTTTGATAAGGTGCTGATCGATCTTAACTCCAAAGTTAGGCTGATAATTTGACCACAACTGAATGACACGATCCATTTGGACAAGTAACGCATATGGGTGTATTAGTTGGATCTTCCACTTAGTGCTAAAGAAAACGATTTATTGGAAACCTGACCAGTTGCTCTGCTGGGGATGAAAAGACCCACAAAGATCCAGCACAATCAGGCAAGACAGGGCAGAAATGGAGGATTACTCACTGGAGTTCTTTGAGACGTGTTGACACTTTCAGATTGTGCATAAACACGGCCATACTAGATCAGACCAAATGTCCACTTAAAGCAGTATTCTGTTTGGGTATGTCTACACTAGCCACCCTAGTTCGAACTAGGGTGGTTAATGTAGTCATTCGAACTTGCAAATGAAGCCTGGGATTAAAATATCCCAGGCTTTATTTGCATGTTCCCGGGTGCCACCATTTTTAAATGCCCGGTAGTTAGGATTCCCTGCCCGCGGTAGGGAGTAACGGTAGTCCGAATTAGGGACTTTAGTTCAAACTACCTAACCCATGCCGCGTGTAGCCGCGGGCAGGGAGTCCGAACTACCGGGCATTTAAAAATGGCGGCGCCCAGGAACATGCAAATAAAGCCCGGGATATTTTAATCCCGGGCTTCATTTGCAAGTTCGAATGACTACATTAGCCACCGTAGTTCGAACTAGGGTGGCTAGTGTAGACATACCCTTTGACAGTGGTCAAC
Source organism: Pelodiscus sinensis (assembly GCF_049634645.1). Taxonomy (NCBI): domain Eukaryota; kingdom Metazoa; phylum Chordata; order Testudines; family Trionychidae; genus Pelodiscus; species Pelodiscus sinensis. The sequence goes on along the minus strand of NC_134712.1, from coordinate 183,016,219 downwards.
GCCAGGTGCTCCAGGAGCAATGAACACAACAGAGAACATCAAGTGACCCATCCTCTGTAGCCCATTTCCAGCCTTTGACAAACAGAGGCTAGGGACATCATCCCTGCCCACCTTAGCTATTAGCCTTTGATGGATCTATGTTCCATTAGTTTATCCAGCTCTTTTCTGAACCCTGCATAATCTTGACCTTCGCGATAAACTCAGGGAAGGAGTGCCACAAAGTTGACTTATGCGTTGTGTGAAGAAAGACATCTTTTGGTTTGCTTTAAACCTGCTACCCGTTAATTCCATTTGGTGATCCCATATGCCCAAGAGCACAGAATTTTCATCAGCAATGTCTGGGGAGTCTGTGCATGCACCCCAACTTCATTGTGTCTTGCACTGGGGGAATAAAGCAAGCTGCCAGACTGGTGCCATCATTGTTCCTTCTCGACCATCAGTCGGGTGTGTGTGTATAGTGTGTGTGTGTGTGTGTGTGTGTGTGTGTGGCAACAGGGAAGGAAGGCGAACAGTGCACTACATTTAACTTCCTAGTGTAGACCAGGGCTATTTCGAAATAAGCGCCCCCTTATTTCAAAATAATAAGCAGGGCATCCACACTACCAAGCCTATTATTTGAAATAATGGGCTGGTTATTTCAAAATCTATACTCCTGCTTTCCTTGGAGAATAATGCTTATTTCAAAATAGTTATTTCGAAACAGTGGTAGTGTGCTCCGGTGCGGATATTTTGAAATAACTACTCCCCAGAATAATTTGAAGTAATTACTCTCCACTGCTTCCTGGAGCTCTAAGTCAAGGTAGCAAGTTCACAATAACAGAGCCTGCCTCGGGCTAATTTTTAGGCTCTTCCATGGGGGGGAGGGGCGGAAATGGAGAGATAACATTATTTCAATTTTGTTATTATTTCAAAATAATTTCCTAGTGTAGACATGTCCATAGTGACAACACTGCTACAAGAGCTGCAGTTATTAAAAGGGGAGTAATCCCTTCTTTGACTGTTTGACCCTCTGTGTAGTGCACTTTGGGTTATTCATAAGCAGGATCTCTATAAGGAGTCAGGTGTCTGTGGTCCTATAGCACAGACTGTAGACCTGCCTTGCCTAGAGAAGCATCAGAAGCAGCTGTTGCAGCATAGCACAGCATCTAGGGAATGTGTGTAAGGAACTCCAAGTTATTGTTCTGCAGCTGTCAGTAACAGGAAAATCTCTCAAAGAAGCCTCAGATGTTGCCTGAGCTCTAGCTAAGCGAGTTCTCAAGTTGTCCTATGAGACAACCAATGACTCCCTTGAGCAGATCAATTCTGACTGTCTCTTCTGGGGAATATGTGAAAGCAGAAGCTCCCAGTGGCTAACAGTGCAAGAGGCTTTCAAAACTTTTGTTCTCTGTAGATGCAAGCAAGAGCTCTGTACACATCTAGTGAATGCTATGTGACCGCCTCTTTGGTAGAACAAGGCTTAGGATGATACACTGGTTGATTTGGAAGAAAGATCACCACAATGTTTGGGATAAACTTATGACATAGTCTTAGACACCTTGCTCTTGCAACAAGACCAAACCAAACCTGTAGGGTGGGTAAGCCATAAGTAACCTTAGTTCCCCAAACTCTTCTGTCCAGTGTGACAGCAATTAGAAATGTTACCTTCACAGAAGGGGTTTGTACTATAACTTAGCAAGGGTTGACAAAATAAGGTTCACGTCCCAGGTTGGTACTGGTATTGCCACGGAGGAAAACCAAATACCACCTTTCAGGAACCAGGCACAAGACCATATAGTAGGTGTCTACTCATGGATAAAACATGCTAATGGCACAAGATGTGCTCTAACGCAGAAACAGCAGCAAGGATTTTAAGGACAAAGGGATGTCAAGAATGTCCAGAATCTTAGCCTGTAAAGGAGGAATTACCTATCAGTTACATGACACCAAAATATCAATCTCCCTCTTAGATTGTAATAGTTGCTAGTCAAGCAAATCTACTGAACAGGTTTTCTCTAACTCTGACATTCATCCAAATACACCACCCTCAGCGTGCCTGGATTTGGTTGGCAAGTACGTCCTGGGTGTTGGACTAATAACTAGTATATTGAGGAAGGTGGAGAGAGGGCTGGTAAGGGGAGACTAAGATTCTTTGGGAAATTGTGACTAACGGATCCAGATTGTGCTTCTCTGAAGCGTGAACAGTCGACAGTCACACTTGTAGACATTTCAGGTGAAGCCTCACTAAGTGGGTCCCATAGGTGCTTGCAGCAGTCTGGCCCAACAGTGCCAGACAGATCATGTGGGAGTCCTGGGATGCAAACGGAGTCACTGAATGAGCCCAGTGATGGAGAGAAAGTGGCTCTCCAGTAAGTAAGCCCTGACTGCAACACTGTCCAGCCCAGCCTTGAAGAATTCTATAGACTGTGAGCGTTTCAGGGTGGACTTCTTTCCAGTTTGTCCTGAGGTCCAGCCTTTCAAACAGATGGAGAAGTACAGTTGTTGTTTCTCATGATCCTGGTAAGACTGTCTCTTCATGAACCAGTTGCCTAAATAAGGGCAGACCATTGCCCCCACCAGTGAGCTGCTATCACCAAGAGCACCATGGTGAACACTTTTGTGCCATTGAGCCCAAGGGGCGAACTCTGTATTGGTAGCACTGCTGAATGGTCACAAATCTCGGAGGAATCTTCTGTGTGTACCATTAATGTCTATGTGAAACTGAGGACTGTTAACCAATAGTCTGGATCTAGCAATGGGATAAGGGATGACAGGGTCACTATTGTAAAACTTAGCCAGATGAACTTGTTCATTTCCTGAGGTTCAGAATGAACCTCCACCCACCTCTCTTTTTGCAGCTGAGGCAGTAACTCAAGTAGAATCTCTTTCCCCTTTTTTCAAGTACTGGCTCAATTACCACATGAATTCTACCTCCTCCCCTAACATCTTCTTATGAGGATCTCCAAACAAACAAACAAACAAACAAAAAAAAGAGGTCAGGGAAGTGGGTCTGTGAGGGAAGATAATTAGGTTGCATTCCCCAACGCAGGGCCGGGCAATAATTTTTGATGGGGGACCACTCCACCATTTGGTAAGTGGTCAAGGGCAGCACTTTTCCAGAGAGGAAGTGCAGGGTCTGGGATGGAGGTTGGGTGCAGAAAGGAGCTTGGGGTAGGAGACTGGGGTATAGGAGAGGGTGTAGAGTTTGAGAGGGAGTTGTGACCTGGGAAGAGGGTGGTGACTGGAAGCAGGGAGTATAGGAAGGGCTGGAGCCAGGAGGCACTTACCTATGTGGTTCTGGGCCAGCTCAGCTCAGCTCAACAGGGTGGCAGACCCAGACCACTCAAAGCAGCTAGCTGTTCGATGTGGCTCTCTGCACTGTGTGGCGGGAGTGGGGGCAGAGGCTTCACATGCTGCCCATGTCCCCCAGCACAATCTCTCAGCTCCCATTGGCCGGCTTTGAGTGGCATGGAGCTGCTCCAGGTCTGAGGGGCAGGCCACATTAAAAGACTTGGCGGGCTGGATCTTGCCCACCCCTGCTCTAATGTAACATTGTCCATTTGTCAGTCATATGATTTCTGTCTAGGCAGCTGCGTAATGAGAAAGCCAGCCTCCAAAGGGAGGCTAAAGGCCAGAGGCATTGTGCAGATCTAAAGGGACAGTTAAGAGTGTGGCTCTGAAACGTCCCATCAAATACAAATCAGTCTGGAGAGTGACAGTGGTTAGGAAGTAGAAGATAGTTAGTTGTGGGCACCCTTTCTGTGCATTCTCTGACACTCGTGTGATGGTTCATACTACTGCTGATAAAAGGCAGGTAGGGCTAGTTGTCTGAACTGTGACTAACTGGGTTTGCTTTTGATCACGGGTGTGTAAATATCTAGTGATTGCAAATGTGGCTTGGGAGTGCGTCAATAAATGGAGGGACATATCCATTTTAATGCTGTACAGAAAAAAAAGGGGGGGGGGGGGTTACAGACAGGTATTGTGATAATCCGTGACCGGGGATGAGCTTTTGGTGCCAATCGTAGCTTTCAATGTCAGGGATCCTTGACATTCTCCCCACAATTGCTGAAGAGTCAGGGAGGGCGGGAGAGGAGAGGGAAGAAGGGTACAGCAATGGTTTCCTTCCCAGAGGGAGTGTTCTAGATAAAGAATGACCGTGATAAAAACTAAATCCTAACTAACTTTTCTAAAGTGATTTACAGCAAAATGAAGAATTCAGCACAAACACTGAAGATGCATCCTAGATGACAACTAAGATGGCAGTGGCCTAGCAGCTTCCTTTATCTTCTCAGGACAAAGCAAAGTGGTAAGCAAGCATGTATGTGCAGCCCACATAGGCACGGCTAAAGGAAATTCTCCAACCTGGATGGACAGCATGAGCCACCTGAAGTGCAGTATACATAGGGACAATCACTCAAAAAAGAATTATCCTTTCTTTCCCTTGTCCTCCTTCTTTGCATGCATGAATATCGAGAGGGGCAAATATGCTTAAAAACCTACATCTTGTACTTTGACAAGCAGTTTAAATCATGTGTGCGCTTCTATCTAACAAAACAGGAAGGTACCTAGATACTGAATGATACAGTGTAAAGGGATAATGAGCATGATGACTATGTTACTTTCTCATAGGTAATACAGCCAGAAGTGCATGTGCTCCCAAGAGAATGAAAAGAAAGTCTTTGGGAAGCCCACACTAGCCTGTAGTCTATGTCATGTGTTGTAACTAGTTTTTCTTGACATGCTATGTTCCAATAAAAACAGATATAATTTTATTTTCTATATTCCATTCCCTGTCAAGCCATGCACCTTAAATTATCACCACCATGTGTCCAACAGGAGAAACCTCAGAAAGGGTACGTCTAGACTACAGGCTTCTTTCGGAAGAAGCTTTTAAAAACTTCTTCCAAAAGAGAGTGTCCACACTGCCAAAGCGCATCAAAAAAGCGATCTGCTTTTTTGAAAGATAGCATCCATACTGAATGGACGCTATCTCACATTTAAGCAGTGATTACTATGGACAGAGTGGTCATTAGGGCACCTGTGCTTTTTCCTCTTTCCTTTTCTTTTGAAAAAACTCCCTCTTCCGCGTCCACACACGCCTTTTTTCCAAAGAAACTCTTTCGGAAAAGGCGTTCTTCCTCATAGAATGAGGTTTACCAATGTCGGAAAACCCCCTATATTCTTTTGATTTTCTTTCAAAAAAATGCAATACCAGTGTGGATGTAAGTGGTTTTTTCAGAAAGACAGTCAAACAGCTGTTTTCCCGAAAAAAACCCTGCAGTCTAAACGCACCCAAAGAGACATTTTCTCTCCAGGTCACCTAAAATCATTTTTCCTGTGCATAATGTTGCATCTTAACCATCAGCTGTCTTGGAACCTACTAGGGCTAGAATCAAGAGCTATGTCCCATTGTGAATTTGAGAACATTTCCTCACTATTTATGCAGTGCTTCCTTATCAGTCATGATGGTCTAAATATAAAACATGCCACAACTCAATCTGCCACTGGAATCAGACCAGTGTGATCTGCGAAGATGAAAGTTTAATATTTTGGATGGGAGGAGGGACTATTATTGGGGCAGATTTAATGTTTACTTTTTTAAAGTGGTGGATGCCTGGAGTGCACATTAGTTTGGCCTGTTTACAGCAGTCCTTGCAGAGATGAATGAATCGAGTGCAAGTGTAGTGGTTAAAGTTGTATGATAAAAGCATTTATCACAGGGTTATTACCACTACATGTAGTTTATATCACAATTCGTCATCCTTTGTGAAATACTATACACCCACACATACACCTACCTTCCTATCTATCCACAACTAGAAGCCAGAGATACTTATATCTCTTTAAGGGCACACACCTACACAGCAGGGCAAAAGTAGAATTAAGCTACACAACTTCAGCTATGTCAATTGTGTAGCTGAAGACAAAATGGCTTAATTTGGCTGTTAGCGTTCTCTACACCGCAGGAAGAATACTCTTCCTTCAACTTCCCTTACTCCTTGTGAAATGAGGGTTACAGGAGTTGGAATAAGAAGTCCTCCAGCTCACCATTATTTCAAAGTAATAGCTTGCTATGTAAACGCGCTCTTTGTTATTTCGGAATAATGTCAGTTATTCCAAAATAACGCTGCTGTGTAGACAGCCTGAGATCTGTACCATTCCTTCAGATGGTGGGGAGGAGAGACAGACAGGCATTTTAGGAAGTCTCAAGTTGAAACTCAGAGAGAGCATATACTGTATATCCAACAAATACATTTCCATTCTGAATTCTCACAGACACCAAGGCCTATCCCCACCCATTCTAAAATCTAACTTAAACCGAACAACACAGAGAGAGGTACAAATTCCCAATCCCCTGAAAAACACTATTCCCATTTGAGACCACTGCAGTGGTGCATTCTCCTGGGGACAGAGTACAGGTATAGCTGAGGTACAATCCCCCCCAAGAGAAGCATAGACATGCCATTTACTCTTGAGAAATTTAGTATTTACTCTCCTTACCATCACGCCCCACTATCAATTAATACAAGTAAGCAAATTTGAGCTTTTTTCTTGCAACTATTCTCTTTTCTACTGAAATCAGAATCGGGAGGATCCTCTGGTTTAGGACATTTTTCTGCCTTGCCGCCACTGCAATTTTCACAATTTCTTATATTTAATATTCTAGTTTTGTCTTTTCCTTTTTTGGTGCCTCAAAAAGTTGTTTCTTCTGTTAAAAAAGTAACAATGTTTATGGGGAAAAGCTATTGGATATTTTTTCTTAGTATAGTTAAACTGGCAGTCATCATCCACAGTTGTTAGAAGGATCCTGTTTAGTAATTAATGAGACAATTACGACATATCCTGTTCAGTTTGTCTTGAAAAATAAATTCTCCTTAAAAGAAATACATTCACAGTAAGTGCTTTGTTTCAAGACACATGATCACTTTCTATATTCCAAATACATGACATTGGATTTTTTTAAATACTAGTTAATAATATTTTCATATTCATTGATGTGATTGAAATATCAAAGTTCTTTAACTTTAGAATAGGGAGAAAATGCTTTAATCCTCTAACTAGTGGAATTCAGTGGACTAAAAAGAAGCAGAGACTGAATTGAACAAGAATGCTAATGAAGATTAAAGCTTTGTTCTTGTACTTTCTCCAGAGTATTTAACATTAAAATTATTGTAAAGCTAAAATTAATGCAGACTAATGTAAAGATTTTTGAATGCATACATAGGACACCTAACAAATAAGAAATGTATTTTACATTTGAAATATGACAACTCTGGGCAAGGTATGGAGATACACAGTTTTTTAAAATAAAAATGTAGGAGAAAAAGGTTTCTTTTTAAAAGAAGCTATTTAAAATAAATGTCCCTGGAAATATAAAAATCACTATCAAATTAAACAATCAATCAGGCTTCACTATCCCATAATATATTCCATTTTGCTATTCTTTCCTTGGGCATCTCAGAAAGTATTTCTACTTTGCATAGGGGTCATTCAAAAGATGAGGATGTGTCTCTAGATATTATGAGGTTCCTTTCAGGGTCTGCTTTTTAATTTGCAAGATTAAAAATCACATTGCACATGGGGAAAAATCATACATTCTCTGAAAGGAGGTTAGGTAGAGTTACACTCATGGAAAAATAGTCTATGTCTGTGTACACATGTATTAAGCACAAATTTATAAGAAAAGATTCAGATACCCATACACATATTCTCCTTGGAGAATTTATGTACAGTTTGTCAAGAGTAGTGTACAGAGCCACACTCCCCTCAGTATTTTGGCTCCCATCTTCAGCAGCTAACGAGTTAAAGATGATAAATGCCATTAACAAAGGAAAGAGGATCTTTCCTTTGTTTCCTAAAAAACACGGATGCCTAATTTCTAACAATGTATTTTTAAAGTCATTAGGCTTCTCATATACCCATAATTTAGATTTCCAGTTTTAAATATTTTTCTGCCTCTTAAAATGTTTTACTAACTGTAGGGAGACAGAGATATTACATATACTACTTTATTTGCTAGCACTTCCTGTATATTTATTCATAATTTTTCCATATAATACAGTACAGTGTAAATCACATATTCTGTGGCTATAGATGCCTAATACATGACATCTTCATGCCACAAATGTCATGATACAAAATTGATATTTTCCATATAATGCATCCGCAATAAAAAAAGGTATTAAAACAGTGGAAGTATTAAAAATATTCTTTTATTTTATACGTATTAAAATGATATATCTATCTATGCATTTTGGATGTAGAATTTATTTTAAACAAACGAGGACAAAATATCTACTTCCGCACAACAGACAAAACAAAGGTTTGATTTTAAAAACAAAATAGAACACATAGATTAGATTATCAACTGTCCTTACTCATGTCGAGTAGTACCTTAGTCCTTGGATAATCCCATTGAAATGAATAGTACAGCTCCAGGATTAAAGGTATCACTCAACATATGTCAAGATCCAGAATCAGGCCCTGTTTCCACCCCCAGCCCCAAAAAATCTGGTAAGGGATATTATCAATGTAAAATTTAGGAAACACTTGACTTTATAAAATTAACATAATACCAATAACAAGCGGTTATTTTTTCATCCTTCCACCTTTATTTATCTTGCTTCTTCGTCTATCCTACAATGATGGGGGCAAATGCTCTATATTTTGCTACTAACAGTTTAACCCCTTCCCCCAAATATCTAAGCTTTATTTTAATATATAGAATGTAAAAAGTTTTCCCACTAAAAATGGCACTTTACCAATGGTGATCAATCTTAAATTTAGCTCAAAATGAAAAAGTTAATGATTAATTCAATTCTCTCATTCATTTTAAAATAGTGCATATTTTATTGTTTAATGAAACCCTTCTCAATTGTGTGCATTTGTTTTCATTATATTCTAATGTATTCTAGCATTATGCTGTTTGTGTCAGAAAGAGAAGGAAAACAGTCAATATATTACAAAAAATCCACAACTAACCCATGAGTGTATTAAAATTCACAACAAAAAAACAAACCAGGCAGGAGTAGGGAAAGTGTGTGTGTGTGTGTGTACACATACACAGAGATTTTAAAACTCCAGTTTGTTTTTTAAATACAAATAGGGTTTTTTCCGTTATTTGTGCTACACATCAACATTTTAATTTTAAAATCAAAAGAAAATGAATGTTTAATTTGCATTTCAGTCTAAAAGCAGGTAAATATGTATTGTTTCAAAATAGGAAATCTTTTCCATTCAAACACAAAATGTAATATTGATTCACTATTGATAAGGTCTCATGGGGGGGGGAAGGAAAGCCCCCCATTAGTTTGGGTTTGACTGGCAGGAATGTGCAAGTTAATACACACGATGGTATCTAGATATATAAAAAGAAGAGACATAATGGAATTTTAAATATGAATTGAATGTCAGTTACAAAATTTAAAACATTAAATTAAATTTTAACATATTTCCACAAACTCATTTGTAGACATAAGGCCCCCAATGGGTTGGTACAATTATATACATTGGCTTTCACATCACTTCAAAAAAATCTAATCAAGTCTCTGTCATTTCTCTCTATCTGGTGTATTTTTTATTTCCCTGAAAACGTATGTTTGGTTTGCTGTAAGATGGAGAGTAAATAGAAAATAATGCAGAAATAACCCATCCAATTACAATAAAAGTATCCTTTGTAACAAAAGATTAACATTCATTCTCATGCATAATAAAGGGGGCTGTATCCTGCGTGTTCATCTCACAGAAGTTATGTTACTGGCTCTGCAAAATACCGCATTCTAACTGCACAGAAAGTGTAGACATTTACATCTGCTATCAAGCTTAAACCTGGAAAAATATAAATGATACTCTTTTGCATACTCGTCAATGAAAACAGGTACTTGTGACTAAATGGAAACACATATTTGTTTATAATAACGAACAGTCTATGATCAGACGAAGTACAAATGATAATGAAGAACTCAGGCTTAAACATTTTTTTTAAATAATTGTTTTAGCATGCCTACTGTTCGAAAGTCAGAGATGGATAGTTTTAGAGAGAACGTATTTTTCTCTCAGCAGCCAACAGCCCCCATGAATATATTCAATTAAAACTGAAGAGCATAATCTTGAAATAGGGAATATGGCAATTACATTTTCAGCCAGCCGTAGACGTTATGTCAAATTATACTGTACAGGCTTTTTTGCTAGCAGAATTATTTCTTGCCTCTAATGCAAAGAAAAATCAGGAACTCAGCGAGGAGAAGGAAAGGCTTACCTTTGCGCCACAACAAAAGAACCAGCTCCACCACCACACCGGCAAATGCATCTGAGAAGAAAATGCTAAGAGTAAGATAGCTAGTAACCAGCACTGAGGCTCTAACGGTTCTGCCAGTGCCCTTTTTCAGGCACCAAGCATGACAATGCCTGAACACCCCTCCCTTCACATCACAGCAGGCTACTGTAGCCAGGAGACAGAGGTGCTTAAATTAGAAAACCGCTGCCAGAGGAAATAAACGGGAACCACAGCGACCCCCTCGACCCCAGCAGCTATCAAATCCGGGAAGATATAGTGCACATCTGTTTTACGAGGTCCCCAGGGAGCTCCAACTCCAGCTACTTACCCTGTCTGCATTATTAATAGATGTTAATGGCTCCATTATATCGAAAAGAAGCTGCTCTCTTTTTCTAATATGGAAATTCCAAGTCAAAAATCATGAGGCAGCAACCGGCTCCTAGGTCTTTCTAACTGCAGAACCGAGCCTCCACCCCCACTTTCCCTCACCACCTTCAATACACTGGTTTGGTAACAAAAAAAAAAAAAATCGATTCATGGCAGTAAACAACTGCAATAAAGCAAACAGGCAGACAAAGACTTCCTGCCATAAGGCAATTCCTGAATATATGATTTTCTTTTTTGCAAGATTTCAGCTAGAGCATTTTTCTGTACAATTGATAGAGAGTAAAGAACAGAATTAACCCTTGGCATGCAAACATTACTTGGATGGCTAAATATGTAGATCTGTGTATTTTTACAGCTAAAGTTATTCTGATCTTAAACATAAAGCATATTTACATGACTCAGCAATAAAGTATCCTACCTCAAGACTTTGATTTAGCTGATAAATAAAAGGATGTGATCCTAAAGTATCCCTAGGCTGCGTTTTTGTTAATGCACAAATTTCCTAAGGGGCCATTTACCCTCGGGGTAGGTGTAGTGCAATCGTGCACCAAAGTGTCAAGAGACCCACCACAAAAGATATTGACCTATTTTTAATCAGATCCATGTATGACTGCCATGGAATTACCATTGGGAATAAAGTGAACTAAAGATTTTTTTCAATCCTTTGAGAGCAATACGCATGGCAGAATTGTGCACTTTGATGTAGGTATTCTGAGAGGTTCTGCATCAGCGTAGCTTAATTTCTATTACATCTCTAATAGGACCAGTCTCATTCATACAAAATTTCACATTCTACTCAGCAAAGCTACACACATGGATATATTTCTCTTTAGATCTCCACTGACATCCACATAACTCATTATTATATCATTTAATTTAGCTTTTAATAAGTAACTTAAGAAGGCAAACAGCGTCACAGTTTCAGTTTTTTGCTGTGCTAAAAAGTATGACACATTTTTGCTTGTATCCACTTTAAAACACCATAAATTCTCAAACTATGGGAGAATACCTTGAACTATAATAATACACTTGCATTATAGATGGGAGGGGGGCGGTCACGTCAAGTGTTACCTACTAGTATTGCAGATGCATGCTGCAGCTGTATGCTTGCTTCCGACAAATGAATGAAAAGTGTCATTAATTCTTCCAAGACAAATGTAACAGATTGGCTTTGTTGCCACTTGCCTCTGCAGCTTTCTACAGCGGTACTTGCACGCTCTCGAAACGAAATCACAGGGTCTGGCTGTATTAACTGTATTACAGACAGCACTGATGTGATCGTCTTCATCTCTCTCTAATTATTTATCCAGATCAAGCCTGACTGCTGGAAAATTAGCTCTCTCCAGGAGGTAACAGAGCTGAAAGGTTCTTTTTACTGAGAAATGATGGGTTGGTCACAAGCAGTACATAGGCTAGTGAGGCAGTTGTGGGGAATGTCATGAGATACATTTACAATAGGATTTCCATCCTTGGTATCGAGAAAAAGAATTGCTAGTTTTAGACCAATAGGAAAATATATGTCCACAAAATAAAACTGCATAAACCTTCACTCTCTCCTTAATATGAATTTACTTCAAGGAGAGAAGGAAGGCTCTGCTCACTTCCCATTGTGTATGCATTTGTTCAAACTTGCTTTATGCAAACAGTGTAAAAGCTCTACAGTTTTCACTTACATAGAGAAATGGGTTTTTTCTCCCCTTGACAATTGCACTATGGCTATCTTCTTTGATTCCCAGAGTTGCTTTTATTAAACATGAATTGACCAACCTTGGAGTAGCTTAACCAAAAGCAATAGGCAAACATGAAGAACTGACCAACTTGAACAAAGCATAATAAAAATAGAAATATTTTTACTTGTCTATTTCTTTGGCTTTACATATAGATGATTGGTTTGAATTTTTTTTTTTCATTTTCTCCCTTCTGATTACAGAATAAAATAATTATGAAAATTAGTACACTTTACAGTATTAAAGGATTAACCTTTGAGATTATTTTATTTCTCATTGCTTAAGGATGAATGCTCCTGCTAATCCACTAGTCATTTCAAGGGAGTGTATGGTACGATATATAAAAATAAAACACAAACATAGAGGGCCAAATTTTAATCTCAGTTTCACCAATTTAACAGGGCACATCTTGGATTTAATCATTAGACCATCTAAAAGGTGAGAAAATTTATGAACAAAATACAACATAATGCAGAATAAAAATGCTAGACTCAATCACCAGTGGTGTATTTAGGGACTTTTTTTTCCCTGCTAAATATTGCAGCAATAGTAATAACAAAAACAAAGAAAGGTGACTAAACAGATTTCAGGATGACTTGCTCTTCTTATTGTCTTTGCAGCAGTTTCAGCACGTTGGTCTTTTTGGATTCTTTTAAATTGCATTGGGTATTACGTATGCCAGGGATGGAGTGAGAATAGTTGTCAACCCACCTGACTGCAGAACAAAGAGCATTTTTTCTTCCCGCATTTGTTGCTGATGCCAAAGCCACACCCTTTAGTCTATACAAAACACAAGCACTTTTACATCTACTTTTTCCTATCTATACCTATGGGCTTTTCCATACTAGAATAATAGAAGCCACTTTTCATTTTAAGGAGTGATTAATGTGGCATTTAGTAAGTGACTAAATCTGCGGATTGTGCAGCTGCATTTCCTGCAGTATCTGGAAATGGAGTTTCTAAACATGCACTCTCCCTTCAGTGGCTTAACACTACCCACCCACAGAAAAAAAAGGATTTAAAAAGAAAAACCAACAAGGAGATCCGGGGCGGAGGGTGGAGGGATTGTGTGACCTTGTGAAGGGAACAGGGACACAGCCTTTAGGTCCTAAAGATCAATGCATTCATGGAAAGCCTCCCCTTGAAGTCAGTGTGCTTGGATCAGGCTACATGCGGCACGGACTAGGTAGTTCGGACTAGGCTTCCTAGTCCGAACTACCGTTACTCCTCGTTTCACGAACTACCTAGTCCGTGCCACGTGGCACGGAGTCCGCATTAGCGGACATTTAAAAATGGCGGCGCCTGGCTTTATGCAAATGAAGCCCGGGAAATTCAAATCCCGGGCTTCATTTGCAATTCCGGTTGCCTACATTAACCACCCTAGTTCGAACTAGGGTGGTAGTGTAGACATACCCCCAGATCCCCTGTCTGTCACTGGTTCTTCTCCCATGCTCCATTCTGCACACCATGAAGAGGAGGCCTCTGGTCCATTGAAAATGGATACAGAAACAACCTATTACTTATTTATATAGCACTCAAAAGTGTGCTGATTGCTTTACAGGCATAAAAGGCACGCCCCTAAACAATTTATATTTTAAGAAGAAAACAAAATAAAATTACAGGCAATGGGGAAAAAGGAGGAAGGGATGTCTGGAAACCAATTGTGTTTATTGACCTGCCAATGCAGAACTGTTCCCTGTATTAATTTCTATAATCTATTCTAGAAAACACTGGTCGATCTATTTTTAAAATTACTCAAAGTATTCCCTGATACCGCCACTTACTTCTCTTAAGAAGCCCCTGCTGAGGTGGCAAGGGTGCCGTGCAGTGTTCCCTCTAAGAATTTCCATCCATGAGCGGAGTGAGTTTTCTCTTGTGCATCAACAATGAGGACATGTGCGCTTGTTCCGATGTGTGCCACTGTCGCACTCGCCAGTGGTGCTGCTCCACGAGAGACTTTCCCAGCACAGGGACCCCGAGCCCTGCTCCCAGATAGCACCTCTCTACCTCACGGGGAGAAGTGCCCCCCTTAGGGAGCTCTATTCCGGGGGCAGCCTGTGTGCAGGGCAGAGGCTGCCCCAGGTTCCTCCTCGTGGGGCTGGCTGTCAGTCCCCACCTGGGGCAGAAGGAAGCTGCTGCCAGCACCCAGGATTGCAGGGAGTGAGGTGCTGGGGGTGGGGCAGTGACATTTGGGAAGCGGACAGGGGAGGGGAAGAGAGTGGGGAGGAAAGGGGCTCTGAGGGGCAAAAGAGAGGTGTGGGAGGAGGGAAAGAGAGATGCAGGGAGCCCCAGCCCAGGAGCAGCTGCAGGTGTCCCCCCCACCCAGGGAGCAGGCAGGCAGCCACTACATGGCCCTGGACACAGCCTAAAGGGCTGGAGCTCGGCCAGGGCTGTGTGGTGGCTGCCCAGTTGTTCCTGGGGTGGGCCACGTGGCGGGCAGCTGCCCCATGCACCATGGCTGGAGGTGACTTCAGCTCCAGCCCCAGCACATGGGGCAGCCACCCACCACACAGCCCAAACCAGGAGGCAGCGGGGCAACCACCATGTGACCTTGTTCCCCCACTTTCCCACCAAGCCCACCAGCAGCAGTTTACTTTCCAGGAAGGTGAGTGTTCCTGCACAGCTCTGCTGAGGAGGTGCACAGGCTTCAAATTCTTTGTGCGCACCCACACAGGCGCACACCCTCCAGGGAATTTATGTTGGCGTAGCTGTTTTTTCTTTAGCTCTGAAACAGCAAGGTGCCTAAGACTGGCCTCACACCTTTGAAAAGTAGCCTCCCACCCCCAGTTTTCAGAGACTCCTCAGTTGTAGCAAGGTCTTATGACCTTGTGGAAGGAATGTGAGCCCTTTTCTTCAAGTGTGGAGGGGAGACTTCTCTCAGCTCAGTTTTCAGCTGAGGTTTTATTTAGGTTGGTAGCCTTGCATTCCTTTTGTTTCTGGAATGGAGGTGGGAAGGAGGTTTGGTCTAGGGAATCTTAATGTCCTAGTCACACACGTAGGTACTCTCTCTGCTTTGCTGCCCATCACTTAGGCACTATTTTGGGATACTGGATGTCTTAACAGCACACCTGTTAGTTTGAAATATAATGGACTTTCTATTCCGATGTCCCTGTAAACTTCATTCCACGAGGAATAAGGGATGTTTGGGAATAGTGATTTATTTAGAAATTTGGTGCTGTGTAGACAGTGCCAAATTTCAAAATAAACTATTTCGAAATTGACTAGAAATAAGCTACACAATTTGCATAGCTCAAATTGCATAGCTTATTTCGAGCTACGGGTGCAATGTAGAAGCACCCTTCGGGTATGTCTACACAGCAGGGCTAAAGTCAAATTAAGCTATGCAACTTGAGCTACGTCAATTGTGTAGCGAAGTCAAAATCGGTTAATTTGGCTTTTGGCGCTGTCTACCCTGCAGGAAGTCGAAAGAAGAACACTCTTCCTTTGACTTCCCTTACACCTTGTAAAATGAAGGTTACAGGAGTCGGAGTAAGAAGTCCTCCAGCTCAACATTATTTCAAAATAAAGGCTGGCAGCGAAGACGCGCACTATGTTATGTAAGAATAACATCAGTTATTCCGAAATAACGCTGTTGTGTAGACATAACCCTAGTGGCACCAGGTCAAAACCACCATGAATTTCATGTGGAAACTATCAAGGACGGCCTTCAAAATTAGGCTGTATTTTGAGCTTTCAGAAATCTCTCTTCTAAAGAGTTTGAACTTGTATTTGTGTATTTTCTGGGAGTTGTCTAATCTGTGAGACCTTGTACCATCTGTTATTACCACTACCTTGGTGAGATACAGTCCAGAGAAATATCAGCAGAAAAATCTGGAGTAGAGACCAGAAAAGTAACAAGGCAAGTGAGCAATGAAGGGAAACACACAGTCCAGTCAGATTAAGCAAAGCCCCAGCTGCTATATAATATTCTCCAGTCCGGAAGGTAAAACATTCGGTAAAACAGAGACCCCTAAATATCTGCTGTGACAGTTTGGCAGTTAAAGAATGGACCTTGATCTATGGGGGTTCTGAGAGTCACTGGTGTCCTTCCTTGCTCAATATTACTTGCAGACAGATTTTAGCAGATGGTTGTAGGAAGTAAAATGAAGGCTGTCAAGAGAAAGGCCAGGACAAATATAGGTGCCAAAGGACATGACACAGGACCAATTTCTACTCTCAATTACATTTCTTCAATGGCTATTAGAGTCCAGAGAGCTCTAAAAAGGTCATCGGGGTGGTATGCATGTAACAGGGCAGAATTTGTTTAGTTCCATCACCAGCTTGTCAGATGCTTGAGGTAATTTGATTCCCAACTCTTTATTATACTGCTGCCCTTCACTTCTGCAGCAATCTTTGCTGTCACCATGCCTCTCCTATTGTGCCCAGACTGCATTGAGTTCCCTTTCCCCCCCAATTCTGATGTTCTCATTGAATTTCTCACTGTAGCCCTCAGTCTCTTTCTGTCCTATTAAAACGTCATATTTAGAAAGGGCCATCGAGGATGCTTGTATAACCCAAGATTTAGAAGACATAGCTTGTTATCTGGAGCTCCACAAGTTAGGTGTCCCCGATGGAAAAGTATCAGCTATTCTCCAGGCATCTGACCCTGTAGCCTTTGCTCATGGATGGCTTGGCTCCTTAGGGGAGTCACTGCTGCAGGACTAAGCAGCCAGAGTTTGCTCCCTGCGAGGTTGTAGAGCACCCTCAACTTCCACTGTCGACAACAGGGTTTGCATGTGCTCAGCATCTTGCAGCTGCTGTCTCTGAGCTTGTGTAGCTGCTTGTTCACTCTAAAGTGCCCTGCTCAGACAGGCTGATCTGCTTCCAGTAAAATCGAAGGCAAAAGCTCTCATAGATGCCAGTTGAAGCAGTGATCATGCATTTTAATGTCAGTTTAGAATTGTGATGTCTTTTAGTACCACAATTTGGTGATCCATTGCTCAGTTACATATCAGCATTCAGTTAGTCTATAAGGTGCCACAGGACTCTTCGTCGCTTTTATATCAGCATTGGTTCCCTTTCAGCCTCGCTGCAATGGCCTGGGATAGTAGCTCTCTCAGGGCACGTCTGCACTAGGAATGTTAAATATCAGCTAACTGAATAGTCGAGTAACCTCATGAATTCTTATCGGTGAGTCGACTATTCTATAGTCCCCGGGGGCGGCTGCACTGTGGGGTGCCAGACAGGAGTTAGTCCACGAGGGGAGCCAGTTTAAAAACCAGTTCTTCTTGCAGACTGGCTGCTTGTTGCCCTGTGCTGCTGTCTTTGATAAAGGGGCAGCAGTGTGGGGTGGCAGTAACCCCGGTCTGGGTGGGGGGGTATGAGCTCCCGGGCCTATCGCAAACCAGAACTGAGCAGGGCTGCCTGCCTGCCTGGATCCTAATACACTTTAACTGCAGAGCCACAGCGGGGGTAAGTCCTAGATGCAGTGGGAGCCAGAACTAAGCCAAGCTGCTGGCCAGCCTGCTAAAAATGTACTGGTTGGGGAGGGGAGGGAAATGTGTGTAGTCTATAGCATTAACCGATAAGCTTTTGCTTATCGGTTAATCGTCTACACTATTACATCCCTAGTCTACACAGCAGGGCTAGAGCTGAAATAAGCTACGCAACTTGAGCTACGTCAATTGCATAGCTTAAGTTGAAACAGCTTATTTTGCCTTTTGGCGCTATGTACGCAGCAGGACGTCTGAGAAAGAGCACTCTTCATTCAACCTCCCTTACTCCTCGTAAAATATGGGTTACAGGAGTGGAAATAATAAGTCCTCCAGCTCAACATTATGTCAAAATAACTGGCTGCTGTGTGGACACAGACTATGCTCTTTCGGAATAACGTTAGTTAGTTATGTTGTGTAGACATAGACTAATAAGTCACATTGATGCTAATGCTCATTTTTGAAACACCTTGATATATGGTAGAAGTCCATCCATCAGTTCTCTGATGCCTGCCACTTTTTTTGAAACTCAAGACACTTTCCATTTGGCCTTCTCTAACAATCACCTTAATCTCTCTGACCTCTCTCAATTTGTAGTCTCTATGCTTTTGCAAACATTACAGCTAATTGTAATCACATTTTTTTAAAGCCCTCCTGTGTTTTTTTTATGTAGACACAAAAGGCAAAATGGCTTGCTTGTTGCTGCGGCACGTTCATAGTGATGGGCTGTGATAGGAAAATTAACAATGGGTTTCTGAGCTGTTCACCCAGTTGCATAACTTACATTATTACACAGGAAGATTAACGGAAAGAGCCAGTATTCTTTTCAGTGTGCTTAGGATATTCGGTGATCTTCTAAAGCCAAAGAGGGTATGTCTAGACTGCATCCCTCTGTTGGCAGAGGGATGCAGATTAGGCAGGTCGACATTGCAAATGAGGCAGGGATTTAAATATCCTGTGCCTAATTTGCATAAAAATGGCCGCCTCCTTGCATAAGGGATCTGTCGAAAAAGGCTTTCTTTCTCGGCAGATCCCCCTCTAGACTGCCACTTTTTGCCGACAAAGTGCTGAGTTGGCAAAATGTGGCGGCCATTTTTATGCAAATTAGGCACAGGATAGTTAAATCCCTGCCTCATTTGCAATGTCGACCTGCCTAATCTGCAAAATGTCGACCTGCCTAATCTGCATCCCTCTGCCTACAGAGGGATGCAGTCTAGACATACCCAGAGACAGTCAACAACAACCCACCTGCACAATCCTGTGAAAGTACCACACCAAGTTAATAACGATTCCTAGCATTCACCAAAAGTTGGACGACACCAGCTTTTTCCACTCCCTTTTGTCTGTCCAAGTTCCATGGTTGCTATTTCAGAATTGCCCCCTTCCCCGGTCACCAGTAAGGAGGGCTGCATTTAATGCCCTGTTTTGTGTTCCCTGTAAGCTGTGCGCTTGTGCGGCTGCTCAGGAGAGATTCAAATGTGGTACAGCTGATTAGAAGAGCACTCACAGCTACGGGTTTGGGGTTTTTTTTGTTTCTGTTGGTGGTACACATTCACACGTCTCGGTGTACATAAAACATTTATTCTGCACATGGATGGAAAAGATTAAAGGGAAATTGGCCTCTTTATTTGAAGCCTGATCCGAAACTCACTGAAGTTAACTATGAGACTTCCATTGACTTCAGTGGGTGAGTGTATCAAGGACTATTATACATATGAAATATATTTACAATATAAGTACTGAAGGCTGACTTGGATAAATTGTATTTATATATAAATTATTTATATATTAATAAAGCAGCTTTTTTAAAGAATGAAATTCTAAGTGCCGCTGTTATACCATCCTCTTCACCCCACTCGCTTTCCTTGGAAGGAAGGAAATCCTGTTTCTAGCACTTATGGTGAAAAATGTCTGTCTCCAACTAGGCCTTTTACACAGAGTCAGTTCCAACAAAATGTCAAGGTGTGATTTAAATGGAGATTATGATTCAGTGGCCTGGAAGGTGTTGGAGACCAAGTACCTAACTGACTGGGCAAATAAGTGAAAAAGCACCTTCTGCTATGCAGTACAGAAAGACTGAACCATGTATAAGTGGAGTATGGATAAAAAGTCAGAAATAATAATGCTGTGTATTTCCATCCAAGGACCTCACAGAGCTTAACAAGCAAACAGTATACCTATAGGTATTGTACAGACATACAAGAATTATGCATTTAAGTATAATTCCCATTTTACAGGAAGAGAAACTAAGCCACAGAGAAGCTATCTATGTGCCCAAGATCACACTGGTAGTTGTGGCAGAGCTTGAGCATGCCATGTTTTGTCACAAGCTGACACCAGGAGGTGATGTTTCCTTTCCTAGAGCAAAATGAATCTACAGAGAGTTTTAGAACACATGACAGAAGGGTTCTTTTGAAGTAACAATCAAATAATTATTTTAAAAGACAACGACTGTATCTGAAGGATATGGTCACACTTTCTCAAATGAGACGACAAACAGACTGCAGCATTGAAGCCCACAATATAAAGCCATCCAGGAATTGCAATTTTTAAATTTAACACACAGATTTTCTCTTCTGTGATCTGGGCTACAGTATTTTCCTGGCACTGGGTCTATAATAGAACCAGACACCTAGAGCTTTATTTCTGACTTGTTGGAACCTCAAATGCATTTAACATGTTTAATGACAAGGGTTTAAGAAGATTAAAAAAGCTGTATCTGATCTCTATAGGTTGTCATCCTGACATACATTTTGTAGATTTATATCCCACTAACACCATTGCCCAATTTGTTTTGATTGACCTGCCACACACTTCCTCTTGCCAGCATTATCTGTGCTCACACATTGTGTGTTAGAAGTACATGGATGTCACCCAGATGTCTATTTTCTGGAGACCCTCTAATGACTGAATTCTATCATTGTCCCGATACTGATATCTGAACATGGGCCAATAGGTAGAGAAGTGTGTGAGTCCAAGTCTCAATGGCGAAGATGCGCTGGTGATGAAAGATGACAGGAAGGCAGAGCTGCTCTATGCCTAACTTGCTTCAGCCCTCTCACAAAAAAACAAGGTGTGACCAGACGACTAGAGAAGGTGCCATAAAAAAATAGAGGGTAAGGGATGTAGATTGGGATAAGTAAAGAACTTGTCAAAGATCTTCTGACTAATCTGAACTAATTCAAACCAGCAGGGCCAGTCCTATGCACACAAGGGTACTGAAGGAATTAGCTGAAGAAATCTCAGCCACCAGCAACAATATTTATAAATGTGTGGATGATAGGAGAGGTTTCTGGATACTGGAAAAGGGCTAACGTAGTGCCCATCTTTTAAAAGGGGGAAAAGAAGGAGCCAGGGAACTATAGACCACTCAGCATGACCTTGACAGCTAAGAAGCTACTAGAGCAATATATGAACTAGGGTTGTAAAAAAGTACTGAAACAGTAACCGATCAAAATTCTATCTGTTAAATGGTTACCCAGGGAGCTAGGGGAAAAGGGGGGGGAGAGGATGTTAGAGGGATGCCCTATGCCTAGAGTACCGTTAACAAATCAATAAGCATCATCTTATTGACTAGTTCATACTAGGAATGTAAGTAAGAGTTTAACTGGTTAGTCAATCTGCAAACACCTGGAGGATGAAGGGCCTATTATGAGCAGCCAGCATGGATATACCAAAAACAAGTCATACCAAACCAGCTTGATTTCCTTCTTTGAGAGTGTAACTGATTTGTTGGATGGGGGAATGCAGCCGACATAGTATACCTGGACTGCAGCAAGGCTTTGGACACTATCCCACATGCCATTCTGATAAATATGCTGGAGAAATGCAGACTTGACAGAAATACCATTAAGTTGATATAATTGGTTAAATGGCTACAAAGAGCAATTATTAATGGAATAATGTTGGATTCACAGGGCACTGTTCTGGGTCTGGTGTTGTCTTAACACTATTAATAACCTGGATGTAGGAACAGAGAGCACACTGATCAAATCTGCAGATGACACAAAGTTGAGGAGAGGGGGGTTGCTGACACATTGGAGGACAGAGCTATAATTCAGAGGTATCTTGATGAATTGGAAAACTGGGCTATTGACAGCAAAATGAAACTCAGAGACACAAATGTAAGGTGCTGCACTTAGGGAAGAAAAACCAAATGCAGATACAGAATAGGGGATAAATGACTTGGAGCAGCACAGCTGAGAAGGTTCTGGGAGTTGTGGTGGATCAGAATCTCAGCATGAATCAGCAATATGATGCTGCTGCAAAACAAGAAAAAGGAAACGCAACTTTAGATTGCTTTAACAGAGGCATAGCATGCAAGTCACAGAGGTAACAGTACCGCTCCACTCAGTGCTGGCAGGCCTCAGCTGGAGTACTGGGTCCAAATTTGGTCATCAAAAAATAGAAAGGATGTGAGAAACGGGGAGTGACAAAGATGATCAAGGGGATGGAACTGAGATGTTTACTTTGGAAAAGAAGAGACGGAAGGGGGGACATGATAGAGGTCTTCACATTCCTGAAAGGCTGCCATAAAAAAGAGGAAGGTTTTTCTCTCTTGTCATGGAGGGCAGGACAAGAGGCAATGGGTTCGAACTATAGCATAGAGGATTTGGATTAAATTGCAGGAAAAGTTTCCTAACTGCACAAACGGTAGCTAATGGAACAGCTTCAGGAGATTGTGGAAGCTCCTTCATTGGAGGTTCTCAAAAGGAGTCTGGATCACTAGCTGTCTAGGATGATTTAGATCAGAGGTTCTTACAACAAATTATTTGGCGGCCTCAGGAGGCACCCACCAACTCATGCTGGTGGCTGCGCTAACACTCTTTTTCCTAAAGTGCCTAGTTAGCTTTAAGAAAAAGCAAATAAAGAGCATGTGTATTCAATCCCCATCACTGTAATTTATTTATGTCAGGAATTTTTTTGCAGATTAATAATAAAAATATTACTGTGCCAAGTGACAGCTGTATGTTTGTTCAGATCACTTCTCAGCAAGTTCCAGGACAAATTAAGCCCTGGATGGGGGGTGGCAGAGACCGTGGGGGACATGATGGGATGTGACCTGGGGAGGCAATGGCAGCCCCGGGTGATGGAAGGGTAGATGCAGGGCCAAGAAGGCAGTGGGATCCAGGGGCAATAGGGAGGGGGACATGCACATGGAGCCAAGGAAGAGGAGGAGGGTGTGTGGCGAGCCCTGCAGCTGGATCTGGGGGTTGGCACTTGCTGCCGTGTGGCTGGGGTTCAGTGCCTGTGGCCAGAGCCCAGAGCTGGGGGCAGGAGCCGCATAACTTGGGAGGAGGTCAGCACCCAGATCCACAATAGCAGCTACTGCACAGCAGGGGCCAAGAGCTAGAGTCCAGGGCCAGTACCCACCACTACATGGCCAGAGCCCAGAGCTGAGTACTGGAGCCTGGGGCCACAGCCAGATCCAGGGGCCAGTGCCCACCACCACGAGGCGGAAGCCAGCACCTACTGCCATGCACCCACTGACCGGCGCCTGCTGCTGGGGGGGTCAAGGATCCGCACCCAGAGCAAGTGCCTGCTGCAGCACTCCCAGGTCCAGGTCTCAGCACCTGCTGCTCCGCAGCTGGAACTACAGGTCAGCCCGGGGGTTGGAGCATGCAGCCAGGGGTTGGTGCCCACAGCTCATGACTACCACCAGGTTTGAGGGGGTCGATGCCCACGGCTGGCACTGCGTGGCCAGCGATGGGGACTGGAGTCTGTTCTGAAGCCCCATGGCCAAAGGCCAGGGCCGCATGACCAGAGCTGGGGGTCAGCACCCAAAATCCTGCAGCCGCAGCCAGATGCTGGCACCTGAAACCTCCTGGCTGGAGGCCTGGTCTGTGCAGGCAGGTTCCCTAAATTCTACCACTGGAGCCTGCCTCCCAACCACCGCAGGGCTGGAGCCTGAGCTTCATCTCCTTTTCCTCCCCCCCCCCCAGTAGAGAACTCACTGTGCTCCTGCAATGTTGTGTCCACAGCTCTTCAGGGACCATGCAGAGCTATGCAACCAGGAGGAACAAGGGAGGGAGGGATGGAGGGGCCGATGCTTTGCCTCCCCCACTCTCCCCTCACTGCTCAGGAAGTTGTCATGCCCACAGGAAAACACCCTGGTATCTGTATTTGAGAAATGCTGGTTTAGACATAACAAATACTACTTCTTGTCAGGGATTAGATTAGATAGCTCTTTTGCTCCCTTTTAACCCTTTGGTTCTAAGTTATTAAATGGTTCTGTCTCTCCATTCATTCTTGGTAGTGTCCTCTGATAGCAGTTTTGTTTCTCCTACCTCTTAGATTTATAATTTTGAAGATATTTTAACCCTGGACTTTCTCTAGGGATCACATTAGCATTTTACTGTTACCTCAGAAAATAACCCATCAATTCACACTGTCTTTTGGGAAGAAAAATCCTGTTTAATTGGTTAACAGGTTAAACATTATGTTTAACTGATTAAAGGGGGGATAGGTGGGCTGGGGCACCCCTCCCCTATTGCGAGAAGGGCTGCTCCAGCTGGGGGACCAGACTGGGCCCGCCACGGCCAAGGGGTCTTCCGGCTGACTGGAGCATCCCCTGCCTGCAGTGGGGCCCATGAGGCTGAAGCAGATCCCTGTCTGCAACTAGCAAGTAGCTGCTTCAGCCCCTACCAGTTAGCTATTCACATCCCTAGTTTC
This sequence comes from Pelodiscus sinensis, assembly GCF_049634645.1. Taxonomy (NCBI): domain Eukaryota; kingdom Metazoa; phylum Chordata; order Testudines; family Trionychidae; genus Pelodiscus; species Pelodiscus sinensis. The sequence goes on along the minus strand of NC_134712.1, from coordinate 182,991,746 downwards.
TAGTTTGTAAAGACTCTTCATATCAGCCGTAATAAACTAGTAGTCCTGTGGCATTTTAGGGTGCATCTACACTGCAGCCTTAGCTCAAAATAGGCTACGCAATTTGAGCTACGCAAATTGTGTCACTTATTTCAAGTTAAGTTTGAAACAGCTTATTTCATAATTAGGCGCTGTCTACATGGTGCCAAATTTCGAAATAAACTGCTATTCCGAAACATCCCTTAATCATCATGGAACGAGGTTTACAGGGACATCAGAATAATAAGCCCGTTAAATGTCAAAATAACAGGCTTGTTCAAAAGACGCAGAATAGCTATTTCGGGATACCGGAAATATCTCAAAATAGTGCCGCAGCATAGACGTACCCCTAGCAATGAACAAAAATAGAAATTTAACAGAAAAATGTTAAGAGTAAGTAGACTTGCTCTCCTGTACTCCATTACAATACAATCGCGGGGTGAAATCCTGGCTTTCCCAAGCCCGGCCCTAAAATCAGTAAGAGTTTTAGAGAAGCCAAAATTTCACGAGAGTCTTGTGAGCAGTGGTTTCTAATGGTTTTTCATAAGCTTGCGTATCGAATGATGGTGTGCAATGTAAACCTAGAGTATTTTTATTGAAGTAAAATTAACAATCACTGCCATACAGTAATATTTACAAGGTAAAGGTGTTTTCCTCAGTCCAGCCAGCTGAGTTTACAACACTAAATAATGCTTTCTTGGGATGAGTGAAATGTATTTGAAAATAAATAACAAGACAAATTTTGATCTTAGTTCCACCAATGAACAACTGGACATATGCCAGAGATTTATACTAGTGCAACAGGGCAGAATTTGGGCTAAATTTTTTACCTACCATGAGCATTTGAAGCTAAAGCAAATGGTGGCCATTTTATTTCAAAATGATTACATAAGACACTGTTAAAAACCGTTTCCAACTTTCCGAACTGCTTTTAAGTCAATCAAAAGGAAAACATTATTAAAGTTATTTAAAAACATTTGTTTTTCCAACACTGAAATATTAAGGACTGTTCAGCCAGTATTAAAAGCAATAGAAATTATTTAAAATAGCTAAGATTTCCAAACAGTAACATCTGTTATTCTGCTACACAACACCATATTAGTTAACTAAAAATAGATCTGGTCCAAATTTTCTGAATTTGTGGTGCGTGAGGTGGGAGATGGATTTTTCAGAGTTTTTTTTTTTAGAGAACATTTAATTTAACCCCTCCACCCAGCCATATTATAAAAAATAAGGAAATTATTAAATAAAGATCTAATCATTTGTTCCTTTTTAAATTCTGGAACAAGTACAACTGCATATAGATAAGAACACTCAATAGCCCCAAATTAAAGATACTGTACCAGATCCTGACCTGGGCGCACTGGCATCATTCCAGTGAAGCCAATGGTGCAATGCTAGTTTTTGCTAAGGATGTGGCTCATCAAACTATTATGAATACGCATCTAATCTTGCAGCATTCAACCAGGCAAAATGTGTGCTGATATCAAGAGGAGTGATGCTTGAGTACGCAGGTTAGTCTTGTTTTCATATCCCCCATTTCAATACTTAACTGTGGCTAGGCAGAAGTAAACCTTATTGAATGGGAAAAAAATTAGACCTTCACAATACACATTCTTCTAATTTTAACTTCTGAGTTATTTTCCTCCTCTCTGAGAAGTAAACTCCAAATACATGTGAAATCAGTATGTACAGTACATTGCCACAGCACTATGCAGCTGCTCAGACAATATAAAATAGCATAGTTTCCTCAGGGGGAATGACGATTTATATCATCGGAGGTTCTTGCCCTAATACTTTTGTTGCATCTGAATTGCTAAATTTGCTGTTGAATTGAAATAGTAATGGATTGGGCCCCTACATTCATAGCCTAACTTTGCAATAGACTCTGTCACTTTTTGAAATATTACCATTTGCTTTTTCTTTAGCTGTACTGCAGAAAACATTTTCAAATAAACCATATTATGACAAAGTGATAATATGACCAATAGCTCAGCAAATAGATCTAGGACTTGAACAAAAAAGATAGATGGGAAACTGATTCTCAGAAACCCTGCTAGAAACTCAGAAAAGCTGCTGTTTCATATACAGTAATATGAATTCAGGTGGTCACTATTTTCTCCATCATTGTTTTTAGCATATATAAATCTGCATTGCGGAGCTCATATTCTGCCTCTTTCAAAGCCTTTCAAATTCAATCCTTTTCCCACAATTTATGCTGATTACAGGTTTATAAATCTTAAAGATTCATGTAATTTTTAAAGTTCTGTTTAAAATGCTGATTTCTACTTGTTTGCTTTTCATCTAGATCTAGAGTACATGGATTATAAATATGCATCATTTACCATTTTTACTTGCTTTTCATCATGATTTTGAATACTTTAAAGTGAACCTGAGTACTATACAAGAACTACATATTCTTATGTTTTTCCTTTTTGCCCTCCATCCCCAATTTAATTTCATTTACAAAAAATATACAGATTTTAATACTAGAATTAAATCGTTATTTTATTTTAATGATGAGGACATCCCTTACAAATTGCAATAAATTAAATCAAATTCAAAAATACCTCATCATAAAATGTATATTGTTCACCTTGGCAATCGTCATATTTTAGGACAATACTTCATAATATATAACATTTTTGTAAGAATAAGTGCAGTATTGGTAATAATAGACGCCACCACTGTGCTCTTCTATTCAACTTTTCTGATAAGTGGAAAGAGACCAGCTTTTTATTATTTGTATAAATTGTGGACTGATTTAAATTTGACTGTTCATACCTTTTACAGAGACTAACAAAGAACTTCTTCTGTATTGCTGTCACTCTGTAGTCCCTCATTATTTAATAGTTGTTCTTACCTGCTCCTTTTGTAAATGAAATAGTTGGACATTTAATGATTAAAACAAAACACTTTTGCAAAGCATTTTTTTTAATCCAGTTATTCTACAGGCATTTCCTCCAATGATCCCACATTCTCCCACTTCCAATGGGTCCTCTCTGGTGTTTTGTGTTTTAAACAACACACACACACACACACACACACACACACACACACACACACACACACACACACACACACACACACACACACACACACACACACACACACACACACACACACACACACACACCCCTCTCCTCACAATGTTCAGTAAATTTACAGTTAACTGTATAGAGCATTGTTTGGATTTTCATTTAGCTTAAGCTAAAATCCTGCAAGTATAAATGTTTTCATATATGGTTTTAAGCACAGTTAAATCCAGGGCCATCAGTTCTACCTTTGCATTTAGGATTTTTAAAAAGTCTAATAGAGACAAAAATGATCATAGTTGTGTCCTCAGTGTGCCTGTGAAAATACTGTAAATGTTATAAGGATCAAGCAGTGCTTGCATCTCTTAAAAAAAATCAGCTCAAATACATGTTTCAGTTTAGGATGTTTAATAAATGGTGCAAGCTTCTAAGTGCAGCATCTCTTTAAACCAAGATTTAGAGTGGTCAGCATTTAATTTCAGTACAGCTGTATGTTTCATATAATTATCTAGTAACAATAACAGCTATGCCAATAATACTGGAGCCTTCAAAAGCCACATTTCAAACAGTAACATTTATGTGGTCTCCTGTTACCATTTGGAAGCCATTATGAAGCTATTTATATCTCATTTTTAACTTTAAAAAGCAGGGTGGGGAGAAAAAGGTACATGGATTTCACTCAGCCCAAAGTTCTAACAGTGATTTCAACAGGAATTGTTTGAAAGATAATTTGTGATTCTCTGACTAGCCATGCTAAGATACCAACTAAAGCAGCAAGAGTCCGACTCCCTGGTAATGTACAAAATCCCAACATAGCACAGCAACTGAAAGATACATTCATTAACTTTGGGTTTGCATCTTTAAAAGGTCAAGTGGAATGCTGACTGGTAGACAATCAGTTTGCTTCAGACTTTTTTAATTAGACAAAAGGTTTACAGTTGAATACTGCAGTGTGCCCCACCCAACTGGCTGAGAATTATAATATTCTTTACTCACTGTATTGTAATGCTGTTACAATTTTCTAATTAAATACACTGCATACAGTATAGTATGTGTGCATGTTCTGTGAACATATTCCCACAAAAGTGTCTTGACAACAAAATCATGCATGAACAGAAAAACCAAAGAATGAAACAATGAAAGGACACAGTATTACTGAGTTTTTCTGCAATAATGGCAAACTACTCCCCACCCGCCTTGCAAGTAGGAAACCAATTGTTTAAAAATGTGAGATTTTTAAAATAATCACTCAGAGGAATTGGGGGGGGGGGAGGAGTTAAAAAAAATCATAAAATGTGACTGATGCATATTATCTGATTATAGCAAACAAAACAAAAATCTCCCCTTACTAAAATAAAAAAGTGATTTATTATCTGAAGATTATTTTTTCCTCTATTCATGCTATATATGTGTGGAAGCTTTCAGTCTTGTAATGGTGTGTAAATACATCAGCTGGTAGCTAGGTTTGTATTAAAAAATAATAACCAGGATTTCACAGAGATAAGAAATAGTTTTGAAAAATCCAAGTCAATGGTAAATCAATTTAATTCATTAATATAATGTTGCTGATTCTAAATTCTTCACCTAGTCACTTTTTTTCTTAATGGTTGCAAGTCATAATAAAATTATGCACACAAATGTTGAAAAGTCAAATCATCATGCTATGAAGAATATTTAAACATACTCTTTTAAGAAACAGTAAATATTTTCTGTGCTGACCAAGAAATTTCTCTCATAAGTAGGAATACTCCAAGGTGGGTTTTTGCCACTCCAGGTCTTTACCATGTATATTCACAGTCAAGCTAAAATAAATATTCTAGTGATCAGAATACTCCTCAAGATGAAAGAGTGGCTTAGAGCAGCAGACAGTGAGAAAATGTTTACCAAAGTCAAAATGAAGTGGCATTTAGTTCATCCAACTAAACAGAAAGCAGTCTAGAGGGCAAATGTTTTCTAATGAAGGCCTGATTTCTCCCTAACTTAAAGCTTTATTGAATTTGTTACTCTCCCACTTTTCACTTGGGGGTAGGGAACACCTAGGCTACATGTGCCTAATTTTATGCGGTATTCACAGAGCTTTTTATTTTTGTCAAAACAAAAATATTATCCTCTCCTCCATAATGTAAATATTTGTAACTATTAAAGACAAAAGACATTCCCCATCTTTGAAGGTATTGGAAAGTCCAAGGTACATACCAGGAATTCTATTAATCAACCATTAGGTAGTCTTCATCAAAGTACAGCAAGCTTTCCTCAGCTCTCAACACATACTTCATGGGAAGGCGCTGGACAGTGTTTATTTTTACCAAATATAAAGTACATTATGGCAAGTATCAAAAGAAAATTAAACTCTCAAAATAAGTGAACAGTTAACATTTTGTGATGCATTATAATCTTGCTGCATTTTTTTTTCCCCTCTCCACTTGCTCATTAACTCTCAAAATTCAGTAAGTTATTAATTAGGTGCTACAGTACCTACTTTCAGCTATTTCTACATTCCAGTAAAGGCTACCATCTCTCCAAACATTAACAAGTTGAATGTTTGGTGGTGCAATAAGGATTTGGATTCCCAAGGAAATGCTTAGTCAGTTAAATTTTTAAAAAGCTGAATCACTAATTCAAGCTGGAAGAGACTTTTGGGGAGAACTCATACTGCTTTACAGCTTGTATCACAGCTAAAGATATCTGCAATATGCTATGTTTCAGAAAATTTCGATGCAATCAACTGATCTATTTAGATAAATTATTACGTCTACTGAAATCCACAAAAATGTGTAGCAATACTTCTGGTATTTATACGCTGCATTAACTTCAATACAGGAAGTAGTAGTAATGTCAGCTGTATTGAAGGTGTGCAAGATGCAGGTATTTGTAAAGATAGTCATTTATGGGTTCCACTATATTCATGCATAAAAATAGAGATTTTTAGTGTGTCCAAAGTGATATTAGAATCAAGATCTCTTTTTATTTAAGTCAACATAGAAAAAGGGAACTTGTAATGGTCAATGTTTAATGTTTTGTATGGATACTTTTCCATGCCACTGCTTTTATGAAAATTATTCTGCTGAATAATATATTTTAATGTACAATGGCAAGAAGGGAACAATAAAAGCAGAAGAAAAGAGCTTGTTTAGAAGGGATCAACAACTGTAACTACTATTTTTTACAATTTTCAAGACACAGCAACTTAATTTCATATTCCTACCAAACCACTTCCAGTAAAAGTGTTTTCTGCAGTTTCCTTGCACACTAAACAAGCCATAACTAAAGTTTGGCTATTGCAGAATGACTAGAAGAGGAAAGGTAAGTTCCCCTTGCACTATCAATGTTTTTCTGCACCATGAAAATTTAGTGCACAAGCCTAATTTTAATAATCCCCTTCTGGGCTAAAATGAGATTTGCTATATCAGTGTTAAAAAACGATCTGTTTATTCAGCTTGTACAGTGATCTAGCAGTAGGTGGGTGTTCTGGAATGTTCATACACACAACACTGTGCACATATTTACTGAGATAACTTGAGGAGTTGCTGTTCTGGAACATTCTCACACAGCAATTACTGTGCAAATAAGCAGACCCTGGAGCACAGGCATTACAACCACCACAACTCCTGCAAAAGGATAGGCTTGGAAAAACATTCTGAAGGGTGGTTTTGCTTAATTTTTTATGAGTATATAAATATGGCTGGATTTTGAATTCTAGAAAAAATTCTCAAAACCTTTCCATCTATACATTTTGGAGGGTAAAATATTCCCCTCACCCTTGACATACATTTTAAGACACTCCACTGGGAGTATACCCAGTGTCCAGGAGATATAATTTTACTATTGCAAGTGTAGACCGCCAGTTATTAACATTCACAATGTTTAGATGCATAAGGAACTCATACACCACACAATGGTATCGAGGGGGAGGGGGAAAGCACTTCTTGATGAGTGATGCTACACTACCATTACTTTAAATTAATGATAACAAATACTGGTCTGTTGGGTTTTGCTTTCTTAACATGGTTTCCAGATGAATTTTGTAACTGTTTGATTAATGTAAAAGATTTAGTGTCTGACTTTTGCCAGAGCATTCACACAGGTTTCCCCCACCTTCCACTAATCCCCCTCCTCCCACCTCTGCCAATAAACCTCAATCCTATGTACACCGAATATTCCAGAAATGGGCCCTTCTCACGTTCTGAGCAGCGACTCCCAATCACACAAAACCGTGTGATGTTTATTGTAAGGAGTATGCTAAGTCACACTTGCTTGACTTATGACTTAATTCAAATTTTAAGAAGGGGTTTCTAAAGGAACAGAACTGGTACACGTAACCCCCTGCACCACAAGGGCAGCTCTCCCCAAAATGGGCAACAAATAATTGTTCTTAAAGCTTTCACGTTAATACTGAAAATGCCACAATTTCTACTAAGATAATCACAGAGTTGGGTCTCTACTATTATTCATCAGTGGCTACACTTCTTAAATACAGAATGTGCTTTTTCCACCAAATAAACCTTACATAACTAAAACTTTAATTTTAAAAGTATGATAAATGTAATCCTAAATGCACTCATTCCTTTCAAAAGGAATCTCCAATTCCAACTGTCACTGATTAAATATTAGGTTATCATTTAAATAAATGTGACATAAAAGCCTGCAAGCCTCTTTACACTGCATCACCTGATAGATTTCATTTTGTTTGTTTTGTTTTTCCACTAAGATTTACAACATTAAAGGTGGGCCATGGGGTCTGAATATATTATAAACTGTCCTATTTTTGTGGCTTTCTGCACATGTTAAGAGTCCAGAAAAATGGACTTAATGGCTAATATCCCTTTTGCCAGCCCCTGCTTCTATAGTGAGTTTTAATGAGGTTTTATACTCAGTGTGTCATCTGAAATTAAATTAGCATCTTCTTGATGACAGACAAAGTACATTTGTTTGCTTAGAAGCAAACACCGGTGTCTAGCTATCGGACACATTCTTTTAGTGTAGTCATCTACTCCTGGGAAATCAGAATGGCTTTTTCCATAAGGTATCAGTGCCTCCACATCTGCTGGCAAAAATCAACTCTCACCTCCCCCTCCCTGCCCGGCGACGCCCATCTTCATTTCAGAGTCAACAAACGTCCAGTCGAGACAAGCCAGCCACATGGGACAATATTAACAAGAGTCAGTGGCTGACACACCCATTTTACTAATCAGTGTTTCTGCTTATTTTGAAGCATCTTTCCAACAAGGCTAAAGATAATAAACTCAATCCATAATAGGCTACATTAGTAGTTGCATAAACATATCTTCATATGAAGTTATGTGAATTTATAGCATGTTGCGTTAGTAGCCTCTAGTGCCTTCACTCACAATACAGTTTCATTACATCAGTTTCTCCTCTATTGATAACTCCCATTTCTTTTTCTTGGCAGATTGCATTTTAACAATTTGACATACACTTCTGTGGCATCTGACAAAGCAAATTGGCCATCACTGGGCTCATTATAGGAGGATACTTTCTGCTTCCTAGGGATGCTTCCTCCATTGATGTTATAGATCTGTATAACAATCAGATTATTTTCCTTCTTGCCAGAAGATGAAAAAGAGCTAAAGCCTAAGAAACCCACACACTAAAAAGAAGTCTGGATATATATTGCATGTACTTATAAAGCAGCACCAACATAGCTCTCCAGAAAGATATCGTTCGTTATTTACAGTTTCACGTGGACGGTCTCATAAAGAAGGCAGTTTTTCTGAAGAAGTGTAAAACTTTCTCCTCTCCAATTTTTTTTTTACCTTCACACACCTAAATGCCTCCTTCCAATACATTCTGCAAAGAGGGGAACCGCCAAAGAGGAGCCTCTTTTTAAAATACCCCCGTTCAAAAACAATTTTTTAGCTAAGGACTCTGTAGCGTGCTAGAAAACGAGAGCACCAGGTGCATGACGCCGGAAAGCCGCTGGAGGCTGATGCTCAAGTGTATTGTTAGTCCACCCCACCGCACCTTCGAGATGGGAAAAATCACCATCCCCTTCCCTCTCTCCCTTCGAATCGACCCACGCACGACACCATCACGCCCAAGCTGCCTGCTCTAGGCATCCAGGAAACAAGACACCTGACCTGCAGCTAACAAACGTGGCCGTCGGCGACTGCCTGGCTCTGGTTAAAAAGCAGGGCTCAAACTCACAACAGCAATGGCAGCAGGCGCAGCCGCCTCTCCACGTTGCGGCTCACTGAGGCTTTGCGCTGCAGCAGCCAGCTGCTCTCCCTAGTGTGTGCCCGCCCCAGCATGGCTATAAGGACTCACTCACCTGTAGCCAGGCATCGGCACTGTAGAGACTGGTGGCATCCGCCTCTGGCGGCAGCAGCTGTGCGAGGCGGGCTGGCAGGCAGCGCACACGAGGCACACGGGGAGGGGCGGTGGTGTCATATACCAGACACTACCATTCCGCCCCCTTACTTATGGGGGAAGCGAGGCGGCGCGCCTGGCGATCAGGTGATAGCGCAGCGCCCTACCCTGCAGAGCCGGGTGATTCCTGCCGGGCGCGGGGAGAGGAGGAAAAGGGACCCTCCCCGCGTTCGGATTTGGAACTCCCAAGTCATTAGCATTCGAGAACGCGCGGCCAGGGAGGGCGGCGGCGGCAGCAGCAGCGGAGGCACGTGACCCCCTGGCTGGCTGGCTCACAAGCCCCGTGTGAATTCCGGCTCCCGCATTCCCAGCCCTCCCACCTTCCCGGAGCAGCGGCCCCGCCGCGGCAGGGGAAAGCCCCGGGTTAGTATCAGTGTGATATTGTGCGTCACCCCCCCCCCCACCACCCTTCGCGCGCGCACACACACAGAGCTACAAAGAGACACACAGGCCCAACCTCTCCCCTGCCGGGGGGCTGCTCCAGGCCACGTGGGGGCTGGCGCAGAGCCGTCCTGAAGGCAGAGCACAGACTGAGCATGGGGGCACCGCACCTTCCAATGGCGCAGAGCCCCAGCGTAACAGAGCGCCGGGAGCCACGCTGCCAGTGTGTAGGGCGGGGCTGGAGACTGGGGGGAGCGGGCGCTCAAGACTGCTGTGCACCCCGCTAGCCCAGGCTGCCCTAAGAGCTCTCGGGCCATTGGCAGCTGGCTGAAATGCCCCCTCCTCCCCCAGCCCCTCGCAAAGCAGGTCCATACTCAGGACGGGCTAAATACAGTCACACAAGCATCCCGGCTCCCAGCTGTGCCACGCGCTCCTTGGCTGCGGAACCACGAGAATCCGGCTCCAGGAGAAACATAAGAGACGTTTTGCAAATATTTCCCACCCCAGGCTCCTCGTCACCAGTGCGAGCTGCCTGGAGCGTCCTACTGCAGAAGGACACCGGTGTTTTACATCAGATTCCGAGGGAGGTTAGGCGATCATCTACATAAGGGCTCCTAAAATGACCTCGTATTAGAACTGATATGTAGATAGTTAAAAGAAATCCCCGTAGTATAGTCGAGGTAATACAGAAAGAGAGCGATGGGGACCAATACCCAGGCAGAGGGAGAGATGCACATGCTTTAGCTTTCAGCACACAACCAGTACCTTCTATCTCAAGTAGCCAGGATGGTAAATCGAGTGAGGAAATGCTAACAAGTTAAGACTAAACATACTCAGCGCGAGACAGTCCTGATTCCTGTCATCTTGCACCCCACTCCAAACCATGAGGATGTTTTTAATCTTCCACTCAAAACCCCTGCTGCGACATCCATTGCCCTTGCTCCAGGAAAATAAACACAAAGAGCTGCAACAATGCAAAACATCTGTCCCTGGTTTCTGTCTCCCCTTCACGTCATAAGGGTGAGTTGTCAGTGTTTCGTTAGTTGTGCTTTCCAGGACCAGTTCATGCTGGTAGGGATAGCCTACACAACGCCTCCAGTAAAGCCAGAGCGGGGAACTGACAGAGGGAGAGTGATTTCTCTCCCGTTTGAAATGAGTGTTTGGTTTTATGTTGTACAGATCTGGTTGGGCTCCATTGTAAGGGCAGACATTAATAAAGGTCAGATTAAAACAATTAAAACTAGTAGTGCGAGAAGGGACACATTGAAAGGTTGAATTGGACTGAGCTATTAATCATCCATAAAGATAATTGCTTTTCCTAACTGAAGAAAATATAGCTGTGGCACCACCTCTCTGAGTTACATGACTTTATAAACCCGATTTGCTAATCGCAGAAGGATTGGAATCAGCAGCTTTATTCCTCCTTTTCCACGACTCTCATCCCCGAAGAAAACCTAAAATGTGGGGAGAATTTTCATATATTCATCCTATTAATACCCTCTCTGACGTCTGTAATAGAACCTACTCGCATTAAAATTAGACAATAACAGCAATATTTTGGTTGTGCAACTTTTTAAGTAGAGGTTAAAAACGTGGTTTGGAAGAGACATGAACATCTGATTCTTTCAAAACTCCATTAAAAGTACCTAGCTAAGGAACTATATTGCATGATTAAAAGAGGGGTGGTGAAAAATCAATATGTAATTGCTTAAGGGTCGCACGAGTTTCCAGTATTAAAACTACCAGTACAGTATTGAGTTTTCCAGTTGCCTGCCATATGTATGGCTCATGCAGCCCTTCTCTTTTTCATGTTGCTGTCATAGGTAAAGACTCTCATTATACATCTTTTCAAATAGGAGTATGGGGTCCAACGGGATGGCTTGAAACTGTGAAACAGAAAGCACAGATAATTCGGTTGGCTCAAGACGGCATGTGGAGACTATATTCAGGAAGGGGACACAAATCTTACTTTTTAAACAAAGGCCAGAAAGATTCTATATCCCTTACAATGTTCACAAACATTCTTAAATTTATTTATTTATTTATTTATTTATTTATGTATTTATTTAACGACGAGAGGAAACGTTGTTGTGACTCACACCCATAAAAGAATGAGTTTAATTAAAAATATTGACCCTGATGTTATCTCTTAAAAAAAGGAGGGGCAGAGGTTTTCAAAATGCCATTAAAATATATTGAAAGTCTATTGAAAGAATAAGCCATTTTAAAAACCCCTCATTTGGATAGGATGACGACTCACATGACTAGTGATGGGTGCAAATTGCTAATCAGAGGCAAAGACTTCACAACATGCCAAGTGGAAACCTCTGCAGAATTACAAAACAGCATCAGGTAGAACATAAAACATGTTATGAGTTGAGGAACATCTTTCCCACCCAATCCCTTAAAATATGTCCAGGACAAATACAGTTTAAATTTGAATTATAACCTCATATTATCCCTGATAGGTACTGAGAGTCAATTTACCTTTCTAAGGCATAAGTCTTCAGTTAAAATATAATTGTGTAATGTGGATTAATATGTCTAATAGCTCATGTATTGTAATATGTCTAATAGCTCGTGCTTAGGCAGCTGATACAAGATGAGACTTTTTATTTTTTTTATTATTTTTTATTTTTATACCTGGGGTATCATGTCACCGTCTTGCAATAAACACTAAATCCAAACTGACAAAAATTCACGGAAAGGCGTCGAGGAAAGAAGAGAGCCTCGTTTTAACTAAACTAGCGAGGGAACTTGAATTTAATTTCGTTATATAGAGCCAAACTGTGATTCGGGCTGAATCGGTACAACTGGCCCTTTTCTAACGATAGTCTTTGAATAATAAGCAGCGCTTCCTTCCGGCGTTTAACAAGGCTTGTTTTCGTCCCTTGAAAGTTACAGAAAGTTTGATCCAAAAGGCTACGGGACCATTTATGGTAAAGTACACAGGATGTTCCATAGCGACAAGACAGATAATATTGGGCCCGATCCTGCTCCACTGAATATTAATGGCAATTTGACTGTGGCTTCTAATGGAAGTGAGATCTCGTGCATACTGAGAACATGAGGGTGTTTTACTATATTCGCTGTCTTTGTAGAAGAGAATTAGCCATAGTAAGGTGCGAAATAGTGTACAGCACATTTTTTCTTTGACATTTAAATGCGGGGGATGCAACCACAAAGTCATGTTGTTTTTCATGCAGGTAACTTGCTGTTTAGCATATTTGTCCGGGTGGTGTTTTCACCAATCATTCAAACGCCGTTAGCTCACTTCCTTTGGGATTGCAGCATCAGTCAGCAGCATCAGTCAACGCACAGCAAGTCCTCCTTTCGAGCTTTTGGTAACAATCTTTTAGACGGAAAAATGGTGCAGTCCTTCTCTGGTTACAATAGCAGGAACCGTGACACTACTTAAGACAGTGATTAGAAATCTTGCGTGAAGTTAACAAACCTCCTGAACAAATCTCGTACCCCAGGGTGAAAATCCTTTTTACCGACTAAAATAAACCCCTCGTTTCTTGTGAACTGAGCTCAGTTTACGTAACAGCAAAAAAAGTGTTTTTAAGGCAAACGCAGAAACACAGCAGATATGTCATGATCGCTTCCTACAGCTGATTAATGGTTTCTCTATTCACTTATATTTTTTCTGGTAGTTTCTCATTATGACAGGAGCAGGGTATGTTTCATCTCTGGTAGCATCAACCAATAGCAGCTTTTCATCGTAAGATTGCTAGGAGATCCCAAAGAACCTATGCAAAGGTCATTTTGCATTTTCAGCAAAAAGATTTAATATATTTCCCCCCTCAGATTTACATTTTCAAACCGTCCCTTCCCCCACTTAAAAAAAATATCCTCAGACCGATTGGGCTGTGTTTCTGTAGTCGGACTCGTGAAGTACAGAGCTCCTCCTCCTCCTGCCCCCGCCCCCCCCCCCCCTGCTGCTGCTGCGGTCCCTGCATACAAACCCTCTTCCCTTCCCTGCAAAGCCTTTATTCCTTGGCGGCTCTCCCTTCCCCAGCACCGCGCATGCGCGCACTCACAGCAGTGTTCAACAAACTTCTCCCTGACTCTTCCCAGGGTCAAGTGTCTGTGTGCTTGGTCTGCAGGGGACTGCCAATACAGCACCAGTGCCAGTGAAGTGTGAATGCAGCGCCTTGGGCTGGTGAGGGCTCCCCTCACCCCTTTCCCCGCCTCAGTGTCCCCTCTTGCTTCTTTGTACTTCTCTGTCACGGGAAACTGGGCTCACTTGAGGAGGGAAACCTGCCAGGGACCCCAAGTAGCGCCCTCTGCTGCAGCTGGAACGGTGTGGGCCTGTGCTGCACTGGTAGGGAACAGTAGGGCAGGGTGGTGGACAGCCCAGCTGGGGTCTTCTGTACAGAGGCATGAAAGGAGCATAGAGGGCTGGATGGCATCTCCCCTAGCAGCCTGCTCCATGTGTTTGAGGGAGCCAAAAGAGACACAGTGCTGGGCTGCTTCTTTGCCTTCCACTGCAGAATGCTACCATGGCAAGTGAAGAGTCTCCTCCTCAGGGTGGTGCCAAATTTGTCCTGTTTTTTCATGCTGCGGCTTATGAGCCCCCTGCTTTCCATCCCCCGCCATCCATTACCCAGCCTAATTAGAGCTGTTCTTTATGTAACACAACAGCATGCAGGAGGTGGTAAGACAGCATCTGCACTGTGTCTTTGAGAACATTATAAACATCCTGGAGACCAGTTTGGGTGAATAAAGCTAGTAAGCCTCTTGTAATTCATAGACTAGCTGGGGGCAGGGGGAAACATTCACCCCAATCTTTCACTTGCACCTCTTTGGAACAAACCTTTCCCTCACTCAAAATATTTTTAGCACTGGCTCATAAACACACCTACAATCAAGAGATAATCATTACTTACCATCAGCTTTCCACCTACTTTATCCAATATATCTGTCTTAATAACACTATTTATACAGTTCCACTCATTGTAATATTTGAGTGCTGTTTGGGTTTTCTGCAATTGATAGAGCTGATGTCCTATCTTACATCTCATTCAAAAAGATCAGACTTACCAATCTTGCAAATGGTCTGAACCGGGATATAGGGTGGTTTGCACATTAAGGCTACGTCTAGACTACAGAGATCTTCTAAAAAAACTTCTCGCGAAAGAGAGTGTCCACACTGCAAAAGTGCATCGAAAAAGCGATGCGCTCTTGCGAAAGAGAGCATCCAGACTGGATGCTATCTCGCATGTAAGCTGTAATTGCTATGGACAGAATGGCCACGAGGGCACCTGTGGTTTTTCCTCTTCCCTCTTCTTCTGAAAAAACTCCCTCTTCCCCATCCACATACGCCTTTTTGCGAAAGAGTTCTTTCACAAAAAGGCTTCTTTCTTGTAGAATGAGGATTACCGATTGCGCAAAAAGTCCTCTGTTCTTTCAAATTACCGTTGAAAGAACGCGCTTGCAGTGTGGATGTAACTCTAGTTTTGTCAGGAAAATGGTCGTTTTTCTGACAAAACTCTATAGTCTAGACATATCCTATCTTCCACCTTTTAATAACTTAACCAACCAACCCAACCAATGGAGGTGCTAATGGTTCTTAACAGCCTCTTGTAACTATTTGAACTATCTACTCACTGTCTCTTTTTTTCTTCCTCTTCTCCTCTTTTTCTCCCTCCCCCGCTCCTTATTTATTCTTGGAGCTAGACTTATTATACTCCAGTCATTTGAAGAAGTGGGTTTTGCCCACGAAAGCTCATGATGCCATCTACATGTTTTGTTAGTCTTTAAGGTGCTACTAGACTATTTGTTGTTTTTTAAGCTTCAGTAGAGTTATGCCTGATTTATACTTGTGTAAGTGAATAGAGAATCAAGGCAAATACTTTTAAGTGACTTTAAGTTGTAAGACATACCTCCTTTAACTAATACAATTGCTATGTTACTCTTTGACATGTTCTTCCATATTCACAAAATATAGTATAATTTAAACACAATAATTTTAAGGTTGTTCTTTGTTCTGGAAAGAAGCCATCCTCTACTAGTTCTTCCATAGTTCATTGCAGCAACCAAAGTTTCATTACGAGGTTGACCTTCACTCCCATTGTAAATCTAATCATAAGATCCTTTTGCCTTCAGATGTTTAGGGCCAAGTCTAATTGGCATGGATGCTACTGAAGAAGGCAATCACAGAGTCTCAGAAGGCTTGTGTAACTGTGAATAAAAAGGGAAGCCAGAAGGCAAGAAGTAAACCACCATAGCTAAATGGCAAGATTTGAAAAGATATGGGAGCCAGAGAGCCTTCAAAATTTGGAAATATAACCATAGTGAAGCTAATAAATTGAATAAATGACAGCAGGCACTATGTAGGAGTAAAATTAGGATGATTAAGTGTTACTTAAGGGGGTGACCTTATTCTTTATTATTTACTCCAAATCTATTAGAATTAAAATAAATTCTGAGGCGCCTTCCACAGATTTACTCAGCCCATACTCATGCAAACTCATTCTGAGAGCTGGACAGAAATTGGAATTCTTGTTCTCCAGGAACCTCTGAGATTAAAGAAAAAATTAGTCTGAACTGTAATGAATAATTAAATGTTGGAATTTCTTGTGGAATGGGAATTCAAAAATTCTGTTTTGAAAAAGTAAAACTGAAATATTTTGACCTTTTCTAAATGTTCACAAGGCTCCTCATGCTGCCTGAAGTCTGCCAGGTGGGAGCCAGGGAGCTCAGAGAACTGGGAACTGGGACTTCCAGGCTGCCCCGCTGCCAGGATCCTGGAAGCCCCAGCTCTGTGGCAATCCACAGACAGAAAGGATGGTCTTGTGGTTAAGGTGCTGAATGATTACTTGGGAAAGTTGTGGCCAATTCCTGGCTCTGCCACCGGCTTCCTAAGTGACCTTGTCAAGTCACAATGTCTGTGCTTTGGATCCCTATCTGTAAAGGGGGATAATATCTATTACTTGTGTAGTCTAGTTAGATCTTACATTTTCTTTTTAGCCATGGATTGTCTCTTACATATGTGTATGAACAGAGCCTAGAACAACAGAGCCCTGATCTTGGTTGAGGCCTCAAAGCATAACTATATTCCATATAATAATTCCTCATCAAATTTACAAACAGGAATATAACAAGAGAATGACGTGCTCAGATAAAACCCTTAAGAGTCTCCAAAGGAACAAATGAGAGGCCCCAAAATTAAGGGGCAGGGTAGTGTCTACTCCCACGTCTTGCTGGCTTGACAGGTTCAGAGGGGGTGCAGTAACACCTGCAGAAATGCCATAGGGACAGAGATGAGACAGATTCACTCCGTGTTCCCACAAAGACCAATGGCTTTAGCAGGGAGAAGCTGAGGAATTTTGTAAGAGTCTGCTGCCCTCAGTTCTAGTGTCCTGCAAGGGGAAGGTATCTTCAGCCAACGTCCCTCTGTAATAGAACTGTCAGCAATCTCCAGGAAAATGACGTGGAAAGATACCAGCCCACTGTTACTCATCAGCTGTGATTCAGCCAAGGTGGCTCAATCCACCCACACAGGGATCACTCCTTCCTACCTCACTCCTCTGCCCCCACCTGCCAGTGGAAGGATGGAGTCTTGAATGCCTCCTTTGGAGTGAGGGCAAAGTTGGGAGGTGTAGATCGATATTCAGCTGTGTATGTTCTGCTTGTGTGCTGCCCCAGCTCTGTGCAGACAGCTGGCACAGCAGCCTTGAGTGAACCACCCAATGACCACAAGATCCACTAAGGTACAAAGGCACCCAGCAAGGTTTTTTGTCAACAAAGCACTGTAAACAGCACGTGGCAGACTCTACAAGGCTACTAAGACATGTATGTCCTTGACAATGGACACAGCTTAGAACTTTCCAATGCCTCCTCAGCTGGCCAAAGACACGCCCTCTGAGATACATCTTCATATTCCAAAACAAATAAGTTATGTGTTGCCTCTGACATATCAGAGCTAGGGCAAGCAAGGAACATTGTTTAGTCCCACTGTGCAGCCAGACTTTTAGCAGCCTTAGATCTCCTGAATATACTTCAGTAGCCTCCAGGGGTATGTCTAAACTACATGGCTCCATCGACGGAGGCATGTAGATTTGTTTGTTCGGCAAAGGGAAATGAAGCCACGATTTAAATAACTGTGGCTTCATTTAAATTTAAAAGGCTGCCACGCTGAGCTGACAAACAGCTGATCAGCTGTTTGTCGGCTCAGCGCGGCAGCCATTTAAATTTAAATGAAGCTGCGATTATTTAAATCGCGGCTTCATTTCCCTTTGCTGATCAGCCTAATCTACATGGCTCCGTCAATGGAGACATGTAGTTTAGACACACCCCAGAAGATCAAGCCAGATTCTGGGAGACTCCCAGCAAAACCAGGAGAGTTGGCAACCCTAGGTGTAAGTGTCACCCTTTCCTCCAACCACTCCAATTCCCTACAGTCTGATACTCAAAATGGACCACAGGAAAGGACTCCGTGGGCAATTAAGGGGATTCATTTACAATAATTTGAGAGATGTTGGTCTAGGAGAGTCCAGTACAAGCAGGCGATGTTTACATCCAATTGAGAACTATGAACAAACATTCTGGAAATGTTCTTAAACATCAAGTTCCGAGAAGAATGTGACTAATACAGCTAGTCATTACAATAAGGCCAATTCTGCTTTCATTGAAGATGATGGGAAAACTCTCTCTGACTTCAAAGAGAGCAGGATAGGACTCATTATTCACCTAAGCTGTTTGTTTAAGCCAAATGTATATCTGTTACAAAATATGTCAAAATATCGTCTGTCAAAAGATCAAATTACTTGGATTATCAGCGTAGTAATGGCAAAAATACTGTCTTGAAACACAGGCAAGCTGATCCAAGATGAATAATAAAAGACTGGATTAAATGATGATTCTTTCTTTGAAAGGGTCATATTTATTAGGCTGCAGGAGGCTGAAAGGAAATTCATAGGCATCTAGGGCCATTACCATTCATATCTGGCAATCTGGAAATTAACCATTAACCCTTCTCTGTTGACCCCTTTTCCTCTAACTCTCTTTTTCTGTCAGTCATTCTTGCCTTCTAATGAGGGGTAAGATAAATGAAGGATAAGATTGATGTGTTGAAGGTGACTGTATACTTAGTTTTTGTATCTGACTAGTAATGTTTATGTATGCTCATCCTGCCTCTTTTGTTCTTTCCATACATAAGATTCTTTTGTATTTAGGTTGTATGGTTTATACAACATTCCTTTATTAAATGTTAATAAGGAAAAGGTCCATTTACAGTATTTTTGAGCACCCAGGGGAACCCACGTGTAGGGCTAAATCCTGCAGTCTTTAAGAAGGCCTTACTCAGATGCAAATCCAGCTTCTATGGCCTCCCTATGTCACTCATGCACAGGGCACAAAAGGTAGTGGGAACAGTTGTATGTCTGCTGCATGGAGGGAGAAGCTTACACACAAGTTGCGAGGGGGATACGACCTTTGCTGTGCACTCTGGAATATGCAAAAGCGACGAGGAGTCCTGTGGCACCTTATAGACTAACTGAAGTGTAGGAGCATAAGCTTTCGTGGGCAAAGATCCACTTCATCAGATACATGTAGTGGAAATTTCCAGAGGCAGGTATAAATATGCAGGCCAGGATCAGGCTAGAGATGACCAGGTGGATCCAATCAAGGAGGATGAGGCCCACTTCTAGCAGCTGATCTGGAGGTGAGAATTCCAAGAGAGCAGAAGCTGCTTTTGTAGTTAGCAAGCCATTCACAGTCTTTGTTTAATCCAGAGTTGATTGTGTCAAACTTAAAGATGAACTGTAGCTCAGCAGTTTCTCTTTGAAGTCTGGTCCTGAAGTTTTTTTGCTGCAGGATGGCTACTTTTAGATCTGCAATTGTGTGTCCAGGAAGATTGAAGTGTTCCCCTACAGGTTTTTGTATGCAGCCTGATCCTGGCCTGCATATTTATACCTGCCTCTGGAAATTTCCACTACATGCATCTGACGAAGTGGGTCTTTGCCCACGAAAGCTTATGCTCCTACACTTCAGTTAGTCTATAAAGTGCCACAGGACTCCTTGTCGCTTTTGCAGATTCAGACTAACACGGCTACCCCTCTGATACTCTGGAATATGTTGCACTTCCCAGCTTACTGCAGCAGTGTCAGATCCACTCCAACTACATAGGTCCATTGGCTTCACTTACCTAATGAGAGTGCAAGAGCAGCACCAGCTGCCACTGGTGCCCAAGGGTGTCATTTATGGGAGTTGGAGGCGGCAGTAACCCCCCTCCCGAGTTTGAACCCCTGAATTTCATACTTGAGATTTGCTTAAAGCTCCCCAGCTCCAAAGGCATTTCTTAACTGCAATGGAGTTTGAGTCCCCAGGTGATCCCGGGCTCAGTGTGGTGCTGCTGCTTTGAAATGCCGAGCAGAGCCCGGGAACAACTGGGGACTCCCCAGCTGATCCCGGGCTCCAGCACGGCATTTCCCCAGAACCTGGGATCAGCTGGGAACTCCCCAGCTCTTTCCGGGCTCCAACACAGCATTTCAAAGCACGCAGAGCCCAGGCTCAGCTGAGGAATCCTCAGCTGAGCCTGGGTTCCTCAGAAATGCCGCATGGAGCTCGGGATCAGCTGGGACCCCGAACTCTGTGTGTCAATTCAAAGTGGCAGCGCAGCATGGAGCCTGGGGTCAGTGAGGGACTCTAAAGGTGCTTCCACTTTGAAATGCACAAGAGCCTCTGGGCTGCATGCGGAGTTCTGCATTCCTCCTTTGAAATGTACACAAGCCCCACTGGGATTCTTGTACATTTCAAAGGAGGAATGTGGAAGTGCCTATCGACTAGTCGAGTATTCAGTGGAAATTCAGTGGAAGTCCCCTATATAAAGTCACTTAAAAGATAGGTGAAAGAAAGAATAGGAATAAGTGTTGTGCATTTGAATCACTGCTGTTAAACGCCTTAGACTATGTCTAGACTACGTATTATTTTCAAAAGAGGTTATGCAAATTCCCTGGGTCTTTCGAAAATGAAAGTAGTCTGGACATATTTTTTCTGAAAAAAACCCCACCTTTTTTGAAAAAAACCACTCTTCCTTATAAAGGAGGTTTATGTGGTTTTTTTGAAAAAGGGTTTTTTTCCCCAAAAAAACGCGTCCAGACAACTTTCACTTTCAAAAGCAGATCAGAAGAAGATATGCAAATTCCCGCTGAATTTGCATTTCCTCTTTCGAAAATATAACTTAGTTTAGACGT
The DNA here is from genome assembly GCF_049634645.1 of Pelodiscus sinensis. Lineage (NCBI taxonomy): Eukaryota > Metazoa > Chordata > Testudines > Trionychidae > Pelodiscus > Pelodiscus sinensis. Next base: position 182,970,724 of record NC_134712.1, on the reverse strand, counting down.
ATGCTTAGAGACTAACAAAAAACTGCTCTTAAACTTGTAAATGTTCTTGAAAAGGTATCTCACAAAACTAGGTGATTGCGCAACACAAGGGCAAATGGAATTCAGTGTTAAGTGCAAAGTAATGCACATGGGAAAATAAAATCCTAACTATACATACAAAAATGATGGGGTCTAAAATAGCTGTTACCACTCAAGAAAGAGATCTTGGAATCCTTGTAGACAGTTCCCTGAAAACATCTGCTCTCTGTGCAGTGGCAGTCTGAAAACTAAAAAGCTAACAGAATATTGGGAATGATTAGGAAAGGAATAGAAAAGACAAAATACCATATTTCCCCTATATAAAGTCATTGTATGTCCACATCTTGAATACTGTATGCAGATTTGGTCACCCCATCTAAAAAGATGTATTGGATTTGGAAAAGGAATAAGGAACAGCCTCCATATGAGGAGAGATTAACAAGACGAGGACTTTTCAATTTAGAAAAGAAATGACTAAAGGGTGGGGGGGATATGTTAGAAGTCTAGAAAATCATGAATGGTGTGGAAAAATAGAATAAGGAAATGGTATTCATTCTTTCACTAACCTTACACAAGAAGCTGACCCAATTACATTTATAGGCAGCAGATGTAAAACAAACAAAATATATTATTTTTGCCAGTCAACTTGTGGAACTCTTTCTCAAGAGATGGTGGAAAGGCCCAAACAATAAGACTACGTCTACACTGTGCATTGTTGCACAATAAGATATGCCAATGAGACGCGGGGATGAATATCGCTGTGCCTCATTTGCATACCTAATGAGCCGCCATTTTGCGGCACGGGCTTTTGCGCAAGAAGCTGTCTACACTTCTCCTTCTTGCGCAAAAAACCTCCTCTTGTGCAGAGCTGTTCTGCCGCTTATTTTCAGGAAGAATGGCTCTGCGCAAGAAATAGAGTTTTTTCGGGAAAAAAACGGAAGTCTAGACGCAGATCTGTCAAAAATAAACCCTTTTTCGACAGAGCCTGTATTCCTCAAAAAATGATCTGCGTCTAGAGTGCCGGAGTTTTTTTTTTTTAAAAACTCCATTTCTAAAAAAAAGCGGCGGCCATATTTATGCTAATGAAGCATGGGATATTTAAATCCCTCCTTCATTAGCAATTTCAATGTGCCTAATCTACATCTACAGAGGGATACAGTCTAGACATTGCTGAAGCCTCTGTCCTCAGTCTGTTCCCCCCTCCCACTCTCACTCTCTTCTCCCCCCATCATAGCATGCACAGGTCACTCCCTCCACGCCAAAATCTGAAATGGTGCCCCTTCTGGTGCCCACCGTCTGGAATTGGAGCTGAATGGGCTGGGCAGAGCTCGTCATTACTCTCCTTTAGACTGGCAGGTTTCTCTCTCTCTTGTGCAGTATGAGGTTCACTCTCTCTTGAGAAGCTGAACACAGCTCCCCTTCAGCCCTGTTAAGACATTTTTAGATTGAAGGTACTCAGGTCTTTCTTGTGTGCTTGCTAACGAAGTGCTGACATAGCCTGAAGCTTTGTATCTTTTATTTTAACACACTTAAATAACATAGGAGAGTTTATATTCGGATCCTGAGAGATGTGCGTAGCTACATTAAACCAGGGTTCCTGATAGACACTGAGAGAAGATGATTTTTGCGAGATTATGAAAAATGCCCATGTATAGTGACATTAAGTATGTTAGTCCACAGACATCTAAGCATTCACTTGACAGTCTGGAAAATGCCAGTGTCCTAAGGTTTAATTGAACTTAAAAACCTCATCCATTTCTGGTTGAGGCACTCTTTGGTTGTCAGTAGATTTTAACCAGCACTAAGGGTACATCTACACAGCAACATTATTTTTAAATAATTACCGTTATTTCAAAATAACTTAGTCCGCATCTACACAACAGGCAGTTATTTCTAAATAATGTTGAAATACTGTCAAACTGGAGGACTTCTTACTCCGACTCCTGTAACTCTCATTGTACGAGGAGTAAGGGAAGTTGGAGGATGCGTGTTCTATTTTGAAATAAGTGCTGTGTAGACACTCCCAATTTCAAAATATGCTATTTTGAAATAAGCTACGCCATTGACATAGCTCAATTTTTGTAGCTTATTTCAAATTAAGCCCTGCTGTGTAGACGTAAGCGACCTGAATCTAAATTAAACTACACACCTGTGTTTGCACCTTCCTCTCAATAAAGCCCTTTCAACTCAAAGGCAGCATTTAATTTATTTCTTTTGGGTTCTACCAGTGGATTTGCTGATTGTTCACTGAGCGCTACTATAAAGCATGCAGGGAGCTGTAATTTACACAGCACATTTTGCAGCAGTTAAAGGCAGTTATTTAATCTCCTGACTGTCACAGCGCCATCGTCATGGGGGTGGGGTGTTTTCATGTCCTGCTTAGGTGTTTTCATGTCCATAAACAGACTGCTGTGATGTGCGGCTGCATATGCATAGTACCAAACAATGCCCTTTCATGGGCTCCTGCTCTGCCTCCTCGGGAGGGCACTCAAGAGACAATATGTCAAGGAGTTAGTAATATAAATAAATGAAGAAAAAATTGCATTGTTCGTATGGGCTATTTTTGGTTGAACTATTTCAGAGCTGTTCTGACATTCTGCATCCTGACATTTCAGCACATTTAGCTTCCACCATAGACTGCGTTAATGGATTTTCAGTTGCAAATCATCCCTATCAAATCACTGCAGTGATTCTTTTAAGTTCTATCTGTATTGTACACACATATTGTAATCAGCATCTTTGGTTTATAAAACAATAGCTCCAGAAATGAAAGGGTGTGTTTTCCCCCTTCAGAACGACAGCATCTTTTTTATATTGGGAGAAATGTTGTACTGTTTTGGGTAGTCTAAAAGCAGAAACTGTTTACCTTGTGCAGGAGAAAAACCCAATAAACACTGCTCTAAAGTGACAGAAAAGACAGAAGAAATTTAGCAGCCTGTTTTTCAGGCTCTCTTCCTTTCTTCTGCCCCTTGGGGATTTTTTGTTAATTTGCATAACCTGGCACTGGCCTTTTCATGAAAAAGTTTCCTCTTCATTTGTTGGGTGGTGCAATAAGGATTATGGAGTACCAAGTTAAGGCCTGATCCTGTAATCTTTGCTCATGTGAGCAAATCTTATTCATGGGGAGTTCTACAGCATTCCCTGGTACTCCCCCTTGAATAAGGATTGTTCATGTAACGATTACTCATGTGAGTAAGAACTAGGATCCTTGTACTGAAGTGATTTTAAAAAATGGCGCAATTTTCAGCTGAGCCCAAGTGCTGCTTAGCAAAGGGGAGCAAGAGAGGATGTCAGCCAGTTTCAGATCCCGCTTTCTATGTCACCTGTTCCCCGACAATAGTTTATCACCAATAAAATGCTCTAACTTATGCCTGGGGCATATGATCTCTAAGGTCATGAGTTCCCTGCAGAACTAGTCCAGGTGATTGGCAGCTTTGTCTGAACACCTGGATTAGCTTAGCTCAGGCATGAGCAGCAATACTGCACTCATACCCGATTTACTCAAAAGCCACTAGTGCTGTACTCACCTATGTGCTCAGTCAGATGAACTGCTTAAGAGTCATTTTTAGCAATGGGGCCTGGGCCCCCAGGAGAAATTGTGGGAAGGCATCGGTGACCTAATGGCATTCAGGGTGATTTAGCCTGCGTCCTCCTTGCAAAGTCAGTGAAAGTGGAACCCGGCCATGCTGGGCTGACACTAGGGTTGCCAGTTTTGTTTGGATGTATTCCTGGAGGTTTCATCACATGACAGAATCTTTTTAATCTTTAATTCCTGGGGTCTGCAGGGCAATCCTGGAAGATTAGCAACCCCACCTACAATTCAGTCAATAGCTTCAGTATGTGGATGGGAGAGAGAGGATTCAGCTCCCTCTGCCAGCTATATAGAAGGGAATGAGAGTTCCCTTCACAAGAAAACTCTCCACTCAAGAATTATTCCCAGCATCTGGCTATTTGACACTGTCAGGGTATGTCTAGACTACATGGCTCCATTGACAGAGCCATGTAGATGAGTTTACTAGACATAGCAAAATGAAGCGGCGATTTAAATCATCGCCGCTTCATTTACATCAAAATGGCCGCTGCACTGTGCCGACGATCAGCTGATCTGGCACAGCGGGCAGTCTGGACGTGCCGAGGTCGACAAGGGAAGCCTTTGTCGACTGCTCCAGTAAACCTCGTTTCACCAGGCATACTGCAGCGGTCAACAAAGGCTTCCCTTGTTGACCACGGAGCGTCCAGACTGCCCGCTGTGCCGGATCAGCTGATCGTCTGCATAGCGCGGTGGCCATTTTGATTTAAATGAAGTGGCAATTATTTAAATCACTGCTTCATTTTTCTGTCTAGTAAACTCATCTACATGGCTTCATCGATGGAGCTATGTAGTCTAGACATACCCTCAGAGGAGAAACAAGAATGTAGCTGAGTGTGTGTGTAGGGTGGGGAGGGATGGAAGACAGAAAAAATATGCAAGAGAATATTTTTTAGAAGTGGGTGAAGCTATTAAACATTGTAGTAAGGGATTTAAAGAATATCTGCCAAGTACAGGTCTGTCATGCACAGAGGAAACATTGGAGCCTACAAGAAAAGTAGAACTCTTCTTTGGTATCTTTCTTTGTCCATGTTAGAATATCCAATAAAGGTTTTTGCATTATGGACAGTGATGGAATAACAAAAACAGCCTCACTTTGTGCCAAGTAAAATCTTGCAATTATGGGATTTCTACAAGGCTGCAGAAATAGCTTTGTATAAATTTGTGTAGGTGTTTGTTTCAAATCATGGACTGATTAGTATGTAATGTAAACATGGTGTTATAGGTCAATGTTTGTAGTGCATAAGCAATCATGGGTACAATGAGCAGTGTACAGAGACGCTGATAATGTTTCTACAGTTAATGCATTTTAGCAATAATAAAGTAAGCAGCAATAAAATAAAAAGTTCTATGGAACAATGCCAGTTGAATAGAAATCTGGGTACAAGGCACTTTACTATCACTTAAATAAAAAGGAAAAGCAAACAAAAGCAATACATCACCAATTCACCAAACCACCACAGTCGACTAGTTTGGCTATGATAAAATAGCTCATAAGCCATTGGAGAGCACAGAAGTTGGATAGAAGACGTATTTAGGAAACTTTTGTACAAAAACCAACAACTGCCTCCTCCAAACCCTGCCACACACCAAGAACTCCCCTGTTACTTAGGCCAAGCAATGTTTTCAGTGTATTCTCATTAAACAATAATGAAGGGACAAATCCCGGTCCTTGCTCAAACCCCACTGTGCCACTGCCCTTACTGGGCACATGGGGATTCCCCTGACTTGAGGGTATCCCGCTGTCTGGAGTGGCATGCAACCATGAGTGCGGGCTGACAAAAAGCAGAGCAGACACCCCACACTGATTGAATGTTCTGTAATTAGATTTCACCAACCCACTCAGAAGCATGAGCTCCTTAAGTACCGTAATAGTCTTATTATGGAGACGCAGACTTTCCATTCTAGCTTGCCATCCTCTATGTGATAGATAGCCACTTTACACCAAAATCCTAACAATATTCAGGTTACTCCCAGTTCCAAAGGACTGGTCACTTGTACTCAGCTCTCAAACTAAAGATGACACCTGCAGCTGGTCCTTAATAAACTAAGGATTTATTAACTAAGAAAAAAAAGTTATTTACAAGGTGAAAGCAGGGAACACACACACAAATGAGTTACAGTTTTAGCTTTAAAAAGATAATATACACTTCTATGGTGTATATAACTCGGCTACTCCCTGAAACTTCTATAGTAGTAAGCAGCTCTGTGTGGTTTTTAGGATTGAGCCGACCCAAGCTTAATGAGGATCTTGTATTTTGTTTAAGAGTTCAAAGGGACCAGGATTTCACTCTTAACATCTGCCACCAACCCTTCCAATCAAGATAGCTTCATACTTTCCTCTGTAGAAGAAATAAAGGGCCAAATTAGATCAGATACAATTCCCATCTGTGGGTTGTGATACTACCGTTTGTTATGTTCACACACAGATAAATTAGGGTGCATCTACACAGCACCCTAACCTTGAAATAAGATATGCAATTTGCACTATGCAAATTGCATATCTTATCTCGAATCTATTTTGAAATTTGGCGTGTTTTTACAGTGCCAAATTTCAAAATAACATGCTATTTCAAGCCATCCCTTATCCCTTGTGCAATGAGGTTTACTGGGATGGCGAAATATCGTGCCCATTATTTCAAAATATATTTCAAAATAACAGGTGGCTTGTGTAGACGTGGGGTAGCTATTTTGGGGTACCAGAGGTATCTCGAAATAGCTGTGCAGCGTAGATGTACCCTTAGATAAAACCAAATACTCTTGCTGGGAGATTGCAATTGAACACAAGGCTATTCAGATCACACAACCATCCAAAAACAGAGAGAGAGAGAGAAAGCAGGCTGCTTTCTAAGCCAGAGAGGCACAACTTGCCCCACCACCTGGCATTAACATTCCTCTTTTCAGACTCTCACTGTCTGCTGACTCTACTTGCGGGGACTCTGCTTGCTTAGCCTACAGGCAGCAGGATCCACGCCACCTTCCCTACCCCTTAAAGCAATGTACTGCCATTGCAACACAGACCTCAATACAGCAAACATTTGTTCAGGTGAAGTCCCAGATAAATACCTTTGAACAGAGCATGATGGAGTGGAATGGAATGGCAGTTATACTACTCTTGATAGCACAACAAAAATAAAATGGAACATCTCACAGTTCTTTATCCAAACAAAGTGTTCTAGTACAGAATAGATATATTGTTAGGCCACTTAATAGCTCTCCTCACACATCTGTGAAAATAGGGATCCTGACATGATATTGAAGAAAGAACTTCCTGAAATTGTACAATGTATCTGTGGTAGCAGCTGCCCTTTCCACTCAGAATAGTTTATAAACAAGGGATCATAATGGAAACACATCTAAAGCTACAAGAGTAGAAGAAATGCTATATCATTGCTAGAGTAATAGATTGCCACGAGAAGGACAGCAGGATACAATGAATAACTTAGAGAAAGAGAGAGAGCGAGTATTTTTCCATGATATCTAGTTGAAAGGTATGTGTCAGTCTCATTAAAAAGAGTAAATTTAGAACACACGTTTGGAATATCTATTCTTATTAGATTGAGCTACTGTACTTGTTAATTTAATTAAATATGATCCTTTTTTTTTCTAGGATGTAACATCAGCTGGCAATTTGTTTGGGGGAATTGAAGTTTAAACCATAAGAGGAAACTGGCCATGGGTTCCAAACTGGATCATTATTTCTGCATCTAAGTGGTAACTTGTGTGAAGAGGTGATTACAATAGAAGATGAGAAAATGGTTACATTGCTTTGAAAATTATTAACTGGTCATTCCAATGGAAATGATCAGAAATGGAGGATATTTGACTCTTCCTGCATAACTGAATATATTCAGACCATTATATTTAAATAATCTGAAAAACCCTATATTAAAATGTATTTTAGTTAGCTGTATGTGATCAAGTGTTGAATTTTCCTAATCTTCTGGAAAATCAGAGTTAACCATTTTTCAGGGTCCCTTTTCCCATTGATGAGTCAGGGATTTACATGACTGATGTAAGAGACAAGAAGAAGAAGGGAAGAGACAAGAAAATGAACTCTTCCTGGAGTCTGTTCTGTCAATATGAATCAGGTCTATTTTAGGTTTGTTTCTCATGTCTACACTACAGAGTTTTGTTGGAAAAATGGCCATTTTTCCGACAAAACCTGAGTTACGTCCAAACTGCAATTGCATTCTTCTAAAAGTAAATCAAAAGAACAGAGGAGGTTTTCCAGTGTTGGTAATCCTCTTTCCATGAGGAAGAAGCCTTTTTCTGAAAGAGCTCTTTCGGAAAAAGGCATGTGTGGATGGGGAAGAGGGAGTTCTTTTGAAAGAAGAGGAAAGAGAGAAAAGGACAGGTGCCCTGATGGCCACTCCATCCATAGTAATCACAGCTTAAATGCGAGATAGCGCTCATTCAGTGTGGATGCTATCTTTTGAAAAAACAAATACTTTTTTCAATGCGCTTTTGTGTGTGGATGCTCTCTTTCAGAAGAAGTTTTTTCGGAAGAAGCCTACAGTCTAGATATAGCCAGTGTGACGCTCAATAGGGAGTGAGCAGCACAGTATGTTAACATGTCAGTTTTGGGCATCTGGAGAACAATGTTAAAGTAACTTACCTATAGGACACAAGTGCAACTTTATTGGGTGGGCTCAGTTTGTGAATATATAATCATAGCATAAAACCACCTCAAAGTTTCAGCACAATTGAAAGTCTTTGCTCACAAGCAACAATTGAAAGTCTTTGCTCACAAGCGCATATCAAAGATGAAGAGGGGTGTATGTATGAATGTCATTTGTATGTTATTTTAACTGCAACAGGAGAGATTTAATGGACAGGACTGAAGTTCATTAGCACAGCTAGAGGGAGCACGTTGCAATTAAGGAGTTCTGTCGCAGTTTTCTCTGCTGATATTGTAGCACATTTAAACACACTCTAGATATTCATCCATCATGAAGGTCATTTTACATCTCATCCATTTTATTAATATTATATAGGAGAAGGATGTGACAAATAGTCATTCTCCTGAATACCAAATAGTGGCTATTAGTATTTGTCAGATAACCAATATGAACAGTTTACAAGAGAGCAGTGTATTATGTAAAATCTTACTACATTCTATTAAGCTTTGAAATCAGTTTTATTGTACAGCGTTAATATCTTGGAGATTTCCAACAATGATTTCGTAGAAATCTATTTTAAGATATGTGTTAATTTTTTTTAAAAAGCAATATGTTCCTACTTTCAGCAAATAGTGCTATATAGTATTATTGCATGTGTCCAAGTGCTCTTAGTCTAGAATACATAACAATGGACAAGATCCTCAGCTGGTATAAATTGATATATCTCCTGTGACTTGTAGGTGAATTGAATTTGAATAGAATAATCACCATATCCCTAATAACAATGAACAAACATGGCCAGATCCTCAGCTGGCATAAATCAGTTTAACTGTATTGACTTTAGTTTATCTATACTATATGACCTACGGTTTTCCACTCCTTTGTCTTTAATAGTATTAGAACACCAGCTCAGCTAATATTGGTCAGCATCAGTTACTGTCCAGCAAGTACTTATTTTTCATATGCAACTTAATGATGTGGAGATATAAAAATGTGGCATATCTCAAAACAGCAGCACAAAATGAATTGCCAGTGGACTCTGTGGGCCTTCTATTGCATTTCCTACAGAGATAACCACGAGTGTATTAAGTGTCAAAGAATGTCTGTGCTTTGTATGAGTGCACGGGCAGGTGGAGAGGAAAAGCAAGGAGCCTTCCCAGTTTTGTACCAGTCCGATGTACAAGACTCAGAAACAATCACAGGTCAAGATTTTCAAAAGTGACTAGTGCTTAGTCTATGTGTTTGTAAATCAAATAAAAGGTTCCTCAAAAAAGGAAAAATGCTGCACTCAGGCTACGTCTAGACTGCAGGCTTCTTTCAGAAGATGCTTTTGTCATAAGAGATTTTCCGCAAAAACTTCTTGAGCAAGAGAGCATCCACACTGGCCAAGCGCATCGAAAAAGCGCTCTACTTTTTTGAAAGAGAGAGGCCACACTGATTGGATGCTATCTCGCATATAAGGCCACCCGGAACCACTTCAACCAGGGCTTTAGGTCATCAGTTGCTTCCGAGTGCTGGACTCTAGCAGAGACACGTGCTTAGAGGGACCCCCTGGACAGCCGTTTCTCTGCTTCTGCTGTGTGCTTGCTACCTCTTCGAGGCACAGCAAAGCTCTTCCAGTGCATGATGTGGTTGCCTAGCTTTTTTGGACACCACAGCTTTTTCCTCTGTGCCATGGAGCCGGAGCTACCTCTGGGCATGAGATGGTCCCACATGGCCATGATGCAGTTTCTGCAGCACTTTGTGCCAGCTGCCTTCCTGGTCCTGACCAAGCTCTACACTGAGCTCATTCTTGGGACCCTCTCCCTGCGTGTGGGAACAACACCCTTGCAACAGCAACCCACAGTGGAGAAGTGTTTTTGGAGGCTCAACACCAGTTTGGACTCGTGGGACTGGCTGGTCATGGAGCAGTGTGACGACCAGCAGTGGCTTCAAAACTTCTCCATACGGAATGCCACTTTTTTGGAGCTGTGTGCCTGGCTCGCCCCTGCCCTCCAGTGGCCCGCCATCCCCCTGGAGAAGCAGGTCACCATCACCATATGGAAGCTTGCCATCCCAAACAGTTACCGTTGGTGGGCAACCAGTTTGGTGTGGGGAAATCCATTGTTGGGGCCCTCTTCATGGAGATAAGGCACTGTCGGACCGTAGTCTCTGCATGGGCGGGAGGAGTCCTGGAAAAGGGAGACCCTTGGGAAAGGGGAGTTGGGGACTGTCGGGGGTAGACTGGGGTAGGGGGAAGCCTCATCCCTGGGGAGTTGAGCCATCCTATCCTCACACAGCCTTGCTGCTGGTGGGGGGTCTCATAGACGGTGGCTCCTGGGGTGTTTGGGGGGGCAGGGAATGGGAGGAGATGGGCACCTCCCAAGGGCTCAGGCATCCCCTCTCATTCTCTGTTTTGTGTGTTTGTCTCCTTCTGCAGATTGTGAGGGCCGTCAACTCCATCCTGCTGCGGAGGGTCATCCACTTGGGAGACATGGACCCGATCGTGGCTGGATTTGCTGCCCTGTGGTTCCCGAACTGCAGTGGAGCTATTGATGGGATCCACATCCCAATCCGCGCACCTGAGCATCGAGTGGCCCAATACATACATCGCAAGGGTTCCTTTTCAATGGTGCTTCAGGCGCTGGTTGACCTCCATGGACAGTTTATGGACATTTTTGTCAGGTGATCGGGCAGGGCACACGATACCCAGATTTTTCGGAACTCCAGCCTCTACGGGAAGCTGGCGGTGGGCACATTCTTTCCCCATCATGACTTTGCGGTTGGGGACGTGCAGATGCCATTTTGCATTGTGGGGGATGCAGCCTATCCCCTGATGCCATGGCTTATGAAGGCTTATACCGGCCACCTGGACCCCAGCAGGGACCAATTTAATACCCACCTAACCCAGGCCAGGATTCAGGTGGAGTGCACCTTCGGCCACCTCAAGGCATGTTTCAGGTGCCTCCTGACCCTCCTGGATGTGAGGGAGCACAACATCCCCTAAGTGGTGTCGGCATGTTGCGTCCTCCACAACATTGTGGAGAGGAAGGAAGAGGCCTTCCTCCCAGGGTGGGGGGCAGATGCTGGCCACGAGGGGAGACTCTTCAAGCAGCCACGGACAGCTGCCATCCTCCAGCCCCATGAGGCTGGGGAGCACATCCAAGAGGCCGTGAGGGAGAGTTTCTCTCAAGGACCCCAGTAACTCTCTCCAGGGCCTCCCACTTATGGGCCTCTGGATTGCTGCCCTATCCCTTCCCTACCACAACCCCTCCCTTCGTCCCTTCCCTGATCTCTTAATAAAGACACCTGTTTGGTTTTGAACAAAACAAACTCTGTATTGATCTTTCATTAAATAAAGCTGAGGATGGGGGAGGGGGCTCGGAGTGGCATGGGGGCAGTTGGATGTGCCACCTTGAGTGCTGAGATCTTGTTGGACTTGGGGTTGGGTGGGTCCTGGGACCTTGGGGGGGCAGAAAAGGGGGAGTGGGGGCATGGGCATCATGGGGGGGCAGGAGGGACGGGGGAGGGGGCGTGGGCATCACTTGGAGAGGGGGCATGGACATTGCTTGAGGAGAGAGCAGAGGCATCGCTTGGGGGGCAAGGGGAGAGGGAATGGGCATAGTGGGGGTGGGCAGGAGGGTAGTAGGCAGGAGCAGCAACAGCAGCCGGATGTGCCGTCATGTCATGCATGATGGCGCACATGCTATCGCACTGCTGCATGAGCTGGTCCCATGTGCGGTTCCTCCACTCTGCGTTCTCCCAGATCTTCTGCGCCAGAGACTCCTGCATGTCGCGCAGGACATCGACATGCTGACGCATCAGGTCTTCATGGACCCTGGCACGCTTTCGGGTACCCCGGGCTCTGGTGGCTGGCTCGGGTGGTGTGGCTTGCTCCTCAGTCCTGACTGGTCCTGCTGTGGAGAAAACAAAGAGGGAGAGGTGGTCAGTCATCCATGCAGATGCTGTCCCTGAGGCTGTGCGCTCCTCTGTGAGCAGTGACCAACAGTCCTTGGGCCAGAGGAGGGGGATATCCCGGGAGCAAGGCCATGTGTGGCCTGCACAGCAAGCCCTACATCCCAAAATCCTGGAGTGTCTCCTCCTCTCCCCACTGCTCGGGGAGGGACAGGATCTCCACTCTGGACCAGGAGGGTGTCCACCTCTTGGTCTCCCTGCGTGGGTCCTGGGAGCCCTGGTGCTGCTCCCTGTGAGGGCCAGGGAGGGAGGGGGGCGCAGGGGGCTTGTGGCTCTGCCATGGTTGAGCAGGCCTGTGACAGGGAGAGCCACGCGGTCAGGGTGCTGCTCCCAGGTCAAGGCTTGTCCGGAGTGCCTGCAGCTTTAAGAGGGGCTAGGAGATAGGAACTAGAGAGTTGTGATTACTTTGGACGGAGTGGCCACTAGGATACCTATGTTATTTCCTGGAGGCCTCTTCTTTTGAAAGAAAACTCTCTTTCCCATCCACAGACGCCTTTTTCCAAAAGAGCTCTTTTGGAAAAAGGCTTCTACCTCATAGAAAGAGGTTTACCAATGTCAGAAAAACCAGACTGTTCTTTTGATTTACTTTTGAAAGAACGCGATTGCAGTGTGGACATAATTCAAGATTTTTCGGAAAAATGACCATTTTTCCAAAAAAACTCTGTAGTGTAGACAGCCCCAGTGGATGGTGTTAATGAGGTGAATGGCAGAGAGGAAATAGTTGATTCTTACAGATCTGACAACCATTTCTGAAATACGACACACACACAAAAAAGGCTCCTTGGAAATACAGAATTTTTCAGCTAGACCCTCAGTGGATGTAACTCATACAGTGATTTACATGAGCTGAAGATCTATTTTTTTCTTTAACTTTTACTGAAAAAAAAATATTTACTGTCTTTAAGCCGCTTTTCTGTGATATATGGAGTTAGGAGACTTGATGGATGCTCAACTTCTGCTCCTGTATCAGCTCTTACTCCCAAAATTGGCACAGTGCTCTAATGTAATTTGAAAAGCAACTGTGATGTTTCCTGGTATCTGCCTCAAGTCTGCAAAATATAAATTACATTTTAAAAAATGAGGTGAATGGTGTGTTATGAAATGACATTGAATAAATAAATATAATTGGAAACAAGCATGTTTTCTTACAAGATTGTAACTGTTGTAAGTAGAAAGATATTTAAATGAAATGATATGTAACGGAAATGAGATTTTCTATAAGAAATACTGTATTTATAATTGCATTATTTATCTCTATGATGAATGTGCAAATTGTAATGAAAGACATGAATGTATCTAGATCAAATTTTCCATCTCATTTGTCATCAAGAAGATGAAGCCAAATTTTTGTTGAGGCAGTTTATGCTGTACATAACTGTTACAAATTTATATAAAGGAAATATATTTGTTAAAACCAAAATTAAGTATACAAAGTAAATGTTTAAATATTTAATGAAACAACTACATTGTTTTAATAACAGGTTATTTATATCTCCAATTAAAAATTCACAGGGATTATCTTCTCTTATCTTCCATCTTTATTGGAATGGAATAAAGTATTTAATTACTGCCTCATAGTAATTTTTTGATATACATTTTCACACACCGCTGATGAATAATGACAGTTTAAAATAATGCATTATTTCCTTTTATCATTAACGTCCTAAATATTCTTTACCCTTTGCTACACGAAATAGAACTCTGTCCCCCCATAAGCAGGTTTCTTATCAGGAACACTGGCTCAGAGAATTGTTGGCCAGATGCATAAATATGGGTGGAGAAGTTCTGTACACATTCAGTGGCAGTTGGCAAAGAATTATTATAGGAATATAGTAATTGCCATACATACTGGATTAAACCCCTCATTTAGCTAATTCTGTAACCTTCAGTTGTGACCAGTACCTCATGTGAAAGTGGAAGGTGCAAGCAACCCTTCAGTAGGAAATTATAAAATAATCTGCCTTTCATGACCATGAGGGATGGGCAGCAGCCTGGGGACTAAGAGTATGTCTACACTACCACCCTAGTTTGAACTAGGGTGGTTAATGTAGCCAACCGGAGTTGCAAATGAAGCCTGGGATTTGAATTTACCGGGCTTCATTTGCATGTTGCCGGGCGCCACCATTTTTAAATGTCCTCTAGTTCGGACTCCGTGCCTGCGGCTACACGCGGCACAAACTAGGTAGTTCGGATTAGGCTTCCTATTCCGAACTACCGGTACACCTCGTTCCACGAGGAGTAACGGTAGTTTGGAATAGGAAGCCTAATCCGAACTACCTACTCCATGCCGCGTGTAGCCACGGGCACGGAGTCCGAACTAGCGGGGCTTTAAAAATGGCGGCGCCTGGCAAGATGCAAATGAAGCCCAGGAAATTCAAATCCCAGGCTTCATTTGCAACTTCGGTTGCCAACATTAACCACCCTAGTTTGAACTAGGGTGGTAGTGTAGACATACCCTAAGAGGTTAACTTTACCTAGCCAGGTATCTGCTGAGCCAATAGAAATGCAGATAGGGATTTCAAACGGGGACAAAGGAATTTTTAGGTTTTTCCCTCCTTTGTCCCTGAGGAGTTTCTCTCCAGCTACTGAGGGGGACAGACACTATGTCTCCCTCCAAAGAAGACTCTTCACTATCTATCTGTAAGTAGGGTAAAATGTAGATAATTCTGTTATGTCTGTGCATTTAAAAATGGGTTTTCCTCTACTTTGTAACTAAGTTTTCACCCATGGTGGAATCCCCCCTTGAGTATATTAATTTGTGACTTTTCCATCTAGTCATTATGCTTGCAACAGGAATATTGTGGTTATTTCTCTTTTCTTTTCTTTTCTTTTCTTTTCTTTTCTTTTCTTTTCTTTTCTTTTCTTTTCTTTTCTTTTCTTTTCTTTTCATTAACCTGGTATTGGTTAATTTTTGTGTCCTGGTTTTACTTTTGGGGCTGAGATTTCCCAAGTAGTCTCTCTCTGGTTTCTTTATTATTACTTGGGTGGTGGAGGCGGATTTTTTTTATCCCCAAAATCTAGGTTTTTAAGATTTTGGGGGAAAGCTTTATACCAAAGCCTGGAAAGATAAGGTTTTGGAGTACAATTGTGGGCCCCACTTCAGCATTTATCGTGCCAGGGTGGGGAAAAAGCCTTGACACTGCCCATACAGAAATTTTCCTCCTGTCCCCCAATAGTTGGGGTTTGACTTAAGCTATGAAGCAGGAGGGTTCAAATCCCTGCCAAAATGTAATTTTTTTTAGCATTAACTACTACAACTCAGAATATTCTCATTATTTGTAATAGGGTCTAACCTCTTTTGGACTCCTGCTATACTCTTGACCTCAGTGTTATCCTGTGGCAATGAATTCCACATGATAGTAGTGTGCAAGTAAGATTCCTACTGGACCTGACCAAAATCTGTACAGGCTGGACCAGGGGAGGTCATTTCTGTCCCCCTTGCCACTGGCTCTCCAGCCCAGTTCTGCTCCTGGTCCGGCCTCCTGATCGGCTCTTCACCTGCCACCAGCCCTGCTGTGCTGCCACTGCAGCCCATGATCCCACTCCTGGAGCTCCCAGCTCCACCATGGCAGAATGCCGCCCCGCCACCGGACCCACCAACAGCCCAGCTACAGCAGCACTGGCCCCACAAGCCCACAGTTCTGCTACTGGGACTTCCGTCCCCTTTTCTCCCATGCCAGACCACTGCTCAGCTGCCAGGGTTCTCGACCCTGCCAGCCCTATCGGGGAAGCACTGGCCTCTCTGTGTTCAACAATTACTTCGCTCTTACATTGTATCTCTTGTGTCTGCAAGTTGCTTTTCTAGCCTCAGGTATGAAAAAAAAATCCAAATTTGAAACTATTAGTTCCCTAAAACACAATGTTTCCTTCCACAAGTACATTCGTGGGCTTTTCCCTTCACCGCTAACTCCAGATGTGGAGCTGGTGAGCCATAAAAAATTCATCACATCTACAGAGCACAAACTTCTCCATTAGCCTAGGAAGACGTCAATAGCAGAGCTCCAGAGAAACGGAGCCCTGGAGCAGCAGAGTCCTGGGGCAATGGAGCCCTGGAGCTGCAAAGCCTCAGAGCAGTGGAGCCTTGAGGGCCCCAGGGGCTCCACAGCAGAATCATGAAGCAACAAATAAAACTCCAGGCATTACCAAGTTGCCATTTTGGTGAGAAAAAAAATTCCGATAAATCAAACCTACTTATATTATTATTGTTGTTGTTATTATTACTAGGGGGTTGTGCCCTCCGCTCGCTACGCTCGCCAGCCCCCCTCTCTCTAGGGGTAGGCAGTCCTGGCTCTCCCTCTGGCCACTGGGGAGAGCTGAGGCCGATGTGGCCCCGGCTCTGCAAGTGCGTTCTTTCAACAGTAAATCAAAAGAACAGAGGGCTTTTTGTGCAATTGGTAATCCTCATTCTATGAGGAAGAAGCCTTTTTGAGAAAGAGGAGGGAAGAGGAAAAAGCACAGGTGCCCTGTTCATAGCAATCACTGCTTACAGCAGCCGGGGGGAGGGAGGAACCAAGGCTGTGTCTAGACTGCAGGCTTCTTTCGAAAGAGAGCGTCTAGACTGCAGGCGGATCTTTCGAAAGAGAAATCCGCTTTTTCGAAAGAGAGCACCCAGCGAGTCTGGATGCTCTCTTTCGAGGAAGCCCTATTTACATTGAAGAACGCCTTCTTTCGAAAGAGGAACTTTCGAAAGAAGGCGTTCTTCCTCGTGAAATGAGGTTTACCGCCATCGAAAGAAAAGCCGCGTTCTTTCGAAATAATTTCGAAAGAACGCGGCTTGAGTCTGGATGCAGGGGAAGTTTTTTTGGGAAAAGGCTACTTTTCCCGAAAAAACCCCTGAGTCTGGACACAGCCCAAGAGACTGGCACAGCCACAGCCCTCCCCGGTGACTGGGGGACAGAGAAACCGGCATTGGAGCGGCCCCAGCTCTCCCCAGCTCTGTGGGGGGAGGGGCTGAGAGACCAGCCGGGGGACCCCTGGTCCCAGCCCACCTTGGTGGCTGAAAGACTGGCACTGGCGCAGCCCCATCCCTCCCCCGCAGCTGGGGGCTGGAGGGGGACAAGAGGGGGCAAGAGACTGAGAGACTGAGAGAATGGCCGGCGGGGAGGGCCCTCAAGTTTTGGCCATTTTACCGACAAAACTCTGTAGTCTAGACATAGCCTAGTTAAGATTTTTCCTAGCAACTGCAGAACTATCAGCTGATGTGAAGCCAGAAAAGCCGGCTCCACATGTCAACCAACCCTCACTCCTATCTAGGAGTCATGTAAGGAGTGGATGTGTGATGGGCAAGGCTGAGCACAGCGCCACTCTAAAATGTTGCTGCTAGTGTATGTCTTTTCACCAGGTCTGTCATGTCAGAACTGGTCTGTAGTTTCAAAGCATATATCCATTGCAGTAAAACACCTGCAAGAGTCCCAAGTGCCTAGGTTCCAGCCTGAGCCCAAACATCTACCTTGCAACTTTATAGATCTGCAGCCTGAACTCGGCATGCCTCAGTCTGCGGACACTGACTAGCCCTTGATGTGTTATTGCAGTTGGACAAAGCAGATCTCGACACAGAAGAGACTCAGGACTCTCATTTTCTAAATAATGGAGGTAGAGAAGGGGTAAGTTTTGAACTGAAAAAAATAAATTGAGAAACACAGAAAGGACTTGTCTAAAAATCCTTGGAAGAGAACAAGATGCCTTTAAACTTTCTTTGCTCTCAAAAGGTAGATAGCAATAATGTTCTATGCAGCCTCCCATTTTCAGAAGCTTAACTGGTGAATTTATGTAGGAAACTGTGCAGTGTTTTGATAATTTCCCCCCTCTAATTGTTTTCCCTCCTGTGGCTTTTAATTACCTCCCATTTTCCTTGAGAGCACAACTGAAGAAAGTCCCAATATTGCCCAAGAATTTATTGGTCAGGGGTTCCATTTTTACTGCTCCAGTCTCAAGATGCACTCAAGGCTCATTCTTGTTCATATGGATTTCTTTTGAGTGTAATATGCAGCATATCTTTTAAAATTATTTTAAAATCTGCAGACTTTTATTGGCACAATAGGTGGTCTGCACTGATTACAAAGGTAGTGGTGCCATTTGTTTAAGTGATAAACTGTAATGACTTCATCCATTATCCATTCTTTTGCTAGGATGTTGAAATACTGCAGGTTTAGAGATAATGAGCATTTTTTTCCTCCTTCTTCTCTCTCTATACAACTGGATCCCCTTAACATAACCCATTGATAACACCCAAGGCTTCATAGATTATTTTGCAGCCTTAAAGTTGACCTGGCTTTCTTGCATGATCTCCAATCAAAAACCAGTTGATAGCCATCCAACACAAAACCAAAAAGTGAAAGCAACTACAACAAGACCACAACCAACAGAACACTTCCTCCAGGAGAAACCACAGCACAAGGACCCATGAATGGACACTGCATAACTCCCCTCCCCCAACATCATCCATTTTTTCATGTGCTGAATTATCTGAATTCACCAAGGAAATTAACTTCTACCTGTACTGCAAAGTCATAACTACTTTGAAACATCTTAAGGGGCCTGATTTTTCTGAGGGCAGATGCTCAGTACTTTCTGAAAATTGTTATCCCTTTGAGGTGTCTCAAGTTGGACACCAAAAATCATTAGTCACTTGTAACAATATTGGCATTAGTCTCTCTTTGCCTCAGTTTATTTATCTGTGAAATGGGGATAATACTTATCTGCCTCACAGTTATGAAGATGAATTAATAAATGTTTAGAAAGCACAATTATTATTTGTTATTATTTTAAGACCTTGGAAGGTAAGGGAGGTTTGCAATACAGGATACAAACTTTGCCTCTTGCCATGTAATGGCAACTGTAACCCAGTGCCCTGGTGGTCACCCCGAGTTCGGGGACCCGCGTCCTTTCCTAGCTGATCGGACTTTTGGCCCTCTGGCCGATGGTAGCTCCCGGCCGACCGTGCGGGATGCCGGAGCCCACACTGGCTCGCAGACGCCGGGAAGGGGGCTCGGGCCCTCCCTCACTCCGAGCCCCGACCCAGGGCCCTAAGACGGGGACGCTAGTCCCTAGTCAGTGGAGGGGGTTACGTTCCCCCCAAACCCTCCACTCGCGGGGACCACGGCCCCGCCCTGGGTCACTTCTTCCCGGCCGGTTGTCCGGCGCGTTCCCCCCCAGCAGGGGGATAGACTCACCCGGAGTCCCTGTCGCGGGTGAGGCTTCAGCCGCCGCGAGTCCCGCGTCTCCTCTCCAGGGTCTCCCAACAGACCCGGTCCCTCCGTCCTGCCTCCAGCACTCCCCTCCCCCGGTCCATGGTCCGGGGCCCTTTGAATGGCCCGCTCCCCTCCGGACGCCGGGGCCGGCGTGCTCCCGTGACTCCAGGCCCCGCCCCTCCCCGCGCTCTCCCCGTCGCCTCCGGTGACGTCATCGCCCGGCGCCGGGGAACGCGGCGGGCCGACGGCCGTCTCGGCCGGGACTCCTGTTCCCGGACTCCCCTTCTCAGTGCGGGGCGGCGCGGACCCTGTGCCTGCCCCGTCACATCCCTCCCCCCTTAGGCTCCTGACTACCCCCGCCTCCCCCCCGGTCCCCCTTTCTGGCACCCGCGACAAACAGTCAGCATTCCCGTTTGCACTACCTGACCTATGTTTTACTTCAAATTTGTAGGGTTGCAGGCTCAGGTACCATCTCATTATACGGGGGTTCGTATCCTTCATCCCCTGGATCCATCGGAGGGGGGCGTGGTCCGTTACCAGCGTGAACTTGGAACCTAAAAGGAAATATCGTAAAGAGTCAACGGCCCATTTAAGGGCCAAGGCTTCCTTTTCAATAGTAGCGTAGGCTTTTTCCCGTGGGAACAATTTGCGACTCAGGTACAACACGGGGTGCTCGGCCCCTTGCTCTTCCTGGGCGAGTACTGCTCCCAGTCCAAGGTCCGACGCGTCCGTCTGTAAGATAAATGGCTTATTAAAATCGGGTTGAATTAACACTGGGGCATGAGTGAGCTCATATTTTAGTCTTTCGAATGCATTGTTGCATTGCTCCGTCCATTTCACATTTTGGGGCTGTTCCTTCCGGGTGAGGTCCGTTAGGGGTGCGGCTACCGTCGCAAAGTTATCTACGAACCGTCGGTAATATCCGGCTAGCCCGAGGAACTGGCGGACCTGTTTCTTTGTGGCGGGGGCTGGATAATCCCGAACTGCCTGGATTTTGCTCAGCAGGGGTTTGAGCCTGCCCCGCCCCACTGTATATCCTAGGTAGGAGACTTCTCGTTCCCCAAAATGACACTTTTTTGGGTTAGCCGTCAGGTTTGCCCGTCTGAGTGTCTCTAGAACGGCCGCGATGTGTTCGAGGTGTTGCTCCCAGGACCTGCTGAAAATGACAATATCGTCTATGTAGGCGGCGGCGTATTCGTGGTGGTCCCGCAACAGGTGGTCCATTAGTCTCTGGAAGGTAGCGGCCGCTCCCTGTAAGCCGAATGGCATGTTTAAGAATTGGTATAGTCCGAAGGGTGTGGCGAACGCCGTCTTCTTCTGCGCTTCGGGGGACAGGGGTATCTGCCAATATCCCTTTGTTAAGTCTATTGTTGACAAGTATTGGGCCTTCCCCACCCGGTTAAGTAATTCGTCTACGCGCGGCATGGGATACGCGTCGAATCGTGATATGGCGTTTACCTTTCGAAAATCTATACAAAATCTAGTGGTCCCATCTGGTTTTGGGACCAACACTATGGGGCTCCGCCACTCACTGCGGGATTCCTGAATCACCCCCCATTCTAGCATCTTCTGCAGTTCTTTCTGCACTGTATCCCACATTTTCCGGGGTACGGGCCGCAAGTGGTCTCGGACTATCTTGCCTGGCTCCGTTGCTATCTCATGGTAGACCTCTTGTGTCTGCCCCGGTCGGCTGGTCAAGGTCTCTTGGAACTGCCGCAGGACCGTCCTCACTTGATCTTGTTGGGTGGGTGACAGACCCTCCCCAGTTTGGGCCTGGCCGACCACTACCTCCGGTTCCCCCCAGGGCCCGAATTCGATATCTAGGGGTTGCGGGTCTATTAGGAGCGCTTCCCGCGGGTTCCACTTTTTTAGTAAATTTATATGATAGACTTGTGTCTCCTTTCGGTTGCTGTTAATCAATACCTCGTAATCTACGGGTCCCACTTGTCGCACTACCTTAAAGGGTCCCTGCCATTTGGCCATTAGCTTGGAGTCTCCCTTAGGGAGCAGGAGGAGGACTAGGTCACCCGGTGTGAACGCCCTTACCTGGGCCCTTTGATTATAGTGGGCCTGCTGTTTCTCTTGGGCTTTCTTCAGGTTCTCCTGGGCCCATTCCGCCAACCGGCGGAGGTTTCCTTTTAACTTGCCCACGTACTGGGCTACTCCCAGGGCCGGTGTTCTCTGTTCTTCCCATCCCTCCTTTATCAGGTCTAGGATCCCTCGGGGTTGCCTCCCGTACAGCAATTCAAATGGCGAGAAGCCTAGCGACGCCTGGGGGACTTCACGTACCGCGAACATCAGAGCGGGTAGTAGTTGGTCCCAGTCCCGCGGATCCTCCTTGACAAATTTTCGTAACATCTCTTTCAGGGTACGATTGAATCTTTCCACAAGACCGTCTGTCTGAGGGTGGTATACCGACGTCCGTAGTTTTCGTACCTGTAAAAGCTTGCATAACTCTGTCATTATTCGGGACGTTAGATTCGTCCCCTGGTCTGTCAATAGTTCCTTTGGTAGGCCTACCCGCGAGAATAGCCTCATTAACTCTTCAGCTATCGCCCCCGCGGTTGCTCGTCTCAAGGGGACGGCTTCGGGGAATCGCGTGGCGTAGTCTATAATGACGAGTATGTAGATATAGCCCCTGCTGGACTTTTCTAGTGGCCCCACCAGGTCTAGTGCGATACGCTCGAAAGGCGTCCCTACGATGGGTAAAGGTATAAGAGGCGCCGGAGGCACCCTTGTAGGTGACGTCTTTTGGCACTGGGGGCATGAGGCGCAATAATTCTTTATGTCCTGATATACCCCAGGCCAATAGAACCTCTGGAGCACCCGGTGTTGTGTTTTTTCTGTTCCCAGGTGTCCGGCCCAGGTGTGATCGTGGGCAAGCTCTAGCACCCCCTCCCGGTAGGGCTTTGGCACGAGCAACTGGTGCTTCTCCTCCGTCCCCCCTTCTTGTGGAGTGACCCGGAACAAGCGATCCTGATGCACCTCGAACCGGGGACCCTGTCCCCCTCTTCCGGTGTCTCTGGCTTCTCCTACCTGAGCCCACGCGTGTTGCAAGGTCGGGTCCTCTCTCTGGAGTGCGAGGAAATCGCCTTCGTCCAGGTCCAGGTAGGGCATTGGAGTCTCTGTCCCGTTCGTCCCCTCCTCTCCGGCGTCTGGGTCGTCTACTTCCTCCCCGTGAGCTGCAAACCTGGGGTTTTTGTCCCTTTCCCCCTTCTTGCTCCGTTGTTCCAACCCCCAATTACTTAGTAGGTACCCCAGTCCGGGCCAGTCCCTGCCTAGCAACGCGGGGTATGCTAGATTGGGGCTCACTGCGACAATACATGAGTCCCTTATCCTCCCATCATCCATTTCCACCCTTGTCGTCGCATAGGGGTGGATATCCCCATGTACACATTTCATGTACACTCTCGGCCCCCGGGGCACTTGGGACCCCAGGATGTTGGCTCGGATTATTGTTTGCCCGCACCCGGAGTCTAGCACCGCCTTTACCCGGCGTCCATTAACTCTTATCTCATGCAACATTTGCCTCCGCCCCTGTTCGCCCCGGGTTACCTTTCGTGTAGGGCCTTGCCCGAAGGTGCAATCCATCATGGGGCAGTCTTTCTTAAAGTGCCCCTCCTGTCCGCACTGGTAGCAGGCTCCTTTGGTTCCTCCTTCGGGTTGTGGGTTCCTCTCCGTCACTCCGGTTGGCCCTCCGGCCTCTGGGGTTCGTCCCTCCGGGTGGTCCCACCGGGGCGCCAGTCCTCGTCCCATGGTTGGGCCTGCCGGTGTTCTGGGGCCGTATGTCTTTGCGCCACTTTTCGCCGGGGCAAGGCCTCCAGAATGTGGTTCTCGTGGCCCGCTGCGGGGGCGCGGTGCGTCTGTTCCTTCGGCGGCAAGGAAGCGTTCCATCAAGGTGATGGCTTCCTCGAGAGTCTCGGGGAGGTGTCGTCTCACCCAGCGCTGCCCCTCGGCTGGGAGGATCTTCACATACTGTTCTAAGATCACCGCCTCGGCCACTTGCGTTCCGGACTTATTTTCGGGTTCCAGCCAGCGCATCCCTGCTTCCCGTACCCTCTGCGCCACGGCCCGCGGGCGTTCGCCTGGGCCGTACCGGGCCTCGCGGAACTTTTGCCGGTGGAATTCCGGGGAGATCCCTAGTTGATCTAGGATGGCCTCCTTTACCTTATAGTAGCATAACGCGTCTCTTGCGGACATTCCTCGGTAAGCCAGTTGGGCCGCCCCTGACAAGTAGGGAGCTAGGAGCGTTGCCCATTGGTCCTGTGGCCATTTCGCCGCCAACGCCACCCGTTCGAAGGTTACCAGGAAGGCCTCAGGGTCGTCTTCAGGGCCCAACTTCGTCAGCCTGATGGGGAGTTGGCGGCCCACTACGTCTTCGTCGTTTCCCGCCGGGGTCGCGCCCCCACCGGCCATGCTAGTTGCCGCTTGATGCTCCTGGAGCTTATCCAGGACCTGTTGCAGCGCCTGCGACTGCTGCTGCTGCCACTGCTTCTGGTTATCTATTAGCCAGTCCACTACTTTGTTCAGCTCCATTATCCCTGGGGAAATTAGCTTGTTATAACCAGAGGAAGGACCCTACCCCTGGGAGGACCGACCTGTTTCGCTCCCTTACCTCTAGGCCCCCTTTCCTCTCTTCTTCTCTCTCTTTTTTTTTTTTTTTTTTTCCCGAGTGAGTATATATGTGCCCCCTTAACCGGGGCTCAGGTCATGCCCACATTCTCCACCACCTGTAACCCAGTGCCCTGGTGGTCACCCCGAGTTCGGGGACCCGCGTCCTTTCCTAGCTGATCGGACTTTTGGCCCTCTGGCCGATGGTAGCTCCCGGCCGACCGTGCGGGATGCCGGAGCCCACACTGGCTCGCAGACGCCGGGAAGGGGGCTCGGGCCCTCCCTCACTCCGAGCCCCGACCCAGGGCCCTAAGACGGGGACGCTAGTCCCTAGTCAGTGGAGGGGGTTACGTTCCCCCCAAACCCTCCACTCGCGGGGTCCACGGCCCCGCCCTGGGTCACTTCTTCCCGGCCGGTTGTCCGGCGCGTTCCCCCCCAGCAGGGGGATAGACTCACCCGGAGTCCCTGTCGCGGGTGAGGCTTCAGCCGCCGCGAGTCCCGCGTCTCCTCTCCAGGGTCTCCCAACAGACCCGGTCCCTCCGTCCTGCCTCCAGCACTCCCCTCCCCCGGTCCATGGTCCGGGGCCCTTTGAATGGCCCGCTCCCCTCCGGACGCCGGGGCCGGCGTGCTCCCGTGACTCCAGGCCCCGCCCCTCCCCGCGCTCTCCCCGTCGCCTCCGGTGACGTCATCGCCCGGCGCCGGGGAACGCGGCGGGCCGACGGCCGTCTCGGCCGGGACTCCTGTTCCCGGACTCCCCTTCTCAGTGCGGGGCGGCGCGGACCCTGTGCCTGCCCCGTCACAGCAACTGTTTCATAAAAGGGAAACAAAAACCTTTAATTGAAATAAAATTCTTCTGAGACATAGCAAGGAATCTCAGAATAGCTTCCACCCATCCCTGCCTTGCATGGATCTGAAGGCAGGATGGCTGATGGACATGAGTGTGTAGAATGGAAATTACTACAGCTAAATTGGAAGAAAAGAGTAAAAGGGTTAATGCATCCTGTGATGGGGCACAAGTGCCCCACACACCAAATGCCCCCATTGCAGTGCCCTGCAGCAAGCGCGGAGCCCGTCTTGTCACTTGCGCTGTGTATTCGCGTGCCACAGCACAGTTGGGTGGCGCTGGCAGAGGTGGTTGCTGCAGGTAACCGGACTTGCAGTGCATCAGCTGTACCAACCTGACGCTAACAGTTTTCGGGGGTGGGAAAAGCAGCGCCTGCTGCTGGAGCCTGGAAGAGGGGCTCTACTCAGTAGCTGTTGCTTGTCTTGTCCCCCAGTCAGAGGAAGAGACTTGGCTTGCTCCTGAACCGGGATCTAGGGGGCTCCTGTCTGCCCTCCCCTCATACCCTGATTTTCCCTTCCTGGCCCCTCACTCTGGGGACTGACTCTCCCTCCCCACCTCAGCCCCTTGCTCCAGGGACTGATCCCTTCCATGCCCAGCTGGGCCCTGATTAGGCAGGTGGGCAGGCCCTGTCTCAACTCCTCCCAGCCCAGCTCTGCAGACAGCAGATGAGTCTTGGGGAAGGAGGAAAGCAAGAGAGAGGGGCAGGGAAGAGCAAGCAATGGGGAGACAGGTGGGGCAGTGGAAGGGGAGAGGCAGGGCAGGGGGTGGAGCCTCATGGGAAAGAACCAGGATGAGAGTGTTTGGTTTTCAGGGATTAGAAAATTGGTAACCATAGACCCTCACACACAGGGTACGTCTAGACTATAGCCTTCTGTTGACAAAGAGCGTCTACACTACATCCAGTTCTGTTGACAAAGCAAGCCGCTTTGTTGACATGAAAGTGTAGACGCAAAGGACAGTGTAGATGCAATAACGCCTTCTGTCGACAGAACTCTGTCAACAAAAGGCGTTATTCCTCGTAGAATGAGGTTTACCGCCATCGACAAAACTGCCAAGTTCTGTCAACGTTATGTGGGTATAAGAATGTCAGCTATGGCTGGTTCTTGTGCAGGAGGATTAAAGGAGCCAGAAAGCAGAAAAGGCAAAAGCACTGGCAGGCAGCCCCAGAAAGGGAGAAGGTGAGAGAGGTCAACTCTCGGTTTCAGAGGGTGAGATCTTCTCTCCTTGACTCGGGAACTGATATGCTGGTGTGAATAAGATACTGAACAATGTTGTAACAGTGTGTGTGTGGGAGGGGGCACTGCAAATAAACCACAAGGGGTATTTACAGGCAGGGCGCTTCCAAGTGGCCTGGTTGTGTGCAGAAGATAACAGGAGCATGTGTGTGTAAGATGTACCTCCATGCTGGGAGCAGTCATAGTGGGGTCTTGTGATTATTTAGCAATCATCAGGAAACTTCAAGAAAGATGGTTCTCAGGTAAGATGAAGTTATGGCTAATAACTGGTTTTACATTTTTTGTTCAATCCAAGAAGACATCTAGAGCAATCCATATGGGATCCAAAGACGATGTTTTATAGAGTGGCATTAATTAAATATAAAGAATAAAAAATTGATTCAGGAATCAAATAACCCCTGTGGCAGGACATATTGCGATCATTTGACCTGAGCTCAAACAATACTCCTGTGTGCGGATCTCTTTGGAATGTAGATCTCAACAACGGAGAGAGAATTGGCTCGTGGTATCTCTCATAAAAGAATAATCTGAGGTGTTGAGTCATAACAGATAAAGGCTGCAGCGGCCCAGCAGGTAGGATAAGATGTATTAGTTTATCTACAGGGAGAATGGATGAGACAGAAGGGGCTGCTTGGTGAGGTCACTTGAGTTAGGGCTATGCTATGAGGTGCGTGCAAGGGGAAGTGAGGTTAGGTTCCACTGTATTTTGTGAAAAGCCAGTGAAAGTGGCCACATTAAGGTTAATATATTGTGTTTATTTATATTTAGAGGAGGCATAGTAAACAAGCAGTCTGTATATAATGAAGTACAACGTGCAGATCACATTGCGCCAGAGGGGCTAAGGAAGATTGAAGAAAAATGCTGCCATATATCAGTGAGGTAAACTGAAGGGCACAAAGGGCTTGGTTCTACAAACGCTTGTCCCAGCTCTTGTCCCTGGGGCTCATGTATTGGTGAGGTTTTCTCACAGTAGTAAGGATTTGCAGACGCTGGCTCAAAGTTCTGCTATCAGCGGTTGCAAGGGAAACAAATGTATTATAGAGGAAGGATGGGCCGAAGGTGAAGGTATGGAGTGACACCCTGGAACCTGGGTTCAATTTCTAGCTCTGTCACAGAGCTCTTCTGTGACCCTGGGCAAATCACATAATCTCTCTGTGCCTCTGCCTGTTCAGTGCAGATGATAATAAAGCTTCCTATACCTGTTGTCTCTTCATATTATTAGTTGTATTACTGTAGCTCTGGGGAGCTCCCACCATGGATCAGGATCCCAATGTGGTAGGTGTTTTGCCAACACAGGACAAAAATGGAGCCCTTGGCCTGGAAGCCACAACTTCTAGCTCTATGTTTGTACAGTGCTTAGCACAAGGGGGCCATGATCCGAATTGAAGCGACTGGTGCAAACATATATAAATAATAAATATTATTTATTACTTTTATTTATTTCCATTTTTAATAGAAGCACTGCCCCTGAATTCTTTGCCAACTTCCGAATCCAAGTGGATTTTCAGATGTAGCCTAATGCAACACACATTGCAGCAATGAAAATGGCATGGATGACAATGTGTGGGTGGATAATAGAGAGCTACATATCCAAAAGAAATGGTCACCACCTCCTGGCTATCTGCAAATGGTAAAGAAAGAGAGAAATGTTTGATGGTTGCTGCTACCTGATCACCTAGTTGTAGTATCTGGGATCCAGATCCATAGATTGCAAAACCAAACAGCAAATGAAATGGGTTGAGGTCAAAAGGGCTGCTCTGATTCTTCCACCTCTTCGATTTGTTTTCCCCAAATAATAATATCACTTTGATTTTATTTGCATCGAGTCTGAAGCCTCATCTGTCCCTCATTATTGCAGTGGTATTAAAAATAGTAAACACAAATCACAAGGGGGCATTTTGAAGAATTATTCTTTTAAAAAAGATTTAATATAGAATCAAATAGAAGAGTTCCTGAGCTTAGATTGTTAATTAAGGTCATGGAAAGACACAGCAGTGACGCAGAATTATGAACGATAAATGTAAGCACCCGAATTACTGTGAACTTTACAAAGTGATATCTCCACGTTCTGCTGTGCTCAGGAAACTAGATCTACTTATCACGAAGGTCATTGGACTCTCTACTTGATAAACAGCTCTACAGCTGAGTAACCGCCTAGATCAGGCTATACAATTTTGGCCAGAGTTGGCTCCATAATTAATGATCCCATCTGATTTCAAGTGTCATTATCTTAACTAGAGGACTAAGACCAGAATACTGTCAAGAAAGTAGAACTGTATCTAATGCCATTCATTATTTTTAGTCATAAACCAGTTCTATAAGTGGATAAGAATTCACTGAGTATTTTGGTTGGAGTGGGGTTTGCTACTCAAAGGTTAGATTATATCTTGCAGTCCATTTAGAAATTTACAAAGAAAATACTACAGGTTGAACCTCTCTAATCCAGAACTCTCTCATCCAGAAACATCTGGAATGATTTTTGTTAGCTGGATATCCATTTTTCATGGGTGTAGCCAAGTTTCCTGCAGTCCCATAAAGTTTGTTTATAGTCACCAGTCGTGGCTCTCAGTGTTCTGTGCTGTTATTTATCTCTAATTAACCCCTAAATGTCCTCTAACAGCCCCATAAGCAGGGGAAGTGTTGGTAATGCTGCTAGACAATATTGACCTCCCATGATCCAGAAAATTCTCTCATTCAGAACCAGTTCCAGACTAGGTCCCCAGGGTACCAGACTAGACAGGTTCAATCTGTAATAAAATAGTTAAACTTGGGTAGTGGTATAACACTGTCATCATCTTCAGGCAGTAAATGATTCTAAGTCTGATAAACAGGACTAAAGATCTGGGCTCCGATGGATGCTGGCTTGTTGAAAAATTAATGGATTGATGTGTCTTCCCCCTTTTTAAAACATTCAAACCTCTTTTTGATTTTATTATCTTAATTTTAATGATTATACACTCACATACAAATGGTACATAAATATTGACTTGGCCAGATGTCCAGTCATTGACAAAAATATATAGATTTGCTGTACATTAAATGTTGATATGCTGTAATATTTTTGTTACATTCACACATTGTTCAATTAGCCTAAACATTTTATAGCAATTATTTGAATTTAGGGAAACTTAATGGAGCTTTCAAAACTCAGAACTGATAAGTGTAAAATTTGATTTAGGCTAATCTATCTGAGACCAGATAAGTGTGAAATATACTGTACAGACAATTATCTGTTTGTAATATTCCAGGTTAGGCAAAATTTTTGTTTGTTGTATAAAGGAAAACATATTTTTCACAAAGCATTTCCTTAGTTTCATGAGTTTCTCTCTAAATTAATGTGTTTTGAATTCTGTGTTTATTGATATCTCTAGAGAGGAGGAGAAAGAATTGGTCTCCTTGTAGCCACTTAACTGTGGCCACTTAACTGTAACATCACATTTTAATTTAATATAGTAAATTAATTTTTAAAAGTAGGAGGCCAAAATATCTGCTGATATAAACTAGAGTAGCTCCATTGAAATGAATGGAATGACATTGATTTACACCAGATAAGAGTCTGGCCCAAAATACGTATGTGATAATAAGCATCTCCCAATCTTTAATTGCTGTAACCTTCATTTCCCTTTATTCTCCCCCCTTTGCCGTGTTATATCTTAGTTAGATTGTATGAGCCTTGAAATAGGACCCTGCCAATTTACTTTTCTGTAAAGTGAGAAGTAGTGAATAAGTAATAGGTGTAAATATCTTTGGGTACATCTACACTTGCTCCCTAGTTCGAACTAGGGATGCAAATGTAGATGACCGAAATTGCTAATGAAGCAGGGATTTAAATATCTCACGCTTCATTAACATGATCTTGTTGGTGCGTTACTTTGATCAACAGCTGTTTCGAAAGTGAAAGTGCACGCTGGGATGCGTTAGTTCAAACCAAACCCCTTGGTTCGAACTAACATTACTCCTCAAAAAATGAAGTGCTTCATTTGCATAGGCTTTTGTGGAAGAGGGAAGCTGTATGGGAGTCTGTGTAGCCACTGCTGTTTGTTCTGTGGACAGAACTGGCTTCCACCAGTATCCCACATTGCCTGCTCTGATGGCTCTGCTCAGTGTTTTCTTCTCTGCTGCTCTCCAGGCATGTGCCCCTCCCCTTTCAAGGCTCCAGGAAGCTGACAGCTGAGTGAAGTCCTCCATTTGGGGAAGGACCAAAGAGCAAATCACTGGAGTGCTCATGTTCGGCCCTGCTCTAGGAACACAGCAGCAGGCAGACCGCTGCTGTAGGCGGAGGGGAACAGACACCATGCTGCTTTGACATTCCTCAGCACAGAGAGCTACTAGCTGGAGTGGCTGTGGGTGAACTCAGAGAGAATCGCAAGGAGTGCAGGGATCAGCTCTGCCTTCCCACAACACTACAGATACATACCCACAGTGCATTGCTCACACTCTCAGTGATGCCCCCCTCTTTCCTGGCCCATAATCTATTGTGAACACCCTCTGGAGATTTTTGCTTTCTCAACTTTTAGGTATGGACATTTTTTTTTATAAACCTTGGTGGCATAGACACTACAGTAAGTGTTGCGATTGACCAAACGGATTTTTTTTTCAGATTCTCAATTTGTGAAAATTTTCAAGATTGACTCTTTGAAACATTTTCCTATCCCAAAATCAGGACAAAGTCTCAAAGAATTTCCAGGGCCTGGAAAATCATTTCCTGCCCCGCTCTCCTTATTACAAATGATACAAAACAGTTCTGTAAAAATGCACACTGCCTCTCACCTGACCAAAAAAAAAAAAAAAAACCAGTAGCAGGAAAACATTCAGATACCAGCCTTGGATGCCATCAGAAATCATAGAATCATAGAATCATAGAATACTAGGACTGGAAGGGACCTCAAGAGGTCATTGAGTCCAGTCCCCTGTCTTCACGGGTAAATGGAATGTGCATGTGGGGAAGCTAAGAGGAGATTGCAGGCACTGTCACCACTATGCCAGCTATGGCTGGATTAGGAGTGATTTTGTTGTCTCTCCACAGGATGAGAAGTAGACTCCACTTCTGTCCCCAACCCTACATGACTGCGGGAGTTATGCTCCTAATACAGAATTGGTGCATGAGAGAGGAATGTATAACTCCCCTGTTGCACGGCCTTTGGTTACACAATAGGGTACGGAGAAGACTGCTGTTCTGTGTCATCAGTACCAAACCATCTGAGGCTTACATCAGGGAGAAGTGCGACACTGAAACACACAAAGAGATTAATTAAAACACGAATCAAGACATACTACATAGAGAAATTAAAATATTAGCTTTACATTCAGATTATCACAAAGCATCGAAGAACATGTTTTGTGATCCAGCCACAGTGTGTATGGGTTGGTACACACACACACACACACACACACACACACACATATAATATGCACACACACACATTCTTGTAACACCATTCGGGCAGCACACGAGAGCCAGACTCTGTCTGTAATTAGCCAAATGAGCTTCAGGGCTTCTCTAAGTTATGCTGACTGCAACCAGCTGCTGAACTGGCAGATCTCCATGCACTCCACACTGCCTCTTTCCCACATGCATGACACAGAGCTAGTTATGGGGGTAAGGATTCAGCCTCAATACTCCTATGTCCAAACTTTTAAATGTCAGTTCCAGAAACCACTTCTATAAGAATCCGTCTCAGTTTTGGGCTGTGAAAGGCAGCACACAAGTGACTTGGACAATTTCTGTACTGTAATCTTCTGGGATAAACTCAAGAAGGACCTGCCACAGATGACGTAGATTCTTTTAACGGTGCCAGGTTTGCAGTAAGAAATGCAGGGGGGGGGGAAGATCTGTTTAATACTGAATTAAAACAAATCCGTACCCCCAATAATGGTAAATAGAGCAAAAGATACCAGATTAAATGAACATTGTAAGCAAACAGGAAATAACCTGAACAAATAAATTGCTTAGATGAGCTTGAAATATTGGCTGCATCTGGTTTCAAGTTCCATGCCCTGGTACCTCCCAGACAGGCATTGCTGGGGTAAAGAACAATGGCTTGAGATAATTTTTTTTATTATTATTTACAGTTCACCATGATGGCGTAACTGGTGCTGTCCCTTGTGGCCTCACTTTTAACAATGCATTAGAACAATTGATAATGATGTCAAAAGTAGGCCTGTGTGAGAGAGGCTTTGATTAAGGTATTTAAAGATTAGGGAGACCAGACCATTGTGAAAGCTGATAGGCTCCTTCTCTTTTTGTATTAGAAGGAATCACACCAGTAAATGAATGGCTGTTACGTTAATTATTATAAAATAATAATGAGACAACATCAGTTTTGTACTTATCTGACAGTTTTCATTCCAGGACCTCAGAATGTTTTCTAACCATTAGCTGATTAAGTCTCACCATCAGCCTTTTGTAGTGCTAAAATTGCCATACTGTAGATGATGAAACTGAAGTACAGGGAGCTGTTCCAGGTCCATGAGAGCCACAGTCGAGGTCTGGATTGGAACCCAGATCTTTTTATTCCCAGTCCTGTACCTCAGATAAAGTCTGTAAAACCTCTCTGCAGATGTATGAGACAATTTCATATACTGGCTTGAGGAGTCCCTTCTTTGAGCCATATAAAGCAGGTGTACATAATTCATCAGGTACTGTACAGAATTTTTGATACCCTGAAATCATAAAGATTAGAACTGACAGAGCACTATTAGGCATCAAATAAATTTCTGGAGAGCCTCTGAGACAAAAATTAGGATGACAGGTACTGACAAACTCAAATTCTGGTGAGAATGATGCCTAATGACACAGGTATTGTATGGAGCATATCCATGCAAAGATGTAGCCCTGCCACTGGCTGCAAGCTACTGCAAAGTGTGTAAAACTGAAGGGGAGAAGGCAGGAAGCCCTTTTATTCTGAATGCTTAAAAAAGGAAGAGCTTTCTGAAAAATGAAGAATGCTAGGGAGGAAGATGGACCTGTCAGCCCAATCCCCATGGCCCCACAGGTGTAGAAAGGCATATGCCACATTCAGTGTTTGGTTTTGATTTTAATTTTCTGGGAGCAAAGTTCCTTGTAGCAACTTGCAATGGTATGTCCCTCCCCCCCCCAAGAAAAAAAATCAGGCTTTTTCCAGAAACATTGCTAGAACTCTCTACTCATGTGAATGATGCAGTTAATCAGACAGGACCAAATTCAGTCTTGGTTTAAACACATGCAAATTCTATTGAAATCAGTAAGTCAATGCCACACCTTGAGTAAAATAACTGCAACTCCACTAACTTCAATGAAGTTATGAGTCATTACATCAGAGTTGCATTTGAACCATTTTGTGTGACAGCATGCCCACCCTTGGAGATTATGGATGGTCTTCAGGTGGAGAGCAGCAGACTGACATCTACTTGTAGAAATTCATAGCTACATTCTGACCTCCCTATCCCTGCCAGAATCATTAACAATTAGAAATGGTGGAGGTTTTGGTTTTACAGGGTCTCCTCAATCAGGATTTATAAAACCAAGGGTGGTGTACCCCTGGGGCTCAGCCACCTACCACCCCTCCATCCTCTTATAAAATTCTCTCACCATAGTATCTGAGCCTAGGGACCTAACCCCCCAAGTTTATGCATGAGGAACACATAGGTATGGTTCCCAATTTAGTTCATCAAAACAGAGAAATCTTTTTCAAGATGAAGATTCAAGGCATCTTGGTTGTAAAACTTGGTTGTCCAATAAGAAGATTGTCTTAGGAATTTTTTGGTAGATGAAATACTTGTTTAAAAAAAATAAGTGTGTTTATGTATGTTGCCTGTCTCTCCCTAAAAGACAATCCTGTGATATGCTCTGTGAAATCTTGCCTACATTGACAGAGTGACATATTCCAAATGAAGCTGAACATAAAAAATAGCCTTGTACCTCAATCTCCAGCTATAAACCATGAAGCACCAGTTTTACTTTTAGTACCTTTCGTGGACAACCCATGCAGAATTCATCTTGTGTGTTCTGGAAATGCTGTCTAGAATACAGCTAGTTGTATGGTACCAAATGAGGATTTAGGAAGGGAACAGACTAGGTGTAAAAATCAGTTTTTTCTGCTCGTCAGTGGTGTTTTCAGTTTCTGTTCAGGTATACTCATTATTCTATATGTATAGGGAACCAGACTGCAAAATGTTGGAGCACAGAATGATAGAAGAATGTCCATATAATATGGGTAAATTATTATTCAGAAGATTTCTTGGTTCTGGAACTACAGAAGTGCAGTAAGGTGGTGGGGGAGAGGTTAAAAAAGGTTGGCTGAGCTGTTTAAAGCTGCCATCAACGTTTTTGCTTCTAATTTGGCTTAAATTTGAGTATAGGTTTTTGGTTTTGCCCCTTTTCAATCCACTTCACACATCACTATATTTAAAAAAAAAACTGTTATGGGTACCTTTGTTTGCCATGAATGTTACAGAAAAATAAAGGCCAGATTCTCATCTACTTTCAGGGGAGTTACAGCAAATTATACAAGTTGAGGCTCTGATCTTTTGAGTCCCAAACACAGCAGCTACCTGTCCAGAATCATCTTGGATGGGGGTCTGAAAAATACTGACAGTTTTCTGGTTTTCTTGGAAGCCTGGGTCATGTGTTCCTTGAACACAGTATGGTCTGTGTTAACAATGGGTTAGAGTATTAATTCAGTAAGTCAGGAAAGAAACGCTTTAAAACAATCTTATAATACTTCAATGGACAGCATATGACATGATGCTATATTAGATTTTACTTTTCTGTGGTGAAAGTTGGAAAGGTTTGTGTATAGACAGGAGAGCTGACAGCCTCACCAGGCTCTTGGGCAAGATATAGG
Organism: Pelodiscus sinensis; assembly: GCF_049634645.1. Lineage (NCBI taxonomy): Eukaryota > Metazoa > Chordata > Testudines > Trionychidae > Pelodiscus > Pelodiscus sinensis. Next base: position 182,935,836 of record NC_134712.1, on the reverse strand, counting down.
GGGCGGGACTTGGCTCCATGCTCGTGGAAGGGGCAGGGCCTCAGACAGAAGGGGCAGGGCTGGGGGGCATCCAGCCCTCAGTGCCCTATGGACCATGGTGCACCCTTCACCCAGCCCTCAGAGCCCAGAGCACGCTGTGTGGGGCTCCAGCAGCCATTTAAAGGGTCCAGGGCACCACTGCCCCCATTTAGGCCCTTTTGAATTGCAAAGCTGTGAAGCAATTACCCGCGGGCATGTATGTAGAAGCTTGTAAAGCACAGTGTCACTTGTCAGACAGCATAGCATTTGTGAAAGTGCACAACATGCATGGGTTTCTCATCCTACCTCCAGAGGAAAGCCTAAGGTGAACACACAAAAAAAGAAAATCTTACCTCTTGCACCTTCCCAGGCCGGTGATGATGATCCAGGAAAAGAACTGTTCTATTCAATTCCACACATGGTGGGTTGGAAAAAACAACAACATCCATCCCACTTAGAGCTGCAGTCTGACTCTTGCAAAATCGCAGAGCTTTTTACCATCCTCGCCAACGATGGCACTTAGCGTTGGCCGGTCGGAGCAGCAGCGCAGTGCCTCAGGGAGCCTGGGGAAGAGGAGGACTCTGTGTGATTTTGATGGAGAACCATGTCTTCATTAGTATCATTATAAAAATCGGTGACCTTTCTGTCATCTGGCAGCATGACAGGGATGCGACAGTGATTTGATGACAACGCAAACATTGTTCTGATGTCGTGAAAGAAAGCTATAGGAAACAACTCCACACCCTCTGTCACTCACTAGTCAGTTTTTCTCCGTGCTGTGTATGGCGACAGAGTAAACAACCAACCACACAGGTGTGCTTTAAAGTACAAAAGTCTATGCCAAATGGGGAATTCATGTACTCTGCTAATTAATAGGCTAAAGGAAGAGTACCTTAACAATAATTCCTATAACACAGAAAATTATATTCATAGCTATTTATGGTGTATGCAATTCTAATCCTGACATGTTAAAGAGGAGTAAACTATATTATGTAAACTAATTACTATGCAATTATGGCCACTTTTCTATGGACGAGTGCCAAGTTATGTCTCCGTTTCACTGCATCTCAAAATTGTTTAAATATGGTAAGAACGTCTGTCTTTTGAGTCTAAATCTATTTTTCACCCACACATTGTCATGGAGAATATTCTTTTCAGTAACGTCTTCAGAGAGAGAAATCCTGAGCATTCTGCCTTAATGCAAACTGGCTCCCCCTTTGCTCATTCTCCTGGACAGCAGGAGAAAGGTGGGAGATTAACCTGACCCTTGCTGGTGGCTTGAGCTTCAGCCTGAGACTCAAGCTGGCCACAGGACTTAGCTGGGCCCTGGGCAAGGTGACAGGGCCAGCCCTGGGACCCCAGAAAGGATGAGGCCTTGGGCAGAAGGGGCTGTGCTGGGGGCTACACTCCCCCAGCTAGTCCTTGAGTGCCGTCTGTAGTGGGGCTCTGCTGGCAATTTAAAGGGCAGCAGCCATGGCCTCTGTAGTGGCAGTAGCTGGGAGCCTGGGTCCTTTTAGATCTCCAGGCCCTGGGGCAACTACCCCCATTATGCCCCCTATCTGCCTTCAGCTGGTCTGCTGAGACATCACTCGTGTGAGCAGCTGATTTACACCAACTGGTGATGTGCCCCCCTTTTTTGTTTTGAAGTAAATAGATCTCCTCTCATTGGCGTTCCTAGAGCAGGCTGGTGTAATCTTTGTCTGTGACTTGTCTGTTCACTCCCACATTTATGCTGTTGAAAAAGACCTATCCTTGTCATTTATTGAATAACTCTAAGATCCATGCTTATTTAACAAGAGCTTCCGTAAAACTCTGGTGCATCCTTTGATTATTTCCGGGCTTGAATACTGTCATGGCCTTCTTGCTGATCTTTCTGCATCTACTCTGCCTGAGCTGCAGTCTGGGCAGAATCGCCCAGCTTTACTGCATTTTCACTGCTTGTTTTTTTCCTCTGGCCTCTAGTTCTCAGCTGGCACCATTTATGTATTCAGTCGAAACTTATAACCTTCACATAAGAGACCCTTCTTTTTGCAAGCGCTTTTATAGTAGTGAGATTGGATTTTTGCATATACAACTATTTGCAGCTTGTATGCAGGTTCCTAATTGTTTAGGGAGGAGGGGTCCAGTTGTGAATTCCCTTACATTTCTGCGCTCAATTATGGTTGCACTGATACACCTGAAGGCACTACCAGTTATCTTTTCTCAGGTTCTGTTCCCATCTAGATGGACTCCCTTCTGTGACACAGTCAAGCTATTTTCATCCCAAGTCAAAACAAAGTTTAAAAATCTTTATTTCTCGATCACTGTCTAAAGTTCTATTCATTGTCACATGTTATGTTGTTTGGTCTAATCTGTGTTAAATTAACAGTCTTATGGTCTAATCTGTATTAAATTAACAGACTCACAATTCTGGCCCTGTTCCCTCTTATACCTGGGCTACCTCTAGACTGGCATGATTTTCTGCAAATGCTTTTAACGGAAAAGTTTTTCCGTTAAAAGCATTTGCGGAAAAGAGCATCTAGATTAGTACGGACGCTTTTCCGCAAAAGCACTTTTTGTGGAAAAGTGTCCGTGCCAATCTAGACGTGGTTTTGCACAAGAAAGCCCCAATCGCCATTTTTGCCATCGGGGTTTTTTTTGCGCAAAACAGTTTTTAGCTGTCTTCACTGGCCCTCTTGCGCAAAAACATTTCCGGAAAAGGGCTTTTGCCCGAACGGGAACATCAAAGCATTTGCGCAAGAAGCACTGATTTCAGATAGTAGAACGTCAGTGCTTTTGCGCAAAATCAAGCAGCCAGTGTGGACAGCTGGCAAGTTTTTGCGCAAAAGCAGAAAGTTTTTGCCAGTCTAGACGCAGCCCTGGAGAAAGCAATGCACTCCTGCTGTGCATAGCCTAAAAGAGATGCAAGAGGGAAAGGAAGCTCTGTAAAGGCTGAACTCAAGTCACAGGCCCACAGCCTCACTGCTGCTTCCTCACTCATTCCCTGTACAACCTCGGTGCTTCACAGGACTCAAAATAAAGATGCAGATAGTCCTTTCTAGCCCCTTGAGATCACAACTTTACAAGGGTTGCATTAAGGTTAAGGACAAGCTAATCCGTAGCTAACTAGCTCTTCCTGTTTCTCTCACAGATATGCGCTATGGTCCACGTATTCAGACTGGGTAGCCCGAATTTATGCAACTACATTTTTAAGATTAGGGCAAACATTTTCCAGAGTGACTTCTGATTCTAGACTTCTTGCTATGTGGCCATCTAACTTGGCCCTGATGTCAGAAGCACTAGGCTTACCCTGTGACTGAGGTGGCTCTACACCCCTGCAAATTAGGTTTGGACACCCAAGACACGCAGCCTAAGATCAGTCAGCAAGTCATTTGTATGTAGGTGCATACACAGGCTTTAGATGCGAGGTTAGGAAATGGTTGGCCTGCACATTATACAGTACTTGTGAGGTAAAGCAAAAAGCATATCCATTTAGAGACTTTTCCCCTTTGTTTGTGTATCTAATTTTCAGGTTAACTTGTGACTATCTCTAACAGTGGAGTGTGCCTGGCTTTTATTTCCCCTCTCTGCAGCTCAGTGAGAAGACATTTTTGAATGTGAATTACTTCATCCAGTTGCTAAAAAAGAAATGCAATTTTCAACCTGCATCAATTTCACTTCACTTAGCCTTTGTGATCAGTCGGTAGAGTGACAGAGTGAGGCCGTGTCCTGAGTGCCAATTCTCACAGTTTCTCATCATTATGGTTGGTAATACCTTCCACCTTCATTATCATGCCACGGTTAGGATTTGAGCATTAGGGGTGTTCAACCAAAGTGGCTGCTTTTATCTTCCAAGGTAAATGAGATGCTGCATCTCAGCAAGCCGCTCTAGAAACCTGTTCCTAATGAACAAATAATTAAAAGGTTTAAGTGCAGTAAGCATTCAAAGCAGAGCAGCATTATCACAGAGTGAGCCAAAAACAGGCTGACACCCAATGGCAGTAACAACACAGAGGCCTCTGTAGAAGATCCTCGTTGAGTTTCAAGTCCCCTTCCCAGTCTGGATCCCAAGCTCTGCCTAATCTATGGCCTGCTGTCCCCAGTGCAGAGCGGTTTCCATTGCCCTTTGCATCTGTTCAAGTAAAGCCACTCGGAGCAGAGTTTTCTGATGCTCTTCAGCAATACTTTTTCCACAACCGCTGCCCACCTCTAGCTGTGTCCTTTGGCCTCTGCCAGAGTCAGTCAGTTTAGAAGACCATGCTGAATCCTTTGGTTTTACCAAATTCATTTCTTCCTTTACATGGCAAGTTTTTTAGAGAGGCCTGGGAAGTCCTAACTAGGGTGATTGCTCCTGGGGGAATTCTGTGCCAAAACCATGAAAAGTTCTGCATGCAATATTTTAAAATTCTTCATGTGTTGTCAAAACACCACAGTATAATCACCCCAGTTTCAATTTTTTTGTAATGTATTTCAAAATATTTACCAATGAGTATGCCCATAATATCCACAACAACAGAAGACTCCCCTAGAAGCAGAGAGTTAAAGAACCCCCTACAACAGCTCAGTTTCTGTTAGGGGTACAGAAGGGGACTGGGTGGGGTACCCAGAGTCAGACACCTGCACTCCTCTCCCCCAAGAGCACAGCTGCAGGGCACTCTCAGAGCCCAGACACTTGCACCTCCATCCTCACAGAGCCCAGCCACCCATATCTCCTTGCCCCAAAGCTTATCCACGGGGCACCTTCAGCCCCCAAACCTGCACCCTCAGAGCATTTACTTGCCCCCGCTTCTTTATTGTCTCTCCGGAATGTGCTGTCTGGTGTGATGCTGCCCTGCCCTTCCTCATCTTTTGCCACGATTGGGTCTCTCCAACTCCCTCCCATCCTTGGGAGAATGAGGATCAAGCTCATAGCCAATGCATGCAACTTCTAGCCCAGGGGTGGGTGATAATTTTTGATGTGGGAGGGGCACTCCAGGAATTTGGAAAGTGGTCAAGGGCCGCACTCTTTCATATTAATGGAGGAGGTACAGAATCTGGGATGGAGGTGAGGTGCAGAAAGGAGCTTGCCATAAGGGATTGGAGTGCAGTAAAGGGTGTGGGGTCTGGGAAGGAGTTTGGGTGAAGGAGGCAGTTCTGACCTGGGTTAGAGGACTAGGGTGCAGGGGTTTGGATTGTGACTTTGGGTAAGAGGGGGTTGTGACCTGAGGAAGGGAAGAGGTTTGGGCTGTGCCCTTAGGCGGAAGGGATGTGTGACTTGGGACTGGAGACTGGGGTGCAGGGACTTGGGTTGTGACTGGGGCCAGGGATTGGGGTGCAGGATCTGGGAAGGGATATAGGGGCAGGAAAGGGGCAGAAGGTTTGGGTTATGTGGGGTAAGGAACAGAGGGTTGAGGTGCCAGAGGCAGGCTCTGGCTGGGAGACTTACCTGCTTGACTCTCAGCTGGCATTCTTCTCAAGAAAACTCCCTGCCTGTCCCACCCACAAACTGGCTGCAGGGGCCATTGGTTTTTTAACAGCTATGAGCCTGAGAGGAGGGGGGAGGGTGCTTCCCAAGCTGCCTGTTAACAGGCAGCTCCCATTGGCCAGAAACTAGCCAATGGGTTTGTGCTGGGGGTGGGAGCAGCACATGAAGCCTCTCTTCGCTCCTCCAGGCTCACAGCTGTTCAAAGAGAATCCCACAATGGCAACTTTTCACAGCAGTGTGCAGAGGGGCAGGCAGGGAGTCCGCCTGAGGCTACCTGCTGCATCTTCAGAAGAGATTTGGTGGCTTGGTGGGCCGAATTCAGCCCTCAGAGGGTAATTTGCCCAGGCCTGTTTTAGCCTCACTGGGCTGTGCACTCCGCTTGTTGTGAATTGGATTCTACAGAGTCCAATGGCTCCTAGTGGCAGCCAGCAACTCTGCAGTCTCACTTCTGTAGGGGAAATCTGGAATTCTGCACAAATTCTGCATTGCGTAGTGCCACAGAACTCCCCTAGAAGTTACAGTAATGCAGGGTTGCCTAGTTGGGCCTTCAGCTTTTCCCATATCCTCAGTATTATGATTCAGCTTATAGTCCCAGGCAGTGAGAAAGCCCAGTCTGCCACAGACAGATTCTCAGTCTATGATGAACAGCTTCCCTTGAAAATGATCAGGTATAGGACTTGCCTCGGATGAATGACACTGGCACATCCTTTCCTGAATCAACAGTAGCCAAAGGAATCTAGGAGCCCTGGGGTGAAATCTTGGTCTGAGGGCTTTCAGTTGGAATTTTGCCGTTGATTTTTTGGAGACCACAGTTTCACTGGATAGTCCCCTATTCCAGATCTGGGCCCCTTGCATGGATGCTAATGCTGCTGCACAGAGAGTGACCAGTTTGTACTATACTTATTCCCCATCTAGCAAATATAAACTATTACTTATTACCCCTTTCATTCTTGTGATCTAAGGTTAAGACAACATTGGAGATGGAAAAAAGATGTTTAACACATCAAACCATGACCTTTGCCCAGTTCTGTTTGCCTCTAGGAACAGAGCTGGATCGTTGTCTGTATAACACAAGTGCATTTGTATCCACACAACAGCCTTGTCTGGGAGAGGATTTGTATCATACATGATGATTAGACCCCTACTAAATTCACTGCCATGAAAATGACCACAGACCATGAAATTGTGTCTTTTATATGATTTTAGTCTTGTAATGATACAGGCACCCCCTGCTGGTTATTCTGGGAATTATCTGCTGTCCATCAGCAGGGCACCCTCTTAGGTTATGTCTACACTGGCAGCTTCTTGCAAAAGAACATCTTGCGCAACGGTTCATGTGCAAGAAGTCTTGTGCAAGAAAACGTCCACACTGCCGTGTGCGAGCTGTGCTTTTGTGCAAGAGCTCCCATGGCAGTGGGGATGCTCTCTTGCGCAAAAAAGCTCTGATGGCCATTTTAGCCATAGGGCTTTCTTGCGCAAGAAATCCCTGTCGAGCGTCCACACTGCCCTCTTGCGCAAGAGGGCTTACACCTGTTAAAAAAGAGCATAGCTCTTGCGCAAGAAGCCCTCTCTTACCACGCCATACTATAAATCTTCTTGCACAAGAGTGGGTGGGCAGTATGGACGCTCTGCAGATTCTTGCGCAAGAATGGCCGTACTTGTGCAAGAAGCCGCGAGTGTAGACAAAGCCTTAGGGTGGTGTCTCAGTCACCATTCCATGCTCCCCCCCCCACAACACTCCCCAGACCATAGCATCCCCTTTTGCGCACTGCCCACCAGGGCTAGGTCTACACTCGTGGCTTCTTGCACCAGAAATATGCAAATTAGGCTAAGCATGGAATATTGCCAAGCCTCATTTGCATACCTAATGAGCCACCATTTTTGCAGAAGAGGCTCTTGCACCAGAAGGAGCTGTCTACACTGCCCTTTCTTGTGCAAGAAAAACCCTCTTGCACAATGCCATTACGCTGATTATTTTCAGGAATAACGGCATTGCGCAAGAGGGGTATTTTTGCACAAGAAGGGGCAGTGTAGACAGCTCCTTCTGGCACAAGAGCCTCTTCTGCAAAAATGGTGGCTCATTAGGTATGCAAATGAGGCTCAGCAATATTCCACGTTTAGCCTCATTTGCATATTTCTGGCACAAGAATCCACGACTATAGACCTAGCCCAGTTGTGCTCTTCTGTGCTGTCTCTCTTCCCATTCCCCACTTTCGGGGGGCCAACAATCTATCACCCAGCCACTTGCCTCAGTGGCAAACTGCAGTCTGGGGTTCAAGTCACTCCACCTCAGTGGCCAACTGCAGCTTTTCATTGGCCACACACCTCAGTGGCAAAGGGGTGTGTGTCAAACTCACTTACAGCTCTGAGTCTCAACCCGTTAGCCAGCAGCCACTCACTACCCCTTCTTGAACTCCTCCACTGTCTCTCTTCCCTGGGCCACTTCCCCCACAGCCCTAAGACCTTCCCAGCCCTTTGTAGCAGGTCCTCAGTAGCTCCCTATTGCACCTCTGACCTGCCCAGCACTGTTCTAACTAGACAGAGCTCAGCAGCTAGTCCTTCTCCCTTGCCTTTCAGAGAGAGATTAATTGCTACTCTGTTCAGCAGCTCTTTATACATGGGCAGCTCCAGCAAGCATTCTCCTGATTGGCTCTCTTAATGAGCTCTTCCCTGATTGCAGGATCGTCACCCTCTGGCCTGCTTTTAACCCTTTCTCCTCTTCCTGAATGGACAACAGCACCACTACAATCTTAGACTATACAAATTTCCTGGGGGAGACCAGTGTTTCCCAAATTGGGGATCTTGACCCAAAAGGGAATTTCATGGGGGTCCCAATGTTATTTTAGGGGGTTGTAGTATATACCACCCTTACTTCTGCACTGCTTTCAGAGCTGGACTGCTGATGAACAGCGACTGTTAGCTGGGCACCCAGCTCTGAAGGCAGAACTCTGCCAGCAGCAGCACAGAAGTAAGGGTGGCAATACCATATTAGGCCATCTTTACTTCAGTGCTAATGCTGGCAGTGGCTCTCTCTACAGAGCTGGGCTACCAGCCTACTGCTGCTGCTCTTCAGCTGCTGAGCTCTGAAGGCACTGCCGCAGCCACCAGGGCAGCAGCACAGAAATAAGTGTCACAGTACCACAATGACCTTGTAACCCTCCCCCAACTCCTTTTTTGGGTCAGTATCCAATAATTATAGCACCATTACATTTCAGATTTAAGTAGCTGAAATAACAAACTGTACGATTTTTAAAATCCCATGAAAAAAAATCCCATTGACCAAACTGGATCATGAATTTGGTAGGGCCCTAATGTTGATAATTCTCCAAATAACAATAATAATAACAATAATAATAAATAAATAAAAAGCTCCCTAACATCTGGCAGGAGTTTGGTTTTTTTCATTACCAGTTCTGCCCTCTTATCCTTTCATTGAGGCTGGACTGAAAACAGTAACTCAAGTTGACATTATCTGTCATTAACTCAATCATTTTAAGTCTCTAAATCATTTTAGATGTTACTAGTTTAATTAACTGTCCTCTCAGATGTATTCAAGCTACTGAGAAGGAAATTTTGTTTGCCTGTATTGGTTACATGTACCTTTAAATATTGGGCTCAGCTTTGTTATGTCTAGAATTCACAACAGATAGAATTTTTTAAATTATTATTTTATTTCCTCTTTGTTATTGGCTCCCTACAGACCTGGAGGCTAATTGATACTGCATAGACTGGAACCTCTGGTGTATTTTCCCCTCCAATTACTATGGTGAAATGATTACCCTCTTATTAAACAAGTGTGAGAGTCTCACTCGGCCTAGCGTCTTTAATTGTTTGATCAAGCCATTTGCAAAGTATAGTTTAACTGAGTTGGCAGTCAGTGCACGCAGATGGGGACAGGCTGCTCAGAGCCTAACACCTTTATTATGGTAGGAGGGGATGAAAGCAAGAAGACAGATAGAACTTTTTTGAGGATTGCAGAGTTATCTCATCACCCTGCCTCTTCATGACTTTGGAAAGGAGTTGTCCAATACCTGAATATCTTTCAAGGCCAGTCTCTCTACAGAATCCCACTTATTACAAATGCAAGTGTCTTTAGTGACCTAGAAAAATTCAACCAACTGAATTAGCCTGATTGTATATGGTTGTTTCTAGTGATACTATATGCTATTCATACTCAAGGCTGTGTTTTAATCATGATAAACGCTATAATTCAAGCTATGAATGGGCTTTACGGTCTTCATACCATCTGCTCTGGTTTCACTTAATTCAGTTGATTAAGATTGGGACAATCAAGGACACTTTCATGAGAATGAACAGACATTGGGGCAGGACCCTGTTTCAGAAACTGCAAGATGAATTTCTGGATGATAGAAGTTTGGATAATTATATATGCAATGTAATGGACCTATAGTATAATCTTGTGTTGCTCTCCTGCTGCAGAGCAAAGTGAGGCAATACAGATTAACTAACACACTTTAGCTCCAGAGCTGGGCTGACATCCCAGATGATATGGGTGCACCAATAAGGAGTCAAACATAAATACTTTAATATTTTCCCTCTGAAAATGAAACCACGAGTCAGCTCCTTGGCTAGGTCACTATCATGAAGAGGCCACACCAGCTCCTTAAGTGAGAGGGGAGCTGTAGACAAAGAGAAGGAAGTGTAGGGATGGGTTGCTTCAGGGAGAGGTCTTGTCTTGGGGTACACAGTGGGGCTATTTTGGGATACTGGAAGTATCCTGAAATAGCTACCCCGCATCTTTTGAATGCGCCCGCTATTTTGAGGCCTATTTTGGCATCCCTGTGACACTTGTTCCATGAGGGTTAAGGGATGGTTCGAAATAGCACATTCTTTCAAAATTTGGCGCTGTGTAGATGTGCCAAATTTTGAAATACACTATTTCAAAATTCAATTGAAATAAGATACGCAATTTGCACTATGCAAATTACGTATCTTATTTCAAGTTTAGGGTGCTGTGTGAACTTTTCCACAGAGCCTCCAGAAGGAGGTGCCTTACCTGGGGTGAATAGAGCACCTGTCACAGTCACAAGAAAAGGAAGCTTGGACTATTGAGTTTGGTGACATAGATGTATCAACAATGCAGAATTTCATCTTTTTTTTTGTCCCCCTCCCAAAAAACTCTGGTAAATAAAGGTCATGTTTGTAGTAAGATCAGCCATTTGCCTAAACTATCATCGAGATCCAGTAGTTTGACAAGGAAGAATAGTTTTATTTTGGTCCTGTGTTTTGTACTGTGTGTCCAGCCATTTCTATGACATGTGATTCTCATCTATGCTTTGAGACAGTTTGGGACTTAGGACTGCAGCTGCCTTTTATTGTCTCTCACCGTAGAGGACAAGGGTGCACAGAATGGAGATTACATATCCCAGTTAACGCTGTAGGCAGGCTGAGCAGAGAGGAGAAGGATGTTTCTTTAAAAGGCCTTACTCATAAAAAGGATTTAAACCAGTCCTCTGTTTCTGCAGTACAGAACTCTAACGATAGCACTAGCAATTAATCGGACCCATGCTGTTACAAGTACAGTTATTGGTGGAGGCAAATAACTAGTGGAAGCTGCTCTTCAACTATTAAACCCTCTAAAGACTCCACTCCTTCCTCCTCCATGGTAGGAAGCAGTGGGACAGATCTTGTGGTGAGAGGGAAAGCTTGCAAGGCTCCTTCTTTCCAGGCTGTAGCTGTTTTTTGGATAAATGGGAAACTCTTGTTTTCAGAACAGTTCATAGAATCATAGAACCATAGAACTAGAAGAGACCTCAGAAGGTCATCAAGTCCAGCCCCCTGCTCTAGGCAGGACCAATTCCAACTAAATCAACCCGGCCAGCGCTTTGTCAAGCCGAGACTTAAACACCTCTAGGGATGGAGACTCTACTACTTCCCTAGATAACCCATTCCAGTGCTTCACCACCCTTCTAGTGAAATAGTTTTTCCTAATATCCAACCTGGACCTCTCCCACCACAACTTGAGACCATTGCTCCTTGTTCTGCCATCTGTCACTACTGTGAACAGCCTCTCTCCATCCTCTTGGGAACCTCCCTTCAGGAAGTTGAAGGCTGCTATCAAATCCCCCCTTACTCTTCGCTTTTGTGTTTTCCCTTACAGACTCTGGTTCTGAAACTGACATTTCAATTACTGTAAGGCTCTATCTATTTATTGCTTTCTTCTTCTAATAGACTCCTCCCTACCCCAATAACGTCCATGTGCATGGGGGGGGGGGGACAAACTTGTCGGGCACCTGGGCAAGGTGGGGTGTGTGTACCTGGCACTCCCCACTCCTGGAAGGGGCAGGGCGTCAGACAGAAAGGGCAGGACTGGGGACAGCCAGCCCTTAGAACAGCCTGGAACGTGTTGTGCTGCACCTCCTGCCCTGCCAGCCAGCCTTCAGAGCTGCCCGAAGTGCATCACATGGTGATTGAGAGGGCCCAGGGCTCCCAGCTGTTGTCTCTACTGTAGGAGCAGTGGCTAGGCCCTAGGCCCTTTTGAATTGCTGGGCCCTGGGGGCAACTGCACCCACTGCCTCCCCCCTTTGGTGGACCTGCATGTACATCATTATATTGAATTTCCATTTTCAACAAGGAAATGGAAGACACAGCTGCAGAGTATCAGGAGCTGACTGGTAGATGCCAGTCTTTTCCATCTGAAGATTTGAGTTCAAACATTTAACATTAGAAATAGCTTTGTTGTTCCATGTTAGGGAACTTGCCTATAAAGCTAAAACGCCCATCAACCACACTTAGGGTGCATCTACGCTGCACCGTTCTTCCAAGATAACTGGCGTTATTGGAAAAGAGAAGATTGAGAGGGGACAAGTATCAAAAAGGGTGTCACAAAGAGGAGGGAGAAAAATTGTTCTTCCTGGTCTCTGAGGATAGAACAAGAAGCAATGGGCTTAAACTGCAGCAAGGGAGGTTTAGGTTGGACATTAGGAAAAAGTTCCTAACTGTCAGGGTGGTTAAACACTGGAATAAATTGCCCAGGGAGGTTGTGGAATCTCCATCTTCAGAGCTGCCCGAAGTGCATTTAAGCGTAGGTTAGATAAATGTCTATCAGGGATGGTCTAGACAGTATTTGGTCCTGCCATGAGGGCAGGGGACTGGACTTGATGACCTCTCGAGGTCCCTTCCAGTCCTAGTATGCTATGATTCTATGATTTTGAAATCTACACAGCCTCTCTGTTATTTCAAAATCATTTCAAAATAACGGATGGCTTATTCCAAAATCTGTAAACCTCGTTCTGCGAGGAATACTGCCCATTCCAAAATAGCTATTTCAAAATAAGGTGCATGTAGATGCTTCACAGCTTCTATTTCAAAATAGCCCCTCACCAGGGCCACTCTAAGTTATTTCTCCCCAGTGCTTCGTGGGGCTCTAAATCGAGATAGCATGTCTACATTAGGGAAGCCTGCCTTGAACTAATATTGAGGCTTCCCTGCAGTGTAGATGTGCTATTTTGAAATAAGCTATTTTGGAATAACTATTCCGGAATAGCTTATTTCGAAATAAGCATTCAGTGTAGACGTACCCTTTATGAGGTTTTCCAGGTTAAGACTGAAGCATGTTTTCTTGTGCACAAGAGAAGTTTGCACATTATTTGTCTATAAAAGAACTGGCTTTTTTCAATGCAATCAGTCTCACTTTTATGAGTATCTATTTCATCACTTCTTAGGAAAATACTTCTCCAGTTAAAAACAAAATCTTTATGTATGTTACCATCCATTCAATTAGGCTAATTCTTGGATGCAACTAACAATCAATTTGACATATTGCTGAAGGCGTTTTCAATTTAATTACTTAGCACAGTATTGCTATACTAATATTTTTAGATCCTATGTTTTGCTTGCTCAGGTTTACTGCAGTAAGCTTTTGAAAGCTCCTCATTTTGCAATATACTATGCCATAACAAAAAACTTTAAATAGACACCAAACTTTACTTGGCATATCTTTTTATATGAAACAAAAGCATAATATAAATATTTGAAATACAATGTACAAAAACGAAAAGGCCCAGAAGTTTCTAAAACTTTTAACACAAAAGCAAAAACATAAGTACTCAGATTGCAAAGCAATCAAACAATGTACTAAAGAAGAGAAATGGAGGCCTAATCCAAGCTTGTTGAAGTCAATGGAAGAAAGCTCCCATTGATTTCAACAAGTTTTGGATCAGGTTTCATGGGGGTTTTTTTCTATTACATTGATTAAAGAGAATTGAATAGGTCCTCCAGTCTAAACACCTCATGATTGACACTCAGTAGGTGTCAATAGCAGGTGTTGATTTACTTTAGTGAAGACTAGTTTTTTGTTGTGCACAGTAAGTCTTAACAATCAATGGTAGTGTAGACCTTTTGTTATTCTGCTACTTTATTTCCCTTACGACAGTCAACTAGTCAACTAGTTGCTCCCCACCCCACTTACTCCCCACCCCACTTGCTGCCTCTATCAGAAAGAGGCAGTGGGGGGGTGGGTGGGAAGGAGGGGTGCTTCAAAGTGGCAGCGCCGTGTGGAGCCTGGGGTCAGACCCTGGGCTCCACGTGGCACTGCCACTTTGAAATGCCATGTGCAGCCCAGGGCCAGGCTACCCACGGTGTTTCAAAGCAGCAGCACTTCATGGAGCCTAGCTTCAGCTGGGGAGTCAGAGTTCCCAGCTGACCCCCGGTCTCTATGCGATGCTGCTGCTTAGAAGTCCCTCGCTGACCCCGTGCCTGCAGCGCTTTCACCTTTGAAGTGTAGGCGAAGGCGCCCTTATCAACTATTCAAATAGTCGATGCAAATTGCATCGACTATTTGATTAGTCAATTAATCGAAATTTAACATCCCTACTTTGTAGTAAGCCTTTGCAAGATTGGCACTTAGCTAGTGAGATCTTCTGTGCAATCAACTCATCTTTACCTATTCTGCAAAACATGATTAAAAGCATAACTAATAATAATCACAGAAGGCAGACTTGGGCCATGTATGACTATGCTTTTTTAACTTGCTAAATTTAAGGCTGAGTTTTAGCATATACTTTGGTCTTTTGAATGTAATTGGTGTATCTTGAGTTATTGGCGTGTGTGTATAAAATCATATTTCAAGGAGATACTGGAGCATGGCATGATTATTTAATACAGTCTCCCTGTGCAGTTCGCTGCATTAAAATGATTTCATGATTTTTTAAAAATTTGTTGTGGAATTTCAAGGATATATTCCTATGGTTACTGGAATCTAACAATATCAAGTCCTACCAAAGTGTGTGTGGGAGGGTGTACATAAGCAAGGACTTTCCTTGTTACCATAGATATTACTTTTATCAAACATTTGCATGGAACTTCAGGATTCACTGACTATATGTTTAAAAAGTTGCCAGTTATAAGAGATAAACACACTTTGTTATTTCCAGAAGAAACCTGCAGTGTCTTCGATCAAATTCTGTGGTTAGTTTAGGCAAATGCTGACTTTTTAATAGTAATTACTGAAGCTGACATCTCCTGTGACTTGATAGTTTATGTAAATGCCAGTAGTTTGTAGCTTCATATGTTTGTCAAGTCACATGAGAGAGCTGGGATGGTAAGTGATCCATCCTATAATAAAGCCAGATTCTGACACCTTTATTCAAGCTTTGTAATACATGACTTCTGCAGTTGTTCCAATGACTTCACTAGGGCTATTTGGGAAGTAAGTGGCCCTTCAACATCAGTGAAGACAACAGAACCTAGTTCCCATGCTAGGTACTCTCACTATTCAAAAAACTATTCGGGTTCATGAGATGATTGAGCAAGAGACTGCAAATATGAGTGATAACCGCAGTGCCTCATTTAGAATTTAAAACAAGCCAAATGAGGATGAGATTTTAGGGTCCTCTAAGGAATGCAGGCACTTGAACAGCATGAATGTGTACTAGGAAAATCATTTAGCATTTCTTCTCACTAAAAAGGAGATGCCACATACGTACATCCTGTAGTGACTGCATTGGCGTACAGAGAAGTTATTCATGGCATTGATGTGCAAGCCCTCAGGTATTCTTGTACCTTGGTGCCCTTTTTTCAGCTGCTAATTTTCAGTGCCAACTTTGGATGGTTGCAGTGGAATTCTTCATTTCAGACACAGATGATTCCTTCCTTGAAGGGTGGAAGGATAAATGGCAAAAGAACTTCTGCTTGACAGGAAGAGGAGTGATGTGGAGCTTTTCTGAGTATGTCTACACAGCATTATGGAGTGAGCAGGAGCCAGGCTGACAGATTCATGGTAATGGGGCTCACGCTAATGCTCTAAAAACAGCTGTATAGACAGTTTTGGAGTTGTCTCCGGCTGGAGATCAGACTCTGAAGCCTAGGGGGTAGGTTTCAGAACCGAAGCTGCCGTTCAAGCCACGACTTTGCAGTGCTGTCTGTATAGCTATTTTTAAAGTGCAAGTGCAAGGCTCACTACCCCAAAGCTACCAACCTGGGCTGGGAGGCTGGCTCCTGCTCCTCCAAAATGCTGTATAGACATCCCCTTAGTCCCATAGCTGGGCTAGATACTGACAGCTATCAGGCTGCCATACTATCAAAGATGCATATAGTTGCATAGCACTAGTTTGTACATCAGGTCCAATACATGGGTCTGGCGTCAGGTATATGTTACCAGTTAAGGCAAATAGCTTAGTCTCGGTGTAGTCAGAGGGATCCAAGCACATGCTTAAGTGGAGCAAATTGAGGCTTGGGATTTCAAAGGACCTGAAACAGAAGCTAAAACCAATAGGAAAGCAAAAGAGTTAGACTGATACATGCAGTAGATAAAACTAAAAAATGAATATACTATAGAACAGTAGCAATCGTATCAGGTTTCTTAGCCTTGCTTTAATTAAAAGATACATAATTAAAATGAAGTAATTCACTGTTCTGTAATTAAATACAAAAATAATTACACTGAAATTAAACACGATAACATCCACTTGTCGCGACAGGATTTATTGGTACTTTAATTTGATGAATTATTTTCATTGTTGATCTGTGTTGTAGGGAAAGAAAGTGGTCCTTTCAACCAAGAAAGGATGTGTAGGATTTTATTCTGTAGGGCTGTTAGATAACTCTGAAAACCCAATCAAACACCGACACCTAAGGTACACGATGCCATGTTTACATCATTTCATACAGGGGGTTGTGCACTCTCTATAAATATTCTGTTTAACACCTCATTAATCTGTGACTAGTTAGATGAAAAGTGCTATGTAAAAATACAGAGTTATTTTTATTAATACTAATTTGTTTTTATACACTTTAATAAAGGAGTTTAATCAGAAATGAAAAAGTTGAAAGGGAAATAAATGAGGCTGCAGAAAATACCTAACAGTTTAGTAACTGAAGGATCTGATTTATAGTAGTTTAGGTCTGTAGCCCTGATTCAGTAGAAAACGTACACTACTTAAATTCTGATACTCACACAATTAAACATAAAAGATTAAGTATTTGGATTCCAAGGGGGAGACGATTACTCACCACATCTGAAGATCAGGTTACTTATATAGGATGTAAGTATTTAGGTATCTAACTTTAGAAACCTAGCCTTGAACACTGTGGTTCAAAGTCCTTTCTTTACTTCATTGACAGTACTACTCCAGTAGCCCTTCTCATAGGACTAGGGCTGTCTTAGTTTACTTTAATGGAGCTATAGTGATTTACATCAATTGAGCCTCTGGCCCCAAAACCCACAGAGCACTTAGATGTATGAGCAAGTGTAGTGGTGCAGCTGCCCATTCAGTAGGAGGGGCTAAAGCAAGTCCTCCAATTAATAAAGGGCTTGTTGGAAGCCAATAAGGAGGAGGCTTACTGAGGTAGCCGGTGATATAAAAGGAAGGTGATATAAAAAGGGGCTGCTCAGGAGAGCTGGGGGCAATCTCTCCCTGGGAGATGACATGGCTGCCAGGAGCAACTAGGTAAAGTAATTCTGGACAGGGCAGTAGAGGCTGGGGAGATCTAGCCTGACAATCACCAGCTGAACCTTTGATGTAGAAAGGTCTAGAAGGTGCTGGGACTATGGGGAAGTGGCCCAAGGAAAAAGGCACTAGGTGGCTACTGTTTAGGGTCCCTAGGGCCCAGAGGAGTGGTCAGGCCTGGACCTTCCCTGGCCATTGATGTGTGTCAGTCAGTCTGCAATATGCCCCTACAGCAAGGGACTAGACTGGGCATTGCAGTGGGCCACTGAGGAAAGTGATTTGGTTAAGGACTGCCAGACCTGGGAGGGCAGGCAAGCAACAGAGAGAAAGACACCACCTGTGGCAGGGTGGGGCAGAGGGAGGGCAGGATCTTGAAAAGAGCTAATTCCCAAACCACCAGCAAAGGGTGCTCAGGGGATGAGTATCCATCCGATTACAGCAAGGAATGATGAAAAGAGATTTAGCAGAGGGGCATGCAAACAAATACATCTGAAAAAGTATCAGGTATTGGGAACATACAAGTTGCTGGAGTGGAGCAAATTCAAGGCACATCTCATCTGGTATCCTGTTGCACAGTGATTGGTACCAGATGCCTCAGAAGAAGATATAAGACTCCAACATGGGACTGTCTACCCCTCACCGAAGTCTCTTCTGCGTCTCTAGTAAAAATTGGTCTTAAGCCCCGAAACCTTATAAATTGTATTCCTTCCATTTCTGTTGTCATATTCAAGTGTTATATTCAGAGGGTAATTACTTGGAAATTTGTAATGCAGCTAGTAATATAGTGGTGTAATGGATGTAAAATGGATTGTGATATAGTAGGGGAAAATATACCATTTAGAACCATACCTTTTAGAGACATCATCATACAACAAGAAATCGATAGCCCTTCTCCTAGATGGCTGGCATGAGGCTGAAACTAGAATACTGAGTTTCATTCTAGGCATCTCAGTAATAACAAAATTAGGTCAAATAGAAAGGAATTCATTTCTAACATTTGCTTCTCTTATGAAGAGACTGTTGTGAAATGAGTAAAATAACTAAACTCACATCACTTGGCAATTATGGTCTCCTTAGATATTATTTAGTGATAATTTGTAGGGTTTGTACACTTAAAAGCAGCCATTGGGATTGTGCAAGGGCTGTAGTTAGGAATAATGAGAGAGCTGTCATGGTGAAGAATTAAATATATAGAGCTATACCATCTTATAGAACTGGAAGGGACCTTGAGAGGTTATTGAGCCCAGTCCCCTACCCTCACAGCAGGACCAAGTACCATCCCTGACAAATTTGCCCCAGATCTCTAAATGGTCCCCTCAAGGAGTGAGCTCACAACCCTGGATTTAACAGGTCAATGCGCCAACCACTGAGCTATCCCTCCCCATCAATGTTTTCCTGTTAGACTAGGAAGTATCCCCTCTCCCCAAGGGAAGTGATGAAAGTCCCACATCTTAGCTACGTCTACATTGGCCCCCTATTACGGAATAGGGATGCAAATGTAGCACTTGGGAAGAGGCAAATGCACGGGGGATTTAAATATCCCCCGCGGCATTTGCATTTTCATGGCCGCCGCTTTTTTCCAGCTTGGAGATAAGCCGGAGAAAAGCGTCCAGACTGGTGCGATCCTCCGGAATAAAGCCCTATTCTGGAGGATTGTGCCAGTCTGGACACTTTTCTCCAGCTTATCTCCAAGCCAGAAAAAAGCGGCGGCCATGAAAATGCAAATGCCGCGGGGGATATTTAAATCCCCCGTGCATTTGCCTCTTCCCAAGTGCTACATTTGCATCTGTATTCCGTAATAGGGGGCCAATGTAGATGTAGCCCTTGAGTTATTTAAAACTATTCTAGGAAAAGGACTCAAGAACATATAGATGTGTCCTACAATGAACACAGTGGGTGGAGTAGATGACCTAAAGGTCTTTTCTGTGTTCAAGTTCTAGGGTTTTATTAAGTGATCTTTTTTATGAAGTTGGACTCCTGCCTGTCTCATATTGCCATAGCACTCAGTGCAATACATTGATCTTCTGCATTCAGTTAGCATTTACATTTCAGTCCTGTCAAACGCAATGCTCTGATGAAGCACATTTTCAGAGCTGAGTCATACCTCACAATAAGTTTATTCCACGTCGTGATGAGGTGTCTTGTCATCTGCTTTTGCCCTGCAATGGGATGTGTCACTTTGTAATTGTGCAGCATCCGTTTATCTCTCACAGTCCTGCTGGCATCAATAAGAAGACGCAATGAACTATTGGCACATACATACGCAGACACTGTTGGGTGACAGCCATTTGTATATATGCAGATTCAGGAATAGAACTAGTGACCTTCAGCTCTGACAGATAAGCTAAAACATCAGTTCAGTTAGCTAGCACAGTACGGCTACGTCTAGACTGGCATGATTTTGCGGAACTACTTTTAACGGAAAAGTTTTTCCGTTAAAAGTATTTCCGCAAAAGCGCATCTAGATTGGCACGGATGCTTTTGCGCAAAAAGTGCTTTTGTGCAAAAGCATCTGTGGCCAGTCTAGACGTGATTTTGCACAAGAAAGCCCCAGTCGCCATTTTAGCTCGGGGCTTTTTTGCGCAAAACAGTTCTTCCCTGTCTACACTGGCCCTCTTGCACACGTATTCTTGCACAAGAGTGCTTTTTCCTGAGCGGGAGAGTGAAAATATTTGCGCAAGAAGCACTGATTTTGTACATTACAAAGTCAGTGCTCTTGTGCAAATTCAAGCGGCCAGTGTAGACAGCTGGCAAGATTTTGCGCAAAAGCAACTGCTTTTGCACAAAATCTTGCCAGTCTAGATGCACCCTACATGTAAGCAAGTTTGACAGAAAATGGAATTCTTTGCTGGCATAAAATAGCTAATCCTGACCCAACAAAACTGACTGTGGGAACATTTTTAAGGGTGGGGGTGAGGACATCTCCCCTTACCCCTGTCCCAGATGAAGGTGGGAGCAGACATGGTGTACAGGGCAGTAGCTGGGTCCCAGGGCACAGAGCTGGCAGCAGATCCTCCAGTGCATGGGGTCAAAGCAGATTCCCCCCTTTCCTGCATGCAGGGTCAGCAGCAAAGCCTGCAGTGTGCAGTGAGGCAGGTGGGACCCTGAGCATTATGCCAAGAGCCTGGGGGTGCTGCAGCACCCTCTGCGCCCTTTGTTCCTGTGTCTATTCATAGATAGTGGGAGAAAGCTTATTGGGAGTGTGCATACTGTGCCCATTCAAAACTGATGTTGGGTGTCTGGGATCGCAGCCAGATGAAGTCAGAGCAGCCCCTAAAATCTAATTTATACCAATGGGCTGGGTCTGTCATAAATGCACCCCTACCATCAGGGAGGTATACATTGCTGCCTCTCCTGACCCAGACTCTGTGCTGAGCAGATCATGGAACAGAAGAGATGCCAGGCCACTGGTTTTACATTTTGTTCTTTAAATCAGTTAAACTTGTAAGTGCCAAGGAGTGGAGAAGACAGAGTTGACTCTGAAGTAAGCTAATCTCTGGCTGAGATTTGTTGAGCACGTCTTCGCTTTCCATTCTTGCAAAAAGCTGTTTTTACCATTTTTTTGGTGTGCACAATCCCTTCCCCAGTAAAGTAGATTCTCTTGACTGGCTGAAAAGAAAACAGCAGCATACAGGTGTCAATAGAATTCAAGTGATTTATCAAGCAGCTATAATAAAGGGGGAAAGAGAGGAGAAAACCTGCCAGGACTCACTCAGCTTCAAGGAGATGGCAGCTAGTGCATAGTGCTGTGTTCTCTTTAATGTGCAGCAACTTTTTCCAAGAGTCATTCAATAGCATATTAGTGCTGGCTCCAAAAATGAGCTGCATATGGTTGGGCCCTATGAAAGGATTCAACCTTGTGTTTGCAATGGACACAGGAGTCAATCCTGGGTGAAAGGTTATTCATCAACTCATTGAACCCACCCTGAGATGGGAATGTGGGGAGCAGCTTTTTAACTGGACAAATGGCTGGGACCATGTAAGCTCAAAATAGAGAGTTCATGTAAATGACCTCTCTCTATCAGCTTTCACCAGACCCTGGCCTTTCTAGCTCTGAGTCGAAGCAGCCACTGGGGCTGCAGTAACCTACATGGAACAATCTATGGGTATGTCTACACTACAGAGTTAGTTCGAACTAACGGACATTAGTTCGAACTAACTTTAATAGGCGCTACACTAGCGCTCCGCTAGTTCGAACTTAATTCGAACTAGCGGAGTGCTTAGTTCGAACTAGGAAAACCTCATTTTACGAGGATTAAGCCTAGTTCGAACTAGCTAGTTTGAATTAAGGGGTGTGTAGCCCCTTAATTCGAACTAGTGGGAGGCTAGCCCTCCCCAGGTTTCCCTGGTGGCCACTCTGGCCAACACCAGGGAAACTCTATTGCCCCCCTCCCGGCCCCGGACCTCTTAAAGGGGCACGGACTGGCTACAGTGCCCGTGCCAGGTGCAAGCCTGCCAGCACCCAGCCAGCAGACCCTGCACCTGGCACGGCTCGAACCAGCCACCCGATGCCCCCCAGCCCTCCCCCTCTTCCAGGGACCAGGCTGGCGGCTCCCGGGAGCTTGCCCGGGACCGCAAGAGGCGGGCACCCGCCTGGGCTAGTGCGGACATCATGGACCTTGTCCATGACCTCCGCACTAGGCACAGGAAAGTGGCCAGCTAGGGCAGGAGAGCTGCCAGCCTGGCCACCCAGGAGCAGGTTTGCATGAAAATCAAGGTGGTCCACTGAGACCCCCGACCCTGAGCCCTGAGCTTACAATGGCCATACTGGGTCAGACCAAAGGTCCATCTAGCCCAGAAGCCTGTCTGCCGACAGCGGCCAACCCTAGGGACCCTGGAGGGGATGGACCGAAGACAGTGACCAAGCCATTTGTCTCATGCCATCCCTCTCCAGCCTTCCACAAACCTTGGGCAGGGACACCACTCCTACCCCCTGGCTAAGACTACTCCATGGACCCAACCTCCATGACTTGATCTCACGTCCCTTTAAACTCTGTTCTAGTTGTAGCCTTCACAGCCTCCTGCAGCAAGGAGTTCCACAGGTTGACTCTTTGCTTTGTGAAGAACAACTTCCTGTTACTAGTTTGAAGCCTGCTACCCATTCCTTTCCTTTGGTGTCCTCTAGTCCTTCTTTATGGGAACTAATGAAGAAGTTTTCTGTATGCACCCTCTCCACCCAACTCCTGCTTTAGAGACCTTTATCCTGTCCCCCCTCCGTCTCCTCTTTTCTAAGCTGAAAAGTCCCAGTCTCTTTAGCCTCTCTTCATATGGGACCTGTTCCCAACCCCTGATCATTGTAGTTGCCCTCTCCTCCCCCAGCCTCTCTCTTCCCCTCTCCCACCTCCTTTTCCCAGTCTCCCCCAGTTTTGTTCAATAAAGACAGATTCTATTTTTTAACACAATTGTCCTTTATTTTGTACATCAAGAAAAGGGGCTAGGGAAGAGTAAGTGGAAGGAGGTGAGGGAGGAATGGGGTACGAGCCCCCATGGGGAGGACTGGGCTTGCTCTGCGGGCTTCTGTGGGTGGAAGCTCTCCTGCAGCCCCCCAATTGCCCCCTCTCCCCAGATGGCAGCCTGCGGCAAGTGCAGCCGGGCTGATGGCCGAGTGCTGTGATGTGCCCAGTGTGGGCACTCCGGGCACTCCAAGCCAGGACTGGTTTGCAAGCAGGGCACCCCTGAGAACTGTCTGTCTGGGGTAGGGGTTGGGTCCCTTTAAGCGCAGCCCTTGGCTAGCCTGAGACAGCATCTCCACTCTCTAAGTCCTCCTCTGATGCCCTGCCAGCACTGCTTCCGGCCATCCTTAAGCCCGGTTCAGGGTCCACTTAATGTGGACATGCTAGTTCGAATTAGCAAAACGCTAATTCGAACTAGTTTTTAGTTCTAGACGCGTTAGTTCGAATTAGCTTAGTTCGAATTAGCGCTGTAGTGTAGACGTACCCTATGAGAGGAGAATGGAGTCTGCTGGACCTCAGTGGACACAGACAGTGCCCCAATAAAAATTGTAGGTGAGAATACTGGTGCAGCATAATATGAGCACAGGGGGCACTAAAACCCCTAACAACATGTGCCTGTAGCTATGGCATATTTCCACAGAGATTTTCATGCTCACTTCAGATAATTTAGGATCTGCTTTTCTGAAGGGCTTCAATTTCATCCCCAATTTTGCACCTGCCTCTTTGGGTTCATGTTTAAAATTGCAGGTGCATTTTGTAGCATTTATACCTCAAAATGACTGATTTATAGAGCTGTCTTGGAAGAGCTGTCTTGGAGCAGGGGCATGTGGCAAGAAAGATGGTTGATGTTGAAGAGAACACCCGAAAAGTCTTCCCATTTTCTGGCTTCTTCTCCCTGATTTTTATTAATGTTTTGAAATTAATTTTGTATTGCACCTACAGAACATTGTCAGGTGTAAATGGATCTCTCTCTCTCTCTCTCTCTCTGTACATATATATATATATATATAAGCAATCCATTGGCAGACAAAGTTCTGGCAGGTACAAAATTGGAGGAAATTCTGAAAACTGGACCCCAGTAGTCTCAAATACAATGAAATAAACTTGGAATTACTGGAGGGAAAAGAGAGCTTTGGAAAAGATGAGTTTCCTACTTCTGAAAACTGTCTAATTCATCTGTTTTACTTTTCAGCAGCCAGCTTGGGTAAATGCAATATCGATTTATTGTCTTGAGGGAGGGGTATTCTTTTTGATATTATCTATTCACCCTACTATCTTATCATTAATGTATTAAGAAGCTGAACCAGTAATAAAGGCAAATGGACTTCAAAACACAGGGAACTGACTCCATACAGCTTAGACTGATTTATGGCAATTATGTGATGGCAGCATTAGCGTCCCATTAAGACCTGCAACTGGCTGTAACTTGCACATTCCTTTGTTTCAAAGACTAGCTTAATATTAGTCATGACGGTACTGGCATGATCTCTTCATCATGATGGAAAGCAAGATGTAAAATAATATGGGGCAGATTAAAGAAAAGTTAACGGACTATACATTACAAATTGTTCCAAATTTAAGCCAGGACATTGTTTCAAATGCACTTCTGTTTGGATTTCTTCCAAGGTTACTGGGGAAGGAGTACAGACAACTATCAAAGCTCCTAAGCTTTTTGAACACCTCCATCTTGCTACTTTCTATTGTTCTAACAAGGATTGAGGGTACGTCTACACTACAGCGCTAGTTCGAACTAACTTAGTTCGAATTAGTTAATTCGAACTAAGCTAGTTCGAACTAGCGCATCTAGAACTAAAAACTAGTTCGAACTAGCGTTTTGCTAGTTCGAACTAGCGCGTCCACACTGATTGGACGCAGGGGGGCATTTAAGGGCAGCTGAAACCGGTTCTGGCAGGGCATCAGGTCAGCAGTTGCTTTGTGTGGCTGCTGTCTGAGGCTATCTGAGGCTCGTGCTTAAAGGGACCCCCCCTGGACAGCCGGTTCTCAGCTTTTCCTGCTTGCTTGCCAACCTCGCCGAGGGACAGCAAAGCGTCGGTCTCTGTGCCCGTCTGTGTCGGTGCTTCCCTTCGGGGGGGACCGCCGCAGGTGGCAACATGGAGCCACGGCTCGCCCTGCACCTTCTGGTGCACGTTCTGGACTTGCTGCTGCAAGCCTGCCAGCAATGGCTCGAGGCTGCCTGGCACCACCTGGGGAACGTCAGCCCCCTGCCTCTCCGCCTGGCCGCCCTGGGGGCCGTGGAGGAGCCGCGGCGGCGCCCCGGCACCGGCGTGCCCCGCCGCATCTGGCGTCTGGACACCAGCAGCGACTGGTGGGACCGCATCGTCCTGGAGCGCTGGGACGACCGACAGTGGACCCAGAACTTTAGGATGAGGAGGGACACCTTCCTGGAGCTCTGCGAGTGGCTCGCCCCTGCCCTGCAAAGAAGGGACACTCGCATGAGGCCCGCCATCCCCCTCCAGAAGCGGGTGGCCATCGCCCTCTGGAAGCTCTCCACGCCGGACAGCTACCGATCCGTCGGGAACCAGTTCGGCGTGGGGAGATCCACTGTCGGAGCAGTGCTCATGCAGGTACGGCGCTCGTCGGCCACCGAGCCGGGGGGGAGGGGGGCTGCGAGGAGGGGATGGGCCGCCCCAGGGACAAAGGGGGGGGCGGGAGGAGGCGAAGGCGCCCCGCACCGGAGGGGTCGGGCTGTCCCGGCCGTACTACACGCCGCCAGGGGGGTTGCTTCCGGGAGTGGGGCGCGGGGCACTGCCAGGGCACGCACGCTCCCAGCCACCCGGGCGCCCCACTGATTGACGCTTTGCTGTGTCTCTCTCCGCAGGTGGTCAAGGCCATCAACCGGGTGCTGCTCCGCAGGGTGGTCCGCCTCGCCGACCCGGATGCCGTCATCCGGGGATTCGGCGCCCTCGGCTTCCCCAACTGCGGGGGGGCCATCGACGGGACGCACATCCCCATCCGTGCCCCGGAACACCAGGCGTCCCGGTACGTGAACCGCAAGGGGTACTTCTCCGTCATCCTGCAGGCCGTGTGTGACCACCGGGGACAGTTGACGGACATAAATGTGGGCTGGTCCGGCAAAGCACACGACGCCCGGGTGTACCGGAACTCCTCCGTGTGCCAGCGGCTGCAGGACGGGACCTTCTTCCCCGACCGCCACATCAGGGTCGGGGACGTGGACATGCCCGTCTGCCTGGTGGGGGATGCCGCCTACCCACTGCAGCCCTGGCTCATGAAGCCCTACACGGGACACCTCAATCCCTCCCGCCAGGCCTTCAATAACAGGCTGAGCAGGGCCCGCATCGTGGTGGAGGGGGCCTTCGGGCGACTGAAAGCCCGCTTTCGATGCCTCCTCACCCGTCTGGACCTGGCCGAGCACAACATCCCTCCCGTGGTGGCGGCATGTTGTGTGCTCCACAATTTGTGTGAGCGGAAGGGGGAGGCTTTCTTGCCAGCCTGGATGGCTGAGGCTGACCGCATGGCTGGACACTACGGTCAGCCCCGCACCGCCGCCGTCCGGGAAGCCCAGCGGGGGGCCATCCGGATCCGGGAAGCCCTGCGGGACAGCTTCCAGGTGGAGGAGGAGGAGGACTGACCTCTCCCTGCATGCCCCACCGGGGCCTTCTTCCACCCTACCCCCCCCCTTCCCCTTTCCCCTCCCTATCTACTGTACAATAAAGACACCTGTTTTTCCAACAAAAACGTCTGTTTATTTCAGAGAACTGGGGTGGGGGAGGGAGGAATGAAGGTGGGAGAAGGGAGGGGGAAACCTGGGACGAGGGAGCTGGAAGGGGAGGGGAGGGAAGGGAGGAAGGGAAAGGAAAGCTCAGGGGTGGGAGTCTGGGTGCCTCTCCCGTCTCGCCACACTGCGGGTCCGGGGGCGTCGGTGGGGAATGGTTGTGGAGGGGGGGGCAGAGAGGACAGGGGGTGTGGAGGAAGCAGGAGCGGAAGCAGGAGCGGAAGCAGGAGGAGCAGGAGGAGCAGGGGGAGCAGGGGGAGCAAGAGGGGGAGCAGGGGGAGCAAGAGGGGGAGCAAGAGGGGGAGCAGGGGGAGCAAGAGGGGGAGCAAGAGGGGGAGCAGGGGGAGGAGGAAATGGAAAGCGGTCTAGCAGGCTCTGGAGGTGGCCTCGCAGGGCACGGCCCTGCTCCTCCAGGGCCTCCAGACTCCTCTGGCGCAGCCTGAGGTCCTCCTGGACCCAGTGGTCCTGGAGACGGAGCTGTCGGTCCAGGAACCGGAGATGCCGCCTCTGGTAGTCCTCCTGGTTCCTGGCTGTCCTGCTTGCCCGGGCGCGGGCGGCTGCTGCAGGCGGTGTGGTGCGCCCTGCAGTCCCCGGTGCTGCAGCTGTGGTGCAAGAAGACCAGCGGTCAATTACCCCAGGGGCCCAGGTGTGTGAAACCCAGCTCCCCTCTGCAAGGCCAGGGCCCCTGCAGGATCCCCAGCTGCTGCTCCGTAGTGGGCAAGGCCCAGGCGCACGGTCCCGGGGCTCCCTCTCGCCCCAGCCCCCCGTACACATAAGGGGAACACGAGGGTACTCACAGGTGGACGCCTCCCCGGCCTCTGATGATGCAGGCGAGCGGCTCTGTGGGGTGCCTCGGGGGTCCCGGGTCCTGGGAAGGCTGGCGGCAGGCTCCTGGCTCTCAGAGCCCTCTTCCTCCTCCTCGGTGTCCAGGAGCGGTCCCTCTGCCCCGGGGTCAATCACGTCCCGGGGGGCAGGGACGGCATGAGGCCCCAGGATGCGGTCCAGGGCATGGAAGTGGGGGCAGGCCTCCGGGTCAGCCCCTGGCAGGCAGGCCCGGGAGTAGGACTGCCGCAAGTCTTTAATCTTGCAGCGCACCTGCTCCCGGCTGCGCTGGTGGCCCCTGGCGGCCAGGCTGGCAGCCATGCGTCCATAGACGGCCGCGTTCCGGTGGCTAGTGCGGAGATCGTGGACATTTGAGGCTTCCCCCCAAACCTCGATGAGGTCCACGATCTCCGCACTTGACCAGGCGGGCGCCCGCCTTTTGCGCCCCCGGGCAGGCTCCCGGGAGCCGCCAGGCTGGTCGTGGGGAGCAGTGGAGGGCTGGGAGCCCTCGGATGGCTGGCTCATCCTGTGGCAGGTGCAGGCTGTGCAGGCACGGGTGCTGGCAGCCTTGCAACTGGCACAAAGTGAGTAGCCAGCCCGTGGCCCTTTAAGGGCTCCGGGGCCGGGAGGGGGGCAATAGAGTTTCCCTGGTGTTGGCCAGAGTGGCCACCAGGGAAACCTGGGAAGCCTTAGCCTCCCACTAGTTCGAACTAAAGGGCTACACAGCCCTTAGTTCGAACTAGCTAGTTCGAACTAGGCGTTAGTCCTCGTAAAATGAGGTTTACCTAGTTCGAACTAAGCGCTCCGTTAGTTCGAATTAAGTTCGAACTAACGGAGCGCTAGTGTAGCGCATAGGAAAGTTAGTTCGAACTAACGTCCGTTAGTTCGAACTAACTTTCTAGTGTAGACATACCCTGAGTGATTATTCAGCTATTGTTTCCGATATTTGTATTTGTATTGATAAATATTGATGTGATCTTTGTGCTATTAAGACAGCTGTGTGGCAGTGACAAAAAATGGAAATTCAATTCAGTAGGACTCATGAAATGTCACAGTTTGGATTAAACAACAAACTTTCCAACAAAACTGAAACCAAAGTTCAACCGGAGATAAGATCTGAAAAAGTTCACTTTGGCCTTTGTCATGAGCCTCAAATACTTCCAGTGTGTTTCTGGGATGGAAAGCAAAACTACTGAAATACCACAAAGGCTGTTCTTGCAGCATCCCTTGCCTGGTCTTAAGGAAGAAACATTGGAAATCCCACGAAGAGCCTGTATTTCGTAAGATTTCTAAACCATCAGGAGACTGTCATGCCTCTTCATACATACACATGTGTGGCTAACAGGGTAAGGCCCCGTGTGGCAGCCAGCTGGGGCTACATGCCCAGGGATGGCACAGCACATGCTCACACATGCACAGGTTGCTGCGTGATCCGTGGACAGCAAGGCCCACATGTGTAGTCCCTGGTTTCCGTCTCCCTCCTCCCCCCCCCATGCATAAGGGGACAGTGATGGCATTCAAATGTTGATGCCTCCCCGGCCTCGGATGACACCGGCGACAGGCCTGCTGGGACAGCTCAGGGGTCCTGGGTGCGCGGAATGGTCCCTCTGCTCTCCTGCAGCTCCTGGCCCTCCTCCTCCTCCATGCCCTGCTCAAGGCCCTTTGCCCCAGGGTTGACCACCACCTGGGGGGCATGGACCATCCCGCACCCCAGGATGTGGTCCAGGGAATCAAAATAGGGGCAGCTCTCTGGGGTCTGCCCCTGTTTGGGAGCTGCTCCTTGTGGCCCTGGCATACACCTGCCACAGCTCCTTGATTTTCATACGTGCCTGCTCCTGGGTTCAGATGTGGCCTTTGGTGGCCAGGATGGCAGCTATCCTGCCATAGACAGCCCCATTCCTCTGTCTAGTGTGGAGATCATGGACATTGGGGACATCCCCCCAAACCTGAATAAGGTCCATGATCTCCACCCTGGACCAGGAAGGTGCCACCTTCTCTGAGCCCTGGCAGGCTCCTGGGAGCTGTAAGACTGCTCCTGGGGAGCTGTGGAGGGCTGACTGCCAGTGGCTTGCTGGCTCATGTTTTGAAGCCACTGGGTCGGGGCAGTGACTGCTGGCTCTGGGCTGGCAGGCTTGGAGCTGTAAGGGCTCCAGGGAGCAGGGGAGGGAAAGGCGTGTTCTTGGTTGAGGCCAGAGTGGCCACCAGGGCTGGGAAGGGCTGGAGGCCCTCTATTTCGAAATAACAATTTCAAAATTGGCGTTACTCCTCGTGGAATGAGGTTTACCAATTTTGAAATAAGCCTTCCGCTATTTTGATTTAATTTCGAAATAGCAGTTGGCTTGTGTAGACGCTAGGAAAGTTATTTCGAAATAACTTTGCTGTGTAGATATACCCATAGACATGGCCAGAGATAGGATCACAGCCCTTTGCAGTAAAATACAGACACTGAGATCAGCTCAGCTCTGTGGACTTGCCTCAGGACACAAATGCACAGCCTCAATGGGACCTGAACCCCAGATATTTTGAGTCATTTCCATGGCCCCAGCTTAACAGAAGGTCAGACTAGATGATCACAGTGGTTTCTTCTGGGCTTAAATTATATTCTGTTGCTATTTCTCGTGTAAAATATTTGAGAGATGCTCAGCTATATGACAGTGATTGAGACCATGTAAGTACCTATTGAGAAAGACAAATATGAGCATCCTGGACTAAACAATTCATTTCAAGGTTTTTTTGACTGATGAGTAGAAGTCCAACCACAATTCAACACAATACGTTTATTCTGATATTTTACTAACTTAATATTGATTGCTTGTTTTGTCTGACCAGTAGAAGCAAAATGTTCTTATTGCTCAGCTGTATAGGGTACAACTAAAGCCTTGATAAACATTTTCATTGCTTAGGTGTCTTGATGAACAATCATGCTGAATAATGTAAAGTTGCTTGAGCCAGGCCTATGTAGGGTAAGTGAATTATTTCAATATATTGTTTATAGGAGAGGATGATATGGTATATGACATGAAGAGCTCAACTGTAATGTGAATGATGTTCTGTATTAGGTGTTTTTTATTTCTCGTTTTTTCCTTCTGTGGTGTTAGACCATTGTTGCCAAATAGTGATCTATTTTAGGAGCGTTTTTGCCTTCTTAACTGACCTCCAAAAATTGTGAAAAAAATTCCTTTATTTGGGAAGGACTTGTGCCTGAGAATGCTAAATAGAATTAGGGTATGTCTACACTGCGGCGCTATTTTGGGATACTTCTGGTATCCCAAAATAGTATTTTCTGAGTCTTGACAGCATGCCCATTATTTCGAAATAATGGGTGCGCTATTTTGACATCCCTGTAAACCTCATTCCACAGGAATTAAGTGAAGGGTATGCATGTGTTCATTTTAAACAAAATGTGGTTTGGAAAGTAGGTATGCATAAAGAAGCATGCTGTGGCTCACCACCCTAGCAACAGCCTAGAAAAGGCCAAGGGGAGGGGGGTGAACTCAACATGTGGAGTGGAGTACAAGCATGTGACAAACAAAGCCATATATGGAAAGGTTGAATCTGATTGGTTTAGAAGTTTGTGTTATGTAACCTGTAACTGACATGTGCTATAAAACAGCAAGGGGAGGGGCTCCTTGCTTGAGGGGCTCTGGCTGATTTTAGTACCGGGGGCTCTCCCTTTGTGCACATTGAATAAAGTCTTGTTGAATTGAATTGAATTGAATTGAATTGAAGACCCTTGATTCTGCCCAGCACCTGACTCTCTGGGAACCACAAAATCCCAACATAAGGAACATTTCAGAATAGTGCCCTGTTGGAAATTTGGTGTTGTGTAGACTGCGCCAAATTTTGAAATAAACTATTTCGAAATACACTTGTGTAGCTCAAATTGTGTGGCTTATTTTGAGCTATGGGAGCAGTGTAGATGTACCCTCAGAGGGAATTTTAATGCAACCAAACTCTTTTTTGAAAAGGATTAATGTTGATCATTCTATCCCCCTTCATCACTTACTCCAATATTTTGGTAACAGACTATACATATGCATAGATGCAAAATGTTTTTCTTGCAGCACAGCTTAGTCAGATGACACTTGAGTGAAATTGACACTTTTACGAGCTGTGGCAGATTTTCTTCTCTGGATAGTAATCAGAAAAGTGTAAAATACTTCTCCTAGCCTTGGAAGCATCCCCAAAACCTTTTTCATTCTGACCTCTACAAGTGAATGCCCATACCTACATAGAGGAAAAAACAAACTGTTGGCTACTGGAAATGACTTTTGGAAATTCAGTTTTGATCCCTATAGGCTCAGTGATGATCTCCAAATTTAAATTTCACTGTACCTAAGAGACTAGAATTACCCAATGGTTTTTCATGTAACATTTTGGTGGGAATTTTCCTTAAAGAGCCAAATTCTTCTCTCTTATATGTAGCATGGATAGATCTCTCTTGCATACTCTACCTTGGGGGTAGAATACTTGTTATGTGGATGACAGCAAACTTTAACTAAAATCTGCCAGTGGCCAAACTCTCACAATTCCCACTGAAGTTCATGCAGAGTTGTTCCGTGGGTTTATCTCAGACTGTGGATCCTACCATGCATTTTGACCTTGATTGTCTAACTCACTTTACTTTACCAACTTTAAACACATGAGGATTCGTACTAAGTTCGGTACAGCTCCTGTGCATAAAATTAAGCCTAGACACATACTTGAGTACTTTGACACCGTAAAGCTTCTGAGAGACTGGGACTTTTATGTGGAAAGTGGAAGGTCTGGGTGCATAGTTACATTCACCATTGTAAACCCCTTTAGACTCAGGATTTAGGAAGGACCTAACAAGAATCCTTTGCTCTGCCAGTGGGAACCTCTCTGCCCTCTGTATTTAAATGGGAGCATGTTTTTCTCTGTCCGTTTTGACATGTTAGTGAGTACATCTTGCTTTCAGTCTGTTTAAGAAAGCTGCTGCTGCAATGGCAAAAAATATCATTGGCAGTACAGGTGAAAGGTTGGCAATGTTTGTATGGAGTGGTAACTTTCACATTCTTTTATGACAGTAGCAGTGCCTACAAGTGCAGTACGGTATCTCCAGTACATGGCTCAGGCCTGGGGTGAGATAGGAAAATAAGGTAAATTACTTTGCTTCTAAGGATACAGCTTGCATTGGTCCTTCACCACAGGGTAATGCAACACCATTATACTCTGTGCTTGCTCATCAATTATCTATGCATACAGCAGATACATACAGATAACATTTCTGTGTCTGTGTCTGAGAACCATAAGGAATAGTGTGAACCTTTCCAGTCACCAGCAACCTACATTTTTACAAAGGCTGGATAAGAGGGTTGTGGAAATTAATGTGTGTTTGCCCAGTGCAACTGTTAGTACGAGATCCCTGATAAAGATTGTTCTGCTCTGGAGAGATAAGGCCCACTAAAAACCAGGGGCCTTTTAACTCTACAAAGAGTTCCAGATCCCTTAAAAAAGATCCCTTCTAACTTCTTCTTGTTCCAAACCTTTGATTAGTTTTAAAGCCTTAGGAGGAGGTGGCATCGACCGTAAGAGCCTTCCATATTCCCTTTCTATTCCTCTCTCTGCTATAAAAATCACTTTGTTAGAGGAAGGTCGGACACAGGTACTGCTGGGGACATTGACAACAGTAACTTGCGCTGGCTAGATGAGCACCGCTGAATGATATGAAATACTTCTTCCCAGGACACTCAATGAAGGACTGTCGACATGGGTTTGATCCTGTTGCCACTGAAGTCAATGGCAAAAATTCCATTGATTTCATGTATGCAGCACAACCCAATATATTCACTGTACTTCTAGTCTCTGCCTGTCTGGGACCATAGGTCCAGGGTTTTCGAGGCTCTGTCCTCTTTCCAGGCATTTTTTCAAACAGGAAATGTCCGGGATTTTTGCAGAGAAGAAATTGCAGCTCAGAATGAGCCTTTGATGCTCCATTTCCCCATTGGTCCCTCCCCTGCATCCCAGCCAGGCCCCACTTTCCGACCCTTGGTATGGGGTTCCACAGGGAGGATCTCATTGAAGCCACTGCAGCATCCTGTGGTTGTGCCAGTCACGCTACCATTGTGACAGGTAGTGGCATTGATCCCTTCCACAGCTTTCAGGCACCCTCAGAAGTGTCCTCCTTTGGGGAATCGAAATATGGTAACCCTAAATAAAAACAATAATAATTAATACCTAATCTTACATAACACTTTTCATCCGTACCTCAATGTGCTTTACAAAGGAGGTCAGTACAATTAGCTCCCCACTTATATAGCAGAGCATCATTTAATTTAGAATTAATGCTATTTAGGATCTACCCCTGACTGAGTTTTAGGTATAGGGGCAGAGCCAATGCCTCTGTTCCCCTCCAAGCACAACCAAACACTGGCTCTGACTGGCATGTTGAGATCTTTAATGGACTGTTAATTGCACTGATTACAGCTGGAGACCAAAAAGGAATTGTTGGAATTACAAGCTCTCTAGGAGAAGAAGAAAAAAAAATACCAGCAGAACACTTTCAGTGAATAATTCAACAGGCAGCAATGGGAAATGAGTAAGTTTTCTTTCAACTGAAGTGAAATTTTTAAAAAGAGGCAGAAGGAGTCTGCAATAGCAAAGCAGCCCTTCTGTTCCTGGGTTTCCATTTTCAGAATGTAAATGCAGCCATGCTTTGTATGGCCAGAGAAATAGAACATAGCTAGACCCCTTTGTTTGCACACAACACTCTTAACGATGAAATACTTTAAAAAAAAATCCCTACGGGATAACTACAGCTACTGAATGAAGGGTTTTTTTTCACACATGGCTTCAGATTTTCATCTGGTGTAAATCAAAGAAGCTTTGTTGACATCTGTTGAATTCAGTGGAACTGCACCAATTTATATGGGCTGAGAATCTAGGCCCTCTGTTTTTCAGCTCTATTTATATCTAGAGACTGGGCTACACAGACTGGGCTGCACCAATGGATGTAGCTGCAAAAGTAGATACATTGCTCCAGTTTAAAAAGAAAAAAAGAAGAAAGAAAGAAAAAGAAAGAATTCTGGTGTGCAGATATGACTATCCCTATCTCAAAAACCAAGGTAAGATGCACTAATACACATAATCATTGACATAAGTATGCATATCTACACTTTACACAGATGCGGCCACAGTAGTGTACTTGTGCTGGTGCAAAAAATCCAAGTGTGGACCAACCCTAGAGGTTCAATATACCTCTTCTTTGCATTCCTAATTTAGTACTACCCACCACTCTACAGATACAAATAACCATGTAATCTGTTCTCAACTGATTTTTTTGATAAAGTGGTTCAGACATATTAATCCCTCAGTAACACACGTGCAAAATAATTAAATATTTAAAGCTTTCTGCAAATATTTGCAAAAGAAAAGGAATCAAAATGCTCATTTTAAAGTCTCCCTTCCTTTGCAAGAATGCAGCACTATTAAGAACTGCCTTGGAAAGGGTCCACCAGCTGACTTCTGCTGTTAGTAGTACATCTATTAAACTTTGAAAGGAGGAAAGGCTGGATAAAGCATTGAAATTAGAGTTGGTGTAGGAAGGAGTGAATGGGGAGCAATCAGCAAGATTGGGATTCTTTATAAAAACAGATTGACTTTTGACTTCATAAGCTCCCTGTCTCCTTCTGAGACTCCCAGCTGTCTAAGGATAGGTCTACACAGCAGCGTTATTTTGGAATAACTGATGTTATTCTGAAATAACATAGTACATTGTCTACACTACAAGCCTTTATTTCAAGATAATGTTTAACTGGAGGACTTCTTACTCCGACTTATGGTAACCCTCATTTCAGGAAGTCGAAGGAAGAATGTTCTTCCTTTAATATCCTCCTGTGTAGACCGCGCCAGAAGCCGAATAAAGCTATTTAATTTAAGCTACGCAATTGACATAGCTGAAGTTGTGTAGCTTAATTTGACTTTAGCCCTGCTGCGCAGACATACTCTAAGATCATGCAATAGCTGATTGATCAGACTGAAGCAAAGCTATTAGATGGGAGTGTAAGGGGTGCACATGGCCCTTTCTCATTATAAGGCTCAGGATTCAGCCTACTGACTGCAATTAGTGTGTTCCTAGGTACCCCATTATACTCTCTAGCACCTGACAGGGACTGTTCATCCACTCAATTCCTTTTGCATTTGGCTTTCTAATTCACAGCCAAATATAGATGCCAATGTACTTACGAGAAGCCAATGATGGGATCTCGTTTTATTGCTCAGACCATATTCCAGAGTGTGTCTCCTCCATCAAGTGCTTAATATTTTGTTTTCCTACCAGCAAGTAGCTCATGAAGGATGATCATTATTCACAATTCAGTGCAGCTCCATATGCAACTCGAGTGCAACGGGCAGTTTCTGCTGCATTAAAGCCCAGCATTAGAGAAACTAAGGTGCTAACATGCAAGCTAACAGTGAGAGTGCCTGTGCCTCTCCCTAATCAGGATGAAGTGCTTTTTAGCAGGGGGCTTACTATTTCAGAAAAGTACAATGTGAAATTCTTGCTTCCGTGTGTCTGAATTTGTGCACAGAAAAGCAGCCAAGTTCCTTAACACAAATAAATGGATAGCGGCAGTACGGTGTGTTGCAGTCATTATTTCTGTTTAGGTGGGAAGGTTACACCGGTATCTGAGAAGGAGTCTAGTGGCAGTACACACACTGGGTGGTTAAAGGGAGCAATCCGGCGATGTGCATGGGATACTGTCCATTGTATCAGGATCAGAGGTGAAAGTAAGGCAGGTGTGCCACTCCAGTAAAAGCCAGCTAGGGTGCTCTGCTGCAAGAGGAGGAGGCGGGGCACATTTCCAGCCGGGCTCCCAGGGCTCTCTGCAGGCTGCTATGCTAAGCACACTGGTCCGGGACTGCCACGTCCTCACCCTCACCCTCATTCCTAACAGAGCTGCTGTTCCCCTTCCATCACTGTGAGGGCGTGAGGGGAAAGTGCGCTTGCCCTCTTGACTACGGAGGGTAGGAGTCAAAGGAGTGAATGACCCACACTGTCCTCCTGCTCCCTGGCAGTGACTGACAAGGAAGAGCAAGAAACAAACAGCTTAGTAGGAATTGGGGGGGAGGTTCAGCCTGCCCCCCACCTTCTTTAAAAGGCATCCTTGCCCCACACACTCCCTTATGCACATCAACCCCTTGCCTTGGGCCCCCGACACTCCAAGCTACCTGCCCTGATTCCTGCACCCCTCCATACACACCCCAACCCCCTTCCCTGAGCCCCTCCTCACACCTTCGACCCTGACTCCTGCACCAACCACATTCCTACTGCCTGCCCTAAGCCCCCTCTCTCCACCCCTTAGTCCCCTGTCATGAGCCCCCTTCACTCCTCCCCACACTTGAATTTCTTATGGGTACTGTTATATTGCACCCCCAACCTCTGCCCTGAGCCACCCATTGTGGGATAATACAACAGATTTTCACCCCTTCTTTCTCCATCAGCACTCCTCATGAGGCTGGTAATGAACATGCTGCTTAGCTGGTATGGTTTTGGCCCAGTTTACCATCCACTCATAGTTATTTTTAAGCAGATTCTTTTAGCATGATTGAACTTGTAAAAATGTTTGTTGCTGATAGGGCCCATCTGTCTGACATTTAATCTGATCTGGTAACCAATGGTAATGGGAAGTGCTGGAGCCCCTTCGCCGAAACTGCCGCTCGCAAAGAACAGAACTCCCTTTCAGAAAGATGTAGAGAGGTGATTCTTATACCCGCTCCAATTTCAAATGCACGGGCCCAAGCATCCCATCTGTTAGCTCCATGCCACAAACATCATCTTATCAGGAATTCCCAACTACGTCCTCCCTCTCCCCGCATCTAGCCCTCATTCTGCCATCTGAGGCACACAAATGGACCCTCAGTGACTTCAGTGCATCTTCCTGTGAATGAAAAGCTATTCACACCCATGCAAGTTTGCAGCGTGGGGGCTCTAAATCAGATTCCCTTTTCCTAGCTTAGAAGTGGGGAAACTTTTTTGGGTCGGGGGCTGCTGACCCACAGATGAGAAGCAAAAAAAACCCCAAACAAATCCTAACTGACGTGGCTCCCAATTGAGAAGAAGAAAGACACCCCACTCCCCGCATTCCCCTCACACTGAGCCTCGTGGGGTCTGGGCTAGTAGATTTTGTATGCTTCAGCCCCATGAAGAGGCAGGGGATAGTGAGGAAGGGCTGGAGTGCCAGCACAGGCTCCCCAGTGCTGATGGGGGGAGCCCTGAGTCTTGGGGTCCAGATCCAGGCAACCCGAGTGCTGCAGCTGGCTCTTAGGTTCCCCACTCCTGCTTTACATGATGTGCATTTGTTTTTTTCTTGCTCTTATTCAGAATGCTGATATCATGGGAGAAGAACATAAGGCAAAAAGCTATAAGCCCATTCCAATTCCTGCCAGGCACTCATTGAATTTTTTCCCTTCATCACAATGAAACACCAAAAGTTACCATGGGTTCCACAATACCTCTTCTTTTGCCAAGTACTAGCTCCATGTTTAGACAGAAACAGGATTATATGAGTAGGCGGGGCTATAAAACCACCTCTTGATCCTTTTTACTAGAAATGGGATTGAACCGACGCCTCAGATTTTAACTTTGGGGAAAGCTGGAGTTGAACTTTGGGTGTGAATGGGTCTGTCTCTACCTCTTAAACCCACTGGGACAGAGATACAGGGCTACATGGATAAAATAAGGGACCTTATCCAGACCTAATGTTAATTGATTTTTATTGGAGTTGCCCCCAATTATACCAGCTCTGAATTTGATTGTAAAAAGGGGACGAGGAGTAGGAGTGTGAGCAGAAAATAATAAACATGAAAGAAAAGGATCTTATAAAGGATCTGCCACATCGAAGCCTTCGTGATGCAAATAAGCTTTCAAACACAGCCCATCTGCTCTGCTTCACTACTTTCCTGACAGTTCGGGCATCGTTTCTTCGGTTAACTATTTTTCTGACTTTCTGCCAATCCTCCCTGCTCCAAAGAAACAACCTTGACCTTATAACTGAGCAGAGAACATTTACAAGGAACCATTTCCAAAAGAAGCTCCTAAAAATGCATTGAAATAAAAAAAAAACCCACATGGGTGACAAAATGTTAATAGTTGCACAGTTCTCATGAGTAGTGTGAAGAGCTTTTCTGCTTTTGGGTGTCTGTTCTTCCAGGCAATGCAGAAGACGGAAGAAAGAATTCAATAGCAGTAGTAAATAATTCATAGTTCCAGGGGTCTTCCAAGGGTTTTTATGTGCAAAATCAGTCCAGCCCTATTGGACTCACTCTCTGCCTTAAGTTGCACTAAGTGGCAGGATTTTTGTTACCTACCTTGGCTTAAAGGAAACATCAGAGCATCACACTCACTCTTCCAGCCCCAACTGTGTCTGGCAGGCAATGAGAATAGGTACTGTAGGCTGGGAACAGCTGAGCTATGCATGCCAGTTGGGAGAAGGCAGGAGGCAGCATCAGAGCTTAGCAGGAATTTTCCAAACAGGGGGGAGGCGAGACTAGCTGCTCTAGCAAAAAATGGGCTAAGTTTTCAAATTCAAGCATGTAAAACCAAAAACAAACAAACAAAACCCCCACAGCTGTTATTACTGATCTCCTGTGTGACTCAGAGAGCAGACTATACACTATAAATGGAAATGGGTTACTTACAATGTGACTGATAATATGCCTTGGGTTTTGTAAGAAAGCTGGCTTTTGAAGAAACACTATAGCTGGATGGCAAGCTGTACCATATGTTCTTTTCCACAGCTGACTTTATAATGCATTTCAGTTGTACTTTAAACTATATAGCACTGATTGCATTGTAGCTGCTATGTCCTTCTCAGATAACGTTATGTAAATATACCACATAATGATTGTGCTTCAGCAATGTCCCATTTCAATCAGCAGGCATCAAGAAGAGCACCTGCATCCATAAACTTTCTCCCCTTGCTTGCCTGCATGCAGAAGATGTGGAGCAGCAAATTCTCACTTTTCTGATTAAAAATGAGCATTAGTAAAGTAGGATGTAAAGCAAACACACACACATTTGGGCACTCTTCTGCTACTGCTGTTCTTGTAGTTTTGTTGTATTTATTAATGTAAACGGGCTGGGAGCCGGGCCGGGCATTTTGTGCTGGTGAAGGCCGGAGTATGTTCTCACTACACAAGAACAATGATAGAATCCAAGTGCCGTGCATCTGGGTGTGTTTCTCACGTATCTTCCTGAAAAATGAAGTATGTTAGAGGTGCTATACAAAGCAGTCATTACAAGGCATACCAACTGAAACATTAGCCCCTACAGAAAAGGAGATACTTTGCTATGGGTTGGCTAATATTCTCATAGACAAGCATTTGTCCCTTAGTAAAAAGCTACCTCCCAAGTGCTGACCATGGAAATACCAATGACTATAAAATCTTGACATGTCTAACAAGCCCATTGGAAGTGAGAAGATTGGAGATTTTTGTCTGGGAGGAAACCAAATTTAAATATTTTCCGAGTCAGAAAAATGACTTCTCCTTGGCATATCTTGCCATATGAGTCTGCACTCCCACGGCTTGCTACACTGTACACAGCTTGCTTTGGGAGAGATGCAGCTATGAAACAGTGATGCCTTTTCCCTCTCCCCTCATGCCGTGTCATTGAGGGCCTCCTAGAAGAGGAAGCTTTTTAATAACAAGGAAGTTGTTTAGAGGACAGACCTGTGTGGAGCCAAGAAGATTGGATGCCTTCATTCTTTAAGTGTCACCGCTTGCAGTGTCTGAGCAGGGAGAGCAGTCCTTCTGCTCTGCAAACTCCAGCAGTCTGTACAAGGGAGATGTGCCCACCAAGCATTCTCACAGAGAGCTTACTTTTGTTCTTTGTTACGCCACTTTCCCCAAATAAGCCCCAAGTATATGGCTATTCCTTGTTTATGGAACACCGTAGTGTAATTCTACCAGTGGGCAAAAATGGATCAGGTGTTTCCTGTTAATCTGAAAAAAACAAACAAACAAACAAACAAACTCCTTCCTGTCTTTATAATCTGTTTATAGGGGCTTTCCCCACTTCTACCAGGAAGAGCTCCTATCCATACTCTGTTCCCTTCCTGCAGCTTAATAGCAAATAAAAAGTAGCATATCAAACCCCAGAACTCTCATACTTCAGGTGCTCTCTTAGGACTAGGGGGAGATGTGCTTTAGCCCCTTTTTAAGACTCTGACCGTAACTGGATTCAGCTGTACCTGATGAGTTCAGTTGCAGAAAGGAAAAATTGTATTTAGCCCCTTCCCATCCACAATGCTCTGGCTATAATTTCCCCCTGCTGGAGGAAAAGGGCCAGGTCTCTTTTTATGTATTCTGTGTTTCAGGCTATATCTACACTACATAGTTTTTTTTGAAAAACGGCCATTTTCCTGAAAAAACTTCACTTACATCCACACTGCAATCATGTTCTTTCAAAAAAAAATCAAAAGAATAGAGGGTTTTTTCCAGCGTTGGTAAACCTCTTTCTATGAGGATGAAGCCTTTTTCCAAAAGAGCTCTTTTGGAAAAAGATGTGTGTGGACAGGGAAGATTGAATTCTTTTGAAAGAAGAGGAAAGAGGAAAAAGCACAGGTGCCCTGGTGGCCACTCCATCCATAGTAATCACAACTGAAATGCGAGATAACCTCTATTCAGTGTGGATGCTATCTTTCAAAAAAACAGATCGCTTTTTCAATGTGCTTTGGCAGTGTGGACGCTGTCTTTCAGAAGAAGTTTTTTCAGAAGATCTCTTCTGGAAAAGCTTCTTCCGAAAGAAGCCTGCAGTCTAGACGTAGCCTAAATGAGAGTTCGCTTTCTTTATGCTCCAAATATATAAAGATGAGCTGCAAAGGGAATTTGCTTCCATTTGAGCCCCCTGAAAGGAAGGCTAAGGACTTAGCTGAATTAAGGAATCTTCGTGACCCTGTCTATAAATGACTTAGCTGAATTGATGTAAAATGAGGCTGACCCCCACTCCCACGGCGCAGGGAAACCCCTGTGCTCAACTCACCCCTCCAGCACCAGTGGCACAGGGAAGCCGCTGCACTTCTCCTTCAGGGCCGACACCCCCTCCCCCAGGACACAACAGAGCTGTGGGAGGGGAGCAACCCGTGCACTTCCGGAACCCCTGGAAGTGATGCAGGGTTCAGACAGGACTTCCATCCACCCCGCGGGAAGACAGCACTACACTAGAGGTAGGTAGTGGGGCTTCTCAGGAG
The DNA here is from genome assembly GCF_049634645.1 of Pelodiscus sinensis. Classification (NCBI taxonomy): domain Eukaryota; kingdom Metazoa; phylum Chordata; order Testudines; family Trionychidae; genus Pelodiscus; species Pelodiscus sinensis. Next base: position 182,894,227 of record NC_134712.1, on the reverse strand, counting down.
TGGGGGGAAAATGTGTGGGGGGGGTGCCCGAACACCTCGCGATCGACGGGTTAGTGAACACGGATCTAGATCAATGTTCCCTCCAGTTTTTATATCCATGGGCCGAATACATTGTTATGTGCCCCGAGGCATGTGCGCCCCCAGTAGAAACACATGCTGCTGGCTTTGGGAGCTCTGCTAATCAGCTGGGCAGCATCTGAATCTCTCCTGGGTGGCTTCTGAAAGAGCACCGCTTACAGGAAACACTGATCTAGATATTCCTGTTAATGATGATGGAAAAAAATCCTATCCATTAGCATAATATGCAGCCACCTGGAGGTTTTGACTTAGAACCCAACCTTCATTATTCAGTCCCTTGGCCAGGAGAGCCAGGAAATGCTGCAGAAAAAGTACATACCGAGATCTATTCACTGTGGCCTTACAGTGCCTTCCCATTGGATATGCAGGTGCCAAGGCGTTGTAGAGGAGTCGTAAAGTTCTCCCAAAGAACAGCATCAACACAAAGCATCTTTCTATTAGACACCTGGCACCACCACTTCTTCCCACTCTGCACATCACCCGCAGGAGCCCCTCCCTCTGCTGAAATTGCCACTCTCTGACCCGGCTAGGAACAGTGGATGGGAGGAGTCATGACCAGGGCTTTCTTATAGTGTAGCCATTCTCAGCTGCCCCACACCCTCATGGGTGCATGCTGCCTCCCTTCTGTCTGACCAAGCATTTGCACAGGGCAGATGCCCAGGTCTCAGGCATAGCTTCCTGTGTCTGGAGAGAGCATTGTGTCACCCTCTCTCCAGCAACTCCCTCCCTCAGCCAACTCAGTCATAATGGTAACATGGCTGGATTTCCAGAATGCATCTCTGGTGGCCTACCACGTTCAGGACCTCTCTTGTAGGAATGTGTTTTGTAAGGCACAGTGTTCAAGGCAGGTGCTATTAATGAATGAAAATTAGTAAATAGAATTGTGTGGGGTGAGACAAATAGGAGGGCTGTGGAGATAACCCAAGAAGACCCTTATACCCCCCTCAAAAACTAGTTCCTGGGCGAAGTCTCGGGGGGGTGGTCGTGTAAGTTTGTATCTGCAAAAACAATGAGGTGTCCTGTGGCACCTTAGAGACTAACAGATTTATTAGGGCATAAGCTTTTGGGGGTAAAACCCACTTCGTCAGATGAATTGGAATGGAAATGACTGAGGCAGGGAAGCGGATTTGACCTTCAAAAGCTTATGTTCAAAATAAATCTGTTAGTTTCCTAGTGTAGACATGGCCCTAAGAAACTATTTCCAAATTAGTGAATTTGGCTTAATAACTCCTGATTTAACTAATTCTAACTAGCATGTCCACACTACGGGGAAGCCTTGAAATTGGACTGAGGAGGGCTGCATTAATGTGGACACGCGACCTCAGGCTTAGAGCCCCAGGAAGCACTGGGGAGTCATTAATTCAAATTACTCTGGGGAGCAGTTATTTCAAAAGAGCAGCATCAGAGTGTCCACACTCCAGTTATTTTGAAATGTCTATTTTGAAATTCTCATTACTCCTGATGGAAAGCAGGCATACAGATTTCCAATTCCACAGCCTGTTACTTTGAAATAACGGGCTTGGTAGTGTGGATGCTCGGCTTATAAATTCAACTTTGTGGGGGTTATTTCAAAATAAAGTTGTAGTGTAAACCAGAGCTAAGGTGCTACAGGACTCCTCATTGTTCCTGGACTAACACCTTTAAATCCAAAATTCAGGTTGAATGACATGGGTGGTCAGTGAAAGTAGGGCATGGGGAGGCAAGCCCCAACCTCACCTTGCCCCTTCTGCAAAGGCTCCACCCCGCACCACAGGGAGGAGAGGAAGGTGGGCAGGCACACATCCCAACCTCCCTGACCCCGGAGCACAGGGAGGGAGGAGGGTGCCGGCTCCCACCTTCCTGGCTCCGGTGCACAGGGTGGCCAGGGGGCATGGTGCTCCAGCCATCCCGGCCCTGGAGCACAGGAAAGGCGAGTGCTGGAGGCAGCAACACTCCACCTCCAGTATGCCTACAGTGGGTGTTCTGGGGACAGAGTGTGGGTGGGGCCAGGCTGGCAGTTTGGGAAGGCTGTGCCTTCCCCCACCTAGAATACCAACTGCCCATCTTGAATGAATTTTAGTTCAGTGTCTCTCAACCTTTTTGATACCAAGGACTGGTTTGGTGCATCCCTACACTGTGTCAGGGAGCTCTCAGGACTGGACCAGTCTACAGACAAGTACTGGTCCATGAACCAGTTGTTGAGAAACACTTTTTTAACAGATACCCACCCCTGGAACCTACTCTTCTGTATAGTCTGGAGTTAAGACATGATGTATAATAACTCTGGCCTGGCCAACGCTCCCACAATTCTTGCTGTATTAAGATTTGATATTGAAGAAGGTTGAAATCATCTGAAGTGCTGCAGTGCTTTCTCTTGTCGATATCTTGCTGTGGTTTTTACAAAGAGAATTTTGCATCACGCTGTTGGAAAACAAATTGGCAAGGTTTCTATCTTCACTTGAAAGGCTCGCTATTATTGACCCAGGCAGAGCATTTTAATACTCCAGCTGAAGGGTGAGCCTTATCAAAGCTTTTAAATAAAACCAACAAAATACATTTGCCCTTAAAAATGTTTATTTTTTCCTGTGTCACATGGCTCCAGATTCAGATGGCCAATCCACCACTGCCTTGCAGTGCTTTGGAACTTTATATCCGTACAGAATTCTACCTGTGGTACTTATATGGCCCCCATTATAGCACCAGAACCACAGCTGGAATGGGTATTGCACAGGTGTGTCCCAGCCATGTCCTCTTTGCAGCATCCAAGTCCTTTTTTTCTTTCCACATCACCAGCAGGGGCAAGGAATGGGAGATGAGTCTTTATGCTGGCTCAGCATCATTGCAGGATTACTCTCAACCCAGGGTCATCCTCACCAAGATGATTATGATGCATTCAGGCTGCGATTCTTCTGATGGTTTATCAGTCTGAGACTGCACCATACTGGAGAATGTTTTGACTGTGTTGTCCCTGAGCGAGGTCATCCTGAAAAGTTATCATTTAATCTCTGTATTGATCACAGTTATTTTCTACCATACCTGGCATGCAAGTAACAAGCAGGAAAATGCTGTGAAAATCAGGCCTGAAACGTTGCAATACAGTATCGTATGTCTCATTTGTGAATAGCAGCTGTAACACATTGGATCACAAAATGCTTTATGGGGAGAAAAAGGCTTAAGATTGAAAGGAAGATTTAATGTGAGATTTAAAGAATGGCGCAGTGGCTTGCAGAAACCATTCCAGATATGGTAGCTGAGGCAGCACAAGGGAGACAGTGGGGGGATTGCAGGGAGGAGACTGGAGGAGCCGATAGAGAACATGTTGACTACAAAGTCAGGAAGGCAGAATGGAGCAAGCCCCCAGAAAGTTTTGAAATCAAAAGTCCACATGAACTCAGAGGTAGTCAGGATGGAAACCACTGTAAGGGTGTGTCTAGACCTTCTTTTTTTTTTTTTTTTAAATGAGCCTTTTTTTTAAAAAAACTGCACCTGCATCTAGACTGCAGCCGCGTTCTTTTGAAAGTAAATCAAAAGAACGCGGCAGTTTTTTCGATTGTGGTAAACCTCATTCTATGAGGAATAACGCCTTTTTTCGAAAGTACTCTTTCGAAAAAGGTGCTATTGAATGCAAACTGTGCTTTTTCGAAGGAGAGAGTCTAGACTCTTTCGAAAAAGAGGCTCACTTTTTCAAAAAATCTGCCTGTAGTCTAGACACTTTCTTTCGAAAGAGGCTGTTTCGAAAGATTCTTTTGAAAAATCCTCTTTTGAAAGAGGCTTGTAGTCTAGACGTAGCCTAAGTAGAAGAAGGAGGTGAGTGACATAGAGAGTAGTCACCTGGCCACAGCATTCAGGATCTCCTGAAGTTCAGAGAGCAAGAATTTAGGAAGACAAGAAGAATTATTATTACAGTAGCGTAACTAGTTACTCTCTTTGTTAAAAGCACCCCCTTGTGGTTGGAGGGAAGAAAGCAGAGTAGGGCCTCATCTTACAATGGACTGAACACTACCTGTGAGGGGTTGAGTGCCCTTGCTCAGTACTTTCAAGGAAGTGCTCGATGTCTTGAATCAGACCCTCTGTTCAATCCTGATACATCAGATGTGTATGGATTAAGCAACAGGGTGCCGTTCAGAGAGGTGTAGCAAGCATGATGTAGCGATAATTATGTGCCCTGCTCAGTATTATATTTAAATGGAGCCCTGTAAAGGTGACTATCTATCTGTGTCTATTGCACAGGCTTTGATTTGAATGTCAGGGTGGAAATACTGGCTCCAGTGAAGTCAACGTCAAATCTTGTACCGACTTCACTGGGGCTAGGATAGTGTCTGCTATATTCCTATTTGCTAGGAGTGCCTGGGAACAGTCCAAAGATATTGTAACGGATTCTCTAGTTTTAATCTGGAGCTGCTTGAGAGACTAGTCTGGAAATTGACGATGGAGAACTAACTCTTTGCTGTCTTTGAGAAAGTTGGAGCATTCCAAATGGTTGTGCCAATATTCTTCCCTACCCAGTCCTGGATAGCTTCATTTCCACTCCTAGATAATCACCTTGTTTCCTTCTCTGACAGCCATTGGGAATAATTTTATGAGACAGGAGAAATTAAAAAAGGTTTGTTAAAGACATCTGTGGCATAGCAGCTCCTTTCAACTAGGGACTGAAATAATCAATAATAAAAAGCGTTGGCAGGTTGCTTATATTGTAGTAATGTAGAAACTGAGGCGCCACCTACTGAAGAAAAGAGAAAATTGAGTGATATAAGCTTATGGGCATATGCAAATACCTTCTCAGGCTGAAGCTCTTTGGGGCAGGGACAGTTTCTCTTCTCTGTATGGCCAGTGCCCAGTGGATGTGACCATAGCCCAAATAATAAAACTAGAAGCAAAAGGAAATAGGATTTATTATTAAGCACTGACAAAGATTTAGTGCCACGCAATATATGATATGAAGATGGCTGCTGCTCCGTTGTTTGAGTTAACTATGGCCAGTTGTAATTGTTTGGAAATAGCTTTAGTGTAGTGGAGTAATGTGTCCCAGTGAGTGCTGGGGTTAGCAAACGACACAAGAGCATTAGGTGAGGCTAGAAGAAATTAAGGCCCCAGTCCCTAAAAACATGCTTCAGTGGTTTGCTGGATCAAGGCCTAAGTTTGGAATAAAGATTTCAGCCAAGGTGAAAATAAAGATGGACTCTAGCAATAGTACAGAGATTATAACAGGACATTTTACAAAGAAGAGAGATAAGGAAGGAAACTTCAGGGTCAAAATTGCCTCCAAAGAGGGTTTACCCAGGAGAATTTAAGTCTCCAAAGCTTCTGTAGTCCACAGCTGGGATATAGCCAGTAGCTGACAAGGCAAGATAAAGCAAGGTCAGCTCCTGGACTATTGCACTAGGCAACACAGTATGGGAAGGAGGTGGGCAGACCTCAGTGGAGAAAGAACAGGTTAAGAACTATTTAGAAAAACTAGACGTACACAAATCCATGGGTCTGGATTTAATGCATCTGAGGGTCCTGAAGGAGTTGGCAAATGTGATTGCAGAGCTTTTGGTCTTTATCTTTGGAGATCAGGAGAGATCCCGGATGACTGAAAAAAGGCAAATGTAGTGCCCATCTTTAAAAAAGGGAAGAAGGACAATCCAGGCAACTACAGACCAGTCAGCCTTACCTCAGTCCCCAGAAAAATCATGGAGGGGATCTTCAAGGAATCCATTTTGAAGTACTTGGAAGAGAGGAAAGTGATCGGGAATAGTCAACATGGATTCACCAAGGGCAAGTCATGCCTGATCAATTTGATTAGCTTCTATGATGAGGTAACTGGCTCTGTGGACATGGAGAAGTCAGTGGATGCGATATACCTTGACTTTAGCAAAGCTTTTGATATGGTCTCCCACAATATTCTTGCCAGCAAGTTAAGGGGATATTGATTGGATAAATGGACTGTAAGATGGATAGAAAGCTGGCTAGATTGTTGGCCCAACAGGTAGTGATCAACAGCTCAATATCAGGTTGGCAGGCGGTTTCAAGTGGAGTGCCCCAAGGATCGATTCTAGGGTCGGTTTTGTTCAACATCTTTATTAATGACCTGGATCAGGGGATGGACTGCACCCTCAGCCAATTTTTGGATGACACTACGTTAGGGGGAGAGGTGGATATGTTGGAGGGCTGGGATAGGGTCCAGTGTGACCCAGACAGATTAGAGGATTGGGCGAATAGAAATCTGATGAGGTTCAACAAGGACAAGTGCCAGTGTTTTCCCCAGGAATTGAAATTAGTGGGGGTGTTCGAATTTACGGGGGGGGGGGGGTGTCAGGGCAGATGAGGGGTGAGAACCTGAGGGTGAAGGTGGGCTGTATGGCATCCATAGAAAAAACTGAAAAATGTTTCATGACCATTTATTAGATTTAACTCATGTTTTAAAATCACACAACTTAAAGTTGGCTACTCAAGCCTTCTATGAAGCACTACGTCTACATCCTTCTTGGTTTCTTGTTATAATTTTGCACAACTTTGTTAATGAACTTCTCAAATGCAATGTGTTCATCTTCGGTGGCTTCTCGTGTGTCCAGTACTTCCATTCCTTCAATTGATATGTTCATTAGTTCATTCAGGCAGAAGGCGACTTCTTTCAGAACACAAAATTCTATTCAATGACGAAAAAGAACGCTCAACTGTAGCTGTTGTGACTGGGAGTAGCAAGAGATGAATTCCTACTTCTTTCATCCCAGGAAACATAGCACAAAGATCCGGTCAAGCCACTAGTGATGATAAAAAAGAAGTAAAATCTTCATTCATTCGTCGTATGATATTCCACTCTGTGTTCAAATTCTCTATTCTGTCCTGAGCACATGGCAACCCCATTGCTGGTAGTGCCTCGCTCCACTCATCTGTAGGTGTTTTATAGGACAGGCATGTGTAAAAGCTATGTAGAGGTTGAGTAGAATCTAGAAGTCACTGTTGTAGATTTTTAAGAATCAAGTCTGTGTACTTTTTCAGTTGTCTTAACAAATGCTTCTTGTCCTCTTCACTTAAGGATTCAATATAAATGCCTTCATTAGTCAACTTCTGGACTGAAATCTTTGCTTCTTCCAGTACTTTTTCAATGGATAGCTCTTTGATTGATCCAAATGTAGCTTCTATTGCTGGACAAAGATCTACTACTGTTGTAGCAGATGCCTGGATTGCATTGTTTAATGTCCCAAGTGGTTTCAACAGTAGATTTACGAGAGAGAGAATGGCAATAATCTTTCTCTAAACGTAGTAGCAAAAATAATCCACCAGCCTCACTACTTAGATCCCTCCCATCTTGGTAGATACTTTCCAAAGCCAGTAATAACGACTGGAGTAATTTTAAGACAACAGCCAAGGATCGCTCATGAAAAAGCCAATGGATTTTCCCAGGTTGGACTAATTTGAACTTCAGTCCCAGTGCATCTTCTATATTTTTCAGGATATTTAGTCTTTCTGGACTCTTGCTGAAAAAAGAATATAATGAAGTCATTAAATGTATAGCTTTTAAAATGTCTTTTGAAGATTCTGCAGCTCATACTAGTGCTAGTTGGAGTAGATGGCCTCTGCAGTGTGTATAGGAAAGATTAGGGTTACACTTTTCTCTGAGCAAAGCTTGTACTCCACCATGTTTTCCAGAGAAGTTTGCAGCTCCATCAAATGCACAAGCAACCATCTGTTTGGGGTCCAATTGACAAGCGTTTAACTCTTCTAAGATGTGGATTGTCACAGATGCAGCCGGTGTGTTTTCTATAACTCGAACATCTAGAAATGCATCTACTGGCCTACCACTGACATCAAGATAACGTACACAATGACTTAATACTTGATGCCCATTTGCATCGGTGCGTTCATAAGCCATGTATGCAAATTTTTTGAATGTGGTGAGAGAGTTCTTCACTTTTTCAACTGTTGAGTCTTTCACTGTTGCACTGCATGCTTCTAGCCAGTCAGTTGAGTTTCTTGCAGAAAGATAGTGAGCATTGCTGGTCTTGTTCAGAACCAGATTTCAACTTCAGGATGAACAAGTGACAATGCACTTAACATTGGCCTCCAGTTTGTAGTGTGTGGTATCTCTTGCTTAAATAGAAAGTATGATGCCACTGCCATGTTTGTTCGCATGAACTGTGTTGTGTCTCCAGCATTCTTAACAGCCTCATTAAGTACTTCTAAAATTGTCTTTGAAAGTGTTTCTTCAGTAGGTAGCTATATTTGTGCTTCGGGCTGGTTGGATGTAGATAGACCACTTGACCCTTCAGATGACATGTTGATATATTCTTCGTTCTTGATGTGTTCTTCACCTTGGTTAGTTTTTGAGGTTTCTGAATGGAAAAATTGTTGTATTGTTTTTTGTCTTTTCATTTTCACTTTGACTTGCAACATATAAAAGAGATATGAATAAATTAAATGTTTTGGTTAGGATAATGCAAATTTAACATAAGGATAATGCAAAATACACCAAAACACATAACAGAAAATATCATATTGCCTCTATATAAGTCACCCCTTTCCAAAAAAGATATATTGGAATTGGAAAAGGTACAGAGATGGGCAACTAAAATGATTAGGGGTATGAAACAGGAGGAGAGATTAAAATGACTGGGAATTTTCAGCTTAGAAAAGAGATGACTAAGGGGGGATTATGATAGAGGGTCTATAAAATCGTGACCGGTGTGAAGAAAGTGAATAAGGAAATGTTATTTAATCCTTCGCATAACACAAGAACTAGCAGTCACCCAATGAAATTAAAAGGCAGCAGATTTAAAAAAATCAAAAGGAAGTATTTCTTCACACAACATAAAGTCAACCCGTGGAACTCTTTGCCAGGGGATGCTGTGAAGACCAAAACTATAACAGGATTAAAGAAAGAACTAGATAAATTCCTAGAAAATAGGTCCATCAGTGGCTATTAGCCAGGATGGGGAGGGATGCAATTCCATGCTCTGAGTGTCCCTAGCCTTTTGCCAGAAACTGAGAATGGACAACAGGAGATGGATCACTTGATTACCTGTTCTGTTCATTCCCTCTGAAGCACCTGGCCTTGACCATTGTCGGAAGACAGGATACCGGGTTATATGGACCACTGGTCTGACCCAGTATGACCATTCTTATGTAAAAATTAATTATAATAATAAAAATGTTTAGTACAGAAACTCCCCAACGTAATGACCTCTCAAGATAACAACGAAGTGAGATAACAACCTTGGCAAATAGTGCATTTTAAAAATCTTGGCCACATTTATATGTTTCCATTCCCAGTCATAAATCTAGCATTCTGGAGCAAAGTCACTAAAATATAGTCCAACAAACAAATGTTTATTTAACGTGCCCCATATTTTTCCCTCCACCTCACTCCACTCACCGGTGTTGTCCTTAGTCAGTGGAGACTCAGAGTTCAGAGGTGCTTTCACATGAGTACACCTTCCAGGTGGGGGGCAATTTTTGCTCTGGCCACTGTTGTTCGTTGTGCCACCGTTCACTCCATCGCTTTGTTGCCAATGGCCTTGCGCTGTCACCTTCTGCTGCTACCTGCCACTGTGACCTCTGGGAGTTGGTCTCTTGAGGTTCCACCCAGCTCTCAGTGATTTCAGCTGAGCTCTCAGTGGGGGAACCTCGCTGCTAGAGCAGTCTGGGCTGTCCCCACAGCAGGACTAAGCACTTAGACCTGATGATCAGTGATTTCAGCTGTAGTGGTCACGTAACAAAACAAAAGACTATATATGGAGCCTAATCAGCTCTGTCTTTAAACAGTGGAGAGGGGCAGGGCAAATAGTACTTGTGACTCAGACAGACCATCAAGTAAAACACCTGTCCCCACCCTCTTTCTTGATGCCTTCAATCAGTACAGGTTAAATACAGTTCTACTGCCCTTTACTCATACAATAAGAACAACAACAATTCATTCCCCCACCCCACTCCACTCCGCATTCAAGTGATTTGTAACCCAACCCCAGCCAAAATCTATCACTTGGGCAACACAGCTCTGTTTACTGGATACCTAGGTAGATTAGGTATGAATGTAAATACAATCTGGTCCTGAAGCCTTTCCCTCCAGCTCCCAGGTCATCACTAGCTGTCTGGGGGTATGTCTACACTACCCCGCTAGTTCGAACTAGCGTGGGTAATGTAGTCATCCGCAGTTGCAAATGAAGCCCGGGATTTGAATTTCCCGGGCTTCATTTGCATGAAGCTGGCCGGCGCCATTTTTAAATGCCGTCTAGTTCGAACCCCGTGCCGCGCGGCTAGACGTGGCACGGACTAGCTAGTTCGGATTAGGCTTCTAATCCGAACTAGCTGTACGCCTTGTGGAACGAGGTATACAGCTAGTTCGGATTAGAAGCCTAATCCGAACTAGCTAGTCCGTGCCGCGTCTAGCCGCGCGGCACGGGGTTCGAACTAGCCGGCATTTAAAAATGGCGCCGGCCGGCTTCATGCAAATGAAGCCCGGGAAATTCAAATCCCGGGCTTCATTTGCAACTGAGGATGACTACATTACCCCCGCTAGTTCGAACTAGCGGGGTAGTGTAGACATACCCAGGGAGAGCTTATTTTGACTTTGCTTACAAATCATAATTTGAAATTATTCGGCTGGCCAACATCACCAAAATGAACGCACTGACATTGTCATAAAAAACAACAGCTGTATAAAAAAGCTAGTCTATGTTCATACTTTTTAAATCTATTATACTTTTTCAGATACACATATCTTATCATACACTGTATATGCTTTTAAAGTGTGTATTAATGTTTCATTTTCAATTCACATTTCCAAACAATCACTAAATTGGCATGTAACTAGTTCATTAAACTGGGGGAAATCCATGAGGGGGGGTGTAGGGAAATCCCTGAGGGTATGTCTACACTAGCCCCCTAGTTCGAACTAGAGAGGCTAATGTAGGCATTTGACGTTGCAAATCAAGCTTGGGATTTAAATATCCCGTGCTTGATTTGCATTTTCCTGGCCGGTCACCATTTTTGAAATTTACAAGTCCGGACTAACTACCTGCATCTACACGCGGCAGGGACCCAGTATTTCGAATTAAAGCCCCTACATTGAACTACCTGTTAAACCTCCTTGCAGGGAGGTGGTGGAATCTCCAAACCTAGAGGTTTTTAAGTCTCAGCTTGACGAAGTCCTGGCTGGGATGACTCAGTTGGGATTGGTTCTGCTTTGGGCAGGGGGCTGGCCTCCTGAGGTCTCTTCCAGCCCTATGATTCTATGATTCTAATCAAATAAAGGCAGATAGAACAATCAGTTTAACATTCAGGGAGATAGATAGTTCTGTGTCAACCTCATAGAAGCAATGGGTAAATAACTAAGGGAATGTCCCAGAAGGCATTGGAGCTGGACTTGTTGAAGAAGGTTAAGAATCCAGCAACTTTGAGGCACTCCTGAGAGGCAAGGAGGAAGAGTTAATGAAGCGCTTCCATCGGAAACTATAAAGGTAGCAGTTAGAGAAGGAGTGAAATCCGAAGAGAAGATGAGAGCTCTTGGGATACTGCCTCCTGCTTCAAGTGCTTAAGAAAGAAAAACTGTTTGTAACTCTTGCTAATAGGAGCTGAATGCGTGCCATGCCCAGCAGTACTGAAAGCACAACCGATGCCAAGTACGGTTAGGTGAGAAAAGAAAGGAACCCATGGTTACAGGAAAGAAATCATCCAGTAACTCAGAGGTGGGCAAATGCCAGCCCGCAAGTTGGAGCCGGTTCCCCAGGGTAAGCCCCTCATAGGCCGTTGTTGCTATATTTGCCTGCACTGCCTCAGGTATGGGCAATCACAGCTCCTACTGGCCACAGATCACCGTTCCCAACCAATAGGAGCTGTGAGAAGTGGTGTCCCAGTTCACACTGCCTCCCGCAGCTCCCATAGGCTGGGAACGGCAATCTACAGCCAGAGGAAGCTGCAATCACCTGTACCAGAGGAGACACAGGTAAATATAGCAGTGGTGGCCTGCCAGAGTCTAACAGTGGTGAATCACCACCATTTTATTGCCCCCCCTGCAGTAACTAGAGCCCTTGAAATCCATGGACATCTTTGGCTCATTTTTGCAGAGGCAAATTTTGTATCCACACAGGGCTCTAGCAGTAAACGCTTCCTGAGGAAGGGCAGTCTCAGAATATAACACCCTTGTAAACATGTACTGTAATTATTCAATATGTATTGTGAAGGGAAAATACAAATATTTATTGCAAAAATGTGACTCAAAGGAATGAAAAGTGAAGCCTAACAGTGGAATTGAGACATTTTAAGTAACTGTTTACTGTAAGTAGCCAAATCTTGTCATGTCCTGTGGGCTTCCTAGTAAGATTATTATCCATGATTCACTCTTGTGGATACTGACGTACAATAGCTCTAATATGTAGTCTTATTGCATGTTGCGAGTAATTAATATCCATTCCGTCCTTTTTTTCCATCCATTAAAAGGATTTCCGCAAAAGCACATCTAGATTGGCACGGATGCTTTTGCGCAAAAAGTGCCATTTTAGCCATCGGGGCTTTTTTGCACAAAACAGTTCTTCCCTGTCTACACTGGCCCTCTTGCACAAGTATTCTTGCGCAAGAGGGCTTTTTCCCGAGCGGGAGCGTGAAAGTATTTGCACAAGAAGCACTGATTTTGTACATTACAAAGTCAGTGCTCTTGCTCAAATTCAAGCAGCCAGTGTAGACAGCTGGCACGTTTTTGCGCAAAAGCGGATGCTTTTGTGCAAAATCTTGCCAGTCTAGACGCATCCTGTATGAATAGCAGTGAAAATTTTTTTATTTATATAGGACCATTCATAGCAAAATATTTTACTTAGATGGGTATTTATATCCCAGTCCCACTGATGGGGGAAACTGGCAGGGAGCATGTAAATGATTTGCCTACAACAGGGCACTGGTCAAAATGAAAAAAGAACGTGAGACAGGAGATCTAGGTTCTCAGTCCCAAACACTCCAAACTTGTGTTATGGAAAGGGTTAGGTGTGCCAGCTCTTCTGGGGAGAATGTTTATTAATATGCCACTATTTGCTTTTTCACAAAACAATGTTTGTGGCAAGAGAAATGAAACATTACCTGAATATTTTTAGAAAAGCCAATCGACAAGGATACAGATGATGTGGATGGGTCCAGTCAGCAGGAAACAGGCTGTCAAATATATTTCTCCCCATACACCCTTGGTATGGTTCTGCAGATAGGGCTCAATTGGCAGTGGTCTATATATAGCTAAAACATTTTCTGGTGAATGCCTATGAAGCTGCAGTATCAGAAGAACTAGAAACCCAACTCAGAGGGGTCCATTACACATGCCTATTAAATCCACCCATTGCAAGCCTTTCCCTGCCTTTTCCATGTGAATGGTGCACAACCGAATATCTGTTCCTCTGCTTTTCCAACATTAAGATATCATTACATTGAACAGGGACAACAAAGGCCTCCAAGACAGCAAAGAAAGATCTACAACACAGTTGCTGTCTCTTGCTTCAGACTAATTAAATAGCTCCTGCCTCTTTGACACAGCTCCAGAGCAATGGAGCTTGACTGGTTTAACATTAGTGAGGCACTCTGGCCAGTCACTGTCACTAATGTGTGGATTGTCTGATGGAAATAAGTTATAAAAATCTGTCAGTGCTTTTTAATGGCTCTTTTGTGTACACAGTGTCTGGAGAGTGGAAGAGAAAATGCAGTCTCCCCATAGGATTGGCAGGGATAGGGAGGGGATCAATTGGTATCCTCCATAAACCTGACTCAGATCTCACTTAACCTAGAATCAATTGCTTCTGATTTATAACATGAGCAAGTGGCATCAAAAGCAAACTCTAAAGGGGGGGCTATCACCCAATGGTTAAACTATAGGGCTAACTTCTGTCCTTCCCATCCTCTACTATCAGCAGAACCTCCAAGTTCTAACACGTCCCCTCAGTCAAGACCTCACTTCAACCATTACTCTATCTCCCTCCAAGCAACAACAAACCACCTTCTATTCCCTGGAGCGGACCAAGAGCTTCACCCTCTTGAATTGCCTCCCTTTAGCCTCTGACCCAAATAGAGTCATTCTGGACTCTGGGCTAGTTCTTTTCTGACCACAACGTGACCACTCAGGGAGTCACCCCTTTCCTTCCATTGCTCCCCACCTGAGAGAGGAGTCAGGAATTGCAGTGAGAAAGCCAAGGCCAGAGCAAGAGGTGGCTTCCCAGCCAGCCAGCCAGGCAACAGCCCCAACACTGAACTGATTCCCAGGGGCCATAAATCTTCCCTTCTCTCTGTATATAACTCATCCCTCTCCTAAATGGCCATCTTTCACCTGCGATAACTTCCCCACAGACTACAAAGGACTACTCCATACTGCTTAGGCCAGTTGCCTAGTTATTAAATACTTAGAGCTAGTAGAATAGTTCATTTTGAATAACTTCTCCAACATACATAGCTCCTTTTTTGTTCACAAATTAGCCACAAACAGGTTGAAAGTTTTTACAAATTTGCTTCTTAGCCTCAATTATTTGAGGGAACAGATTAGAGCCTAAGGTTTATTAACAAACAGGTTGCTATTAGTATTCATGCCACACAATTGGTCACACGTTATTGTTTCTGTTCCCTGCCTGGATACACTAAGCTTTGTAAATGAGACAAATCCTTTTTTTCTTTTTCTATTTGCAAATGATACGTGAACAGTTATAGCTGTTTGAAAATTTCATAGTGTGAATAATAAAAGTCCTTTTCAAAATTCCAGGATTGGAACTCCAGTTTGAATAATCCTGCATATATTTCCTCGGGCTAGCATGTGTGATGCTTTATTGTTTAATGGATTTAACTTTGGTATTTATCAATTAATTACGATTGCTTTTGTTAATGAATTAAAATTTAAGTAGTGTCCAGAAAAATCCATCCAAGCTAAAAGAAAATTTCAGTATAATACAGAAGCTCTTGGAAATCATTGCAACTGGTTATAACCATATGGTGTTTAGACTCTGTATAAATTGGTGCTTTACAAATAACTCTGGAAGGGAGCAGGCCACCACAAAAGCATCTTAAATAATAGAAAGCTGCCACCTCAGCAATTTGATAATGCAGAGTAGGCTGAAGCGAATAGTTGTTCTCATTACTGGTATGAATGTACAATAAAGATGAAAAAGTTTCAAAATGTGAAGTAGGGAGAAAAATCAGAAATGTATAAAGGAAAAAAGTCAGACTGGCTTGGGTAGATATCAGACACGTTTAGTCATTCAGTAGTCGTGGGATTGGCAGTGTACAGTCTGGAAAGTCCTGATAGACCAGCATAAGAGGAGTGCCCTTCAGCATGCCTGTAGCATCCTTTCTCGCTCTGCAATTGTTGTATATCCTTTGAACATGGTAGGTTGCAGGGCAGATTAGGCTTCTGTACAGATTTGAACTGGCTACAGCACTTCCATCATGGGGAAAGATACAAGAGTTGTGTTTTCTCTCGGAGGGTATGTCTACACTACAAAGTTAATTCGAACTAATGGACGTTAGTTCAAATTAACTTTGATAGGCGCTACACTAGCGCTCCGCTAGTTCGAACTTAATTCAAACTAGTGGAGCGCTTAGTTAGAACTAGGTAAACCTCATCCTATGAGGACTAAACCTAGTTCGAACTTACTAGTTCGAATTAAGGGGTGTGTAGCCCCTTAATTCGAACTAGTGGGAGGCTAGCCCTCCCCAGCTTTCCCTGGTGGCCACTCTGGCCAACACCAGGGAAACTCGTCTGCCCCCCTCCCGGCCCCAGACCCCTTAAAGGGGCACGGGCTGGCTACGATGCCCGTGCCAGGTGCAAGCCTGCCAGGACCCAGCCAGCAGACCCTGCACTTGGCACGGCTCGAGCCAGCCACCCGATGCCCCCCAGCCCTCCCCCTCTTCCCGGGACCAGGCTTGCGGCTCCCGGGAGCTTGCCCAGGACCGCAAGAAGCGGGCACCCGCCTGGTCTAGTGCGTACATCGTGGACCTCGTCCACGACCTCCGCACTAAGCACAGGAAAGTGGCCGGCTAGGGCAGGAGAGCTGCCAGCCTGGCCACCCAGGAGCAGGTGTGCATGAAAATCAAGGTGGTCCACTGACACCCCCGACCCTGAGCCCTGAGCTTACAATGGCCATACTGGGTCAGACCAAAGGTCCATCTAGCCCAGTAGCCTGTCTGCCGACAGTGGCCAACCCTAGGGACTCTGGAGGGGATGGACCGATGACAGTGACCAAGCCATTTGTCTCGTGCCATCCCTCTCCAGCCTTCCACAAACCTTGGTCAGGGACACCACTCCTACCCCCTGGCTAATACCACTCCATGGACCCAACCTCCATGACTTGATCTCACTTCTCTTTAAACTCTGTTCTAGTTGTAGCCTTCACAGCCTCCTGCAGCAAGGAGTTCCACAGGTTGACTATTTGCTTTGTGAAGAACAACTTTCTGTTACTAGTTTGAAGCCTGCTACCCATTCCTTTCCTTTGGTGTCCT
The DNA here is from genome assembly GCF_049634645.1 of Pelodiscus sinensis. Classification (NCBI taxonomy): domain Eukaryota; kingdom Metazoa; phylum Chordata; order Testudines; family Trionychidae; genus Pelodiscus; species Pelodiscus sinensis. The sequence goes on along the minus strand of NC_134712.1, from coordinate 182,877,733 downwards.
CTAGTCCTTCTATTATGGGAACTAATGAAGAACTTTTCTGTATGCACCCTCTCCACCCCACTCATGCTTTTATAGACCTCTATCCTATCCCCCCTCCGTCTCCTCTTTTCTAAACTGAAAAGTCCCAGTCTCTTTAGCCTCTCTTCATATGGGACCTCTTCCAAACCTCTGATCATTGTAGTTGCCCTCCCCTCTCCCACCCTCTCTCTTCCCCTCTCCCACCTCCTTTTCCCAGTCTCCCCAAGTTTTGTTCAATAAAGACAGATTCTATTTTTGACCACACATTTTCTTTATTTTGTACATCAGGAAGAGGGGCTAGGGAAGGGTAAGTGGAAGGAGGTGAGGGAGGAATGGGGTATGAGCCCCCGATGGGGAGGACTGGGCTGGCTCTGTGGGCTTCTGGGGGTGGAAGCTTTCCTGCAGCCCCCCAATTGCCCCCTCTCCCCAGATGGCAGCCTGCAGCAAGTGCAGCCGGTCTGATGGCCGAGTGCTGTGATGTGCCCAGTGTGGGCACTCAGGGCACTCCAAGACAGGACTGCTTTGCAAGCGGGGCACCCCTGAGAACTGTCTGTCTGGGGTGGGGGTCAGGTCCCTTTAAGCACAGCCCTCAGCTAGCCTGAGGCAGCAGCTCCACGCTGTAAGTCCTAATCTGATGCCCTGCCGGCACTGCTTCCGGCCATCCTTAACCCAGGTTCAGGGTCCACTTAATGTGGACATGCTAGTTCGAATTAGCAAAATGCTAATTTGAACTAGTTTTTAGTTCTAGATGTGTTAGTTCGAATTAGATTAGTTCGAATTAAGTAATTCGAACTAAGTTAGTTCGAATTAGCGCTGTAGTGTAGACATACCCTAAGATATTTCAATGCACTGCTAGGTATGGCTAATACCAGCTCAGGAAAGATATGCTGCACATGGTGCCACCTAGAACATTATAATTTAGTTTTGCAATTCCATCACTTCTCACCCTTTGAGATTAACAATCCTACCACTTACAAAATGCACATTACACTACCTTTGACGTTGGGTCATGTATCAGACTATTAAGTGTATCTGAATAGTACTAGTTTGCTAATTACAAAGCCAAAAGGAGTAACAACTTGGTCACGTGGATGTCCATTAGTTGCAGTTTTTTTCATGTGCACCAAGGCATGGTCAAATGTGAACCGCCAGAAGAAACAAAAAACCTAGTTGTGGGCACTCTGCATGTGAAACCCGGATAACATATAAGTGTCACCTGAAGGCATTGAACAATATCATCAAGGCTGCCTCAGGAGAATCCTAAATTTCCCTTCGGAGGATAGGCGCACGAATACTAGCATCCTGGAAGAGTCCAACATGACCAGCATTGAAGCTATCATCATCTACCAACAACTCTGCTGGATTGATGATGTGGTCCAGATGCCTGATCAGTGCCTCCCAGAACAGATTCTGTTTTCCAAGCCGAAGGAAGGACCGAGGAACATTGGGGGGCCAGAGGAAGTGATTTAAGGACATGTTGAAGGTAAAGTGCGGCATCAGTGTTGACTCTTGGGAGAACCTTGCCCAGGATCATCCCCAGTGGAGACCAGTGAACTGTGAGGGGATGGCACAATTTGTGAGGTCCCATTACAGTGCAGATGAGGAGAGACAGAGAAGGAGAAAAGAGTGGCAAAAACTGCCCCATATCCTTTCAATAGGCACTAGCACCTGTCCCTTCTGTGATAAGACCTGTGGCTGGTCAGCTATCAACAGATCCACAAATAGGAGGGTGACAGGAAGATGTCCTACTTTGTTATCAAGTGACCACTGACAGAGGCTAATGATCTGGGTGGCATCTGAATCTGTCCTGAGTAGCCACACAACTTACAGAGAGCACTGGCTGGTGGATTAGCCTACCTAAAGAGATTGTGGGCCCAAGGTCTCCATGAAAACACAGCATTATTTGGAAGCTCATTACAAACTCATTGCTGTACGGGGAGATTTCGGCAAATCCAGTAATATGCCTGAACCACTATTGCTTACTACTTAAACTTTAGCAACCAAGCTAGTAGGCCCAAATTAGACCTAGACTACAGTCAGGGAGGAAAAGGGGGTTTGAGTGTCACAGAGAGGGCAGCTTGACCCCACGTCCTTCCTGAGGCCCAAATCTCTAGTGAAATCACTGAGCTATACATTAAGAAAAACAGGAAGTTTGTCTAAATGCCTTAAGACATATATCTGTCAGGGCCCCCTAACATGGAGTCTCTGAAAAAGACAAAACACATCTGGTGAAAGTGATGAGCAGAAGGAAACCTCTTGCCTAACCTTTAAAAAGTGCTTGCCAAACAAGTTTTTGAGTGACATGTTATTGTAATACTAATGGATAAATAGGGAAAGAAAGTTTGAGTTAGAGGGACAATTTTGGGGAACACTTGGAGGGACACCTCGAAGACTCCTTGAGGACTCTTCACATCTGGACACATCTTCGTCCCCACCGGCAGACGGAAGACTGGCCATCGGAAGCCTGCCTGGTGTCACTCGAAAGCCACACTCAACTTCGGTAATTATCTAGGGTGAGGGTGTTTTACTAACCTGTTGTGGACGTGTGTTAAGTGCTTGAGACTAAGTAAAGTTTAGCTTTAAGTGAAAGCACTCTTGTGTTGTCCTGTTTGTACCATCCATCTATCGGTCGGATGACCGTGTCTCCCCTGAATTATTTCCTGACACCACCTCACAGAGAGTATAAATTACCGAGAGGTTTGGGCTGAAAGAACCCTGGGTAACATTGCCTCAAATTCAAGAGGAAGCATCTCTTGGACTGATACAGTAGCTTCATTTGGGGTATGTCTACACTACCACCCTAGTTCGAACTAGGGTGGTAATGTAGGCAACCGGAGTTGCAAATGAAGCCCGGGATTTGAATTTCCCAGGCCTCATTTGCATAAAGCCGGGCGCCGCCATTTTTAAATGTCCACTAGTGCGGACTCTGTGCCATGCGGCTACATGCGGCACGGACTAGGTAGTTCGGACTAGGCTTCCTAGTCCGAACTACCATTACTCCAGGAGTAACGAGGAGTAACGGTAGTTCGGATTAGGAATCCTAGTCCGAACTACCTAGTCCGTGCTGCGTGGAGCCGCACGGCACGGAGTCCACACTAGCGGACATTTAAAAATGGCGGCGCCCGGCTTTATGCAAATGAAGCCCGGGAAATTCAAATCCCAGGCTTCATTTGCAACTCCGGTTGCCTACATTACCACCCTAGTTCGAACTAGGGTGGTAATGTAGACATACCCTAAGAGCCCCAAAAGCTTTTTCTTTCAGCTCCCTGCTCTGTTTTCAGAGTGAGTTTGGCTAAAACTGGAAGTGAGGTTGATTGAACTGGATCTTTTCCTGTGTACAGTTTTTAAACGAAAGGGGAAAAAAAACACATTGAGCATCCGGCGGGAGAGAGACCTTCAGATCTCCTAGAAAACATCAAACGAACAAGACAAATTGCAACATTTATTTTTCAAAGTGGCAGTACCTGGAAAGGGAAAGGCTGTACAGTTACAACCATTACCAGTTCTCATGTTTCCAATCTACAACACAGGAGTTGCTGAGCTCCCCTCAGACCATACTGGCATCACTCCAGTCTAATGGCCAGAGCCTGAGATAAATACATTGATGTTTTTATAAGTGAAATCAGTTATGTCTGTTCCCAGTGCAACCATTTGCACGTTACCACTGCCGCCAGGGCTGGATTCTCAGTGCTATCCAGCCCTTTTGCTTCCCTCAGGCTGGACAGAAGGAGTGGGTTCTGGCAGTAACGGGCCATCCAAGAGTCCCCCCAAGCTTATGGAGGATGAAAGGAAAGGCAGGAGTAAAAACAGATAGAGCCCTGCGTATCTCCAGAGAGTCGCTTCATATCCACGGATAGTGGAGCAGATACCCTTTCCTCTCTCCCCTCGGCTAGGTGGAGGGGGGTAGGTGCCAGGCAGGGCCCTGCACTGCCCACAGGGAAAGGATGCAAGAAGCTGCAGCCTAAATCTCCCTGTAGGAGTGGCCGAGTGCCAGCCATGTCCTCCACCTCCCCACTTGGTGAGCACTGACCTGCAGAGCTCCGGGCACACTGTTAAAAGGGACAGCACAAGTGTGGAAATCCAACAGGTAGCTCTGGATCCCCCCACTCCCACCCTCTTTCTGTATCTAGGAACAGAAATGGCAGAGCTCAAAAGAGGCTAATAATATTGAAAATGTGACAAATGCACTACTTACACCCCCTCCCTCTCCCCACTGCTGCCTGCCTCTTCCCTGCACAGCCTTACCCCCACCTGTCTCATCTGTGCTCCCTCCTCCCCCCACCTCCAGGTTTCTTGTGCGGATAGTAGTAAAATCTGGATTGCGGATTGGATGGTGAATTGAGCATGGCAGATGCGGATTCCCTTTTTTTGTATTCCTGCAGGGCTCCAGGAATAGAGCTATGCTGCACTACACCGATGCTCTGCAGGTGTACGGTGCTTTGGGGACTCATATACCAATGGTGTAAAATTTAGTGTGGCCTTTCTCAGAATTGGTGCAGGAATAAATCAGTCTAGAGAGCTGTAAACTCCCTTTCTTTTGCCCCATTTGGAGCTTGGCCACCAAAGAGAACCATTCCCTTTTATATACACAAAATCCTTAAGTTCTGTAAAGAAATCATTTCCTTTCTCTTGTTACTATTTCATTGGAGAACAGATTAAAAGAAAATGGTTCATGTTTGGGAAAGTCAAGCGGGCTGAGTTCTGGTACATTCAAGGCCTATGTGGCACCATGTTTTTATTCACAGGAGCCTGAAAGAGGAGCTCTCAAAGTACAAGTACAGCGAACCAGTGCTAACTCCTCTCATCTGTCCCTTTCCATACAAGATAAGGATCTGAGCCAACTGCCATGGGAATCAGTTGAAAGACTCCCATTAATTGTCTTCAGTAATAGTTGAATCAGGCCTTAAGCTAAAGTGGTGTGCTGCAGAAATCCCTTGGGATCTATGAGAACTATGATAGAGTTATGAAGAAAGAAACGACTAGGACATCTGATTTGCCTACTTTGGATGGGTGGGTAGGGAAGTGGAACCCAAGAAATCGAACATCTCTCAATAACTTCCAAAATGTCTGAATTTCATTGAAATTAAACATGATCAAATACTGAAGATTCACAGTCCTAATAGTGCTTCATTTCTCTGATAAAACTGGACACTTTCTCTCTTCCAAATCAGTATGTATGATGCCCATGAGTTCTGAATATGCAGTACCAATATGTATTTCTGTATGGAATAGTATCTACAGATTCCAGGACTGAATGATCCACCTTAACTGGTTTTGAAGCACCAAAATCCTCAAAGCAAAACTGTTTCCTCTGGCTGTCTGTACATGAAGTTGATTTATGACTAGTTTTCTGTTCAAACCACTGTAATTTTGTGAAATGATAGCAGTATTGATTCCAGAAAGAATTTCACTTTACCGAAACTACCAGGGCAGAGGAACTAAATGGAGCCTTGAAGTGAATAATATAGCTTTCCACTTTATCAATTTCATTTCTTTTGCTCCCCACCTTTGCTTAACAACCTTCATCTCTTCTTTTCCTCCTTCTTCCTCTCTGGCTCTGATCTTTTGCTGAGGTTCACAGACAAACTTCAGAGCATATTTGCTTACCTGTGAAATTTGGACTGCAATTTTATTCAGAAACATGATTTTAAAATAGAATCAAATCAGGAAATAGGCTGCCTGACATCTCTGGGCTTGTTATGCTTTTGTATTTTCTGGGAGAGTTTGGTTGCTCTGAGTCCAGCTCTTGAGACATGCTGATTTATAGAATTGATAGATTGTGTCCTACAGGGTTACTAGGTTTAAAAAGTCTGTTTTAGTTACTCTAACTATATATGTATAAAGAGAGAGAGAGAGCACAAACATGATGGATCTTCTCTGGGCCAGATTCTGCTCTTATCTGTAGTAATGTGAATTAAGAGAAACTTCAAATAAAATTACAATAATGTAAAACTGATGTGAAATCAGAACTAGAGCCAGTGAACAGGCAGGCACAGCTCAGGAAGAATGGAAGACAAGATCATATATATGAGCAGAAACTCTATGGGTTACTCACATTTCTGGCTTAGTAGCCTTGATAATGTCCTTTTAAAGAGTGATAATCATCAGAATAAATTAGATGCAAAATCAACAGCAATATAATGTTAAATTTGCAAATCTACATGAACCCGTCCCCCTCCACAGGAAATGCTAAAGTTCCACTTCCAAAGGCAATGTTAACGCATCCCCATTGCACAAGAATATATATCCACTTATACTTTTAATAACTCAACCAGCTGCCAAAAGATCCTTTACTACTGTATGGTTTTGTATTTGATTTGCCATTGTGTGTAAATTTTTAATGGGAAACGTTAAAAGGGAAATGGGGCTATATATCGTTGTGACATTGTGGGGTAGTACCATGGTATTTTGTGCAACTCGATGGATCCTAAACAGTCTTTAGTCACACCACACAACGACAACTAAAGGACTACAGAATAAGTGACACCAGCAAAAATATAACTAAAAGCCAAACAGAACATTTCCGCTTCGCATAAGCAAAGCAATGTGTTTAATTATTTATAAGTTCCTTATTTTAAACTCTTCTTACAAACTTTCCAAGAGCCCATTCCTCATTGAGGATGACGTAGCAACATTGCAAGTGTGCAGTTTTAAACCCAGAATTTCAAAAGTCAGCCTCTCTTTCCAGGGACACAATTTGACTAGGTGAATAGTACAACCAAATGTAAAAACAAACAATTGATTCTGAAAGCAAAGCCTACCTTGTAGAGAGCCATGTACCTACTCTGCTACTGCAGTAAGGATTTCTGCCTGCTATTAAGTGTGGCCTTATAAAATGTGGGCACAATTACAGCAGACACAAATTTCATTCTTCACCCATGCTCCAAAAGAGGGGAGGAATTCCCCAGGAATCGCTTGGTGCCAACTGGCAGAGGGCACACGGGGGTGCCTAGGATTTTACAGGAACTATCTGGGTCAGAGAGCTGCATAATAGCTCACTAAGGGTGGAATGTGAGGTCTCTACTGAGCCAGTAGCCCACTGGTCATCGTATTCAGTGTGTGTTACATATCTACACTCAAACTTATACTCATAAAATCTTTGAGTTAAAGGCAGGTTACCAGCATATGTGGTTCATGAAAGGAGGATCACAGCCTGCTGGCTATAATGCACTGCAAGGATTTTGAGAAAGCAACATACTCCTAGACCTTTATGCTGGAACTGGTAAGCTGGGGGGCGTCAAGTCACAGGGCTGGGCCCAACAGGGTTGTGGATTCGCTTCAAGACAGAGTCAATTAGGGCTAGTTGCTTTTATTAATCTCACTACGTCACTACTATTACAGGCTTAATACTGCCAGATGGTTACACAGCTACTGCAAAGTAATACGTCAATAAGCACAGGCAAAGCAATTCATATAAGAGTAACAGGCACTTGGAAATGCTTCTGCCCTTTCAGGTCAGCGGGAAGTCCCATTCCGGACACTTCGTACCCAGCCGCAGTGGACATGGCTCCAGCCATGGCTCCATCCAGGGGATTCAGGATACCATTTGAGGTCTAGGTCCCTGCTGAGACTCACCAGACATGAAACTCCCTACACTAGTTATACTACAGGGCTACGTCTACACTGGCCCCTCTTCTGGAAGGGGCATGTAAATTTCACTAGTCGTCGTAGGGAAATCCGCGGGGGATTTAAATATCCCCCGCGGCATTTAAATAAAAATGTCCGCCGCTTTTTTCCGGCTTTTAAAAAAGCCGGAAAAGAGCGTCTAGACTGGCCCCGATCCTCCGGAAAAAGTGCCCTTTTCCGGAGGCTCTTATTCTTACTTCAAAGTAAGAATAAGAGCCTCCGGAAAAGGGCACTTTTTCCGGAGGATCGGGGCCAGTCTAGACGCTCTTTTCCGGCTTTTTTAAAAGCCGGAAAAAAGCGGCGGCCATTTTTATTTAAATGCCGCGGGGGATATTTAAATCCCCCGCGGATTTCCCTACGACGATAGGTGAAATTTACATGCCCCTTACGGAAAAGGGGCCAGTGTAGACGTAGCCCAGGTGTTTACCAAATGTGCACGTACCTGCCTCAATGCCATTCTTATGGGCTGAGACCGAGGTCAAACTTGTTTACCGTTTAGTAGTTTCCCAGCTCAAGGCATGGGTTAGAACTGATAACGCCCAGCTGCTGTTTGGGCTTGCAGCATCCCACACTGTGCTAAGCTGGGTAAAGCAGGGATGGAAACTTTCATCCTAGGCCTGCTAAGTTGCAGGACCCACATATGACTTTCATGTGACAGGGGGTATGTTTCTTTGGGACTGGTGAACTGATGAATACAGCAGGTATCCAGAAGCCTAGGGACTGCATGCTCCAGCAAGACCCTCAGAGGGCTCTAGGACTGGAGTATGCCTGTTGCTAACCTACAGAATGACAGTGAGCTTGAGAGGCCTTGAGGAGAGGGCTTATATTCCCAGTAGCCAGTGAGGTTGGGAAGCTGACCTGTGGCAAGCATAGACAAGGCTTCTTTATTCTAAGGGAAGGTGGTAGCGAAGTGCCTCACAACCCTGAGAAGTGTCACAGAGGGATAGAGATCCCTTTCAAAACCTGATTTTAAAGGTTCAACAGTTATTCAATTGTGTGTGGTGGTGTTTTCTTGTTTGTTTTGTTTTTTTAATTTCGGGTCTTGTGACTATTTTAAGTCAGAAAAAAAGTTTTGTTTGTTTTTCCCTCTTCATTTAACACAAACGACAAAACAGATTTCATTCAAACTTTCTTTACCAAACATACTCACCCTTTGGGCTGAGAATAAGCTTTCTTCTTAAGCATAAGTGCTGTAGGAAGGGTAAAGATGCCATACTTCCTGTAACCTCTAGAAGGCATCTTTGGTTTCCCATGACACACTGCCTGCTGGGGACTGAAACAGAAGCCCAGGACAGGGCATTCACAGGCTGTAAGTATGGAGAGCCGCAGAAAAATTAGTCACCATATTCTGTCTATAGTTTTTAAGGCACGGGTGGGGAACCTATTTTGGGTTGGGGGCCACTGACTCACAGAAAAATTAGTCAGAGGCTACACAGAAGTGAGAAGCAAAAAAAACCAACAACCCCTCCCCCCAAAAAACCCAAATCCTCACTGACATGGCCCCTGGCTGAGAAGGATAAATTTCCCACATTCCCCTCCCACGCCAGAGCATAAGGGGGCCCAGCCTAGTGGATTTTCTGTGCTATAGCCCTGCAGTGAAGGATCAGGGGGGCTGGAGTGCCAGCATGGGCTAGCAATGCTGGGGGGCTCTGAGCCTCAGAGGCTGGATCCAGTCAAGCCGAGGGACTGAGGTTCCCCACTCCTGTCCTACAGGTTCATCCTGACACCAGCCTGTCTGGCAGTAAAATGCTACAAGCATGGGAAGTTTCAACCCCAATGGGGAATTTTAAAAAAGGTAATTAACATAATAAAACAGGAAGCAACAATGAAATTTGAGCTACAAATCTTAGCTATAGGTTTTGCTACTGTGCAAGTTATAAGGGAATATTCTGATTGTCTGAATGGTTGGATGTGAATTTTTCCTAGCCTATTCGGCATTGAATGTCATATCATTTGTCATTGCAGAGGTAATTTTCCCCTTGATTTGCAGTAGGGCCTGAAATTTGGCCTATAACTTCTGGGTCAAGAAGTGTTAATGATATTCAGACACAGAATATGCAGGGAAACCAAGAGCCCTGAAATACAAAATGCTGAGTCTCTCAAATCTGATTGATTTTCCTAGAATTGCAGGGCATTCAGCATCTCACAGAATGAGGCCCAAGCATACATACATTTTTGCAGTTGTGCTACAATTGTATTAAATTTACAATAATAAACTCAGCAGTAGCACCACATTTTAAACTCATTATTTACACTGAATATATCCATTCCACGGATGAGTAGCTGCATTAGTGACAAGCAATGTGTTAAAATGCTGACATGCAACTGCGCTTGCCAGCACTCATCTTTCACAAACAGCGATGGGGGTGGGGAAGTGGGAAGTATTTGTGGCTTCTCTTTTGCTTTTTTATTTAACTGTCTACTAACTGCTGGGAAATTTAGGGATGCTGCCAATTGGAAAGCTGCGAGAGCCCCTTAGAAAAGCTCCTTTCCCAGAAGGCAGTTCCGCTCTGAAGAGTGACTGTAAAAATGTGGCAAGGCATTTCACGATTATTATCTCTCAATAATTTCCACAACAAATGAGAACCAATTTACAAATGAAGAGATTCTGCCCCCTCCCCCCCCCCCCCCCAACAGCCAATTTTGAGTACTTAGCTTGATTCTTAGCTCCCTGGTTCCATTCTCTTTTTTTCTGTAGGTCATCACAGGTAATAAAGGTTTGGAGGAAAACTGGGCCACTCAGTTCTGTGTTATCTATGCAACCAAATCCCATTGTCTCCAGATTATATCCTCAGGTACCACTGGGCATCCTCATTTGTCTTCACTGCAAGTGGAAGGCACTCAACACATCAGCAGCTTTGGACGCCGAGAGACCCACATCTTGGTTCAAATCTGAGAATGTTTTCGAAACCAAGCCAGACATGACATTTGTATTTTCTTTCAAATTAAAATACAGAAGTTAACACTGGAGAAGAGGCAAATTTGTGAGATGGAGACATGATCTGACGCTTCCTGCAGGGACTGGAACACTTTACGTGCTTATAGCCATTATTTGACTCTAAACTTACCACTATGGTCTGATCTCCCCTATGGTGTTTTACCCTGGCCAAGCACTCTTGTGTATAACCTGTCATGACCAAGGCATGGGCAGTCACACCTAATGGCTAGAGCAGGAGCCAGGCCTAGTTGATGAAGCAGGAGTCAGACACCAGAGTCAGGAGCAAGCAGGGAAACAGAGCAGGAGCAGAACGGGAGTGAGGCAGACATGACTGCACCCATTGCATTCCCGGGGCTTGGGCAAGCATAAGTGTGCCCACATCCGAAGGCCTTTCCCTCACTGTAAGGAGAGGAGCCACTGAGCCCATAGTTCAAGTAAAGTGAGGGACAACAAATGGTAAAACAGGGATAGAAGTGTGGGTTATGGAGTCAAAAGCAGGGAACCAGAAGGGGACTGTGAGCATAGAACCAGGAACAGCACCCCCTGCTCCTCAAAGGCATCCACAAAGCCAGTGGATATGGCCCAGAGGAACTCCACCCAAAGACATAGGCCTCACACTCACAGGGCTCCTCTGTACCCAACATCCTCTTCCTGGGATGTGGATGGCCACTTTGCGCCAGGAGGAGGTTGACAAGGAGGACTTGTGAGTGAGTGTGAATCAGGAGATGCAGGGGAAAGTGCACAAGAACCTAAAGAGAGGAGGAGCTGAAAAAGGAGGACCCGCAACCTTGTGTATTCGATGTAAATGTGCGCCAGGATCTCTCTCGCTCTCTGAAAAAGGGGCAAGAGGAGGGGGGATGAACTGTACCAAGTACATGCCTGTGCTCACATGAAGAATTTACCACTTAACATTGCCAGTAAGTCATGGGACCAGGTAGAATACAGCCTGACATACCCATTGAGTAGCCTGCAACCTGCTGATTCTGAACTGTAAATCAGGCTTGCTGACTCCCTTCAGCACATCGGGAGGCCCTACCACAACCCAGCTAAATTTATTAATCTACCTTCTTCGTGATAAAATATAGAAATGGCAATCTAGTAGCTAACCCGCAGCACATTACTGATACTCATTATGGCAAGACAATGATATTTGTGTTATCAATAACGAGGAGAAGCAGCAAAATGAAAGGGCTGTGGTGTTTGATAAACAACCATGCAGTATTCTAGTTCAGTGTTTCTCAACCAGTGGTACGAGAACCCTTAGGGGTACTCGAGAGAAGTCTGGGGGGATGTCAACACAACTGAAATTTGGAGAAAACTGAATTTTTGTTTCAAGTTTTACAGTGTTTTATTATTTTTGTACTTTTCACACCCAAAAATGTCATTGCCTGCCTGGCTACGATTAAGTTGTTTAAACAAACGTGTTGCAAAGGTAGAAAAAAAATGTTGTGTGTCTGAAAACTGTAGGTACTGGGGGTACTTATAATTTTTTTCAAGGGGTACTTTATAAAAAAAAAGGTTGAGAAACACTGTTCTAGTTGTCTGATGACAAGTGAAAGTGAAGTGCCACATAGCTGAAATGGTCCAATGTATATTGCCACAGTCATCTTATGATTCACACTGGATATACAGGTACTGGGCTTATACTCCATTGTACTATAGCCAGATCATGCAAATACCAGCACGGTTTGTGTCTTCATGATTTTTTTTTTCTCAGATGGATTCTGTGGAGCAAACTTGGGTGACCTAAAGTGGGTTACAACCGTATTTTAATGGGGTCTCCAGGGCTGAAATTAGACTTGCTGGGACCCAACTTCTTCAGCTTTGGGCAGCTGGGCTCAGGCTTTGGCCCTGGTGGTGAGCACGGGCAGCTGGTATGCTAGGCGGGGGAGTCACAGCCTTCCCTAACCACCAGCCTGGCCCTGCCCACTCTCTGCCCCCAGAATGCCTACTGTAGGCATAGTGGGGGTGGAGTGTTGCTGCCCCGGATCATCCACCCTCTCTGGGCTCCAGGGCTGGGAAGGCTGGAGTCGCTTGCCACGTGCCTGCCGGTCCTCCCCATGCTCTGGGGTTGCAGAGGCTGGGGCTGTGCTCTCACCCTCCCTCTGGTGAAAAGGAGGGGGCAGGGAGACAATTTGGATCCTGTGGGGGTGGAACCTTGGCAGAAGGGGCAGGGCTGGAGGAGAGACAATTTATCCAGAGGGGATAAACACCATGATGGCAAAGCTCAGATTACGGATCCCCACACCTGAGGCTGAAGCTTTTAGGCTTTGCTTTGGTCCCTCTAATCAGGACAGTGGGTCTCAGGCAGGCTCAGGCTTTGGTTTCCCCTTCTAGGGTCATGTGGTAATTTTTTGTTGTCAGAAGGGGGTCGTGGTTTAGTGAAGTTTGAGAACCCCTGCTACAGAGTGATGCGGCGAGAGCTGCTCTGAGATGAACAAACAAGTCTATATTCCCAGCTGGGGAAAATTACAAAACATACATTACTTCATCATGGGCAAACAACAGCAAAATGAGGGAAAATATATAACCTTTTCAGTACAAGGAAAGATCTGGATAAAACTCCAATATTTTCTCCATTTACAAATGCTTGTCCGTTGTCTCCTATTTAGAGCTAGTCTTTTCTGCCTACTCAAATTCTTCTTGTTTTTATCTGTAGAACTGTCCACCGGAGCTTGTGCTCAATGGGATTACTTCTCAGTTCATTGTAGCTTTTCTGCTACCATATCCAATTTTGAGGTTTGGTATCTCAGCAGTGTTCCTGGTAAGCTGTGCACCTGGGCAGCCACCCAGAAGAGATTCAAATGCCACCCAGCTGATTAGCAGCTAGCAGCCCACAGCTGGCAGCATGTGTTTCTACTGGTGGTTCACATCCACACGTGCCTTGGTGCATATAACAAACATATATTCTCCACACGGATGGAAAAAATTAGAGGGAACATTGTGTTTCAGCCATATTAAGGTATGTGAAAAGCATCTGCGTATATACAGCACCATCTTACTCAGCAGATCTGCTGTTTTAGTGAGTTCAAAATCCTGTCTGCTTACATAAAGTGACAAGTAACTTTTGGGGGTTTTACTCCTGTTTAGCCCTGCAGAGCTAACCAGCTACAAGAGCAGAACCTTGATTCAAGCTCCTTTTGAGCATTATCAACACAATTGTTTACTAAGTTTCAATCACTTACACCAGTGCACCACCACTGGCAACAATATTGCAGGGGTGTCACTTTTAAATTTTTGGGGGAAGGGCAGGTGTGATGTTTCCTGGCCAAAATTTTTAAAAGCAACCAATGGTTTCAAATATTCAATGTTTCGCTTACCTTAAAGACACCTAATCTCTGAAAAACTAAGCCCCTTTAAGATAGCTAAAATGGGGAACCGAGAGGCATATTTGAAAGCCTTAGCCCATCCTTTTTGGTTCAGTGTGCTTGCACTGCATCCCTTCACACGGAAATCCTTTTCTGAACAGACTGCTTATGCCTGGTTTTTGAGGCTGTCTTCCAACTTCTTTCCCACACTTATTCAGAGAATTCAAAATTTCATGGATTCGCTTTGTTTTCTGAAAAACACGAAGGAAAAATTCTCCTTGATTGTTGCAAGGCTGATGACAGCAATGCTCATCAAGGATGGGCTTCCCCACTGAAGCACTTAATCAACAAGCCACTTTTGCCTCCAGCAGTCCAACTCCCATCCCAAAGTAGCAAATGCCAACTGAGATCACATCATGAAATGTGCTAATCACTGACAAATGAGACTGATGATGGCACAGTAGGAGCTGAACAGAAGCCTTATCTAAATAAATGTGCTAGAGTTTCATAAGCTACTACAAGAGCCATAGCTTCAAATATTTCTTATGTTAGTCCAAAGGTGTCTTTTTAACATAATCCTGAGGTTTCCCTTCTCAAAATACTCTCAGATCAATACATCTGAATCTATTACATCTCAGGGCCCAATTGCCTGCTGATGTAAGCAGGTGCAATTCTATCGGTTTATTAATACTTTATTTATGGTAGTGCCTAGTATGAGCTTAGGTCCAGCCCACACATTCACGAAGGATGGTCACTGCCTGGGATTGTATTCCCCCTCCCTTGATAGGCTCTGTCTACTTGCCTGTTTGCAGACTGTAAAATTCTCAGAGCAGTTTCATACTTCCCCGGAATTACACCCACTTTTGCTAGTGGTGAATTTACCCTCTTGGCCATTGTACCAGCTTTCTCTTCTGGAAATTCAGTTTGTTCTGCAAAGTCACACACGTGTCACACTGGCTTTTCAGGCCAATGTTCTCTCTGAGACACAATAGAAAAGAACTCTTAACAGGATTCAAATATATTTCAGTTGATTTCACCCATACAACTGCCCTATTTTTCTCACAATGTAGAAGTTCACTTTAGTGAACACTACAATGGTAAATGGTTATTTACCCTCCCCGTTACTCCAGGTTGGATGATTACAGTCTCTCTCTCCCCTCTGGATAAATTGTCTTTAGTTGCTCAGCAACCTACACATCAGAATTAAATTAACTTTGATTACAATTACAGCCAGCATAAATCTCAGGCCTGCACTGTCAGAAGAAAGCAGAGAGCATGTTGTTTTTCTGCAGGATTTTCTTCTTGAAGTGCTGCTGCGGAATAGGCCCCTCAGGGGAAATCACATCTCCCTAGGTGCAAATGAAACTCACCCTTTGTTTTCAGTAGTGAGTACAGATACGTTATGGTCCTGAATCGTTTAAAGTGTGAGTGATTTGAGGGACAAAAGAATGGATGTATTGCTCTAAAAATATCTCCACACGCATGCAGCAAATGAAAATAGCAATCAGCACAATCAGCTGGCTTAATAATATATATTATTATCCCAAAATGACATGGATAGGAAGGGTTCAAGTGCCATTGTGAAAAATCTGTAACGTTGTTGCTTTTCACAGATAGAAAGTCCTAGTCGTGCAGTCAGCACTGGCCTTGCATGAAAGTCCTGAATCCCATGGTGCTGTAGTCACAGTATTATGGCTCCCCATGAGATACTTGCTTTAGGATCCTGAGGTCTCTCAGCTGACTCAACAACATTAACACAGGAATGGGACTGTCAAGCATGGTCTAATGGTTAATCAGAACAATTTCCAACTAGGGGGCGGCTTCTGCTCTGCTGAAGTCAATCAGGGAGGGAACAGGCCTTACGGGACCCACTGAAGCTATTAGTCGTTAAGGGTGACTAGCACTTGCATTCTGAATAGGGGCTCTACTGCGCAGGGAAGCCAACAGCCTGCCCAGAGCCCTGAGCGAGGTGTGGGGGAGGGGCCTTTCTGTGCTCCCAGAAGGGGCGGGGCCTCAGGCAGAAGGGGCAGGGCCAAGAGCAGCCAGCCCTTCGCACTGCCCAGAGCACAGTGCGTGCCCCCACTCAGCCCTCAGAGCCACACAGAGAGCACAGTGTGGTGTTCTGGCAGTCAGGGGGCTCTGGCTGCTGTCATTGCCACAGTAGCAACAGCGACAGCTGGGAACCCTGGGTCTCTTTGAATTGCTAGGCCTGGGGCAACTGCCTCCTTTGCCCCCCCACCCCTCCGGTCAGGCCTGCTGCTGAGCACAAATTAAGAAGATTTAAATTTATCTAGTTGCTTTTATAATCTTGCATGAGTATATTTGGTCTCCATTTTTCTTCTTAAGAACATGCTTCGAGGGCCTATTCTGCTATACTCATGTTGAGTGGTACCTTACTCTTGATTTCAGTGGGATTCCTTGTGGCAAAAAGCTCAGTATGAGTAAAGACCATGAACCCTTATCTAAGATATTTTAACTTACAAGGGCTAATGTGCCCTGTGGTGCCTGTTAGTTCAACTGAGATGACTGAACCTTTTTTATAATTAAGAGCAGTCACAAATATCATACATTTTCATATAATTACTGAATGGAGAGGTTGCTCCAATGGTCTTTTGTTGCTCACTGATGGGTACAGCTACACTGTGGAGGGGGGTTTTCAAAGAAGGTATGCAAATTGCGCTTGCAGTTGCATAATTTCTTCCAATTCTTTTTCCGGAAAAGGATTTTCCGATATTTGGCCCGTCCCCATCCAGCTTTATTCTTTGACCTAATTTGAATATCAAATAGTAGGTGCTCACTGCTGGGTTATTTCCCAGATTTAGGATCCTCCCTCTAAAACCTCTCCCCACAGCAGATTTCAGATGGCTCGTTGCTATCACTTTTCAGAGACTTTTGTTTAGGAACACTCAAACAGACAAGAGGGGTGGTTTGAATAAGTTCACTTACTGGAAACTGTACCCAACTTGTTCAGGGAAGGGGGCGAAACTCCAGCCAGGGAATAGCATTTATTGCCAACTAAAAATGGGGAATTGTATTTTAAAACAAGATTTTATAAACTGCACTTGGCTTTTCTAAGCCCCCTGGGCAGCAGTAACAGCCACCCAATCCAACTCCCAGCCAAACTGTCAGAAAAGAGACGTCATATGTGCAGAGGTGTAGCGAGGGTGTGATGCGCCAAGGGTCAAAGGCAAAATTTGCACACACACCCTGCTGCTGCCATGCGGCAGGGCCCTTAACTTGATGCATGGCTGAGCCCAACCCTGGGAGGAGAGGGGGAGGAAAGCTTGTATCACACCTTCTCCCAACCTCTCCAGTTTGTGGCTGGGCCTCCGCATGCACTAACCCGCCAGCAAAGATGGAGGAGGGCGGGGCTGAGGACGGAAAGGCAGGGAGGAGGCTACAGCCGGCGGCGGTGGGTGGAGGAGGAGCAGGTGAGCCGAGGGATGACTGGGAGTGGAGGGGGACTAAATTAGAGCCCCCCTAGCATGGCGCCCGGGGGCAACTGCCCCCGCTCCCTACTACGCCACTGCATTTGTGATGCCATAAGATAGTATGGCAGGAGAGAAGTTCAGTGTAAAGTTGTTTCTATCCTATTATCTAACAAACAAGAGACATTCATGGGCATCCAGTGGCTTAGGCAGGTGGAGACGCTGCCTTCCCAAACTGCCAGCTTGGCTCCTCCCACACTCAATCCCCAGTACACCTACTACGGGTGTTCTGGGGGTAGAAGCGACGAGGAATCCTGTGGCACCTTGTAGACTAACTGAAGTGTAGGAGCATAAGCTTTCATGGGGTAGAGTGTTGCTGCCCCTGGCTCATGGGCAAAGACTCACTTCGTCAGATGCATGTACTGGAAATTTCCAGAGGCAGGTATAAATATGCAGGCCAGGATCAGGCTAGAGATGACGAGGTGGATCCAATCAAGGAGGATGAGGCCCACTTCTAGCAGCTGATCTGGAGATGTGAATTCCAAGAGAGCAGAAGCTGCTTTTGTAGTTAGCTAGCCATTCACAGTCTTTGTTTAATCCTGAGTTGATTGTGTCAAACTTAAAGATGAACTGTAGCTCAGCAGTTTCTCTTTGAAGTCTGGTCCTGAAGTTTTTTTGCTGCAGGATGGCTACTTTTAGATCTGCAATTGTGTGTCCAGGAAGAAACCCCTACAGGTTTTTGTATGTTGCCATTCCTAATATCAGATTTGTGTCCATTGATTCTTTTACGTAGGGACTGTCCAGTTTGGCCAATGTATATAGCAGTGGGGCATTGTTGGCACATGATGGCATATATTACGTTGGTAGATGTGCAGGAGAATGTACCAGTGACAGTATGGCTGATCTGGTTAGGTCCTGTGATGGTGTTGCTGGTGTATATATGTGGGCAGAGTTGGCACCGAGGTTTGTTGCAAGGATTGGTTCCTGAGTTCGAGTTATTATGGTGCGTTGTGTAGTTGCTGGGGTAGAGTGTTGCTGCCCCCGGCTCCTGCCCTCCCCGTGCTCCAGGGTGGCTCAAGCTGCACACCGCCTACTGCTCTGGGGGCCAGAGAGGCTGGAGCCACATGATCACCTCCCTTTCCACTGCTCTGGGGGCTGAGGAGGCTCTGGCCAGCTGGGACTGTATGGCCTCTTCCCTCCCCACTGCTCCGGGGAGGCTGGGACACACGTGCATGCTCTTCCCCTCCCAATGGTGGACTAAAGATGGAGAGGCTGGATTATGGCTTGTCCTAAGCACCTGCATAAGTGGGCAACAGAGGTTTCCTACACTTTAGGTGTCAGGATTCAGGCGGAAGGGGTGACTGGATTTGCTTAGCCTTTCTAGAACAAGTGGGTGGGGAGAGGTAGGAAATGGGTGGAGCTTTTGTTCCATCCTATTATTCTCCAGCTAGCACAGCTGAGTCATCACACATGAGTGGAGAAGAATTATTTACTGCTGATATTGTCCAGCAGTAAATTACTATCCCCAGGAGCAATGTGGGAGCGGGGAAGGAAATGAGTGTGTTCCATTAAATTTACCGGAATTACTGTGGACTTACTGCAGAGTAAATGACAATAGACTCTCTCTCATAGACTCTCTCTCTCTCTCTCTCATTCCTCTCCCAAGGTGTAAAGCTCTGATTGTATCAATCTGTAATACAAAGATGCTCAGTGCTACCTGTCCTCAAATATACCCATTGCTAAGCTTGTACATCCATCGGCAACCATGGACTTTCCAGAATATGTAGCAGAAAATTTTCCCCTGTCTCTAAGATTAGATTAAAGCCCTGTTGAGCTGCAAATTTTGAAGTTAAATAAGAGTGTATCTAGACTACAGGGTTTTGTCGACAAAAGTGGACTTTTGTTGACAAAACTATACCTGCATCTATACTACCGCCAAGTTCTGTCGACATTAAGTCGACAGAATGTGGCCGTTTTGTCGATGGCGGTAAATCTCATTCTACAAGGAATAACACCTTTTTCCGACAGAGTTATGTCGAAAATAGGTGCTACTGCATCCACACTGTGCTTTTTCAAAAGAGGGCGTCTAGACTCTTTGTCGAAAAAGCGGCTTGCTTTGTCAACAGAACTGGCTGAAGTCTAGGTGCTCTTTTTCGACAGAGGCTTTGTCGACAGTATCTGTCAACAAAGCCTCTGTTGACAAAAGCCTGTAGTCTAGATGTACCCAAAGTGTTGTCAGATTTGGAAAGACCTTGCAGAATCAAGATGGGTAGAAGGTGACTTAAAGTTGTCTTGACTTGTAAATGCTTCATTTTAAATTCTTGATAAAAACCAGCATGACTCAAAGGAATCATGTGTTCAATTTGTTAGGTGGTTCATGTACTGCATTTTGGGTAATAACATTGTAAAACTAAATTGGCTGTTTATTAAGAGAACTACCATCTTGTTAGTCTTTACAGTGCTACATAGTCCTGATTTTTGTTTCAGCTACACCAGACTAACACGGCTACGTATCTATTACTATCCTTATACATTCAGACTGACTTCCTGGTGCCCCTCCAAAACCTTCCCTCTGGAATCTGTGCTACTCCCTACAAGTTCAGTGTAGGTTGCTGTATTCAGCTGAAATATGATGGTGCAATGATCTCCACAGAACATTATGAGGTCCCTGAAGTGGCCATGGAACTGCTATTTAATGCTCTGAGAACAGTATCCAATAAGTTTATGAATATTGCATATGCCCTGGTTAGTGAGGTAAAGTTACTGTATAGCTAGTTTGGGTTGTTAGAATATCCTGTACTGATGCATTGGTCTAGGTTAATGGGGGCATGCTGGCAAAAAAACAGAGAAGGAATATAGTGGATCTATCTAAACAACCTCCCAAAAACATTTAGTGCCATTTCCAAAACAGTGGCCCATGTCCACTGATTTGCAAGGCTAGTAGAGATGTAGGGTTGCTCAGCAGTTAAAATGACTTTGTACAGAGAGGACTGGAGACCTGTGAGTGTGCTACTATTTCTGGAGATAGAGACTGAACTGGAAGACAGAGACAAAGGTCCAGTGGGAGAGCCTGATGCAGATATACTCTGCCCAGCTTCCTGAGAGTGGTAAGCTACAGGGAAAGCCAGGCAAGCATGTAGGCTGTGCCTTGCTTTCAGATCTGTTTCTGGGGAATTATTTGGTTCTAATTAAAAGTTTGCTTTAAGAAGCTTGTTCGGTTGCCATACTAGCCACTTGTTGTCATTGCTCCCTGAAGGAAACAACCTGGTAGCACTGAGGTGTGTTGGGCGTGCTGAAGTGATCACATTTACCCCTGGGAACTGCAGCCCAGCACCAGTCATGTGATTTCCCTTCACCCTGAGAGAGGCAAAGGCTTGAGGCCTCAGACCTGAATGGGGGTCTAATGAAAGACACCAGCAAGGGCCAGCGGTGCCATTAGATCGATAACTGTGACAATCATAAGTTGTCATAACAAAGCATTAAAAAAATAGGGAAGAAATTCCTGGTTTTGGAATGTTCTGATGTTTGGAATTTCTGATGTTCTGATTCTAGAACATCAGAAATGATAATGACTGGACAAAGTGATCAGACAGCATAGGCAACTATCCCCTCCCTGATGGGTTAGAGCAGTGGTCTCCAACCTTTTTACACCCAAGATCACTTTTTAAGTCTCAGAACAGGCAAAGATCTACTGCCCCTTCCCTTCCTTGAAGCCCCGCCTACATTACATGAGGAAATCTAATGTAAATGTACTGCACAGGTGCGCAGTTCAGAGAGGGCTTAAGAGCAACTCTTGGAGCCCCTGAGATCTACCGGTATATCGCGATCCACTGGTTGGTGACCACAGTGTTAGAGAGAAAACTACGGGTGCATCTGGAAGGGTCTGGAGGCCATCAGAATGGGAGTTCTTGTCCCGGGACCATGTCTGCCAATTCTCTGGTACACTCAGCACACAAATCAGTAGGTGAGAAAGCCAGCTCTTTGCCATCAGATTGTTTGAATGCTAAGCAACTTCTAGGATTTAAGGATTACTATTCCTACTACTCTCTCCTTCGTGGGTCACTTTATTACCTTCTATGCCCTTCTTGTCCATCTGTTTGCCCTCCATCTGATTCCAAGCTTGACCAACCTTGGCTTCAAGAAGCTTTTATTTCTACAGGAAAATTCAGCACAGTCTTTTAAGCAGCCTTGCCTCAGCATACAGGAGGAACTGTGAACGAAGCCCAGAGCATGCCATCTGGATGATGTTTCAGACCAGAGAAGTGAGCAGGAGGCCATGTTGTTCATGACTGACCAGGCTGTGCTTGCAGCACATGAACAAAACTAGTGTGAAAGAAGAGAAGCAAACGTTTTTCTTTTTCGCATATTGGTTATATTGGAACAGTTGGTTACCATCCCTAAACAAGGGTACGTCTACACTAGCCCCCTAGATCGATCTAGTGAGGCTAATGAGGGTGACTGAAATTGCAAATCAAGCCCGGGATTTAAATATCCCGTGCTTGATTTGCATGTTCCCGGCTGATTGCCATTTTAGAAGTTGATTAGCCTGAAGTAACTGACCGCATCTACACACGGCAGTGAAATGAGATTCTGATTTAAAGCCCTAACTTGAATTAGCTGGTATTCCTCCTGCAATGAGATTTACCAGCTAATTCGATTTAGGGGCTTTAAATCGGAATCCCGTTTCACTGCTGTGTGTAGACGCGGGCAGTTACTTCAGGCTAGTCAATTTCTACAATGGCGACCGGCCGGGAACATGCAAATCAAGCGCGGGATATTTAAATCCCGGGCTTGATTTGCAATTTCAGTCACCCTCATTAGCCTCCCTAGATCGATCTAGGGGGCTAGTGCAGACGTACCCCAACAGTCTTGACAATGTTAACTGTTGAGCCAAAATCTAATAGTGCGCCATCCTATTTCCCCCCAGAAAGGCTTTTGGTACAAGAAAAAGGCTTTTTAACCAAAAATGTAAGGATTTACTGAGAAAGCAAGCCTCAGTGTTTAATAAGAGGAAGGAGAAGCTTAGGGGTAGTAGCAGAGTGACTAATGGAGGAGAGGATATAGAAGAAAAAATTACCAAATACAAAGCTGATGTCAAACTCAGTTTAATGGAACCAAACTGTGGTCCCCCCTGGATAATCTCCACCCAAGAATATTAAAGAAACTGGGACATGAAATTGCAAACCCAGTAGCAAGGATTTTTAATGATGCCATACATTCAGGGGCCTTACCCAATAACTGGAGAATTGCTAATATTGTATCTTTTTTTAAGAAAGGGGAGAAGAGATCTGGGAAACTAGAGACCTGTTAGTTTGACCTCAATTGTATGCAAGGTCTTAGACCAAATTTTTAAAGAGAAAGTAGTTAAAGACACAGAGGCAAATTGTAATTGGAATAAAATATAGCATAGTTTTTCAAAAGATAGGATCATTCCAGACCAGCCAGATCTTTTTCTTTGAGGAGAGAACTGATTTTTTTGACAAGGGAAATGCAATTGATCTAATGTAACTGTATTTCTGTAAGACATTTGATACAGTTTCACATGGGAAATTGTTAGTTAAATTAGAGAAGATGAGGATTAATATGAGAATTGAAAAGTGGATAGGGAACTGATTACAATGAGTCACATTGAAAAGTCAACTGTCAGGCTGGGAACGAGGTTACTAGTGAAGTTTGTTAGGGATCTGTCTTGGAACCAAACTTATTTAATAATTTCATTAATGACCTTGGCACAAGAAGTGGGGTCCACTAATAAAACTTTGCAGATAGCACAAAGTTTACCAGTATTGCCAATACAAAGGATGACTAAAATATCATACAATAAAACCTGAACAACATTAAAAAATAATAGAAATGGGATGAAATTTAATAGGGTTAAAAACAGAAAAAATCATTACAAACTATCAAGTCATCTTTATACATTAAGAGAAATAAAAAACTGCACAAACCCAAATTCTTTTCCTCTTCATATCTCTCTTTATATCAACATATCCTCATTTCAACAGTCCTAGAACTTTTGTAATTTATCAATCACACTGTGTGAATCTGTTCTTGGCTGGCTAAGGAATCATCTTAGTTTCCCTTTCTTTTCAGAAGTGTGTCCATGTCATGCTTATTTTTTTTTAACACAGATAAATCCAGTTTTCAGGATAAGGAGGACTTCTAGTTCCATTTCAGTGTTCATTTGCTAACACAATCGCTAGTGTTCCCATAATTTAATTTTCCTCTGGAAGTAATTGGATACAAGTCCTTTGGTTCTTTTCTTCCTGTCAGACTCCATTTGGTTGTTGTGACCTAAAGTGACAGATTCCATGTTGCTTTTTTACAGAGAGCAAAACTCTAGAATTCTTTTTATATATAGTTATAAATTTGTGTGTTCTTCCCATTCACTCAGGCTATGTGTACACAGCAACGTTATTTTGGAATAACTGATGTTATTCCAAAATAACATAGTGTCTACACTACAAGCCTTTATTTTTAAAATAATGTCTAGCTGGAGGACTTCTTACTCCAACTCATGGTAATCCTCATTTCAGGAGGAGAAAGGGAAGCTGGAGGAAGAGTGTTCTTCCTTCGACTTCCTGCTGTGTAGGCAGCTCCACAAGCCAACTTAAACTATTTTGACTTCAGCTACGCAATTGACATAGCTGAACTTATGTAGCTTAATTCAACTTTAGCCTTGCTGGGTAGACGTACCCTCAGATGGCACCATTGTGTTACATTACTGATCCCCTAGATAATACATGCATTTTGTTACAGCTGACCCAGAAGGGGGGACAGGGTATCTCAGAGAACCAGTTATAATTGCTGTAGCATAAAGAGGAATATGAGAGCGGCTTAAGGTATGCATTGACTCACAGCCATAGCTATTTCCTATTAACAAGTGTCTCCCTAGATGTCAGCACTCCCTCCCCTTCAAAATAGCCTAGTTTTAAGGCCCAATCAATTTTGCCACATGGGAATAGCTAAAGAAAATTGTGTGTGTGTATGTGTGTGTAAGGAAAATGTCATTAAGTTCCGTCAGTAGAGTTCCCCTCTAGATGGAATGGACAATGGTATTGTCTCAGATCTGGATCCCCAAAGATCTGAGTAGATCTAGATGATGATACTCAGGAGGTCTGGTCAATCTACATTGAATCTCTGTTACACCTTGCTGGTTCAACAGCTCACTGCCTCCAACTTTGGCTTCCTGAGAGAACAGCTGCATTAAAACACTATTGCCAAGATGTCCTAGAGCTGGCAATGCCCCAGGGCTTTTAAAAGGCCTTTCCCTGGACAGAGGGGCACTACACAAAAGTTAATTCAGCCTCAGACTTTTGTAAAAGTGCTATGGAAAATAACAGGCTTTAGAACTTTCCTGTAGAACAAAATATCTCTGCTCTAAAATTCTGTAGGCTGGAGATTGAAATGCTGTGGCACAACAGCACCATTACCCTAGATGTTATTGAAGGAAGTCTTTCTCCAAAGGAGTTCAGTAATGTTGCCTGGAAAGCATATGAATAAGCAGTGCTATCCTTGAGGTAGATGCAGTCATGCAACTACACAAAAGGATCTGAAATGTCAGAAACAGTGGTAATGAAAGGGAAGAAAGGCTGGTTACTGTAGCTGTGACCATGACAGTTGTTGGCTGTTATAATTCTGAGCCAGCAAAAGTCAAGCAATGAACAAGATGGGTGGCCTAGAAGTAAGCATTAAGGAGATATTAATAGAGTATTGAAATGGTAAACAAGGCCATTCCTTGTCCATAGTTATCAGTCATGTTAAATAGCCTTGAATCTTTAACATGTCTGCCTGCATGATTAGAGAATCAAAAGTAGATGCTACATGTATTTGAATTTACCTATTTCTTGTTAGAAGTTTAACGATGTAGCCAGATTAGTTTGTAGAACAGGGTGGGCAATAATAAGCCAGAGGTGGTTCCCCAGGATCAGCATTTGGTGGGCCACAGGCACTTCATTTACCTGTGCATCTGCAGGTATGGCCACTTGCTGCTCCTGCTGGCCTCAGATCACCATTCCCAGCCAATGGGAGTTGTGGGAAGCAGTGCAGACTGTTGCATAAAAAAACTTCCGCCTGAGCTTACTAGATTTATATACATGGATTTTCTGAAGCTACACCAAACTGTAAGGTCTAAGGTGTTAATCTGCAATTTATTGTCATCCTTGTCAATCTTTGTAAACTTCGTAACTCTCAGCCACCTTGCTTGTAATTTTCCCTAAGCTGCATTCTCCCTTGGGTGAATGGAGAGAGAGTGAGAGTGGGAGACTGTGTTTGAAGAAGGCTTGGAACAATGGAGCACATTTCAATGAGTCATCACAGTATGGGCATGCTCTCTGCTGCATAAAGGGAAGTTTGGGCATGCTCCCTGATGACAAGGAGAATAAGTCACAGGAGCCATTCAGACACTATATAAAGAGAAGGAGCACATGTGAGACACTCTCTTTTTCCTTCCCTGGATCCTGAGAAGCTCCTCTCCAGTGTCTCTCCTGACCAGCTTCCTCAGCCATGATGAGCAGACAGACCCTCCAGGATCCACATGCCTTGGCTCCTTCTGCAACTCATATGTCTGTGTAAGTGTGTGAGTGCTTGAGGGCAGGAATGAATGGGTGTGAATGAGTGAGTGACTGAAGGGAGGGGTGTGTGCTTGCTTGCTTGTCTGTGAGTGAGAGAGAGAGAGAGAGAGAGAGTGTGTTCTATCTTCTTTAGTTTAAACCTTTGGTGGCTGCTTTCTCCTCTTTAGTTTTACCTAGTGGAAATAAACCCATACTAGTGTAACCCTGGGTGGTCTCCAGTGAGAATATTTTTGGGTAACACAGACCAGGACACTGCAGTTCCCATTGGCTAGGAACAGTGATCCGCAGCCAATGGGAGCAGTAAGCAGCCATACATGCAGATGCACAGGTAAATAAAGTGCTAGTGGCATGCCAGGGGCTCACCCTGGTGAACTATCTCTGGCCCATGGACCACTTAGTGCCCACTCCTATTGTAGATGCTAATTCCCTGTTGTGCCTTAATGGCATTATGTTATACATGTGAATGGGGTGAGCTAACTTTAAGATCAAGGATGTAAAATGCTGTAAGAACTTAGAATAGTATTTACATTGTCCTTAGCTTATTTATGCTATAATGAAATGCCTTGATAGTTTGAATGGCTAGTTGTCTTATTTGAATGAATGCAGTTAATTGTCTGGGTTTGCACAGGAAACTGAAGATTAGCTTCAAAGTAACACTGCCTATTCTTCATTTGAGGAAAGGCCTACTGTGTGAATTACTCTCAAGAGGCTTATTGGCTTGCTATAACACTTTCAAGAAAAAGTCCTGGGCCAGATACTTTTTAATCTCAGGTTTGCTTAAACATTGACAAGGAAAGTCTAAGCCACAAGACTGAGGTCTCCAGGTTTACTCTGTATTTGCTTTGGAATTCTCATGGAAGAATTTGAGCAAACTCTACACCTGAACTGTCTATTGGACTACAATATTTTTAATTGATTTCAGAAAGACTTTTATAAATCAACAGCCTCTCTGCTATTGAACTGACTTCAAGACTTTATGCACATTTGTATCTATATTGGTCTCTTAATCATATATAATATACCCTTTCCCATTTAGTCAACAAGAATCAGCTGTAAGCATGTATTTGGGTGACATATTCATTGACCTGGTGAACAATGTGTCCCGTCCTTTGTGATTGGTAAAATTTCAAATATGGTGAATAAGGTTTTCAGTAACCTTCACAATATTAGATTTGTCTATATGGTATTACAAAAGTTGCTTTGTTACTGGCTTGGCAAATCTAATTTATAGAAGAAATTACCAATTTTGGAGATTCTCTGCCCTACTTCTTGCAGTCTGCCCTCTTCTGGCATTCTCAGAGTGACCCATCCAGGCACTTGGTCACTGCTATATTTAAAAAACATTAAAAGGGTTATTACAAAGCCTAATTTAAGGGTTAATATGTCCACATAATTTGCATCATGATGAAACACAGCATTTAGACAGTAGATCAGCTCAAACATTGTGTGTCTAAAAATGGCTTAATTAACATAAAGAATAAGAAATCTTTGGGCTTGGCAAATGCGCAAGAATGACAGCTATGGGCACTGAAATCCTCTAGCTGTCATTTTAACCAGAGCACAAACCTTCCCACAATGCCATACCAATTTGTCTCAGTCCTAACCTGGAAAAAACACTTCTTGGGGTGAGATGAGAGCATAGTCTCCTTGTCTTCAGTCCTTGGCTTTTCTGTTGCTTACAAGGATATCAAAGGTTATGGTGTGTTATATTTTGTGGACATCTGTCTATTAGAAACTGAAGTGAGACCATCAACTGGTTTGCCACAGGCTAC
The DNA here is from genome assembly GCF_049634645.1 of Pelodiscus sinensis. Lineage (NCBI taxonomy): Eukaryota > Metazoa > Chordata > Testudines > Trionychidae > Pelodiscus > Pelodiscus sinensis. Next base: position 182,850,070 of record NC_134712.1, on the reverse strand, counting down.
TAACCAGCCATCAGAAAAGAGTGACTTTTGATCACTTGCCCCAACTAGAATCATATTTGAATCAAAGTGGTGACAAGGAGATGAAAGACTCAGTAGTTTATTACCAGTCATCTGAGAAATCCAATCTGCTAGACAAGCAAATTATCATCTTTTTTTTTAAACTACTTTGTAGGTGTGCAATCTACTGCCTACGTGGCACAGGATGAGTCTACACTGCAGAGGTGTGATTGCTGCTCATGTAGACATACCTGAGCTAACTTTGATCTAGCTAGATCAAAGCTAGATCAAGTAACAATAGCAGTGATGCCATGGCAACTGCTCAAGTATGTACTGATGTATTAATTTAAATGGAATAAATGGGTCAACAATATTAACATAACCCAGTCACTGTTCAGCATTAAACAGTGTTAAACAAGGTCTGAGGGTTAGTATAGAGAGACCTCTGTCTACTTAGTATCATGGCAAATGCACTATTAAAAATCTTGTAACCTTTTTATTTAACATATAGAAAAGAAGGGAAAACAGTTAAAACATTTGAAATGTAAAGTATTAAATAAGGCTTTTATTTTAACAACAATATCATTTGTTACCCTTTCCTTTATCTGGAGTTTAAGAAGGAAAAATCTTCTCATTTGACACTTTCTTAGGTAATAGCTGTTTTTTGGGGTAAAAGAGAAGAAGATAGTGGAAATGCGCAGGAGTTGTTGTTCTTAAAGTACAATGCTGTTCCATATCAGCTGATATTTGGGATTCTGTTGGTGCTTGTAGGGATGGTGATGTCAAATGCATTCCTCTCTCTGGCCTAATCTGGTCAGGTCATCCCTTAGAATTAGGACAAAGAAGGTCCAGGGTCCATAAAACAGTGGGAATGGCAGCCATGATAGTGAAACTTGCTTCAATAGTTTCCCTCTATTCTTCCATTTCCTCCCTACCGTCTTTTAATTTGAAGACCCAAAAAGGGAGCAATGGATAGAACAGCCTAATTATTTGTCCACCTAGTTAGGCTTAATATTAGGTACAAACCAATTTTGGATAATTAATTACCTGTTCCACATCATCTGTTTTTTATCGAGCATGGTTTCAACACAGTCCTTGAGTTCTATCAGTAGGCCTTTTTGTTTACACTAATGCTGCCTGTCTTCTTTTCATACCTTTTCCCATCAATACTTGTTATTATAGGCTATTGTGGCACTGTATGAACTTCAGTTCAGCTCACAATTAGAGTAAATTTGTAGGCCCAAATATTATGACAGTACCAGGAGTGGCCCTAGACTAGCTGCCAGCAACTGGCGCCCTAGGCGAACTATTCAATTGGCGCCCCCACCTCCAAACCCCTCAATGATATTGCGCCACCATTTCGCGCCCCATGGCGCCCCATTTAACTTGGCACCCTATGCGACCGCCTAGTTCGCCTATATGGACAAGCCACTCCTGGACAGTACCCTGCGTCCTGGGCAGATTAACAGATTCCAAATAAGGAGGGTAAGATTGTGTATCCTTTATTTCTCAGGGGAAGGTGAACAGACTCATTGGGGTTGCCTGGCACTCATGCAAAAGTGGGATTTTCTGATTGAACACTACTTTTTAATCTATTGCAAGACAGACGCTGTGGTTCAGGTTGATGGTCAAACACATTGGTGGAGCATGGCTGCTAGTATGCACAGAGTGCCCCAAAATAAATGTTTACTATTTTGTATTCCTGTCAGCACTGTTGAGCTAACATGGTGAGCAGAGTGAGCTGGGTTCTACTCCAGTTCACTATTCTTTAACTGAGTTATTATTCAAGTTTCACTTTTGCAAGATCAAATTCTGCCCTCAGTCATATCACTGCAACCCACTTGAAGACAATGAGATTGTACTGGTGCAAGGGAAACAATTAGCTCCATAGTGTCTTTATTATTGGCGATGATACACAAGCTAGGAAAGAAGAGGTGTTTGAATGTCAGACACAAGGTTGAGCCTGCATGACTGGCAGTAAGAAAAATAAAACATTGTATTATATGTAGATTGAGCACATTTGCTCTGGAAGCCATTGAGAGGAAACAACTATGAAGCCATATGATATTATCTGCACACTTTTCTAAGCAGAATGGCACTTTAAATAGTTATAGCTGTCTGAATAATGTTGACCTTGCATGTGAGTAATACACAAATATGTGCTTTTAAGGAGATTATAAAATATACATTGTAAAATGTGAAATAGATCATTGAGGAAGAAGCATTTGGATGTTTTTCCTACACATGCACATGCACACATACAATACACAGATGGTACACAGATGCACACAAATCTGGTACACACATTGTGCATGTGCATGCACACGCACACAGAGAATGCATTTAGATTGAAGACACATTAAACAGACTGGCTTCAAGCCTCATGAACAGGTTAATCTGGTATTGTAATTACATGTGCCTGAAAGATGACTAAGTAATTACATTTGAAGCTACCAAGTATTTCTATGATGAATTACCATGTAACTTACAGTTTTAGTTGAGAAAGAGATAGGAGGAAGGTTAACAGAGGTCTAGTTTAGACGACAAAAAGTGCCAGATAATTATTCTGTGATTATACAGCAGATGCCCTACACTTATGACATCTACAGGAGCCATGAATTTGCAGACATGTTGCAATGTGATTATTTGTGCACTCTAAAAACCAATTGTACTACATTATTTCCCACCTTTATAGCTTGGAATTTCTGCTCATCTGATTTAGTTGTATTCCATATTTAGGGTTTTTTTGGGGGAAGGGAAGGGTGTCCAACAAACGGACTAGTGAACACCTGTAGGTCACAGTGAAGTCAACAGGTATTCATCACCTTTGAAAATCCTCTCACTCTTGTTTAGATGCCTTAATATTTGTATGCCTAACCTTAGGTATTCACATTAGAAAATATTGATGGAAATCTTGATTTCAGTTAAATAGCTATATCAAATTATCTTAAAATAAATAGACATTTTCAGAAATGAAAGCAGACAATTTCTGAAAATGCAAATAAAATGTAATGTAAAAGGCCATTGTTTGCTTGCAGCTGATAAATTATCTTTACTTCAATTACATAAAATTAAGGTAAGGTTGGTGGTAGATGGTGAGAAGTATATTTTTTTCATGTCAACAGCTTTGCAGCATACTTTAAAAATTACTTTAGTCCTTAGAGAGCTAACTTCTGTCCTTGGCTTAACCCATGCTGCACTGCTGAATTCTAGGATGTTACAAGGGAGTGACTTAGGGCAGAATTTGGTCCTGCAACTTTGTGACCTGGTTAAAGAGGAGCGACTATACTATTAGTTTAATATGTGATATGTCCTCTGTTGCAAGACTGCATCTTCCCTTCTGAGATTAACTCAATGATTTAGTAGGTATTTACCAGCTCTATCATTTCTATACACTAATAGTCAAGAGAACATAGAAATTAAACTAACATAGACTACCCTAAACTAGCATGCTTACACACATGCTAGGATTTTCAAAGAAGCCTAATAGAGTTAGGCACACAATTCCATTGACATTGAATGGCAGGTGGGTAACTATTTTGCTTAAATATGTTTGAAAATAACCATATTTAATGTCTTGCACATAAGAATCCTGCCAGTAAATTCTGAGAAACTGTGCAACTAAAATGCATATTAATTAAAAATAGTGTTAGTACACAGAAGTATGACTGCAAACATAAACATGTAGCTGAGTGTAGGCAAATGCACCTCAGAACAGCACTCTGTAACTTCACATTAATCATTCGTATATGCTTGTGATTTTTCATACACAATAAATATCGTATGAAAAGACCACAATCTGCTGAACCCATTGATCTGTTCAAATATACATAATGTTAGTGTGTATAAAGCTAAGAGATTTTGCTGTTTGGTTGTTACTGAAATATACTGTAAATTTGCTAGTGACATACAAAGGACCACCACCCAAGAGGGTGCTCCATGACCATTGATCTACAGGGGAGTTGTAATCAAGGGATTATAAATCAATGACAGTTGCCCAACTCTACACAATGGGGATTTACCTGATCACGGTGACTCAGCAAAACTCACCAGTTTATTTCTGGACAAGTGTCTCCCAGGCACATGCATTGCAGGAACAAAATAAGGAATAGTTGCAGCATGTCTTTGCTTTTCCTCCTCCCTACCCCCATTTATGCAGGAAGCAGCGGGAACTCCAGGAAGACAAGGTCATCTGAAGAGACTGGCCTGGGCTTAAGGGGAAGGCTGTGCATTAAGAACTGTAACATTCAATGAGGTGAGAAAATTGCTAATCTAAATATTGCCTGGTGTAATAAGATCTAAAATGTAGGCTGTGCATTTTTTAAATTTTATTTGGGAACTTTCTCTCAGATGTTATGATTTTACCATTTACAAGCATTTAGAATCTGCCTTTCTGTAGTTATCTTCCTAGAAATGCTTGGGAAACCTTAGTTCAGGTACAAAAGCTGATGCATATTTTCTCCATATTGAGGGAGGGGTGAACTGAGTAATAAGCTTACACTGGTCAGGCTTCTGACCAGGGCAAAATGATACAGCTCTGGGGTGTAAGGCTTGCGAGAATTGGCTGGAGTCTTTCTATTGTTATTTCATGAGTTGGTGGGGAAAGCATTAATGTAACTCAGCAGGATGTGTCCCTGCTTGTGGATGTCTGTGTAAGTGAAGCACCTGCCAGGGGTTTGCAGCTTGTCACAGCATCACAGTGCAAGAGAGAGCCCAGGTTGGTGGGACAGATGACTCAGCAGTACCCTCGTTGGAGGTTACACCTTGGAGCTCCCATCACACTGAATAACAGTGTCAGGCAAGCACAGTACATGATAAATAAAGTCTATATTATATATAGACACTATATATAGTGTCCTCTCTGAGGAAGCATATATCTTACCCATAATGCACAAGCAAAACAGCATGGGGATTAAAGGATTTGATCTAATGCCCACTAAAGTCAATGAGAGTCAGTTCATTGAACTGCAATGGAATCCAAACCAGGCGCTAAAAGAAGGACCATGTATATGAATGGCGGCTTTCTCTTTGACTTCAGTGGATGCAGGATTGGGAAATAACTTAAAAAATAAATTTGCCCATGTCACAGGCTGAACTAGGTGTAGTATAAACACTCCGGACCAGAAGTCTGGGTCTAACTGTGGCTAACTATGCCCCCCTGTGTGAGGACAGAGGTAGGACTGTTTAGCTTTGCCCACCAGACATTTAAGGAATGATATTGGCTGGTTCCAAAATGTGTTGTCTCCAATCCTGCTCACGTTGTTGACCTTAGAATGTGTGTGATTGTGTGTGTAGGTTGGGTTGAAGTCAGAATCTGGGGATGACTGCCTTCTTAATACTCAGACAAGGAGGGGAAGGATATCCTCATTCATGGAAAATAAAATATGGGGCCAGCCTGATCCCTGGCCTGACTCAGTGACTTCAGCAGAATTGCACCAAGGATGACTTTCATTCTTAATGCCTAAATGGGAGTGAGGAGGAGGCTGGGTGAAATCTCTGCAGCACTTAACTTTCCAAGTAAACATCTAATTAGAAAAAAAATTTGATTTTCAATAATAAATGAGCAAAAGATCAGGAGACAAAAGTCTCTAACTGGCAAAGCACATCTATAGCAAAGACTTTATGATGAAGGCTTTTTTTTTTTTTTTTTTTTGCCTGCCCTCCTATTTAAGACCTTGGTTTAAGTGGAAAAACCTTGCATGCAACTATTAAGGGTAGGGCATGACTTCCTTCACAGTAGTGCTAACAATTTGGAGGCACCCATCGGCATAGCTACCCTCATCAATTCTGCATCTTCCTGAAAATGTACTTTTAAGCACCTTAATTGCATTTCAGAGATAACCCTGCAGGCAAAGTGACAGGAAGAGAAACCATATAGAGCAGTTTGGCGGTCAGGCTTTTTGTTTTAAATCAATCAAACATCTGCGGCTAATGCAGCTTTGGGCTGCTCCTCAGGAAGCATTAGCCCTATTAGTCTGGGCTGGCAAGAACACAAAATAATATATTTATGGACAGAGCACATGTGCATTATTTCCAGAGACCAAATGAGAAGGAGGAGAAAAGTAACTGTGGTCAGCACTTCTACTTTATTGGGAGGTCAGCTCCAACATTCAAACAGCAGGTTCAGTGGGATCATCATGATAACCCTTGTCTGCAGCCTGATGCATCACCCTCTTGAAAGATGTTCCTTTCCCAATACCTGTCATCTCTCTCCTGCTCTAAGTGAAAGAGAGAATGGTAGCGACAAAAACACAGACTTTTTATTTTCCTAAGTAAAATGAAGGTGAACTGCCTCCAGCATGACACTTTGTCACTCATCATTGTTAGCATTGTGAATGTGAGCTCAGAATAAACACAGCAAGGTGTGTCTCTGTGTTTGGGGGAAGGGTAGCGGGGCAAGGAATTCTGCAGTCACTGTCTGATGCAAGCCAAGCAGTGTTGATTTGGACTGGTAAATATAGCACAGTAATTGTTCTAATTTGCTGAAAGAATGAAGCAAGGAACATCTGATTAGAATTGGTGAAGTACTAATGTACGGAAGTAAATGCTTCCCTTTCGCTACTGACAATCCAAAAGAACAAGATGAGCTGCTCTTTACACAATAGTTCATTTCACATCTGGAAAGCCTTCAGTTTGTCAGTCCCGCTTCCCTCACTACTTGGCTTTATACCTGTGCTAAGGTGCATATTGCAGATTCAAAGAGGAATTAAGAAATGGATGATGATGTTGGTTAATTTACAGATGCGAAACATGAACAAATGAGGGACACAGATAGGATGCAGCTTCCCAGCATATCATTAATACATCCAAATTCAGAGCAACAGGTTCTGGTTACAAGGAACCAGAGGGGCAGAGGGGGCAGTAGGCCTAGGGTTGCCAAGGACAGTCCAGTATTTGAGCTTTCTGTTCAGGAAACAAATTAAAAAAATATAAATGAGAAAATATGAATGTCCGGTATTTTCTAAATGAGATGTAATGTAGATTGTGATGTAATGTCAAGTGTGTCCGGTATTTTTGTTGAAACCATCTGGCAACCCTAAGTAGGCTTAAATGTGGGACAAAAAAATTATTAATTCAAGAAACTGAACAAAACTGTGGGAATCTTCCCAGTATGGTAAGCAATACGTTCTGTAATGTCAGTTTTATTGTTAATTATTTTTCATTCCAAAACAAAAATCCCAGGAAGATGAAGATCAGGTCGAGAGGACATATCAGTAATTTAGGGTAAAATACATTATAGGGAAGCCTAACATAGTGAATGCTAGTGGGAAGGGGGTAGGTTTAGAAGATAAAATAAAAAAAGAACAAGTTAAAAATCATCTAGAAATGTTAGATGCCTGCAAGTCACCAGCCCTGATGAAATGCATCCTAGAATACTCAAGGAGCTGATAGAGGAGGTTTCTGAGCCTCTAGCTATCATCTTTGGAAAATCATGGGAGACAGGAGAGATTCCAGAAGACTGGAAAAGGACAAATATAGTGCCCATTTATAAAAAGAGAAATAAGAACAACCCAGGAAACTACAGATCAGTTAGTTTAACTTCTGTGCCATGGAAGATAATGGAGCAAGTAATTAAGGAAATCATCTGTAAACACTTGGAAGGTGGCAAGGTGATAGGGAACAGCCAGCATGGATTTGTAAAGAACAAATCATGTCAAACCAATCTGATAGCTTTCTTTGATAGGATAACAAGTCTTGTGGATAAGGGAGAAGTGGTGGATGTGGTATACCTAGACTTTAGTAAGGTATTTGATACGGTCTCGCATTATATTCTTATCAATAAACTAGGCAAATACAACTTAGATGGGGCTACTATTAGGTGGGTGCATAACTGGCTGGATAACCATACTCATTGATAAGAGTAGTTATCAATGGTTCACAATCCCACTGGAAAGGTATAAAAAGTGGTGTTCCATAGGGGTCTGTTTTGGGACCAGCTCTGTTTAATATCTTCATCAACGATTTAGATATTGGCATAGAAAGTACACTTATTAAATTAGATGATACCAAGCTGGGAGGGGTTGTGACTAATCTGGAGGATAGGGTTGTAATTCAAAATGATCTGGACAAATTGGAGAAATGGTCTGAGGTAAGCAGGATGAAGTTTAATAAAGACAAATGCAAAGTGCTTCACTTATGAAGGAACAATCCGTTTCACACATACAGAATGGGAAACGGCTGTCTAGGAAGGAGTACAGCAGAAAGGGATCTAGGGGTTATAGTGGACCACAAGCTGAATATGAGTCAGCAGTGTGATGCTGTTGCAAAAAAAGCAAACATGATTCTGGGATGCATTAACAGGTGAGTTATGAGCAAGACACGAGAAGTCATTCTTCTGCTCTACTCTGCGCTAGTTAGGCCTCAGTTGGAGTATTATGTCCAGTTCTGGGCACCGCATTTCAAGAAGAATGTGGAGAAATTAGAGAGAGTCCAGAGAAGAGCAACAAGAATGATTAAAGGTCTAGAGAACATGACCTATGAAGGAAGGCTGAAAGAATTGGGTTTGTTTAGTTTAGAAAAGAGAAGATTTAGGGGGGACATGCTAGCAGTTTTCAGGTATCTAAAAGGGTGTTATAAGGAGGAGGGAGAAAACTGTTCATCTTGGTCTCTGAGGATAGAACAAGAAGCAATGGGTTTAAACTGCAGCAAGGGAGGTTTAGGCTGGACATTAGGAAAAAGTTCCTAACTGTCAGGGTAGTCAAACACTGGAATAAATTGTCCAGGGAGGTTGTGGAATCTCCATCTCTGGAGATATTTAAGAGTAGGTTAGATAAATGTCTATCAGGGATGGTCTAGACAGTATTTGGTCCTGCCTTGAGGGCAGGGGACAGGACTCGATGACCTCTCGAGGTCCCTTCCAGTCCTAGTATTCTATGATTCTATGAAGTTATTATTATCCTAACCATTATAAACCAAGGAAATGGAGAATAAAGGTTAAACATAAAATATCAAAATATGTTAAAGAATGAAAATCTACAGTTAGTGCATGCAAATAACCTTAACTCTGCCCTGAAGTGACACCTGCAATAGGGATGTGAATGGGTAACTGATTAACCAATTACCTACTAAGCATCACCGTTATTAGGTGATACTTACCAGGTACGAGTTAACCGGTACACGGGAGCAGCCCTCTACCTATGGCCCACCACAGGCAGAGGGCTGCTCCAGCTCTGCATGTATTGGAAGCTGGCCGTCCCATGCTGGGGGAGCCAGGAGTAGGAGCTAGCCACCCTACACACATGGGGGCCAGGAGGAGAAGTAGCAGCCCACAACTCTGTGCCCAGGGGGGAGGGAAGGGCTGGAAGCAGGAGCCCTGTGGGAAGTGGCAATGGCAGCCCTGTGTGCAGGGGTGTGTGTGTATGAAGCTGCTCCAGATGGGCTGGAGTGGTTTTCCCTGGGATCCCCCTTAATAGGTTAACCTGTTAAACCTAAGGTTTAGCTGGTTAATTGATTAACTGGGATTTTACATCTCTAACCTGCAATAACCACATGATTAAGGCATTATGATTAATTTTGTGTTCCCAGAGTAGTTTAGTCTGATTTTTAAATGACAGATTAGATTATACTATCATGACAAAGCAGAGGTAAACCTGTTTGGGTGTGCTAGCTGTGGATTTCCATACAGTTTTAAAGTTTAACCTTAACTCTGGATTTAAAATGCTGGGTTTTGACATAATTGCAACATCTGTGTAATTACTGGTCTCTCTTTTTTTGTTTGTTTGTGTGATAAGTATTTTATTTTTTTCCCTTCCCATTAAAAAAAAAAGAACAGTAAACAAAAAATCCAAAAGAGACTGATGTTTCACATGATGTTTTGAATGATTTAAAGATAGGAATTATCAGCCAAAAATAAGCCCTCATTAAATTTTAACTTTTATGGCCATATTCATCTGTACAGCACAAAGCAGACAGAGCCTACTGGTCATTTAAGCTGCATTTATAGAACAAAGCAGTTGAAAAATGCAACCCAACTTCTCCCTCTTTCTAGTCCTGCAAATTTCCTCTGCTTCCTGTGCTTCCTACATTTCCTTGCTCGCACCTCCTGAATCTCCCTCTCTCTCCTGCATTGTACATTCCACTGGGTAGAACAAATGCAATGGGTAGCTCTTGAAAAAACATTTCACAATGGTCATTTTTGACATTGTTTTCCGTAATTGAAAGTCTCTGCCTGCAGAAGCTGGTGCATACAAAGCTGTGTCAGGGAAATTCACAAAGAACTGTGTGGTTTTTTTTCTCAAAAATACTTGTCCCAATGGTATTGAGGCTGTAGCTGTCCTTAGTTACTATGCTCTTTCTCAAAATGGCCACCTTTTTATTTTTTCCAGAAAGATTCAGGGTATGTCTACACTAACCTGCTAGTTCGAACTAGCGGGGTAATGTATGCATACCGAACTTGCTAATGAAGCCTGGGATTTGAATTTCCCGGGCTTCATTAGCATAAAGCTGGCTCTGCCATTTTTAAAAGCCGGCTAGTGTGAACCCCGTGCCGCGCGGCTACACGCGGCACGGGCTAGATAGTTCGAACTAGCTAGCTATTCCGAACTATCTGTACACCTCGTTCCACCGGCTTTATGCTAATGAAGCCCGGGAAATTCAAATCCCGGGCTTCATTAGCAAGTTCGGTATGCATATATTACCCCGCTAGTTCGAACTAGCGGGGTAGTGTAGACATACCCTAGGAGATTTATGATCTTCTCCAAATGGTCACCTTGCTGAGGGCAAATTATTTCCTCAATCCTATTGACAATAATGGGAGATGGCAATTTTTTTGAACCATTGCAGTTTCAGGTGGAATTTCTCTGTAGTACAACCTTATTTGTCAGCTCCAGTGGAAAAAGACACTTTCAGTTATGAAGCTTCAGGGGGTAGCCGAGTTAGTCTGTACAGGTAAACTGAAAAAACAACAAATGGTCTGGTAGCACTTCATAGACTAACACCATATATAGATGGTATCATGAGCTTTCGTGGGCACAGCCTACTTCTTCAGATGACCAAAGTGTTGAATGTCTAGGACCAAAAAGTTGTTGTTTTTTCACTTTCAGTTATGATGACTAACTGGGGGAAAATTACCTATAATCCTAAATAAAAAATTATTTTAAAGAATTACTTCAAATGTAACCTAAACACAAGATTTTAGTGATTTCAAACCAAAAGAAAGCTTGAAGCATCTGTGTTATTCCTTTATTAAAATAGTTCAGGAGAAAGAAATGTCTGACAAGAGTTGCTACATTTATTAAAGGACCCTTTTTTAAAATTCATTTTGCTTCATAGTAGTTGGCTACAGTAGTAAGGTCAGCTAGGGAGGCTCTGCTCCGTGTTCCTCCACTCGTGTAAATAAGATTAACATCAAAGTGAAACAGGGCCTTCTCAGCTGTTGCTCCCAGGCTGTGGAATTCTCTCCCTTAGGATATTCGCTTGGCACCAACGTTAACATTGTTTCAGTGCCAGACTAAAGCCACCCTTTTTACTCATGCGTTTATTGGTGTTTGAGGCTGTGTGTGTGTGTCCCTCCTCTCAAGATGTCTCAGCTAGTTTTATGTCCCCCATAGGGTCTCACATTTTAATTTTTTATAGATATTTATATTGTGTTTTAAAAATTTTGTAAGCCACCTCGAATATTTTAAAAACAGAAGCGGGATAAAAATAGTTGAAATAAATAAATATATAAATAGTTAACCAATTTATTTATAAATTCTTAGAAAATTCATTCTGTTCTCAAAGAGTAAGTGTTGTTATTTAGAGAAGAATACACTATAGATGTATTCTTGAACACCTATCTTCCTTCCATTAGGAAAATAATTTCAGCAATTAAAATGACGGGGACATCACATTGGTGTAGAACACAGATGACTTTAGGACCAAAATGAGTAACATTCAGGACAGTGGGACAGACAAGCAAGGGAGATTGTTCACCTGAGCACATTCTAACTCTGTTTAATAGCCACTTGGGAGGTCAGGAAGATGAAGCTAAGAGTGTGGGGTGGAAGATGGGTACGGGGAATGGAACTGAAGGGGATTCTGTTTTTAAAAATCATGCATATAACAGACTAACTTCTTACAGCTTCCAGCAAATAATATTACTTATGAGTAACATTGGCTGGCTCATTATATGTATAAGAATGGGAGGAAAAACTTTTTTACTTTTTGACTTGTGCTCTGTGGAACTATTTTCTTGGCCTTTCTCATTAGCAGTGAAAAATAGCCTGGAAACATGGACATCATTTCCTTCTTGCATGCTGCTTCTGGATCTCAAAGAGCTTTGTGACCCAGGGAGGGTGATGCTGTGAAAGTGGAATTATAAAGATATTCAACAGAAGTGAGAGTCATATTTCAATAGTGTCCTATTGTGAACATACCTCTTAATCACTTGAAGTTCAGGCATGGGTCACAAAATATGACCAATGTCCAAAATGAAGGACACAAACAAAATAATGGTGCAAGCAGCCTAAAATGATATGGAATTAGTTCTTTACTTTAAATATTATTTTCTTTAGCCACAATTAATGATTTCACATTCATGAGGCACTTGATCTACTATAAAAATAAGTGAGATGCTAAAAAATTTGTAGGAAATGCCAGTAATTTTGAGACTATTGAAGGATTTCCCATGTCAGGCCTGATCCAAATCTCATTGAGGCCAGGTCTACAATAGACCTGGAAGGTCAGCTTAATGTATGCAACTCCAGCTACACAGAATACATTGCTGGAGTGGCTTACCATAAGCTAAGCTTGGTGGCGTCCCTACAGTGGGAGGCTGACAGGAATAAACACTCCCATTGGCTTCCCTTATTCCTCGCAATTTCTAAGACTACAGTCACTGGCCACAGCTGCCCTCAGCATTCGATTTACATGTCTTAACTAGACCCACTAAATCAAATGCCAGAAGGTGTTAGCCGACGGTTAGGGCAGTGTGTGTGTGTGTGTGTGTGTGTGTTTTTGAGAAAAGGTTTAATGTTTGTGTTTTTACTGCTAGGACCGGGGTTTTGTTGCAGAGGGTAGCCAGCAGGCCAACAGACGCCCCTTTATAGGAAAAACTTATTACACCTTAGATTTTAGCTGCTAGAACACAGAGTTTCTTCGCAGCGAGCAGCCTAGGGAAGGCTGAGAAGTGCCCCAGTGGATCTGTCACCTGGGAGTGACACAGATCCAAACGCCCAAGGTTTTTTTATACCTGTTTTTTATGACCGGCTGAAGTTTTTTTAAATTGTGCTTGGTTTTGTTACAGCAACTGAAGAAGTTAGGTTAAAGCTTAAACAGTTACAGATTTATTAAAAAAAACTTATAAAAGCATATGGTTACAATGGCTATTGCTCTCTTTCTTAACTGTTAGCAAATACAGATTTTAAAAATAGTTACAAAGAAAATAAAGATAGAAAATAGAAATAATGGTACCAAGTGACAGCTTAATCTTTAAAGAGCTTTAAGTCTATGTGTACTCTTAAGACAAAGGACCACATCCAGGTACAATTTTTACCCCCTTCTGTGCCTTTCGACTCCAGCAGATCAAGCCAGGGCCGGTCTCTCAATTCCTAGGAAAGACGAATACGAGGTGGGCGTTCCCTTGGAACCTCGGGAGATCAAACACCTAACCCGACCAGCAGATAGATGGTAGATTGACGCTCAGAATAAATGTGCTGCTGGACCCATCTTTATACCCCTGGGAGCCCGTATCCTCTTTCTTATCTAAGATGCCGAATTGTACTGGTCCGTTTTGTGGCACCAGTTCTTACAAGCAAGTTTCAAGTTAATTTACACTTGCAAGAGAGATAACTAAATTGTGAGTACTAGACATTTTTTTTACTGGGCGAGAGATTCCTTCCCCCGCAGATGGCTGTGTGTTAGTATCAATATGGGTTTGAGTCAAGGGCACTCCTTGGCAGCCTCTTGGTCAGCAATTGGCGTATCTCTGTTTACAGCCATTCATGGTCACACAGCCTGGGCCTTCTGCTCTGTGTGCCCTGTATGCTCCAGGCAAGCAAAAATAAATGTTACAGGGGGGTTCCTGTCTGGCTACAGAAGGTCAGCCTCTGGCACTAAGGTTGCCAGATGGCTGAAACAAAAATACCGAACACACACCCCTCCAAAAAAAAACACCGGGGAAAAATTTTGTTAAAGGAAAAAAAAAGGGGGGGGGGGACCAAAGTTTTTGAGCAAAAAAACCTCCAAGAACCTGGATCATTGCTGGGGGTTACCAGGTAGTCATCTAAAAAAAACCAAAAAAACAAAAACTGGACACGCTTCACAGGGTGGCGGGTGAGGACTGGCCAGGAAGGAAGCGGTGCTGGCTAGGAAGGGGGGGGCAACAGGACTGGCCGGGGAAGATGGGGGGGTCAACGGGAAGCAGGGCTAGTTGTGGGGGGGGGGCGGAACGGGGCTGGCCGCGGGATATTGGGGGAGGAGGGAGGAGGCAGGGCTGGCCAGGAGTAAGGGGGGGCGGGAAGCACAGCTGGGGGGAATTGGGGGCTGCGAGGGTGGACGGGATGAAGGGGGTGGGTGGGAAGCAGTGCTGGTGGGGGGGCGGTGCAGCGGTGCTGGCTGGGAGAGATCAGAAAGAGGAACGCGCCACCGGGAAGCAGAGCTTGGGAGGGGTCGGGGGCCATGGGGCTGGCCGGGAGGAAGGGGGAGTGGGAAGCAGAGTTGGCGGGGGGGGGGGGGGGTTGTGGGAAGCAGAGCTGGCGGGGGCGGGGAGAGGTGCAGCAGCGCTGGCGAGATCAGGAAGAGGAACTGGCCGGCGGGAAGCAGAGCTGGGGAGCAATGTAGGGGTCTGGCCGGGGAAGATCAGGAGGGGAAGTGGGGGAGAACCAGCCATCTGGGAAGGAGGAGGGGGAGGAAATTGGCCGGCGGGGAGCGGGACTGACCTGGGCACTTGCTGCCTGTCCCGTGCAGGCTCCCGGCGACGCAGGAACGAGGAGGAGGCTTCCCCTCCTCTTCACACTCAACTGACTGAGGGTTCCCGGCGGCAGTTGCGGCCCCGCCTCCTAGCTGGGACTCCCACCCGCTCCCCCTGCCCACACCAGGCTTCCATCCGGTGCGCAGCCAGGAAAGTCAGAAAATACCAGACATTGCACATGTCCGATATTTTCTGATTTTTTTTTACTGCACAGAGCGTGCAAATACCGGACTGTCCAGTACAATAGCGGACACCTGGCAACCCTGTCTGGCACGGCGAGTGAAGATGTGCCCTGAGTGTCATTCATTTGCTTCAAAAGGTTTGGATCAGGCCCATAATGAGGGGCAGCTGGAAGTGCGATCATGACTGGGTGGGGAAGCCTGAGCTGGGTTTTTCCCCCCACTACGGAGCATACACTAGAACAGGGGAAGAGAAAAGGACTGAGAAACCTTACCAGAGCTCACTGAAACTGATGGAAGCTTTTCTACTGACTCCAGTGGTAGACCTTTTTGGATCAGACCTTTAAAATACCAACATGATTTCCTCCTCCTCCTCCCTGTCACACAGCATGGCCAGGTGTCTGTTTTTTGACTCAAAGTTTAGTTACTGCTCCAGGCTACTGGACATGGAGGCACTGAGTCATCACCCATGTAAGCTTCTACTCAGCTGGGGCTGTTTCCTACTTCCCATGCAGGGAGGAGAAAAGAGGAGCAAATAGGGGTGTAGCCTTAAGAGGAAGGGGCAGGGATGAGGCTTTGGGGGAAGAGGCACTGCAGGAATGAGGTCTAGGGGAAGGAGCAGGCGCAGGCAAGACAGGGCTGGTCCCAGCACTTATGTTGTAGTGTGCATTTTTTATACATTACAAAGTTTTAATTTTTCTCTATACTTCTAATGTGCTAGGGCCAGATGTGTGTGTGGCAGAGACACACCCATGTACAGAACGCAGACTTTCTGTTCTGCATAACAAGGGATAATTGAGGGCCTGGCAGGAGCAGGGTGGTTAGAAGAAGGCACAGCTTGATTATTTAGGAAAGGTAATGAAACAAATGGCAGATAGAACTGTAAGTGGGAACAAAAGCTTTAAAACAGGAATTCAGAAGTCAGCTTATTTCTTAATGAGGTGGGGATATTTGTTCTCAGGTTTCAAACCCACCTCACTACAGAAAAGCAGTCTGCCTGGGGTAGAATACAAATCGTAGTAAAACAGGTCACACATGTGTCTCACAGCTTCCCACAGCAATCAAACTATAGGAAAAAGAACTAACCCTTGCTTCCCAAGCAATCATTATGCTGGGTAATGACAGGACATTTCAAGATTGGGCAAGAATAATCTTATTAAGAAATTGAGCTGGATTTGCTATTAGCATAACACTTTCTGGGGGCAAAGAGTTAAAGTGGGGAGTTCTTCTTGTTCCATAGTGCAATAAAATCTAACACATTAATTAGAATAGATGTAGCCCATAATCCAGCAAGATTTTCTCTGCATAAGCTCCACCCCACCATTCCAAATAGCTGTTGCAAGATGAATGATCTTCACGATATTTCTAACCTTGTCTGTGCAGTGTTTACAGATTATCCAGATGAAGCTCCATGAATGTGACCTTTCTTTTCAGGATTTGTTTATATTAACCTCAGGTTTAAATTCACAAAGCCTGCTCCAACTTTTATCTTGAGCCTTCACTCAACCACCCAGACTGCTGTACTGCACTGAATGCTGTCCAGGCTTGCTTGTGGAACGGCATGACACATCTCAGTTCACCGTTCAGGTACAACCAGGACTTCTGTGACTGTACTTGCTACACCCCATGGGTGGGATTTTCAAATGAGTCTCAGGGAGTTAGGCACCTAATTTGTGTCACTGGAATTGGGTGCCTAGCTCCCACATGTTTTTTGCTAATCCTAACCTGTGACTCCAGCTTGATTCTTTCCCTATTTTCTCCACCTCAGGCATAATATTGTGAAACAGACGCTGTGTCTACATTGGCGCGATATTGCGCCAAAGCGGCTGCTTTTGCGTAAAAACTTGTTGCCTGTCTACACTGGCCACGAGTTCTTGCGCAAGTAAACTGACGTTCTAATGTATAAAATCAGTGCTTCTTGCACACGAACTCTGATGCTCCCGCTCAGGAATAAGCCCTCTTGCGCAACTGTTCTTGCACAAGAGGTCAGTGTAGACAGGCAACATGAATTTCTTGCGCAAGAAAGCCCTATGGTTAAAATGGACATTGGAGCTTTCTTGCGCAAGAGAGCATCTACATTGGCATGGATGCTCTTGCGCAAAAACACATCTCTTGCGCAAAAGCATATGCTAGTGTAGATGCTCTCTTGTGGAAGAGTTTTTGCACAAGAACTCTTCCACAAAAGAGTTTTTGCACAAGATCATGCCAGTGTAGACATAGCCACGATGTTCTGAAACTGGGAAAGCTTTGGGGGTGTGTGTGAAAATTTCTAGAAGCAAAAAGATTGAAAATACAAGGATTTTGGGGTGATTGATTTTGATGGCAGAGCCACATACAGAAAGGGGAAGGCAGAGAGAGCTCCTGTGGGTAAGTATCCTTGTGTTGCATTTACCATGCAACTTTCCTATTCATTAGATCCTCCTTGTGCTGATTTTTTAAAGCACTTTGCAAATAAGCACTATATAACCATGCATAACTGGGCACATCTTAATCTCCTGGTACCCCGTTAAGGTCAACTGATAAGAGTTGGTGTTTTCACCTCTACCATATGTCCCTTTGATTGGGCACTTGCTGTGCTTGAATGTCCCTAACCTTCCCTTTTCTGAGTATAAAAACTGTCACGTTTATTTTCTTGGGCTTTCAACAGATCTTCACTAATTATTAACTGTGTGGAATGGATTACCATTTAATGAGAATGTTATTGTAAAGCTTGTTGGCAAGATAAGGTACTCTAAGCATTCCAGCTGTACTTGTTTGGTTCTTGGAGTTCTTGTAAGATAAGAAAGACAATAAACAATGGGAAGCCAATAAGCCTCCTCTTTTTTTTTCCCCACAGCCATTAATTTGATTCATAGCGCTTTTTTTGTTTGCCGCACATGAGTAATGAACTATTTCATCGTCACCCTAGATCTGTGTAGGAATGGTAGATACAGATCATCCAGTGTTTATGAGAGATAAATTTAACCCTTTGCCACTACAGTGCTGCTTCTGTGGCCTGTGTTATAACCAGTGCACCATACACTGGTTTAATACTGTATAAAGAGGGCAAATAATTTTTAATAACATACCTTAGATTGGGGAAATAGATTTCCCTGCCGGAAATGTCATGATACATACAGTTCTCATCATCTAAGCCAGGTACACAAACTTCTCCCCTCCTGCCCTCCCTTACCAGGAATGGAATGTGGTCATGATCCACGGGGCTGGAAGAAGAGTTGCAGCTGGACTGAGAGCTGTGACTGGGGGCCAGGATCTAGGAGCAGAGCTGTGGCTGAAGACAGGAGCTGGGGGCTAGGGTAAAGAGCAGGAGCTGAGAGCAGGGCGTGGTAGCAGGAGATGGAGAACAAGGGCTAGGAATTGGGGGGGCCAAGCCACAGCTGGGGCCAAGGGCAGAGCTGGGACTGTAGATGCAGCCATAGGCTGTGGGGTGAGGACATATGCAGGGATATGTGGCACTCCCTTCCCTCTCCCATCTCATGGAGGCTGGCCAGGACTCTTCTGTGCCCCTCATTCCTTTGTGACCCCCTAGGGGTTCAGTGATCTAAACCAACAGCTTAGTTCTCTCTCTAAGGTTATTCCATTACATACATTTACAAAATCCAAGCATAGTATTAAGGGGAGGGAGGAGACAGTATTCACACTGACCAGCCATGGACAGAAACACCCAGAAACTGCATCTAGGTCAGAGCAATGGCCCATCTAGTCCAGTATCCTGCCTCTGATGATGCCCAGTACAAGAGCAAAAATACAGCTTTGTTTGTACCATTGGGAGTTGAGTAGAATAGGCTACAAAAACCTGTGGAAGCCCTTCCCAGCTGATGGGGAAAGTTCTATTTTCAGCTGAAGTTACACCCCCACCTCCACAGCTACAATTCACTGCTTTGCTCATGCACTCCTGAGTCATCAAAGACTGAGAAAATGTGGAGCGACTAACAATGGCAGTGAAACAGTGACAGTCTTGAGATTCTCCAGAGTCCTGCAGTGCTTTTACTGATTCACAGGGCCATGCTCAGCTGAGCCTGGAATGACAGAGGAATATAAGACAGAGGATGGAAAAAACCTGCATCCCCATCAATTATCTATTTATTTTGTGCACCATTTTCTCCTTCTGCCTGATGGCAAAAAAACCTATTTAAACACTGTATTAAATGGGAAATTACTGCTAATTTTAGTTGGCTAAAACTTCCTTTAAAGCTCAGAGCCTCACTACACAATGTAATAAGCTCTAACGAGAAAAAAAATAAAGACAAGAAATTATATTGGCAGTTTTTCTTGCCTGTAATTGGACAGTTTTTAGGCTGCCAAGCAACAAAATCAAAGTGGAATCCAGTTAACAGAAATTTTCCCTGAAATGGAAAATTATTCCAAACTTTCTTCTTTTCCTTTTACTGCCCATACCAGCACAAGCTGATAAGCAGCAATTTGTAATAGTTTCAGCTTCCTCCTACCAGGAGAAGTGTATAGATTAAATTTTAATTCTATGAAAGAAGTCACAGAAAAGTCAGATTCTCTCAAACTTTAGGCTAGGAAAACACAGAAGGATGCTTATGGGAAATGAAGTAGTGGCCTCATTTCAATTCCTGATGTATCTGTGTAGATGTCACAAACCACAAAAGGGGTGTAAGTATGTAGCCAGGTAACTTGTTATGATTTTGTTTTCTACATAGAGCATCTTTACATTTCTAGGAGTCTGCCATCTAATGAAGCCAGACTTCATTTTGTATCCAGCTGAGATGCAGGTTTTTCCAGAGGACAAACATTGTACTCTTAAAGGGTTTTTCTCTTGTTCATTCTTGTTTTCTTTCTCTTCATCTAAAATTAATCATTAACTGAGCTTGTTGGAAATTTTCTGATAGAAAAATGCCAATTCATTGAACCTCACATCCTGTGAGGAAAAAAAGTCAGATGAGATGAAATTTTAGATGGAAGTCTAGTCTAGTAGGTTTCCAGTCAGCTCGCCCACTTGCTTCCCTGGCTCTCTTTTACAGTTCACTAGCTATGCTGCCAAGGAGCCAGGGCTATCATAACATCAAGAATCCACCAATTGCCCACCTCAGGTTAGGCACTTGACAGGCTGCCAGAACTCCTCAGGCTGGTGGTTCTCTGGAGAGGTGCAGCCCAGGGAACAAAGGCAAAACATTCCCTTTCTATTCCCCTAAGAGAGAAATTTTTCACAGGAGAAGGAGACTGAAAATATTCTATTATTTTTTACCTTTTGTCCAGATGCGTGATGAAACTTTTGAAAATTTTTACTGGTGGGAAAGACTGGCTGCCAGCCAGCTCGAATCATTATGGGGAAAGTATGAGTATTCAGTTGTTCTATGTGTATAGAAAACATAACCCTGGCACAACTGCCATCTTTGTTGAAAGTCAAAGACTGAGTAGATGTGGATGCTGAATTACCCTCTTAGTCCAAAATAATGATGTGTCCACAGCAGGATTAAGTCACAGAGGTGTGGAAGCCGATCCTGTTATTGTCCGTGCCATACCTGTCTTGTTAATATTCAGAGAACTTTGGTCTTTTGGACTGGTGACCCACAAAGCCCCATGACCTCATCCATTTCATTCTGGCATTGACCAAGAAGAGGAAGCTGGATGATGTGGAGAAGGGATGTGTGTCCATGGGGCCTTTCCCATTCCCTGTGGTCTTTTCATGCATTTGGGCAAAGTTCTTCCGGGTGTAGTCCACTGACACTTTAAATTCCTTTTTGGAGCTGTGGGATTTCCAGCTTAGTGTCCAAGTCTAGTACCTTTGTTTTGACCAGTGACCTGCACCCCCACCATCATCCCCTCATTCCCTTGTAAAATCTGATCTAACCCAGTACTTAGTTGATGTGGGGATTTTGGCACCTTCCCACACCTGAGGGTTTGTGTGTTTAGTTGCTTTGGAAACCTCTGACCATCCATCTCAGGATTTAAATAGGCTGACTTCATCAGTACTAAATTCAGTTAATACAAACTTTAAAAGAAACAGACAAACTATACGCTCCATTGCCTTGATGCATCAGCAAAATGACACACCGGCCATTGTTATTTGGCAGGCTTTTTTATTTTATTTTGTTTTTCTGGGTTCTTTTTGGCAGATATTTTTTCTCTGCAGTTTTGTAGCTCAGTAGATGTGACTATAAAAAGAAAAATATTGGGATGGTAATAATGGGAGAAGAACTTTGGCAAGTTGAATGTAGCTGAACTGCAAACACGACAGTGGAGTTTGCAGGATTGTGAAATTGCACTGCTGTGGGCATCATTGTGATCCCTGCTGTCCTCTCCCAGGCATTCAGCAATATTCTGAATCACTGCTAGGATACATACAATTTGTGCTGCTGGTAACATTGCTGATTCTCATTTGCAGTACTTGGACAAATTTCACTAAGGGCATGTTTATACTTACATGTTTAAAGAGCAAAAAGTCCCTTTTTTGTGCAAAAAACACTGGAGCATCTATACTTTTCAATGACTTTTTGTGGTAAAACTCAGAAGTTTCACTGCAAACTGAACACTACCTCCACAAGGGGTGTATAGCTCTTACCCATGATACTTTTGCAGTGATGTGCAACTGTGCAAGTGAAGACATGTTCTTCCTTTTACATAGTTTTTAGTTGCCTAAGTATATCCCACCGTGCCTCGGTGAACACTGAGACAAAATCATGTCAGATATGGAGAAAGTGAGTATGGAAAAGTTATTTACTTGTTCCCATAACATAAGAGCTAGAGGTCACCAAACGAAATTAATAGGTAGCAGGTTTAAACAAACAAAAGCAAGTTTTTCTTCATGCAACACACAGTCAACCTGTAGAACTCCTTGCCGGAGGTGTTGTGAAGACCGGGACTATAACAGGGTTCAAAAAAGAACTAGATAAATGCATGGAGATTATTAGCAAGGATGGGTAGGAAAAGTGTTCCATGCCTCTGTTTGTCAGAGGCTGGAAATAGGTGACAGAAGAGGGATCACTTGATGATAACCTATTCTGTTCACTCCCTTTGGGGCACCTGGTATTGGTCATTGTCAGAAGACAGGATACTGGGCTAAATAGACATATGGCCATTCTTATGCTCATGCTCTGATTCTAGGTAAACAGATATCTGCCCCTCCCCTGTAAAGCTCCATGAACTTTGAAACTCCCCTTCCTGGTTTTTTGGCCAGTGCTCACTTATCATCTAGCCAGGTGACAATGGCTGCTTCTTGGAGCAAATGATCCCCTGCTTGGAACAATGCTGAGCTACTGGAGCTGATCTGTGTTTGGGGAGAGGAGGCTGTTCGGAGACCCAGGAAGCCCTATGATCAGCCTCCACCTTTTTCTAACAAGATATATCCTCAAAATGGAGAGAGTTGCACTGTGGGATAACTGCCCTCATTGCTCACTGGTGATGGGAGTGCTGCAAATGTGAACATGACCTGATATCTGTGGAAGCAAATGAGAACCCAAACCAGTGTTTTTCTTTTACTGGAAGTGCAAAAGCTTGACACACTAGGCGTGTTCCCATCAATGCAGATCAGTGAGATTCTACTGTGAATTTGTTTGACAAAATATCCCTGGGTAATGTGTGTCTGTTGGAGGGGGTGAGGATCTATTTGCGGGGGTATAGGGAGAGGTGTTGGACACTCACCAAATGACAACATTCTACAATGGCTCCTCCACCAGGAGTATGGATTAAGGTTTGGAGCCTGCAAGTCCCTGTGCCTAGTGTCTAATGTGGTGCAGAAGACTGTTATGCTCCAAGCTTGAGCCAAAACAGGGGGTGCCACATGTGAAGTTATACATGAGGCAGAGCCTTCTGCAGCTTCTCCTTTATTCTTAGCATGTTAAAACAGGCTGAGGGGTGGCTGAAGAGTAGGTGTGCCAGGAAAATATGGGTTTTAGTACAAGCCATATAATACTAATAGCAAATTAGCAATGTGTTTTTGGTCTCAGTCCTGCTCTTGGGCAGAAGTACATTGATGGCCACGTAGTAACACTCATTAATGCAGGATCAGCTTCCCCTCTGCTTCTCGTATCACTCACTGCTTTTTACTTGTGCTTTTACACACGAGTCTGTGGCCCAGATTCTCATTTATACTACAACCACTTTACTCCACTTGGAGACTGTAAAGGGCCTTAAAGAGGAAACAAGTGAGATTTACACCCACTTTATGCCCTCTTTGTGCTACCAGAGTGGTGCAAAGTGGCCTGAAGAGTCAATAGGAATCCTGCTCCTGCATGGTATAGGGCTGGTCCTGCACTCAACAGCTAAGAGGTTTTACTGCATGTATTGATGCTAAGGTAGCAGATGCATTATGTTTTATTGTATCTCATTTCTTAAAAGTGCGAATACACAATGTAAGGGGCAAAACACTAGAATTCAGAGGATCAAAACCAAAACATTCAGAAACAGCCTGTTACCGGGACAGGTGGCTCTTTGGACTTACGTACCAGCCCACTTAGCCAGACCACTTGAAAAAGAGGGGACAGGGGCTTTTTTCATACTGTCCACTACCCATAAAGGGGGTAACTAGCTGAGAGGAATAACACAACAATGCACAGCCATTAATAGCAGCAGTTGCTAGTGGATGAGCAACCAGCACCCGCAAAGGTCTCCTCCTGTCTAAAGAAGCTTGTGGAGCTGCATTATGGTTTCGATACCAGTGAAGATGTTGATATAGACACCTGGGCAGTACAACTAATCTATGAAGGATGAGCCTTCCACCTCCCCCCCCCCCCCAAAAAAAGATAACTGCGTTTTAAAATCCTGCCAAGAAGCTCTTGCTTTAAAAAAAAGGCACATGAATAGCTTTCTTCTTCTTTTTCCATCATGGCTGTTAGCTTGTGTTTATACTGCAGCACTTTCATTAGAACATCTCAGAGACTTCAAAATCTCTCTGCCTTGCATCCTGGCAGAATGACTTGCAACTTTTTGTAGAATTGGCAAGCAGCCTCATTGCTGGTATATGGGAGTGATATTAACTCTTTTCCTCCTCTTCTCTCTCTTGCTCTCTCGCTCTTTCTCTGCCTAATAAATAATTCTGATAATTTATTGGGGCGGGAGTGATTGGAGACTAAAAGGAGGAAATAAAATTAATGGCATTTACGTTAACTGCTGTGTGACTCAGGATGACTGGCCCAGGGCTCTATACTGACACGCTGAAGTCACAGAGACCTACTTCAGTTTGATGTCACCGGATAAAATCATTGGCACATGATTTTTAGAAGGGTAATTACTAAGCTATTCTTAACCATTTAGAAATGGGAAGAAAAGCTTTGTGTTTCAGATGGCACATAGCAGAGATGGAAGAATGCTGAAAACTCCAAGCTCTAGCACTTTTCAAAGGTTCAGTATTTTCTAGCAGCAGGTTAGAGTGCAGTCTAGTGGAGTTGTCTGGGGGGTCAGGATTCCTGGGTTCCATTGCTGTCTCTGACACTGATTTCTGTGTGACCTGGGCCAAAAAGCATAAAAGTAAATTTGCAAAAGAGCTGAGGCTGAATCTCCTTTTAAGGCATCATCTGTACCTGCATTTTTCCACCTCGACAATGAATGTATCTGCAAATCCAAATTCCAGCAGGTCTGATTTGCGCTTGCAATTCAAGAGCTGCTGCAAAAAAGATAAGGTGTGATGTCTACCCAGAAAGCAGAGACTACCCTTTTGATTTTAGCACTTAAATGTTCTAGACCAGCAAGATATGATCTGAGTGTGCCAGAGCCTAAATACCTTTCTGGATCTGGGCCTCAGCTTCTATATCAGTAAAATGGCTAATTTCCCTAACTCACAGGGGTTTGTGAGGCTTCATTAATTCAAGATCTGACTAAGGCAATCAGAGACCCCAACCACACCCTGATATTGGATCCCATCTCCATGGCTCTGCACCCATGATTCTCTCCAACACACCCCATGGGCATTCTCTCATTGGGAGTGACAGTGACATGGACAATTCCTCTCCCTCTAGAAAGGGAGACCACCAAGAGGCCCTGTTGTCCCCCACAGGAGCAACAGCAAGAGGTTCCCCCCCAACAGTGACATCAGGGATCTTCGCCCATCACATACCAGAGGTGCCCATTGTCTGCATTTTCCCAGGTGTGAATTATGCTTTGCACCCTTCGTGGGAAACTTGGCGTTCAAAGCCATTTTTCCTAATTGGCCACTTGAGCCCAGGAAGAAGCCTACATGACCCAAGGGGTATAAAAGAGGTTCAGCAGCCCACCCCATTTGAGCTCCAATCATCTATACCTGCTGGCAGGTATTGATTGTCTCCCGAGGTCTGTGGGACGCCCAACCTCGCCCTACTTCTTCCCGAGGGATTGAGAGAAAGACGCTGGCCACGCCAAGTCTGGAACGCAGGGGTGAGAATATATACCTGCTATGTGTCTATTTTGCATGCATTTAATAAGAGCTCAGAGAACCAAAGGGTTTCATGGTACCTGTAAGTGACTTATTAGTGTAATTTCTGTCCTGTCCTTTGTAGTGTCTGTGTTATCTGTAACACAGTAGTAGCATTTAACAGCTAAGTTTACCCTGTAACAATAAAATAGTAACTGTTTAAGCTTTAACCTGACTCCTTCAGTTGCTGTAACAGAACCAAGCACAATTTAAAAGAACTTCAGCCGGTCATAAGGGACTCACTGCCCTGACCGTCGGCTGACACCATGGGGGTGAAGTCACAGTGGAAAGGGTTCTGTGTGGGAGGGGTTCCCAGTGTTCATAAGGAGTGATTACTGCTAATGTAAATTAGAGCAAACCTGATAGAAGGTGCTCTAGTTTATTCCACGGGGCATATTGGTGATCTTTGGGCCAGCAGTGGGCCAAGGTAGTGGAGGAAGAAAAATGGTCTACACTAACTCTGCTCCTTTCCCCCTCCACTCATAGGTGCAAAGAACTCAGCTCAGGCACACCCGAGCATTTAGCCTGTGGTCTGCTTTCTCAGTGGCCACTAGCACTAGTCTATTGGGTTTGACAGTGATATCTCTTAATAGGCACAGCTGTCTGTATGTCATCTCACATGGCCTGCTAAATCACTGGAACAAGCTAGAATCATGGGGGAAGGGAAGAGTGTTTTTATAGTTGCCAGCCTTAAAAATGAAGCAGAACAAATGCTGCATTCTACAGAGGAGTGCTGTGCCCTGACCTCCGATTCCACATGTGACTTCATACACTGCAGCAGGCTGTGGTCTTGGGTGCGCTCCAGCATCACAGAACTCGATGGCAGTCTTATCGTTAACTCCAATCACAGAAGGAGTAGGCCTTTAATGATTGCATCTGGAACCTTCTCTCCCTTTCTGCTCCCAGAGCTTGCTAATGGCTTCAAAAGTATCTGGGCCCATTTCTCCACTCCATGCTAGCTCCCCCAAAATAGAGTTATCTCCCTTCGTCTAGCCCTCTCTCGCCCTTCTTTCTTCGCACCCTCTCTGACTGTACCCCTGGGCCTCACTGACATTGCTAACCATGCTTCTTCCTGACAGTGACATGTTCCAGTCCTGCACTGATGCAGCTGATTCCCCCATTGCGGGGGAAGATGCTTTCAGAGTGCTCATTACAGGGCAGGTGGTCAGTGCTCATGTCATCTCACTGTGTCATCTGGCGCATCACAAGCTTCTCAAAAGGTTCACCTGACTCTGAAGAGTGATCTGGTTAGAAATTTCCCTAGGCATGTTTTTCCGGGCTTACTAGATAGATAATAATGTAAATTATAATTACAGAAACTCAGAGCTACTCCCCTGCAAGAATCTAATAAGGAATATATGGCATTAAGAAATGGAACAAATTGCCTAAACAAGAGACACAAAAGAAACTCTGAAGTAGATGGTTTACTATTATTAATAAATCATTATACTTTTTTTCTCTTTCCATCAGATTGATTTTAAGGAAGCTAGTGCATGTGGAAGTTATGGAGCTGAAGAAAAATATCCTTTATACTAGTGAGGGTCTAAAATGAAGGAAGAATTTATATTTTAATAAACTACTGCAGTATTTCAATGTGTTTCAAATAAGTCTTCTTACATTTTCACACTCTGATGCATCCCGGGTTAATGAATTGCAGAGCAGTAAATGCTGGACACTTCCAGTAAGCAGCATCACCAAACCTGCTACATTCACAGAATGTCACTTGGATTCTTTGAGGCAGCTGGGCACAACTGTGCTTTGCAGCCTTCCCTGAACGTGGCTGTACCAGCCTCTTTCCCCACTGGCTGCCTGGCTGCATATTAAAGATTTCCCATATTTTTCCTTGCAAAGACACTGAAATAGAAACAAAACACTCGACCGAAGATTGACTGTGGCAGGCAGTGAACGTGAGGCAGCGCTAACAAGTGAGTCTAGCAAGAGAAATAAATTGCACATTGAAAAGCCAAATATCATGGATATGACTGTGGGGGTTTTTAGACTTCTAAGTGTTTAATATTCCACCGTGGTGAAACTAAACACAAACAGTGGTAAAATTTCTAAGTATCCTCCACCCCTTATGGATTCAGCGGATGCTCATTATTCGCTATAGCAGCAGGGATTGAAATAGGCTTATTTGTTATTTTTCAATATACTGTCTGCAATCTGAACCAAAAAAAAAAAAAATCACTTGCTGTTCACTAACTGTTAGAGCTAAAGAAGGAGGCCAAGTACATAATAAAAGTGCAGAGCTTGTTGGCAGCTACGTGAAGCTTAGTGAAAGGGGCCCCTATCAGACTACTCAGTTTATTGGACCCTGCTAGCGAAGCCAGGGAATGTCGCTACCCTGATGATCACACAAGCAGAAAAAAGCAATAGATGAGTTATTGTAGGTGATTATTAGAATAGGAGGAATAACTATGGTAGGGCAATCCAGAAAAGTTGCTTGCTACTGTCTAATACTGTCTGACCCCAAAATCAATAAACTATTTTTTTAAACATTCCTTTAAAATAACTGCTGTTGTTTTAAGGAAATAGATTCTCTGAAATATATTTAAAATATGATTGGCAAATATTTCTTGTACGTATAGAATATTTTATTGTTTTACAATTCCATAAGGTTGGATGAGGGAGCAAAGGGAGGGAGAGAAAATACAAATGATTTCAACAGGCAATAATACAGAAAAATATCAAAAGCAAGTGCACCAGATCTTTGAGACTACAAACATGTGCATCACCTGATGGTAATCTTTAACTGCATGTTTAAAAAAATCTATGTGCCAGATTCAACTTGGTAAATCTTTTGATGCCAGTAGAATTGAACCCTCAAAGAAAATGGTCAGCATTCTCTGCTGAGCCATTTGCCCTGGGAGCCACCTATGACTCCCCGATTCCTGATGAGTTCTACATCAGTAACAGTGAAGTTTAGAACAATCTGGAGGCTGCTTTCAGTTCTTCTAGCTAGTAACATTCCATTAGACCAGTGTTTCCCAACCTATGGGTCGGGACCCAAATATGGGTCGTCATTACATTTCAAAAGGGTCACCAAGTGTCTCCCCAGGTGGCTCTGCCCTCCTTCCCGCCCCCCCCCCCCCCCCGTTTTTGAATTGCCTTGGGTCACCAAGTCTTCCTGAATTGTCAAAATTGGTCCCCAGCTGGAAAAGATTGGGAACCGCTTTGTTAGGGATTTTATCACCAACTGTGGCTGGCTGAAGCACAGTACATGTTCTGCCTCCCCTCCTTTTTATTAAGGGTGCTATGTGGGAAGAAAGAGCAGATACCAATTATACTGGCTCTTCACCTACTAGGAACTCACCCACATGAGGGGCATGCCCAGCTGGGTAGATACAGGTAGGGTACGGCTAGACTGCAGGGGTTTTCGGGATAGAGGTATCCTGAAAAAACTCCGCTCGGCCTAGCGAATGTGTTTGCTCTTCCACTTTTTTTTGCAGAATTTTTCCAAATTCAATTTTTCCAAATTCAATTTTTCTGACAAAAGAATCGGAAAAAGGTACACAATGCAGAGCACATTTTGCATTGCTTTTTCTGACAAACAGATATAGTCTAGACGTACCTGTAGTTTCCACTTCCTGTGTATCACTCAAATCACAAGCAGTGTTCTCTTGTTATATTGATAGATATCTATTGAAAATTATTCCCATTCTTTTTTTCCTCCAGAATATAAATAGAAGATTTGAGAAAATAAAAAAGTTTCCTCCCAGAATCTTAACCCAGCATAAATTTCCCAAGAAATTACCAAATCAAATAATAGAGTGGAATTTTAAAAGTGTTTTGGAAGACAATGTGACTATTACAGACAACTATACTTTAGATAATAAGTTAGTCAAAATGAATGACAAGAAAATTCAGTTTTTCAAGGTGTATGCTGATCTCATGTGGGGGAAGGGAAGTCAAGGTAGCATTTATTGGTCAAGTCCAAAGAAATATAGATTTTGTTTTTGATTGCTCATTTACTCTTTTAGCAGTTAGCCATTGCTCCAATCAGACTACTCAGTTTGCTGGACCATGAGTTGCCTGATGAGGTAAATCCTGTGGTCTGCAGTGACAATACCATACTACATTCAACTACATTCAACTTTGCTCCACTTCAGAGCACATGAATGAAAACTCACCTATGTTGTTCTATCATATGGGATGATACCTGGATATTTTGGCTTTATTGCTTCTGATTATGCACCCCAAGGACAGATTGGTTATTTCCCTGGACAATTTTTTCACATTAAAAAGAAAAAGTGAAGAGTAGGTGTATGAATGCCCGGCGTGACCTTCCACTCTCATCACTCTGACACTGGGGCTATGTCTAGACTACAATAATCTATCGGAAAAAGGTACGCAAAATGCGCTCCGCAATTTGCGTACCTTTTTCCAATAGTTTTTTCAGAAGATGCTTTTCTGAAATTTGGCCCATCTACACTGGGCCAAATTTTGAAAAAACCTCCTCTTTCGGAAGAGCCTCCTCTTCCACAAAAAAAGGGGAAGAGCAGATGCATTCCCTGGATGCAGCAGAGTTTTTCCAGGATCCTGGAGGTATCCTGGAAAAACTCCATAGTGTAGACATAGCCTAATTGGCTCCTTGATGAGGTCTAACTGAGCAAGTTGCGGGGGGATGAAATGTTTTTAGCTAATCAGGACAGCAAGCAGGGTGATTTAATGGATTAATTAGCCCATCACCTGAAGATGTATTAAAAAAAGATAAAAAGGAAGTAGAAGGGGAAGGCCTAGGGCTAGCTGAGTCCAGAGCCAGAGATCTCATCTCTTCTTGGGACCTGCGAAAAGGGCTAAGGACATTAAAAGCATTGCTGCAGGGGACTGTAGATGTACTGGCTCAGGAAATATCAATAATTATGACAGTGTGGATTCCCATTGAGAGCAGATTTCTGTGGTTCAAGAAAGTAGGGGCAGATCATGCCCTACTGCAGCAGAATGAAACCAATTCTTTTGCACTTACACAACTAGCACGGGAGGGAAATAGGTACCCTAGCACAGCAGATGCTTCCTGTAGGCTGAATTTAAGTCATAGAGACAAGATAAATGTTGCTGCTATTAGCAAGGCTACATCTCAGTGTCAAACTTTTTTTAATAATCTCTTCTTTTTAATATCCTGTTGAGACAACTAGCTTTTGTGCTATGCAGCCCTGCTGAACAGAAGAGAATACATAGCTGCTAGTCTACATGGAATGTCTATGAAAGCCCAAAGAAAGTGACAAAAGGAGCTGCCAGTTGTAAGAATCAATCACCCGCCCAAAGGAAAAATTGCCAGTGAAAGCAGACCCATCTGGAGTAAGAGAGTGTTACTTTGTGCCCGATCCCCACAAGGGGAAGCGGAGTGTATGGAATAGTCTTCTTAGCACCCAGCACTAATACAGCTCATCACAGCAATCCACATCACAAACTCACTATTGGCTGCACAGGCAGGGCAGGGGCAGCCCGTGGATGTAGGCAACCTCGGCAGTTGCCTTAAATGCGGCGCCCAATGATGACATCACGTCATTGAGGGCTATGGAGGCAGGGGCCCCAATTGCGCATTCCGCCTAGGGCGCCAGTTGCCGGCAGCTGTCCTCGAGCTGCTCCTGCTGGCAGGACTGAAGTGTACGGAAAAAACTTGGCATATGGCCAATAATTTTTGCGGGTCACCCATTACTACTCTAGTCCTATGGGGCCAAATTCATCTCTAGTGGAATGCTCATTAAATCAATTTGACCTATATTTATGCACAGTCTGTCTCCTGGGTATTCAGTGGGCATTTCCCCTAGTACCAGCAAATGTAGTAAAGGGCTGAATTGGAAAAAGTTAAACTAAAATATCTAGACTGGAAATGTTATATACATATCTGAAAAGCAGCACATTAGACATCGGTGTAAACAAAGGTAGAAGATACTATTTACTCAAGAATTGTTCATGGTTGATCCTGGATAGTGACAATTACTTTATTGAGAGAGGAGATGTTGGCCAAGATACCATCATTCTATGCTATTCTTTACAAACAGAGCCAGGCCCAGCAGAACTTGAGCTTCTATCTGGACAAAGACAAGGAGAAGAGACCTCATTCTAACATTGTCTCTAATACAAGAGTGTTATTAATCTAGGGGGAGTGGTTTATGTACCACCATGTAATTGCTGAAGAACAGTAAGTAATGACAGTGAAGTTTTCCTGCTTGTACCATCAGCAGGGATGGGTGAATTATTCTATTTTATAGAGAGGTTAGCCTTGATAGCAGAAGGAGCTAATTCCATGGCTTAGGAGGTACAACCTGGCTTGGTCAGCCCTACTTTTATGATAAACTTTAAGATGATTACAGCAGTGTATCGAGGTGGGAGAGGTTTTGATTTGTGGTGAGTAAGTGTTGGCTTAGTGTTTTATAAAGTGCTTATTACTGTCGTAGCATAATGCCTGGAGAATAAATGGATTACTGACTTGCTCTAGTACAGTGTTTCTCAACCTTTTTTTTTTTTTTTTAATAAAGTACCCCTTTTTTTTAAAAAAAAATTATAAGTACCCTCAGTACCTATAGTTTTCAGACACACAATTTTTTTTCTACCATTGCAACCCATTTATTTAAACAACTTAATCATAGCCGGCCAGGCAATGACATTTTTGGGTGTAAAAAGTACAAAAATAATAAAGCACTGTAAAACTTAACACAAAAATTCAGTTTTTTCCAATTTCAGTTGTGTTGACATACCCTCCCGCCCCCAGACTTCTCTCAAGTACCCCTAAGGGTACTTGTACCACTGGTTGAGAAACACTGCTGTAGTAGGTCATCACATGAGACAAAAGGGTGTGGCCATTTGAAATCACCTAAGTCCATACTGGCATATTGTTTAATACCCATACAGCCTGGCTCATTTGGCCAAAAAAAAAAAAAAGAGATGTTACTAATTAGTTAAGGAAAAACACTATTCATTGCCAGGCTAGAAAGAACATTGCCACAAATAATATAACAAACTTCTCTTTGAGTGACAGAGGAATTTCAAAGTACTGAATCACTAATCCAGGCAGCCAACAACTGACCTTTCTGCTGGGTTTATGATAATAAATACACTGAACATGTATAGTGTCTCTGCACTGTAGAGCAATAGGGTATGTTCAGTACATTAAAATCTGTCCTTGGAAACTAATTTCTTTTAAAATGTTCCTTTCATGGGACTTGAGTTCTACATTAAAATAATATATTTAGAGTGTCTTGTCCTAAAATCCCCAAATATATCACCAACTATATACCCACAGAACCACTTTAAAGTCTTCATCAAAACAAGCAGAGTAGTCAAAGACTGAAGATTAATACTTCTGTTTTCTAATCCTTGCTGTAACACAGACTGGTTGTGTAGGGATGGCCAAATTACTTAACTCTTCTGGGCCAGATCTTAAATTCAGAGATAAACTGGCAGGAATTTCAAAATCTTCACAGGAACTAAATTTAAGATGTACAAATGCAGATTTTGATACCCAACACACAGGCATATTAATCAGGGGTCAGGAATGTTCTTTATCTGACCATACACAAAAACTCAGCATATCTTAACCAATGATTCTGTCATAAATTAATCACAGGATATTGGTTGTAAATATTGCATAGAGTTAAAAAAGGCAAACAAAATATCAAATGGTTTCTTAATAATGAATAAATCTGAGGAAGTCAAAGGGCTTATTTATAATCTGCTGAATGAATAAATAATTTGCTACAAGTTATTCACTCACTTCCACCTATTAGTGACACAGCATTTTTTTACAGAGATTTGAAATGCTGACAGAATCTGCAGGCATAAATATTGAAGGCAAAGTATTTGACCATTTGCAAAGTGGCTGAATGTGGATCACAGGATGTGTTTTGAAAGACAACATCATGTCTGTCTGTCTGTCTGGTCAGTCACATATACAGTTTCACATGTTTTGTGGTTTTATTTTCAGGGACAAACAAAAAATCTTAAGGCACCCTCTCCAAGTACACAATTTTGTCAGTTCCTGACAAACGAAGGTAAAAAACTAGCCCTCTGTTATTTGTAGTTTCCAGCTTTTCACACACATAGGCAAAGAAGGTATATAAAGACATTCTAAGAAAGAGATTGTGTTTCATACCCTTTAAACCGTGTCGTAATCCATGTGACTAGAGGAAGTAAACGGCTTAACATTTAACACTGCCACTGGCAGAAATGGGAGAAGTCATGAGATGCCTATAACCTGATGTCTAGTCAGTGTGATACGTGCCGCTTGCAGTGAACAGCTGAATTCCATAAATTTGTGATGCTGCAGCACAACACACATTTAACTATTAGTCTTCTGAATAAGTCACTGATGCAATTATTCCCCCCAGGAAAGAAGTTTTCTGAAAAACCCATCTGAGGCTAAGGCAAGACTTGGCAAAATATAGCCCGTGGGTTGAATGTGGCCTGCTAAGCCACTGGATCCAGCCTGTGGGAAGATGTCAATTTTGATGATTTTTTCCAATTTTTAAATGGAAAATTAAAAAAAAAAACAATAAAAATATCAGACTATTTTGATTTATCACTTCCAAATAAAAAAAGTTTGGAACTTTTTGCACTGCAAAAATATTTGCTATAGTAACTCAATACCTCTGCCAGGTATTGTCAGTAGAAAGGAAAGGGATTCAACATCCAGTGAGCCAGTACTGGAGTTGTTTGGAAAATGAAATTTCAGAACAGTAGGAAATTCCAATATTTCAATGTTATTTTTTAGCCCCAAAATAGGAATAAGTTGTAATGATGTAAATCCTGTGTCCTGAAGGCCTAGAAAACTGGGACCTTGCTACTGACTCCATTATGAAGAACAACCCAGAGCTATAGGAGGGATTCCTTTTGAAAAATTAAACACTGATTTGAGCTCCTACCCAGAAACCTGAGAAACTGTATTACACACTCCATTGGTTCAGCTCACTGCCTTCAACCCATCAACTATCTTGAAGTCACCCTTTACAAATTGTTCAGGAGAGTGGAATCAATGGTATCTAGGACCCTTAACATAATTCTTTCTACCGCCAGAGAAAGGATCCCTACAAAAAAAATGAGCCTCTCTCACTGGTTTTTACTTGACCAAGCTCTTGTACCCAACTGTATTTGACTGCAGTCACAGGACAGAGCATATATAGGGTCAATCTTTTGTTTCTTTATTTCCCAACAGGATAAATAAGATTTTATTGCCCCCGAACTCAAAACTAATCTGGATTTTAATCCAAACGCTATACGTAGACACCTAACAAAAATGCAAATGTGCCCTGACTTTGTGCTGGTATGCTTAGCCTTATGCCACATCTTCACTTGCTGTGCCGGAGATGGATCTTCTGGTGTTTGATTTAGCGGGTATAAGTTAAGACTCGCTAAATCAAATGTTGAAGGTGGTTCCAATCAGCACCAGTGTTCCTGGTAGTCATGAAGAGTAAGGGACGCTGACGGAAGCATTTGTGAAGATGGCACCAATTCAACTTAAGGTAAATTGACTCCAGCTACGTATTTTATGTAGCTAAAGTTAAGCACCTTAATCTGCCCTGCCAGGTCTAATGTAGGCCTGGGCTTACTCTGTGACTAGAGGCCGAGTAGTCCTGATTTCCAACAAATGCTAGCAGAGAGCTCCCTCCTGAGTCCTAGGACAGCTCTTTGCCATTCCTCTCTATTCACCAACAGGTGTCAACCTGGAACTCCTTATTCTCCAGGGCTTCAGGCCAGGGGTTTTCATCATCCGGGCTCGACAAACTGCTGTTTCTACTCGCCCATGGCGAGTAGATTTCAGCCGGTCACTCTGTGTGTCCCATTCACTGGCACTGCGCGCATGCGCAGAGCCAGTCTGGCGCATGCGCGGTGAGGGGCTGGTGAGTAGCTCTCGCCGCAGTTTGTTGAGCTCTGTTCATCAC
The DNA here is from genome assembly GCF_049634645.1 of Pelodiscus sinensis. Lineage (NCBI taxonomy): Eukaryota > Metazoa > Chordata > Testudines > Trionychidae > Pelodiscus > Pelodiscus sinensis. The sequence continues at coordinate 182,814,772 of NC_134712.1, read as the reverse complement.
TATGACTTTTCTTCCAAGTTGGGAGATTTAAACCAGATCCTGAAATATTGGAATTTTCCACAGGATGGAAGTTCCATTTTTCTAAACAGCTCTCCTAGTGGGTCACCGTGTTTGTATGTTGAATCCCTTTCCCCACTCCATGCTTGTTTACTCTTTGGGGCAGGGACTGCATATTCCCTTGGTTTTGGAAAACACATCATACAGACTGAATAATACTGTAACATCTTATTAATGATGCTATAATCATGCAGAGGTCCAACTACGATCAGGCCCCTATTACACTAGGCCCAGAACAAACAGAATAACAGACAGTCCCCGCCCCAAGTTGATTACAATCTAAATAGACAGGACAGACAAAAGATGAGAAAAAAGTAGGATTATCTCAATTTTACAGAGAGCTGTGTGCATCTCTCATATATTTGACACTCTTTTCACATGTGGAAGTTGTATTGATGTCCAAGGATTACACACGCTGATTCAACATACAATATATATTACAGATTCCCCAAGGCAGACCTAAGAGGGGAGAGTTTTATCCAGTATGTGTGATTAGCAGTCTTGATTCCAAATTCCATTGGGGAAGTTTACTGAAATCCCCACATTTCTTAAAATAGTCTCTCACTGAGGCCTGTAGGTACTACCTCAATACAAATAATAAAACAACAATTAATAACCCGTGTAAACTGTTCTGTCACTTGTAATACAAGCAGCACAGTCACCTTTTCATATTGCTCCGTGGAATGAATAACTGCGCCCAGCATTGCAGTGATGCGTTCCTTCTCATGTTGAAATCCATCATCACCACCATCCATCATGCATAGTCATGACCCAAAGACAAAGTGTTATTGCAACATGATGCTACAAATAAAAATGAGATTCTTTAATTGGCCTGTAGATTAAGCTTGCAAAGGTGCAAGGATTTCCCAGGAATTTCAGAAGCCTGGCACTAGCAATCTTTTAAGCTACTTGTAATGGGTTGGACTCACCATCGTGGTGCCTCCTGCTGGTCACTCTGGGAATTAACTCAGTCAGTTGAGTGTGCTACCTCTGGCAGCAGCCTCGCATTGCCTCCTTCCCTCCCCTTGCACCTCAGTGTTCTTGGGCCACTACCCTACGACCTTTGCATCTTCTCCACCTTTGTATCAAGGGCGCAGTTCGGCAGACATCAGGCTGGAGCTTCTCCCTGGCTTCCCTGAGCCTGCCCAGCACTGCTCTGTCCATGGTGCTGCTGGTTCCATTACATTCCAGTCTAGACCCTCTCCTACTGGGACCCAGCTCCTGCTCCCTTGCTGGTCAAGCCAAGCATGTGCTCCCCTCAACTCTGCAGCCTTCTATAGGGCCCAGCCTGGCCCTGATTGGCTGACTGCATCTTGTCCTGACTGACCAGGTTTGCACAGACTTCCTATGGCCTGCTTTTTAACCCTCGCCCTGCTGGTGTGCGATACAGCACCACTACACTACTACAGTCAAACAGTCTAACGAAAAGAGTTCACAAGTGCACTTTCATTATGTATTTAACTTTCCAGGTGATTTAAGACTAAAACAAGGGAAGGAATAACTTCCACAAAGAGAACACCGTGGTTACCAGGTGTCAGTTTTGAACATGTGGTTGAAAAGATACCCGGCAGCTCCAGTCTGCATAGCTGACCAGGCCACTAAAAGTCCAATTGGCCACAACAACTGGTTCTTCACAGCTCCTGGAAGTGGCTGACATGTCCCCCTATCTCCTAGCTGTAGGGGTGCCAGGGGGGCTCTGTGCACTGCTCCCACATCGAGTGCTAACTCTGTAGCTCCCATTGGCTGGGAACCCTGGAAAATGGGAGCTGCATGGGTTTTGCCAATGGACAGGGGCAGTGCACAGAGCCCCCTCTCTGCCTCTGCACCTAGAGCTGGAGACACATGCTGGCTGCTTCCAGCAACTGCCTGAAGTAAGCATCGTGCAGAGTCTGTACGATGAACCCACTCCCACTCCCCAATAACCTGCCATAGCTCAGAACCCTCTTCCCCACCCAAACTCCCTTCCAGAGACTACACCCCACACCTCAATCCTCTCTCTGAGCCCTGAGCCCCTTTCTGAACTCCGAGCCTCTCATCTGTAGTCCCACTCCACAGACCACAGCCCCAACCAGAGCCCTCCCTCCTTCCAACACCCCTACTGCTGCCTCAGCCCAGGATTCCCTCTTGCATCCATACGCCTTCCTGGGACCTGCACGCTGCATCTCCTCCCATACACACACACCCTGACCCTGCCTGGACCCCTCCCCACCCTGAACCCCTCATTTCTGAACCCACCTTGGAGCCTACACTTCCAGTACAGAGTCACCCCTCCCACTATCTGAAGGCCTCAGCCACACCACCAACCTGGGGCCTCCTCTTGCACCCCAAGTCCCTCCTCCCTGACCCAATCCCAGAGCCTGCACCCCCAGGCAGAGCCCTCACTCCCTCCCCATACCTTAATCCCCTTCCCTAGTATGGTGAAAATAACTGAGTCAGCGAGAGTGGGAGAGAGCAAGTGATGGAGGGAGTGAGGGTGGAGTGAGCCGGAGCAGGGCCTTGGAGAATTGGCAAGGCCTCAGGAAAGGGGCAAGGTAGAGGCAGAGCAGGGTGTTTGGTTTTCTGTGATTGGAAAGTTGGCAACCCTAAGCAAAACATGAGTGAGCTCCAAATAGGAAGAAAAATATCACCAGAAAAAAATAGGATATTAAGGGAATGAAGAAAGAGGAACCTGTGTCGTTTCTGTCCATAGAGCTAATAAAACTAGATCAAGAAGATTTAAATCCTCCCAAATCTCTCAAATCCTTTTAGTTCGTCACATTTGTTACTCAAAATTAGCCAATGAATTTTTTGTATCATTTTTATTCTAAATACTGTGTAGTGAGTGTGTTCTATTCTTTTTGCTTGACTGTCAGTCTCAAAAATATCAGCATTCTGAGGATTAATAAAAACGTGCATTTTTGCCTATCTCTAGATAAATACCGGTGTGGGTTCATTGCAAATACTGTAAAATATGACCTTTAATTTCACTACAGTGCTTCCTTCCTCTTGGGGGATAACTGTAATGGTAATGCTCAGTATATTCTGTAACTTTTTTGTGGAATAAAAGACAGCTAGAATTGCTGGGTTCAATGTAATGTGATCTTTTAAAATATCATTTTATATAGGTCAATGGGTTATTAAATATGGGCTTTTTTTCCCTAACATTCAGTCTATACTTTACACCATTCATAGCACATCAGAGCATCGCCCTGGGTAAGTATTAATAACTCTATGCCTTTCCACATCATGTACTTTTGACAGGTTTCCATACACCTGCCACAATATTGCACTAATTAGAACTCCATATTAGATTGTTTCCCTCCCCCCATTTCATCCTGTCCCTTTTTTTGTCTAATTAACCAGCTGTGTGACTCAGGAAGACACTCTAATCCTTTCTATGGTGAGTAGGTTTCACTTTAGGCTATTTGTACATTTATGGCACCTTTCGGCCATTTTAGAATTAAAAAAAAGTCTATTTAATTGATCCTTACTGGAATCATTAAAATAAATAAAGAATGATAGTATGCCTTTTCTTTATTGTCAAGATAAAGAAATGCTTTTTTATGCTGTCATCTTAATCTAAATAAAATCAATTAAATAATTGTACAAAACCACTAGTAGGAATCTAAATAAATAAATAAATGTACAAAGTCTTAGTGACAGAGGAATAAATGAGATGTGTGTTATCTACCACGCATTTTCCATTTTTCAAGAAAACCATTCTTGTGTGTAGTTAGCTCAATTCTAAATAAATTAAGTACACACAAATAGGATTAGTAACAAAGAAATACACAGAAAGAGTTAATTCAACTATATTTAATTATTTTTTTTTCTTTTTCTTTCATGGGAAATTATTTGTTTATGCAATTAATACAATTCTAAATCATTTAAATTAATGTAATGGCCAAAGGCTGCAATGCATCAGTGATAGATAAAATATACCTTAGAGTCAGTTATATATGGACAGGTTTCAGTTGTCTAAAAACATTTTTAAAAAGTATAATTAAGGGGGGAAAGTCAGAGAGAAGAGGAACAAGGAAGAGTCCTGTGGCATCTTAAAGACTAACAAATGTATTTGGACATAAGCTTTTGTACGTAAAAAACACTTCCTCAGATGCAGTGAGAGAGGAGGAAAAGCCACAAGTGTCATGAGCTAAAGAAATCCTAATTCTGGGAGCCTGGGAAAAAACTGTGCCTCATTTATTGAACCAGTCAGAAGAGATTCTTTAACCATGTGATCTTTTACAGAATTATACAGCATAAGACTATTTGGATATTAGGAAAAACTATTTCACTAGGCGGGTGGTGAAGCACTGGAATGGGTTACCTAGGGAAGTAGTGGAGTCTCCATCCCTAGAGGTGTTTAAGTCTCAGCTTGACAAAGCCCTGGCCGGGTTAATTGAGTTGGAATTGGTCCTGCCTAGAGCAGGGGGCTGGACTTGATGACCTTCTGAGGTCTCTTCCAGTTTTATGGTTCTATGATTAAAATATACCACATTTTCCTGAGCTACTTGGAAGGTTTTCTTTAACTCTATAGCTTTTTATGGAATTATACACCACAACCAAAGTTCCCTGTAATTCTTTCCACTCATATGCAAAATACATTTTGTTAAGTATGCTGAAACAAGTGTGGATATGTACCACCAGTAGAAACACATGCGGCTGGCTGTAGGCGCTCTGCTAATCAGCTCGGCATCATTAAAATCTCTCCTGGGTTGCTTCCCAAGCACTCAGCTTATAGGGAACACAGATCATAACCTACTAAGATGCTAATTAAAGTTAAAATACCAATCTAAAGGAGTTTATTTTATGAATCTTTTTAATAGAACCTACATAAATGTATCAATTAGCCTTATTTGTTCTTTAATTCTGGACCAGGAATAAAATTTCCTCTTTCTATGCAATCCTTCTAGCATCTGTGTTTAAAAACTGATAGAAAACCCTTACTAATATTACATGCCTAACCTTTATTCCAATGTTATCTGTTCCATTTACTCAAAGAAATTTTTTCTTCATAATGTCTTTTATCTATTAGAAATTAGTATCTGTTAGCTTAAGCTGTATAAGACAGTTCTTAATTTAAGTAAAGTTTTATTTGAATGAATTACCACACATTCTTAGCTTTTAAAAGTTATTTCAGAGAAAGAAAAAAAAGACTCATGATATCGCACCACATACATGCACAGCTCATAAATACCATTGTAGATGCATTCAATAGATGAAGATCCACTGCAAAACACTTGCACCTTCTCACACACACACACACACAGCCTAACAAAGAAAATCTAACTGTGTAAATGTTGCTATTATACCTATGTACAAGACAAAACGCAGGCCTAGTTTCAAATGTTCTATATAAAGGAGTTTGACTTATTGTTTTTCTCTCTACAAGCTATCTCCATTTTTCTAAATGACATTTTGTAAAATTAAAGGTTTTGGAGATTGTTCTAAAATCTAACGGAGTCACCCATCTCTCATTAAAATCATTTAATGTTTAATTCTTTAGGGAGAATGAACTTTCCAGTTGTGAAACTGACCCAAATCATGAAGCATTTGAGATGTGGAAGGTAGATTGAGGCCAAGATTTCTTGTCCTGCTGCTACTGACACCACTCAGTAGAAGTGGCCAAATCAACCTCTTTGGGCTTCATCATCCTCATTTCTGAAGAAGGTCAATGATTGTTGCTGGTTTACCTACCTCACAATGGTGAGGCAGTGCTTAGTTAATGTTAAGTACTTTGGCTTGTGGAGGAAAAGTGCTATATTATTAAACCTTTGGATGTGTCTATGCACTTAGATTGCTTTTAGTGCTGCTGTGCTCAGTTTTACTGTGTGGCTGGAGTAGTCGTGATTCCTGTTACTGCAATACAAAATGACTTTTCTTTTTAGTGGTTACGCCTCCTCCCCACTCTGAAATTGTAAAACATCTGATATTGGCCAGAATGTTCACACTTGGGAGTCTAAAGGTAGGCCCCCTAAAAATAAGCTGCCTAATGGTCAGAGATATTGAGCATGTACAATTCCATTGACTTTGAGTGGAAATGCATATTCTTGGCCCTTCCTGACATCAGATCATGTATGTAGAGGCTTATGTATGGATTTAGGGGGGGAGAGGTCTTGCTGCAGTGCTTTTCCTTTTAGCATTCTCCCCTCTTATTTGCACTGCCTGTCATTCCTTTTCTGTTAATGTAACGGGCAGAGTGCAAACTGCGCAGATGCTGTTCTATGAAGGCACAGGATTCTTTATTACTTGAGGTAGTACAGGGACCTGTACTGCACAGCAGAGAGTGACTCGGGGGTCTGCATGAAACAGGGCTCAATGAAAATATCTCAAACAGATATTAATATGGCTGAACAAATAAATTCAGTAGCCTTCTGATGGAACATATGAGCCTCACACTGGTGAACTAAGGGTTAAAGAACAGCTCTGGATCCAGAAGGCCCTACCCAGCCGCACCTGCTGGGCATACTCATGTTGGTGGCTGGACACAAAAGGGAGTGGCTCAATTTAGTCTATGTGGACAGAGAAGGGGAACAGTTATGTGTTGCAAACTCCTGAAGAAAAGCTGCTGGGTCCACACCGGCTCCTCACTCCACAGTGGCTGGAAGTGATGGGCTGCGGTTCACAGAGAGAGGCCCTCTGGGGGTGCAATCAAAGAGAACTCTAAGGGAATTCTGAAACAGACCTGGGGCACTGACTGAGGCACTGGTGCAGGGGTAAGAAGTGGCCCATGGAGCAGATATACGGTCGCTTGTCCCTAGGTTGCATATCTGATCTATTATTCACAGGGTCCTGGTTTGGAACCTGGTGGAACTGGGAGGGTTTGGCTTCCCCTATTCCTGGCAGCTGATTCTCACTAGTGGACAATATGGCTGCTGACTCTTGCCATGGGGTGGTGTAGCCACATTCAGACTCCACCTCTCTGAGAAGCCTAACCCTTCCCCCCCCCCCCGCCAAAAAAAAAATCCAATGAGCCCAATGGTCTACGTTTTCTTGCACTTTTACGATGCATAGCGTCCAATGCCTGGCTTAACACACAGAAAAACAACCAAATACAATTTATTTCCTGTAACCACATATTCCTAGTAATTAGAACCACTTTATATTTTGGCAAGAAATATTTGAGAATTCTTCAAAGCACAAACTCATAGCATACACCTGGGTTACAGAGTAGAGACACGCTCGGGGACTTGTATGGAACCGGGGTCAAGCTAAAATATCTGCCCCGCTACTACAACAGCCACAGCCAGTAGTGATAGTGTGTGTGGGAAACACAGAAGGAAGGTGGTTCAAAAAGTTCAACCACTGGGAAAACTTTAGTTATGACTGTAAGATCATAGCACTCCCTTCTGTGTGTTCCTTATGCTCACTGAATAATACATAAAGGTGTGCTGAGGTAGTGATAGATTTAACTCTCCTTTGTGGAGTGTAGCACAGAATGAGAAGCATGCGTAAGAGTCTGCTGAAGGTCAAACTACACATGTTCTCTTCTGCCTGTTCCTCTGACCCTTGTTACGCTGGAGAAAACATTTAAAAAATTGCAAACTCTAGTTCAGTGCCACCAAGGTTAACGATGTTGGAAGCCCTAGGCTACGTCTAGACTGGCATGATTTTCCGCAAATGCTTTTAATGGAAAAGTTTTCCGTTAAAAGCATTTGCGAAAAAGAGCGTCTAGATTGGCACGGACGCTTTTCCGCAAAAGCACTTTTTGTGGAAAAGCATCCGTGCCAATCTAGACGTGCTTTTGCGTAAAAAAGCCCCGATCGCCATTTTCGTGATCAGGGCTTTTTTGCGCAAAACAAATCTGAGCTGTCTACACTGGCCCTTTTGTGCAAAAGCTTTGCGCAAAAGGACTTTTGCCCGAACAGGAGCAGCATAGTATTTCCACAAGAAGCACTGATTTCTTACAGTAGGAAGTCAGTGTTCTTGCAGACAGGGGCGGATATAGGGCAGGGCGAGCGGGGCGGCCGCCCCGGGCCCCACGCTTCAAAAAGCCCCACGCATGCGCCATGGCAAAGGGGGGGCCCTGCGGAATTATGCTGCCCGGGGCCCCACAAAACGGTCATCTGCCCCTGCTTGCAGAAATTCAAGCAGCCAGTGTAGACAGCAGGCAAGTTTTTCCGTAAAAGCAGCTGCTTTTGTGGAAAAAACTTGCCAGTCTAGACACAGCCCTAGTGTTTGGCTCTGCAGTGTCAAAGCTAAGAAGAGGCACACGGGGTAAAGGCTCCGCCGTATCAGCTGTAGTTGCCATCACCATGTGGATTCCTCGGCTGGCTCTCTCCTTCCTTGACCATATCAAGTTCAGTCTTCTTGCCCTCGCCTTCAAGGCCCTTCACATCACTGTCACCCCCACTTGTCTGATTTGGCTGAGATTCAGTGTATAGTACAGAATTCGCAGCCCTGGAGAAAAAGGGATTAAGTCTGTTTTTAGTCACCTGCTTGATCCTAATTTAGGTAGCCATGGGGACTTGTCCAGGGCTGAAGTGTGGTCTGGAATCACTGCATTGCTACATTCAGTTGCCCCCATTACTGACAGACCTTCTGTACCCAGTACAACCCCAGTATTTGTACAGGTTGAACCTCTCTAGTCTGGCACTCTCTGGTCCGGCAACATCCGTGGTCCAGCATGATTTTAGTTAGCCAGAAGTCCACTTATCATGGGTGTGGCCAAGTTTCCCGTGGTCCCATAAAGTGTGTTTACAGCCTCCAGATGTTTTGTGCTGTTGTTTAGCTCTAATTTACCCTTAAATATCTTCTAGGAGACCAGCAAAGAGTGGAAGTATTGATAATGCTGGTAAACAATATTGACTTCCCATGGTTTGGCAAACTCTCTGGTTCAGCACTTGTCAGGTTTTGAGGGTGCCAGACTAGAGAGGTTCATCCTATATGGGAAGAGTCTTTCTGTGGAGGTGCAAGAGATTTTTAGAGCCCCTTTACATAGTTGCTGTGTATGTAGGTCAATCAGGTGCAGTAACACCTGTTCCAAAAACAGGCAGGGCCACTATTAGAGGGTAGCAAACAGGGAAATTGACTGAGGCCTCATGCCACATACAGCCCCGAAGGGCTCAGGATTTGGCTTCAAACCCACATGAGTCAGTAAAGGAGGTGGAGTGGGAGTCCAATTCTTAGTTTCTGCCTTGGGGCCCAGTGAGTTTAATACCATCCCTGAAGACAGGCTCAATAAGACAGAGTTAGGTTCCTCCCCCACTCTGGGGCAAGGAGTCAAAATGCATCATTAATTGAACAATGAAATAGGATAGTTGTTCTAAGCCAGCACCTAATCCACTGGTGATTCTATCACAATACAAATCAAGTGCAGGCATAAATTATAAGTATTTAAGTGCTAACTACTTGCTGTTGCTTACATAACAAGTAGATGAATAGTCTCACCTGTGTCCACAATCAAATTATGGGAACAGAATTAGAAACCAGACTGATGACTCTTTCAAAAGGTGCTCCTTAGCAGTTAATTATAGGCTAGCTATTTTTACTCGGATCTTCATTTTCTATCATTCTGGGTTTGGTCTGACAATGACATAATATGGGAGGGCTCATTTTTCTACTCCAGCCCCTCTTTTCCCATGTCTAGACTTTCTGCTTGAGCTCAATTCCTCTGCTAAAAGAAATTTAAATAAATAATCATTTTATGGTACATTTTATAGTACCATACTGTGCTCTCATTTCCCATCCCCACTTCCCCATATTTAAAAAAGTCAGTGCAGGCTCATTAAACCCTAGCTTTGTCTTCCTCCTTGTTTTCTTTGTTGCCCAGCCCTGTTATGTTACTTATCGGTATATTGTGCATGGAAAAGGGAATTGCATTGCAGAGGTTTTCTAGAAGTACCCTGCAGAAGCTGCAATCAGAAACGATGGAAATTAGCGTATTGGTTCTCCCTCTGGTGGACTGAGAAAGGAATTCAACTGAGAAGAAATTGAAAGCCTACCTGTGTTGATCACCACCGTTCACCACTTTGATAATATGGTTTAATAGCTACTGGAATTACGGATGCGGGGGTGCTATTGTACCCTGTGGGTTAAAGAGATTTCCATCATACATGGGGTTTACAGTTTGGTTTAATGGCTCTCAGTTCCCCCCATCTCGCACACAAACACATTGTATACAAATTGTTCCAGGACCCTTACATGGTTTATCATTTAAAGCACACACACTGTAGAATACAATGGGGAGGGGAATGTGCAGTCCCAATATTTGAGCTGGTTTGTAGAACAGCAGCCAGTGGGAAGCTTTTGAAACTGTTTAGCCTGCTTATTAAAGATTTGGTTTGATGAGAGTTAAGATCCATTCGACAGGCTGCATTTTCATCACTGTACCAGGATATTGCTTTAAAAAATCTTCTTGCAAAGCTCTGTGGCATTTAAATCAATTCCACAAAAAGATCCTTTGTAAAGGTGGTATTACTCTTAGTCTAATAAATAAATAATCACTCCAAATACTTCAGTGTGGCTAGTGTAAACATAGTTTTGACTAATTACTATAAAGTACTGTTATTTTTTAAAAGGAGTTCAATGGCTGATTTGCTATAATAATTGAATAATACAACTTGCACTTGTGACTGGGTAATATTTACTTATACGTAATTAATTATGATTGATTTTTATCAGCTTTATGTTTAACTCTCATTGTGTATTGAATTAGCCATTTTGGTTGCTATCAGTCTGGTTTGACATAAGTAACTTGCTTCATTTCTTAGTTGGCATGATTAGGAAAAATGGAAAGTTAAATTGTCTTAACATTCTGTATTCTGGAATCAGGATGGCTAGCTAAGATCAGCAAGAACATCCTGGAATTAGCACACAAACTTAAAGGCAAGGTAAAGATCAAATTATGCATGAACAATGTATGGACAGAGCATGCAGTACAGGGATCGGTTCCTACAACATACCCAAGCCAATCTCAAACATGTGATGCTGTGTACAATAAATACAATGTCATGTATAAATCTATATAAAGGAAGAAGTTTTCTGTGTAACTTTGGATGTGTAGAACTTCCTATGTCCACTTGTTACACTTGCGCCTGATCAACTCAATGTGGCTTTGCTGTATGCATATAAAGACAGCTGTGTGACAAAATCTGGAGACAAACTGAGTCCCTCAGAAGCTGAGTAGAAAGATGTTTCAGAAGGAATCCCAACAATTGCTTATAATTGTTCAGTACCCTGACCAGGGGAGGTACTTCTTCACACAACACAGAGTCAACCTATGGAACATGCTGCTGAGGGAAGTTGTGAAGGCCAAAAGTAAGGGTTCAAAAAAGAATTGCTATTAGCCAACATGGATATGGACGCAACCCCATGCGCTGAGTGTCCTTAACCCTTTCAGTGCCAGAAGTGATGACTGGATGACGGGATGGATGGATCACTCGATAATTGCCTGTTCTGTGCATTGCCTCTAAAGAATCTGGCACTGGCTACTGTCAGAAGACAGGATACTGGGCAAACCTGACCAATTAATCTGACCCATCAGTGCCATTCTTGTGGTCTTGAGCACTTTTGTGGAGATTGCTTGATGCTCAGCCTCTGTGGGTTTAGAAGCACATAGGATCTGGGGTTTGGATTCAAACACAGCAGCTTGGAGAGCGTCCAGCAGGGGGAGCTTGAACAGCTGTCTGACAATTCTAAAATCCACACAAGAGATTCTATGTGAGTGAAATTCTTTTCAAAACAGGTATGTCATATCATGTGTGCATCTTTTGGGAACAGTTTTAGTTTTAGTTTTCTAGCTACAACTGATGTACATGCTAAATGAAATCAACAAAACAAAGGGACATTTTAAAGTTGAAAGCACATTGTATTCAGAAAAGCATTTAAATATTGTGTCTCTACAAAGAAAGCTAAATCCTCACCTTTCTCCATGGGCAAATCCAGTTGTTCACACAGGAGTTATGTGTACTGAAGGAGAAGGGTGCAGAAATATAGCTCCTTATTGCAACACTGATTTTAAAAGTTTGTTTGGGGAGTATATCTACCAGACATTTTGGTTATCGTAACATAGCTCTTACCTCACTATTCTCACCCTCTCCCCACTTTCAGTGAAAGATAAAATCTTGTTACTCCTGTTTACAGTAAGATGTAGATGTGAGATCATAATGTCTATTCCACTGCAGTGAACATGAGCTCCGGATGCCTGGGACCAGAAGAGTTCTAGCTAGCCATGTATGAGCCATTTTCCTTTTCATGCACCAAACTAGAGCATGCACATACAAACTAGGAAATACAAACAGGGTGGCGAGCCAAATAAAATGATCTGTCTTCACCTTATTCCTCTGCATTCAGCTGTACCTTCTTCCGCCTCCCAAGGGTCGCCTGTCAGCTAGCAGGATGGCATTGAAGCAGTGAAATGAGGCAGCTTTCTGACAACGCAGGCTGAGGCTCTCAAGGTGTGTCTAGACTATAGGGTTTTTTCTAGAAAAAAAATAGCCTTTTTTCAAAAAAACTTCCTCTGTGTCTAGACTGCAGCCGTGTTCTTTTGAAAGTAAATCGAAAGACCGTGGCAGTTTTTATTGTGGTAAACCTCATCCTATGAGGAATAACGCCTTTTTTTGAAAGTACTCTTTCGAAAACAGGCTCTATTGAATGCAAATGAAGCCATGATTTAAATAATCGTGGCTTCATTTAAATTTAAATGGCTGCCCCGCTCTGCCGATCAGCTTGTAGTCTAGACACTCTCTTTTGAAAGAGGCTTGTAGTCTAGATGTAGCCTCAGGGAGGGCTGGAGTTTCAGCTACTGGAGAAATTAAAACTCCACTTCCAAAGAAAAGAGACCCCTCCCCCCAATCACTGAATCATCAGTGTGAACACATCCTTCATAAAGGATCAGTCCATTCACAGCTTGAGTGGCATCAAAACTGCATGTGAGAGGTGCTGTAAGTGTGGGATATTCCTTACCTAGCTGAAGTTGTGCCCATTCCACTTGGGCCAGAACAGTTTATCTGCCATGCACTGCACTTCACCTACCACTGAGGGTACGTCTAGACTACATGGCTCCGTCGACGGAGCCATGTAGATTTGTTTGTTCGGCAAAAGGAAATGAAGCCGCGATTTAAATAATTATGGCTTCATTTAAATTTAAATGGCTGCCCCGCTCTGCCGATCAGCTGTTTGTCGGCAGATTGGGGCAGTCTGGACGCTCCCCTGTCGACATGAAAGACCTTTATCGACCTCCCCGTTAAACCACATCCTACGAAGCATAACAAGGAGGTCAATAAAGGGCTTTCAGGTCGGTGCGGGAGCGTCCAGACTAGCGCGCTGAGCTTACAAACAACTGTTTGTCGGCTCAGTGCGGCAGCCATTTAAATTTAAATGAAGCCGTGATTATTTAAATTGTGGCTTCATTTCTCTCTGCCGATCAGCCTCATCTACATGGCTCCATCGATGGAGCCATGTAGTTTAGACACAGCCTGAGACTGCTTAAGAGAGGCACCTACTGTTTTGTACTCCTCCTTTCAATTCTGGACATTACAGTACCTCCTGGATGATGGAGGTGTTTGGAGTCTGGATAGGGCCTCAATATCATGGAAGGAGAAGCCCTGGGATCCTTCATGGCCACAGATGGTGAGGACCTTGGATTTTCTAACCCCTTTGTGAGAGGGCACCTCCAACAGCCCTCCCCCCACCCTTTGCTGCCCTGCAGCTTCATTGCCTTAATGCACTAGCTCAGAGAGAGCCATGCCATTAGACTTGTCAGCACCTCAGTTTTCCCCCACCAGAGCCCTGCTCAGTTTATGGGAAAAGACCAGAACACCATCCCAATGCCATAAGGCTGTGGCATAGTTCAGTGCTGTCTAGGCCTCTTAGTGCTCCTCAGGGTGGAAGCTCTCCCGCAGGGCCTCCTGGATACTGACAGCCCCCTGATGGACCTCCCGGATGTCAGCCTGCAGAAAGTGCAGCCAGGCTCGCAGCCACGCGTCCAAGAGAAGCACCAGAGTGCCATGGGGCAGCTCTGGCTCTATGTTGCAGAGTGCTGTGGTGTTCCGAGTGAGGGCAATCAAAGCATGCAGAGACAAAATGCTTTGCTGTACCTCATCGAGGTAGACAAGCAAGCAGGGAAACCTAAGAACTGGCTGTCCGGGGGGGTCCCTTTAAGCACAGACCTCAGATAGCCTCAGGCAGCAGCCCCACACAGTAAGTCCTGACCTGGTGCCCTGCAGGAACTGGTTCCGGCCGACCTTAAATGCGATTCAGAGTCCACTCAGTGTGGACGCGCTATTTCAAAATAGCAAAATGCTATTTCGAAATGGATTTTGTGTGTAGACATGTTATTTCAAAATAAACTATTTTGAAATAACTATTTCGAAATAAGATATTTTGAAATAACACTGTAGTGTAGACATACCCTTTCAAAATATTTTTTTTCAAAAGTTCTCTTCCGGAAATCTTCTAGATTCTGCATTCTAGATGTAGCCTGATTAGGAAAACTCTGGTCCTTTTGTTCTCTTTTAAGACCAAACAAATAAGTCACACACAATCATGTATTTATTTGATCGTACTGCTTCACTGCAATTATTGTCTCTGCGCAGTTCCTGATTCTCTCTAATGTTTCAGTTGTTCTCAAACACTTGGGGTATGTCTACACTACAAAGTTAATTCGAACTAACATATGTTAGTTCGAATTAACTTTGATAGGCGCTACATATGCAAACCGCTAGTTCAAACTTAATTCGAACTAGCGGTGTGCTTAATTCGAACTAGGTAAACCTCATTCTACGAGGACTAACGCCTAGTTCGAATTAGCTAGTTCGAATTAAGGGCTGTGTAGCCACTTAATTTGAACTAGTGGGAGGCTAGCCCTCCCCAGCTTTCCCTGGTGGCCACTCTGGGTACCACCAGGGAAACTCTTCTGCCCCCCTCCCGGCCCCGGAGCCCTGCACCTGGCACGGCTCGAGCCAGCCACCCGCTGCCACTCAGCCCTCCGCCTCTTCCCGGGACCAGGCTGGTGGCTCCCGGGAGCCTGCCCAGGTCCGCAAGAGGCGGGCGCCTGCCTGGTCTACTGCAAACATCATGGACCTCATCCACGACCTCCGCACTAGGCACAGGAAACTGGCTGTCTAGGGCAGGAGAGCTGCCAGCCTGGCCACCCAGGAGCAGGTTGGCATGAAAATCAAGGTGGTCCACTGAGACCCTTGACCCTGAGCTTAGAATGGCTGTACTGGGTCAGACCAAAGGTCCATGTAGCCCAGTAGCCAGTCTCTTTAGCCTCTCTTCATATGGGACCTGTTCCAAACTCCTGATCAGTTTAGTTGCCCTCCCCTCTCCCACCCTCTCTCTTCCCCTCTCCCACCTTCTTTTCCCAGTCTCCCCCAGTTTTGTTCAATAAAGAGAGTTTCTATTTTTGAACACACGTGTCCTTTATTTTGTACATCAGGAAGGGGGGCTAGTGAGGGGTAAGTGGAAGGAGGTGAGGGAGGAATGGGGTACGAGCCCCCAATGGGGAGGACTGGGCTGGCTCTGCGGGCTCCTCAGGGTGGAAACTCTCCTGAAGCCCCTTGATTGACCCCCCCTCCGGATGGCAGGCTGCGGCAAGTGCAGCCGGTCTGATGGCCGAGTGCTGTGATGTGCCCAGTGTGGGCACTCAGGGCACTCCAAGCCAGGACTGCTTTGCAAGCGGGGAACCCCTGAGAACTGTCTGTCCGGGGTGGGGGTCGGGTCCCTTTAAGCACAGCCCTCGGCTAGCCTGAGGCAGCAGCTCCACACTCTAAGTCCTAATCTGATGCCCTGCTGGCACTGCTTCCGGCCAGCCTTAACCTCAGTTCAGGGTCCACTGAGTGTGGACATGCTAGTTCGAATTAGCAAAATGCTAATTCGAACTAGTTTTTAAGTCTAGATGCACTAATTCAAATTAGCTTAGTTCGAATTAACTAATTCAAACTAAGTTAGTTCGAATTAGTGCTGTAGTGTAGATGTACCCTTGCTGAATAATGACTCTGGGCACATTGACTGATCACAATAAAGTACTCTCAAATGAGCTACAGACCAACAATTGTTCAAAGGGGCTGGTTAGGGACAGGACATCAGCCTTACAGGAGATGGGTGTGGTAGTGACATCACAAAGTCCTGTTGCAGAACCTCAGCCCATTGAGGAAAGGTGGTGGGGAAGTGGTGCCCTCACAGAAAGTCTGTGATATCAGCAAGGCCAGACACTCTGCTGAAACTCACCAAATCCTCTGAGATTGGCCCCAGCTGGAGGGTGAGTCTGTCTCTCTCCTTCTTCCCCTTCTCCATTTAGGATCAACCCTCCTCCCCAGGCACCAAGGATACTCCACCCACCCTAGGGAGCCCTGCTATTCTGTGGGGCCAGAGATTCAACCCAATGGTAATGGAAGAACACAGCCACCAAAACCAGACAGGGAAATCAGTCAGTGAGAAGCTGCTAAGGAACAGCTGTCCTAGGGAGATAGAGGGAATGCAAGCAGGTGCTCCTCTTACAATAGGGAGGGAGAGGGTCTGGCACTGGATGTCACAAGAGAGGAAGATGAGCCCATTCCAGAGTGCCAGTTGCCATTAATCCTCCCTGATTCCTGGAGGCATCTAAGTCTCTAACATGCCTTTGTTCTCTTGAGACAGGAGGACATCCGCAACCACTCCATCTGATCCTGTCACCAAGTACCCAAGGCTCTGCAGGGACTATGCCTTTTAGAGTGCCTTGGGTAGGATGTAAAAACCCACACTAGGCCAGGAAGGGTGAGAAAGCAGGAATGGACTGCTGGCCTGGCATCCCACCCCAACACTGCTGCAGAACCCGCTCCAGTTGGAGGCGGTGTTTCAAAGGGAGCCTGTCATGGGATGTATGTTCCCATGCACTAGCTCGGAAACCAAAGGGTTAATCCAGGCACTGCCAGCTACTGCTGATTGGCAGGATAACAGCAGCTGGGAGGATCAAAGGGCGAGGAAGCAGACTGGGGGCTTCTAAAGAGGAGTGAGCGCAGGCAAGACAAAGGAACTCCAGTCAGCAGACTGCTAGAGAGCATTCCAGGCACAGCCCTCTAGCAAGGGACAAAGAGGCCAACAGACCAAAACCCCTGGCAGGCCTGAGAACTAAGTGAATTTCCAGAGTCCACAAGGAGTGGACTGACAACCACATAGAGCTAAGTGAACTGGGACTACATTCTCCTCCTGTTTGGCTGGGGTCTGCACCTGTGCACTGATGCACCACCTCCCAGAGCCAGATAGCTCCAAAAGGGGAGAGAGAACAGACTGACCTTGACCTGGGGAGATGCTGAGGAAGGGTGCAGCAGGAGTCCTGGCTGAAGGAGAGATTCTGCTAGTAACAGCTGTCCCAGGCCTGAGAGCAGGGGCCAGCCTTTGCCTAAAACTATAGACCACATCACGCTAACATCTGGATGATCCTGGGTGAGGCATGTGGGAGAGGAAGGACCCAGGCTCTCACACTAACCACCCATTTCATGGATGGGATCGAGGCCCCTTTTTTGCTCCATTGGGGAGGAGGAGAGGGGAGAGGCATGATAAGCCCTGAGCCATTCACAGGAACCAGAGGTGGGATGCAGACTCTTTCCTTTGTGGAGTGTTGGATTGTACATTGTGTTGCTCTCTATCTGGAACTCTATTGGTGAACTGCCCCAAGGTCCAAAGCCTCAGATCCCCATCACTCAGCTTGGTGGAGCCCACAGCTCCTCTTATCCCCAATGGAGCTGCTATCTGGAAGGCAGCCCCACAGGATCCTAGATCTCCATAAGACATGGCAGGCTCAGGAACAATCAACGTGGTATAATGCATAGTCTGTCAGAGGGAAAACTTGGAGCCCCAGCAGGCTTCGTTGTGGGAGAACCTGCTGTAATCTCCGGCCAACTGGCAAGGATCGTTCATGGCTACAAACAGGACAAAGGCAGTTGATGAAATCTGCCATCCAGGGAAAAGAAATGAGACAAAGGCTGTCCCATGTGCACCTACTGAAGACTTGAAAAGATGAAGAGAGCCTCCTTCTCATGCCTCGTGATGCTGGAAAGAAAAGAAACAGCAAATACAATGAATTGCAGACCTCCCCGTGGTGTTCGTAGCATCGCCAGAACATTCCAATGGAGACAACCAACCACTGCAGACCACTGCGGGGAAAGAGGTCCCTATGAATCTGACTATTGCCCTATCACTTTCACAGCTGTGAAAAATGTGTCACTGATTATGAAATCTGCTCTGCTCTGTGAAATCTAATCTCCCCATGCAGCTAGGAGCCTGGGACACCCAGCTGATAGTCTGGCCAGGCAGGGGAGGGACAGGAGTTGTCCTTCCTCTACACAGTAACTCTTAGGGAGATCAGAGCCATCATGAAAGGCAGTGCAGAAATGAGGGTGTAACCTACTCTAGCCCTGCCCTGAAGTGACCCCCTCCCTACATCAATGTTGCAAACTCCCCCCTCCCCTCCACACACACCATGCATGATCTTATTTTGGGTCAGGTCAGTGAAGATGAAGGGCCGCAGAAGGGAAAGTACAATGAGAGGGGAAACATGTAAATGGCTGATGGGTGGGCAGCAGAGGTGACTAGTAACCAGCCACTGCCTGCTCACACTCACCAGCCACTGCAGAGAGCAGCCAGGCTGACTGGAAATGGGACAGGAGGTGAAGGGGATTGCTGGCCAAAAGGCAGCACTGCAGCAGGGACTGCACTGATGGACCAGCAGGGGGAGTGGCTGGCCCAACACCCTGCAGCTGTGTCCAGACACCAGCCTAGGACTCCCGACTCCATCATCAACCACTGGTCCCCCATCCATCCACCCACACTCACCACTGGTGGGTGACTGGCTGGTGTGGAAGAATGCTGTACTGTTGGGAGGGGAAGAGACAGAAAATATGAGACAATTGGCCCATTTTTTAAAAAAATAGGAACACCTGCAGGAAGGCTTAAATATGGGACTGTCTCTAAAAACAGGACATCTGGCCACCCTGCACTAATGAAAGTAACAAAGACAACCCTATACAATAGGAAACCTGCATTTGCAGAGAACAAGTAGAGAAACAAGAGTGGTCCCCCCCACCCTCATGTGCCTCGGGCTCCCTGGGGCACTGGAGCCCAGCACTTCCTACTCCTCTCCCTCCCAGAACTTTCATAGTGCCATGAATTGGCTGAGTCTCACTCTGCCCCCGCTCCCCCACCCCCAGAGTGTGAACAGCTGAGAACAGAGGTGACAGAGCATGAATCAGTGGATTCATAGTGCTACCAAGTGCTGGGAGGGAGCAGACAGGGCTACACAGGCTGCAGGTGTAACCCCAGTGGGCTGAAGGTTGCCCACCACTGGCATAGGGGGACCAAAAATAGAAAACCCCTTTAGTGGGGAATGAAATGCTGAGCTGTGATGTGATGCACCTTAATAGAGCTAATTGATAAGCCTGATGGCAGCCCAATCAATGCTGCTCACTCAGATGCTGTGGAGAGTCAGTCCTCAGGCATGCAGCAGCAACCTATCAGAAAGCAGAACTGGGGTCATTGGGTGGGCCCTGACTTCAGGTGGGCAGGCAGTGAGGGGCCAACTCCCTCCAGCTGGCCTTGGGAAATGGAGGGATAGATATACTGGCCAGAGGCCACAGCCATTTGGCACATGTAGCTTGCCCCACTTTGAGGTGTGAGGTGCTCCGGCTGGGGAGGGAGATCATGGGATTGTCTTGCTACTCCATTCCATGCTCCCAGTGGGGAGGAGGATCAGGGTGCAGGGGCAGACCCTGTTATGCTTGCCACTCCAGGTGCTCTGCGTGGGGTCAGGAAGTGCGAGCTTGCCCTGTGCCAATTGTTGCTTCCCTGCTTTGCCCGCCTACTCTGCTGCTCCCAGCAGGAAGAATTTGGGATGGAGCTTGACTCACTCTGATCACCCCATGCTTCCAGCAGGGATTGGGGTGCTGGGGCATGTCCTGGCTCCAATGCTCCAGTCTAGCAGGATCAGGGGCTTACACTCTCCGAACTCTACTCCCTGGCAGGAACACTGGGCAAGCAAAGCAGGGCTAGCTCCTGACTCCATTCTCCAGCTGTGCTGGAGCACCGGGTAAAGGGAGGCAAGCCCCCATGTCTGGAAATACGTAGAACAGGCCCTTTGTTCAAGGAAGGAAAAACATATCTTCCAAGCACAGGTGACTTAGTTCTCCTTTTGAGCAGAACAAGGGACACGTTTTTTTGTTGGATGTGAGAAATGGGGACTTCTGCAGGATGACCCTAGTTCTGGATTATCCCATGCAGAATTTGTGAGTGCAAGTTCCATCTGTAGTCCTGGAAGAAGCACCCTGGTAAGCATATTGGCTGTGAAATTCTGGACTGTGGGAAGATAAATGGCTGAGATCTAAATCTGACAGGCTATATGCCAGTTCTATAATGTAAAAGCTTCAGTGTACAGGGGAGGAGTATATTGCTCTTCCCTGATTGTTATGGAACATTCAAGTCACATTGGGCATTATAAGTCTGATTGATTTGCCCTTGATGAAAAATAGAACTGAAGCCAGGCATTTCTGGCTGCCCTGAGTTCCAACAAATTGAGGTTTCCTGCGGTGAGGATCTGGCCTGAGTTGTGAGTGTATTGACGTGTGCCCCACCCCCAATAGTTATTCAGCCATTGTCAAAGTTATTGTTGGAGCTGGGTGAATGAAGGGGATGCCCACACAGATGCTGCATTGCTCTTTCCACCAATCCGGTGAGTTCTTTCTCTGGAGGGAAACCTGTTTGTCCAAGTGTCTCTGGTAGAGAAATAACTCCTGAATTTTGCATGCTTGTTCACAAAGAGGCAAACTGCCAAATGACCCAGGAGCTACAAACGGTTCCTTATTGTAGCATGAGGGCTTCATTGAATTGTCCTGACTATATTCAACAAAGTTATGAATGTGCTTGTGGAAATGAAGGCCCTGACTGCCAACAAAACCAAATATGCTCTATGAATTGTACTCCCTGTAGAGGTGCTAACTTTGACTTCTTTATATTTAGCTACAGACCCAACTCCTAGAAGAGGGAGAGAGTTGTCTGGATTGATGTTAGTACAACTTAGTAAGATTGGAGGAGCCAGTCATCAAGAAATGGAAAGACTAAAATTGCTTCTCACTGAAGGTAAGCAGCCACTACTGCTAAAACCTTCAGGAGAACCATGGGGGATGACGAAAGGCCGAAGGAAAATACACAGCATTGAAAATGATCCTGGCCCATGGCGAAACAGATGTGTGTGTGTGTGTGTGTGTGTGTGTGGACTGTATCGTTATGTGGAAATTGATTTTTGGCTCTCATACTACACACTGCCTATTCCCTGCCTCCTAGAGATGGGATTACACTGCCAGACTCACATCTGGAACTTTTTGTTCAGCTGTCTTGGAGTTAAAATTGGTCTCCGACCTCCATCCATCTTTGGCATGAGAAAATAAAAAATCCTTTCCCTCCGGGACGGGATGGAACCAGTTCTACTGCTCCTGAACAAAAGACAGAGTGTACTTCTTGTCTCACTATAGTCACACACAGACCTGCCAACTTCCTAATGTGCTGGCACCCCATTCTGCCCCAGACTGCACCCCCATTCCACTCCTTTCCATTTTGCCGCCTCCTCCATGCATGCCCCACCCACACTCCTCTCTTCTTCGTCCCCAATATCTCCAGAACGTTCTTAAACAGCTGATCACCGGAGCATGGGAGGTGTGTGGGGCAAAGAAAGACACTGAGGGGCAGGTCCACAGTGGGCAGTAAGCACAAGGGAAGGGGGAAGGAGTGGATCAGGGGTCTGTTAGAGGGTGCTGGGCACCCATGTTTTTTCTTGTGGTCTCATGAAAAGGTCCCTGAAAATGGACAGGAAATGAAGAGTGATGTGAAGTGGATGATGTAGCCTGATAGTATAGCCTCCACAACCCATTTGTCCATTACAATAAGCCATAAGTCCTGTTGGAAATTGAATTGTTCATCTCCAAAAGGAAGCAGCAAGCAAACTGGAGGGGAGGGAGGAATAGGGCTTTTGACAGTGAGGGTGTGTCCAGACTACAGGGTTTTTTCGAAAAAAGTAGCCTTTTTTTTCAAAAAAAAGTCTCCCACGTCTAGACTGCTGCTGTGTTCTTTCGAAAGTAAATTGAAAGAACGTGGCAGTTTTCTTGACCACAGAAAACCTCGTTTTACGAGGAATAACGCCTTTTTTCGAAAGTGCTCTTTCAAAAAAAGGTGCTATGTAATGCAAACTGTGCTTTTTCGAAAGAGAGCATCCAGACTGCCTGCGTGTTCTCTTCTGAAAAAGCGGCTTGCTTTTTCGAAAGTACTGTTTGTAGTCTAGATGCTCTTTTTTTGACAGTATCTTTTGACAAAGCCTCTTTTGAAAGAGGCTTGCAGTCTAGATGTAGCCTGATTGGGTACTACTAGCTGAAAGAGGGTGGGAAGCTCTTTTTCTCTGGAATCTATTTTTCAGTGGGTTTAGTGATTCTGTAAACCCCAGAGAAGTGAGCTGACTGCAATTTCTGCAGTTTGAGACCTGCTAACTCTCCTCTTGTTTGTAGAGGCATCTATACCCAGAGCCTTCAATAGGGCCATGGAAGACTTCCATGTGGGCAGGGACTTGACTGGAGCTCCCCCAAAACAGCTTCTAATAATCAAACAAGAAGTCTTCAGAATACTGAGCCACTTTGTCTAGCAGCCCATCTCCAATTGTGCCAGTCTCTTATCACAATCAGGATTTAAGATTCAGTGGAAGGAGACCAAAAAAAAAAAAAAAAGTGTGTGCAGGCAGCCTGAGATTTTAGGAACATAAATTTTAAATTGAAAGGGACCTTCCCAGTGTTCCTTCTAAGATTTCCCATCTGTAAGCAGAGTGAGTTTTGTCTTGTGTACCTACGTTGATATCATTTGCACTGATTCAGCTGTGCGCCACTGTGACACCCACCAGCTGCTAATACACACAAACATTAAAATTATACAACCCTCTCCCCTAAACAAAGGGATAATTAACAAAGTGCATGACCCTGCGGTACAGGAATCAGGGTAGAGAATGGGAGGGATAGGGAGGATTCAGGCCAGTGGATTCAGGGCAAGGGGTAACTCAGGATGGAAGACTGAGAGGTTGGGCAGGTGGCAGCTCCGTGCTGGGAGGAGACTAGAGCTGGGATGTCTATTCCTCTGGCAGTCCCTTGCAAGGGGTGGGCCCAAGACTGGGTTGCTTGCCCCCCCCCCCCCCCCCCCCCGAAAGCTGCTTACTTGGGGGAGTAAGCAGAGCTGAGTGCTGTCCGACCCCTGGCCAGCCGGCAGCTATTTATGGGAGGAAGGGCTGGGGCTGGACTGGCCAGATCCCTCGACCCATGGGCGAGAAGGGAGTTGGGGCTGCACTGCCCAGCATGCCCAGTTGGTTGACGAACAGCTTCTAGGGTAAGGACCCCAGGGCTGCTGGCTGGCAGCCCTCCACCTGGACAGTGCTGCCACCACCACCCACAATGCAGCAGCTCCAGCTCCAATTCAGGGCCAACCGAACAGCTGCCCCCGCCACATGGTAGCTCTGGTCCTGGCCGGGGCTGCTCAAGCAGTCACCTCTGGCCACGCAGCCCCACCAGCCAGGCCATGGTGTCCTGCCCAGACACCAGAGCCAGTGAAGTTGTCATAGGGCCCCACTCGACTGCCACCACCACCGCTCACCTTCCAGTTCAGCAGGCAAGTGAGGGCTGGGGAGTGCTGCTGTGTGGCTCTGCAGGCAAGGTGGGTGGGTCTAAAATTTGCTGTGCATGGCTGTGCAGATGCACAGGCTTAGATTCCTGGACCCTCCACACTAGTGCAGGCAATCCCATATTTATCAAACTATCTTAAAATTCATTAGTTTGCTTACCCCTTGTACTAACCTGATGCAAGTCATTTTAGCTTGTGAAACCTGACATGCATGAGAAGTTTTAGCTGTTGGCATGTCCGCTCCTGTGCTTTTTTTAATGCTTTGTCTCTAGTAGAACTAGTATTGCCACAGGTAGTTTTTATATTGTGTAGTGTTTATCAACATCAGTCTTGAATTGTGGGCACCAGAAGTAGACAATATTGCACAGCAGTTGCACCAGTATCAAATAGAGGTAATCATCTTGAGTAGGACTAGAGAGGTTCTATGTGTTCCCTGCCTCAAAGGAGCCTGAATCAGTTCTGGATGCTAACACACACCCCCATTCTTCCCCCCCCAACACGTGGAGTCTTTTTCCCCAGTTGCTTCTCTTTCACTCATTTCTAGTTTCTGTTATTCCTTATCTATATCCCCCCTTCCCTTTATTTCCTCTCTGCTCTTCCCATCCATTCATCTACCCAACTACTTGCTCTTGAAAATGTAGTAAAGCCTCAGCCAGTTTTTATTTATAGTCATTATCCCTAAAAGTAGTAGCAGAGCACTACTAGTCTCTTCTGTTCTGTTAAGATAATTCAAGCTGTTGGGATATTGTAAGGTCAGAAGTAGTGTAATCCCAGTTTCATCTACAGCAGTGCTTCTTAAACATTCACAATATGGGCCACTGAAGACTAATCCCTTCATAGATCGTAACTGGTCAACAGGATAGAAACTCTGTGGCAACTTATGTGTAGGACTACATGAAAAGTCTTAGTACAGACTATAGCAACACTGAAAACAACTTCACTAATATAGTTCATATACTGGCATAAATTAGTAAAAATGTTTTTCACTTGGATAAATAGCATGGTGCCGTTTTGTTCAACGGTGACTGCTGAAGCTAGGTACATACAAAGACTTTAATTGGTTTTTGCCTAGAAGCTTACGTATAGTTCTCTCTACTGGCCTGTGGGGGAATTCGTTTGGTCCCATAATCTTGCTCCATGGCTATTTTAATTCTTTCTCCAATTGACTGAGGCATGGATGACCACAAAGAATGGGCTGGTTACAACTTTTGCATAAATCTAGGGACTCTAGCCTCTCACTTGAGGTTCAAATTTTGATTGGAACAAGTGAAATAGACTTTTGTATAGTTGTTTGCCCACACTATATACCCAGAAAAGTTTCATATTCTCCAATTTAATATGTATTTGAAAAGTTAGTTACATTTTTGGCAGGGAGAAAGGGAGTGGGGTAAGGGACAGCAGTAAGTGTGGGAAGCTATGACATTTCAGTTCAGAGTGAATGGTTATAACCAAAGTTACATAACCTTGTGAAACAGGGTTTATAACAAAAACATTGGCATAATTCTAACTACAGTGGAACCAGGAGGCATCAGTTAACCTATCTGGATCCTCTTCCATGCTCAATACAAACCAAGTCACATGCTTATTTTATGTTCCATTTCATGATCAGAAACAAACTGCTGCTTTACTATAATTTTTGTAAGTGATTTACAATATGACAGTGTTATAAAAAGATATATGTGATCTGAAGAAAAACCAGAGTACTTCTCCAAAGTATCCCATTCAGAGTTTAAGACTAATTAGATGTGCTTCAACAAACAACAAAAATGAAGTAGATCACGCAAACAAAACATTAGTACATTGATGTAATAAAATGTATTCTGTCAATCTTTGAAGGTAGAAAGTGTTTTGGAGATGGTTTCTAAATCTTAGTTTTATCAGATCAATACTTTGGATTATCTTTGTTACATCACACCCTGGCTGTTGTGAACAGTCAAGTGTTAATTTTGGTGCTATTATAGTAGAAAAACCTGTGATCATTTCTGTGATGCCGTTGCTACTTTGAAGTACCCGTAAAAACATCATAATCATAATACAGTATTCTCACACAGTGTATTTCAAGCTACTCTAACTTCTATTCATAATATTGAAACAGTATTTTTGAAGGAGGTGAGCTTCACACTTCATGAGGGGACTGTAGAGAAACTGATTACAAGTGCTGTAGCTCCTAATCATCCAAAATATGAGCTAATCATAACCTAAGCAGCCTAAGGTGCATATTAAAATACTGTAATAGATTATGTTGTACTGTCAATGTTCAGTGAGATCAGAATACAATTACATTTAAAACTGCAGTATGAAGGTTCAGGAAGAGGAGATTTAACATTTCCTTTCATTTAAGTGGGCATACACACAGACTTTCCTTTTGTACATATAGCCAGAAGATGAGAAACTTTGTTACCTGTTAACCATACTCAAGTTTCCAGTTCAGCACAAATTATGACTAAGAGTTTTGAGAGGTAAAAAATTAATGTGTCTTATAACTTTCCTCTTTACACATTTTGGATGTTTAGCTCAGTTGCGGTAATTAATGTCGGGAAAGCAAAAGTAGTCACACAAATCTATTATAAAAGCACCTACCAATAGATATTTTCTTAGCAACACACAAACATTTAATGCCATTTTTGACAGTGGAAAACTTGCATAAAACAGTGATTTTTACTAGATTTGAAAAAACAAGGTCTATTTAGAGATATTTTCATGTTTGGCATAAATTTTTTTCCCCTTCTTACATCCTTAGATGTGACAAACTGGAGCTCCCTATATTAATACTATCTGAAAGTATTAATTTGTTCCACCTTTTACTGGTTAAAAAAATGTCATTTTCTGTAATTAATTGTGAATATTCTACTGTTGATAAATGCAAATTAGACACTGATAATTATGGAAAAAACTTTTCACGAACACCACATTCATTAGCCATGCTGCCATTTAATTTATGACTTAGGTACAAAAATACCCTGTAACTCCATTTTGAACACCAAATTTTAGAAAATATTGATATTTTATATAAATCTATATTTGCTAATTAAAGATGCAACTCAATTTTTTAATTTATTCCAATTAAATTATTCAGCTGTTTAGTTAAGTTCCATCAGTCATCGACTGCTTGATGTTTTCATAGCACTGTATAAACATCTCCTGAAGGAGAAAGACTGTGCTGTGGTGAAATCTGATGGGAAGATTTGTTATATGTAATCATAATATGGAAAGCAAGGATTTTCAAGAAAATTTTTAAACTTTCAGAAGGTGATAAAACTAGTTAAATATTTTATATAAAGGATCAAGATACATTCTGTAGTTATTCCAACATTCAAAAGGAAACCAAAAAGTCTTATGTAAAACTAAAATTGCTTTTTTTGAAAAATAAAACCACAGAGTTTAGCTTAAAAAAAGTGTCAAAAGTACTTTGTTCAATGTATTTTACTAAGCACCTGAAAACTAATGTTGAACTATTAGTCTTTTGTAAATAATCTGAGAGTAGATTAGCTCCAATTGTGAAATACTGAATTAGCCAAATATTTCATAAATAATTACCAAAAACAGCAATTATTTATTTCACTGATACTATTTATTCCACTAATATCCCATCCAATAAGGATTCTACTAAGCTTCAATATTCTGTAGCATTTTCAATTAGACTAGTTTCAGTATTCCAAAAATTTGCATGTGTGAAAACGGTAGGCTTAATATTGAAAGAGAAAGATCAGGGTTAATGTTATTAGACAAATATTTCCTGGTATTAATCAAAATGGGCAATTCTAAAACCATTAGATTTGGCCTGACAACAGGTCTTCCGATAACTGTATCAACATAAAAACAGGTTGTGCAACTAGCAAGCCACTTGTGCATTTCAAGCCATTGTATTCTGCAGAAAAATATGTTCATGGAAGAATGAGGGTCAGCAACATGACCTTCTCTTAAAACTGAAGCTCCCTAAAGATTAGATGCATGAAAGAATGTCTTATGAAGAATCAAACATCCAAAAGAATACTGCAGGCATCAATGCACCTTATTTCCAATGACAAACCGTGCTAATTATATTGGCCCTGCCACTCTCCAAACACCTACTTCATAACCTGTTGCCAAAAATGTTAATACCTGTGGCAAAATAAAATGTTAATACCATACACAAAGTCTAAGAAATATATTAATTTCACATTCTTACTTGGAATGCATTGGCCAAGTATGAATGTTTATAAAGAAACCAAGTATCTTTATACAATATATTATTTATATAATGGCTGAGTATATAAATTCTTATAGTAGATTTAGAAGGCAACATAATTTAAAGTGGTCAAAATGTTGCAAATTTCAATCAATTTAATTTTTTTCCCAGTTTAAAAACTAGTTATATTTTTCACTGTATCAGACAGACAAGCAACATCTCTAAATATTTAAAGACAAATCTCATAGTAAACTGTACAAGGTTTCCATTTAAAATATTTCCCACTCAAAAGGCACTAAGTGGTTTAAGTGTGCAGGTGACTTCTTGGAAGAAACAGTGCTAACAGAGCCAGCTTGACTAGCTCTGCATTTTGTAACGTTCTACAAAGTATTGCTATAAACTGTATGTATGACTGAACGTAATAAAGAGCTGAATGCAGTCAGTCCACAGAATCACATATCTCTTTTACTTTCTGATTGAAGTCTTCGGGTTGATCAGCATATACATAATGACCAGCACCAAGAACAGCCTGAGGGGAGAGGAAGAAAAAGAAAAAAGTCAGAATAAAGAGAATGTTTACAAATCCTGATACGTTATGACATGGGAAAAACATCTAAACCATCACACAAAATCACGAGTCTGTTACTACATAGTGAGACAGACATACAGTATGACCAGACATGAGGGAGAGTAAGTTCTTTTTATCATCCTGAACAAAAAAATGCAACGCCAAAATTTCCAAATAGGTTCCTAAATCAGAGGCCTGATTATCACTTAAAAAATTCTAATCTCCAGTTAAGATGTTTAAATGTAGGTAGAAATGTTTCTATAACTTTAGGTTTCTTTAATTTAAGTCTTGGTGCCAGCTCCTGTACATTTGCAATGACAAGTGCTAATAGTAAATCAGACAAATCTAACAAGTGTTAAAATACGCATTAGACAAGAACATTGATTTTAAAAACTGACAGCCTATTGCACTCAATCCATATTGATTCGGCTGTGAGGCTGGCTACTGGCATGAGAAGGTAATAAGCAACTACAAAGGAGGTGTAAACTGAGTGGGGGAAAAAAAAGGAAGAAATTTTGTTCTTTCTATTGAGGAATCATTATTACAAAGGAGTAAACAAAAGAAAACAAAAAAATAAAACAACTGCTTATTCAATAACCTGCTTTATTACCAATAAGGTTTTTGTGGAATTGAGCTTTGAAATTGTGTTTCACAATTTAAGCTTTCTATTAAAATGCAGCTCCAACTTGCCCCTAAAATCTGGACAGTGGTTCTCTGGTGCTCTTCCATCGAAACTAGCAAAATGTAAGAATGTTTTTCAACTCTTTGAAGCGTGTGCTCTGGGAAAGACTGAAATAGTACAGTAGATGATTAAGAACTGAGGGCTTTAATTGCTTGGGATTTTCTAGATTGTGGCAGCAGCTTGTCTGTCATTTCAACCCTCTAAATTAACTGCTATGATAATCAGGGAAAAGTCAAGTCAGATGCTGAAAATCACATTTGCTGGCACACTCCTGAATAGATAATTTTACTAAAAAAATATAACTTAGTTATCTCCATGCCTAGACTGGTAAAGCAGGCCATTTCATAGTATTTTCTGGAAGAGAGACCTGAACTCTGCCCTTAATTTTATACTGAGGTCATTATCCTCTTTTGAACCTGCCTTCCCAGAAATTAATTCACTTGCACTTCAGATGGAGAATTATTGTTTGGGACAAATCTACCTTTCTAAGAATACAGACAAGTTTTCTAAAGAAACTAGGAGGCTGTGTCCCTTGCTCGCTACGCTGGTCTACCCCCCTTCTCTCTGGGGGGAGGCTGCCCCATCTCACCCCAAGCTGCTGGGGAGGGCGAAGCTGAGGCCACAGAAGCCCCAGCTCCCCACCCTGGCTGTCATGGAGCATCGGGCTGAGGCTGCAGCAGCCCCGGCTCTCCCCTCAGCCGCAGGTGGCTTCCTGGCTACATGAGCCCCAGCTGGGGACAGGAAGGAGGCAGCCCTGCAGGCCAACAGGGTAAAGAAGCTTAATCTTAGTGGTGTACTAGGAAGCTACAGAAACAGGCACAAAATAAAATTTAAAATTAGAAATAAAGATCTCCCCTTATATGCTAGAATAAACACTGCACCAAGAACAGGAATAGCAGCTATAGGGAGACATTGGAAGAAGTACTTCTCTCATCCTAAAGAAAGCCTTTCAATGTCCCCATTTTTCTTTCCATGTCCCATTTGCCTTTTAGAACTCACCTTCTGGCTGACAAAATGTTAACCTAAATTAGAATACGACAATAAATCAGCCATCCCTTCCTGTCAGAAAACCCCAAGTAGACTGGCTATACTTGTTTGAACGACTCATGCATGTTCTACCCTTCTACTCCATACTCTCTAACAGTAACTTCTGTTATAGGAAGTCTGCTTGTTAAGCAGTAAGAGACATCTTAACTTTAGAATGTTAGCTTTTAATAAATACTTTTGTTCCCAAACATGTGTCACCATTTTAGGAGGACAAGTTCTCTTTAAAATGATTTGAAATGACACTTACCTAATCCTCCTATACACTACAGAGCATTATTTATGGCTGAACTACAGAACCAGAAAATTGAGAGAAAAATCTCATTTTGTCCACATTCCCTTTTCCATGTACCCTACTTCATACATGTACATAGTCTTTATAATCTTTTTAACTTAATAGCCTACAATATATTATGTCTAGGGCATGGGTAAGTTTCTGGCCAGTCATATCTGGAAGACTACATAGCAGTAATATCTGATCAACTCACAAAAGTAACTTGTACAAGTTGAACCTCTCTAATCCAGAACTCTCATCTGGAAACATCCGTCATCCAGAATGATTTTAGTTAACCAGATGTCCACTTTTCATGGGTGCGGCCAAGTTTCCTGCAGTCCTATAAAGTTTGTTTATAGCCACCAGTCCTGGCTCTCATTGTTCTGTGCTGTTATTTAGCTCTAATTTACCCCTAAATGTCCTCTCTCAGCCCAGTAAGCAGTGGAAGTGTTGGTAATGCTGCTAGACAATATTGACCTACTGTGGGGTCCAGAAAATTCTCTTGTTCGGAACTGGTCAGGTCCTGAGGTTGCCAGACTAGAGAAGTTCAACTTGTACATCCATATTCATAGAGCCCTGTGTGGATACCAACATTTTTATCCACATCTGTATCCACAAAAATGAGCCATGAATATCTGCAAAATGGCAGGGCTCTACATATTCAACTGTCAAAGCTGTCTAATATGGTTCTGAATATGAATAAGTAACTACATGAAATGTATTCTTAAGTGTGTCCAGTTTGTGTATAAATATTTGTCTAGGATATAAGCACGCATAGCTTAAAAAACAGCTCTCTTCACATCTATAAATAAAGCTGCACTGGCTGGAAAGACAAAGTTAAGTATTTCTGCCAATAACTCAAATGAAGGCACTTCCAAATCTTCAGCAGAAAATGACTATCACTTACACAATAAAAATGAATGCACTACGTAAAATAACTGAAACATTTATCAAATTGAAAATTCCTTGAATAGTATATAAAATTTAGACTGTAGGTATTTTTTTCTTTACAAAACGTTTCATTAGAACATTCTGAATGTCACAGCAAATTTCCTTTTGATTTTGCTAAGTCACTTCTCTCTTGAGCCGCAATTATTCCATGTGAAAAAATGGAGATAAAACCAGTTACTAACCTTTCCATAATTGTGTTTATTTAAGACGTGCTGTACATGTCTATTCCAATATAGGGATGTGTGCAACCCAAGCACAGCTGTTACAAATTTTTCTTTTACTGGTATCCATTGGGTCAGCTCTAGCACCCTCTGTATGACCTGCTCATAGTTCTGGTATAAGGGACCCTGCTGACCCTACTCTCCTTCAGTTTCTTCTTGTCAACTGCCTCTGAAAAGGGAAGGCAGAGTGGGTTTTGGAATGGATATTTGCAACACATCTCAAAGAACAACATTACAGAAAGGCTTACACATATCCATTCCAATGTAGGTGACCCACAGTTGTCCCAGAGGTAAGTTTGGAGATCAAGTGCAGGCTGACTGGAACTGTCCAGCTGAAATGGGCATTGCACATTGCTGTGTAATGACACAATACATTGTGAAGGTATGAACTGATGACCAGGTTGCCGCCTTGCAGATTTCCTGAATTGGAACCTGTGCTAATAAACAAAGGAAAAGGCTTAAGACTTTGTAGAGCCGAGAACCTTTAATGGTTCTACTGGACTACGCAGTCCCGGCTCGAGCCATCTCCTGGAGCTATACCCACTGCAGCTCTACAGAGCGGACCTTATTGATTAATTGTGTAGTCGATACAAATTGCATCGTCTTCACAATTAGCCAGATAAAAGCAATTTAACAGCCTTACTTTTAAGCCGGCTTCCCCCGAGCACCAGCTCATTTCCCCTCCCCCTGCCGCCTCTGTATCAGAGGCAGCATGAGAGAAGGGTGGGTGGGTGCGTGAAAAACTATGAGAGTTAACCAATAAGCCCATCCCTAGTGGGGACAAGGGCAGTGCTATGCCATTGGGTGTTGAAGAAGGCTGCTTCGGGCACCTTGAGGCTGTCAGTGAGGACATCTGCTACAGTGCTGGCATCGATTCCCTGGTGTTTGGGGGGCACTAACGGTGCCAAGTCCTAACCCTCCAGAGAGCCCAGTATTGGCAGGGTTAGATGATCCCTTGGAGCCATGAAGGTGTCGATGGGACTGCAAAACATCTAGTCTCATGGTGTTGAGTGGGTATCATAGGGTGCTGCAATACCAGGGCTCCAGGCACTCTGAGATGCAGCACCAGTGATTAATAGCAGCCTACCATAGGTCTTGCCTTCTCCATATCTCCTTTGTCCTTTTGCACCAAAGACTAGCTCTTCTTCTGATGCGTGTGGTGTTTCTTAAGTGCCAGTGAAGATGATCAATGCTGAGGAATTCATGCTGATGGAGGAACACACTGCATTCGGGGAGAGGTGACTGGTGCCAAGTCTGAGCATGGCTTTGAGTCTAGTCTTAAGGCTACTCTATGAGAAGGACCTTTGAAAAAGTAGTGCACTCCTTCTGGGTCTGGGACTTGAACTCTTTACAAATTTGGTAGCATTTCTTCCTATGAGCTTCCCCTAAGCACTTGAGACAGCTCGAGTGCAGTTCGCTAACAGGCACAGACTTGCTGCATGACAAACAAGGCTTAAACCCTGGTGAGAAAGGCATATGTTGGAGCTGGGACAAAGGACAACTCTGCTAAAAGAGGATATATCCAATCTATCCAACACTAAGCAAACTACACTAACTACTAAAAATGAGAACTGTTTACACAGAAAGGTTAGAAAAAACATTAAGAGAGGAGGTGGCCTAAACAATGACAGGTTTCAGCAACTGTCATGGGAGGTAAGAAGGAACTGAAGCAGGACAGATTGGCAGGGCCTCTTACACTGAGTAAACACCACCAAAGGGTGCAAGAGCTGACCCAACAGAAACCACTAAGGGAAAAATTTCCAACAACTGCATGGGATGCACACATTCCTACACTGGAATGAACATGTGCAAGAACTCAAAGAATACTTATTTTCTCCCACCCTTTGTTATAGAAATCAGATCAGGTTTCCTAGCCAAAGTTTTAAACCATAAGACTACCAATCCAGAGGTGGCACAAAATAAGGCAACAAATGGACATAATCAACATAAATCCTTAAAGAAAAAAAAACAATGGCTAAAATAATTCACTTACTATTGTCTTTACATATGAATTTGGTCGTAGAGACTGGATGGTACTACCAGAATTACCATCTATACAAGAACGTGCTCCATAAATCACAGTGACTGGAATATTTTGATGCATATGAGCGATCCGCTGTAACATTGGCCTTTTTGCCCATCCATAAGGAACAGTCATGTTCTTGAAAGCAGTTTCACCACTTAAAATGTCAAATGAAATTCAATATAAGTGCAAAGTAATACACTGGAAACAATCTCAACTATACGTACAAAATGATGGAATCTAAATTATCTGTTACTGCTCAAGAAAGATTGAGTCATTATGGAGTGTTCTCTGAAAAAAAATTACAGTTCAATGTGAAGTAGCACTAAAACAAATAAACAAAAAGCACAAAACAAAACAAAACCAACCTCCCCCCTCCCCCAACTTTAACAACAATAGGTTGAACCTCTCTAATCCAGCCGCCTCAGGACCTGACTTGTGTTGAATCAGAGAATGTCAATGCAGAGTCTTTATAGGTATGGGAAGTGGGAGTGTGGGGGTGCCACAGAACATCCAAACTTTGCCCCTGAAGTCAGGGCTCTGGCTGCCAGTCCCTCACCCTGGTTCCCAGTCATGGTGCTCCACTCCTGGCCCCAGCCAGAGTTCCACAGCTGCTTCCCTCTGTGGTCCCAGTCGGAGCAGTGCGGGGCATGGACCGGGACCCTAGGGGGCAGCTGGGACCTGGGAAGCAGCGGGGCTATGGGATGCAGCTTGGCATTATATGGGTGCTCCGCACCCACTAATTTTTCCCTCTGAGTGCTCTGGCCCTGGAACATCCATGGATTTACCATCTATGCCAGACCATGGAATTCTGGATTAGAGAGGTTTAATCTGTATTAGGAAAGGGATAGATAATAAAACAGAAAATACTGTAATGCAACTGTAGAAATCTATGGTATATCTATACTTGGAATACTGAATGAAGCTCTGGTTGTCTTACCAGAAAAAGCTAATAGAATTAGAAAAGGTACAAGGAAGGATAAAAAATTATTAGGGGAATGAAACAGATTCCATACTAGGAGAAATTAAAAAGACTGGCACTGTTCCACATAGAAAAGAGATGACTGGGGATGGTGGGCAAAAAAAAGATAGAGATGTGTAAAATCATGAGTGTTGTGGAGAAAAAACAAAGAAGTGTTATTTACCCCAATTAAATTAATAGCCAGTGGGTTTAAAACAAACATAAGGAAGTATATCTTCACTCAATGCACACTGATCTATGAACTCCTTGCCCAGGGATGTTGTGAAGGCCAAAAGTATAACTGGGTTAAAAAAGAATTACGCAAGTTCATGGAAGATAGGTCCATTAATGGCTTTTAGCCAAGACAATCAGGGATGCAACCTCATGCTCCAGATGTCCCTATAAACCTTGGACTGCCACAAGATGCACCTGAATGACAGGAGATAATCATTGAAAATTGCCCTAGTCTGTTCATATCTAAAGCATCTGATACTGGCCACTGTTGGAAGACAAGGTACTAGACTAGATCAGACCCAGTATGATCAGTCTTATATTACAATGAACATCCTTTTGCTCTCTAGTGCTCACCCAGGGTGTTTTTTTTTATTATTATTATTAAAGGGGGACAAGTCAAACTTGGCAGACCTAAAATTGCAATTAGATAAATGAACAAGAAAAGTTCAATATTTTTGCTTTTAAAATTAACACACTCACTGCTAGCAGTCTAAAACAACCTTACATTAAAAAGTCAGTCTGCACATTACTGGGGACACTGAGGGAGGAGGAGAACAATGACTATTCAATAATGAAAGAGTAATTTCTAAAACACTTGGGCAAACTTATGCTCACCTGGGTGACTGTACGTTGCAGTGGTAGATATATTCAGTGACAGTATTATCATCAAACATAGAGGAATATTTTCGCTTGAAGTCTGGTCTTAATCGCTGTACAAGGCTTAATCCTTTAAAAAATAGAAATTTAAAAATTAATCATGGGGGAGCTGGTAGTGAATCCCTTTATTTAGGTTGCATATCAATTTCTATTACAAAAAGGTCCTAGAGGTTACGGCTCAGTTAACTTTGGAAAAGTCGTCATTTCCCTTCCCATCATTTGCTTTCCTTAGGAAAATTCTGGCACCATGCACAATATCAAAACAAATGGACACACACATTCTAAAAAGAATGGGCACCATACTGCATCAGAGCAGCAGCAGCATCCCACACAACCCATACATACACTGTTATGGGGTAGACCCAAGAGCAGCTGGAGCAGAAAGGGAGTAAAAGGATCAGACAGAGGAACTGGGCTGAGCAAGGCTCCACTAAGCCAACTCTCCAGAACCAGCACATGGCTCCAACAAACCATTCCCCCTCATGAGGACACCACAAGGGGTAGGGACACCCAAAATTCCTGGCAGCAAGATGTACTGGAGTGGACCACCAGGCCAGGGTTCTTCCTGCCTGGATCTTGCATTGGCTCATAATCCCCTCTTAGAGGAATAGCCTTCTCCTGTTGCCAGCTGATTTATTTAGGCCTGTAGCTCAAGTAGCAGATGTAAAGTTTTTTAAAAATCCTTTTCTTAAACAAAAATTCTCTAAGAAATTACACACAAAAACTGCATAATAAGAATATTATTTCAATTGCAAAAATCAGTACCTGAAAATTAGGAAATGTCAGAATTAAGGTTGCCCATGCAATCCTCATTCTGTCCTTTTGTACACATTAAGATTGCTCTTAGTTTTCTTTTCCCTTTTAAGTGGTTGACTTTAACCTTAAAAGAATGTTATTTTAACATATTTTGTATCTAATCATATAGCTCAGTGTTGACCTAAATCTACTCTGAATGAAGTCAATAACCACTTCAACAACGAATGGGCTTGCAGCTCCTTAGGGTATGTCTACACTTGCACCCTAGTTCGAACTAGGGATGCAAATGTAGGCATTTGAAATAGTCAATGAAGCGGGGATTTAAAAGTAAAAGTAAAAGTGTGCTCCGGGACACGTTACTTCGAACCGAACCCCTTGGTTTGAAATAATGTTACTCATTTTTTGAGGAGTAACGTTAGTTCGAACCAAGGGGTTTGGGGTTCGAACTAACGTGTCCTGATGCGCACTTTCACTTTCGAAACAGCTGTTGATCAGAGTAACGTGCTGGCAAGATCATGCTAATGAAGCGAGGGATATTTAAATCCCTGCTTCATTGACTATTTTGAGTGCCTACATTTGCATCCCTAGTTCGAACTAGGGTGCAAGTATAGACATACCCTTAGAGACTAACAAAAATATAGATGGTATCACGAGCTTCCGTGGGCACAACCCACTTCTAAGCTCATGATACCATCTACATTTTTGTTAGTCGCTAAGGTAGTGCAGGACCATTTATTGTTTATGTTTTTTCCGTTACAGACTAACATGGCTACCCTGAGTATTTTACCACTGACTTCAGTAAGAGCAGATTTAGGCCAATGCTGAGTTCTTTAGAAAATACTATGCACAATCCACTATTAAATGCCTTGACCAGTATCTGGAGCATAAATGAGGGATTGCTGGCTGAAGTTCAATCCAGATAGACAAAACTGGTGTTATTAAAAGGGGATAACAAATTGAAGACATATCAGAGACTGTATTTTCATCTTTAACTGAAGATGTGACCTCCCAATTTGACTTGGATTTATAATATGGAGATAAGATACAATACTCATATATCGCTAGACTGTCACAGCAACAGTAGTGATTATAAAGCTGCTTTCCTCCAACTGTTACTGGCCAGAGGGGCTAGCATGATTTCTGTCGACCTTGTCACCATGATCCAGGTTGTTATGACCTTGAGATTAGACTACTGTAATAAACTTTATGTGGGAGTACACTTAAAATCCATTCAGAAATGTAATCTAATGCAATAGGTGGCAACTCACTAAGTGGAGCTTTAGGTCATGAGAATGCCACTGAATCTCCATTATTTGCATTGGCTACACATCTTATTCCACTCAAGAGTTTGAAGTGTTGTTTTAGTTTTACAACCCCAAACTGACTTTGGACCGGAGTGTGAGAGACACTGCTTATTTCTGCATATCATCCTGCAACAAATACAGCAGTGACTGCATGTCAATCAAGTGGAAACTACAAGCAAAGCATTTTCTGTGGGTGGCCCAATTTTAGCATGCACTTTCCACTCTGTCATAAGTCCAAGTTTATTGATCTTAATGCCACATTGCCAAATCTTTTTTTCCTGGAATACAGGGAGAAAGAAGGAAGCAAAAGGCTGTGAGCTATTGGTGTGTGCTGAGATCAGTGGTTGGAGTGGGAGGGTCCTCTCCCTTTTCGGTTTTAAGAAGACTGCTTCATTTGCCTTTGTTGATCACATTTTTAACATCTATCAAAGACAACTTGAACCTCTGGATAGTTTTTTCGTGAATGCTATCGAGATCATAATTTTTTTAAATTATGAATACTACCCATTAAATCAAGTAATGGAGTCTATCTAATAGATGGATTTAATTATTCTCATCCCAGGACAAAAATCACAATCTACACTTAATCCACAATATAATAGATATAAAGAAAAGCAATCCCTTATGTGGAAAAAAGTGAATAGATATTTATGAAGATTTACAGCAGAAGCTAGTATTGTTAGGGTTTTTACATCTATAGAAGATGATGAATGGTTGCAATTTTAGAGAAAATTTTCATTGGCACAGCAATATATTTTTAAATTAGAATTTCTACATCCCCTGAAAGCAATGGAACATTATTAAGCATAATTGAACTAAATTTTTAAATCAGAGGCATCATTTGTCAGCTTTATTTCTGTGCAACTATTTGATAATCAAATAGTCCCATTAAGTAAATTAGAAAAGCTTCTACTTTAAAGAATAATCTTGTTTGCAAAGTAACAAATTAACATGTCCAAAAAGCAATTATCTTACTCAAGCTTTTAAAAACACACTAAAGCCTCTTTCCAGTTTGCATATTAATAAACAAAGGACAGAAACCCCACTTAAAAAAAAACCCCTCATGATAGATAAGTGATGTGGCTCTAGATACTTTATGAAATAAATGATGGGCCAGAAACTATTTATAAGACGACAATTAGCAATTATAAGAAGTCAACATCTTAATGAAGTGTTTGCTCTATATTTACTTGTAAAATATATACAAATAGTACTTTAACAAATATTAATTGGCACTCACCAAAGGGTCCAGCTAACCTGAGCCCAGCTAATGGATTAAATGGACTCAACATAGCTCCCAATGCTTTAATCCAAATAGGAATTGGTCTTTCTTGTTCAGCATTGTCAGGCCTCTCTGGAAAACCCCATGGCTCCACTAAGATAAGGTGCTTTACCCTGTTGGTAAAAAGGTTTGGGAGATTTAGTGTGTATAAAATGGTTTGAAGTCTCTCAAAATTTATTGTGGAATAAAAATCAATAAAGCTTGCTATTTGCAAATTAAACAAACTATGTTATTCATAATCATGGTCATATCCTATGATCTAATTTCTGATCCCTCATTAGCATAAGGAAGTAAAACCAAAGAAAAGCCTGAACACAAAACCAGCTGTTAAGCACTATATTCTGTGATCTAGAAAGATGAGAGATTTGTCCTTGTAAATCAGATAGTGATTACCTCTTCTGCTATACCCTCTATCAGCAAGCACAGATTTACCAAGGACAAATCATGCCAAACCAGCTTGATTTCCTTCTTTCACAGGGTAACTGGCTTGGTGGAAAAGGAGAATGAAGTGGACATAATATACCAGGACTTCAGCAAGGCTTAACACAGTTCCACATTCTGATAAATAAGCTAGAGAAATGAAGGCTCAACAGAACTAGCATTAAGTGGATACTTGGTTGGTTAAACAGTCACAAAGAGTAACTTAATGAAATGTCAGATTGGAGGTCTCAAATGTGGTTCCAAAGGGATCTGTGCTGGGTCTGTTGTTCTTTAACGTCTTTATTAATAACCTGAACATAGGAATAGAGAATATATTGATCAAGTCTGCACAGGACAAAACTGGGGTGAGGGGAGTGCCAATACTCTCAAGGACAGAGCTAAAATTCAGAGGGATCTTGAATTGGAGAACTGGGTTCTAAACAACAAAACAATTCAAAAAGGAGAAATGTAAGGTGCTACATTTGGGGAAGAAAAAACAAAGGCACAAATACAGTCTGTGGATAAACTAGGCTGGGAGAAGCACTGCTGAAAAGGAGCCGAGAGTTGTGGTGGGCTACAACTTCAAAAGTCAGCAATGCTATGCTGTTCAAAAAGCAAATGCAATTTTAGGTTTCATTTACAAAGGTATAGCATGCAAATCATGGGAGATGACAATACTGCTCTTCTTAGTACTGGTTAGGCCTAAGCTAGTGTACTGTGACCAGTTTTGGTGACCAGTTTTGGTCACCAGTGTCTAGAAAGGATATAAAGAAATCATCATGGGAGTGTTGGAATGCATATGAATAAAGGCTGAAAGAACTGGGTATGTTTAGTTGGAAAAGAGGAGACTAACCAGGGCACATGATAGCAGTCTTCAAATAGTTGAAAGGCTGCCATAAAAACAATGGAGAAAAGCTGTCCTCTCTCGCCACAGAAGGCGGGACAAAAGGCAATGGGTCCAAACTACAGCACAGCAGAATTGATTACATCTCAGAAAAATCTTCCTAACTCTTATGAGCAGTAGAACAATAGAGCAGCCTATGGAGGTTGTGAAGCTCTTTCACTGAAGGTTTTCAAAGGGAGGAAGGATAGCTAGCTGTCTTGGATGATTCAGCCACAACAAATCCTATATTTTGGCAGAGATTAGACTAGATGACCCTTGCAGTCTCTTCTAATCCTATGATTTGGTGATTAAGTGGTTTTATACCATAATGACTTGCCTAGCTTTAAATAAGTCATTTGACAAACCCTGGAAAGACCAGAGATGTTAGCGAAAAACCACAAAACCCCCCCACAAAACACACTGATCAAAGGAATACTTCAGAAAATAAATCCCACACACAACAAGTTCAGCTTTGGAATAATTTCTGTAGCATTTTTTAAAACAGAACTAGACTCATACATTGAAGCAGGGGCTCTCAATCTTGCCAATCTCTTCTAACCTTTCAGTAGTCTTATTTTTGTTGCATACTCCAAGTTTTACCTCACTTAAAAACTACTTGCTTACAAAACCAGAAATAAAAATACAAGTGTCACTGTGCATTACTGAAAATTGCTTACTTTCCTATTTTTTCCATACAACTATAAAATACAACTAAAAAATAAATCAAATGGAACATAAATATTGTACTTGCATTTCATTATATGGAGCAGTATAAACAAGTCAGCATGAAATTTCAGTTTTTACAGGATGGACCTCCCTGGTCTGGCACCCTCAGGACCTGACCAGTTTCAGATGAGGGATTTTTATGGACCAGGAAAGGTCATTTCTGGCCACCATCCCCTCTTACCAGGTTTCCTGGCTCTCCCTGCTGAGTTGTGTGCTGGGCTTCCCAAATCCCCTCCATCCCCTATGCGTGCCAGGACATACTGATCCTGGAAAAATCTATGGTCCTGCTGGACCACGGATGTTACCTGACCAGAGTTCTGGTTTACAGAAGTGCAACCTGTACTGACCGCTGCATTAGAATGTGGAATCTGTCTTCCTAGATTCATCCCTTCTAAGATCCCTCTTATAAGAGAGAGACACTGATTGGAAGGGTTAACGCGTTATATTTTCATTTCAATATATAGAAATTTCATTTAATCAATATACCTTTATGTTAACCTACCAGGGTGGACAGAAACATAAAAGGACACTTATTTCTTAAACACGACTATTTGATCGTAATGTCACAGTATGATTAAAAACAGAAAAGAAACATATGATACCCTTTACTTATACAAAGAGGAACTGGAGACAGCAATGGACTAAAAGCAGAAAAATCACCAAGAGTTCATTAATTTGTCTGTTCATATTGCCTACTTATGGAAGTTATTAAAGTTTTTATTATGCAAATGCATTTGCAGATGCAATAAAGGTTATTAATAGCATAATATTTAACTCTCACTACACATGCTTCAGGATGGCAGTTTTGCTTTTTGATTCTCATGCATTAGCTGATTCTTCTGTTCAGGTTCACAACACTGCAAGAGGATGTTTAACAAATGGTTGATGGTTAGTTACAACAAAACATTTCTATTCATACTGTATTCATATTTTTCTACTCAGAACAAAAACAATAATTTGCAATTTGGGTCTAAAACTAGATGATAGATCTCTAAAATCAAGTCTTGAACTAATTTTTACAACTAAAACTAATTCATAAAGAGAGCTTGATTTTACATTCTGCTTCACTTCAAATGAATGTGTGTGTGTGTAGTACAAACACTAGTACAACAGAACAGATTTCATTTATCCCTTTATTTTCACATACCTTGATGGGTACTTCAGTGAATAAGCAGCAGCCAGGAATCCACCCAAATTATGTCCAAGTAAAATCATTCTGTCCAACCCTACTTCTTGTCTCCACTCTTCTATAGCTTCTACAAACTGATTTTCTGCTTCTTCTGCATCAGTGCCAAACTGTGGTCTACTACTACGCCCAAATCCCAAGAGGTCAAATGCATAAACGGTCCTATTTTCACAAAGATCTTCAAAATTGAGAGCCCAAAGTCCAACACCTCCTCCAAATCCATGGAGAAGAACAAGTGGAGTTTTATATGAGAGGTCCTGAGAGAATGTTAGTGTCCATATTTTATTTCCATTGGATATGAAGATGTATTGTTTGCTATATGTGCTTGTGATACCTGGAAAATAAAAAAAACCTAGTTCAGATATTTTATATTTTGTTAGTCATATCTAGCAGTCTTTCTGATTAGTGTCAAAGGTGCTAAACAATGGAACACTGAGAATCTATACAACAGTCATGTTTGCTTCATTGCAATGAATTAGATATAGTCACGATAGTTTCTGATGTAAAATTATATAAGATCTAGGTATACTTCTCCATATGTGTAAAAAATACTTACACTTCAGTATTTTCTCTTCGGCTTCTTTCAGATGTGGCAGTGATGTGGGGCACCATGCAGGAAGCCAACTAGATAGCCACCCTGACCTACAGTAGCAGTAAACATAAAACGAAATAAATAGATTTATAACTAAATAGTGAGTGAGTGAATGTGTGAGTGTAAATATTAGCTAAAGCTGTAATGATCTTCAAGCACACAGGTATTCCAGACCATTATATACGAGAACCACAATGAGCAGGAGATGGAGTTTCAACCTTTACACTGACCTTATTGATGAGTCAACACAACAGCGCAAGTCTGATGAGAGTGTCTGGTGAAGGTACAAATCAGAAACACACCGAAGAAGTGATTATAGCAGAAAGACAGTCTATCAGGATTCAGCATCTGATAATCAATGTCCATTGCTATTCAATAATAGTTACCTTACCGCAGACACTCTGAATCATGGCCTTTCTGTGTAAAAGTGATCTGCTGAAACCATCAATAAACATATTTAAAAAACAAACACATTATCCACTCAAGTCCTCTGTCAATCAATGAACTGAAGACACTTGGCATCTTGCAAGAGTAAGTTCTTAAGAACATTTTTTAAAATGTTAAAATAAAACACGCATTCCACATCCCTTGTTCCATACAATGGAAGTTCTGAACAGCAGCAACGCAGAAGACTGCAAATCATTGCTAAGGGATCAATCCAATTCTCTTTAAAAGAATCAATGGAAATAAATAGCCTCGTTTATGTAACGAGAGCTGAATCTGACCCCACAACTCTTCCAAAAGCCACTGAAGTTAATGGAAGTCTTTACACTGACTTTTAATGGGACCAGAATCAAGCCATAAGAGAGTATTTGAATACAGTTTGCTTCCCAACTGATTGACAAGTCTAGCTATTTAAAATTTAGACTTTTTAAAGAGAGAAAATTTGGCATCAGCACGCAGCAATTTGGCCAACTAATAATCATCTTGTACCATGAAATTTTTAAAAAGGTTAATGAAAAAAAATGATCAATTGCTATCAATATAGTTTTCATTACTTTCTTAAAAACCAATTGTAACAATATGTTGGTATCAGCTGGGTCACTATCTTAAATCAAAATTTCCCTTTTAATGATCTAGGAAGCTGAGAATGTTATCACATGATCATGAGAGCATTTTAACACCCAATTGCTTTTCTTCCCAACTCCTTAAACAAATACTGTGTACATTTCCCAGCAATATCTTGATTAAAGAAAAAAAACCCTTAAAATTTATTTTAAAGGGAAAAAAGATTTTTAGCAATAAAGAAATGTTTCAACTGCTAAAGACAGCTGTAACAACAAAAACAAAAGCCATAACTCACAATCCCCAAAATTTATTTTCCACTCCTTAATAAGCTATATACTGAAGATAAATATTTAGGAATCTGTATATAAGAGGAAGTT
Source organism: Pelodiscus sinensis (assembly GCF_049634645.1). NCBI lineage: Eukaryota > Metazoa > Chordata > Testudines > Trionychidae > Pelodiscus > Pelodiscus sinensis. Next base: position 182,770,800 of record NC_134712.1, on the reverse strand, counting down.
GTAAAGTTATAGCTGCCCACTGTCTCATCTGGTGGATTTCAGTGTTACTTCCAGCATAGTGTGCCACACATAGTGTGCGTGTGCACGCACACCATTGAGAGATAAATCAGAAAGTGCTCAAATGCCAATGGAAAAATATTCTTTATGGAACTCAGACATGCTGAACCTGGAACATTAAAGGAGTATGAGACAAAAGCAACTGTGTCCATATTTTTCCTTCTAGAGTCTCACTTTCATACTTTTTTTTTTTAAGACAGATTTTTGAACAGTGAATAAATCTTTGATACGACAAACATCTAACTGCAAAGCAGTAAAAGGTGACCCAGATCAGGCAGGCAAATAGCCAGGGCAGCTTTTTCATCTATATACCAAGCTTACATGCTGCCAGAGTTGAGAAGCAATTCACATAAGGCACTTGCCATGCGGAACCTGACCTGTTTTTTTCTGATCAAATAGTTAAATGAATTGCACTCCTACTCTGAAATGAACACTGGCAAGGAAAAGAGTGGGGTGAAGGCATAGATGTTACAAAGTGATATCAAGAGAACACAAATGACGGGTGCAACAACCACTTTAAGGATTTTCAGTGCCTCCTAATGACAATCAGCTATGGCCCTGTGTACACACTTTCCTTTTTCTGAAAATAAACCCATCATGGCTAATACAAGTTCAGCTGCACTAATGTTAGCAGTGATGGATAAAGTGCAGGTGGCCACCAATCTTGTGGCCACTGTAATTCCTTCTTTCTTATCTTTTAAAGAAAAGTGCAAAGCATTTAACTATATTGACAGTTCACACAATCTCCAGGCAAGTGAAGGTTTACCAGCAGCTACCTTAAAACAACTTGATGAAGTCCCTAAGGGCTTGGAAGGCATGACAGCTTTCAAAACTATGTGCAGAGCATGAGTCACAGGAAACTTAACTAGGTTACCCAAAAGCAGGCCCGGGCAAAATATGGCCTGTGGGCCGTATCCGGCCCGCCAAAACCACTGGATCCGGCCTGCGGACCCGGCAAGGAGCCCCAGGCACGTTCACCCTCACCTCGCCTCGCCTCACCCCATGCTGCTCAGAAACATGGCTACAGGGCGGTTTTTCTTTAAAACTGTGAGTCTGAGAAGGAGAGGGAAAGCTTTAGGAGCTGCTCCAACCCCCAGCACAACCCCATTGGCCGGTTTCTGGCAAGAAACTGGCCAACTGGAGCTGCCTTTTTCAATACAGGCAGCCATGAAGCACAAGGGGCTACAGAGCACGTGGCTGCAGCCTGTGCAGGGACAGGGCAGGCAGTAGTGTTCCCTCTAAAGTGCATGGCAGCGCAGCTTCACAGGTGATTAATCAGCCCCATCCAGTCAGAGGCTCAGGGTTCCATGCACAGAGCTGACTGACGGGGCAGGGCTGATTACTCACCTGTGAAGCTGCACTGCCATACAGTTTAGAAGGAACACTGGCAGGCAGGGAGGCTGATTCAGGAATGGCTGAAGGCTGGTAAGTCTCCTGGCCAGAGCCTGCTTCTGGCACCTCAATCCCTCCCTTCCCCAACCCTTTGGCTCCCCCCCCACTCCTACCCCCCACTCCACATATCCAAATCCTGTGCCCCTCTCCTATACCCATATCTCCTCTCAGATCCGGCACCCCAATCCTCTGCCCCAGATTACAGTCCCCTCCTGACCTAGCTCACACCCAAATCCCTGCACCCCCTCCTGTACCCCAACTCCCTGCACCTCAGTCCAGGGCCCCAGGTCACATCTGCTTCCTTCATCTAAACTCCCTCCTGTATCCAACCTCTATCCCAGACCCTACACCTCCTCCCACATTAATATCATAGAAGAGTGCCCTCGTCCACTTTTCAAATTCTTGGAGTGGCCACCCATCAAAAATTGCCCACTCCTGCCCTAAAGAAGCAAACTGAGTGGGTGAAGACCCCAGTAACCACAGCAGAAGTAGGCCCCATTCAAGAGACTACAAGCTTGAACTCTGAGGAAGCTCAAATAACTCCCTTGTCTAGCTCATCTCTAAAGAGAATTGCCAATCCAATCCCTGCTGTAACATCATTTGTGGCATTAAAGCCAATACGTTCGTCATACCATCTAATAAGTCACAAAGGTAGAATCACTTGAGAATAGAGCAATGTGGAAAAAAAAAATCACTGTGTGATTTTAGGTGCAACCTGTCAGTATTCATACTATATGACATAGATAAGCAGTGTTCCCTGTAAGCTGTGCGCTTTTACGGCCACTCAGAAGGGGAGTCAACTACCACCCAGCCGATTAGTAAAACACTCACAGCAAGATTTTTTGTTTCTATTGGTGGTGCACATACACATATGCTTTGGTGCATATAAAATTTATTCTGCACATGGATTGACAAGATTAGAAGGAACACTGCAGGTGAGCATGGTAGTCAGAACCTTTTGAAACAGGAGATACCATCCTCAGGTTATGGAAAAGAGGAATTTACAACAGCTACAAATTTGGAATATGAGGGGTGACAGGATAATCTGGCACTAGCAAGGTTCCTTTAGCTATTTCCCTGGGAATTTTATTTTTTTAATATCAAGAGTATGTGTGTAGGTCAGTGGGAACATATAGTCTTGTCAAAGTTACATAGTTGATAGTATTTTTACTCCCAATGCCAAAGGCCCAGTAATAACTATAGCAGTCCCAGTTTGCATTCTGTACATGCAGTGATGCCTGCTGGGAGAGTATCTGAAACAAACTAGCTGAGCTCAACACACCTTGCTGGAGTACAATGTGGTTGAACTGCTCATGCAGGTCAAGATATTCACAATACGAACCATCTGTTCATCAATGAGAGTTCATGTTGTCCAGTGAAGCATCGTGTTGACCTCTTCTGTTATCCCTCAACAGAATGGGTGACTGTTTATCTACACAGAATCATAGAAATGTAGAGCTGGAAGGGACCTCAAAAGTCCTCAAGTCCCCCTTTGTTGAAGAATGGGGCTCTAAACATATACCTTCATGAAGCTAGCTTCCACCAGTCACCAATCAAGAAAGCTAGTACATTTGAGGTTATAGTGAAGAAGGCATAGTTCTGTAACAGAAGACCAGTGAGAAAGGAAAAGACTACCTTGGACTTATTTGGAAGAGTACCCAAGGAACCATATTTAGGCAGTACATCTTGGAAGCTAAAACACGAAAACAATGCTGTGCTGAAAGCTGACACTACAAATCAGAGAACTGGGTAACCACTGTCCTACAAAATTCAGGTTAAAAATTAAATTAAAAAAAAACTTAAAATTAAAACTTATACCATTTTGAACGGAAGTGAAAAGTAACTAGCTGAAAAGGGAGTGTATTTCAGTCTGTAAATGACTACTTTCTAAACTTGCTTAGTCATGAAAACAATGAAGATTAAGCAAGTACAATTTGACAGAGGTAGCATCATTAGCCATCACATGGCTGATTTATTTAAATATGGATAATATATAAGTTAAAGATAAACAATGAGGTATACCACTTTTTTGAATTTTGGGGAGGAATGGTCAATTAAATTAGTCTGTGCCACTGAATTCACACATTTGGTTTCCTGCATTTTCCTTAGCATCACTGAGTTCATGTGCCTTCGTGCTGTAAAAGCAGAGATACTGACTATAGCAACACATCTTTTCTGTTCCATGGTGCTTTTTCAAATAAGGCTTTTAAAGGCAACTCTGCTCTGAAAAATGGCATGACATTGTGTAATCCCAAATTTGTGTCTAAAGCACTCCAATAAAAATGTATTCCATTTACAACCATATAAACATCTTAACTCTGTAAACTCAATTTAGGATCTGAGATTCAAGCATTTTTTCTGTCTTATGCATCACAACTACTAAAATTGAGAAGTAAGCAGAACAAATTCTACTTCAGTTACTACATTTTGAGGTTCCTTTTAAGGCTGTAACCCATAATAGGAGAAAAGGAAAGAAACTGTCAAGGCTGACAATTAAGTTATGAAAAAGGACAGACAGCAGCCATAGGTTTACATCAGGCTAATTTATAGAAAAGCTCTTATTATCATCTCATTTGTCATTTTGATAATTTAGTTATTTGAGACAACCTCAAAACTGAACGTAGCTTACAGTTTACATGGGTGGTCATGGCAGGATGTTAAGTTTCCATACTTAAACTATTTGTCAGCCACCTATTAAAAAAAAAAAAAAACCAACAACCACCACCCACACACAAACAACAAAGCACACTTCTCTTCTGGTCCACTACCATTACCACATACAAATTAAAGGGCTACAATTGCAATGTGCTATAACTGAAATGCGTTAGCAAGATTATTTCTCCATTGACAGTATTTTCTATCTTCAAGTTTCACTGCCATATTAAAACATTTCAATAACTTTCCCTTGACAGTGGGTCTTTCACACAGCATTATCAGAGAAAAATATTGTTAAAAGGATATGAACACATGATTATAAAGCTACAAGAAATTGGAAAGAAAACATGGACAGATACAGTATCAGAAACTACTTAAATATGTTTTCATTTGTAAAATGATTTTGAGTTGCTAACTACGCGAATCAAATCTGATATCATCTTACTGTTTGGGACATAGATCTTTAAAATGCAACTGACTCAAAATGAAGCACAATCCTAAAAAACAGGATATAGTTTTAACAGATGAAAGTTTAATTTTACTAAAGCGTTGGGGTTCTGTTTTCTCCCCTTATTTTCAATAAGCCAACAGAGCTAATAGGTTAATCAGAACACGAAACCTCAAAATCTGTGACTTTTGAAAGCAAAACAAATTTATATTTTATTTTGGGTAGTATTTTAGGCAAAGCTGAAATCTTGCTGTGAAAAGGGGGAAAAAAAGCTGGTGGTGGTGCAGAGGGCTTTCATGTAAGGAAATTCACAAAATCTATCAGGGAGAGGCAGCAAGAGGGGAGAGCAGGAGCCAGTGCTGGGGCTCAGCTCTCCCTCAACACCGTCTCCATGGGAGGCGGTGTAGGGGCACAGCAGAAAACTGGTAGCACTTCTGCCTTTGAAATGTAGCAAGAAGGGGGCTCTTGCTACATTTCAAGAGCAGAAGCACAGCGGGAGCAGGGGGCAAGCGGGGGACTCAAGCAGTCCCCCGCTAGCCCCTCTCTTGCAACATTTAAAAAAAGAGGAAGCACTGCCAGTTCCCTGCTGCATCCCTGACACACACCCCAGAGACAAAGCTTGGAGGAGAGCCAGCTTTTGAGCCAGCTTCCCCCCTCCGCCCCCCCGCACCAGCTCCTGCTCGCTCCCCTTGCTGCCTCTCTGATAGAGGCAGAAAGGGAGGGGAGGAAGCGACTAGCCCTGTACATTTCAAAAGCAGGGCACACCGGGCTCTTGCTATATTTCAAAGGTGGAGGTTCCCTTAACAACTAATTGAATAGTCAATGCAAATTGCATCGACTATTCAATTAGTTGATTAATCTAAATTTAACATCCTTAGTTTGGGTGAAAAGTTTCTTCATACGAACTGGAAGTTAGACATGACAATTTGGATGGGAGATACCAAAAACAGTAGATACGCTCCAGAAATGGGACATGAATGTTAGTAGAATGAAATATAGCTCCTGTTCTATCCCTGCCCTCAGAGACTGCAAATCAAGAGTTTAGACTAGGGCCTTGGATACTACAGTAGGAAGCTTAGAACACAGAGAACCCTGATGATGGTATCCTTTGTAAATACAGGCAGTCCCCGAGTTACGCGGATCCGACTTATGTCGGATCCGCAGTTACGAATGGGGCTTTTCTCGCCCCGGAGGACGGGAGCGGCGGGACGCCCAGATGAGCCGCGGTCCCGCCGCCCGCGTCCTCCAGGGCGAGAAAAGCTGCTCCCCGTCTCCCTGGTCTGCTGGTCAGACCAGGGAGACGGGGAGCAAAGCCTCGGAGGCCGCCCGCAGCGGGACAGCTAGTGCCCCCTCCCCTCCAGCAGACCAGGCTTTTCTGCCCACGACGCCTGGGGTAGAGCAGCTGGGACGCTGCTGGGTTGGTCCCGCAGCGCCCCTCCTCGGCGCTACTGGACCAACCCGGCAGCACCCAAGCTGCTCTGCCCCAGGTGTCCTGATTCAGCCGCTGCTGGTCAGTTTCAGCAGCGGCTGAATCAGGACGCCTGGGGCAGAGCAGCTGGGGTGCTGCTGGGTTGCTCCAGTAGCGCTGAGGAGCGGCGCTACTGGAGAAACCCAGCAGCACCCCAGCTGCTCTGCCCCAGGCATCCCCAAGTCGCTCTGCCCCCGGCTTCCTGGAATCAGCCGCTGATCAGTTTCAGCAGCAGCTGACTTGGGGACGCCTGGGGTTCTTAAGTTGAATCTGTATGTAAGTCAGAACTGGCATCCAGATTCAGCCGCTGTTGAAACTGATCAGTTTCAGCAGCAGCTGAATCTGGACGCCAGTTCGACTTACATACAGATTCAACTTAAGAACAAACCTACAGTCCCTATCTTGTACGTAACCCGGGGACTGCCTGTACTAGGAAAGTGAAAGTGTAACTGTATTTAGAGTTAACTGATGAGCCTGGACTCATTGGTTAACCTTCACCGTTACACACAGGCTCCCAGTATGTGCAGGGAGCAAGCTTAAAAGCTGTCTCTCAGGGAGCCCCTGCCTCCCCACCAGGTGCTGCTGCCTCTCCATTAGACACAGCAGCAAAGGGCTGTGGGGGAAGAACAGACAGGAGCCAGTGTGCATTGGGAGCTGGCTTCAAAACTGGCTCCCTGCATGCACTGGGTCCCAGGAGCAGCCTTCCCCCACCGCCATGTAACTGAATTTTTCAGCAGTCACATGTTTACTTGATTAAGCGCATTTTAATATCCCTAGCAAATACCAGCCTGGCATTTTCCACAAGATCCAACAATTTTATAGTTTCCAAACAGTTAATGTTGGCTTTGTCTATACTTAAAAAGTTTTGAATGCAGCTGCACTCCCGATGCAGTAGCCTCATTTACACTGGTGCTTTACGGTGCTGTAACTCACTGTGCTGAAGGGGATGTTTTTTCACACCCCCAAGCCAGGAAGTCTCAGTACTGTAATGTGCCAGTGTAGACTTAGCCGTTGATGCCAATATTTCCCCTTCCAATTGGGCTGTTGCCCATTATAATAAAGCTGTTTAGAAGAAATTTGAGCCAAAACATTCTGTGATTACTTTAGTGTTGCTGAATTATCCAACTGTTTTGCAACATTTGAAGTACTGCGTAATATTTTGAAAACAACTGCACAATATTTCTAGGAAGTGTGCTGTACATCATACCTCCTGATTTCAACAAGAAGCTCTTGGTAGCTTATTAGAGAATATTGCTACATTAGGTCAGAGGTAAACACGCCTTCCTTATATATCTATCCGTTCTATCATATCTTGAACTTTGTATTTAGAACAGTCAGCACCCACATTTATCAATGTAAAGTTACTAAGAAAAACATTGCATTTTGCCACCTGAAACTGCCTGTTCATATAAACAGCGTATTACATTGCCCCCATCTTACCAAATACTAATAAACATGATAAATTATAAACAATCTCTTCTGATCAGTGAAATGATATTTTAGTATTCCATAATATTATAAATAATTGAAACAAGCTGCATAGTCAGGAGTGAAGATCAACATTATACTTGTACTCTGGGGTCAAGCTTTATGTGCTTTTGCAGTTGAGATGAGTACCACAAGCACAAAATATAAACGAACAGACTGTTGCCTGAGCCTGCACCCCAAAACACTCAGGTTGCTTATACAACTGGCTGCATTAAAGGCTGCCACAAGAGAACATAAGGTCACTATGCATATTATCAGTCATGAGAGAGACATATCTGTAGGGTCTCATTTAAAAAAAATCAGTCAATTTTGGTAAATTTCAATTATAGGATTTTAAAAATTGAAAATATCATTATTTGAGCTATTGAAATCTGATATTTCACTGTGATTATAGGAGTCCTTACCCAAAAAGGAGTTGGGGAAGGTTGTAGAGGGGCTTGCAGTACTGCTACCATTTCTTCTGTTCTACTGCTGGCAGCAGTGCTACCTTCAGAGCTGGGCAGCTGAAAAGCGGCAGCTGCTGGCCAAGAGCCCAGCTCTGAAGACAGAACCACTAGCAGCAGCAGAGAATAAATAAGAATGGCATGCCATACTATTGCACTTCTGCACTGTTTCTGCAGAGATGGGCTCTGAGTCAGCAACCACCACTCTCTGGCCAAGCAGCTGTGAAGGCAGTAGTGCAGCGTTACAGGTGGCATGGTATGGTATTGCCACTCTTACTTTTGCATTGCTTCTGGCAGTGCACTGCCTTCAAAGCTGGGCACCTAGCTAACATATGCCACTGTTTAGCTTCCCAGCTCTGAAGACAGTGCAGAAATAAGGGTAGCAATATTGCATCCTTCCCTTCCCCAATAACTCTGCAACTTCTCCTACAACTCCCTTTTGCATCAGGAACCCCAGTTTCAGGAATGCTGATCTTCCCCATGACATCTGTATAGTATAGGGTAAAGACATACAAAAGACCACATTTTATGGTCTGTTACACATTTCATGGCTGTGAATTTGGTAGGGTCCTACATATCTGGGATCATTCAGCTTTTCCTGATCACCACCACTCTCCTCTGATTGTGTTCCAAATTCCCAGGTAAGCTTTGGTGTCCTTTTCCCCCCCCACCCTCAAGGCTTGTGAAACACTGCCCTATTGCCTCATATTTCATCTAAAAGACATGTCACAAAGTACTACAGAGACATGGAGGATTAATTGATGCTAACAGGTTAGGAAACCAGATTCTTCCTGCTCTGATATTATCAATTATGGAGAAGCAGAAATATACAAGGTTTAAGATTAGACACCTCCCCTTTATGTTTTCTTCCTATTTTGTCTAATAAGACATTATTTTATATTTGGATTTCAACACTGAAATTCAAACAAACCTAACAGGAAACATTAATGAAAAAGTTATACTAGCAAGTAAGAGAAAGAACCTATTATACAGGACTGAATTCTACCCTCTCCTCACTTCTGTAGCCTCATGTTATAGATTTTCCTACTATTTAACCATCAAGGGTTCCTCCTTCTCCTACCCTCGCAATCTCAGTCACCAAGGGTTTTGTCCTTAAAGCCCTCCTCTTTTCCCTTTAATTTTAGCCTCGTGTGTCCTCATCCCTTTACACAGCTTCAATGACTTAAATATACTTCTCTTCCCTGATTTCTCTCTTGATATCAAACTCTCTCATTTGGATCTCCCACTATTAGTTCAACCTCAACATGACAAAAACTGAACTATCCACCTTTCCTTCCCATTCTCCCCTTCTCCCTTGCTGTCAACATTAATGACACCACCAAAAATTCTATGCTAAAGGAATGTCATACTTGCAAAGCCAAGGGCTGAAAAGTTAAGAAATGCCAGAAAACAAGGTTGCAAATGTAACCATAACAAACACTCAGAAGATACTATGGACTATTTTTTATATGGGAAGCTTCTTGATTTATGTTTTCAGTTTTCCACTGTTCAGTTTTCTCACCATAGGCCCTGTATTTTGATGACCCTTTGGGCTCTCAGTGCCTATAGGTCATTGCTCCAGTGCAACAGGGAATGGGACTAGTCTGCAAGAGTAAATACACTACAACAACAAAAGGACCTGAGTCACAATTCCTCCTTCTGATGAAGTGGGTCTTTGCCCACGAAAGCTTATGCTCCAATACATCTGTTAGTTTATAAGGTGCCACAGGACTCCTTGTTGCTTTTGCAGATCCAGACTAACATGGCTACCCTTCTGATACTCAATTCTTCCTTGTGCAGCAATGGGCCTTCTGAGCACAGAATGATGACTGCAGTACCAATGAAAAATTTATATTAGATTGATATTGATAGAAGTCTTCAATTTATCCACAGCACGGGTGGCAGCAGCAGACTTCTCAACAATACCTCCTCAATATCTATTACCCTGTTACTCAAGTCTTACTCAAGATCTTAAATATGATTCAAGAGTAACAGGTGACTATCATCTTTCTCTCCTCACAGTTTATTGAGAAAGAAGGGACTGAAACCCAGATGAACTAGCTAAGAAAGCTGGTGGAGAGCTTCTGCCCCAATTCAGCAGGGACTCATCCAACTAGCTATGGAGCATAGGATCCTCCACCTGATGCAATGGGTAAGACTTCTCTGTAATCTCACCCTGAATGTATAGCTCTGTACAGGTACATATCATGCTGGCAAAGAGGATTAAGTGTGGGATGTATGCAGTGTGTTTGGTTATTAAAGGCATATTCAACTTGGATTTTCTTTGGCAAATTTTTGAAAACATGCATTTTTTTTTTTACTATTGCATTCACTAGAGAATTGAGAAAGAAGGGCAATCTACTCTATGTCCCCTGCAACCTTGTGATGGCGTCTGCCCTTTGGTCCACTCAGCCCATGATTAGGCTTGAGAAGGGAGAGAGAAGAAAGCCTCCACCCTGGCAGTGTCTCCCTTGAAGCCTTTAAAGGATACATAAGAATAGAATATTTGCTTAAAATTCAAATTGGGCCATGCCCAGCAATTTTTAAACTGGGGTGTTCAAATTACACTCATCACTACAGGGAGGAGGTATTAAGTATTGCCTCCCAATGTGTCACCTACATCCCAAGGAGGAACTGTGATGTGAGGCCTGGAGTTCTTTTAGCCGCTGCTGTCCCTTCCCTCCTATAACTGTTGAGCAATTCAGCTGCTCTGTTGACTACTTCTCTGCAGGGCTATTGATCCTGAAGAAGAGCAGGATAGAAGTTTGACTCTACCTGAGCCTAGAAGAACATCTAAGCAAGGATGGCTCCACTCTCCTTTACCACACAGCCACTGAGAGCAGCTCAGGAGAGGGGGGGGAAAAGAAACCAAGAATCAACTACTCCTTATAGATTCCTTATTTTCTGCCTCAAACCCCACACAGGCTAATGCAGCCTAGGGAATCCCCCACAAACAGAGAATCCCTAACACCAGCCTCAGCAGTATACGGCCTCTGCTAGTCATGTGACTTACAAGAACCTATATAAAAGCTTCAGGGGTTGCTGAGAGTTAGTCTGTAAGAGAAAAACCTTAAACAAGGAATACTCTCACAGCACCTTAAAGACTAATAAAACATGTGAATGATATCATGAACTTCCATGAGCACAACCCACTTCTTTAGGCAGTTAGGGACAGGAGCAGGCAGAAGAGATTAAGGATGTTAAAATGCGATTATTTGGTTAATTGTATAGTTGATACAATTCGTATGAACTATATGATTAATTGATACATGCCTCTCCAGAGTCACAGTGGGGGTAACTCTAGAGGAGCTAGTCGAGCTGGGACTGAGCGGTCCTGGCTCATGATGGCTCCAGAGCTACCCGCGCTTCAGCTCTGTATTTTAAATGTGGTACGAGCCAAGAGCCACTGGGCTCTTACCACATTTAAAATGCAGAGGTGCAGCGATCAGCGCAAGCCAGGACTGCTCAGTCCTGGCTTGCACTGAGTCCAGCAGCCACAGTTCATGGCAGACAGCTGTGTCTACTGCAAACAAGGGTTGCTTGGTGTCAACAGCCCCTGCAGACAGGGGCTGTTCGCAGCATCCTGTATCAGAGGCAGCAGAGTGGGGACAGAGGCATCCAGGGACGAGGGGAGGTCAGGTGGCACCCTGGAGACGGTGCTGGGGGGAACAGCAGCCCCTGTCCCCCTCTTGATGCTTTTCAGAGGCAGAAAGGGGGGCCAGGGTGCCACAGAGAGCATGGGGCGAGTGGGGACTGCTCACTCTATGCTCCCTGTGGCACTTCTGCTTTTGAAATGTACAAGAGCCCTACAGGGCTCTTGTTCATTTTAAAAGCAAAAGTGCCTGCAGTGGGAACCAGCACATGCAGGGGACTCAAGTAGTCCCCACTCACGCTGATTCCCACTGTGCCTCTGCCTCCCCTGCCAAGATGGTGCTAGGGGGAACCAGGGGCTCCTTCTTTCCTCCCCCCTTGCTGCCTCTCTCTGATAGAGGCGGGGTGTGTATGTGGGCAGAAGTGACTATGGAGTCAACTATCCGATAAGCATTTGCTTAACAGATAGTCGACGAGTCATTTATATCCCTAGAAGAGTCCCTGGATCATGGAAGAGCATACACGCAGAGAGCCCTTTACTATCAGGTAGATAGCTTAAGAGGTAGACATTTTAAAGGAGCAAGAGTTGAGTGGGAAGGGAGTGGAGAAGGCTCACCTGATAAGTGATAATGGAGACAAGGGCTAAGACAAGGCCCTGCAGAGCAGTCACACTGTTTTGAATTAATGTGTCTTGAATCTTCATTTCTAAGCTAAAGAAAAACTGAGCAAAGGGACTATGTGCAGATCTTTTGGAGCATGATTCTTTATCCTCCTACTTATGCTTTATTTTAAAATTTAAGGTGTGACAGTCAGACAAATCTGCAGTGTCCCTTTAAATTGGGGTGTTAGATGGTGTCTAATTAAATAATCATTTAACCACATCAAATTTTTGCCATTACACAACTATTCAATAGACCCCTGGGGCAGGGTTGGCAGTCAGTATTCTCCTGACCCCTCTCGAAGCCCCCTGCCACACACGCTGCCTCCTGTGTATCCATAGGTACAGGTGGGGGAAGGGAAAGGAGGGTCCCTGGAGGCAGCAGCACAGCAGGGAGGGAACAGGCGGATCTGGTGCTTGTTGGTATCCGGTTTAAAAGCTGACTCTCCAGGAGCACGGGCTCCTGCCCCACCCCTTGCTGCCTCTGATACAGAGACAGCAGGGAAATAGGGGGGAGAAAGGAGGAGGAATGTGTGTAGTCGACAAAATTAACCGATATGCCCGGGCTTACCAGTTAATCATGTAGTTGTCTACACACTGACATCCCTACTTTAAACATCATGTCAATCACTCTGAATCTTATGCAGTATAGTACCCCAAGTGTCTTACTAGAAGCACCTTATGAATTTAAGCCTACTGAATTCATTACTGAAGATTTTAAAACTACATACATTCATACTGAGATTGTAAAAAGTCTAAGATATCCAACAACATGCCCCAAGAGTTATATCCCAAATTCAGAAATGTCTCAAAAAGACAATAAATAGTTATGAATATTGGAATTGTACTGATTCCTACAACATATTTCTATATATTATTCCAAGGCACTCTTAAGTTTTAACTAGTTGTTGCTAGCCGTTCCATCTAAATTCACCAAAAAACCCAAAGATATTTTTAGAGAGAGTTATTCCAACTTACCTTAGATGAAGACAAAACATTTTCTACCCTTAAAACTTCTCCCTACATTTAATGCAAACTTAGCAGTAACCAGTCATTTTATATAGAATGCTGTCATACAAGCTACAGTAAACTTCTGATAATCCGGCACCTTTAGGACCCAGGGGGTGCCGGATTATCAGATATGCCGGACTATCGGAAGAGGGGGCTATGAGGGGTCTGGGGTGGGGTGGAGGGGATGCCACCCCAGACCCCTCATAGCCCCCCCTTCCAATAGTCCGGCTCTGCCCCAGGCATCCGCGATTCAGCCGCTGCTGGTCAGTTTCAGCAGTGGCTGACTCAGGGATGCCTGCGGCAGAGCAGCTGGAGTACTGCCGGCTTGGTCCAGTAGCACCACCCTTCGGTGCTGTGAGATCAACCCGGCAGCACCCCAGCTGCTCTTGGGGATGCCTGGGACAGAGCAGCTGGGGTGCTGCTGGGTTGGTCCCGTAGCACCGCCCCTTGGCAGCACTCCAGCTGCTCTGCCCCAGGTGTCCCCAAGAGCAGCTGGGGTGCTGCCAGGTTAGTCCCGCAGCCCCGAGGGGCTGCGCTACGGGACCAACCCAGCGGCACCCCAGCTGCTCTGCCCCCGGCTTCCCTGATTCAGCTGCTGGTCAGTTTCAGCAGTGGCTGAATCGGAGAAGCTGGGCGCAGAGCAGCTCCAATTGTCCAGCTGCCCGGAGCACTTCCGGGTTCCCGATGGTGCTGGACTATCAGGAATTCCGGAGCATTGGATGCCGGAACAATGGAGTTTTACTGTATTTCTATTTTATTTTATATTGAAGACTATCTTCAGATCAGATTATCTATTACAGCTGTATGGCTTTGCATGTTTTGATTAATGTATTTTGTAGCAATTTTACTGTGCTATCATCACTACTCTCCCATAGAATGCTCATGTTACCAGATGTCAATTAGTTGAACTTGTGGTGTAATAGCTGAGTTACTACTCAATATATTTGGTTTAAAAGAGATTAAACTTCAGTTTTTTCCTTTATATGCACTTGATCTCGCCTGTCATATTGAACTGTACCTAATCTATGATTTTAATAGAATCCACCAAGACAAATAATTTTAAAATTGAAAATTAGTGTTTTATTAGTTCACACAGTTTAATTTTTTTTTTTTGGCAGTTAACCAAGCTTGTTCACCTTCAAAAGATGACTAAGCTTTAGGACTGGCTACTATTAAGACAGAGTATTTATATTACTGCAGCTAACTGTTCAAAGCTCAGCCAATTCATCACTATCAATGTACTTTCTGATGTATGAAGAGGAGGCATAAGCTTTCATTTTCAAAAGTGACTAGTGATTTTGGCTTCTGATTTTAAAGACCTTAAAAAGGGCTTGATTTTCAGACAGTGGAGCTGAGCATTTTCTGAAAATCATGCCCCTTTTAAAAAATGCCATGTTGGGCATCAATAATCCCTTATTATGAAAATGTAGACCATTGTTTGTACCCTAAAGATCTTATATTCTAAGAACACAATCCTGCATGGTGCTGATGACAGAAACAGAGCACTCACCACTACCCACCTTAACACCCTTAAAGATCAAGTTAAACAACTAATGCAGTTCAGAACCAATGCACTGAATCAGAAGATAAAGCATAGCTATTTTAAAACTTATTTGGTAAATTATCAACTGGGATCTTCAGAGTGTGTATTTTAAGAAGAATGCTTAAGGGTGTTACAAATGTAGCCATGTTAGTCTGGTGTAGCTAAAACAAAATACAGGACTATGTAGCACTTTAAAGACTAACAAGATGGTTTATTAGATGATGAGCTTTCATGGGCCAGACCCACTTCCTCAGATCAAATAGTGGAAGAAAATAGTCACAGCCATATATATGGTATATATGGTTGTGACAATTTTCTTTCATTATTTGATCTGAGGAAGTGGGTCTGGCCCACGAAAGCTCATCATCTAATAAACCATCTTGTTAGTCTTTAAAGTGCTACATAGTCCTGTATTTTGTTAAGGGTGTTACAGCTGTGTTGATTCCAGGATATGGGAGACACAATGTGGGTGAGGTAATATCTTTATTCACTTAAAAGTTTGTCTCTCTCTCCAACAGACGTTCATCCAATAAAAGTTATTACTTCACCAGACCCACCTTGTCTCTGTAATAGAGAGGGGGGTTTGTTTGGCCCACATACTACAATGGAGGAACAGACAGTTTCAAAAGCATAAGGCACATCATCGCAGAAAGCTGAAGACAACGATTCCTTCTGAAAGCCTGCTGGGGAAGGAAAGGGATAGTAGCAGGAAGATGGGTCGGGCCAATGTGTTTGAAGGGGAGCTGTTCTAAGTTTGTGCGGAAGGGAAGAGGAAGGCAGCGGCGAGATGCAGCGACAGGCGCACCAGAGACAAAAGAGGTTGTTTTTTTTTAGTAGCAGCAGCTAACACGGGCTGGAGCAGGGGGGAGATGTGAGGCGCCCGCAGGCGGCTGTAACCGCAGCAACAACTATCACAGCGGTGGGCTTGCAGTAAGCACAGGGAGGCAGGGACACAGAGGAGCCCACAGCGGCTGGGATGCGAGGGTCTGCGATGGGGCGGAGGGGTGTACACGGGCGGGGGGGGGGGGGGAGTCCCTTCGTCCCCTTGGCCCGCTGCCCCCGCCTGTGGCGCCGTCACCCCGCCCCGTCCCGTCCCGGCTCACCCTTCGCTCGACGCCTCCAGGTGCCCGTCCTCGGCCATGGCGGCGGCGCGGCGGCCGAGAGCTGGTGCCGGGGAGGCGGCCGCGAGTGAGAGCGCGAGCGCAGCAGGGCCAGCCATCACGGGACCGGGACCCGCCCACCGCGTCATCCCCGCCGCGTCGACCCGTCCCGCCCCGCCCCAACGCGCGAGGCTAGAGCGTCCCAGGGACCCGCCCCCTGGGCTGGCGGGGTGACGGGCAGCTCGCGGTGGAGCGTGGAGGTCGCGCGCCGGGTGCGGAGGCCTTTGGGAGCGCTCTCTCCTAGCGCAGCTCTCCGGGCTGGGCGCATTCAGGCGGGGGTGAGAGGAGGAGAGAAGAAAGGCGCCTTTTGCGTGTGGCCTATTCACAGACGTAATTAATGCTGTGCCAGAGGTCGAGGCCTCAAATGGCCTGGGTGCTAGTGATGTGGAGAGTACACTTAAATGCACCCCAGACCTGCCATGGGCAGTCTGCGCTACTGTGTGGGCTGCATGTGAGTGACCCTCCTTCATCTCAGTGGGGCGCAAGATAGTCGCCCAGGAAAGCTCACTGCACTTGTGTACCTGGAATTTGTGGGGTGTCATGATTGAACCATAGCAGTGCTTTGATTTGATGCAGAGGGAGCACACAACTGTCACAGTCAATGTGTGCAATCGGCACACACCTCACTTTACGTGCCCTTGCTTCACGTGTGTGTCACTTTAGTAATACCAGTAGGGAAAAAATGATGCAAACAGAAACCGGCAGAATCTGGCAACTCTGCGCGTTGGCAACTGGTAAACAAAATGTCTTGCAGGCCACCCATAGAACCCCAACAGCCCACATTCAGCCCTGAGGTTGCCTACTTTGTTTTCCCTTTAGGACAGTGAACAGCCAACGCTGGGTCATACCAATAGTTGGTGTAATCCAGTATGCTGTTTTTCCACAGTGGCCAGCAACAGTGCTTCAGGGAAAGAACACAAGTGAATTTCAGTGAATCCTGGTTTCTGACCGGCATAGTGGCTCTCAAAATTACTTAACTACAGTAAACTTCCGATAATCCGGCACCTTTAGGACCCAGGGGGTGCCGGATTATCAGATATGCCGGACTATCGTAAGGGGGGGCTATGAGGGGTCTGGAGTGGGGTGGGAGAGGATGCCACCCCAGACCCGTCATAGCCCCCCCCCTTACAATAGTCAGGCTCTGCCCCAGAAGTCCCTGATTCAGCCACTGCTGGTCAGTTTCAGCAGCAGCTGAATCGGGGATACCTGCAATAGAGCAGCTGGGGTGCTGCCGGGTTGGTCCCGCAGCACCGAGGGGCGGCGCTACAAGACCAACCCGGCAGCACCCCAGCTGCTCTGCCCCAGGCATCAGGATTCAGCCTGCTAGTGAAACTGACGCTGCTGGTCAGTTTCAGCAGTGGCTGAATCCTGATGCCTGGGGCAAAGCAGCTGGGGTGCTGCTGGGTTGGTCTTGTAGCGCTGCCCCTCGGCACTGCGGGACCAACCCGGCAGGACCTCAGCTGCACTGCCCCAGGGGTCCCTGATTCAGCCGCTGCTGAAACAGATCAGCGGCTGATTCCAGGAAGCCCGTGGCAGTGCAGCTGGGGTCCTGCCGGGTTGGTCCCGCATTGCCGTCCTTTGGCACTGCGGGACCAACCCGGCAGCACTCCAGCTGCTCTGCCCCCAGGCATCCCCAAGAGCAGCTGGGGTGCTGCCGGGTTGGTCCCGCAGCCCCGAGGGGCAGTGCTACCAGACCAACCCGGTAGCACCCCAGCTGCTCTGCTCCCGGCTTCCCCGATTCAGCTGATGGTCAGTTTCAGCAGCAGCTGAATGGGGGAAGCCTGTCCGGCTGCCCCAGCACTTCCGGGTTCCTGATGGTGCCGGACCATCAGGAGTCCCGGAGCATTGGATGCTGGACTAATAGAGTTTTCCTGTACTATACCCCTTTCAGGACCCTGATTTGTCTTAACTCCAAGTTCCACTTCACTTAAAAACTATATGCTTACAAATCAGACATTAAAATACAGAACTTTCAAACAGTACACTGCTACTGAAAAAATTCTCATTTTTACCATATCATAAAATAAATCATTTGAAACAAATATTATACTTTTACATTTTAGTGTATGGTATATGAAGCAGAATAAACAAATCATTGTATGAAATGTCATTTGTATAGACTTTACTGCAGGTTGAACCTCCCTGATCTGGCACCCTCGGGACCTGACCAGTCCCAAAGGAAGGATTTTGTTGAACCGAGGATGGCCTCTCTGCTGGCAAACTCTGGACTCTCTGGTATCTATCAGCAGATTGCCATGCTTACCTGCCTGGGCTCCCAGCTTTGCGACCAGTCTGGGGCTGCTGGGGCTCAGCTGCTCAAGGGTCATTGGGGCTCTGCAGCCCTGGTGGTCAAAGCTGCTGGACTTCACAGCCTTGGGGCCAGAGCTGCCAGGATTCCACAGCTGAGGCTCTCTGGTCCAGCAACATCCAGAGAGTCCAGTACCAGAGAGGTTCAACCCATAGTGCGTTTTTTGTAACCTGTTGTAAAACTAAGCAAATAAGTAGATGAGTTGATGTACTCTCTGGAAGACCTCTGCATATCCGTAAAGGTATGTGTACCCCTGATTGAGAACTCCTGTGTTTGCAAAAACTAGTTCCACACAAGTAGACTATTTTTTGATACACTAACAGTCTTTAATACACCAACAGCTAAAGGAGAGCTCATTGAGGAGTACTCAAATAGTACTAATGAATCTTCTTGAACCTTTTACCAACCCTGTGGCTGATATAGCAACTTCTGGTTTAGGTTTGTTAAGAACCACCATCCATCCCTATACAGCTTCCATTTGGGATCATTAGAAGAAGACCGATGAGGCTTAGTGCCTCATTAAATCAGGAAAAATGTCAAAGATTTTCAGGCAAAACTATTTAAAAGGATTGGTTGCACAAAATGCTGTGGCCATAGTTATGCATTAATGTGTGTGTGTGTGTGTGTGTAAATATGACACACACATCCACCACAGATGTGCAAGACTGAGGGAATCTCTCAGGAGAGTGGGTCACAAACCATTTAGGGGTTTATAAGTCAAAATACACACCCTTAAGTGCTTATCCAGATGCCCAGCTCAGTAAGGGCATACCTTCACTACCCCTAAGATCGTTGGGCAGTGGTAGAACCCGTGGGGGTCGATTTATCACGTCTAGCTTTCTGAGCACTCTCCTCCAGTCCTCCATCAAAATAAGAAGAGTAAGTGGAGTCGATGAGAGAGTGTCAGCTGTAAATTTACCACAGTGAGAACATCGCTGTAACTTCCACTATGTTCATGAAGATGATGTTGTGTAACGACCCATAGTAGCATAGAGTAAGCCTAAAAGAATTAGTGCTTTCTGCACCAGCTTCTGTTTCCAAATGGTTTTAAATGTAGCAATATATAGGGCATGTTGCAGCACTAGCAGCAGTCTAATTTTAAGACAGCAAAGGCCTGGATAACAGTGACAATGTCTGTGTCTAAAAAGAAGGATTAAGCATTTCTATTTAGACACAGATGGTAAAATCTCAAGTGGGTTACTGTTCAAATATGATCAGCCAGCACTAAAAAGGGGATCTAGAATTATCATTAAGTTGTGAACCCTAGAAACTAATGGTGTAAATACCCCATCAATATGCATACATATGTGTATAATATGTTCACTTGGCTATTATTTATGTTAATTAAATAACAAAGAAGGAAAAGTTTACAGAACAGGAAATATCAGTGAAAAGCTATTAGATCTCTGGATCCCTTGCTCCATTCATCTGAATATGTGGCTAGTGCCCATGAAATATCATGATACTATCTACATCTTTTGTTAGTCTCTAAGGTGCTGCAGGACCATTTGTTTTTTATTTTTTTTTCAGTTAGGGTATATCTACATTGCATGCTTATTTCAAAATAACTTATGTTATTTCAAAATTACAGAGTGCGAGTCTACACATCAAGTCCATTATTTCATTTCAAAATAATGAGCTTCTTACTCCAACTTCTGTAACCCTCATTTCATGAAGAGTAAGGGAAGTCTAAGGAAGAGTGTTCTTCCTTCAATTTCCTGCTGTATAGACAGTGCCTAAAGAAGAGTTAAGCTACTTTGACTTCAGCTACACAACTTCAGCTACATTAAGGCTACGTCTAGACTGGCATGATTTTCCGGAAATGCTTTTAACTGAAAAGTTTTCCATTAAAAGCATTTTCAGAAAAGAGCGTCTAGATTGGCACGGACGTTTTTCTGCAAAAGCATTTTTTGCAGAAAAGTGTCCATGGCCAATCTAGACGTGCTTTTCCGCAAAAAAGCCCCGATCGTCATTTTCGTGATTGGGGCTTTTTTTGCGGAAAACAAATCTCAGCTGGCTACACTGGCCCTTTTGCGCAAAACTTTTGCGCAAAAGGGACTTTTGCCCGAACAGGAGCAGCATAGTATTTCCGCAAAAAGCACTGATTTCTTACAGTAGGAAGTCAGTGCTTTTGCGGAAATTCAGGCGGCCAGTGTAGACAGCTGGCAAGTTTTTCCGGAAAAGTGGCTGATTTTCCGGAAAAACTGGCCAGTCTAGACACAGCCTAATTGTGTATCTTGACTCGACTTTGTCCTGCAGTGTAGACGTACCCTTTAAAGACTAACAAGGCTAGCCCTTTGAGACTTATATCCGGAAAAATATTTTCAGGGGAGGCAATAGCACCAGACCGAGGTAGTAATTCCTTCACAAGAAAAAGCATTCTCCAGCATGTTTACTAGAGGCAAGGAGAGGCAACAGCACCTACCTAGCAGCCTAGCATTAAATTTTTGGGCTGTTTTTGTTTTTTTAAAGTAAACCTTGAGAATTATTACATGTGAATTAGAACAGTTTTGAACTTTGACCTTAATAATGATTAACTAGCATTTATATTGTCTTTGCATTTTCAAAGTGCTGCACAAGCATTAATTTAATCCAATTAAAGGGAGAGGATTATAATAGGCATTACAAATCCATGAAAGCAGAACAATAGTCTTTAATATTAAACCTAATTATTAAAGTATAAATGTTGGAATCAAAGTCAGGCAGCATGATTCAGTGAGTGGGAAGCAATGTTCAGAAGTCTTAGCTTCCATTTTCAGCTATTAGATATGGGGCAAGTGTTTGGGTAAGTCTACGCAGCACCCTAAACTCGAAATAAGATACGCACTTTGTGCTATGCAAATTGTGTATCTTATTTTGAATCTATTTCAAAATAGCTTATTTTGAAATTTGGTTCATCAACACAGTGCCAGATTTCAAAATAACATGCTATTTCAAGACATTCCTTAACCCTTGTGGAACGAGGCTTACCGGGATACTGAAATAGCATGCCAGTTATTTCAAAAAATATTTCGAAATAATGGGTGACTTATGTAGACATGAGATAGCTATTTTGGAATACCTCTGGTATTCCGAAATAGCCATGCAGTGTAGATATACCTTTTGTGTTGGAGGAGAACAGGTTATATAAGTTGATATGGTTGTCATTTTAAATTGGAATCACCTTCTTGGAATGGCAAAAGGACTCCCTTTCCTCCATCTTGGTGTTGCTTTTCTTTCAGGTTTTTGATGCCCTTTTCCAGTTTGGCATCAAAATGAAGAGAAAGGTGGAAATGAGACTGTTATGTGGCAGTAAATCTGTCTAGCAATTGGAACGTATATGGGGTTGGAATGTAATAGGATAACTATTTCATGGTTACTGATAAGCCTGGTGGAATCTGGGAACTGGTACATGCTGGGAGCTGGCCTAAAAGCAAGCAGGTCATCCCAGTGAAGGCTAGAGACCTTCCCACAGAGTACCAGACTTGTTTATAAATAGAGCCTGGGGAGATAACATACAGTAAGGCCCCTTTTAGCTTATCTGCACCCACAACATTAGTTAGGTAGCGTCCACATTCCACATGCAGGATGGTGAGTCAAAAATAGACTGAAGACATCAGACCAAGGGAAATCTCCTTACCTGTCTGGAGATTTCTGGAATCCAGCTCCTAGTGCTTCTGTGTTATCACCTGTTTCATCTGAGTGTCTGCAGGACATGGCATAGCCCTTCTCTGTTATTCTGATATCCCATCAATAAGGATTTGGGATCTGAAGTTCATCCCCATTGATTCCTCTGTGATAATATCTGAGCCATTATTGTTATGTTGTAGGGGGTCCCTGTATGTTGTTTTCCATCTAACTTACCTGTGTGTTAACTACACTACAAACCAATGATAGCTGGGGAGGGAGTAGGATACTGCAGATAGCCCATCTTCTGACACATAAATCAAGATCAAACTGTTTCAGGCTAATATTTGTACTTGGTAACAATAGGTAATATATATCTGATCAGGTTATAATAATAACTAATGTTTGCCTAGCACTGTGAAATCCTTGGATGAAAGCAGCTATACAGTGTTATGCTTATAAGAAAGACACCGGATCTTTCTCAGAGGAAAAGGCAATAAGCCACATTTATTGAAAATATAACATGAAAAGCAGCATATGCATTCATTCACACACAGACCACAGGTCCTGAAGATGCTCTTATAGTTACCAGTCTGTTTTAGCTCAAGTCAACCTAAAATGGTCAGTTAAATTGAACGAGTGAGGAGCTGGGCTCTGTTGGTCATGACCCGATACTTTGAGGCTCATCAGGACTGACCCCGGGGAACCATGACAAAACACCCTATCTTTATTTTTGTAAGTTGCCATTGGAGTCTAGGGATTTGGCAATGTCATGTTGCCAATGTTAATCCATAAATGGTATTTAATCTTGGAATTTTTCATATTATCTTTTGATTGTTGTCAGGCTTCCCATCATCTCATTTGTCATCTCACCTTTGGGGATGCCTGCCTTTCTCCAAGATTTGTTAATTCTGCTAATTTGTTTAGCAGTGGGCACAATGGGTTTTCTGATTTTTTCCTCAAAGTTTCTCACTTCCTTTTGACCATCTGGACATTCATGATGGATTTCACACTTATCCTTAAGTATGCATGCATTCTCCACTCACACCAAACAATTTTACAGAGAAATTTTCAGACAGGATTACATTTGAGAAAGGATATAGTTACTAAGAAATAACAAAAGAGCCTTATACAACTTAGCTTGCAATGCAGATAAGTAGCAAGACTTAATTTGTAATGTTAACAAGAAACAAGAACTTATACCAAATACGGTACCTATTAGCATCGTTATACCCACACAAAAGTAGTACAGTAAAACTTGTGTTATCCGGCATGCTCGGGGACTAGGGTGTTCTGGTTATTTAAAAATTCTGGTTATCTGAGGATCCCATCAACCTAGGAAAAACCAATGGACAATAATAGTAAAACTCATGTTTTTAATATTGGTAGTAGTGTGAGGCAGTTGGTCTCACAATGCTATTTTGAGTTAAAGATGATTAATACTTCTTAAATAAAAAATTAAGCCAATCATGGTAAACCAAGTCAGGCCTGTGTGCCCGAAGATGTGACAGTATCATGGCTGGGGGCAGTGCCGGCTAATGAAGTTTTCTAGTTAGAGTGCTGGATAACAAAGGTGTTACTGTACATTTTGGCTACAACAGCACAAGTGTATAATATACATTTGTTAGCAAATGTAATAGTTAAGGTCATAAAATAGTTTCAGTCAAGGCTTTAATTGGGGTGCCTTACAATGGCTTGGCAAACTAGTACTTTTCTTTGGACAATACCTGCTTGTGCTGTAGAAACTTCTTTTTAAAGAAACCCCTCCCCAATATCTAACCTTTACAATTATGAAGATATGTGAACAGAGTATAAATTGATACAATGATGTCTGCTTACATCTGCAGACAACCTGAAGTGATAACTTCCCATTGAAATGACAAGGAATAACTCATAGAATGCAAACCTAAGTCTAAAGCAGGGTCAGGAAAAATATGGCCAACGGGCCACCAAGCCACAGGATCCACCCTGGGGGCACAGCAGGAGCCTCTGACAGGCTCTCTGCCTACCCAGCCCCTGCATGCTACTCAAAAAAGCCAGCTGCAGGGCCCTTTTTGTCTGTGTATAGGTGTGAGCCCAGGGGAAGAAGAGGCAGAGGCTTTACAGACTGCCCCTAGCACAGTCTTGCAGCACTCATTCACTTATTTGAAAAACAGGCAGTGCACAAAATACACCTCAACCTACTCTTGGGCTCGCAACTGTTCACAGAAGCACATGGCCTTGCAGTTGGCTGCTTTGAGCAGCCTGCTGGGTAATGGAAGGCAAGGAACCTGCGAGACTGCTGGCTGGGAGTCAACCAGGTAACTATTTCCTAGCCTAGTGGAATGACTCATGCTTCAAGTCAAGCATACATGTAAGTGTTTGCAGTTTGGAGCCTTAATTGTCAACATTAACTAGAGAGCACCCCTTGCGATATTGTCTGAGCATCTTCCATGTGTTAGTC
Organism: Pelodiscus sinensis; assembly: GCF_049634645.1. NCBI lineage: Eukaryota > Metazoa > Chordata > Testudines > Trionychidae > Pelodiscus > Pelodiscus sinensis. The sequence continues at coordinate 182,746,529 of NC_134712.1, read as the reverse complement.
TCTCCTAAGCTCTGGGGAAAATAGCTTGATTAATTTATAGTTAAGCTTGGCAGAATTCAGTTTTTATTTTTTATAATTTTGACTGATGTTTGTTTATTTTGGGGACATTTTTATGTTAATATATATTTCCGTAATTGCATGAAATTAGGTGGAGTTCAGACAATGGGGCAGGATCAGGATATAATTATTTGAAGACAATAGATGTAGAGATGCTAAATGTTAAAGGTTGGTAACCATGAAAACACAAATTTTCAACATCAGATGTCAAAATGCACAAAGTAAATATTCTTAATGAAGTTCTGTTTTCAGAAAACATTTATTACTTTGCCTATCTCTAAATGTTGATTGTCAATGGAAGTATATGTCAGTTTGCATATGTACAGTGAAATCCAAGTTTATTGACTTTTTCTGATACAAATCTAATCCTTACTTATAATTTTGGTTGTTTATGAGCTTCTTTGTATTTCTATGGATTGGTGAGTGGGTGTGACCTTAACAGTATCCAAATGCAAGAGGGCAAGGGTTTCACTGGTATCTGATAGTGACTTCCAGCTGGTCTGACCAGTTCAGCATATCCAGTCCATTGATGTCACAAATTGTATCTGATATGTGTCATGAATGGTATAACTAATGGAAAACTAATAACACACTGAACATTAATATTGTTGCATTGTATAGGTAAAGTAAATGCCCAGGGGAATATACAGATATGAAAGAAATGTGGAACTAAAACGTGCTTACCAGACAAGTCTGGGGAGCAAGTAAACAGGTTTCTTTCAGATTAAGGACAAGCTACTGCCTCCAGCAAGGTGTGTCATCAGAATTGATTAGCAATCACATGTCACGTGACTATACATTTGCATTGGAGGGGCAGGTACAGACCAATTTGTATTTTAGCAATCCACCAGCGGGGAAAGAAACCAGCATGGAACTTCTTTCACCATTATATTACATAACAAGCAGTCATGTAACACTTTAAAGACTAACAAGGTGGTTTATTAGGTGATGAGCTTTCCTGGGGCAGACCCACTTCTTCAGATCATACTCTGAAAGTGAATTGGCATGACCATTATATAACAAAAGGGATACAATGAAAGAGTAAATAAATTATACAGTAACAAATCAGCTACAGAAGGTGAAGGAAGGAAGGAAGAAGAGACAAGGAAGGAGGAAATTGCTTATTGTCAGAGTCAATTAAGTGGCTAATCTGGAGTTACTACGAATATCAAGAGGTGGAGAGGCTGTCTTTTGTAATGTGTAAGGTAATTATCATCTAAATTAAGGCCTATTCCCAGTGTGTCAAATTTTAGTATAAATAAAAGTTCTGAAGTCTTTCTTTGTAATCTGGTGTTAAAGTCTCTTTGAAATAAGAGGCATGTTTTCAGGTTTTTAAGGGAATGGCCAGCTTGATTAAAATGTTGGCTAATAGGTTTTTCTGTATGGAGATGTCTGATGTCTGATTTGTGAGAATTGATTCTCTGGAGAATGCTCTTGTTAGTCTTTAAAGTGCTACACGACTACTTTTTTTTGTTTTACCACAATCAGTCTAACACAGATACCTCTCTGTTACTTTTCATTATACTACATGTCTCCTTCCTCACAACTTAAATGATCTTTATTTATTGGGGTTTAAGGCAAGTTAACCTTCAGAAGAACTAGAACTCCTAGAAAGACAAGAAGAGTCAGCATTCTGTGCTTCTGAACACAGAAGAGAGGTCCTGGTTGAGAGGCAGTCAGCCACACTGGACAAAGAGTGACTCATAAAAGAAACCATTGTAAACAAAGATTTGCACCTTTATTTTTTTCATCTATCACTTAAAAGGGGGGGATTTAATTGCTGCTTCAGTGAACCTGAATAGAAGATGCTATTATGTCCACCAGTTTCACTGAGTTCTATGATGACCCATAGATTAAATACATACCCATCCCAAGTAGGTTGGGCGGTGTTCTTTTCCTCTCGTGTTCTTAAGTTCAGCTATTTAAATGTTCCTTTCATGTGGCCGAACTTTCTCTGCATCCTATGCACAGTTGATGCTCTTGGTCAATACAAACCCAGAATTAGGAGGAGCAGTTGCAGAGTTCATCTTCCATTCTAGGTGATGGGAAAGTAAAAAGGCATCTTATTCACTCACTCTGCTGGTCACTTGTTCACTGCTCTCTGCTGCTGCCCTGCTGGCTGCTCATAACACCTCTCTGCCACCGCCACCCAATTAGTTACATTTGTCTCCTGCCACCACTTTGCTGGCTGTCAGTCACCATCCGCTGCCAGCCACTTCTTGGCTGTGATTTCTGCCCACCAGTCTCAAGTGATTCCAGTGCCAAGGTATTTAAACTCTTAGCAAGCAGGGTAGAAGAAACACAGCTCCAACAAAATTAATATATGAAGGAGGCTCCTAATGATGCCTATTTAGCTCTGTTCTTTGAACAGTGTGGGAAACAGGAGGAGGGGAGAACAAGTCAAACCAGGCAGTGGAGGGCATATTTCCAAAACCAAATAATTTTCTCACATCCCTCTTCTCTCATAAGACTGTGAAAGTTGAGCCCCTGCTTAGCAAGGTTCTTTCTGCTATGTACCCTTTCCTTTGAAACAATTTAGCACAGTCTATATTCCCACCAAGTTACAAACATTGGTAAGCATATTTCAGCTATTCCTACATTTAATACAAACGTAGCTGGTGCTGGGTCACAAATTAAGTTGATTACAGTGAGCAAAATACCACTCCATCTGCTGAATATCTTATACATCTAAGCAAAACAGGAACAAACTGTGTTTACATAGATACACCTAAGGCCCTTCCCCACTTCCAGCTAACTGTAAGGGAAGCATTCCTTCAGACCTTGCTTACAATTATCACGGAAAACACAACAGTTAGCATGTGAAAATTGAATCATATATCACTGGAATAGTAATTTCCTCTTGAGTTGTAGTAAGATTCAGATTTGACCTAGCATAATCTCCATGCCATGATAATGAATTTAGATTATATCCTGCTTTGTTACTGGCTTGCTATGTGACTTTGGGCAAATCACTTCAATTATTTGTGCATCGATTTTCTCATCAGTAGAATGTATCATATAGAGTTCTCTTCACATGTCTGTATGAAATGCCAGAAATGTGCTCTCTAGGTTGCAGGAAATTATACAAGAGGTAAATAAAATGGATGCAGCATTTATTACTGTGAATAATCTCACTGACGTCAATGGGTTTTAAATTCTACACTCTTACAGGTTTGCAAGGGTAATCCGTAAATTAAGACCAGAACATACAGGAGACAACAAAACAAGGAGAGGTAGGATGGAGGGGAGAGAGGGGGAGATTTTGTGGACAGTGTCTCATATATACATTAGAAAGTACAGGTTGAACCTCTGTGGTCTGGGACTCTCTGGTCCAGCAAGATCTGTGGTCCAGAAGGACCACAGATCTTGCTGGACCAGAGAGTCCCAGCCACACAGATTGCCAGCTGAACCTGCAGGGCCAGTGCGCTGGGGGCAGGGAATACAGCCAGCAGTTGGAGCAGGGCCAGGAGGGGAGCCCCACCAGCTGAGAGTGGAGCCCCTGCTGGCTGGAGGCACGGAGCTGCTGTTGGTGCTGCTGGCCAGGGACATAGAAGCCCCTGCGGCCAGAGATATAGAGACACTGCCAGCCGGGGGAAGTGAGCCCCACCGGCCAAAGAGGGGTGGCAGCTGGGAGTGGAGCCCCACCAGCAGCCAGTGGTAGCACACTGGCCAGACTGGTGTTCAGGAAGAAAGCCCTGGGTAAGCCTGAGATTCCCTGGTCCAGTAAACTCCCTCCTTTGGGACCACTCAGGTCCTGAGGATGCCAGACTAAGGAGGTCCAACCTGTAGCTTGTTTTCTTTAACTTATTATTGCACAAGGGATAATGCTGACAGTACAGGAGGCCACCATAGCTACTGCTGCTGGAAGCCGTGAGATCTGAGGAGTGACAGGGTGCAAAGCGGGATACAGTGACAGGCAGAGAGGCATGACAGAAAAGGGTGCATGTGAGCATAGGAAATGGGCACAAAGGGCCATGTAGGTCCCTAATACCCCGGTGGGGAGCAGGCACATAGGAACAATTTGTACAGTGGGGGTACTGATGCCACTGAACCCTGCATATGAAAAAAACACTCCAGGCTAAGGGGCACTGCCACACTCGCACCTGGGGGGAAGTGTGGGGGGGGGGAGGCTCCTACCTTCCCTTCCCCACACTCACAGGCTGAAGAGTAGCATGGGGCAGCTGGCGGCTGCACACCCCTCCCCCCGCACAGGTACAACTAGCCGCGTGGGCAGCGAGGTAGCCCAGGGGTATGTTGCCTGCCATGAGGGGCTCTCAGAGCCTTCCCCGCTGCACTGCCAGGTTAGGCCAAGCCGGGGTGTGACGGGAGGGGAGAGGTGCTTGAGGCCGAGGAAGCTCGAGCCCCGCCAGAGAGGCCCAACCGCCGCCCAACCGGCTACCGTTCGTGAGACGGGGAGGGGGGAACAACGTTATAGCCCCGCCTCTCGGCTCGCGCAGCCAGCTCGTCTCCTCCGGGCGCGCGCATGCGCTCTCCCTTCCCTTCGTAGCCCAACCCCCTGGCGCGCGTCGCCTCGCGTCCCTTTCCAAGGGCCCGCCCCTTTGGCGCGAGTGGCCGCACCCCCTCCCCGGCGCACGCGCCCTGTTGTTACGACAGGTCTAACGTTCCCCCAGCTCCCTCCATCCCTCCCTGCCGACGTGGTGGAGTAAAGAGGCAGCGGGTGAGTGCGAGCCCCCTCCTCTCCGTTAGCCCCCCCGCCGCGTCTGCGCCGCCTGGAGAGGAGGAGCCTCCCTTGCCCTTCCCTGAGGCCGCTCACTGCTGAGGCCCCAGAAAACTGGGCAGTGGAGGGGGGAGCTCGGGGGGGTGGAGGTGTTAGGGGTGCAGGAGCACTGGGGCAGGAGACCCCTAGTGTGCGGGTTTCTCTTCCCGTCTAGGACTCTGCAACTCTTCCTACTGCTGATTGCTTAGTCATGACTTACCCCAACTTTGCTTTCTCCTCTGCCTCTCTCAGCGCTGCGGGTGGGGTGGGGCTGGGCTGCCTGGATTGCGCTTTGCAGATTTGCATGGGACGTAGACTGAAGAGTTGCTGCCTGCAACATACATTCAATTACTGTCAAGTGCCTTCCCTTCGAAGCAGGCCCCCTGCTTTTTCACCACAAAGGCGGTTTTGCTAATTGGAATTTGAACGTGAACAAGTGAATTAGACTGATTCTAGGATTAGCTAGACTTCGGGATAACCAGAGCGGGGGCCGTAGTAACACTTGTTAATTCCCTGTTTGAATCACTCACAGGTGTGTTGAAGTGTAAAAGATCTACCTTGATGCCCTTCACAGTTGCCTTTTATCTGTCAAATGCCATCTTCTGAATTGCGATACCAAGTATTAATATTTAAATCATTATTTCTCCTTGGACCAAAGGTTATATCTCCTTGTTTGAAAAAACTAAGCATGCTGATAGCACTTTATGAATAAAAACATATACCGTATTTTCCGGCGTATAGGGCGACTGGGCGTATAAGACGACCCCCTATCTTTTTAATTAAAAGATAGGGTTTCATCTTATACCCCAGCGCCCTTCCGCCTCCTTTGCTCCCGGTGTCCCTGGTCTGCTGGAGATGGTCCCCAGCAGACCAGAGGCACCGGGAGCAAAGCCGCCAGGAGCGCCTGGGCTCCCCCCCGCCGGAGCCCCTCCGCGGCTTTGAAAGCCTCGGGGGAAGCCGGCGGGGGGCATCCCAGGCGCGCATGGGATGCCCCCCCGCCGGCTTCCCCCGAGGCTTTCAAAGCTGCGGAGGGGCTCCGGCGGGGGGGCAGCCCATGCGCGCCTGGGATGCCCCCCCGCCGGCTTCCCCCGAGGCTTTCAAAGCCGCGGAGGGGCTCCGGCGGGCGGGCAGCCCAGGCGCGCCTGGGATGCCCCCCCGCCGGCTTCCCCCGAGGCTTTCAAAGCCGCGGAGGGGCTCCGGCGGGCGGGCAGCCCATGCGCGCCTGGGATGCCCAGCCGCCGGCTTCCCCCGAGGCTTTCAAAGCCGCGGAGGGGCTCCAGCGGCGGGGCATCCGGTGTACAAGACGACCCCCGATTTTTGGGGGATGTTTTTTAACTTCAGAGGTCGTCTTGTACGCCGGAATATATGGTAGTGGGTAATGTGGATGTTGTCCTTTTCGAGATAAGTAGGTAGTACCTGAAGAAATAATCATTTTGTCTGAAAATTTTGGATTGCAACTTATTCAATAAAATGCATTACATTAACGAATAAACCAATGACATTAACTTTTTATATATTCCATTTCAAAGTGCCATGAAACATTTGATTTACAACAGGCTGTGTGCACTTTCTGTATACTGACAGCTAAACAGTACTGGCATTGCTACATCTGCTATCCTTGGATTGCTGCCATTTTGACATGTCTAAGTGTATGGGACATACCTTTCTGTGGTATGTCATCTGCATTCCATGCTACTTTCTAGATCCTTCCCTTAGACCAGGGGTGATGAACCCCAGGCCCAGGAGCCAGATGCAGCCCTCAGCTTGCCTGGTCCGGCCCCCAAGGCTCAGGGTCCTTCTGGGCTCTGATGTGCAAGAGGAAAGTGGGGAGTGTCTTTTTTTTTCTTAGTTGGGGGCCACGGTGTGGGGTTTTTCCCCTGCTTCTCACTTGTGTGCGACCTCCAACTTATTTTTCTGTGGGTCAGTGACCCCCAACCCAAAAAATGTTCCCCATCCCTGCCCTAGACTATCAAGGAGTTGATGTAGTAGAGATATTTATTATTTGTAAAATGTTAATTGCTGTACACACACCTAGGTAGACTGAGTGCATTTCTGCCTGGAAGGATAACTATAAAATGGCATAAGGGTATTTGTGTGTCCCTGGTTTCTTGATCAGATATGATGGGTTTCCTCCCCTATTTTGTAAAGGTTCTGCTGGTCATGTTATACTCCATTACATCTGTGTAACCCTATTGCCTTCAGATAACACCCTTGGAGACATTTGTACAACCTCAAACAGGAGCAATTGACTGAAATTTACTAAATTATTTTTTAAAAGTACAAGATGAAATAAAATCTTCACTTGCTTCGTTCTGTAGTCCTACTAGAATTAGGACTAATCATCAGTGTGGAGGGCTAATCATATTGAAAGCTTTTTTAAAAATATTGAGTTATTTTTCGCAACATCCCTTCGGGATAGACAAGTATTACCTCCATTTTAAGAGTAGGAAAACTGAGGCAGAGAGTTGCTGTGTAAAAAATACTGTTGGAGAACCAAGATTAAAATTCCTGGCTTCCTGTCCTATTCTTATTCTTTTAGATCATGGTATTTGTGCAGATTATATTTAAAATATAGATTTAAATTTTTGTGAACATAGCATAATTCATAATATAGTAACTTAAACTGTACACAATTTTATTTTACCAGCGTGAACACCAAATGCAACAGGACCCAGTTGTATATGAGAACTAGCAAGTGAAACTGATTGCAAACGCAACTGAAATTGACTAAGACAACATAGGTGATGAGTTATATGTGCCAGGGGCCTTCCTCCATCAAAGTTTGGAGCCGGGTCTCTTTCCCTGGTGCTGCCTGCTGGCCCAAGTGATTTAAAACACCTCAGGGGATCCTGCCACCACCACTGGCAACACAGAGGGGCTAGAGTGGCTTCCAGTCACTTACTTCACACTGCAGCTGGCACGTTCCTGTAACCCCACTGAGATTGTGTGCGTGTCTCCTCCTGTGCTGCTCCCAGGACTCAGGAGTAGCACATGGAGATACCCCTCGACTGCCCAGGGGCATAGTGTGAATGGCCAGTAGCCTGTGCTGCTGGTGGTAGCGGCATGTGGGGAGAGGGGGAAACGTGGGAGTGGCAGGTGAGGATGGAGGATGTGTGGGAGGGGGAGAGTGCACAGAGACCCCTGACTCCCCCAGAGTTGCTGCCAGAGCGGTTGCCCTAGGTAAGTGCAACATCCCCATCTCTTTGCACCTCTTTGCTCATGCCACTCCCTCCCAGAGCCTGCACCCTCTTCCTTGTGTACTTTCTGCCCCCAAATTCTTGCACCCCCTTCAGGCCCCATACTGCCTCCCAGAACTTGAACTCCTCACCCCCTCTTTCATCCCACAATCCCTGCCCCAGGCCAGAGCATGCATCCAGTAGGGATGTCAACGTGTAGTCGACTAGACACTTAACCAATAAGCCTATACTTACTAGTTAATCTTGTTGACTACATGCATTCGTCCCACCCCCTTGTGTATCAGAGGCAGTGGGGGTGGGAAGAGGCAGGCAGGAGCTGGTGCTGGCGGGAGCCAGCTTAAAACCTGTTCCCCACCAGCACCAGGTCTGTGGTGCTGTCTGCGTTCCCCCCTCGGCCCACGTTGTTGCCTTTATCGGTGGCTGCAGTGCGGAGGACAGGGCTGGGGAAGTTGCAGCAAAGCAGCCTTAGTCCGTGGTGGGCGTGAGCTCCCCATGACAGAGGCTGATCCAAGTTCCATGGAGCAGCCTCTGCAGTGAGCCTGGGCCTGCCATGGGCAGAGGCTGCTTTGTGGAAGCACCCCATCCATGGAGAGTCGAGATCCCCATGGACAGAGGCTGCTCCATATCCACAGAGCAGCCTCTGTCTATGGAGAGCACGGACCCTCCCACCCCCCTCACAGAGAGGGGCTGCTGCCACCCTGCGCTGCTGTCTCTGTTTCAGCATCTGGTCTGCAAGGGGAGCAGGTTTTTCAACTGGCTCCCCTTGCAGACCGGTGCCATCTGTGCTGCTGCCTCTGATACAGAAGAAGCAGTGTGGGGTGGCAGGGGGCTCCCTGGGAGTGGGGCTGGGAGCTCATTGGTTGCTAGCCCCACTCCCAGGGACTATCCAATAATTGTGTAACTGCTAAAATTGCATCCGGTAACATGACTGTTCATTTACCCAATAGCTAACATCCCTAGCACCCAAACCCCCTCTCAGAGCCCCACTCCTCACCCTGCTTGCAGCCCTTTCTACGCCCCAATCTCCTGCCCCAGTGAAGAACCTGTGCCCAGCACCTATACTCTATACCAGAGCCTGGACCCCAGACTCCCTCCGGCACCCAAACTCCTTTCCAGAGCTTGCACCTCCACCCCTGCCCCAGCCCTAGCCCAGAACCTGTACCTAACTCCCTCACAGGGTATATACCTTTCCCCACACAAATTCCTTCCCAAAGCTTTAGGCATGTGAAGGGGTAGGAGTTTGGAAGGGAGAGTGGTGTGGATTTTTTAGCATTCTGGCACCACCAAAATTTCTGCAAACCCACCACCCCTGCAAGCTGATAGATGATAAATTAAATTTTTGAATATGATTTCCATTTTAATAGTTTAAAAAGATAGTGAAGAAATTATTTAAATTGAGCTCTGTTAACTGTATCTCTATGGTTTGTAACCTTCCTTACTTCTGAAAATACTGAAAATAACCATTCCTGTACGCTTCATGGAAAAATCCAACAAAACTATTGTGCAAAATGTATCAATGCAATCTTGTTGACTTTGAATAACAGAGCAAAGCAGTATGTACTGTCAAAGAGAATGGATGAAATTCTGGTCCCATTAAAATCAATACCAAAACAAAATTTTGTCCAGTGTGGATTCAGTCTGTTGGTTTTTATCTACTGAGCAACCAGATAATCCATTTTTCTTTTGACAGTGACTCCTAAGTTGCTCTGTGAAGCATACAGAAAAATATATATTTATACTTGTAGTACAATTTATCTAAGAGTTTAAGGAATAATGACAACATAAGCCTTCAGTTCAAGTCAGTGAGACTATTATTTGAAGCTATGAACATGCTTAGTTCTTTGCAACCTAGCTTTAAGTTCTTTTCTGTGCCACTGACTTGTGTGACATTAAGCAAGTCTCTTGACCATTGTGCTTTATTTTATCCACCTGTAAAATGGGAATACTATTTACCTACTTACCTAAACAGAAATGCTGTGAAGTTTTAATATTTGTAAAGAAGTCTTACAATACAATGCTTTCATGAAAACTTATCATTGCAGGTCATGGTCTGTTTACTGACCCTTATAGAGAAAATTAAAAATCAAATGATTTTATTCATATGTATGTCAATTTCTCTCAATTGGATAAGGGCAAAATCGATTGTATTACAGAATAAATGCATTAGTATTCTTTTTATTAGCATTTTAATTCCAACATATCTAAAATTAACTTTTTTTGCTCTTATAATGACTCTACATTTAGTAACAATTGTCTCTGATTTTACTGTGCTGGGAAAAGGGAGATGGTCTCAGTGACTTCCCTTATTTTTCCTCTTCCATTTATGTATTTATTGTATTTTTTTTTGTTTTCTCACATCTCACTACTAATGTTCTATACAGGGTGGCATGTCATCTTAGATAAAAAGAATGGGATATAGCTTCCACCAAAGACAGGCAATGCTGCACTGAGTCACAATTGGAATTTATTCAAGTGCTACACAGCAGTCCCTCCAACAAGCATGGAACATGCTACCCACAGTATGCCTCTGTTCATATGTGAACTATAAAAATACTGTAACTTACTATAGCAAAGTTTCTTATTCTGCAGATTATATCCTGTAGTACTATTAACATTAGTGTGTTCGTTGTCTTTTGCATTTAGCAAATTGTCAAAGGATGAAAGAAAGCTGGTCTGCATTTGACACATTTGAGCCTCATTTCAGGCCTCTGGTAGTTATTGAGCTTGCAAAAGGCACCAAAGAGGAAACCAAAGAATGGCTCACTCAAAGAATTGTGGACAAGAAGAAAAATGGAGGTGAATACAATGATTCCTTTTCAGGGATTTTGAAATTATATTGGTAGATGTGGTCTGTTGTAAAAATGTGTTGATGCTATGGTAAAGTTAAATTCATAGTGACTTTTGAGAAACAAGTTTAGTAATATATTTGACACTAGAAGATTTACCCAGCGTTGTTCGGGTTCTTAATTCATTTTTGTTTTACGCTCTCAAATATATAGTACGTATGTTGCAAGCTTTTGCCAGCAGATGGCTCCCTACTTCTGAAATAAGATCCCCATTGCTCAGGGCCTTAACTCATTTAATTTTTGTTTTTCTTCATTTACATTAGTTCTCTGAGATGGGGATGGGGATTAGGGGTTTAGTATGCCAGCTGTCCCAGAGAGAGAGAACTTCTCAACCGTGTGTTGCAGGCCTTGCAGGTCTGGAGTAGCCCCCTGCCTGCAGCAGGTGGGATGCTGCTCCAGCCCCCAGCAGTTAACCATAACCAGTAAGCCTCACCCAATAAGGATGAGTCTTACTGGTTAATAGGTTAAACATTCACATCCCTAATGGGAAGACACAGCTATACAATATCCCAGTGCCAAGAAGCAGATGCAGTGTAATGTAGGAGAAAAAAACCCCATGCTCTAAAAATCACCTAATGGGGGGTCACGCTAATCCCACACAAATACTCCAGACCAGTGAAGTTAAATGAGGTAGAGACTACAGCACTAGTATTTCAGGGGAATGTCATCTCACTCATCTCAGGAAAGCTTGTGAAGCATGATCATTTGCTACAGGTGAAATGCACGAGGGTAATAAGCATCCATGGGATGGTTATTTTATTTAATACCCTACCATCCCTATAAAAATTGAAGTCCAGAGAAATACTACTATTTCTAGTAGTAGTCCAGAGAAATACTACTAGTTAACAGCGGACATAAATCCCTAAAGTCCCATACCTTGTGCTCATAGGGAAGCATTTCCCAGGATTTTGATATTTACTCTCAGTAGGGGGATTGGAGAAAGGAGTGGAGGGAATGGGGGGCGGGGGGGATGGTGAATCACAGAGGCATCTGCAGAGAGGTTTAATCTGTACAATATACAGAGATTTATTAGAGAAAAACTGACTTCCAGGACAGCCAAAGTGTACTTACCCCAAGACAGGTTCCAGGCGATATCTAGTCTCATTACTTATCATAAAGTAAATTGTTGATAAACAGTAAGATCTTGTAATTGTTGGGTCACATGGCCTCTTGTACTTTTGTGATGCAGCATGCCATGCTACATCTCCATTGCATACAAGTTGGGTTGAACACAGTGTATACCCTGACCATACAAAGTCTGGACATACTTGTGTAAGTTCCACAGACGATTTTCTGCATCCTTAACTGGTGGAAAGACTATTCTTCCTCTTCCAGTGGGAACAATAGTGATAGATGAATCCTTACTGGATTGTGAAATTCATCTGAGTGGTCATTTAGCTCAGGGAAAATGGACTCCAGAAGAATCTTTATTACAGATCTGTGCCCTGGAGCTCAGAGCTGTGTATACTATAAGGCATGCATTTATTTCTTGCTGATGATTCATGATCAGTCTGTTCTGATTATGTCAAGAGAACACAACTGAAGATTTTTACATAAACAAGTAGTGTGGAGTGAGATCGTTCTTTGTGTTGTGCAGAGGCAATATAGATTAGAACAAGACATATTGGATATTTTGTCGAAGCCCAGGTTCCCTGCTAATCCCGTATTCATGTATGCTTCTCCTCGAGTTCTATTTCTTTTGAAGATGTGAAGGAAAAACAGACAAGACAAGGCTAAGATTATAAACTTCTGTGTGACTGAGGCAGTACTGTTCCCACAACTTTTTTACTTGTCCATTCACTCTCCAATCTGATTGCTTCTGATGCTGGATCTTGTGACTCAGAGTTAGGAAATGACTCATCCTGATTTTTCCTCCTTCCATTTAACTGCTTGGATTTTGGATAGATGTCATCACTAGAAAAATCATGTTATTCGGAGTGCAAATCATCCTGAGTAGCAGTGGAAAAGAGTCTACAAGAAAAATGTACTGTGCAAAGTAAAACAGATTTGCCATCTGGTGTGATCATTGTAAACTGACATCTCTAAAGTCCCAGATACCTGGGTTCCTTGTAAGCTACATGGCATGCAGCTGCCTACTTATTCTCATGCAGGTGCTCAAGGCACCTGTGCAAGGTGCGGAGAAGGGCCACCCACCCCTAGCCTGGCCACTAGTCTGGTGGCTGGGAAAGGGACAGCCTGATCCAGGCACTTCTCCCTGGCCCGAGTGCAACCATGCCCAACCCTGGAGTAGTTTGGCTCAGCAGCAACCTCCCTGCCACAGCCGGAGCAACCTGGGTCTGGACACCCTCCCTACCATGAAGCAGCTTGTACCCACAGCCCCCATGCATGGGTCTAGTCCTGGACCTTCTCTTACACCTCTGCACCGTAGATAGAACCCTGGCAACCTAAACCTCTATCCCAGCCTTGAGCCTCTTATCCCCAGCCCCAAGCCAGAGCTCACACCCCAAACTGGACGAAAAATTAGAGGAAATGCTGCCAGATACATGACAATGTAGACTATATCTTTTAGCAGAAGATTTCAAATCTTGTACTTAGCTCTCTGAGGGTACATCTAGCAGCTGTTAGTGCCTTCTACTCCTCTCTGGATTAAGAGTATTTCCACCTGTAGAAAAACCTTCCCTTATATAGGACCTTAATATTGGCTTGACATATATTCATGAACCCTTGCCTTCATGGCTTTTTCCACATCTGCCCTTGAAAACTTTTTTGTAGCAGTAATTTTTGTGGGAAGAGTGGGAGAGTCAGAGTATCTCATGGCTGATCTCCCCACCATCCCAAACCCCACAGTTTTTTATTGTCGTATTTTCTCTTAGTACCCAAAAGAGGGTTAAAGTTTCACCTCAATTGGATTATACATTTTACTGCTATTTTATCCAACCTTCCCATGTATTATGATGAAGTCAATTTACATACTTTGGATGGGTGCTAACCTACTTCCAGAGAATGAAGCTATTTAGTAGATCCCCAAAACTACTCATTTTGCTCGTTGAACAAATGAAAGGAGTTTAGCTATCCACACAGAATTGTCAAATTGGGTTGTATTGATGTGAATTAGCTAAATTTAGTTCCTCCAGTCAATAATAATGCTCTTTCAACAAGGGTTCAAATAACAGTCACGACTTTTCTGTAAAGTGTGTCATAAGTGACATCTGTAAAGCTGTCACATGGAGCTCAATATATGCATTCATGAGATACTATGCTTTGATGTAGACATCTACATCACACATTTCTTTTGGTGGGATATTTCATTCTGTCTTAAACAGGACTGCAAACTCCCACTGCCATGGTTAGATGGCAGCTTGAGAATCACTTAGTGCAGAGTACACACAAGAACTCAAAAGAAAATAGGGAATTTACTTGTCTGTACAGTAACCAAAGTTCTTTGAGACACGTTGTCTCAGTGTATATTTCATGACCTGCTTTGCTTACTTTCTCCTTTGGATTCCTGCTATTATCTCTGGGAACTGCAGTAGAGAAGGAACTGGAGTAGTGATAGGTAGAGTTGCCAAGTGTCTGGTATTGACCCAGACAGTCCGGTACTTTCACCTCCTGTTCAGTAAAAAAAATTCAGAAAATACCGGACACCTAAAATGTCCTGTATTTTCTGATTTTTTTTCCCAGCCAGGAGGTGAAAGTACTGGACACCTGGCAACCCTGCGACACACTAGGCAACTGGGCCAAGCCCCTGCCCCCGGAACCCCTGCTTACTTGGTTCCACAGGGAAGCTGCATTCTGGCTCCATGAAGAAAACAAAATGGCTGCTGGCAAAAAGCCTAAAGAACTGAAGCCTTCCCTGGGTCTTAATGCTCAACTTTTCCCCTCTTGCTATCCCTATTCTGGCTCTGCAGGTACTTAATGCTGTTTTATTTTTATTTTTTTGCTTAATAATTCCTTTTTTTGCTCAGTAACTTTGATCTCCCCCTTTTTTCCCCTCCTCAGAATTTTTTCCCCATTTTTTTTGGGGGGGGGGGGGTTGTTCGGTATTTTTGGGTAAACCATCTGGCAACCCTAGTGATTGGTCCCGCATTGCCCTTTATACCAGGGTTAGGAAACCCAAGGCCCGGGGGTTGGATGTGGCCCACGGCTTGCTTGGATCCAGCCCCTGAGGCTCAGGGCTCTCCCTCAGCATTGGGGAGCCTACACTGGTGCTCCAGCTCCCCTGCCACCCACTGCAGGGCTGGAGCACGCAAAATTCACTAGCCTGGGCCCCCTAGGCTCTGGTGTGTGAGGGGAATGTGAGGAGTATCTTTTACCTTCTTAGTCAGGGGCCATGTCAGTGAGGGGTTTTTGTTTTGTTTCTCACTTGTGTGCAGCCCTCGACTGATTTTTTGTGGGTCAGTGGCCCCTGACCTCAAAAAGATTCCCCACCCCTGCTTTATATCTTTGGTAAAGACAAGAATAGTCAGAGCATGTGTGTGTGGACCAAACCGATACTGCTAACAAAAAAAATCTCTGATTTGGGCCCATATACAGCTGTAAGAGGAATACACACAGGGATCATCTTGAAATACTCCAGTGATTGTAATTCTCTTTTTAAAAGAAAGCCCAAACCAAAGAGAAATTAATTCTTAATTAAAAATAAATGTACTGCTGGAGGGGGATTACCTCATCTTTTTCTTGTGGTGACCCTGCTGATTAGATGGACTTTCTGCCTTTCAAGAGTTCTTGAAGTTTTTATGATATGTCCATCATATTGGTTTATTAACATATCACTTGGGTTAGGGACATAGCTGATCACAGAATCCTCCAAACGCTTCATTTTAGACTACAAAACTTCATTGTAGGACTAAGACAGATAAGATGGATGCTGGTAGCTGTTGGTGGGGTAGTGGGTCATTGAAGAGAAGTGTTAGGGAACAGTATGAATCTGACTGAAGAAGGAGGAATAAAATATTAGGAATGTTAGGTGAGGTTCGCATCTTGATTGTGCAATACAAGTAACCAAGTACTAAGATAACACTCTGACTATAAACAAATATTTTGATTTAACAATTCCTTTTAGCCAGATTAATAGCATGTCGCTTTAAAAATTGAGGATACAAGTATTATTGACAGAGTTCAATATTAGTCTGTTGCTCTTATTTTACACATTAGGAAAATTGGTATCATAAACATATAGTAAACAGGTAGAACAATCTAGTCTGCAATTCAACAAAATGAATATAATTTCAGAACTCAGTGCAAATCTTAGAAAACTTCTTTTAGGACATTTCTTTTTTTGAAACATTTTGTAAGCAATGGATGAAAGTGGTGTATTTTGCAAATAAAAACTACAGAAATAATGTGGGACAAAGTAATTTGCTCTTAAAATTTTATAACTATAATTTAAGCTAGACCTGGATGCTACCGTAATTATTTCCATATCTTTTTTGGAACATTAACTTTTCAATTTCAAAATGGATTTATCAGTAGCATAGTAATATCTCTTTTACAAAGTTATGAGTGGAAAGCATTTGTGTTCGTAGGATTTTAGGTATGGTATGGTATGGCATGGTATGTATTGCTAGAAAAGGTGGTATATATATTTGATTTTCCCAAGCTACTTCTGTCCCATAGTCCATTGTGACTATTTGCTTGGTTATACATAAATGTAACTTTATACCATTTTTATGCTGTTGGATTTCTATTAAATTTATATGGTACAGGGAAAAAAAGATTGGAAATAGGAAACAAGAACTTTATTTAGCTTTTGACACAGGTAGAAAATCAGTCTATCATTAAGATTTGATTTGGTGTTGAATTGTGGCCAAAATCTGGTTTCCAGACTTGTAACATATAGGCAGAAAATGATTGTCAAAAGGCCTGATCCCTCAAGTCTTACTATTTTGAATAGCTTGCTGAAGGCACTGGAACTGTTTGCAGACATAAGGATTACTTATGTTGTAAGTATGTGTTTTATAGGAGTAAACTGAAACTTGGTAACTGTCATGTGCCATGCTATCAATTACAGTGTGTATTCTCTTGCTTGTCCCACTTGATCAGGTGTTTATAGAAACTAAACTAAATCAGGACACAATCCTGCAAAATGATTAGCACCTCTTATGAGCTGCTATGGCTCTTTAGCCTCCACTCTTTAGCCCCTTCATAATGAGCATTGTATGAAATGGTGTAGCTGTGTCAGATGGAAATTTCTACCTGGGTAAAAAGCCAAATGAATTCCCTGTTTCCAAACCTTTCCCCTTGTACCACATGCATTTAATAGAAACCTAATTCCATAAAATTGTTTAAAGTTATATTTATGTGTAGCAGAGCGAATAGTCGCAATGGGCCATGGGTCAAAAGTAGCTTGGGAAAGCCAAATGTTCATGCTACCTTTTTATAGCATGAAAGCTTGTCTTTCACCAACAAAAACTGGTCCAATGAAAGATATTTCCTCACCTACCTTGTCTCTATAATGATAACTGTGGATTGTCAGCACTTCACAAAATCGGGTCTTAGAGGGTGATGTGTATTATGATGATAATGTTTAATATGCATCTTTTATATGTTCTTTATATTATGTTGCCTTTCTTTAAAGGTGCCCAGCTGTTGGTTAAACCTTTGGTAAAAGAAAATGGAGGAAAAATAGATGGAAACCAAAATATATATCTTGTTGGAGCCTCTCACTTAAGGCTGCTGCTGGGAGCTGAAACTGTGGGACTGGTAAAAGAATGTAATGATAGCTCAATGAGAACCTTTACATACAGCAGTAGAAACACCTTCAAAGATTTTGCAGGTGATGTTTTAAAGTGTTTTAGGACTATTCCTGAATTATTTAAAAATGTGGTAAAAAATTATAAGTGCATAAGCACACATCTTAACTAGTCAAATATTTTATCATTTTTCAGTTTGTTGTGTTTGTAAAAGCTAACAAATAGGTAGAATAAACCATTGTCTGTTTAATCCTTTTGACCTTTGAACATTCTCAGATTTTTTTGTAGAAATTATCTGTATTACCTGTCTCTGGGTGAGTCACAATTTTGCAGTGTGCATGTGTTTTTAATTGATGTTTTTTTATGTGATTTATCTATGTTATTGATATGAAAGTTTATAAGAAACTTAGCAAAGACCTTAAAATTTGTTAGTAATTGTACATGATTAGCACTTTCTATTTGAAGTGTTAGTTAATTTTATTGTCCCCTTTTCTGGTTAAAAAAATTGTGAAAAGCAAAATTTTGGGGTTTACTATATCTTAATTAGCTGGAAAAATATGAACTATTTTGCTCCATTATGTTTGTATATAAAGCAATTGGTTACTAGCATGGGAAATTACAGATTTCATGTTTGTATTCTTTAGACATGGGAGTTAATCAGGGATAGGTCCTTTCCTTCCTTTGTGTTTGGACATTGTGGGCACTACCAAAAATAATAATGTAGTACTCTAAGGATACCACCTGCAATGATTCTTTCTTAGGATACATCTAGACTGCGGGTTTTTTCCACTGAGTTCAGGGAACATGTTTGCTATTCTGCTTTTTTTGTGTGGAAGAGCAAACGTGCTCTTTTGGGGAGCTCTGTATACCTCGTTCTACGAGGAATAAGGGCTTCTCCAAAAGAGAAGGCTTTTCCGCCATTTGGCCCAGTCTAGATGGGGTTAAATGGCAGAAAAGCCTCTTTTGAAAAAGCAATCAGAAAAAGCCTATAGTATAGACCAAGCCTTAGAGGTCTTAGCTCCTTAGTACAAGATTGGCAGAACTCCTGTTTTATATGGAATTACCAGAGTTCCATCTTTAACTGGCCTTTTGTCAACATTTTTTCATCTGTCCATTTCAGTGCAGCCCTTCTCTATATTTTCTATGTGAAAAGGCTCTTTGGGTTCTGTTTGGCATGACTGAAGCCCTTAAAACATCAAATAATTTGCTGGACAACGCTGTTACCAAGAAGTTCAAATAATTGTTCCAGTATAGTTGTGATCCAACTGCCATGTGTAGACTTTGCTGGCATGAATTAAAGGATACCTAGTTTGCATTAAGATAAATTAAAAGTGTAGTTGGAATGGTATCTGAAGATAAAGTTATTTGTAATTCTGCTTCTTGGAACATTCAGTACCAATATGATTCTAACTCAGCTCCTTTAGAGGTGTTTTTTAAGATTTCTCATTACAGGTTGAAGCTCTCTTGTCCTGGACTCTGGTCTGGCAATATCTGTGGTCTGGCAGGACCACGGATATTGCTGGACTAGAGAGCTCCTGGACCAGAGGGCTGGGTGGCCATGGGGTTGCAGCAGCCCTTGTGGCCCCAAGGAACGGAGCCCTGGTGGATCCTGAGCAGCGGATCCACAGCAGTTCTGGTGGCTCTGGGATGGTGAAGTGGCAGAAGCCCTGGTGGCCCTATAGATCGGTGCCCTGATGGCTTTGGGGAATGGAGTCGTAGCTGTCACAGCAGATCCAATGCCCTGAGCCCTGGCAGCGCTGGAGCCAGGAAACTGCAGCAGCCTCAGGATAATGGAATTCAGCAGCCCCAGAGCCATAGCATTCCCAGTGCTCCAGAACTGTGGCAGAGTCAGGGTCTGAGAGCCACAGCAGCCCAGTTGTGGTGTCCCTGGGACAGTGGAGTCTCGGCAGTCTCTGGGCATTGGAGCTGTGGCAGCCCTAGGGTGAGTGAAGCCTGATGGCCCCAGGGCAGTAAAGCTGCGGCAGTGGGGACTGGCCAGGGGAGCTAGGAGATAGTGGGCTGGGGGCAAGGGAGCTCCACTAGGTCTGCTAATGGACCCTGGCAGAGCCCAGAGTCCCGTCAGCAGAGGGATGGAATTGACCAGTCAGGTCCTGAGGGTGCCAGACCAGGGAGGTCGAACATGTACTTTGGTCATGATTAATTATTTTAAAATGGTTTACCATTCTGGTACATTCATTTGCTATGCACTTGAAGATAGTATTTATATCCAACAGGGATTTGTGTGAAATGATTGCTATCGGGCCTCTTTTGTGTTGTGACATACTTCTCTCAGAGGTCAAAATTATGTAAGAGCTGAGAATTCCTGCCTATCTTTCATTAAGGTGCTGAAACCTGGGAGTGAGAATATTGTCAGAATTATATCTTCACAGAATCATAGTGGCAAGTGGGTAATATTCTCCATTTTGGTGCTCTCGAGTCACGTAGGTAGTGAGATTAAACATTCAGTAGCTGAAATGTATTTCTTATCATTTTAAGCTTTTAGGAAGCAGGAGTTTTCTCTCACAAATGTGTAATTTGAGTAATATTGGTGCAGAATATTTCTTTTCTGAACATGGTTGTCTTTGGTGCCTAATTTTGTCTCCAGTATCTTAAGCAATTATGTCCATTAGATTTTCTTGGTATCCTAAGTCAAAGGCATTATGAACCATTTTTTTTTATTTAGAGGACAATCACGATTTTCTTACAATGGCAGAGCGTCAATACATCATCAAGCATGAACTTGAAAATTTGAGAGCCAGAGATGAAAAAATGATTCCTGGGTATCCTCAGGCAAAGCTATATCCAGGAAAATCAATTAGTAAGTGATTTAGTTTATGGTATCCTTAATTGATTGCTTTGACTAATATTGATGTAACATGTTGCTCATCATGAATATGTAAGATAAAGGGAATGTTCCTAATTTCCTGGACCCTTCAAAAGTTAAAAGATCTTCACTGTATCTTTTTATTTGTCTTCATCTTTAAGAATTGGAGTAGTGTAAAAAAAACCACCTTCAACTAGTGGTCTGCAGAAAAGATAAATGGATATTTAAATACTAGATTATAGAGTTGGGAAGCAAATATTAAATGTTGAATTTTCACAACCATCTTCAAAGTATAATGGATTTCTAATGTGGTGGCACTCACCTCTCACAAGCACCTCTTCTGATTGAGTATGTCTGCAGCCTTGCAGTTTATGGTCACCTATGTCAGTGGTTTTTGGTTGAGTCTCACACGCTGTATTCGAAACAGAACCAGAACTCTTCTGACATGCACAGTCTTTAACTTGTCCTGGCCCTGACCACGGCATGGGATAAAGCCCTGGATATCCTCCCTTGGACACTCTTTTTCTTGTGGCCTTCCCAGGGCTTCGTCCTTACTCAGTCCCAGCAGCCAGTCAGGAGTGCCTTCTTTGCTTCTCTGATCTTTTATCACACTGAGCTGTCGCTGGTCCTGCTGCTCTTTCACCCATCTAGTAATACAATCCTCTATTCTCCAGTTCCAGGCATGAACTGACAACTTGTAACTTACTGTTTCTGGAAGCAAACTGCAGACACTGTGGACTATATTAATTATCCAGGGAGTAAATCTTGTAAGTTGTTGCTTAGGAATGATTGTGTGATAAAGCGGAGGGTGACCAAAATGATTAGGGGGCTGGAGCGCATGCCCTATGAGGAGAGACTGGGGGAATTGGGTTTGTTTAGTCTGCAGAAGAGAAGAGTGAGGAGGGATTTGATAGCAGCCTTCAACTTCCTGAAGGGAGGTTCCAAAGAGGACGGAGAAAGGCTGCTCACAGTAGTGACAGATGGCAGAACAAGGAGCAGTGGTCTCAAGTTACAGTGGGAGAGGTCTAGGTTGGATATGAGGAAAAACTATTTCACTAGGAGAGTGGTGAAGCACTGGAATGGATTACCTAGGGAGGTGGTGGAATCTCCATCACTAGAGGTTTTTAAGTCTCGGCTTGACAAAGTCCTGGATGGGTTGATTTAGTTGGGATTGGTCCTTCCTTGGGCAGGGGGCTGGACTTGATGACCTCCTGAGGTCTCTTCCAGCTCTATGATTTGATTTGGTTCACTTTAGATCAGTGGTCACCCAGTGGTAGATTGATCCTGGAGTCTCTGATAGTTGATTACCACCTGCCTGATCTGCCCCTGTGCTTCTCTTAGAAGTGGCCAGCATATCCCCATGGTCCCAAGGCATGTGGGCTAGGGGTCTCCATATGCTGCTCCTTCCAGCAGGATCTGCCCCTGCAACTGTTATTGGCCAGGAACAGCAGGGAGGGACTGCACACACACCACCTGCAAGGAAGTGCTACCTGCTTCTGGGAGTTGGGCAGGCAGGGAACCTGCCTTAGCTCCATTGTGCTGCCAACTGGAAGCCACTTGAAGTAAGTGCTGCTCAGTTGGAGCCTGCATCTCTGCCCCAGCCCTGTGACATCTCCCAGAGCCTACACCCAAACTCCTTCCTACACCCCAGTCCTCTGCCCCAGCCCTGAGTTCCCTCCTATGTCCAAACTCCCTTCCAGAGCCCACAGCCTGTACCTGTGCTATATCCCAGTGCTCTGTGCCAGCCTGGAGCCCCCTCCTGTACTCAGTCCCTTCCCAGCGCTTGCACCCCTCACCCAGTCCCGCACCCCAACCTCCAAGGCTCAGTCTGGAGACCACTCCAACACTTGATAACCCTTGTCCCCAGCCCAGAGCCCATGGTCCAGCATCTTGGAGACCACTGCTTTAAGACAGTAAGCTTGTTTGGTTTGTCTCCTTGTAAAGTAACAGTTTTTCTAAAGCCACTAGTATTATATTACTGAGAAAGGAAGTTTGGTTTCATTTTCAGCTCTTGAAATCTTCAATGGAAGATCATTTTTCCTCTGACTTGAGAGCTCTTTTATTTAATAATAAAGCTGGAACTAGCCCATTGGCGCACAGGTTGTTTTCTAAAAACTGTACTGTGTCTTTTAAAATCTGAGGCTTGTTCAAGTTTGGTATTTATATTTCAACATTAATGTAACCAGAATAGAAAAATTTGTGTCTTTTAATATCTCAAGCAATTTGTATATAACTTGACACACTTCCTCTGTTGAGAGGAGGAGTTTTTCAACTGATGTGGGTAATCTACCTCTCAAGAGAGATGGTGGCAAGGTTAATAGAATAATTCTTTGTCTTCTAATCCATTTTCCAGGCTCATTCTAAAACTCCAACTTCCCTGAGCACCTTACATTGATGTGCACATACATAAATAGTATTTACTTTCTATCATAAAAATTGAATACAAATATATTATGGGATATTATGAGACTATTTATGTTGAAGAGAGCATTCAGATTTAGTTGCTTTGTAATTTAAGATGACATATTTTCTCTATATAAAACAAATTTTCCTGCGGGATGACAGAGTGATGTCATCCCATCACTCTGCATCCACAGGAGCCAAACTCCACCCACTCCCAGCCTGGCCCTCCCCAGGGGTCCATGTGGAGAGCTGGGGCTGTCTGTGGCCCCGGCCGGGCCTCCCCTCCCCACTGGCCAGGGGGAGAACCATAGCTCCCACAGCCTCAACCCAACCCTCCCCGGCTGCTGCGGCCTGGGCCCCACACTCCCGGTGGCCAGGGGGAGAGCTGGAACTGGTGCACCAAGGCCCAGCTCTGCCCAGCCCTGCTTGGTGGCTGGGGGAAGAGCTGGGGCTGACGTTCCACACATGGACTGGCCCTGCCTAGAGGTCCGGCCCTGCCTGGCACCTCGACCCTGCCTGGTGGTCCGGCCGTGGCCAGTGGCCAGGAGGGGAGGAAGCTGGGGCTAGCATGGCCCAGCCCTGCTTGGCAGCAGGGAGGGAAGGGAAGAGCCGGGGTGAGGGGAGAAGAGCCAGGGCTGGCGGGGGGAGGGAGAAAGAGTCAGGGCCAGCCAGGGGATGGGGAGAAAGAGCTGGAGTTGCCATGCTGCAGTTTCTACCTGGCCTTCCCCGGTGGCTGTGGGGAGAGCTGGGGCTACCTCAGTCTGGTGCTCCCCAGTGGCCGGGGGGGAGAGCTAGGGCCGCTCGGCCTGCTGAGACCCTGCACTCCCAACTCCCTCACTCACCCCTTCCACTGAGACCCTGTACCCCCAGCCCACTCCTGCCTCCTCCCTCCCAGCCACACACCTACTTCCAGTCTGCTTCTGCCCCCTTACCCCTGGCCAGACACCTACCCCACAGAGAAAGGGGGATTGGCGAGTGTAGCGAGCAGGGAATACAGTCCCCTACTAGTTTTTAAATGTTTTTACTGCTTTTCTTGTAAGAAATGGAATAACAGTAACTAAAACCTATTTCTTTTAGTTTGATTTGATAAGCTTAATTTAAAAAAAATATTCATAGTTTTTGGTGCTCATGAAAATAAATACAAAGTTCATCAGCTAGAACCAGGCACAGTGCCAGGTGCTATTAAAGCTTTGCCACATGGCTGTATGATTCCATTTCAGTTCTGACCTGCTATACTGCTTGCTGTTTAAGCCACAGAGACTGCCAGCTTGTGGGGTAGTTTGTATGATTTATACCAGCTGTCAAGTTTTTCTTGTAGAGAACACTTAAGTCCAGGTCTTTGTAGGGGTGTTAACCAATCTTGCACCCTCTGTATTAGGTAATATGTTATTAATATATATGATTTTTAAATGCACATTTTGGGCATTATAAGGATTTAAGTAGCAATTTTTATTTAATTTAAAAAAAACATATAGGCTTGATAGATATAACATAGCTCAGTGCAAACATTCTAACTCTACTATGCCTTTAAAGGAGCCATGTAAGCATAATTTTTCCTTTTTTTTCTTTTAGTTAGAAGATTACTGACCAATGGTATCCTAGTTCAGATTTTCCCACTTCATGATTCAGAAAAACTGAAGAAACTCCGGTACGCCTGGTATGGCCAGATGAAAATTAGTTATCAACCTTTAGGTATGTTGGCACTTATTTCACGGTAAAAAAATAGAAGGTATTGAAACCAGAAGTGGCTCCAGGAGTGAGAAGCTTTTGACACCCTAGCTTTCCTTATGTAATCCAGAGAGCTGATTCTGAGTACAGACTTCCAATCCTGCAGACTCACTTTATCGAAACTATTTCTCAGAAACTTTTGGATAATTGAGATTACATGGCAGCAGGTTAAGGGAAATTGGAAGTTCGTAAGCCCAGAACAAATCACACTTTTACAAAGGCAATTAGCCAAGGCATCGGAGATTGAACCCCCAGATAACATGTCTTCTAGTTTGTATACCTCTTTAATCCCCCTTCCTTTAAAACAAACTTTGGAAAATTAAATGAAGGAAAGATTACATTTAGTATCGTTTCAAAGTTAAACACGGAAAAGTAAGGACATGGCAGTTAATTATAGCTGAGTTTGAGTAATAACAGTTTGACCTTATTTGAATATGAAGAGAATGTTAAGAGAAAAACATTTTCTTCTTCGAGTAGTGACCCTGTGGATGCTCTACTCTGGGTGCTGGTGTGTCTTCGTGCCGGTGACTAGAATTTTTTCTAGCAGTGTCTGTCACGCATGCACCGTGGCACCCCCTTGTGCCTTTGGTGTCTGTTAGGCGCATATGCAGCATGGGTCCCTCAGTTCTTTCTCTACTGTGTTTGGCAGCAGACAGAGCTCTTTCTCTTGCCCGTTTCAACAACAATAACAAAAAATAAAAGACAAACCCCCCTGTTAATTTCCCTTTGTTTTCCTCATACTTCCAAGTTTTAAGTCCACCCCCCACCCTACAACCAAAAAACCCCACTTTTTCTTCCGTTGTCATTGGCCTGCCAATTCTCGCCATGCCTAATGTCCGGATCTCCCAGCTTCAGGAAATATGAATCTTTCTGAGATTCTATGCCCATCTCAGATGGGCATTCCTCGTGCATGAAGTGCCTCAGAGAAGCCCTCAGACACAAAAGTGTCCTCACTGTTCTAAATTGACAGCCAGAGCATGCTGCGACTGCGTCAACAAGTTAAAAACCTTTTTGTATGAAAAGTCACTCCAGCCAGCTTCTGAGGACAGATCATCTATCTTAAAATCAACATCTGAGCCGAAAGGTATGGACAAAACTCATTCCGCTACCTCTTCTGGCATATCTATGTCCAAAACCAGGCTGTCCCCGGCCAGACCCTTACCCTTGGTACCGACTTCCACGAGAGTCAGCACCGTGGACAGGCCCAGCACCTCTGGAATGGCACCATCCAAGACACCGGTACTGCATAAGAGGGAGCACTCGGAGCCCAAACAAAAATAGCTGGCACCAACGGCACTGACCACACCATCTAGACTTCACAAGCACCAGTTGGCACTGAAACTGCCACCTCAGCCAGCACCGGTCACGACACCTAAGAGACCCCATTCTGACGTTCTGCCTCCCAAGCAATCGTTGCTGCCTACACTGGCGGCACCGAGTACTATACTATAGAGTTCATGATCTTAAGGAAAGGTAGAAGGGAGACCAGCACAATTGAGGTAATGGATTTCAGGAAGGCAGATTTTGATAAGCTCAGAGAACTTGTAGGTAAGGTCCCATGGGAAGCAAGACTGAAGGGAAAAACAACTGAGGAGAGTTGGAAGTATTTCAAAGGGACGTTGTTAAGGGCCCAAAAGCAAACAATTCCGCTGTGTAGGAAAGATAGAAAATATGGCAAAAGACCAGCTTGGCTTAACAAGGAGATCTTGCACAATCTCAAAATAAAAAAGGAGTCATATAAAAAATGGAAACTAGGACAAATAACAAAGGATGAATACAGGCAAGCAACACGGGAATGCAGGAGCAAGATTAGAAAGGCAAAGGCACAAAATGAGATCAAACTAGCTACAGGCATAAAGGGAAACAAGAAGACCTTTTATAAATACATTAGAAGCAAGAGGAAGACCAAGGACAGGGTAGGCCCACTGCTTAGTGAGGAGGGAGAAGCAGTAACAGGAAACTTGGAAATGGCGGAGATGCTCAATGACTTCTTTGTTTCGGTCTTCACCGAGAAGTCTGGAGGTGTGCCTAACGTAGTGAATACAAGCAGAGAGAGGGTAAGTTTAGAAGATAGGATACACAAAGAACAAGTTAAAAATCACTTAGGAAAGTTAGATGTCAGCAAGTCACCAGGTCCTGATGAAATGCATCCCAGGATACTCAAGGAGCTGATAGAGGAGGTATCTGAGCCTTTAGCTATGATCTTTGAAAAATCATGGCAGACAGGGGAGATTCCAGAAGACTGGAAAAGGGCAAATATTGTGCCCATCTATAAAAAGGGGAATAAGAACAACCCAGGAAACTATAGACCGGTCAGTTTAACGTCTGTCCCAGGGAAGATAATGGAGCAGGTAATTAAGGAAATCATATGCAAACACTTGGAAGGTAATAAAGTGATAGGGAATAGCCAGCATGGGTTTGTGAAGAACAAGTCATGCCAAACTAATCTGATAGCTTTCTTTGATAAGATAACGAGCCTTGTGGATAAGGGAGAAGCGGTGGATGTCATATACCTAGACTTTAGTAAGGCATTTGATACGGTCTCGCATGATATTCTTATTGATAAACTAGGCAAATATAACTTAGATAGGGCCACGATAAGGTGGGTGCATAATTGGCTGGATAACCGTAGTCAGAGAGTGGTTATTAACGGTTCTAAATCCTGCTGGAAAGGGATAACAAGTGGAGTTCCTCAAGGGTCTGTTTTGGGACCCATACTGTTCAATATCTTCATCAATGATGTAGATATTGGGATAGAGAGTACGCTTATTAAGTTTGCAGATGATACCAAACTGGGTGGGGTTGCGACTTCTTTGGAGGATAGGGACATAATTCAGAATGACCTTAGCAAGTTAGAGAAACGGTCGGAGGTAAACAGGATGAGGTTTAATAGAGAGAAATGCAAAGTGCTCCACTTAGGAAGGAACAATCAGTTCCATACATACAAGATGGGAAGCGACTGTCTAGGAAGGAGCATGGCGGAAAGGGATCTAGGGGTCATAGTGGACCACAAGTTGAATATGAGTCAACAGTGTGATGCTGTTGCAAAAAAAGCAAATATGATTCTAGGTTGTATTAACAGGTGTGTTGTAAGCAAAACTCGTGAAGTCATTCTGCCGCTCTACTCTGCACTAGTTAGGCCTCAGCTGGAGTACTGTGTCCAGTTCTGGGCGCCACATTTCAAGAAAGATGTGGAGAAATTGGAAAGGGTACAGAGAAGAGCGACAAGAATGATTAAAGGTTTAGAGAACATGACCTATGAAGCCAGGCTTCATGAACTGGGCTTGTTTAGTTTGGAAAAAAGAAGATTAAGGGGGGACATGATAGCGGCTTTCAAATATCTAAAAGGGTGTCACAAGGAGGAAGGAGAAAATTTGTTCCTCTTGGTTTCTGAGGACAGGACAAGGAGTAATGGGCTTAAAGTGCAGCAGGGGAGGTTTAGATTGGACATTAGGAAAAAATTCCTAACTGTCAGGGTGGTCAAATATTGGAATAAATTGCCAAGGGAGGTGGTGGAATCTCCCTCTCTGGAGATATTTAAGAACAGGTTAGATAGACATCTGTCAGGGATGGTGTAGACGGAGCTTGATCCTGCCTTGAGGGCAGGGGGCTGGACTCGATGACCTCTCGAGGTCCCTTCCAGTCCTATGATTCTATGATTCTATGATTCTATACAAACCTCAGCATTAACACGGGAGCATCTATGGCATACGTCTCTACTAATGAGCCATCTTTCATCAGCACTGTTGTCTCCATTCTCCTCCAAAGAATTGGTGTATTTGTGCAGATCTCCCATTCTGCCAAACTCCCCAAGTAAAGCCCGCACTGAGCTGTGCAGCTGCTTCTTCTCTCAACATTCCGGCCCAACACAGAGAGCTCCATCTTGGGATACTGGTCCTATTACATCAAACCTCAGCAGCCCAAACTTCTACATCCAAACAGCAGATTTGAAGGTTTGGTCGAGAGCCTGAAAGACAGTTTCCTTGCGGTCACACCATTGGACAATTATCCACAGTTCAACTACTGCCAACACCCCTTTTTACAACAACGGGCACAAATAACATCGGACAAATGGGTCTTGGAGCTCATCCACTATGGTTACTCCTTCCCCTTCACTTCCCTTACCCCTACCCATCCTCCCACCCTGACCCTCTCCAGGGACCCCCCCCCTCACAAGACCCTCCTTCAGCAAGACGTGCTTCACTTTCTTTGGTTAGGCACCATAGAACTGGTACCAATGGAGTTCCAATGGAAAGTTTTCTAGTCAACTTATTTTCTAAAAGAAAAAGAATGGAGGATGGAGGCCCATTCTAGATTTAAGGAGGCTCAGCAAATACGTCACTTCCAACTATTCAAAATTGTGACTCTAGCAACAATAATTCTAGCATTAGATCAAGGAGATTGGCTTTCGGCTCTCAATCGCCAAGATGCATATTTTCACATAACAATTCATCCTGCCCACAGGCGCTTTCTACGGTTCACAGTTGGTCATCACCATTACCAATACTGAGTGCTCCCTTTCAGCCTTTCAACAGCTCCCAGAGTTTTTCCCAAAACTCTAGCCATCATGGTGACATACCTTCATTGTCAGGGAGTGATGATAATTCCATACTTAGATGACTATCTCATAAAAGGCACATCTTTCTGAGAGACACAAGACATGGTCAAGACCACCACAGACCTCTTGCTCCGGCTTGGATTCCATATAAATTATGAAAATCCACACTCCATCCTATGCAAACCCTAGAATTTATAGGAGCACACATCGATACCGGCACATCCAGAGCAACTCTGCTCATGCACAGATTCGAGATCCTGTGCAACCTAATAGCAGTAGCACGGGTGACCCTTACTATGACAGTTCGCGAATGCCTAAAAATCTTAGGCCATGTGGCTGCTACAACCTATGTCGTCAGGCTGGTGAGGCTCCATATAAGATGTCTGCAGTCTTGGCTCACCACACTCTACACTCCGTCCAGAGACCCGCTCTCCAAGTCAATTACCATTCTGCTAGGGATCCTCAGCTCCTTGGACTGGTGGACAGATCCACACAGCGATCTCTAACTGGCATCTCATTCCATCATCTGATCCCGACACTCATCATTATGACTGATGCATCACTCATGAGATAGGGAGCCCATTTAGGAGCCCTCACGGCCCAAGGCAAATGGTCTTTCACCGAGCAAACGCTTCATATCAATCTTTTAGAACTGAGAACGGTACGCATGCCAGCATTTCCTGTGCCATATAGCATGCAAGACAGTCAGCATTATGACGGATGATACGACTTGCATGTATGACATCAATCGGTAAGGCAATGCACAACCTCTGTCCCTATGCATGGAAGCTCTCAAACTATGGAATTGGTGCTTGGCGCACCATATTATCCCTGTTGCCACTTACCTCCCAGGAGTGTTAATGTCATAGCAGTTGCCCTCAGTCGCAAGTTCTATGACCACTACAAATGGGAGATAGACACACAAGTCCTCAGTTACGTATTCTGCCAATGGGGGCAACCAGACATAGACCTTTTCATGACCAGGACCAATTGCAAATGCCACCTTTACTACTGGGGATGCTTTCTCCATCAAATGTGATGCACTGTTACTCTATGCATTCCCACCTCTTCTTATGCTCCACGAGGTTATAATCAAAATCAGAACAGAACGAGTCTGCGTGATTCTCATTGCACCAGTGTGGCCAATACAAACATGGTACCCTTACCTCCACATGATGATGGTAACGGATCCATACACCTTTCTACTTCAACGCAATCTTCTCTCCTAGAGTCATGGCAGAATTCTCCATTCCAAACTACACAAACTCCACCTCCAAGCATGGTTCCTTCATGACTCCAAGATGCTGAAAATACCTGCTCAGAAAGGGTAAACCAAATATTAATCAACAGAAGTAGAGAGTCCACTAGGAAAACTTACCTTTACAAATGGATTAGATTCTCCGAGTGGCTCAAACGTAATCACCCCATGCCCTCTGAAATCTCCCCCGTCTTCCTCTTATTGGACTACTTGCGGCACCTAAGGGAGGCTGGCCTGGCTTTAAATACTATCAAGGTACATGCAGCAGCTATAGCAGGCTTTCATTGCACCACTGACCTCTTTCCTGTCTAACCCAATCACCAAGAGATTCCTCGCTGGCCTACAAAATACCTTTCTGTCTGTTCGCCCTCCAGTTCCTATCTGGGATCTGAATCATGTACTTAAGAGCCTGATGAAGCCACTTTTCGAGCCCTTGTCATCTTGCCCGTGGTCATACCTATCTATGAAGGTCTCTTTTCTAGTCACACTAACCTTGAGTAGGGGAACTCGCCACACTAATGGCAGACCCCCCCCTTATACAATTTTCAGCAAGGACAGAGTGTCACTTCGGCTCCACCCTAAATTCCTCCTGAAAGTCCCATCTCTCTTTCACGTCAATGAACCCATACACTTTCCTGCTTTCTTCCCCAAACTGCACATTGACCCATCCCAGGCTGCATGGCATACCTTTGACATCTGCAGAGTGCTCGCATTCTACATTGATCTCATAAGAGCCCAGAGGATATCTCCTCCACTCTTCCTGTCCTTTGCGGAATGATCCAAGGGACAAACTGTTTCAAAGCTAAGGCAAACTATACATTCCAAATCTTGCCCTATACTAAACTTCAGCAATCTCTTTGCTCACCCCCCTCCCTACTAAACTCTGATCACTGTTATAGACCACTCTGTCACCATGCCACTTTCATAAAGACAGTATTTTGCTGAGGTTCTGATCAGTTTTGCATTAACCTTAATTTTGTAATTTCTTTAGTTTTGAATGTCTGTGCATTCTTAACTTTTCAATAACAGTGTATTGCAATCAATTATACTTTAATTGATGTTGGCATTTTGTTTCTACTGTTGTTATAGATGTTAAGATAAGCTATAATTACAGCTCTACTAATTTTTTTCAAATATATCTTTTGGTAGTTTTAGAAGTGGGGTAAGAATTACAGAGAAGTAATGATATTTGGTTGTTTTGTTTGGGAAACTGAAATTTGGGCCATTGCTTACTCTGAAATTTCATTTCATATTACCCTGAGTCCTATGTTGGGAATTGTTCAGTATAATATAAAAGATGACTTGGTGAAGTGGATAAGTTGTTTTACTTAGTATTAATATCTAAAAGGAAATCTTGTCTTCAATGCAACCTGTATAACTTAGGAACCCAATGTTCATTCTTTCTTTTCATATGCTAGTCAGATAACTCTTTTGTTTCTTTAGAATATAATGCTGTTCCTATTGAAGATTTTAGTATTTCTGTCCTAGAATATTTTATAAAACTTTTTTTCTTTGAAAAGAAGTTCTTGTGGTGTTTCCCCTTTGCCTTGGCTTAGGGTTTTTCCCCCTCTCTCCACAGATGAAATCCGCTGCTACTTTGGTGAAACAGTTGCTCTCTATTTTGGCTTCTTGGAATATTTCACATTTGCTTTGGTTCCTATGGCCCTCATTGGGATTCCTTACTATGTATTTGCATGGGAAGACTATGACAAGTATGTGATGTTTGCCTCATTCAATCTGCTTTGGTCGACAGTGATCCTTGAAGTATGGAAGCGCTACTGTGCTACTATGACTTACAGGTGGGGGACACTATTAATGAAGCGGCAGTTTGAGGAACCGAGGCCAGGATTTCATGGGGTTTTGGGAATTAATCCTGTCACTGGCAAGGAGGAGCCAGTATACTCAAGTATTAAAAGACAGATACGAATTTATCTGGTGTCTTTGCCATTTGTGTGCCTTTGCCTCTATTTTTCACTCAATGTCATGATGATTTACTTTGAGTTGGAGACTTGGGCTCTGGATTTCCATGAGGAGAATGAGTCTTGTTTTAGCAACTTAATGCTATTTGTGCCCAGCATCATCTATGCTATTGTGATTGAAATGATGAACCGTGCCTACCGATATGCTGCAGAATTCTTAACATCATGGGGTAAGACTTGTCCTTTTTTTTCTTTTTACTTTTCTTTTACATGAGGAAGTATTTTCAAACCTTTAGAATAATTATATATGAACACATTTATATATGAAATTATATATAAAAGAGATCTAGGGGTCATAGTGGACCACAAGTTGAATATGAGTCAACAGTGTGATGCTGCTGCAAAAAAAGCAAATATGATTCTAGGTTGTATCAACAGGTGTGTTGTAAGCAAAACTCGTGAAGTCATTCTGCCGCTCTACTCTGCACTAGTTAGGCCTCAGCTGGAGTACTGTGTCCAGTTCTGGGTGCCACATTTCAAGAAAGATGTGGAGAAATTGGAAAGGGTACAGAGAAGAATGACAAGAATGATTAAAGGTCTAGAGAACATGACCTATGAAGCCAGGCTTCATGAACTGGGCTTGTTTAGTTTGGAAAAAAGAAGATTAAGGAGGGACATGATAGCGGTTTTCAAATATCTAAAAGGGTGTCACAAGGAGGGAGGAGAAAATTTGTTCCTCTTGGTTTCTGAGGACAGGACAAGGAGTAATGGGCTTAAAGTGCAGCAAGGGAGGTTTAGATTGGACATTAGGAAAAAATTCCTAACTGTCAGGGTGGTCAAATATTGGAATAAATTGCCAAGGGAGGTGGTGGAATCTCCCTCTCTGGAGATATTTAAGAACAGGTTAGATAGACATCTGTCAGGGATGGTGTAGACAGAGCTTGGTCCTGCCTTGAGGGCGGGGGGCTGGACTCGATGACCTCTTGAGGTCCCTTCCAGTCCTATGATTCTATGATTTCCTAGCAAAGAGGGTGTTTCCTAAACTTAGCTGTTGTGTACATAAACAAAACTGTCTGGACAAATTAACTGTTTAGTTGTGCAGAGACATTCCACCCCATTCTGGCAGAAAAGGGATTAAAAGCGGCCTAGGGAAGCTGTGCAGGTAGAAGTCAGTTAGGGCCCTCACAAAAATAGCTGAGCGCCCAGAAGTGGTCACTTCCTGCAAGGACAGAGTGTGGTCTTGAACTAATCCTCAATATGACCAGGAGAAGGTTCTAGTCTGACAATAGGGGCTGAACCTCATAACCAGGATGTTTTCAGGACTTCTCTGAATGTTTAATTTTACATATATGTATGGATGTATATGTATATTAAACACACACACACTCTAGATATAGATAGATATAGTTATAAATATAGATATATAATACCGCATTTCAGTCTTAGTGTGCATTTGTCCCACACATTCGAGATTAAACTTTTGGCTAGAAGTTCCTATTGGATTCCCTTGTGCTCCTGCACTAATGGTCAAAAGGGCAACGGGACCAGTTGCCATTTGGTTCCTTTTCACAACCAGTGGCTTTGACATGGACCTCCCAGTGTCTGTACTGACTCTTCATTTGTTAATGATTTTTTTGAATCAATGTATATATTATGGGGATGTAAACAAGTAGTTGCGTATATGACTAATTGATAAGCCTTGGCTTATTGGTTAATCTTCTCACCTACTTGCATTTCTCCCTCCCCCCTTGCTGCCTGGAGCCAGTCCAGGGGAGGATGTTACAAAACAACCTCAGCAAGGAGCCTGAGACCCGCTGCGGGCATCCTGTGGAACAGCCTCTGTCCTTGGCAAATATGGGCCCACTTAAAGGGTTTTTTTGCGCAAAAAGGAGCCGGCCTCACAGCGCTTTTTTGTGCAAAAACCTCTCGCGCAAAAGGGATCCGAGGAGGAAATGCAAATGAGCACTTCATTTGCATTTCCTCTTGTGGAAGAGGATCGTAGTATAGACGTAGCCTATGTTTCTAGCTAGTTGAATTTTGCTTTGTGCTTTGGCCTTTGTAATTTTATCGCTACAGGCTTATGTAGTTTATTTAAATTCATCTTTTGTAATTTGACCTATTTTCCCCTTTTGGTTAGGAGTCTTTTGAGTTTCAGATCATTGAATAGCTCCTGGTTAAGCCAGGAGGGGTCTTGCCATACTTCCTATCATTTCTATGCTAGGGATAGTTTGCTCTTTCTGGGAGGTTGAATGACTACCCTATTTCTACCTAAGAAATTACTTATATGGGTTTCAGGAGATGTTAGACTATGTTATGAGCTTCTCAAATTAGATCCACCTGTTAGTACTAGAGCTCATTCCACTAGGGTGCAGGCAGCTGCAACTATTTTTTTTTTGAAAGGCATACCCATAACTGACATCTGTAAAGCTGCCACCTGGTGATACACCACTTTACTAGATCTAATGCCTTAATAGAAGCATCCAAAGCAGATACTTCCTTTGATAGAAGAGTATTGTATACTCTTCTACAGTATACAATAAATTCTGAACACTCACCACTTTATTTAGATCATTTCTTGAGAGTCAGTAAGGGTGGAAAATCTATACACACACACACACACACACAAACACTTAAAGAAAATGTTATTTATGAGTTTATTTACGATTGTGTCATTCGAGATGTAGTTCTCACATATGTATGCCATGACCCACCCTTGTTGCTCTCTGATTTAGCGTCCTATTTGTGTAATTGGATTCTGTGGTGAGTTGTGGTTGGCCCTACATCACCATCTATGAACTTGGAATGGGCGCATGAGGACATTTGGGAAGCATGCACAAACCCAGCGAATGCAGCTGTACAAAAGACTGATCTCTAGTTCATGGGATGCTTGCACACTAAGAGTGGGATATAGGTATAGTTAGATAACATCTCTAGGAACTTTAGTTTCACTACAGATAACGTTTCTTGTTGAGTGGAGCAAGCATATTGTATGTGTTTCAAGTATTTAAGATATTTTTTTGAGGTAGACTTTTACCAATTGTATAGGAAAACAAATCACATATATTAATGTTCTAAAGTTTTAGCTATATAATTTAAACACTTTTAGACTGGTTTATTGGGCTTTTTGTTGGTA
Source organism: Pelodiscus sinensis (assembly GCF_049634645.1). Classification (NCBI taxonomy): domain Eukaryota; kingdom Metazoa; phylum Chordata; order Testudines; family Trionychidae; genus Pelodiscus; species Pelodiscus sinensis. The sequence continues at coordinate 182,711,236 of NC_134712.1, read as the reverse complement.
GCATGGCCCTAAGAATGAAGTGGGCAGAATCGTTAAAGACCACAACACTTTTCTAAAACAGCATCTTGTACATTGGACTATTTGGTCCAGACCGAGATTCCACTTGTCTATCAGGAGATTCTCTAGAGAACTATCTCCCAGAATGCTAGAGATGCCATTGTTAGAAATGTCAGCTGCCAAGAAATGTTTGGTGTCTTGTTCTAGAATCTTTAAGAGATCGGAAGTTATGGAACTCTTTAAAGGAGTCAAAATATTATAGCAGTGATTCTAGAGAAGGAAAAGAATTCTAGTAGTTTAGTGGTTTAGGGGAAGCATTGCACTGAAAACAGAAAACTTAGAATGTTTTTGGAGAGGGCTTATATTGAATTAAAGGGGCTAGTTAGTGAGCCTGAGAAAAAGCGTCCCGTAGAGGATGAAGTTTGCATTTAGGTGATTAATAAATTGTACCTGATGTTTTGTAATCAGTACTACTAAGTGAAATGTTTTAATTTAGTTTTTCTGACCCTTCTCTTCATGCTCCAGAATTAAGTAATGTATATGTTATATTTATGGAGAATTAATTAAATACATGCAAGAATTTGTGTTCTGGGCATCAGGGAACCTTGCTATCACTTAAAAGTACAAAAATAATTACAAAACCAAAAGAGCAACACATTTTCCCTAAGTACATAATCATGAGACATCAAAAATATTATAAACCACATAAAATCTCCATATTTCTCAAAGGAGTGCTTTCCCTAGCCATCTGAGTCCTCATAAATGCCTGCCAAAAAGACTAAAAATCTTAGTTATTATATTTTCTATAGAGAATATCCATTTTATTACTCTCTGAAAACTATGTGAGCCTGCATAAATCAAATATTTATCGCTTCAGATTTTAAAAAAGCCTTCAGATGATTTACACTTTTTAATTTTAAAGTGAAATTCTGCTCTGAAGAGTTAGTATGTACAAATATATCACCTTATTCAAATATTGCTTAGGCAGGGACAATGAGTATAAAGGAAAGGGGATTGTAAAATGGTTAACAAAACAAAACACAATACTTGAGAAAGTTTAGGCTGTATCTAAAGATTCTAAAGCCTGAATCTTTAAAGGTCCTAGTTCTGTAATGACTTGTGTATATGCTGAGCTTAATATACCACAAGAAATCCCATTTGACATCAAATATCCAAATCCAAAGCCCTATGGAAGTCAGTGAGTGTCTTTTCATTGATTTTATGGGCATCAGAGTCATACCTAGTCATTAGTTTTCATATCTGCTTCACATTGCATTTAATTTAGTATTGTATCTGATTTCAATGGCAGCAAGATCAGCGCTTTGTCAATCACACTAACATTTAGTGCAATTTGCCTACTATTTTTCTATTATAAAATAGATCTAATAAAAGAGATAATTAGAAGTATGTTTCTCATAAGAAAAATATTAATATACTTGTTATGCATCGGGATACTTGAAAATGGGCTAAACGCTGAGGTCGGTATTGCACAGTATAAACTTTTCCTCATAGGCTCTTGCTCAACTATTTTGCTAAATGGAGGCAAAATGTTTGTTTGTAGTGTCTAATATATGTTCAGTGCTTAGTATTGTTTCTCAACTGATTGTTTTTAACATTTTAGAAAATCATAGACTGGAATCGTCCTATCAGAATCATCTAATTCTGAAGGTCTTGGTGGTAGGTATATTTAGAGCAATATTTTATGTAATATGCCAGGATGTAATATGTTAGACACTTGTTTTCACAATGATCAGCTTTCAATTTTCCAATACTGAATTTCTCTTATTCAAGATTCTAGATGTGTGGATTTTTCCCTTTTTCTGTGGATTATCATTGTTGCACCTGGAAACTATTGCTTTCATACATACATTTAAAGTGTATCCTTTTAAAGTATCAAGAGGCTCTTGTTTTTACTGATTCATTCATCCAGGAATATTACCAAATGTTTGCTCTCACAAGCTGTAACAACAGTATAGTATAGTTATTCTTAAGTGTTTGCTACTTCAGCCCCTATTGTAGAACATACTATAGGTGCTAAATTCTTTTACTGTTTGACTCACAATAAATTGTGTATACTTAAAAAAGCAATTAAAATATATACATCTGGTAGCACAAATGATAAATAAATATACAACACGTGGAAGTGGCAGAAGTGTTAAATCTTTTTTTATTTCACATTTCACCAAAAGGTTAGTAGCATTGGCCATTTGACGTGGGGAATGCTAGTGAAAAATGAGGCAGGATAAGAGACTAAAATAGAGACAGAACAAGGAAAAAAATACTTAAACAAATTTGATGTCTTTAGGCGACCGGGGTCTGATAAAATATATCCTAGAATACTCAAGGAGTTGACTGAGGAGATATGAGCCCTTAGCGATTATCTTTGAAAAGTCATGGAAGACCGGAAAGATTCCAGAGGACTCAAAAAAGGCAAATACAGTGCTCATCTATAAAAAAGGAATAAAGGACAACCTGAGAAACCAGTTGTTTATTTGCAGCTTAACGCTGAGTGTCCATCTTGGAAAGAACATATTAACACTACTTTGAATTTCTTAGTAGTTGTTGGTTTAATTGATTTCCTATATATTGCTTCATAGACATTTTTGGGAAGTATTATTTAGAAAACATTCTGTTTGATACAGCTTTATCTGTAGTAAGTGCTGTACTCACGATTGCACCTAATCTTTCAGTAGTCTTTGTTTTCACTAACATATTTCTCAAAGAAATATTCTTTTAGGCTGAAACTTTCCATACTTCTTCTCTGCCCCACACTGAATGATGCTTAAATTGTCATTCAAGATTGTATGCTAAGTCCAGTCAGCCATATTTTGTTTTATATACAAGAATAATAGCACCCCATTCTATTTTTCCGATAGGAATGTTGTGCCAAATACTTTCACCTCCCTGCAAAGTGGCGGAGGGTTTGCCGCTCACCACGCCGTTCCCCGCCTACTCCCCCTCACTGGACGCCTTGCCCCCTCTCCTCCGCCCCTGCTTGCAGGCCGGTGGCTGCGTTTCCCTGGCCGGCCCGTCGCCGGCGGCTGTGCGAGGCTTCCCCTGCCTCCCTGAAAAGCAGCGGAGGGTTTGCCGCTTGCCGTGCCGTTCCCCGGCGACCCTCCCCCCCCTTGCCAGACGTGGTGTGGGTCCCGGCAGACCCGTCACAGGGGCATACTCCTATCCCAATACTCCTCCCCCTCCCCCCTTTCCTTTCCCCTTCCCCAGAGCCAAACACCTCCCTTCGCTGCTGTAACCCAGTCCCCTTTCTCCCCCAATCTTATGTCCTGGTCCCAACAGACACCACCGCTTGAAATGCAACCCCCACCTTTTCCATTATTTTCAGTGGGAAAATTGACCCCGCATAACATGTTTTCACTTAACACGGTCATTTTCTGAAACATATCTATAGTGTTAAATGAAGAATTACTGTATTGCCTTTTTGGATATCTGATTTGAGTACATTAGTTCTTTCCCGTAGAGACTGTCCAGACTGGCCAATATACATTGCAGTGAGGCATTGCTGGCGTTTGATGGAATAGATCACATTAGTGGATGTACAGTTAAATGAGTCTTTGATTTGGTTGCTTATGTGGTTGGGTCCAGTGATGAAATCACTAGTGTAGATGTGTGGGCAGAGTTGGCACTGGGGCTGATTGCATGGGTGGGTTCCTGGATGATTATGTTGGAGGTGTGTGTTGTGGTTAATGGCAAGAGTTTGTTTGAGGTTAAGGGGTTGTCTGTAGGTGAGAATTGGCCTTTTCCCCAAGGCCTCTGGGAGTGGGGGTTCATTTTCCAGGATAGGTTGTAGATTGTTGATAATGCATTGGAGGGGTTTAAAATGTGGACTGTAGGTGATGACAAGTGGAATTCTGTTGTTTTCTCTTTTGGGCCTGTCTTGAAGTAGTTCATGTCTTGCTCTGTCAATCTGTTTTTTTACTTCTCCGGGTGAGTATTTCAGTTTTACGAATGCTCTATATAGATTCTGTAGGTGATTGTCTCTATCCGTGGGATCGGAGCAAATCTGGTTGAATCTTAGGGCTTGGCTGTATACAATAGATTGAGATATGTGTCTGGGATGGAAGCTAGAGGCAGGAAGGTAAGTGTAGCAGTTGGTAGGTTTCCGGTATAGGGTTGTGGAAATTTGTCCATAATTTAATTGTAGTGTAGTGTCAAGAAAGTGGATATCTCACGCGGACTGATCCAGGCTTAGTTTTTGTTGTTAAACATTTTTTTTGCTTATTCTTCTTGTCAAGTTATAATATGCTATAATATAGTTCCATCCACAACTAATTGACAGGATTGATTTTGGGTAAAAAATAATCAATGAAGCAGATAATGTTAAAATAAAGTTCCATTTTTTATCTCCTGCAATAAATAAGTAAAGTTAAAAAATCTGGAAGAAGAGAAATAAATATTTATATAAGTATTCAAAATGTATACTTGCATGTTCATTGATCATAGTCTATATTTGTTCTCATTGAGAGCTTCCTTTTTCAATAATACTATTTACATTTTTTCTTTGCAGTTCAACTTTTTAAACTGCTTTGCCTCCCTCTTCTACATTGCTTTTGTCCTTTTTGATATGAAACTTTTGCGACAGGTGAGTTCTGGAAACTGTAAGATATATAAGAAATGCAGGAAATGGCTGAAATAAGAATTCAGAGGGTTCTTATTGCTTTTCTAATACAGGATAAATGTTCACTCTCCTGTTAATGTTTTCTGAAACTTTTCTAGTTATCTGTATTTCAGTGTCTCTAATATATTTGCAAAGTCATAACAATATGAAAGAGGCACAGATAAAACTTAGAAATAAGAAAATATTTTAAAACAATTTGACTTGCAAAGGAGAAAAAGGGTGGCTGGGAAGTTAGCATCTTTTTTATATATAAACAAAGCCTGAAACTTTTTTCCCCTGACTTTTTTTTCCATTAGATATTTCAAATCTCATCTGCATTGTTTTTCCTGAGGGACTCTGTTGATAACTAGAGAACAGTAGGATTATGATGCCATAAAAATAAAGCATTAGAAAGGAATCGAGAGGAAAATCATTTTTAGACACTATTTAATACTTATTTTCTGTTTCTATTTATAGTAATGTATCTTAAATATATGAAAAATAGGTGGAAGAAAAGATTTTTTTTGGTTAAAAAATATGTATTTGATTTAATGCTGATAATCTTTCAGTTAAGTTCTCTGGTCCTCCAAAGACACCTCCAGAAAAAAACAGGAAGGACAACAAGACTTGATATTACAGGCAGTCCCCGGGTTACGTACAAAATAGGGACTGTAGGTTTGTTCTTAAGTTGAATCTGTATGTAAGTCGGAACTGGCATCCAGATTCAGCCGCTGCTGAAACTGACCGCCAGTTCTGACTTACATACAGAATCAACTTAAGAACCCCAAGCGTCCCCAAGTCAGCTGCTGCTGAAACTGATCAGCAGCTGATTCCAGGAAGCCTGGGGCAGAGCAACTCTGCCTCAGGCTTCCTGTAGTCAGCGCTGGTCAGTTTCAGCAGCAGCTGACTTGGGGCCTCCTGGGGCAGAGCAGCTGGGGTGCTGCTGGGTTGCTCCAGTAGCGCCGCTCCTCGGCACTACTGGAGCAACCCAGCAGCACCCCATCTGCTCTGCCCCAGGTGTCCTGATTCAGCCGCTGCTGAAACTGACCAGCAGCGGCTGAATCAGGACCAGAGCAGCTGGGGTGCTGCTGGGTTGCACCAGTAGCGCCCAGAGCGGCGCTGCGGGACCAACCGGCAGCACCCCAGCTGCTCTGCCACAGGCGTCATGGGCAGAAAAGCCTAGTCTGCTGGGGGGAAGGGCGTACTAGCTGCGCCCCCCCCCCCCCCCCCCCCCAGCAGACCAGGAAGACTCGGGCGGCGGACCGAGATGCACCGAGATGCACCGCGGTCCCGCCGCCTGGGTCCTCCGCGGCTTTGCTCCCCGTCTCCCTGGTCTGCTGGTCTCCAGCAGACCAGGGAGATGGGGAGCGCCTCTGAGGACGCCGGCAGCGGAGCAGCCCAGGCGCGCCTGGGGTTCCCCGCTGCCCGAGCCCCCCCCCCCTCGGCTTTGCAAAGCGCGGGGAAGCCGGCGGCGGGGCAGTCCAGGTGCGCCTGGGGTGCCTCGCTGCCCGAGCCCCCCCCCCCCCCCCCCCCCGGCTTTGCAAAGCGCGGGAAAGCCGGCGGCGGGGCAGTCCAGGCGTGCCTGGGGTGCCCCGCTGCCCGAGCCCCCCCCCTCGGCTTTGCAAAGCGCGGGGAAGCCGGCGGCGGCGGGGCAGTCCAGGCGCGCCTGGGGTGCCTCGCTGCCCGAGCCCCCCCCCCCCCCGGCTTTGCAAAGCGCGGGGAAGCCGGCGGCGGGGCAGTCCAGGTGAGCTTGGGGTGCCTCGCTGCCCGAACCCCCCCCCCCCCCCCCCCGCGGCTTTGCAAAGCGCGGGGAAGCCGGCGGCGGGGCAGTCCAGATGAGCCTGGGGTGCCTCGCTGCCCGAGCCCCCCCCCTCCCCGCTTTGCAAAGTCGCGCGGGGGGGGGGGGGGGCTCAGGCAGCAGGGCTGCCCCGCTGCCCGAGCCCCTCCGCGGCTTTGCTCTGCGTCTTCCTGGTCTGCAGACCAGGGAGACGCAGAGCAAAGCCCCAGAGTACACGGGCGGCAGGACCGCGAGGTCCCGCAGTCCGTGTACTCTGGGGCAGCCCCGTTCGTAACTGCGGATCCGACATAAGTCGGATCCGCGTAAGTCGGGGACTGCCTGTACTGATATTTTAAGGAAACTTGGGGGCTGCGTCCCATGCTCACTGTACTTGTCAATCCCCATCTCCGCTGGGGAGAGCCTGGGTCCAAGGCCACCTTCCCCACTCACCACTGGGGAGGATCCAAGGCTGCCGCTGCCTCAGCTCTTCCTTCCTACTCCTGGTTGCTGAGGAGGGCCCAGCCTGAGACCGCCCCCGGCTCTTTGCCCCTCCAGGCAGCCCCAGCTCTTTGCCCCCTCCCACCAGCCGCTGGGCGGGGCTGCAATGAACCTGGCTCATCCCCCAATCACCAAGAGAGGCTGGGCCCAAGCCACGTGGGGCCCTGCTTCCCTCCCCAGCTGCTAGGAGAGGCTAGGCCCAAGCTGCGTCCCTGAGGTTGGGCTGGGCCGAGCACAGGTGAGGTGCGAGGGGGGAGGCCACGTGGCTAAGCGCAGAGGGAGGGTCTGCAGGTGGAGGGAGGGACTGTGGGATGTAGAATGATGCATGACATTACTCTGATAGGAGAGAGAAAAGCAAGTGGAAAAGAAATTAAAACAAAACTAAAATAAATGCATATAAGTGTTCAGGTTTTCTTTATACATCACAGTCAAATAAGCACAATTTTTTTTTGTCTTTGTGGTGTGGCAGACCAAAGGCAGCAGGCCGCGGTAGTTTGATGGAGGGCAGGTATTCAAGCAATTGGGTGAGCAGGTTCCTGTTCCTTGAATAGATGCCAGAGACTGCTGCCCAGCAATTAAGACAGGCAGGCATCTGGTACTCATTAAGAGCAGCAGGCTAATGAGACACCTGCAGCCAGTTAGGGCCTGCTGGTCCATTATAGAAGGTTTCCTCTCAGGCAAGGAGATTGAAGGAGAATTGGGATGGACTGGAGCAGAGGCGTAAGCACAGAGTGAGGTGGCAAGCAGGAGAGGTTTTCTTCAAGGTGCCAGGGAGGAGGTACTGTGGAGGTGGTTGGGGAAGTGGCCCAGAGAGAAGCTGCTATTCTGTGGGGACAAGGGCAAGAGCCCCATGAGTGGCCACTACCTAGGATCCTGGGTTGGAACCCAGAGTAAGTGGGCAGGACTGAGTTCACCCCAATTCTTCCCATGCTCAGTGGGCCGCCACCAGAGAAGAAAAGACTTTTTGGACTGCAGAAAGGTTTTTCCTCCAAGCTAGTGGCTGGCCTATGATGAAAATAGCTCATTAAGCAGAGGATCCTTGTCTCTGAGAGAGACGAGGCAATGGGAGGGTCACTGCAAGCCTCTGAGGCATCTTAAAAATCCTCCAGGAAGCACAGGATCCAGGGGGCACCACCAGAGCTCTGCCACTGTGGGTAATTATTTAAAAAAGTAGAGTGAGCAACAGTTTAAACCTACACATTAGAAAAGGTCTGCAGACAGGTTGAAAACAGAAAGTGAGGAAACAAAAGCTAGTTTTTCTTGGTGTGATGATTTCTGAGCTGCTTGTCTTTTGGAGCTACAAGAATTCCTCCATTTCCCTGTTTATTTTACCAAACTCTAGTTCTTAGTGATTCTTTGTCTCAAAAGACTGTATTTTGACTTGTTTTGGAGCCCATTTAGCCCTGTTGTTTGTTTTGTCAATGGGGTTGTTACACACATTGGCAAGGCATTCATTTTCCCCACAGTGGACTGGGTGTACTGTCTACTCAGCATCTAGTCCCTCACCAGCGTATGGCAATTGGGAATTAGATCCACCTCATGTGTGCTGTGGTATTGCTAGACCACTAGACTGCCCTGAGACATCCTTTTATTGTTATATAAATAACATTTGATAATATTATCTAAATGTACAAAATAATAAATAATTTGAAGATATATCACAATTTTGTTAAATAAATGTTTTATTTAATTTTCTTAAGAGCTTGGCCACTCTGCTGATAACTTCACAGATCCTTAATCAATTTGTAGAAGCCTTACTTCCTTACTGGCTCCAAAAGAGACGACATAAGAAGGTGAAGAAAAGGATGTACTCCTTAAAAATGGATACTGACCTTTCATTATTTGAGCAAGTCAACCTGGAAAAAGAAATGGGCACTTATATTGTAAGTTGAATATATGCTGCTTTAGTACAGCTTCTGAAATTTACTGCTGACAAAAAGAGGCCATATATTAATTTTAGATGAATGTAATATAGAGGCTTGTGAAGATAATTAACTATTTTATTTTAGGCAGGGAATTTCACGCTATCCTGTAAACATTTGGTGCATTAGTCAAGATGTATCCCATACAAACAAGCCACAGAACCATGGAGAAAGCCAAATTGCCAACATGACTGCTTCAACCTGTTCTGTCTCATTATAAAGTAGGATAGTTAAGTTGTTACATCTGAAATATTTGATCACTTAACTTTTTACCAGCACAAGGTAGTCTAAGATGTTTTATGTGAATGAATATTGAAAAAATCATGTTACAATTTTAAATAAACAAGAGATGATACAACTAGATAGATTACACTAAATTCTTATAGTGGTTTTGGTATATGATATCTTTGTGTATCCTATGAGGAATACGAATGTTCTAATTCCTACCACTTCAAAAAAAATCAAAAGATATGTCTAGAGCTGTGGCGTCCAATCAGTTCTGAAGCTCTAGGAAACTAGTCACATTATTCTGAAAATGTAAATAGTTTTGTGAGACTCTCCAAACATACCCATTCTTGTCTTTTAATGTCAACAGAACTCTTCACCTTTGGTTTTAATCAACAGAAATCATCACATTTTGCAGAAATTCAGTCAATGGGACACTTAACAATTTTGTTTCGCTGCTAAACCTCTGAAATCAGGCAAAGACTTTTCACTGACAGGACACCTCAACTCAGCCTCCATATTTTCATTCCGTAACTGTGACTGATACTTCAACAGATGTATCTCCTGACAGGAAATGACGCTTCACAAAGCCATGTTGAACCAAACATGGGAAAAAGTTTGTCAACGCTAGTTTTCAAAATAACAAACTGATTCTGTCGCAAAAGTGCATCCTGCATTGTCAAAACCAATTCATGTTTTTGACTGAATGAGCTGGCTTTGAAGTGTGAGAATATCTTCTTAAAACAAATGTATGTCCATGCCAAGCTAATTCTCAAGACCGTGTCAATTTGCAATGTCAAACTGAAACGGGTTTTTCATGAGTCGAAATGCCAACATGAAGCTTTCAAAATCTGCAGAACGCTGGCTGAATTTCATTGCCAGGTTTTCAAGCCATCTCACGTAATGCTGATAATCGAGGTCATCACACTTAAATTCACTGTCTCTAGCAATATTCTGCAAATTTGGGAAGTGGGTGAATTCTCTTGTCTTAATTTGAATGATGAATAGCTATAGCTTAGAAATGAACTCCTGAATGTGCTGGGCCATATGATAAATCAGCTTCCCCTTTTCTCTGAAGTTTTAGATTGAATTCATTTAAATGACAGGTGATATCAGTCAGGAACCACAAATGAGTGCCACTGCTTATCTTCAATATCAGAAAAACTGTCTAGCTTTCCATTCTTGGCAAGAAAGTGTGTGATTGGAGTAGGCAGTTCGAGGAACTGCTCAAGCACCTTCCCACATCTCAGCCATCGCACATTGACAAATTAGATGATTTCAGAATGCTCAGATTCAATTTCTTTTAAAAATTCCACAAATTGGTGATGGTTCAGAGCATTGCTGCGAATGAAATTTATGATTTTGATCACAGTATCCATAAAGTCTTTCAGAGTATCTTTAGTGGACATCTGAACAGACAGATTTTCTTGATGCACAGTACAGTGGCAGGAAAACAATTTGCTGTTCATTTTATTAAATTGTAAGTGCTCTTTCAGAAGGGAGACAAATCCAGCTGGCACACTGTCAGTTGTAACAGAAGCCAATTTTGCTAAATCCAAGTTGAAATCATTTGAGACACTTTTGGAAGCATCAGATATATGAGATTCATGGGTATGATCTCTCAACCCACACACTGATAGCAGTTCTTCATGAATCTGGAAATCTTCTGTTCCAAAACAAATCCAGAAGATGAGATGAGCAGGATCACTGATGTCACATGACTCATCCAGTGCCAACGAGTAGGCCAAACACTAATCAAGTTCAGCATGCAACTTGGTTTTGAGATCAATAGACAAATCTTTCAACTGATGTGCAACTGTTTGGTGACTCGGCTGCAAATTTTGAATGCTCTGCAAGGTGTTATTTCATATCTGTTCGTTATGATTTTCAAGCAAGTTTTCTATGACAGAATAATTTCCTTCACCATTTCTCCAAGAATGGCTTCTTGCTGCTTTATAGCTGGCCTAAGTTACCAATCTATCCTCATCTGAACAAAGCTTCAAAACCTTCTGCTGCTTTTCAAAATCCAATTTCTGCTGACCAATTTTATCAGCTCAGTTTTTGCTTCCAATAGGATATACTGGATGGAAATCACTGTGCTGCCCTTAGAAATGTTTTTTTTAAATTTTCAAAAACAGGAATAAAATTCAAACTGTTTTCTTTAAATATGTGCTTGTATACTGGATTTTGTTGTTTGGTATGGCCATAACCAGCAACCCACCCTCCCAAAAAAAACTTTTGAGAGAAAATTTTTTTTGGTCCCTGAACAACCAACATTTGAACTTAATTGTGTGCCCATGAGAAACCTGTGTTTAACCTGCATTTAAATTGAAGGCTTATTGTGGTCAGCAAACTGTTAAGCATCTGAAAAAAGTAACACAGCATGTTAGAACGAATTTCAACATGAATCAATTTCACCACTTTTCTGGGGCAGTGTGATGGGATGTATCAACACTGCACTGAAATCCACCCTAAATAGATTTCAGATTCTTACTATATAAGTAGAAAAAATGGGCCAGAAGAAGTGGCAAAATCAAAGAAAACTCATACCTGCATATTCTGCAATTATCTATTTCTGTTTGTGAAGGAACTGAAAAATAATTTTGAAAAGTTATAATAAATAATGGTTGAGGCAAAAACTATTTTCAAAAGTTTTTGACAACCGATTGTAGCTGTTGCAATCACCAGAATCCAGCACATGAACACTCATTCAGAACAAAAACAGAGATTTCAAAGGTAGCATAATCAGTATAGCACTGTACTTGCACAACGAATGTTTAAAGATACTTGAGAAACACGTTGAAATGCATGCTAGGAGACGACTGACCAGCCTGAAAACTGAACTGCTTCATACAAGAACAAATAATTTCACACAGAGAACTCATAAGTACTTTCAGAAAGGCTTCAACTATAAATACCAGTGGAAAACTAGTACCCGGAAATACCAGCTGCAGCTTACGATGATGCATGATGACTTCTGGCCTAAGTGGCATATTAAAGCTATTCCGTGAACTGGAAGAAGTCTCCATCCAGATGGGTCAAATTAACAGGAAGTGGAATTCAGAAAGATCTTCTGAATTTTCTTTTTTTATTCTCTGAAAATGTTTGTTTGTTTGTTGATTAAAAAGTTTTTGAATGCAACGGTTTTTGAGTCTTTATTGTTCAAGCCAAGTATCCACACTCAGCCAGCCAAATAACTGCATGTGGCTAGTGTGTTGGACACCATGGGTCTAGAGAGTATATTCTATCTCATAATTTAACAATTCTTTAACTTTCTATTTATTTCCACCTCTTGTTCTTGTCCCTGGTTATGCTTATTAAAGATGCACTCATTCCTGCCATCAGAGCAGTGCTAAAAATACCCTTGCCGGTGGTTTCCTGCTCATGAGTCTCTTGCATCTAGCAAAAGCTTATGAAGGAAAACCATAGTTAAAATATTCTGAGGTGTAAAGGTGCTTTACACACCCTTTTTTCTAAAGTCCATTTCTTTCTAATTGCTTTTGGTATAGTCTGGCTCACAGCATTTCAATTTTCAGAATTTCTTGGGTCTTCTGTATCCTTGTAGGTCAGATTATTAATAACAAATGCCAACTTTCTTGAGTTCTGGTTCCACTTTGGGCATGTATGCACACCATGTGCCAGAGATTGGAGGTGTTTTTTTCAGTAGTGTCTGTTAACAGTTTGCCTCTTTTTACTCCAATTTAAAGTTATACAGGGAGGTGAAGACTGAATAGCTCTCTAGTTTCTTCTCTGCCCCTTCATTATCCAAGATGGAACTTCTCCAGTATCCTCTGAGTCTTTTTCTCTTTGAACCAGTAAACATTGTAAATATTTCATTTTAGGTCAGTTAAATAGTTGTTTTTAGTTTAGTATAGTATTAGAGTTAGATGGTTAGTTAATCTGTGGTAGAGGGCTTTTCCCTCATTCCCTATACTAGGTCTAGTATGTTCCAAATGATGGAACTGGAAGGAACCTCTAGAGGTCATCATGTCCAGTACCCTGCACTCATGACAAGACCACACACCATCTGGACCATCCCTGACAGGTGTTTGTCTAACATATTCTTAAAAATCTCCAATGAAGGAGATTCCATCACCTCCTTAGGCAATTTATTCCAGTGCTTAACCACCCTGACAGTTTAAGACCATTAATTCTTGTCCTATCATCAGAGATTAAGGACTGCAGGTAGAGAGCACAGCCTCTTGTAACAACCTTTTAGGTACTTAAAAGAATGTTAAAAACTGTGTCTCCTACCCATGGGTGTTTCTAGTTTCAGATGACTAGCAGCAGTTCCTATACTGCCTCAGAGACGTGCAGGTCATTTCAAGTTGTATGTTCACTCCTAATCCAGCTGAGCCGAACAGGCAAAGGCAGACAAAATCAGGAAACATCTTATGGAGCATTCTGTGATGCCGCCATCTAACCCTCCATTTATAGTAGGTAGAAGTGCCAAGAAATGTGCTGCCAAGCTCATATTGGATGTAAAGGCAGGCAGGAGCCAGTGATAAGGACCCTCCCATAAATCTTCAGATTAGAGCAGAAAACTCTTAAAAAGTCGGGGAGACCCCCTGCATTGAAATTATGCCCTTGAGAGAACCTTTTCTCCAGCACCATCTAAGTCAGGAGACGCTTGTAGATCTCTGAACATCTCTAAGAAGGCCTCAGTAGATCTGTAGGTTCCAAAAGAGCAGATGGTACTAATGGCCTCAGTGCTACCACTGACACTGAATGAATATAAGCACTGGACCACAAGACCAAGCAATCAGAAGCACTGTCAAATGCCAGGCATGCTTTGTTGTCTCTGCCACACTTCAGTAAGAAAAATAACATACTAAAACCTCCTGGTAATCTGCTCCTGATGATGCAAAAAGAGAGAAGCCCTCATCATTCTGAAATTAAGGAAAGTTTCATATCACTTGAAGTGTCCTATTATCTCTAACTTGGTCCTTACCAGGGAAATTTTTTACCTCATTGGTTCTGGCTTGGAGTGACAGAAACTATTTTCTTCTTCTTTGAGTGCTTGTTCTTGTGCATTATAATCAAGTGTGTGTGTGTGTGTGCACATGCACAATAGCTGGAAGATTTTTTTCCAGCTGGCTGTATGGTTGGCCTGAGTGCTCCCTGTGGAGTGGCAGCCTCGTAGCGCAAAATATAGAATCCTGCTGACCTGCCACCTCCTCAGTTCCTTTTTACTACCAGGTATGGTAAGAAACTGGAACTTCCCCTTGCTTGGTTCTTGCTTTTGCAAGTAGATTCTGACAACTCTTGTACATAGTTAGCCATAGTAGATCATTTTTATTGTTAATGGTTCTGTAAGTTTCTGTAACGGGGGGTCCCCCCCTGTTTTTCCCTACTGTTTCCCGGGGACAGGTTTCAAAATCTGTCAATCATGTGTCAAGGACATGCCCAAAGAGTGATCCTCTCTCCTCCTGCTTGCAGTGCCTGGGTGAAGATCACAAGAAAGACTGCTGCAAGATTTGCCAGGAATTCCGACCAAGGACAATTAAAGAAAGAGCAGCAGCTGAAGATTCTTCTTATGTAGGTGGCTCCCTTGTCGCAATTAGACCCCAGTACCTGATACTTGGTCCTTACTACCACCTCCTTTTATGAACATCCCGGCACTGGCATTGAAGAATGCAGTTAGGGAGTATGCAGCCTTTTGGGGGCATTCTGGTCTTCGGCACAAGTCTCAGACACTGGTGCATATTCTGAAACTTGGACTGAGGCTGTATCAACTCATGCTCAGACAAAGCAGTTGAGTATGGGCCTCCTTTGAAGGGAATAATCTCTTCAGCAGCAAGACAGAACGTCTTTGCACTCACAAAAAAAGTCAAAGGCAGTCCTGTGGTCATTAGAAATTTACAGCCAAGGCTGGAAGTTAGACAATCACATCCCACAGATCTCCAGGCAGTGCTCCAATTCCTTCTTCTTTCAGTGGGCCTGTTAGGGGCTTCTGCCAAAAAGGCAAAAGATACAGCATAGTAAACAAATGGCTCCTCCAATGACAACCATAGGTCAACAGATGCCATTCAAACTATCCAAGTCTGCTCTTACATCAGGTACCCATTTGTCTGTTGTGATGGCCCACTATTTCCATACTTGGCAGGCCATTACAGCAGACAAATGGGTATTTGATATAATATAATCAAACTATGCCATTAGATTCCTTTCCCTTCCCCCTCTAAGAGTCCTCTTTTTCTCTTCGAGGATCCCTGTCACAGCAGGATGTTCTCTCAAGAAGCAGTCTCCTTCCTTATTCAAGAAGCTGTAGAACTTCTATAACATAGGTGGAAGGGGTTCTACTCAAATTATTTCCCCATACCAAAGAAGAAAGGGAACTGGAGATCCATTTTAGACCTAAGACAACTCAATATCTTTATTTGCAAGCTAAAATTCAGAATGGTTACTTTTGGTATCTATCATCCTCTCATTGTCTAGAGGTGAATGGCTGACAATAAGAAGAATGCCTGTTTTAATACAGACACCTCTCACATATGGTTCCTTAGGTTCATCATAGGGAATGAACATTTCCTATACAAGTTGCTTCACTTTGGCTTGCCTTGAGTATCAAAGGTAAATTTACCAAAGTTCTCTTTGTTATATAGCGGCTCATTTCCATCATCATGGACTGTTTCATACCTTTGTTGGATTTTTGGAGACATAAATTTCATCATGCAGGTGGTCCAAAATTGGAGAAATAGCAAACAAACAAGACAGATTCAAACTGCAAAATGGAGAGAGTAAAACTGTTAAGTGCTGTTGGGGAAAGAGGAGACAAATACTAATAGTGTAGGTCTTTATGTAAGTTAGAAGATATAAAATTGGAGTGAAGGGGAAGATTGTCCTTCTCAAACTGCTATACCCATTGCACTAAATTTCACCATGTCTCTTTAATACTTATCTTATTTTGCTTTCTTGTAGAGATGATTATTTTTAATTTTCACAAAAAAGGCGTAGAAATAAGATTCAGATGTTGGGAGAGGAGAGAGCCCTGAGATGATTTCTATTTGAACTACTACTATACAGTATAAAGACTTCTGAAAATCTATCATCTTATGCTTAAACATAGTGCTCAGGACTAGGGATGTAAAAGTGTAGTCAATTAACCGGTTAACTGATAAGCAAAAGCTTATAGGTTAATGTTATAGACTATACGCATTCTTCCCCCCCCCCCCCCCACTTGCTAGTAAATATTTTTAGCAGGCTGGTCAGCAGCTCGGCTCAGTCCTGACTTGCAATGGGTCTGGAACCTACCCCCTCTGCAGCTCTGCATTTAAAGCATATTAGGAGCTGGGCAGGCAGGTAGCCAGCACAGTTCTGGCTCGCGCTGGGTCCAGGAGCTCAGACCAGCCCCTAGAGAGGGTCTGCTGCCACCCTGCACCGCTGCCTCTTTATCAGAGGCAGCAGCACAGGGTAACAGGCAGTGGGTCCACAAGGAGAGCTAGTTTTTAAATTGGCTCCCCTCACTGACTGGCTACCAGCTGGCACCCTGCGCGGCTGTCTCTGATACAGTGGTAGCAGTGCGGAGTGGCAGGGGTCTTCTAAGGAGAGAGGCCGGAGTGCACTAGCTGCTGACCCCACCTCCAGGGGCTATAGAATAGTCATCTAACCAATAAGAATTCATAAGGTTACTCGACTATTCAACTAACTGATATTTAACATCTCTACTCAGGACTAGGAAATGGTAGTGGTGGTCAACTATTCTCTCAAACCCCTGTCCTTCCCGTGCTGCACTGATAGTCTTAAAGGGCATGTCTACATGGCTAACAGTGAGTGGCAGAAGCTGTATTGGCAGGAGATACTCTCCTTGCCATCATAGTGCTGTCTATACTGGTACTTACGTCCATTTAACTTGTATCATTCAGACTGGTGGCTTATTTACGCCACTGACTGACACAAGTTGCACCAATGTAAGCTGTAGTTTAGATTTAGCACCAGTGTGGATGGGTTGGGGGAGCAGCTCCAGGAATAGCTTACAGTAATTAAGAGGAGGAGCTGAAAGGAAGACTTTGTTCACTGCCTGTAGCACTGTTTGAGTGAGCATGACAACAGGGCCAAATGTGTTACTGTCACTCTAGTTGAGTGACACTTGGCAAGTATCCTTAAACACTAAATTTTACTTCATACTTGTTAATGTGAAATATTTCTGAGCATATATCTCAGGGGTTTTAAAGTTTAGCTCTCCTGAGGTCTAATCTGTACATTAAATAGCTTATCAGGAACAGTTATGCTATACTGCTTAACAGTGAGTTTGAGTGGGGAATGCAGCTTAAATGGCTCCTCCTTCCATATCCATATGCTCATCTCTGACTTTGTAGGCTTCTACTGCCTCTTTGTGTTTTGCTGGTGAAAATACATTATATAGTAGATAGATTGAAAGTTGTACTTTCAGAAGACAGCCTGAAAAGTGTTATGTTACTGATACAGGAGCCAACCATGGCTTTCTTCCTTTTTTTCATTATCCTCATTTAATACTTTAAAATACTCTCTCATCTTTGTTTCCCTCTTAAAATGTAATATGCTAAATATGTCTCTCTCTGAGGGAACACTGCATAAGAAATAATTAAAAAGGAATCCATTTACTGGCTTTTAATGGTCAGGAAGCAAACATAACTGTTCTGTTGTGCAATAGACACGTTTAAAAAAAAGATATATAATATTTTGTCCTGCGTTAGATTATTTTTTCTTAAATAGGAATTACATTTTTTGTAGAAACAATTTATAAAATTGCCTATGAAATCTGTCACAAGAACAGGGTTGATTAGCTATCCCAATTTGTGGTTTAAAGGTTAGATGATGGGCATTTTGAAGATGTTCCCAGAACACACCTTTTACATGTACTGTATTTGGTGTTCTGTTCAGTTGCCAGAACTGCTTCTGACTTGTCATGCTGTGATTTCAGTGTTTGTCCTCTCAAGCAGGCTACAGACTACTAACTTTGCCTTTTGATTTTAATATGGTGTTGCTCAGAAATACCAGAAAAACTTTACATGTACATCAGCATACAGTTGCTTTTGTTTATTGTTCACATGGGCAGTCTGAAATTATAACCTTTTTTTTAGCGGGTCAATGTAGGCAAGATAATATTTCTTATTGGACCGCTACAATTTCTGGTGAGGAAAGAGACAAGCTTTTCAATTTACACAGAACTCTTCTTTTCTCTTTGTACTAAAAGAAGTTAGTCCCGTAAAAGATATTATGTCACACACCTTGTGTCTCTAATATGTGGGATCAACACTATTATATCAACACTGCAATTTCTTTCTTGTTGCTCAGTTCTTTTTAGGGTGCCATACTAGTTTAAAGTAATGACAACATCTTACCTATACTGTGGTTTGCGTGTAGCTGTTTACTACTTCACTGAGGTACTGGGAGGATTGATTATCGAAACTTGCTTGAAGTTTCTGGAGTTTTTATGATTTATGCCAATAATAAAAGTATTTATCAGTAATATTGTAGCAAGTCCTTTTGACCAAAAGAACACTCTTGCCTCCATCATGAACAGGATTAGAATAACGAACTCCAGATTAGACCAAAGTTAAGTAATTCAGAGGGTAAGTGCTTTGGGTTCCCCTGCTGCTCCTTCCTAAACAATTATTTTTTGTGGAGAGAGGAAAGCATGTGGTACCATATTGTTAATCTTGCTTTTTATATTACATTTAGATATGGATAAAATGTGATTATTTTGTGTCTGTTTTTCAGGGCACCTTTGATGATTATTTGGAATTGTTCTTGTTGTTTGGCTATGTGAGTCTTTTCTCATGTGTGTATCCTTTAGCAGCTGTCTTTGCAGTGCTAAACAACATCACAGAGATGTATTCTGATGCTTTAAAAATGTGCAGAGTCTTCAAACGTCCATTTTCAGAACTCACAGCAAATATTGGAGTCTGGCAGGTAATCTGATTTTCACTTTTCTTTATTTGTTTGCACCTGTATGTTTCTATAAGCTTAGGCTGCTTGTTGCTCCATCATTCTAACAGTAATTTTACTAGATACATCACTTCTTTTCAGTGCCTTAGGATGTTATCCATAGTAAAATAGAGTTTTCAACCATCTGTCATTCTGAGTTGCATTCCTTAACCCCACCTTCCTTCTTTTTTTGGGGGGGGGGGGGGGGGAAGGAAGAATCACATGTATTGCATTCATATTGCAGTTGAAGTAGCAGCTTCTTCTTTCCTGCAGACTTCCATGCAAGTAATAATTGTTAATTAATTTGAAATAGGTAGTAGGTGGTGTCAAGTGGGAGGTCTGGGTTTGACCCAGTTTTATTTAACATCTTCCCTGTGATGGAGTTTATAATTAGAAGCACTACAATGCCAGAGAACACAACAGATGAAGCTGAACTGCAACTGCATAGTACATACATTTGCAATATGCCTTTAGGGCTACCCACATAGGCTGTGTCCAGACTCAGGGGGTTTTTCGGGAAAAGTAGCCTTTTTCCGAAAAAACTTCCCCTGCGTCCAGACTCAAGCCGCGTTCTTTCGAAATTAAATCGAAAGAACGCGGCTTTTCTTTCGATGGCGGTAAACCTCATTTCACGAGGAAGAACGCCTTCTTTCGAAAGTTCCTCTTTCGAAAGAAGGCGTTCTTCAATGTAAATAGGGCTTCTTCGAAAGAGAGCATCCAGACTCTTTCGCTTTTTCGAAAGTTCAACGTGCAGTCTAGACGCTCTCTTTCGAAAGAGGCTCTTTCGAAAGTATCTTTCGAAAGAGGCTTGCAGTCTAGACATAGCCATAGAAGGAGCCACAATCAGCAAAAGTTTTAAAACATTATTGTCTCGTCAGCACTTAGATATTTAGTGGTCTTTGAAAGATGTGTAAATTTAAAACATGTTATTTAATATATTTTAAATCACTGTTCCATTCCTCAGCATAAGTGATCTCTTAGAGAAGTCTTACTGAATTTAATAACTATTTCTTTTTTATTACACTCTTTTTATGTCATTCTTTTCAGCTAATGGTGGAAATGTGTTTAATTTTTTAACTATAATAAAGTAAATTTAGGGCTTTTCATAATCAACTGTGTGTGATGCAGGAATATGGTGTTATATTAGATAAAGGGTATTCTGTGTAAAGAGCATTTGAATTATTATATTGCTCAAGCTGAATCAGTTATTTGTTGTCATAGTAAATATTGTTTTTGCTGATTCCAGTACATTTTGCCAGTCCCCTTTAGTCACAGGGAGATTTCTCATGTATAGGTCAAATTTTATGCATGCTTTTAAGACTGAACTCCTCAGTGCAGGATTCATCTTTTTTGAGAGTGTAGAATGTCCCTACCACATACAAAAATAACATACATATCCATTTATGTGCATGTGAATCAGATACCTGTGAACAAGCACACATAATCAGACAGTCACCTTGCTCGTGTGCATATGTAAATACTAGGTGTACATATGAAAGCATATAATTCTGTGTATGTACACACTATCATTTTATTTCAACATGTTTTGGCTGCCAGAACCACTTGTTTAAAACTCTTATTTTGAATCACCCCCATGTCTTCATATACTTAATATTCTAATACTTGAAACTGAAGATGCAGTCAGAACCTCAGCATAGAACACCAGAATTTTTTTTTAAAGTCCAATTTACATGCTAAAATAACTCTGATTAAAACTTTTTTTCTTTAACACTAATTACATTGGAGGTGACTTTTTCGTAGAAACATACTGTACATAATTTATGCTTTTCTGTAAGAGTGTGTATTACCATTTGAATATTCAGGTTTTGGGTCCGATGAAAGTCATACAGTGGGATGCTACTCAGAAGAACTTTTTTTTTCTTTGTGTTAACCCAGATTTGTGGGAGATGATTTTATATCCTTCAAATCCAACTTATGAGATATAATGGTCCCAAAAGAACTTTTAGGGCTTCATCACATTGCGATTAACACTGCCTGAATTCCCTTCCCCCCCCCTTAAAAAAAAAGAAAAAAGAAAAAGAAGAGTCAACCGTAGCTGTAGAAATGCAGTTTGGAGAGTGCCAGTGGTAAGTTTTATGATGGTGTAAATGTTGTTGTGGACTCTGCTTATCCATTTAAGAGATGTTGACAGGTTCCTGGCAGAATCTGTTAAACTTTTCTTCTGGTATAAGTCAAACTTAAAGGAAAAAGGAGGGTAAACATTTTTGGTCTGTCAGAATCTGGTGGATGTGGGAAAAACCTAATCACAAGAGGACAGGGGGGAAGTAGACATGTTGGAGCTAATTATACTCCATTTTTGTTTTATTTCAGTTGGCTTTTGAAACTATGAGCGTTATATCAGTAGTTACTAACTGTGCACTGATTGGATTGTCTCCGCAAGTAAATGCACTTTTTTCTGAGTCAAAGACGGATCTTATTTTGATTGTGGTATTAGTGGAGGTAAGTATGAAATTTAAATATCTGCATTTTTTTTAAATAACAAATGCCATTTACATCACTTGGAATTTCTAATATCTCATTTATCACATCCTTTTCTCTTATGTACCAGGAAATGGAAATTCTAGCATGAAAATGGATTTATTTATTTATGTATTTATTTTGCTCTTAGATTATATTTTGTATTCTCTGTGCTTTTATCTACTATGAATGTTATCCCTGTGTTCTGCCACATAGTCAAAAGTATTATGAATATGTTGCATTATTTCAAGCAGGATTTCATAGTACTAACGCAAGAATAAACTTAGGGTATGTCTACACTACAAACCTAAGTTGACCTATTTACTTTGAACCTCTTTAATCTGGGTGTCTGTGATCTGGTAATATCTATGGTTCAGACTCCTGTGTGGCTGAAGCGCCAGCACCAGCTCCTTGCTGTGGTGGCAGGGAAACTCCAAATCATCACAGACTGAATTCACCCCACAGACTCTGCCTTGCGTGAGGAGGAGGAAGCAGCTCTGCATGCTGCTGTACCCTTCTCACCCAGCTCTGAGAATGGCAGCACAGCAGAGTGCATGTCTGGAGGCCTTTCCATCACTGCTCTTGATTGGCTGCAAATCATGTCCACAGAAGCATGGACAGTGCCTGGGACCAGCCATAGGAGAGATAAGACATGTGTGTTGCCAGGAGCTGGCCACCAGGTAAGTATCCTATTCCCATCCTCCTCATGCCTATCCGCCATCCCCTTCACACTTCCTCCCTCCCTTCCAGACCCCAACCCCAGTAACAGTTTAAATACAGTGCATTAAGGATGTATCTTATATGTTATACATGTACAGTACTCTATAATGGTTTGTATATATAAAAGCTTTAGTAATAGACTTTGTTTACCTTTCATTATGGCGAATAACCATAGTCTAGAAAATTCCATAATTCGTCATAGCCTGTTTCCCAAAGTTGCTGGATTAAAGAGGTTCAAGTGTATTAGGTTGACTTATAGGCACCACAATAATTACTGACAAGAAATGCACCAAACTGAATCTGTTGTAATTAGCAGTGATGTGGTAGCATGTCTGCTCATTGACTGCAAGGAAAAGAAATAGAAAGTGTGATTGATTGACTCACTGATTTTTTTTTTTTTATCAAATACTTCTGAGCTCAGAGGAAAGTTTTTTTGGGCTGGGAATGAGAGAACATGAGATCAGATCTCACCTTCGCTGTCAGATCTCATCCTTATTGACGAAAACCACGAACTCAACTTCTAAAAATAGTCAAGGAATAGCACCCATCAAATTCACTCTGTAGCAGAAATCTTTAAGGCAACATTAAGGCAGAAAAATGTTCCAAATGTGTCAGATATGCCTATCCGTTGGTTTAAAAGAGGATCTGAGGTGGTTGTTTTAAGGTTATACGCTTAATGATTGATAAATATATAGCATATATTGCTGTTTGGTATGTATTCCTCTATTGGAGATGGAAGTGAAAGCCTAATGGCATTTGGAGTGTTATTATGAGTGTGTTAGGCAATATGAAAGAGGCAAGGTATGCAAGAGACTTCTCCCTTAATTTGTTATTTCTGTGCTTTTTAGATTTTGAGGTGTCCTGATTCAGCCTTAACTGTCACTAAACAAAGTATGTGTATATGTTGTAAATGAGAATCTGGCCCAATAGTTCTATCTGTATTTGATTAAAATTAAATTAACTTAAATACATTGTACATTTCAGCTAGAGCCAAGCAACCAGATTTTTTTTCTTTTCTTTTTTCCAAAAGGTGATTTTATTTGAGTAGTATAACAAATATCCTTCAAATTGAAGACATTCGTTTATATAGTAACATTTGTCAGTATTCAATACTAAAGGCAGAGTTGCATACACCCTTGCATGCATTTGTGCCCCGCCCTTATACATTTGTGAAAAGAGTGTTTTACATTTAAAACCACTATCTGTGCTGCTTTCTGCTGTTTCTATGGGAACAAATGTAGTATCAGCAAAATCAGAGTAAAGGAATTAAAATAACCAATGTTTCCAAAGAGTTGAAACAGTGATTTTAAATCAGCAGATCCATTTTTATCAATCCAACATCTGCTTCCATGGCAACATGATTTGAACTAGCAGCCAGCAGCAGAATTATTCGAAGTCTTTTCTTTCACTTTTGGATAGATGCTGAATGAATGCTGCAAGTGCACTTTTCAAACAAAGGAGTAAAAGTAAATACCTTTAAGCAGCACAGAATCATTCACTCCTTAACACATCTTTAAAACAGTTTTTACTTATAATAATGGTAGTTCTTCTATATGGACAAAGTGGGTGAGGTAATATCTTTCTAGTCTAAGACATTTGAGAGTTGAAAACTGTTTGTAGTAATCCTCCAAAGACGGAGCCAAGTATGGGAATTATGGTTGCATAAAGGTGTGTCTACAACTCCAAGTAGCATCTCTGAATAATTCATTAATGAAGGTACTATGAAGCCATGTGGTGAAGCATGCCTGAGATCTAAACAAATGTGCCCTAATCTCTATGGACAGGTGAACATCTTCCAGGCTCTAGCAGACACATGTTATGAATCCATTTAGACAGCTTTTGTCTGAAAGATGGACATATCATTGATCTTCTTTCAGGATCACAACAGCCCCAGAGACTTGTAGATGGTTTAGCCATATTAATGTGATATCTAATGAAGTCTGATTTTCCAAGTGCAGGAATGTGGCTTGGGAAAGAATAGAGACACTTAACTAGAGATCAAACTAGCTACAGGCATAAAGGGAAACAAGAAGTCCTTTTATAAATACATTAAAAGCAAAGAGGAAGACCAAGGACAGGGTAGGCCCACTGCTTAGTGAGGAGGGAGAAGCAGTAACAGGAAACTTGGAAATGGCAGAGATGCTCAATGACTTCTTTGTTTCGGTCTTCACCGAGAAGTCTGGAGGTGTGCCTAACGTAGTGAATACAAGCAGAGAGAGGGTAAGTTTAGAAGATAGGATACACAAAGAACAAGTTAGGATACTCAAGGAGCTGATAGAGGAGGTATCTGAGCCTTTAGCTATGATTTTTGAAAAATCATGGCAGACAGGGGAGATTCCAGAAGACTGGAAAAGGGCAAATATTGTGCCCATCTATAAAAAGGGGAATAAGAACAACCCAGGAAACTACAGACCGGTCAGTTTAATGTTGGTCCCAGGGAAGATAATGGAGCAGGTAATTAAGGAAATCATATGCAATCACTTGGAAGGTAATAAAGTGATAGGGACTAGCCAGCATGGGTTTGTGAAGAACAAGTCATGCCAAACTAATCTGATAGCTTTCTTTGATAGGATAACGAGCCTTGTGGATAAGGGAGAAGCAGTGGATGTCATATACCTAGACTTTAGTAAGGCATTTGATACGGTCTCGCATGATATTCTTATTGATAAACTAGGCAAATATAACTTAGATAGGGCCACGATAAGGTGGGTGCATAATTGGCTGGATAACCGTAGTCAGAGAGTTGTTGTTAATGGTGCTAAATCCTGCTGGAAAGGGATAACAAGTGGAGTTCCTCAAGGGTCTGTTTTGGGACCCGTACTGTTCAATATCTTCAACAATGATGTAGATATTGGGATAGAGAGTACGCTTATTAAGTTTCCAGATGATACCAAACTGGGTGGGGTTGCAACTTCTTTGGAGGATAGGGACATAATTCAAAATGACCTTAGCAAGTTAGAGAAATGGTCAGAGGTAAACAGGATGAGGTTTAATAGAGAGAAATGCAAAGTGCTCCACTTAGGAAGGAACAATCAGTTCCATACATACAAGATGGGAAGCGACTGTCTAGGAAGGAGCATGGCGGAAAGGGATCTAGGGGTCATAGTGGACCACAAGTTGAATACGAGTCAACAGTGTGACGCTGTTGCAAAAAAAGCAAATATGATTCTAGGTTGTATCAACAGGTGTGTTGTAAGCAAAACTCGTGAAGTCATTCTGCCGCTCTACTCTGCACTAGTTAGGCCTCAGCTGGAGTACTGTGTCCAGTTCTGGGCGCCACATTTCAAGAAAGATGTGGAGAAATTGGAAAGGGTACAGAGAAGAGCGACAAGAATGATTAAAGGTTTAGAGAACATGACCTATGAAGCCAGGCTTCATGAACTGAGCTTGTTTAGTTTGGAAAAAAGAAGATTAAGGGGGGGACATGATAGTGGTTTTCAAATATCTAAAAGGGTGTCACAAGGAGGGAGGAGAAAATTTGTTCCTCTTGGTTTCTGAGGACAGGACAAGGAGTAATGGGCTTAAAGTGCAGCAGGGGAGGTTTAGATTGGACATTAGGAAAAAATTCCTAACTGTCAGGGTGGTCAAACATTGGAATAAATTGCCAAGGGAGGTGGTGGAATCTCCCTCTCTGGAGATATTTAAGAACAGGTTAGATAGACATCTGTCAGGGTTGGTGTAGACGGAGCTTGGTCCTGCCTTGAGGGCGGGGGGCTGGACTCGATGACCTCTCGAGGTCCCTTCCAGTCCTATTATTCTATGATTCTATGATTAACCATTTGTCTTAATATGAATAGGATGACCCAATGTCCCCTTTTTATAGGGGCAGTCCTATATTTAAGACCTCCTGCAGGGGTCCTGACTTTCTTACAAACTGTCTTGTATTTTCTATTCACTGCCCCCTAGTACTGGTGGGGGGTGCAGCTGGCCAAATCCCTGCACATTAGCAGTGAGTCGGGGGAGGGTCCAGTGATTGATGATGGGGATGGATGTGCAAGGCTGTGGCAAGACAAAGATGTAGTGTGCAGGGATGACCGTTAACCCAGTAGTCAGTCAGTCTGCAGCTCTCGCTACGTGCAGGCCTTCATCCTTCTGGGCCCTACCTCCCATCCCATTTCTGGATCGCTTTGGCCACATGCTGTGAGCTATGGTGGCTGGTGAGTATAGTATGGGCAGGTGCCAGAGAGCAGCCAGTTACATGTTGCCTCTGGTGCCCATCCATAAGACCTTTATGTATTCCCCTTCTCACTGTCCCCTCTCTACTTTTCACCTTTGACCCCCCCCCCCCCAACTCCACTGCTCCTCAAAACCTCTACCCGCGAGGAGCATCTTGCTCTCAGCACTGTGCAGAGAACCAGCTCCTGGTCAGAGCACTCAGCTCAACAGCAGCCTGGCAAGCAAGGTCCTTTTTCCCGCCACTGCCTCAGGCAAGCACTCTGAGAAAGCCCAAATCCTTTGGCTTGGGGGCAGTGGCAAGGAAGTGCTGAGACTTGTGTGAACCAAAGCCCCACATAGAGTTGGTACCGGGAAGCCTTTCCAATCCTCAGATAAGCTCTGAAGTGGCAGAGGTGGATGGGAAGTGATTTCCAGTTTATTCACACCATGAACTCTACAACATGCAGGCTCTACAACAGCTTCAGAGATGGGCGTAGCACCCTTTTCAACTGTCCTACCCCTAGCAAGCGCAGGGCAGCTTCACCCTGGTCACCCTCCCTTGCAGAGGCACCTCCCTGGGTGACTGGCTGAAGCCCCTGCAGTCAGGTTCCTTGGGCCAAGGTGCACAAAGCATCCTTAGGGCTTAACCACTTCCTGCCAACATAACTTGGTACTGAAACTGATGTAGGTACTTCTCTAGCAGTGACTCCAAATGCTCTTCTTCAAGAAGATCATAGAATCATAAAATACTAGAACTGGAAGGGACCTTGAGAGGTCATCAAGTCCAATCCCCTGCCCTCACGGAAGGACCAAGCAGCATGTAGATCATCTCTGATAGATACCTATCTAACCTGCTCTTAAATATCTCCAGTGATGGAGATTCCACAACCTCCCTAGGCAATTTGTTCCAGTGTTTAATGATCCTGAAAGTTAGGAAGTTTTTCCTAAAGTTCAACCTAAACCTCCCTTGATGCAATTTAAGCCCATTGCTTCTTGTTGCATCATCAGAGATCAAGGAAAAACAATGTTTCTCCCTCCTCCTTGTAACACCCTTTTAGATACTTGAAAACTGTAATCATGTCCCCTCTCGGTCTTCTCTTTTCCAAACTAAACAAATTCTTTCTGCTTTCCCTCATACATCATGTCTTCTAGATCTTTTTTTTTTCTTTCTCTTCTCTGTACCCTCTCCAATTTCTCTACATCTTTCTTGAGTTGTAGTGCCCAGAACTGGACACAATACTCCAACTGAGGCCTAATCAGTGCAGAGTAGACCAGAGAATTACTTGTCATGTCTTTCTCACAACACTGCTGATAATGCATCCTAGAATAATGTTTGCTTTTTTTTTTTGCAACAGTGTAGGTTGTTGATTTCTTGGGTGTCATTACCCATACTGGTATTCCAAAAGTTGTCATTGATACTGAAATCATCTAGGAGGCATGTACCACTAAAAAAAATTAGTTCCCCATCTCCAAATACTGATGCAATATTTGATTAGTGAAATACCTGATACTTAATATCCTTAATCAATCTGACCCTATCCCTGCCCTCCAGCGTATCTACCTCTTTCCCTAGTTTAGTGTCATCTGCAAACTTGCTGAGAGTATAATCCATCCCCTCATCCAGGTCATCCATAAATATATTGAACAAAACTGACCCTTGGAGCACTCCATGTGATACCGAGTCCAACCAGACATTGAGCCATTGATGACTACCTGTTGAACCTGTTGATCTAGCCAGCTTTCTATCCACCTTACAGTTCATTTATCCAATGCATACAACTTTAACTTGACTGGCAAGAATACCGTGGGAGACCATATCAAAAGCTTTGCTAAAGCCACGGTATATCATGTCTACCACCTTTCCCATATCTACAGAGCCATTTATCTCATCATAGAAGGCAGTCAGGTTGGTCAGGTATGACTTGTCCTTTGTGAATCTGTTTACTATTTCTGATCACTTTCCTGTCTTCCAAGTGCTTCAAAATGGATTCCTTGAGTATCCCCTCCATGATTTTTCCTGGGACTGAGGTTGTCACTGTGACTGACGTAATCTGTCACTAGGTTATCTCCCTCATTCAATAAGGGTCCCACACCTACCCTGGCCACTTTCTTATTGGTAACATGCCTGTAGAAACCTTTCTTGTTATCTTTCACATTGCTTGCTAGCTGCTATTCCAATAGTGCTTTGGCTTTCCTGATTACACCCCTGCATGCTCAAGCAGTATATTTATACTGCTCCCTAGTCATCTGTCCAAGTTTCCACTTCTTGTAAGTTTCCTTTTTTTGTTTAAACTCTCCAAGGATTTCACAGTTAAGCCAAGCTGGTCGCCTACCATATTTGCTTTTCTTACCGCACATTGGGATGGTTTGTTCCTGTGACTGTTAAATGTACAGAGGAAAGATAACAGAAAAAAACTCAGAATCATAGGCCTTTTCAGTGCTACTTCAGTTTTACATGTATAATTCTGTTGATGTTAATAATATTACACCAGCACAAAACTGGAGTAATCCAAGGGTGAATAAAGTCCTATATATAAAGCAGGAGCAAAAATTTTCAGCTGTAAATGTGTGTTAACAAGTTGTCAGTCATTTTTTTCAAATAGAAGAACGCACACTTGTCACACACAATTAGGCTGCATCTAGACTAGCATGATTTTGCGCAAATACTTTTAACGGAAAAGTTTTCCATTAAAAGTATTTGCGCAAGAGAGCGTCTATTCTGGCACGTGCCTTTGCACAAAAGATTTGCTTTTGCACAAAAGCATCCATGCCAGTGTAGACGCTCTCTTGCGCAAGAAAGCTCCAATGGCCATTTTAACCATCGGGCTTTCTTGCGCAAGAAATTAACGTTGCTGTCTACACTGGCCCTCTTGCGCAAGAATACTTGCGCAAGAGGGCTTATCCCTGAGCGAGAGCATCAGAGTATTTGCGTAAGAACTACTGATTTTGTACATTAGAAAGTCAGTGTTCTTGCGCAAATACTCGCAGCTAGTGTAGACAGGCGGCAAGATTTTGCGCAAAAGCAGGCGCTTTTGCACAAAATCATGCCAGGCTAGATGCACCTTTATGGAATTTTCCTTGCTTCTTCCTCTAAATATCAGTACAGGATCTTTCTGTATTATTGCTCTGCCTGCTCCATCATAACTGTGAATGATTGTAACTGAGCATTCCCTTCCAGGGTGCTCTGGCAGCCATTCCTAGTAACTTCCTTCCGCTTCCTTCTGCCCAGGCCTCTTAGATTTTTGCCTGGCTCTTTAAGGATTAGGCAGAGAGAGCTACATGTCTGCTCTTTCTGCCACTCTTCTGACTGCTTAGGTGCCTTCTCTTATAGGCTGCCTGGAGGTCAGCTGACTAGTACAGATGTCTGTTTCCTCTAAAGGATCAGGGCCACCTTTTGATATGCAGGTTGTGTGTTTCTTGTTTATTTGTTTAAATAATATTAAATGTTTTGGGCCGGGTTTAAATAACTGAAAATTACTAATTTGTCAATTTTCTCACTTAAAAGTAGGAAAAAATTATATATCTCTACAGTTTGCTGGTTCAGTTTGTACCTCATTCTTATTTGTATTAATCTTAATTAATGTGGACTTTAAATAATGACATTACATATGGAAAATGATGTAAAATGAGCAGTTATGTGTTTCCATTGTTTATACTTCTACAATATATTTGATAGAGAGATAGTGTGTGTGTGTGTGTGTGTGTGTGTGTGTGTGTGTGTGTGTGTGAGAGAGAGAGAGAGAAAGAGAGAGAGAGAAGGTGGGTGGGTGTATGAATGTGTCTGTTTATGAGTAAGAGGTAGGCTGCCAAATTCTGTATACCGCTTCCTCTTATTATACCTTCCTTGAAGTTAAGGGTTTGGTTGTGCCAAGAAAATGGAATATGCCTGGAATGTGATTGCTTTTCATAAAACCATATAACAAAGAGACAGAACCACCAGGCAGGTGAAAGGGGTTGGCTGGGGGCACCTTCCCCTTTGTGGGAGTGCCTCACTCTTGAGCCTCTCACCCCCAGGTGCTCTTTAGGGAGGGCAGTCGGGGCTGAAGCGCTCCTCCTCCCAGAGCCCCCT
Organism: Pelodiscus sinensis; assembly: GCF_049634645.1. Classification (NCBI taxonomy): domain Eukaryota; kingdom Metazoa; phylum Chordata; order Testudines; family Trionychidae; genus Pelodiscus; species Pelodiscus sinensis. Next base: position 182,680,874 of record NC_134712.1, on the reverse strand, counting down.
GATTCATACTAGTACATTGCTGGCTGTTCCCCTTCATCAGGGAGCATGGGGAAAGTGCAGTTTGCTGCATTCCTCAGTCTGGCTAGGGAGCGCAGAGGGCAGACTAACCTGGACCTGCCCCAGCTGGGAATGTGCACCCCTTCCCCAGCTGTGCCTGCTGTAGGTGCAGCAGCCATAGAGATACACTTCCAGCCTGGGCCCAAGCTGCTGCCATGAGAGAAGGCTGAGGTAGTTATGTCTCCCTGGGGCAGCCTGCATACTGAACTCTTTATCCCCAGCCCAGCCCCAGAGCAATGAGTCAAAAAAAAAGCATGTACATTTTTATTTTATTTTCCAAAAATTAATTAAGGACTGAAGCAATGCTGGGTAAGTCTAATAGTGAATAAACAAGTTTTAGGAAGTTGTAGGATTGACTCTTAGCAGGTATCTGAACCAAGAAACATCTGTGCTTACAAATATAATGAAAGTTATAAAATTTAGCCAGATAAATAAAAAATGTCATTTATGGCAGTGGTGCAATTATATGGTTTAGTGACATACATATGTAAAATAATTCTACAACATTACTCATTCAGAAGCAAGGTTAATCAAAGTCAGTGGTGATTTCAATTAACATATTGTTTCTATTCATGAGTTCCTTCTAATTCAACTGCAAATGTCATTTTCATAAGAAATCAATCCCCAAAGTCCTGTTTTCAGATGCTTTTGCATGGAACAAAACAAAATATTTAAATTTTCATACCCTATTCTGGAAAGTATGACCATTGCAGTGCAGAGTTGTTGGTTTTTTTGGGGGGGAGGGGAGGATTCCTCCCCCCAATGGACAATTATGGGAAATAGGAAATATATCTTACTGATGCTAATATTTTTTTCAAAGTGAAATTTTGTTGAATACCATTGGCAAACCATGAGAATTGTGTAATTCTTTTTGAGGGATCTTAATAAAACATTATTTTTGAGATACATTATTTCTGAGAAAAATATTTCCCCCTTTATTTCAAAGGTCAGTACAGTAGAAATAAACCCCTTACATGTTCTTATATATATGGACTGTCTACTTGAAAAGGCAAAAATAGATTTTTTTTTTACTTTAAAATGTTAGATTTAGTGTTTAAGGCTTACTGCTTTGTGGTGTTTTTCATTTTTGAGTTAGCACATACATCTAGATCCTGTGCTCATTGAAGTCAATGGCAAAGCTCTCGTTGCTGTGGCCCTGATCACCATCATTCAAGTCAAAAGTTACCAGGCATCACTAGCTGGGAGTAGGGAAGAATTTCTCTCCCCTCCTCCCACATTTTTTTATTATGGAGACAAATAGTAACAGGCAGAGTATGAGGGAAAGAACAGAGACTAAGCAGCCTTTGGGTAACATTAAAATTTAAGAAAATTAAACATTGGTAAAAGGAAAATAGCTTAACTAACTGTGGATTTTATGTAAGATTGTAAAATTGAAAGTGCGACTGTCACTCGTTTATTTTTATTTTTGCTTGAGTGAGTCTTCTAGGTACAACTGCATTATAAAGCTTTAATTATAATAATGAGGACTGTTTTAAAATTACTATTTTATAGCATTGGGTGATTCATAGAACCTTGCAAATTCACACATATCCGCCTTATATCCATGGTACCATGGATGCAGATATCCGTGGCTCATGTTTGTGGATATGGATGCAGATACTAATTTTCTATCTAGAACCTTGCAAATTTGTGGATATCCGCTTTATATCCACGGGTTTCCACATCTGCAGATATCAGTGTGTATATCTCCGGCTCATTTTTGTGGCTATGGATGTGGATACAAATTTTGTATCCATGCAGGGCTATAGTGATTCAGTTAACATGATGCCAGAACCAAGAATTCATGGGTGTGAATGTACAATGTATATAGTGTTTATGTACTGTACTCAGAACATCTATTAAATCTTGATTTAATATGAATGTATAGAAGTTAGATGATTTAACAATCTTTTTCATATAAAAAGAAGGCAGATTGTTCTGTTCCATTTTTTTAAAATTTTCACCTCAGTAAGAAGTTTGGCATCTTCAAATCTGGGGAAGGTTTATATAGGTGAATCAAAATTGGCATCTGTTAATTTAATTTGATAAACAAAATGTTGTCCTTTGAAGCAAATTTTGGGGGCCATATCACCAAGGGCAATAATGACAATCAAAATAATACTGCTGATTGTTCACTGGGATTATATTGCATTTCTTTGGTGATAAATATATTCAAAGGTGTATCTTAAATCTGTTCACTGCCATCTAGTGTTTCTTTAGAGATATTCATACCAATTTATTTTGGTCTTTTGTTTATTTGAATTTGAATGGTAATGACTGAGGGCACAGGGTTGCCCAGATGAAAAGCGGATTCAGATTTAAAGAATGCAGGGATCAAAGAAGATCTATTTATAGTTTGTAATATCTTTCATTAGACTAGGCAAGCTGAAGTTCTGCTTTGTGATAGGGATGTGAAGGACTAGTCGACTATCTGATAAGCTTGTCAACTAGTAGCTACCCCCCTTTTGCTGCCTCTATCAGAAAGAGGCAACAATGGGGGAGAGAGGGGAGGAGAGGGTACTTCAAAGTGGCAGTACTGCGTGGAGCCTGGGGCAAGACCCTGGGCTCCATGTGGCACTGTTGCTTTGAAATGCCTCTGCAGGAGCTTGGTGTCAGGCTCCTCCTGTCATTTCAAAGTGGCAGCTCTTCATGGAGCCTGGAATCAGCTGGGAACTTCCTAGCTGATCCTGGGCTCTATGTGGTGCTGCCACTTTGAAATGCCACGAGGAGCCTCACTCTGGGCTTCCATCGCGGCGTTTCAAAGCAGCAGTGCCACACGGATCCCGGGATCAGCTGGGGACTCCCTGCTGACCTCAGGCTCTGTGCGGCGCTGCCACTTTGAAATGCTGTGGGAGCCCTGAGTCAGGGCTCTGCCCTTATTTTAAAGCAGCAGTGCTGCTCAGAGCCTGGGGTCAGCTGGGAGTCTCCAGCTGATCCCAGGCTCCACGTGGCACATTTTCCTTTTAAGTATAGCAACAGCCCTAGGACTGTTTCTACACTTCAAAGGTGTAGACCCCTTATCGACTAGTCAAGTAGTCAATGCAAAATGCATCAACTATTTGATTAGTCAATTACCTGCAATTTAACATCCCTACTTTGAGAGTCCAGTATAAAGATTATTTTTTCAGTCATCAGCTTCTAAACAGCCCTGTGGACATTAACAAAAGTATCACAAGTCATGGAACATCAGTTTAAATATGTGACGTCTACTCTTAATAATTCTCTCCTCTGTGCTTTCCTTTTCAATTAAGGCTTCTCCATTTGGTATCATGGATGTTGAGGAATAATTACTTGCTGCAATACAAATATGATTGAGCCATGCCCATACACTGAAGCCTGGAAATCACTGTGATACAAGTAGTCCTGTTTTTGGTTGGGAGAAAATGGTATACTACTGCCTGTTTTTTAGCCACCATGCTTGGGCATGGCAGAGATGGTGGGATTTTTCCTCCAGTGTATTGATGAGAACTTCTAGAGGTACTGTCAAATTAATGGGGTATTTATTTGGGAGGTTGGAGGACGTCAGTTACCTTTGCATATAATGAAAATGAAGTCTGATCGGTTGATTGAATATGCACAAGGCCATGTGACCCACAACCTAGACATGCTGTTACGGTAGACTCAGAATGGTTTCGTAACTGCTTTATGCTATCTCCCATGCCACTGAAATGGATGTGTGTTAGGAATGCTGTCATGGAATCTGGAAGTGTCCTTAGAAATTCTGTCTTCTGGTTTAGCACTAAATGTATTTATTCTGAGCCTTTTTATTGTGAAGGGTTAAAAGATGCAAATGAATGCTGTTAGTGACCTGTTGAGGAAATATTCCTCCTATTGATCGCGGTAACAGCAGACTTGTCTTGTTAAATGCAGTGCCACTACAGAAAGATGTTTTGAGAGGACAATTTGGTCTGTTAATAACACAAACAACAGGGCTCTGTACTGGAAATGTGATGTGCTCACTAGAAATCTTAAGTTATTTCCTGTGAGCTGGATGGATTGAATTATGGAAATGTGCATCCTGCTGGTCGAGGGCTATAAACCAGTCCTGCGTATAAAGGGAGATTATTGAGCCAAGGGTTACTGTTTAGAGCTTGAATTGATGAACAAATGTTTTGAGTATTCTCAAATCTGGAGTCTGGTGTCATCCTTCTTTATTCTTGGGAATTAAAGAGTAACTGGAATAAAAATGTTCCCCTCTGTTCTGAAGAACTGCTTTTATTGCTCTGAGAGTAAAAAGGGACTTCATCTACTGCTGTAACAGTCTGTCATGAAAGAGCTCCCTGAAAACAGCTATAGGGAAGGTAACTGGAAGTAGAGAGATCCTGGGACTGTAAAGAATATCTTGCCTTGAATGATTTCCAGATCCCAGAAATCCAAGGTGATATTGCTCAAAGTCTCCATTCCTGAAAATAAAACTGTCCCTAAACAAACAGACGAAAGGCTAGATCCTTGCTCTTTCAAGGCAGCTCTCAATTGAACTGTCAAAGCAGCTTTCTTGAAGTGGTTCTGATAACTTTCTATATTGCAGATAGTTAGAAGCTGGTGATTTGTCTCAAATAGAACTTTTGTATGTTGCCTTCTGGACTGTCGAGTGTGGCCTGACAGTCTTTTAATAAGGTCAGTGTGTCATCAGTCTTGCTGTTAAACAGACCACAAACAGTGAAAGGGAAATCTTCTGTTACAGTCAGTACTTCCCTGGTAATCCCTGAAGACTGCAGGCAGGAAACTTGCCTCATATTTGCTGCTACTGCAGTTGACCTTGCTTGCTGCAGTGTCAGAGCTGTCAATTGAAGACTGCAGAGAGGTCAATGCTACTAGTTGTCTCTTAGAGATTAAAGATCTCAATATCTCTCTGATTCCCTATGGTAACTTGTTGACAAAGTCTGAAACCTCATGCAATCTGAGTTAGTTGTACTTAGAAAAAAAAAAAAGCATGGTAGTTTGGAGTTCTGAGCTAGTGGCTGACAGATGAGTGACAGTTCCTTCCAAAGAGATCCAGGTGCTTAGGATCTTTCGCCTTACTACTGTTGTCTTTTGTCTTGTCTACTTTTGGACAGTAGTGACCACGGATTGAAATGTGTATGTAGGATGAGTATAAAAATACTCAGACCCTGAACAGAATACTTAGCACCGTCTGTTTGCTTTCTTATGAGTCAATGGAATGGATTCTAGTGTCTGCCACAGAACCTGCACTGTCTCCAATAGTTCTTAACTGGCATAGCCAGTCACTCTGGCAATTAAGAGTGCAGGATACTTAAGGATACCTAATGATTTGTGTGATTTCTCCTTCCCTACTTTGACTGGTAGGGCTGACGTCCTGGAAGGACTTTGTCATCAGGATGAGATGGTGGACATGAGACCACACCTTTTGCAGGTGGTGATGATGAAATGGCAGCTGGGCCAAAAATAGTAGAGTGATGCTGTTTTTCATCCAAAGCTTGCAATTGTGGGCATTCAACACAAGACACCTGAGGTTATTGTTGGAGACACCGTGATTCTACCAAGAAAGGTGACCTAACTTTTTAAAGCACAAAGGAGAAGGGCTTTCTTGCATGTTGCAGTCTCCATGCCACTCAGAATGCTCAAGAATGAAAACCCACAAGTAAAGTGCATAGGGGAAGAGGACAAGGCACACCAACTAGATGGGTCTCTATATAATTCCTGTGTCTAGTGTGGTGCTATTGAGCTCTGGAATATCTGTCAAAGGCATAGGGGTCTCTGAGTGAAGTCTTGCTCAGTTTGGTGACATTAGGGGCATATAGAGCTGGGGGAGGAGGGACAGACAGTTTCAGAAGGGCCAGTAAGGGGAAAAATGTCAGGGATCTGAATGGGAGTGCGGGTGCAGGGCCACATGAGGAGCAGGGAGAGGGATGCACACATGGAGATAGAGTGCTGAATGGGTTTGCAGGAATACATGGGGACAGAGGGAGGGTAGGGGAAAAGGGACACATGAGGATGGGTGTTAGATGTGCCTGACTGAGTGAGAGAGGCTAGGGGTTAGCTAGGCCCTGCATAGGTGGAGGCTCCCTAACAATTTCTTCCCAACCAAAACTTCCCTTCTCTTTCCCTGGTTCCATACTTCTCCCACCCATACCCAACATCTCTGCATATGTATTATAGCTTCTTATCAAAGTGAAACAAATGAACTTAATTGCTTTACTTTGATTTTCCCTATAAATTCCAAAGCACTAACTGCGCCATGTTATAAATTAATGACCTGTGAAACTTCAGTTTAAAAAATAATCCCTTTTGATTTATTTAGGTGCCAAGAAACCAATGAAACAATTACAAATAAGACAGACTGCCTTCTGGAGCTTTAAAACTGCTAAACTGCTTTCTCTCTCTCTTTTTTTTTTTTCAAATTTAATTTTGTTAAACTGGGGTTTGGATTTAGAGAGTACAGTTCAGAATGAATTTTCTAGAAATGATTTTATAAGCTCCGTGAAAAGGGATTTATAAAATAAAGACTGATAGTGTCACAAGTGATACTGTAAAGTAAATGTCAAAAGAAATAGGATATATTTCATTCTGTTTTCATTCTTTACTTAAAGAAAGTGTCAATCCTGAAAGTCACTTCTCTGATCAGAGGAAATTAGTGGAGTGATGTGAATTCTCAAAGGCATTTTTCATTAACTGTAGCAGTGTGCAAGAAACACAGGATATGCAGCTGCTTTCGGTTTGCATACAGTTGGTAGGCCTTTTGAAGCATATAATCAACTGAATCTATATAGTGGATAATACAAAGCAGGCATAGTTAGAAATCTCTGAGCTTCGTATACTGTAATATGTTTGAAGGTTAATATCAATCAGAGAAGTTATCACAAAATATTAAAGAGTGTGTGTGTGTGTGTGTGAGGAACTGAAAATAAACCAATACCAAAACCTTGTATTAGATATGGAATATTGTCATTGCACTTATTAGAATTATTATAACTTAAGGTGCATCTTCATTAAATTGATTTTTCAGGATCTTATCACTATTGTTCTGACCTGTACTTTGTTTAAAGCCTTGTGGGGGGGTAGAAGGGGAAGGAATTATGTTGCCATTTTTACAGGGATAGCAAGACAGACAAAACACCTACTGAATTCAGGCAATTCATTATGTTGTTCTAACTTTAAAAAGGCTTCATTTTTTAAAAGATGAGTTTATTAGTGTAGATGAATGGTAGTGGTGAGGATCCTATGTTTCCACATGGAACAGAGGCTTAAGAGAGAGGTGTAACATAATATGGATTAATGCATTTGTGCATCGTGAAGAATAATACATTGGAAGGAGAATAAATCATTGGTAAATATTTCAAATAGTAAAAAGAGCTTGATCACATTTTCTCTGCCATGTTGCTGTGAAAAATACTGTGACAAATAAGAAAAGCTACTAATACAAACATTATGGACAAGGCCTTGTCTACATGCAGTTTGTGTGTCAATTTAAGTAGAGCAGTAGGAAAAGTCAATTCAGTTAAATTGGTACAAAGAGTATATGGACAAGTCTTGGGGGTCAGATCCTTAAATATGTCTAAGGAGCCAATAACACAGCTTGTATCATAGAAATCACCTATGCATGTGAATAATCTTGTGCACACTATGTAGAGCCAGTTTCCAGCTGTAATTAGACCAACCCAAGGACTGCTTGAACTTATACTGACTGCTAATACATTTAAAAGTGAAAGGCACAGCAGGTTATTGTTGTAGGTTAGTGTATCATGGCTATGTCCTATTTCTTCCAGCCATTGTTCCTACTCAGCCAGAAAGAAAGAGGATGGTGTTAGAGACCATTAGACTTTCAGGAGATCGCTCTTAAACAAAGATGATTCTCTTGTGGCTAGGCAATCACAGAATTGTAGGACTGGAAGGAACCTTGAGAGGTCATCTAGTCCAATCCCCTGCAGTCATGGCATGGCTAAGTGTTATCTAGATCGGGGTACTCAAACATCATTGCATCATGACCCTTCTCTGACAATGAAAATTACTATAAAACCCTAGGAGGGGTGACTAAAGCCTGAGCCCTGCTCCCCATGCAGTGGTAGGGCCAAAGCTGAAGTTGAAGGGCTTCAACCCCAGGAGAGAGGCCTGTAACCCGAGCCTTGCCACCAAGGGTTGAAGTCTGTGGGCTTCATCTTCAACTCTGGATGGTGTGACTTGGGTTTTGGCCGCAGGAGCCAGCAAGTCTAACGCAAGGCATGGTGATCCCATGGAGTTTCTCACCAACTGTTGGAGAAATGCTGACCAAGACCATCCCTGAGAGTTGTATGTTTTATGTGCCCTTAAAATCTCTGATGATGATTCCACAATCTCACTAGGCAATTTATTCTAGTGTTTAACTACCTTGCAGTTAGGAAGCTTTCCTTAAGGCTTAATTCCAAGCCATCACGGACCTGATCTTGTGCCTGCAAGCCCACCCGCTCACCATCGTTCACATGTGCCAACGATTGTGGGGCCACATGGCTGCCTGCACTTATATGGTCTGGCGTGCATGGTTCTGCCTTAGGCCCTTGCAGGTGTGGCTGGTGTTGGTCTACGTATCAGGCTTCTGGACCACATACTCTTGTAACTCACATGATAGCAGAATCCTGAATTGGGGGACATCTCGACTATGTTCATCTGTAGAAAGAAGATATGCAAATTTGGAGCTAATTTGCATATCTTCTTCCAATTGCGTTATTGGAAGAGGTTTTTTTCTAAAGTGAAAGCAGTTTAGACAGGGTTTTTTTTTTTTTTTTTGAAAGAACCCTCCTTTTTTGAAAGAACCTGTCTTCCTTAAAAAATGAGGTATACAGGGTTCTTTCGAAAAAACCCATCTAAATTGTTTTTACTTTTGAAAAAAACCTGTTCCAATAATGCAATTGGAAGATGATATGCAAATTAGCTCTGAATTTGCATATCATCTTTCGATAGACGAACGTAGTCTAGATATACCATTGGTGTTGGAGGTAGTTCCTTTCCTGATACTGTTTCTTTTGTTGACCCATGTCAACTCACAGGGCCCAACAGGGTTGTGGATTCACTTCAAGACAGAGTCGATTAGGGATAGTTGCTTTTATTAATTTCACTACGTCACTACTATTACAGGCTTAAGACTGCTAGATGGTTACACAGCTACTGCAAAGTAATATGCCAATAAGCATAGACAAAGCAATGCATAAAAGAATAATAGGCACTTGGAAATGTTTTCGCTCCTTCAGTCTTCAGGGAGTCCTGTTCCGGTCACCTTGCACGCGGCCGCTGTGGACATGGCTCCAGCTAGGGGGTCCAGGGCACTCTTCAAGGTCTAGGTCCCTGTTGAGATTTAATGGGCACGGGACTTCCTATACTAGTTCTACTACAGTTGTTTACTGGGTGTGCATGTACCTGGCTTAATACCATTCTTGTCACTCTTATGAGCTGAGACAGAGGTCAAACTTGTTTACCGCTTAGTAGTTTCCCAGTTCAAGGCATGGGTTAGAGCTGATAAAGCCCAGCTGCTGTTTGGGCATGCAGGGTCCCAGGCTTGCTAAGCTGCAGGACTGACACATTACTTTTATGTGACAACCCTCATCGTCAATGCCTTGGACATAGGCTGGGGAGTCCATCTGGGAGATCTCAACATGCAAGGTTGTTGGTTGAATCATGATTGTTCCCTACACACATATGTAAAGGAGCTCAGAGCATTTCCTCAATTCTATGTAAACAGGCTTTGCATTTGGGTATAATAGAAAGATTACAGTAATTTCACTGGTTTATGTTGTCCAAATTAAGGTCAAAGGTTAGGTGTGCATGTTAATTTTTTTTAGATGCATCAGTCTTAGTGATGACCATATAATTTTGTTGAATTTGCCCGTTGTCCTCTTGAATAATTCTTCTCTTTCCTTCTGAAAGACTGGCTTCAAACAATTGTTCATCTTTCCTAAGAAATCTGGGCAGTGGTGACATGAGTAGGCTGTTAGAACACAATTCAATTTGTTTAATCAGAGCCGAGTGGTTCTAAACCTGTTGTTTCCCAATGTCTGCCTGCAACTGGGCAGTGCATGAGCATGAGATGTGTGTTGCTTAATCCAATTCAGGGAAAGGTGATATTAGTGAGTTGGGAGAAGGAAATTGAGTGTATAACAAAGGGATATTAACCTCTCTTCATGAAGGTTTTGTACGTTCTTTTTCCAAGAGTTTCACAATTTGGGAGTGTGCCATTGTCTGTTCCTCATTGGTTACTTTGTAACTTCGAGACTGCATTTCTCTAATATACATCTTTGAAGTCCCAAATGGTACATAATGTAGTTTCCTACCTATTAAAATTAATTGCATTTGTTTGACAATCATATCCTTGTCTGGTTGCAAGTCAGAGTGCCAAGTTTGATCTGTATATAGAGCATTTTCTCATTGTTTCCCGATTATCAGAGACACAACCTAATTTCCCATTTCTTCTGTACGCAGGGCCACGTATGGGGAGGAATGGTGTGGGGGGGAGGGGGGAAGGAGAGGAGGAGTAGACAAAGGGGCAGCTGTCCCCTGGCCTGGCAATTTAAAAGGGCTCAGGGCTCCAGCTACTCCTGTGGCAGCAGCAGTGATCCTTTAAATTGCTGCCAGAACTCTGTGCATAGTGGTCTGGCCAGGGTTGGGTAGGGGAAGTTAGCCCCCAGCCCCGCCCCTTCCAGGAGGCCCCATATTCAAGTCCCTCCCTCTCCCTCCCACCTCCCCCCCCCCCACCTGCCCAAGGCCCAATGAATTCTGTCACCATCCTGTCTGTACAGCAAATAAAGTTGGCTGGGGAACTTGAACTAAAGCTTTGTCTATATCGAAAAATTGACAGAAATAGTGATTGTGGGATACATTATTCTGGAATAGATCCCTCTGTGGACATACTACTCTGGAATAAAAGTCACCCAATGTTAAGTCCATTTATTCATATCTGAATGCTGGTGACAACAGCAGAATTTGCTGAAGCTTTGATCTATTTCAGCTTTGTACTGTACTCAGTAAATGGCCTCCTAGGGCATGTCTACACAGCAGGGATAAACTTGAAATAAGCTATGCAACTTGAGCTACACTAATTTTGTAGCTTAAGTCAAAATAGTTTATTTCAACTTTTGGCACTGTCTACACAGCAGTTATTTTGAGATAAAGCACTCTTCCTCTGACTAATAACATTAGTTTTTCCAAAATAATGCTTCTGTATAGACATAGCCTTAGTGACCTACCACACATCATCTGTTCATCTTCTCGCTGGCAATTCCCTACTACAATTACCCCCTGCCCCAGCATTTCCCCATGCTAATATTTTCAACATTATTTCCACTAAAGTAAGCAGCCTTTAACCCAAAGTTTTTGATAGAGGCTCATGGATTTAGCAGATTTCTTTCTTTCTTTAAATGTTTTAAGAGACTATAACTTTAGGCTTTAATATATTCTTTTTAGTAAATTCAGATTTAATTTTAAACAGGTTTATTTTTAAAAGAACCCCTCCCCCCACGTTATTCAAGTAACAAAATAAAAAATCAGATGTTTTTGATGTTTTCAAAAATGATTTTTTATCCACCCTGCATTTATGCTAAATTAATGTGACATTAATGCATGTATTCCAAGATAGCACCTTCATACTCGTGAAGTCATTTGTATAATCACTCTGTCAGAGTATTTGAAAGGTCTGACCTGGCCAAACATTGTGAGATGTTCTGTTTCCTGGGACTGCTCAATATGTACAAATTAGTCATGTTGCTTCAGAATAGTTGAACTGTGGAAAACAAATTGTGATAAAAGCTGCTCCTGATTAAAACATATTTGTATTAGTCTTTTATGTACGTTCATCCTCTCTGTGCCATTGCTTATATAGCAAGAAGTTGCATGGATACTAGCATGAAGGGCAGGGTATAAATATGTAGAGGGAGGGATATTACTACATAGACTAAAACTATATTTATCCAGTCTTTCTATAGATCACAAAGTTGCATGGGATTTCATCCTAGTCATTCTGATTGTCATTTCAAACTTTTTTTTTAACATAATTTTGGCTCAGAGATCAGATTAGGAACAGCAGCAGGTGTTTCAGGTCTATGGTGTTTTGTCAGAATTCTGTTGTTATAGCATGCATACTGCTTGCCTGCACAAAAGCCAATGCTATAACGTTTACATTTTTAGGCTTTCTGTTCATGCACCAGGACTTAAAAAATAAAAATGGGAGAAATATCTAATGTAAAAGGAGCACATAAACATTATTAAAATTTGGGGAACTTTAAGAGTTTTTATGTAGTGCAGGTAAATTCTTGAATATGTTCATATCTAAGTTTGGGTATTCATTTTCAAAATGTTTTTCAGAATCATTGGAGGAGAGTTCAGTGATATAACTAGTTTGACATGAAATACTGTATGGCTTATTTTTTAATACAGGTTTATTCATAATTTTTCTCCACATTTTGGTTACTGATTTTAATTATTAAGCCATATAACTATGGTTTAAATCAGGTGAAGTATAAACTTGTCAGCTTAGATGGATAGCTTTTAGAAGAGTTAAGTGTGGCATTGGATGGCTGAGTTTATCTTCTCAAATATTATTAGAAAGCAATTTCTGTCTAGAGAGGAGGTGGGTAGAAATCCTGAGTATATAAACATTAAGGTTACTCTGCCACTAGAGGGCACATGAGTATTTACTTAACTTGTATAACAGTGCATTAGAGAGCTTTTATTTTTACATCCTCTTAATGATTCATAGGATCTAAGAAAAACTTTGAGAAGAATGCCAGCGATGGAAATGAGATAGTAAAAGCATTTGTATCACTAACGTCCCAAATTACCATGTTAAGTGTTTCATAACCTAGTTACCTCATATCACTAGTTTTCTGAATTTTGGGATAACATTTATTTTAGAACAATCCATAGCAGGGGATAGAGTCTTTTAAACAGTGAGGGAATATAGGATAAAATGCAAAAGAGAATATTTCATCAAATTGTTTTTAAAATTTGTCATATTTCTGTTTCAATGAGGGCAGTCTGATGCAGCATATTTAAAATATGTATTTTTATCCCATGTTCAGGTATAATAAATTAGTATCAGTAATAGGGATGTGAACGACTAGTCAACTATCCAATAAGCAAATGGGGCCTCCCCACAGTAAGGTGGTGGTGGTGGGGCAGGTTCCTGCATGGCCTAGCAGATAGGGCACTCACCTGGGGAGGACAGGGTCATAGGCTCAAGTGCCGCCTGCCCAGGGTCGGGTCAGGTCAGGTCCGGACAGGATGAGGGACAGCCAGGCAGCCCAGGGGCAGGCAGGATAAGGGGCTAGTCGACCAGTCTCTTCCCACTCTCCCTTGCTGCCTCTATAAGAAAGAGGCAGCAAGGTGTGGGGGGAGTGGTGATGGTGCTGCCGCTTTGAAACACTCTATGCAGCCTGGGGTCAGCTGAGGAGTCCTCCGTTGGCCCCATGCTCCCCGCAGCACCTTTGCTTTGAAGTCTAGCAACTGCCCTGGGGCAGCTGTTACACGTCAGAGGTGGAGGCACCGTTATTGACTAATTGAATAGCTGATGCAATTTGCACCAACTATTCGATTAGCCAGTTAATCAAAATTGTACATCCCTAATCAGTATATTAACCTTGGGAAAGCTATTATAGTTAACAGTTTTCAAGTGCACCACAGCAGAAAGGACACACAAGGCAACTAGTAAATGAAGGAGATATTATGAACAAGTAGACCATTTCATAAGAAACTTTCCTATCTTCATTCCTACAAAATTCTGACCTAGGATGTAAGGCATATTAGAGAGCAAAAGGCTTCAGATAAATTACATTTCACAAGATGTAATAAATCCTCTTCAAACACTGATAACTTCAAGAATTATAAAAAGTATAAGAAAAGTATTGCAAAGCTTATGTGAATATTTTAAATGCAGAAAATTTCTCCAAAAAAATAAGATTAACACATCTGTTCAGCAAACACAGGCACCTGCTTTTTGATTATCTCAAATTATCTTTCCTTCCATGACTTCCCTTTTCTCAAAAGTACACAAGCATCTTGCTTAGTTGGACATACTTTATGGAACATTCTTTTGTATGTCAAGACACTTTCTAATGAATGAGATATAGTAAGAAATATGCCTTGTTTACAATGTTAATTAGAATTCTGGTGTAGTTTTCCTCTCCTTCCTGTTCACAAAGACTTAATGGCAAATGGGAGAGAGAAAATCTTTTTTGGCACTTATTTATTACATTTTTTTAAAACATTTGGTTTTTGACAGTGGCCTGCAATTGGATGGAGATAGGTTTCTTGCCAATTGCTACTGGCTTTAAGCTTTGTATACTTATGCATATAAAATGAAGTAGGTGGAGAAGTGAGGGAATTATTCTTATTCATTGTATTTTTCCCCTGTAGGGATCTTGCAAACATTGCTTAGGCATGTATATCCTGTTGTTTTTCCTAAAATTTCATACCATTGCACCATGAATGGCTTATCTGCTGCAGTGATAACAACAATGGGAGTTCTAGTGTAGCTAAGGCATTGGGGTTTTTACTTCCATGTCATTTAGCTGTGATCAAAACAAGTGTATACAACATAGTAACAAAAATATTGGTGTCTCCAAATTAGATCTTCTACTGTTGCTATCATTGGTGTCAGTGGAATGGCGTAAAGTTCTAAGAAAAGTGTAGATGCAAATATTTTATTTTGAAAGGCAGTTAGGGAACATACACAGCACTCTGAGGCAAAGGGAATGAACTGTATCTGATAGCCTCAAAATAACTATGAAACCAGCAAAAAGGGACACAAAACAGATGCCAGCACTTAAAGGTGGAAGTGACTTCTTGAGTTTAATGTTGTCCCAGAATATTAACTACTGAAAATCAGTTATTATCTTTTCCCAGAAGACTTATGGTTAGTTTCTCCAAGACAGCAGTGTTCTTCACTTGAATCCACTAGCTATTTTTTGGCTCAGGCCTCAGAATAAGGCTTTCTTGTGTCTGTTTAATTAGCTTACCAGTAAGCCTTTAATGCCATTTGACAGAATTGTCTTTCAGCCAACATTCTTATAGCAAGATCTCTTGGATCTAGTGGTACTACCCTTCCGGCTATCTGTGTCATTTGTTTTGTGTACTACTTTTCTTCTGAGATTGAGGCAACTTTCCTTGTAGGGAGACCTGAATATGTTCCAAATTACTCCATAATTGTAAGTTTGCACACAGTCACTTGGTGAGATATGTTTGAATTGCAATGCAGTGACAAAGCCAGTGGTGGCATGTATCCCCCTTCAGCAACTTGGCTCCTGTTGCTGGAGATATAGATTATATATTTCCTTTTTCTTCATTGTAAATGTTTGCAATATTTCAGGCAACACTAAAGCCTCTCTGGAATGTGCCTGACAGCTGCAGAACTCATATGCCAAGATTTAGGTTGCAAAATTGACTTCTTCTTTGGCTTCTTGTTTGGTCTCTTAACTGGCTGCTGTGGCAGCTTCAGAATACCTTACGGAGAAGATACAAAGCTGGCTTATTCAGAATCTGCTTTGTTGTTGGCTCATGGAAAATTCTTGGGACTTATCTTAGAGGGAAGTATTCCAGTGTTTTAACATATTCCGAGAGTAGTATTCTTTAAAAATGAATGTATATGTATAAAGTTTCTTTATTGCAAATGGAAAGTGTTTTGCCTCCTATTTCCATAAGAAGTAAAAAATACTACATTTGGTGTGCATTTATATTACATAGAGCAAGTATTCCCTAGCCCTAAACAATTTTATGTTGTATTGGCTTTCTGACTTTTTAAAAAGTCATCACCTCCATTTAAAAAAAATATTCAGCCCACTTAAATGTTTGCAGCAGGAAAGTTTGCCTGAAAAGCAACTAAAGTAATTGAAAATAATGGTGTATTTGTAAAATATGTTCCCTCTTCCTCAACCCACAGTTTAAAATGTTGGAGGTCAGTAGCCACAGTTGTGTGAGTCTTTTAATAGTGACCATAAGATGGATGTATAGGGGAGAAGAGAGGAATAAAGACCCGGATACAGAATAGTGAGGTGGGTAAAGAGCTTCTGAACTTTTAGGCCAATTGAATCTATGCAAAGGAAGTATATATTAAAATATATATAATATCCTGTTTCAAACAAAGAAAATATTGACCTCCAAAACCCCCGTAGTGTAGTATACTTATTATTAAAACCAGACTTAAACTTGATAGTGTCAGATGAGTTCTAGTGTGCAGAAAGGATGGGGATAGAGGTATTTGAGTACCGTATATACTCGAGTATAAGCCGAGTTTTTCAGCACATTTTTTGTGCTGAATAATGCCCCCCTCGGCTTATACTCGAGTCAGCGTCTCGAGAACAGCGTCTCGGGCGGGCTCAGCGCGTCTCTGCCGCTGGCCGGGTCTAGCCCCGGAAGTCGGGGCGAGAAAGCCCCGTTCGTAAGCTGCTCCGGTGCCCCTGGTCTGCTGGAGACCGTCTCCAGCAGACATGGGGCACCGGGCGGGTTCCCGCGCCTCTGAGGCTTTGCTCTGGCCCCCGCGGCTGCGGCTTCAGTCCGGGAGCCTGTGATCTGCTGGGGACGGTCCCCAGCAGACCACAGGCACCCAGATTGAAGCGGCAGCAGCGGCGGTTCCCCGCGCCACTGAGGCTTTGCTCTGGCAAAGCCTCAGAGGCGCGGGACCCCCCCGCGGCTGCGGCTTCAGTCCGGGAGCCTGTGGTCTGCTGGGGACCGTCCCCAGCAGACCACAGGCTCCCGGACTGAAGCCGCAGCCGCGGCGGGGTCCGTCCCTCTGAGGCTTTGCCAGAGCAAAGCCTCAGAGGCTCTGCTCCCCGTGTCCCTGGTCTGCTGGGGAGGGGGGGGCGCAGCTAGTGTGCTCCCCCCCCCCCCCCCCCCAGCAGACCAGGCTTTTGTTTTGGACTCTGGGGCAGAGCAGCTGGGGCGCTGCCGATTGGTCCTGCAGCGCCTGCTCTGGGCACTACTGGACCAACCCGGCAGCACCCCAGCTGCTCTGCCCCAGGTCCTGATTCAGCCGCTGCTGGTCAGTTTCAGCAGCGGCTGAATCAGGACGCCTGGGGCAGAGCAGATGGGGTGCTGCTAGGTTGGTCCAGTAGCACCCAGGAGCGGCGCTACTGGAGCAACCCAGCAGCACCCCAGCTGCTATGCCCCAGGCGTCCCCAAGTCAGCTTCTGCTGAAACTGACCAGCGCTGACTACAGGAAGCCCCAGGCAGAGTTGCTCTGCCCCGGGCTTCCTGGAATCAGCTGCTGATCAGTTTCAGCAGCAGCTGACTTGGGGACGCCTGGGGTTCTTAAGTTGATTCTGTATGTAAGTCAGAACTGGCGGTCAGTTTCAGCAGCGGCTGAATCTGGACGCCAGTTCCGACTTACATACAGATTCAACTTAAGAACAAACCTACAGTCCCTATCTTGTACGTAACCCGGGGACTGCCTGTACTGTTTTATTAAAAATATTTAATCTGTCAAACTGCTGAGTAGTTTCATATTAGTACAGTAACTTACGCCAGATTGTTAGTGCACTAAACACAAGAAAGACTGAATACTAGGACAATTGTCTGAAGAAATGTATTTAATACAACTGAATATTGGAAGGTACGTAGGAACAATTAAAGGGTTCTACTTTAAAAGAAATTACTGCCCTTCCCTGGTGGATTTGACTAAATGTTGTAGATAGAAATTCATTATACTCTTGGGTCTCGTTTATATACCAGTTGAATGACAATTGGTTTTGCCAGTATTTCACAATAAACTTTTAAAGAGAATTTATAATCCAGAGCATATTAAAAGTGCTCAGTTCAGTTCCTAAAACTTGTGAAAAGAAATGAAATGCCACATGTAGCTTTATAGGAACTTTTTAAAAAATGATATATTAAAAGGGTATAAAACATTTCTAAGATTAAGTTGGAAGTATTTTACTTAAACTTTCATGTACTTGAATAGCTGCTGTAGATTGGCAATGATGCTACATTAGGTGCTATTTTTACTTGTTGTGGAAGAGGGCAGATTTACTATATTTTTCTTTCAACTTTTTCTACATACTGCATTTTGATGTTCGTAGAGCTGGGACTGCTTCTAAGTGAGTTAAATACATTCCAATATGCTTTCTTAAAAAACTACTCCATAATAGTTTGTCAGTGATGATGACAATGTCTATGCTGATAACCTCACACCAGCTGAAGCTCTGTTTGGACATACAGATGATGAGGAGGAGAACTCCAGTTTTGAAGGATTTTAGCTCTTGTGTGTTAGCTTGGTTGCTGATTGAGCTAAGGTTGTTGTACTTTTAAAGTTACGGTATTTTTGATACCATATTGTTTTTGTTGACCCCCTTTTCCACTTACAGAGCTAGGTTATTGTTTTTCTTTGAAATAAATATTCATGTAATTTTATTGGTATCTATCTTCATTTTTTACATTTACCAGTAGCTGCCTCATTTCCTACCCTAGGCTTATACTCGAGTCAATACTTTTTCCCAGTTCTTTGTGGTAAAATTAGGTGCCTCGGCTTATATTCGGGTCGGCTTATACTCGAGTATATACGGTAATTAGGGGAGTAGATTGTCATACTATGTTTGCTACAAATCTAAAGCATCACAGAGAAGGATTAAGATTGTCATCTTTAATTCCTGGCTTTTGTTGAATTAATGTCATAGCGTTGATATTTTAATATAATAATAAATATTGTGATAATTTATTTCTAGAAATAGCTAGTTTTATTGTAATGCTGGGTCCAGACTGCTACAGCTCTGCCTCCCCTCCCAGTTGCCCACTGTGGAGACTGTGCTGGAGGGAACCGACTTTTAAGATGGTTCCTCCCAGCACCATCTCCTGCTCCCTCCTCCCCTTTGCTGCCCCTGATATAAACCTTATACTATAAACCTTAAATGGCATCAAATCTAAAACATAAAATCTCTGTAGGGAACTGCAGTCAGGTGTTTTGGGAGCAGAAAGTTCATCATCTCTATGTTTTACTAGAGCCTCATCTGCCCTGATTTTCCCACTATTGAATAGAAAAGTAGATTAATTCCTGAATGTAATAGCCTCGCATGAAAACTTTTTCTCATATGCCTGCCAAAGAAGAGGCAAGTAGCAAAACAGCTCCTTAGGTGAGCCAGGAACAGAAAATGTGGAACAAGTAAAAGAGAATGTAACTGATCTTGTCTAATTCCAGCTGTAGTCTGCAGCTCGCATAGGAAAAGCTGTTGATTAAGTCAGCCTAGCCGAAAGGGAAAGTGGATTCACAACACTGGGATTTGTTTATTGTGTTGCCGATCTGAGCTAGTGGAAAAGGTGAACCAAATGAGTACAGAATGTAATCCAAGTATGAATCACGTTTAATAGGTTTTTTTCTATAAACAGTCCCCAGTTACCTATGTAACTGTATTATAAGTAGCAGAAGGGAAAACTAAATCAGAATGGGTAATCTCCTGGAATTTTGGGTAGGAATGATTTAAAGACACATCACTTACTCAATATTCCTGTGCATATGCTTTTTTATTCCAGTATTCTTATTCCCTGATGCTTACCAGGGAGCACTTTACAACCATTTCAAAATGGAAGAAATTCTGAATGCATGTGTTTGTAAGTTTAATGCACTCTTCTGCCTCTGTCTTTTTTCATCTGTGCTCATTCAGACCAGGAATAAGCTTGAAGCCATCCTGGCTCTGTGCTGATCTATTTTTATCTAATGATTGGTTTTCTTGCTTTAGGGATTCACACATTTTAAATGAAGATACTGATTGCTTTGTCCCTGGTGATATTTTTGTTTCCTGTGAATTGCCATGTTGTATTTAAAATTGTCATGCTTTGGAATGTTAGCTGCAAACCCTTGGGATGCACAGAAGAATAAATGCAAAAGAATTTAATTCTGAGTTTAATATAGTACATCATACTTTGTGACTGTTTTCCTATATATGTATTTTATTTAGAAGAATCAGCCCTTAGAGGTTTTTGATTTTGTGTGTACACTGCAGGAAAATGTACAATATAGATAATTGAATCTATATGTGTTTATATAAATATTTGTGCTATATACTGATAAAACTTATTAAAGCACTACTAAAATGTCATCACTTTGGGGGTGGAATATAGAATTTATTTTTACCAGAGCTCTGTATTAGCTAACACATTTGCAACTAGTAGGGTTGCAAAAAAATACCGAACATGGCGGGGAAAAAAATTGGTCGAGCAAAAAAAAAAGGAACCAAACTTGTTGAGCAAAAAGAAAAAAAACTGGACACCTGGCAACCCTAGCAACTAGGAAGTGAGGGGATATGTAGATAAGTGCACATTTTGAAATTTGGTTGTTACTGATGCTAACGTTCTCTGATCACTAATAATCAAGACCTTGATTTTAGTTCACATTTATAAACAATAGAAGTAAAGAGCTTCCTAGCTCCATGCTGGTGAATTTTTGAATTGTGATTTGGTGGGAAGAGTACTACATACTAAACATAAACTATACTAAACCATGTATGTTCTAGCTATGTCTGGAAACTTTTAAGCAAATGTCAGCGTAAATGTCATTTTGAAAATGAGTAAAAATAAAAATTTAATTGTAAAATTGGGAAATTGCTATAAAAAAGTTAGAACAGAGTAAAACCTAAAGATTGATATCAAAACATATTTATCATCATGTGATACGTGTTGCAGGTTCATTTGGATCATGTTCAATAATCAATTACACAAGTACAAAATGCGAAATGTCTGCCTAGGAAGAAGTATAGTAGAAAAGGATATGGGGAGTTGTAGTGAATCACAAACTAAATATGAATCAACAATGTAACAAAAGCAAACATCATTTTAGTATGTGTTAGCAAGATATGAATGGCAATTCTTCCACTCTGCTTTGTACTGAGAAGGCCTCAGATGGCATACAGTATCTAGTTCTGAGTGTCACTCTTTGGGAAGATATGGACAAACTGAAGGGAGTCCAGAGGAGAGCAACAAAGTGGAGTAAAGATCTAGAAAATATGATCTTTGAGGAAAGATTGATTAAAAATTGGATTTGTTTAGTCTGGAGAAGAGAAGACTGATGGAGGTGGGAAGAGAAGGACATAAAAATCAAGTACCTAAATGATTGTTATACAGAGGAGAACAACTTATTCTTAACCACTGAGGACAGGACAAAATGTAATGGGCTTAAATTGAAGCAAGGAACATTTAGGTTAGCCATGAGGAATAATTCCTTTGCTATAAGGGTAGTTAAGCACTGGAACAAATTACTTAGGGAGGCTGTGGAATAATGCTTGCTGGAGGTTTTGAAGAAAAGGTTAGACAAACATCTGTCAGTGCTGTTCTCTAGATAATACTTAGTCCTGCCTCAGTTCAGGGTACTGGATTAGATGACCCATTAAGTTCCCTTCTAGTCCTACATTTTTCTGTTCATGATCATAAAACATGATAAACAGAAAAAGCATAGAGCTTAGGCAGCGAACATAATTATATCATTATGATTAGATCTTGAGAATTAAAGTCCATTTTATTTGCTGTTGGATTTGTGCTGAAACAATTTATTAGAGCTACAATATGTGTTTTCTTTGATTAATTTGCCATTTTCAAACATAGTTTAATTCAGATCTTCTTTTGCAGACTCTATAGAAATATGTTTATCAGAGATGGTAGCTCTGATGCGTAGCCCTGTTTCCCTCTCCCCCCCCCCCCCCCCAATTTGGTGATTTATATTGAAATGTAATTTACTAGCTCCCTCCTTACCCATCCATTACAGAATTAATTTTTGCAAATTCTGAATAAGTCTGATATTTGTTCATGCCAAAACATTCTTCAAGCTTTTCAATAGAATTATACACCAATAAACACATTTGTAAAAGAAATTCTGTACATGAACAAAATTACGATGTGCTGAACAAAACTTTTAAAAACACAGTCCATATTACAGCAATGGTTTTCAAAGTAACTTTTAAAAATGTATCACCTTTATCTGTAATTTTCTATTTAATGCAACCAGCACAATTTTAAAGCTTTGGCTACCCAATGAGAGAGGGCAGTAATTTGATGTTATATCATTGAAACACGCTGTTTCTA
Organism: Pelodiscus sinensis; assembly: GCF_049634645.1. NCBI lineage: Eukaryota > Metazoa > Chordata > Testudines > Trionychidae > Pelodiscus > Pelodiscus sinensis. Next base: position 182,658,842 of record NC_134712.1, on the reverse strand, counting down.
GATCGGTATTTTAAAAAAATAACCAGAATTCAACATATCTGTAAGACCGATGCAGAGACACTGTTGAAGCTGATGGTTGATTAGCTAGAGTTAATAAAATGTGCTGGTAATGTGCCTACAGTCTGTTAGCAGAACTGGAAAATTTAGCAAGTGGGAGTGAGGAGTCACTTTATGGGACAGAGCAAATTATGAAAATGGAGTCTGTAATGCGAGAGAGAATTTTACAGTCCATGTGCAAGTCATATGCCTGACTAAGATATAAGATCACAGTATTTTTAATTTTCTGATTCCATGGACTGTTTTTTACTTAATAATTTCTGTGTGGATAATGCAAATGCATTAGTGTATGTAATGCTTTGACTTATTAAGATAAAAGTGATTACTCAACGCAAAATAAATTCTCAGCGTCTGTTAAAGAAAAGAGATGTGAACACATTCAGGATTGCAGTCAGGCAATGTATTCTACTCTGTTGCCAAACAAGAATAATTCCAAGAAAAATGGGATTGAAAAAAACAGGCAATCATTTATTTTTCATAATTTATCATGATATGGAAAAATACCATTCAGAGAAAACGCAAGTTTGAATGTTGCTCCACAATTTTAATTGTTAATGAAAACTTTACGCTGCAATTCATTGATTATATTTTCATCTCTACTATTATAACACATTGAACTTCAACAGAATCTTGCAACCAAGGAGCTCCAAGAGCTCTACAATTACTAATTAAGTCTCTTAACTCCAATGTAAAATAGGTACTTATGAAATGGAAATCATATTTGTAGTTGGAGAAATCTGAGGCCCAGTGAAGTGAAATTACTTGCTTTGTCATACATTTTGTTAGTGGTTGAACCAGAAATAAAACCTATTACACTCTTGTGCTAGGTTTGTCCATCATCTTTGTTTAGCATTTCTTTAATTCTGCATCAAACTTGTGGTAGATCACAATTTCCCCCCTGTAATATTTTTGACACCCTGGAAGTGCTGAAATATTAAACTGAAGTGATTTTAGAGGTTAGTTTTCTAAGTTTCTTATTATATGTCCTTTTAGAATTTTTCTGGCTTTTTGAATATCAATGTCTGATAAGCCAACAATTATTGTATATTCTCAAGGGTTATAGTAGTCAGTAGCCAAAAAGAATATTAAAATGAGCAATCATAAAGATTTTCTTAAACAAATACCATTACTTCCAACATTAGGATTATTTCTGCTTCTAAGGGCTTATGTACATGTAGAAATTAAGCCACAAAACTATATTAGTAAAAATTATACTACTATAAACATAATTCCCTGTGTGGATACTCTAATTCTAGAATAAGAATGGCTTTTCTCTGGTATAGCTTAAATAGTATTCAAAGTTATAGAAGATCATCTGGAAATAATTGCTTTTATTCTGGAGTAAGAATGTCCACACCTCTTCAGTGTTGCTATTCTAGAGGACGTCTAGTTCACCTCACTGTAACTGAGGCATTCATTCTCCCAGCCTTGAGTAGAGAACGTAGATGTTGGACATCTCTAAATATCAGGATGCACTTCACCAGGGCACAAGAAGCATCACCCTCCTGCTTCAGAAAAATGCCAGTCTCTGAAATCTGTAAGTGAAGTGACGCAAGCCACTAGCTTTTGTTAAACATTATGCATATGACATGGCAACTAGGTTGGATGCCAAGTTTGGGGTAGCAGTACTTCAGTCTTTCTCTGAGCCAGCTGAAACTCCTCACTTTCATGATCCAGAGACGATATTGCTTGCCAATCAGCTACCATAGGATCCACAAAGACCCATATTCAGAGAAGAAAGAATTGTTACATACTTTACAGTAATTGTGGTTCCTTGAGATTATGCTGTTTAATCTAACTAGGATTGTGGCTGCCCCACTCTTTATGCCCTTGTGGCACAGGGCACATGCATGGCCATGAGGGACAATACTGATCAAAGAAAATCTAGTCTCTCCTGCATATGCACCTATAGCTGGATCCACACTGACTGCAACATCTTGAAGAGACAAGTAACTTCTTTTTATATTAAAGTGACTTATTTTTTGTCTTATTTTAAAAAAATGATAGCTTTGTAATATGATCAGCCCTCAGATAATGAAGTTATTGGCAGTCATTTGTTTTGTACAGATCATTTTTATGAACAACATCAATGTATCAAACTGGACTTTCAGCTTAGAAATCCCTGTTTAAAAGAATTCTTAGTGATCTGCCACTTGTCTCATAAAGTGTGCACATATGAGATCCATAGTCATTTGCTGTTTAGAAGGTGTTATATGAATGAAATAGATTTTTTTTCTCTTTAGCAGATCTGTAGCAGAAATGTAATCCTTTGGAATTCGCATTAGTTTTTAATCTTATGGATACTTTTAAAAATGCTAAACTTTGTGCTTCTCCTTTTTCTTCATAAGATTTGAGTACAGGCAGTCCCCGGGTTACATACAAGATAGGGACTGTAGGTTTGTTCTTAAGTTGAATTTGTATGTAAGTCGGAACTGATACATATTGTAGGGAAAACTCTAGCCAAACATTTCTCCAGAGCTAAGTTTTATTCTCCCACACCTCACTTCCCTCAGTCCTTTATTCTCAAGCTGAGGTGTCTGCTGAGAAAAGCCGCTCCGCGTCTCCCTGGTCTGCTGGGGGGGGGGGACGGGTGGGGCGCTAGCTTCGCGTCTCCCTGGTCTGCTGGGGGGAAGCAGCTAGTGCGGGGTTGTCTCACCCCGTTTGTAAGTAGGGATCCATGTAACCCGGGGACTGCCTGTATTTCCATTTTCACATACCTATGTATTGTGTAAGCAGCTAGGGCTGACTGCCAGTGCACTATGATATTCTGATACATGCTGTTCTGATGGTCGTCCTTTTTTCCATACAAAGCATGCTTGCAGTATATGATGGATCGTGTTAAGAGCATTAATGGACTGCAACATTTTTAGATTAAATACTGAAGCTCATGTGTCAATGGTTTTAAAACATTAAGCAAGACTAAAAGATTATTAATTACCAATGAAAATCTTTGGTATCCTAATAATGAGCAACTAAAAGTCAATTCAATTTGCAAACTACAATATATGTTACCATACACAATATTTGCTACCAAAAAAGTAGTGCTTGCACCAGCCCCCTTCTTTTCAATTAGAAATAATGGCTCCAGCTGAATTTTTTTTAGACTTTTCAATATAAAGAGAAATTAAATGCACTCTTGATATAGTATTTATATTAATTGAGAATTGCTTGTATTTTCTTAACGTTTTGATGAGTAGTAAAATGTAATTTGCAGTGTTAGCGTAATACTGCTACAGCATCACCTACTGCAAGGTTGAGAAGAGAGCTGGAGTGGGTAGTGAAAAAGATTCTATCTGTCCCAGATAGGCCTCCTTATATTACTGTCTTTAAAAACTGAGACTGTGTTTAGAGATGCGCCATGAGATAAGCTTACTCCTGGGACATCCAGCACCAAAAAACTAAAAATTCTGCAGACAAACTTTTAAAATTCTGAAAATTTTATTTGTCAAACGAATGCTGCATATTCACATCAGTTTCAGTTATTTTGATAATTTATTTCAAAATACTTGTCAGCGAGTATGTTACTAACAACACAAACTAACACAAAAATTCTTCTCCCAGGAATAGAGTTAAAGAAGTCCTTATGACAATCCAACTCCTGTTTCTCTGCCCCCTTCCCCTCTACCCAGAGCTCACTCAGGGGGGCTAGACACCCACAAACCCTTCGCTGGCCCAGGTACCCACACCTCCTCACTCCCAGAGCCCAGCCACAGGCCCCCCACCCCACCCCCAACCAACTATATACCTCCCCCTTCAAAAACCCCAGGGATCCAGAGGAAGGAATAGCCTGGTACCCCATACCAGATTTGCATGGAATTTCCTGTACACCACCTGCTCCCTCCCTCAGGGCATGCTGGGAACTGCAGCAGCCAGGATCTCTCTAGTTCCTCTCCCTCCTACCATCAGTGTCTTCCGTGTTCCCCCTAGTGGCAGCTAGCAGTGCAGCTAATTTCTGTGGAGGAAAGGAAACTAATTTCTGCCAAATTCTGCATTGTGCAGTAGCGCAGAATTCCCCTAAGAGTATAAATTGAGCAAGGGAAAGCACTTCAATGTAGATATTAACAACAGTAATGGGTGGTGTTCTCCCGTTGCTCCAGGTAATTCACCTCCCTGAGAGGCGATACCTAGGTTGATGCAAGAAGTCTTCCATCAACCTAGTGTTGTCTACATTGAAGTTTAAGTGGCTTAACTACATTTCTCAAGAGTATGGATTTTTCACACCTTTGAGAGAAGTAGCTATGAAAATGTATCTTTTCCATTTAGACCAGCTCCAGTCAATAAAAAAAAGTGAAGAATCTTTTCTAATCAAAATAACTGTAATCCCAGATATAAATTTTCAAGTTTAAGAGATTGCTTTGAAGGCAGTGGTAGAGAGAAGTATATCAATAATCTTATTTTGTATAATTTCAATATCACAGATTTTCAAACCGCTGCAAATGCTGACATAAAACTTTATACTGTTGAAACTAATAAACTAATAATTCAGTATAAATGAATGTCCCACTTACTAGTAGCTCCACTTAACAATTGCACCAAAATGGAAACTAAATTTGGTTCAAGCATAAAAAACTTGTTAATGAGTGCATAGAAAATGCTTGTTTGCAATAAAAAAAATAACAGGTACATTTAACACCTCTTTACAGTTGCATAAGAAAATGAGATCCAACTCAGAACCAGAAATAAAAGTTTAATATGTTATAACTAGTGCTTAAGTTTAAGTGGGCTGACTTCTGGAAATGTGTTGTAAAAATTGTTGAACAGATCTGGCTTGCATTTTTGGTATGTTGTTGTTTGGTTATGTGCTATGATTTTAATGTCATTTCATAACTGTATTGTTGAATTCTGGGAGAAGTGTAGACTAGTGTCAATAGCATGGAACTGCCAGTGAGGCACTCTGGCCTGCCCCACACATTTGTTCTGTATCAGGGGTGGACAATAATTTTTGGTCGGGGGGCCACTCCAAGATTTTGGTAAGTGGTCAAGGGCCTCACTTTTCTGTGGAGAGGGTGTAGGTCTAGGTTGGAGGTTGGGTGCAGAAGGGTGCACGGGGCTAGGGACTGTGATGCAGGAGACAGTGTGGGGTCTGAGAGGGTGTTTTGGTAGAGGAGGGGGTTGTGACCTGGGACAGGGGATTCGGGTGTATGGTCAGGGAGGGAGTGTGGGTGCAGGAAAGGATTCTGGCCTGGGAGAGGAGTGTTGGAGGGCTATAGGATCTGAGAGGGAGTTGTCACCTGGGGCAGGGAATGCAGAGGGTTTGGATGGTGACCTGGGGGAGGGAGTTGGGGTGCAAGAGGGACTGGGCTGCCAGAGGCAGGCATTGGCTGGGCGGAGTTTACCTAAGTGTCTCCTGGCCAACAAGTTGCAGCCCCAGCCCGCTTGAAAATACAGGCTGCTCCCTCCACTTGGTTCTCAACTCCAGGTGGGGGAAGAGGCTTGCGCTGCTCTACTCTCTCAGGCCAATCTCTCAGCTCTGATTGGCTGACTGTTTCAGCCAATAGGAGCTGAGAGATTGGCTAAGGTTAGTTCTTATTGTCTGGTTGTTTCTGGTCAATAGGAGCTGAGTATTGGGATGGGGGCGGGGAGATTGCACAAAGCCTCCCACTACCTGCAGAGCAGAGAGCCATAGGGGTTGTGTTTTAAACCACGGCAGCTGCATGTGCTTGAGGGTCCCAGTAGTGTGGTCTGTGGGCCAGATACGGTGGCTTGGTGGGCCAAATCCAGCCCCTGGGCTATATTTTGCCCAGCTCTGTTTATATCCTGGTGTGAGTGATTTGATCTCTGTGTCTGATTTCTTATTGATAAAGCGATCAAGTTATATTTTCCTACTTAATAGGTATATTGTGATACATAATTTGAAATCCTTGGTGAGTCTCAAGAGATTTTGGCAGAGTGTGAACCTGATCTCTATCTGTATTGCTTAATTTTAAGAGGAATGTGATTAGAAGGCTTTCCAGTTTGCAAAGCACAAGTAGTGAAAACTGTGATTCGGTGTTCAGAAGGACCTTACTTTTGTCCATTTGTAAAGGGGATGGATGAATATCACAACTTTATCAGCCTCTCTTAAAAGGAGTACATTCTATAGTCTTCAGTTCCTCATAGGTAAAGCTGTGGGCGGAGGAGCAAGAAAGTGTCTTGGCCCCATCCCTTCCATCCAAGAACCCCGCCCCTTTTGGCGGCAGTAAGAATATACTGGGTATTATTTTCTATCCCTTTCTTAATAATTCCTAGCAACCTATTTGCCTTTTTGACCGCCGCTGCACACCGTGTGGAAGTTTTCAGAGAACTGTCCACAATAACTCCAAGATCTCTTTCCTGGTTTGTCATAGCCAAATTAGCCCATCATACTGTACATATAGTTGGGGTTATTTTTCCCGATGTGGATTACTTTACACTTATTCACATTAAATTTCATTTGCCATTTTGTTGCCCAATCACTCAGGTTGGTGAGAACTTCTTGGAGTCCCTCACAGTCTGCTTCTGTCTTGACTATCCTAAACAGTTTGGTATCATCTGCAAACTTTACCACCTCACTGCTTACCCCTTTCTCCAGATCATTTATGAATAAGTTGAAAAGGATTGGTCCCAGGACTGACCCTTGGGGGACACCACTAGTTACCCCTCTCCATTCTGAAAATTTACCATTTATTCCTACCCTTTGTTTCCTGTCTTTTAACCAATTCTCAGTCCAAGAAAGGACCTTCCCTCTTATCCCATGGCCATGTAATTTACACAAGAGCCTTTGGTGAGGGACCTTGTCAAAGGCTTTCTGAAAATCTAAGTATACTATATCTACTGGATCCCCCTTGTCCGCATGTTTGTTAACCTCTTCAAAGAACTCTAATATATTAGTAAGGCAGGATTTCCCTTTACAGAAACCATGCTGACTTTTGTCCAACAAATTATGTTCTTCTACATGCTTCACAATTTTGTTCTTTACTATTGTTTCGACTAATTTGCCCAGTACTGAAGTTAGACTTACCGGTCTGTAGTTGCCAGGATCGCCTCTAGAGCCCTTTTAAAATATTGGTGTCATGTTGGCTACCTTCCAGTCATTAGGTATGGAAGCCGATTTAAGGGATAGGTTACAAACCACAGATAATAGCTCAGCAATTTGCCATTTGAGTTCTTTTAGAACCCTTGGATGAATGCCATCTGGTCCCGGAGATTTGTTAACATTAAGTTTTTTTATTTGTTCCAAAACCTCCTCTAATGACACTTCAATCCGGGACAGTTCCTCAGATTCATCACCCACAAAGTACGGTGCAGATTTGGGAATTTCCCCAAACCTATTACTTAGTTCTTTTATAAACTCTGTTATAGTTTTGGTTTCACAGTATCCCCTTTCATGGAGTTCCATAAGTTTTATTTAGTACTTCCTCTTGTTTGTTTAAAATCTGCTGATTGTTAACGTCATTTAGTGACTCTTAGTTCTTGTGCTACACGAAGGAGTAATTAGTATTTCCTTATTAACTCCACACTATTCGTGACTTTATTGACCCCCCCCCCTTAGTTGTCTCTACCAGACTGAAAAGTCCTTGTCTTTTTAAACTCTCCTCATACTGAAGCTGTTCCATATCCATAATAAAATTTATTTCCTTTCTCTGTACATTTTCCAGTTCAAAAATATCTTTTTTTGAGATGGGGCAACCAGATCAGTAGGCATATAATGGATTTATATAGAGCCATTTTAATAATTTCTGTCTTGTTTTCCCCTTTCTTTATTAATTGGGACAAGCCCTAAAAATAGGGACATTATGGGATTTTATGGACATATAGAAGTGCTGGATTCTACGTTTTGTTTGAATTCTTCTTGTTCCCCAAATGCATACAATGAAAAAGAAGCAAATACAAAAAAATGAAATGGTGCAAAATAGTGATGTCAACATGTATTCGACTATGCAATTAACTGATAAGCCTAGGTGCATTTCCACCCCTCACCCTCCCGCCGTATCAGAGACAGCAAGAGACGGGGGAGCAAGTGATGGTGGCTGGATCTGCCTGCCTCAAAGAGAGAGCCAGCAGTGCAGAGGTGAGCGGGATAGGCTGGAGCAGATATTCACAGGGAGCCGGTTTTCAAACCAGCTCCCTGAACATATTGGCTCCGTAGACCTGTCTGCCTCCCCCTTGCTGCCTCCTACAGAGGTGGGGGGCAGGCAGGAGCCGGTCTTGGGGGGTGCCATCTCCCCCCCCCCCCCATGCTACTGCCTCTGTCAGAGGCTGCAATAAGGATGAGGGAGACGGGAGAGGCTTCTGTAAAGTAGCCTGTCTCCGTGGGGAGCTTGGGCCTCCCGTGGACAGGGGCTGGTGCCATCCTGCACTGCGACTTCTATCAGCATGGGGTACTAGGCAGCAGCACAGGGTAACAGGCAGCTGGTTCATGAGGGGAGCTGGTTTTTAAATTGGCTCCCCTCTCGGACCACCTCTGCCTGCCACCTGGCACTGCTGCCTCTGATACAGAGGCAGCAACGCAAGGTGGCAGGGGGCTCCCAGGTGTGGGGCAGGGAGCACACGAGCTGCCAACTCTGCCCTCGGGGACAATCAAATAGTCATGTAACTGCTAAGATTTCATGCAGTTACACGACTATTTAGTTACATAATATCTAACTTCCCTAGTGCAAAATTGCTTATGTGGCGAGCTCCTTATCTCTGTCCACAGTAACACTGATTTGCCTTAAGAGCTAGTCATAAGATTTCAGGACGCTGTAGTCTAGTTCTCTAATGTGATTCTTCCCTCCATTGGAAGTGTCTGTAACCTGAGTCCACTCGCAGCCCATAATTCTGAGGCAGATCTGGAAAATACTGAGAAATATATCTCAAGAGGGAAAATAATGCTATCTATAGTGGGGCTGATTTACTCCAGGCCTCTGTGCCACAAAAGGGGAAAGCACTGAGTCTGGGTGAGTAAGAGGATTTGCCTTTCCACAGTGGGTAACTATAAAAATCAGCCCATAAAATTTCCAGATAGAAGTCATAACTCAGTTTAATATTTAGCCAGAGGTTATGTCATAGAAAACAATATTCTGTACATAGCTATCTTAATACTGTTGTACATTAGGAAAAGAACTGGAGACAAAATATTTATTCATCCATAATTCATAACAAATACTAATAATTCTAACATTCCTGGCTTGAAAAGCAGTAAAACTTCAGAATGTTCTAATCATGGAATGAGGCTAGGAAATTAATTTCTTGAAATACATCTCAAATTTTTTACATTTTCCAAAATGTTTTACATATTCCACACCCTCGACAAAAAATTAATTTCCCCAAAACGGGTAAATTAAACACAGTTTTTCTGGAACAGAAATGAAAGATGTTGATAAACTAGAGAGGGTTTAGCCATGAAAATTATTAAAGAATTGGAAAACATGTCTTATAGACTCAAGAAACTCAGCCTGTTGGCATAACAAATAGAAGGTTAAGGGATGACTATCACACTATGTAAGTACAGGCTCAACCTCTCTAGCCGGGCAACCTCAGTACCAAACTAGTTACGTTTTTGAATCAGGGCAAGTCAGTGCATAGAGCCAGAAAGTCTCCATAGGTATGGGAAGTATGGGTGTAGAAGATTCTGTAGCACCTCCAGAGCTGGAGCCCAGCATGACTCCACCCACAGGGTCACTGCCACTTGGGGCACCACCACCAGCCCCCTTCCCAGGGTCCTAACTGCTGGGTCTTCTGCAGCCAGGATCTCAGCCACTGGATGCTTGGCTCTACTCCTGGACTCTGCTGGAGCTCTGGAGCTGCCCCTGCTATGGTTCCAAGCAATGAGGAGCATGGACGGGGTAAGGGCTGGGACCCCGAGTGGTTGCAGAGGGGCTGGCTGCTGGGAGCTGGAGCCATTACCAGCTCACCTGAATTGCTAACATCTTTGTTCCTATGAAGCTAGCTGCTTTTCCCCTTGTAGGAACACATACTTTCTTACGGTTACTTTGGGCAAAAAACATAAGGATTTGATTCTTTTGCTTCAAATTATACACTGTAGATGGCTCTATTTTGTAAAACTCACACAAAGCACGTGCTGATGTGCCCTTTTACAATTTCTTCAATTCCATCTTTTGCTGTATTGATATTGGCATATGCTTATGTTTAGCAGCATTACCAACACAGCTACTGCTTGCTGGTCAATTAGAAGACATGTCTGGCGTAAATTACAGTTAAATACAGCACAGAACTCCGAGAGCCAGGACAGGCAGGACTTTGCCTGACCACAGGAAACTAGTCTCCACCCACTACAGACAGACATCCAGCTAACTCCTCATCTGGGGAAGGAGTGGAATGCTCAATCCTCCCTTCCTCTCCAAGCCCTGTCCTCACTCCTCCTGTTTACCCCAAAACCCCACCCTTCCTCTTCCCGCCTCTGTTCTACATTATCCTGCCTCTTCTCAATTCTTCCCCGCCTCCTCCCCTGAGTGAGCCCCTCCCTGTCTAATTTCCCTCCTTCCCTGAGCTTGAACACTGCAAACCAGCTGATTTGCAGTACTCAGGAAGCTCTGACAGGAGGGAGGGGAGGAGATACTGAGTGAGGGAAGGAGTTGCTTCCGGACTGTGTATGTTGCTAGAGGACAAAATTCTGGACTAGAGAGGTATGTCCTGTATGTATACAGGGAACAGAATTTTGATAATGGGCTTTTCAGTGTAGCAGAAAAATATATAACAAAATCCAGTGTCTGAAAGCTGAAGTTAGACAAATTCTGACTGGAAATGAGGTGCACTCCTGTTGACTTCATTTGACATGTGCAGCATCTTTGAAAAACAGGCCAGAGTCAGTTAAGGGGTCTAAATATGAACTTGGGTGCCGGAAGTGTAGGCACCTACATTTGAAAATTTCCATTTCTGTTTGCACTATTGTAAAGTATCTAGGGATGTTCAGCAGCTCAGGTCACTGAACTACATAAACACTATGGCTACGTCTAGACTGGCATGATTTTACGGAAATGCTTTTAACGGAAAAGTTTTCCGTTAAAAGCATTTTCGGAAAAGCACGTCTAGATTGGCATGGACGCTTTTCCACAAAAACACTTTTTGTGGAAAAGCATCTGTGGTCAATCTAGACGCATTTTTGTGCAAAAAAGCCCCGATCGCCATTTTCGCGATCGGGGCTTTTTTGCGCAAAACAAATCTGAGCTGTCTACACTGGCCCTTTTGCGCAAAAGTTTTGCGCAAATGGGACTTTTGCCCGAATGGGCGCAGCATAGTATTTCCGCAAAAAGCACTGATTTCTTACAGTAGGAAGTCAGTGCTTTTTCAGAAATTCAAATGGCCAGTGTAGACAGCTGACAAGTTTTTCCAGAAAAGCGGCTGATTTTCCAGAAAAACTGGCCAGTCTAAACACAACCTATTATATCCTTAGTTTTCCACCCATGACACTCAAGATTATGATTAGAAATAGGAGTGATATTTAAAAAAATAGATAAAATATAGAAATCACATATTTAAGAGCAATCTTGGATAGAGATGCATTCCTGAGTCAGAGTCCACGTGAGCATAGACAGTAGCCTAATGCTTTTCTGGTACCCTCAGTTTCTCTGTAATTTATACTTTAATTTAAAAAAAAAAAAGCATAAGCCTTATTGTTGCAAAATTCCCACCTCTCTGAATGTGAACCAATGTAGTATAAAATATGAGGTATAGTTTCTTTCAGTAGGGAACTCCAGCACTATTTCTAGTAAAAAAAAAAAAAAAAAAAAATTAGAAAACGAAACCTTGCAAGCTATTGACTACTCATAAACAAGGGCTGAAGATATAGGCCCTTTGAATTTAAGCAACTCAGAGAAATAACCACATATGCTCTCTGCTTCTGAATAGAATGGGGCACAGTGTTAGCACTCAACAACAATTTTATAATAATAAATAGTAATGAATAGAGATTCAGGAAACCTTTAGCCTGTACAAGAAAGTATTAATATTAAGAAAGGCTTGTGATATACCTTCAGGTATAGAAAGGACATTCAAAATAGAAATCAGAAGGAGTATTTGATGGAAGTGTGCTTGATATAACTTGAAACTGAGCACATCAAAATATATATCAATCATTTTAAAATTATTATATTCAATTAGGTGTTAGTGTAGTAGTATCAGATGAGAGAGAAAATTATAATCTTTTTCTTATTTTAAACTTCTGTAGAGGAAAATCGTCATACATAGCTGTCTATCTTCACTGATTAAAAACCCCTTCTTGCTACTGTAAAATAGGCAAAGAAAAATCAGTTTTGAGTTCACAGGTAAGTCATAGTATACAAAATCCAAGCTGCAATTTTTTTACAAAGTAGAAATGCTAATTCCAGACTTTCTGGGTGCTGACAATCCTCAAATGAAAAAATGATATATGTCAGATTATATTGGACTAATGTAGGCCATAAAAAGTGGTCATACATACCCATTCATCAAGGCCTATTGGTATTCCCATGGCCTTTCTCACTGAGATATGTAAAGCTGCCATTTGAGATTTGAGAATATATATTCTCTGAACACTATACTCATGACTCTGTTTCTGATATTATGTTCAGCTTCACTGTGCTTTCTGTTGTACTGGATTTAATTCTGAATCCACCTCCACTTTAGATAATGCTGCTTGGTAGTCAACTAGACCAAAGAACCTATAGGGGCATTACTGAAAGAAGTAACGGTTGCCCTGTGCAGTAACTGTGGTTTTTTGGAGTGTGTGCCTATGGATGCTGTATTACTTGTTCTCCTTCCCTACTACTTTGGAGTTCTCTGCCATGGTAGAAAAGAAATTCACTCTCACAGTGGTATGTAACAGTGAGACGGGACATGCAACAGACTAACCTGCATGCCCTATGCTGAATGGAGATTGCTATGAGAAATCTCCAATCATAGATGCAGGGGGCACTAGCACACCTAGAATGAAGCACCTATAGGGACACACATTTGAAGTAGCACAATTACTGCTGAGGGTGAGTGACCATTTCTTCCCCCAGATGGAACTCCCATATTAAAGACGGAGATGCCTCCATTCTGCTTCAACTTGATGCAAATTAAATCTGTCTGTCCAGATTCTGACAAATTGTCAATGTGATTATTAGATGAGCATATTTGGGCAAACTGATAGAGAGAGAAAGAGATTTTCTAGTTAATTATTAGAGTATCTTGTCAATTACAGTCATAACCATGAAAACTGAGGGCCCAAATCTAAGTTAGATGCTCACCTAAGTGTCTCAAAAGGAAAGCAGAATTGAAGCAAAACGGGCAAGTTTCCAAGATTAGATTCTATTCAAAAACCTCATTTGTTTTTATGTGCAAGAAAGTCCACGTCACTGAATACTTTTTCCTGATCAGAATGACCATGAATAATTTGTTTGCAGTGTCTTTTACTATGTACTATACACATTAATTCATAGATTTCAAGGCCAGATGGGCACAATGATCATCCAGCCTGATCTTCTGTATAATACAGGCCATAGAACTCCTCCCAAATAAGTCACAGAGCATATTTTTTTAACATTAAGATTGGTTGTTTTTCTAAAACTGTCAGTAGTAACTAATAGAGTCCATTATTAAATATTTGTTCCCCATATAGGTATTTATAAAGTGTAATCAAGTTACTACTTAACCTTCTCTTGTTTAAACTAAATAGATTAAGCTTCTTGAGTCTATCACTGTGTCATGTTGTCTAATCCTTTAATCATCCATGTGACTCTTCTCTGAATCCTCTCCAATTTATCATTCTCCCTCTTGAATTGTTGACTCCAGCATCAGTCACAGCAGTGCCAAAGTCAGAGGTAAAATAACCTCTTTATTCCTAATCAAGATTCCCATTTATGTATCGAAGGATTACATTAGCCCTTTTGAGCACAGTATTGTACCAGGAGGACATGTTCAACTGATTATCCAAGTTGACCCTGACATTTTTCAGAGTTATTGCTTATTTGTATTTGGCTGTTGGCATGTTTTTTTTTTTTTAAAGGATTACATTGGAGATTTTCCTTTTCAAATTTAGAATTAATTAGACTGAAGCCAAAACTTTCTTTTAAAAATTAAATATATATGTTAATTTTTAAAAAAGGGTTTATTTGAGACTGCCTATTTCTGCTATGAGAGAGGCTTCAATGGGACTATTCTCAGCCCCAGTTCAGTGGGATACTAAACAGCTTAACTTTTTAAGTACAAAAGGTCCCATTTACATGAGTGGTACCACTTGTGCTTGAAGTGAAGCACATGCTTAACTACTGTACTAAACTGAGATCCTAGTAAAGTGAAGCAAGTGCATGAGACTATACAAGATTGAGGCCTACAATTAAGAAATTCATTCTGGGTTGAAAATTAGTGGAGAAAGTGCTAGATTTTTAATATCGGTTTCAAAATATATTTTAAAATATATATTTCAAAATATTTTTCCAGGTAAACGTATTTTCAGTTTTGTTTAATTTACATTTTTTAGTTTTATAGAATGATGTCCAAGAATTCTAAATTAAAATAGATAACTTGTTACTTCTCATTTCCTGTGAAATGGATTACTTTTGATTTTTCTTTCCGTAATCTGCTACTTAATCTTAGAACTCTCTGCCCATACCATTAGTATAGATAGTTATTCTAACACTGCAGATGTTCTAACACTGCAGCTAACCTCTGATTACAACTCCATCTACAACTCTTGCCTCTGCCCATGACAAACCCAGGCTTGCCATGGACAGATGCTGCTCTGCATCCCATGGAGCAGCCTCTGTCCATAGCAAGCTGGGACCCTCCCTGCACACAGAAGCTGCTTTGCAGCAGTCTCCCCTGCCTGCCCGGCACTGCTTCTTCTGGTAGAGACAGCAGCACAAGAGGGCGGGAGGGCAGGTAGCACTGCAGAGAAGGTGCTAGAGGGAAAACGGGCTTTTAAGCAAGCTCCCCCTATCACTTTTAAACCTCCTCCCCCCATCACTGGCTCCTGCTTCCTCCCCATTGCTGCCTCTGATACAGAGCCTAGGCTTATCAATTAATCATATACATGACTATTTGTTTACATCCCTAGTAGAAACAGCCAAATATGAGCTCCTCGTGCCAGGCAGAGTTGTGTGCCTCACAGTGTGGTGGGAGTTTAGACCTGCCTATAGAACCTGTGTCCCCAGAATCTCCATGCTAATATGCACGGGTCAAGTTGCAGTGCATGTGCTTTGGCCACCCTGAAGTCTGTTGTTTTGGCAGCTGCTTTTCCAAACTCAATAGCTGATGCAGGGGATCTGTACGATGGTTGGGGAGTGTGTTACCTAGGGGGAGTTTGTGGTTCCCTTTCAAAGTGAATCAGTATTGGGCCCTTCCTTCCTTCAGCAGGGGTCCACTGGGCAGTGATTTCCTGGGGAACACCTGCCTTCAGTCAGCTGTCTCCACAAGGAGCTGAAGATCAACAGTCTGCCATCAAGAAGTTTCTCCTTCTTATGGTTTTTACTTCGACCTAGATTTTTTTGTACAGGTACAAAATAATCTTTACATAACCTTGAAGTTTCTACTGGGAAAAAGTTTAATTTTAATTTTCAGCAGTTTTATTGCCAGAAAAAATAAGGTTAAGTTACCAGTCCAAGAACATGCAGCAAATCAAAGGCAGAGTTGAGAAGTTTCTGTTTTCCCAGACTATGCTGCATTTCTGAATACCCAAAGTATGTAATTAGCTTAGAATATTAGTTACAAAGGGTTAAAAGTACCAGAACCCCTACTGATGCCTGGGAATCACTTGTAAGTATTGTTAAAGCATGTATAGATGTTCTTTAAAATGTCCTTGTGGCACAGAAAGAATCTCTCTTTTTTATATAGTTATTTTAAGTTGTACAGGTTAACCAGCTAATAGTGTATTAAATGCATTCAGCTAAATGATGGTATGATAGTCTTTCAGAATTGTGCCAGTAACAGGCGATATTAAATTATCCCGTTCATGCCCCTTGTTTCACCTAAAATTGCAGATCCCCTTAGATCATTTACATAGTTTTCTGAGAGAGAGAGAGAGAGAGAGAGAGAGAGAGAGAGAAATTATGAAAATTAAAAAGCGCTTATTGAACTAGGTGGAAAGTAAAAACTCAGTGTATTGCTATGCTGTTTATTATCAGTAAAATTAAATGTTTGGAAGTAACCAAGGAACCATATCAGATTTTCATAATCTATTGAAAAAAGTCATTTACACAAAAAGACCTTTTAATATTATTTAAAGATATTTGTGGCTTTTCTTCTCTCACAACCAACCATTTTTTTCCCTTACTCACTTCTTCACGAAAGCCATAATGCTGAATTAGTGACATGACATTTCCATGGCAATGCACTGAGGTAATAAACACAGGATTAATTCACTGGAAGATCATTTATATAAAAAAGATGGGTTATGAAAGTCTATTCATATCCAAATATTTGAAATAATAGAGAAATTGAGGCAGAGAAATGGCCAAGAAAATTGCTTTTTTTATTATATTCTCCTTGTTCAAGTTTGATATATTGCAAGTCATTTTTAAAATTATTCCTATAAGTACTTGCTTTCTGGAAGCATATGATTACACAGAAAGAAAGAAAATAATGTGGTTGAATAGTAAAAGAAAAAGACTGAAAATTAAGAAGATCTAGGGTCTTGGATCAGCTCTGCAAGTCTTCTTTCATGACTGTGGACAAATAGCCTGTCAATCAATGCCTTGAGAAAGATGAATATAAGGAGTTATAACTGTAAAACAATACAGTGGCAGAAAGGTTTCAGAGATCAAATAATCCAAAAGGGAAAAACCTAAAAGTTTAGTTTATAAAATTACAACTAAATTTCTTTTTACTCTTAATTTTAATAAACAGTAAGAACTGAATTGCTACTTTAAGTTTAATATTGTCAGCGCATGTGAGAGTGTGAATAGACATGCATGCACAAATATATCAACAATTCATTTAAAAATTCATTTAAGGTGGCAAAGGGCAAACCCAACTCAGGAAATGCAACATAAATACAAAGTATATTTATCATTTTCTCACCTCCCTCCCCATCGTCTGTTCAGAGAGACACAGCATCCCTGATTAGGGATGTAAGCGAGTAGTCGACTATCCGATAAGCATATGCTTATCGGATAGTTGACTCGATTAGTCACTCCTCTCCCCCCCTTGCTGCCTCTATCAGAAAAAGGCAGCAAGGGGGGGGAGCGGGAGCTAGGTTAAAAGCCGGTTTCCCTAACAACGTCTCCATGGGGGAGGGGGCAGGGGAGAGCAAGGAACTGGCAGCACTTCCACCTTTTGAAATATAGCAAGTGTGGGGCTCTTGCTACATTTCAAAAGCAGAAGTGCTGCAGGAGCAGGGGGTGAGTGGGAGACTCAAGCAACCACCCGCTGGCCCTGCGCTCCCTGCTTTTGAAACGTACAAGAAAAGCAGAGAGCGCAGGACCGGTGGGGACTGCTTGAGTCTCCTACTGGCCCTACGCTCCCCACGCACGTGCTTTGCTTTTGAAATGTTGCAAGAGCTAGCAGGGCCCTTATCAACTAATCAAATAGTCGATGCAAAAATGATTACTAGGGGTATCCAACAACTAGTGTTCTTAAGGATAATTTTTGTCTGCATAATATATTGTTTCCAAAATAAAATACAGTTCAGTTTTCACTGTTTACTATGAATTAGACATAAAAAGATTCATTTTCCTTTTAGATGGGTCATTGCAAGTGGAATGCATAAACTGTATTCTTTGAAATGAAGTCTGTTATTTGACAATTAAAAAATTAAAATTAGTACAGTTTAATGAAGTATAGAATGTCCATTGAGGGACTGCCAGTTGCTTATAAAGAACAAGTGTAATTTAACAGAGAGGTATTGCAGTTTCTGTAGTTCTTGCTCCCAGTCTTTTTGTTGATTTAGAGAAACAACATATTGATTTTGGATAAAAAATCTGATGAATACTTCTGAGCCTATCGCTGTTCTTTTATGCTTTTGAACAGACAGTCTCATAACATGAGAAAAGAAAGAAAACAGAAAAAAGAAAGCTTCCCCCAAATCTTTAGTGATCATTGTGACTGCTAATCAGTCACAATTAGTCAGTATGCATAGCTTATGGAATCATTATTTTTCTTTCTGTCCTTTCTTGAGATTAAATTCCTTATTGCTTTGTACTGCAAAATAAATGGTACATGATTTTAGCAATGCTTTTTAGCTGCTCCACTGTTATCAATATAATCAGATTCATTTTCAGAATATATGTGTAGCTATAAAGAAGCATTAGTGTACAAAAGTTGTATTAATTTGGAAATAAATAACAATTCTTACGCTGTCTCAGTGGTTTTCAGTAGCAAAATTTGTGTATCTGTTATTCTGAAAATACTGTTAAATTTGTAATGTTATAAGTAGCACTTAAGAATTCATAAAAGCATAAGGTTCTAAATGGTCAGATTAGGAAGTGTTCAGATTAGGGATGTAATAGCGTAGTCGATTAATTGATTAACCAAGCAAAAGTTTATAGGTTAATGCTATAGACTACACTCATCCCTCACCTCACCTCCCGCCCCGCCCTCCCCGGCCAGTACATTTTTTAGCAGGCTGCTTACGCCAGATCCAGGACCTACCCACACTGCAGCTCTGCCTTTAAAGTGTATTAGGAGCCAGGTGGGCTGGCAGCCCAGCTCAGTTCCAATTTGCACCCCACACGTGGGGTGATGGACAGCCGGTGAGGAGTGCTGGCTTTTAAACTGGCTACCCTCACAGACCAGCTCCTGCCTGGTACTTTGTGCTGCTGCTTCTGTATCAGAGGCAGCAGTACAGAGGACTACTCGAGAGTGGGGCTGGAGCACAATGGCTGTCAGCCTCAACCCTGGGGACTATAGAATAATTGAGTAACTGATAAGAATTCATAAGGTTAATTGGCTATTCAATTAACCAGTATTTAACATCCCTAGTTCAGATTGTCTATAAACAAAATGCTGTTGTTGTGTATGTATTATAAGAATAAAAAACATTAGATAAAATGAAAAAGCATTGTCCTAAATAATGTGAAAAACTTCTAACTATCTTATAAAGGAGAATGTTTTTATGTATATAAAGGAGAATGTTTTTATGTTTGTGCTCTAATAACTTGGACACTATAAGACCTACTGCAACCAAACTTTCCATGGGATAACCTTTCCTCCAGGAGAAGGTTTTAAGGTATTGTGGGAGGAAAGAGATGAGAGACCTTCGCCTCTCCCCAGGGCTGCATGGAGCTTGGCAGTGCAGGGAGAAGTGGCTTCCCTGCTATTGCTGGAAGCTTATGGAGGCCCCTCTTCAATACTGCGATTGGCTTGGGGCCCAGCAACCGACCAATATGCGGGCGGGTTGCTGCTGGTGCTCGCTCTAGGCAGAGGGGGTGGGGCTGCTGTTACCGCTCAGCTGCCACTTTGAAAAAAATGTCCGGAAGGAGGCGCATTGGGGACCTGGAGGTGAGAGCGGGGGAAGGGGGAGAGGGCTGGTCTGGGGGGGGGCTGGACTGTTGGGGGCAAGTGGGGGGTAGGGAGGGATTGTGGGGGCTATATTGTTGGGGGGCTGGACCATTGGTAGCGAGTAGGGGGAGGGCAGGATTGTGGGGGGTTGGGGCTAGACCATTCGGGGCAAGTGGGGGGAGGGCAGGATTGTAGGGGGTTAGGGCTGGACCGTTGGAGGCGAGTGAGGGGAGGGGAGGATTGTAGGGGATGAAGGAAGTGTGGCTGGACAATCTTGCAGGGAGTGAGAGAGAAATGAAGCCTATGGGGGGGGGGCTCCTTTGAGGGGCACTGGCCCAAGGGGCAGCACTGGATGATGCTGGGTGGGTAAGAAATTAATCCAAGGCCGGGGGGGGGGGGGAAATCCCTCAAATCTGGGCACTGGTCCTGGGTTTGATACTGGATGATCCTGGAGTGGGGGGGGTGAGAGATGCAGTCCATGGGAGGGGCAGCTGGTCAAGAGGGTGGTGCTGGAGGAGGGACTGTAAAGGTGCCAGCAGACTCAGGTAGCTGACTCATAGTTTCATCAAAAAAGATGAGAGAAGAGTTTGAGGTGTCACCTTGAAATCTCTGATTCAGTAGGGCCAGCCTCATTGATTGAGGCATCGCTATACTCAACTCTTGGATGAGAATTTGCAAACCCAGCATGCCTATCCCCTACTTCCCTACCAAAAAAACATTAGCTTCTACAAGGATAATTAGCAAAAATACCATCTGATAAGAAGCAAAACATTGTATTATTGAAGAGGGGCCTCCATGTGCTTCCAGCAATGGTGGGGAAACAAGCCATGGTGATTTGGGAGCTCTCCCTTGCACTGTGCTTTTAATGGCTCCAAGTATCATGACATGGGAAGAAAACAGAGACATAGTTTCTATTGTGACTTTTGTATCTAAGTTTGCCAAGTCAAACAGCTCTGATTCTCAATATTGCAATGCCTCTTTTTTGAGTCAGAGATTTTGCTGTATGCAGCAGTAGAAAAACATGGGAGTCTGCCATAACAGCCAGATGTCAGGCACTGGCAGCTAAGGTGTGGCTGTAGGCTGTTAGAACCAGCTTCTGTTTTTCTAAATTTTGTTCCTCCGGTTTCCCGGG
The DNA here is from genome assembly GCF_049634645.1 of Pelodiscus sinensis. Classification (NCBI taxonomy): domain Eukaryota; kingdom Metazoa; phylum Chordata; order Testudines; family Trionychidae; genus Pelodiscus; species Pelodiscus sinensis. Next base: position 182,638,297 of record NC_134712.1, on the reverse strand, counting down.
CAACGCTGGGTAAGTCCAGCTAGTAAATATCTAAAAAGGGATAAATATGTTGGATGAAATTTAATAATAATTGTAGTAATAATCTTAGGGTTTGTGTATACAGCAACATTATTTTGAAATAACTAGTGTTATTTCAAAATAACTAAGTTCACGTTTATACAGCAGGCAGTTATTTTGAAATAATGTTGAAATACTGTCAACCTAGAAGACTTCTTACTCCAATTCCTGTAACCCTCATTGTACCAGGAGTAAGGGAAGTCAGAGGAAGAGTGCTCTATTTTGAAATAAATGTTGAGTAGATGCTCCCAATTTCAAAATAAGCTACACAATTGGCATAGCTCAATTTGCATAGCTTATTTTGAGTTAAGCCCTGCTGTTTAGACGCACCCTTTGATGCTAAACCAGCTACTAGTCACTATTATGAAAGGACAAAATCTGTGGTTCCCAACATGTGATTGGTGACAGTACTGCAGGGGCTGGAAAGCTTTAAAATAAGGATCAGGCCCACCGCGGTGGACCTGGTCCTTACTTTTTTTTTTCTTTTTCCTTTCTTACTTTTCTTTTCCTTTTTTTCTTGGTTGGTGAAATTATAATAGATTGAAAAGGTATTCTCAAAAAGGTTGGGAATTGCTGGACTCAACCATTTAGAAAGACTAACAAACTTTTTTTGATCTTTGATCAAGATTCCACCTTGGCTGAGTTATCCACTGGACTTGACAAAAACATTATATCCAGCTTTGCTATGAGGAAAGTGGTGATTTTGTTACTTGATTGTCTCAGGTGTTAGAGGAGTGGTAGCTTCATTGCTAAAAAATGCTATTGTGCCTTTTAAAAAAAAATTGCAGAGGCAGTACATGGTATATGCCTTTCTGAATCTTCTGTGATCTGATTATGGTTTCAAGAGCAGAGGACTGGACTTATTCAAGTATAATATGGTTTCTGTGCCCAGCACCTCAGGGAAATTGTTGCAATCTTGTCTCCAACAAACAGTTGGTGTAATGAAGGGGAAAAAAGGATTACTTAGAAAAGGTGTTTTTTCCCCACCTTCCTCAAATGTGTTGCTTCCCCATCTCTGCTTCAGAAACCAGCTGCATTTCAGATAAGGCTTTTGGAGGTAGTGGACAGCTTAGGGATGGTTATAGGAGTGTTTAGATCTTTGGTCTGTGGATTGTTGGGGTTAAAGGAGGTACATTCATATGCATGCTGGCTGTGACTCAAAAATGGTTCTGAGTACACAGAGCTCAGCCAACATCTGCCTGTAGTGTGCCATTTCAAACCAACTGTAACTCCTTTTTTCAATCCAGAGGTACGGCTACACTGCCGCTTTTTTCGATCCTTTTGTCTGCAGAGGCCCTGTCTAGATTGGGCCAAATGTTGGGGGAAAAAACCCTGTTTTGGAAGCCCCCTTATTCCTCATAGAACATGGAATACAGGGGCTTCTGAAAGAGCACATTTGTTCTTGTGGAAAAACAATGGAAGAGCAAATGCATCCCTGGATGCAGAAGGTATCCCAGAAAAACTCTTGTAATCTAGCTGTACCCTATGAGAACAATACTGAGTAAATTATAAACCTATCAAAATAATTTATCCTGTTAAATATTAGATAAGACCTAGGCAATAATGTTTGTGGCAAAACCAACCTTTATATTCACTATGTACCATCAGTTTTATTTTTTCACAGGCTTATGTACAAATGGCTATAGTTTCAAGAATGCTTGGTGTAGATCTTGTAGGTGTTTGTCTCTGTTTGAAGAGTTGGAGCAAATGCAGTTATACCTTAGTGCTTGGCTGTAAACGATGGATCGTGTGGTGTGTCCTGGATGGAAGCTGGAGGCATGTAGGTAGGCATAGTGATCTGTAGGTTTTCGGCATAGGGTGGTGTTTAGGTGACCATCACTTATTTGCACCATAGTATCCAGGAAGTTGATCTCTTGTGTAGACTGGTCCAGGCTGATGTTGATGGTGGGGTGGGAATTGTTGAAATCATGGTGAAATTCTTCCAGAGCCTTCTTTCCATGGGTCCAGATGATGAAGATGTCATCAATGTAGCGTAAGTAGAGGAGGGGCGCTAGGGGACAAGAGCTGAGGAAGCATTGTTCCAGGTTGGCCATAAAAATGTTGGCATATTGTGGGGCCATGCAGGTGCCCATAGCGGTGCCACTGGTTTGGAGGTATAAATTGTCCCCAAATCTGGAATAGTTGAGTGAGAGGATAAAGTCACAGAGCTCAACCACCAGTTGTGCCATGGCATCGTCAGAGATACTGTTCCTGTCAGCTTGTATTCCATCTACGTGTGGGATGTTAGTGTAGAGAGCCTCTACAGCCATGGTGACTGGAATGGTGTTTTCTGGAAGATCACCAATGCATTGTAGTTTTCTCGAGAAGTCAGTGGTGTCTCGGAGATAGCTGGGAATGCTGGTTGCGTAAGGTATGAGAAGAGAGTCCACATATCCAGAAAGTTCTGCAGTGAGAGTGCCAATGCCCTATATGATGGGGCGTCCAGGACTTCCAGGTTTATGGATCTTGGGTAGTAGATAGAATAACCCTGGTTGGGGCTCTAGAGGTTTGTCTGTGTAGATTTGTTCCTGTGCTTGTGTAGGGAGTGTCTTGAGCAGGCGGTGCAGTTTCTTAGTGAATTCCGCAGTGGGATCTGAGGAAAGTAGCCTGTAGAATGTGGTATTGAAGAGTTGTCTGGCAGCCTCCTTTTGGTAGTTTGACCTATTCATGATGACAATAGCACCTCCTTTGTCAGCTTCTTTGATTATGATGTCAGAGTTGTTTCTGAGGCTGTGGATGGCATTGCGTTCCACATGGCTGAAGTTATGGGGCAAGAGATGCTATTTTTCCACAATCTCTGCTTGTGCATGTCAGAGGAAGCATTCTATGTATAGGTCCAGTCTGTCATTTTGACCCTCAGGAGGAGTCCATGCAGAATTTTTCTTCTTGTACTGTTGGAGGGAGCGTATCTGTCCATCAGTGCGCTGTTCAGTGCTGTTCAGTGTTCAGTGTTGAGTCGGAGATGGCGAAAGTAGGCTTCCAGATCACCGCAGAACTGTATCATGTTGATGTTCATGTTGTATCAACATCAGCTGTTGATGTTGATACTGGCAGATATCCGTGGATTTGCAGAGCTCTCTCCATCAGAAGGACTTGTTTGTCAAAAAAATGCTTCCTAAGAGGGCCTAGAATGTTTACAGGCTTCAGGACTACAGATTGACTACTTGCTGCATCTGAAATTCTTAGCTTTTTTGTTCAATTCTATTAAGGTCCACCTCACAGCAATTTCAGTTTACCATCTTTCTGTATAACTGTGCTCAGTCCTCTCTCATCTGACAGCAATAGGGTCCTAATTTTTCAATGGTTATATGATTACATAATTAAACACATTTTAAAATCCCTACTTTGAACCACTTTTAGTATATTCCATGCATCATCTTGCTGTGAAGACAGTCTCCCAACTTTTGATCGCTTTGTCCGGGAGAATGACTGAGCTTCAAACACTTATTACATATCAAAGGTGTAAAGTGGTGCTAAAAGTTCATGCAAAGTTCATCTCCAAGGTGATTCAGAATTCCACCAGAAGTCAATTAATGTGCATGTTTTCTTTTCAAAACTATATTCTTCGTTGGGAGAGAAGTTGCACACTACTAGAGGTTTCCAGAGTTCTACTGTGTTGACAAGACCAAACCATTAGGTTCTCTTGTATGTTTGTGGCTGTAGCTGACCATTCCAAAGGTCAGGCTGTCAAGCATAAAGAACGATGATTTACTCTGCATATCTTGCTGTGTTACAGGTTGGCTTCCATTGAACTTCAAGTCTTAGGCTGGTCCACACTAGAAACTTAGATCTACATAACTACTTTGCTCAAGGGTGTAATTTAAGTCTACGTAAGTCCCTGTATAGAGGGCTTCCTAGATCAATAGATATAGAATTCTTCCATCAGCCTAGCTACTGACTCTCAGTGAAGTGGATTACCAATGCCAGTGGGAGAGTCCTGCCCATCAGTATATGTAGTGTAGAGGCTGCAGGGCTAGAGCTGTGCAGCTGTCGTGTTTTACGTGTAGCCAAGCCCTCATTCTATCATAGTTTCAGGGACCCTTGGCCTGTTTCAGAAACATATCTGAGATCTGCAAGTCAGTGGTGTGGAGTAACCTACTACTGACTTTTGTCAGGCATTTTATATACTGGGCTACATCTACATTGCCCAGTCTTGCACAAGAACATATGCAAATGAGGTGTGGCGATGAATATCGCCACACCTCATTTGCATATTTAATGAGCCGCCACTTTTGTGCAAGAAGGAGTAGTCTACACTGCTCCTTCTTGAACAAGAGCCATTCTGCTGCTTATTTTTAGGCAGAATGGCTCTTGCACAAGAGGGGGGTTTTACGCAAGAAGGGGAAGTATAGACTGCTCTTTCTTGCGTAAAAGCCCCTTGCCCCAAAATGGCGACTCATTAAGTATGCAAATGAGGCACAGCAATATTCATTGCCACGCCTCATTTGCATATGTTCTTTCACAAGACTGGGCTATGTAGACACAGCCAGGATGTAGCTGCCAGAACAAATGCCCAGTTCAGGAAAGCAGAACTATAATCACTCTTCAGCTAGTGTAGTTGATGTTCCTCATCCCATCATTCAGAGGGAGTACTGCTTTTCATTCATCTGTGTAGAATCCCTGCTGATTTAATAAAATCACTTAGTTTAATAAAATCACTTAGGAAAGTTAGATGTCAGCAAGTCACCAGGTCCTGATGAAATGCATCCCAGGATACTCAAGGAGCTGATAGAGGAGGTATCTGAGCCTTTAGCTATGATCTCTGAAAAATCATGGCAGACAGGGGAGATTCCAGAAGACTGGAAAAGGGCAAATATTGTGCCCATCTATAAAAAGGGGAATAAGAACAACCCAGGAAACTACAGACCGGTCAGTTTAACGTCTGTCCCAGGGAAGATACTGGAGCAGGTAATTAAGGAAATCATATGCAAACACTTGGAAGGTAATAAAGTGATAGGGAATAGCCAGCATGGGTTTATGAAGAACAAGTCATGCCAAACTAATCTGATAGCTTTCTTTGATAGGATAACGAGCCTTGTGGATAAGGGAGAAGCGGTGGATGTCATATACCTAGACTTTAGTAAGGCATTTGATACGGTCTCGCATGATATTCTTATTGATAAACTAGGCAAATATAACTTAGATAGGGCCACGATAAGGTGGGTGCATAATTGGCTGGATAACCGTAGTCAGAGAGTTGTTGTTAACGGTTCTAAATCCTGCTGGAAAGGGATAGCAAGTGGAGTTCCTCAAGGGTCTGTTTTGGGACCCGTACTGTTCAATATCTTCATCAATGATGTAGATATTGGGATAGAGAGTACGCTTATTAAGTTTGCAGATGATACCAAACTGGGTGGGGTTGCAACTTCTTTGGAGGATAGGGACATAATTCAAAATGACCTTAGCAAGTTAGAGAAATGGTCAGAGGTAAACAGGATGAGGTTTAATAAAGAGAAATGCAAAGTGCTCCACTTAGGAAGGAACAATCAGTTCCATACATACAAGATGGGAAGCGACTGTCTAGGAAGGAGCATGGCGGAAAGGGATCTAGGGGTCATAGTGGACCACAAGTTGAATATGAGTCAACAGTGTGATGCTGTTGCAAAAAAAGCAAATATGATTCTAGGTTGTATCAACAGGTGTGTTGTAAGCAAAACTCGTGAAGTCATTCTGCCGCTCTACTCTGCGCTAGTTAGGCCTCAGCTGGAGTACTGTGTCCAGTTCTGGGCGCCACATTTCAAGAAAGATGTGGAGAAATTGGAAAGGGTACAGAGAAGAGCGACAAGAATGATTAAAGGTTTAGAGAACATGACCTATGAAGCCAGGCTTCATGAACTGGGCTTGTTTAGTTTGGAAAAAAGAAGATTAAGGGGGGACATGATAGCGGTTTTCAAATATCTAAAAGGGTGTCACAAGGAGGAAGGAGAAAATTTGTTCTTCTTGGTTTCTGAGGACAGGACAAGGAGTAATGGGCTTAAAGTGCAGCAGGGGAGGTTTAGATTGGACATTAGGAAAAAATTCCTAACTGTCAGGGTGGTCAAATATTGGAATAAATTGCCAAGGGAGGTGGTGGAATCTCCCTCTCTGGAGATATTTAAGAACAGGTTAGATAGACATCTGTCAGGGATGTTGTAGACGGAGCGTGGTCCTGCCTTGAGGGCGGGGGGCTGGACTCGATGACCTCTTGAGGTCCCTTCCAGTCCTATTATTCTATGATTCTATGATACATACATGAAACAAGAGTGGCTATTTCCCTACAGTATTGTAGTTCTTTAAGGGTATGTCTACACAGCAAAGTTATTTTGAAATAATGGCCGTTATTTTGAAATAACTTTACTAGTGTCTACACAGCCAAACCGCTATTTCAAAATTAATTCAAAATAGTGGAATGCTTATTTTGAATTTGGTAAACCTCATTCCATGAGAAATAAAGCCAAATTCGAAATAGCTATTTTGAAATAAGTGCTGTGTAGACACTTACATTGAAATAGGGGGCCTCTAGCCTTCCCAGGGTGCCCTGGTGGCCACTCCAGCCTCAACCAAGAGCACTCCTCTCCCTCCCCCAGCCCCGGATCCCTTAAAGAGGTTGACTCTCACCACAGTGCCTGTGCCAGCTGTAAGCCTGCCAGCCCAGAGCCAGCAGTCACTATCCCTGACCCAGTGGCTCCAAAACATCAGCCAGCCCTCCACCGCTCCCCAGGAGCAGTCTTCTAGCTCCCAGGAGCCTTCCAGGGCCTGGAGAAGGCAGGCACCTTCCTAGTCCAGGGTGGAGATCATGGACCTTATTCAGGTTTGGGGGGGGGATGCCCCCAATGTCCATGATCTCTGCACTAGACAGAAGAACGCGGCTGACTATGGCAGGATAGCTGCCAGCCTGGCCATCAGGCTTGCATGAAGCAGGTTTGCATGAAAATTAAGTTGGTCCGGCAATACCCCCACCCTGAGCCCCGAGTTTCCTCTCCCCCTTCTTCCAGCTTCCCCCTTCCAGCTCCCTCCTCCCAAGTTTCTCCCTCCCCTCTTCCACCCTCCTTTCCCCAGTCTCACCAGAGTTTCATTCCCCCCTCCCCAGTTTTGTTAAATAGAGAGAGTTTGTGTTCATGAAAATACATGTATTTTATTTGACATCAGGAAGGGGGGTTAGGGAGGGGTAAGTGGAAGGAATGAGGCACAGGCCCCCAGTAGGGCAGACCAGGGAGCATCTTAGTGCTCCTCAGGGTGGAAGCTCTCCTGCAGGGCCTCCTGGATACCGACAGCCCCCATGATGGACCTCCCAGATGGCAGCATGCAGAAAGTGCCGCCAGTCTCACAGCAACGCATCCACAAGAAGCACCAGAGTGCCCAGAGGCAGCTCTGGCTCCATGTTGCAGAATGCTGTGGTGTCCCAAGTGAGGGCAACCAGAGCGCACAGAGACAAAATGCTTTGCTGTCCCTTATCGAGGTAGGCAAGCAAGCAAGGAAACCTGAGAACTGGCAGTCCTGGGGGGTCCCTTTAAGTACAAGCTTCACATAGCCTCAGACAGCAGCCACACAAAGTAACTCCTGACCTGATGACCTTCTGGACCTGGTTCCGGCCGGCCTTAAATGCGATTCAGCGTCCACTCAGTGTGGACACACTATTTCGAAATAGCAAAACGCTATTTTGAAATGCATTTTGTGTGTAGATGTGTTATTTTGAAATAAGCTATTTTAAAATAACTATTTCGAAATAAGATATTTCGAAATAATGCTGTAGTGTAGACATACCCTAAGATGATGACCATGATTTTGGAGTTTTTCTGTGTGTATGTGTTTGGTTTTTTTAATACAAGCCACAAAAACTGTCATAAAAGACAATTTTTGTTTACTACTTGTATCAGTTTAAAACCACTGATATAGAGGTAAAGAACTTCATATTCCAGTTGCTGATCCCCTGAGTTACCCAGTCATGTTAAATTTTGGAATCTGAACAAACTGAATTCCTTATAGTAGATAACTACACTGAATATTATATTATATTATATTATATTATATTATATTATATTATATTATATTATATTATATTATATTATATTATATTATATTATATTATATTATATTATATTATATTATATTATATTATATTATATTATATTATATTATATATTAAAGTTTTTATGTTGCAAGGCATGTGTTTTGAGAGAGAAGAAGGTTTAAATGTTATAGATTAATAGGCTACAATAAGTATTTTTTCTGATGTGGCGCATTAGAGCATTTCAAAATAAACTGTACCTGTCAGAATAAGATCCAATATGTAATGTTAGTAATCAGCTAAGAGGCACTTTGTGAGCCATGGTATTAATCACAATGTCAAATTCAATTGCATGGGCATGTTTCTATCCACTTTTCACTTAGAATTTATTTCTGAGCATGATCAAAGCTTTACTCTTCTTTAGATTCGGCATTAGCTAATTTGGCTTTTGGCAACCTGTATCTTGGTTCCTATTAAACACCATCCATAAATTTGAGATAAGAATTGTGCCAAAACATTTCAGGATTATAAAATGGTGGTAATATTGTTGGCTGCATTATCAAACTGTATTATAGGCTGCTGTGCTGTAAGATTTACTGCTAACATACTGAAAAGCTTCAAGGATGAAAAATATTCACCTACTGTGCTTTGTTCTTGTGTGTTTTAAATTAGCTGTGCACTGAAGCAAAGTGAAGAAAGTAATATGATCTTAAACTATTTCTAAAGTTCTTGTGTGAATTTCATATATTTTAGACTGTTTAAGAGAACTGTTATTTTACAGATGTGCTGTAGTATGGCGTATTTTTGGCAATATAATGAATACATTATATTGCAAAATAGTATTTTTTAGATTTTGAGTATATATACCTGTGAGTAACTTCGTTGCTAGTTTGCAATTGATTATAAACCTGCATACCTGAGATTTGTATTGAGGGTCTTTTTCTTTATAATTCTTGCTTCTCTGGGTGTTTCCAGAATCTTGCTGAATCTCAGATTTCTGTTTTTAGATCCAAAGAGGCCAACCTGAGTAGGTGAAGGGATAAAGAGCAAGCACAGTCGGGATGGGCAATAATTTTCGTGGGGGGGGGCACTTCACAAATTTTGGTACATGGTGGCAGGCTGGCTCTGGCTCCCTGGGAAGGGCTGGAGCCTTGGGCGGAAGGGATGGGGCTACAGAGACAGAGAAAGAGAGCATGTGAGTGTGACAGAGAGACCCTTTTGTGTGTGAGAGACTGTCTTTGTGACATAGATTGAGTGTGTGTGCTACAGAGACATGAGAGTGTGTGCATCAGTGTGCTTGACAGTGACTGCATGTGTGGCACAGAGAGTGGTACAGACTGAATGTGTGAGACAGTGACAGTGTGTGTGTGTGTGTGTGTGTGTGTGTGTGTGTGTGTGTGTGTGTGTGTGTGTGTGTGTGTGTGTGTGTACTGGCTGCTGCTGCTGAGTAAGCATGTAGCTTCTTTCAGAAACTGTTTCTTTAAGGGAAATCTGTCATGGTCTGTATCTCCCCTATGCCCCCACTCTGCACTCCTCAGGCTTCAGATTGGAGCAGCTCTGCTGACTGTGTGTCTCCTTCTATGACCCCTGCTCTGCAGAGATGGTGTACAGGGGGCTGGGGAACACTTTGATTTCAGCACTCCCTTCTCTCCTCCATCCCTGCTCAGCGCAGCTTGCAGGGGAATCCTGGAAGCAGCTTGGCTACAGGATGGAGCAAGGTGGGGGTAGGGGCAGCTGAACACACTGCTGGCTGTAAGTATGCACCTCTGCTAATCAGCTTGACGGGCTAGATCTGGTCAGTGGGCCTGAGTTTGCCCACTCCTGAAGTACACTAACAATTTTTTATCTGGCATGTTGGGTGAATGGGGGTGCCAGTTAATCAGATATTCTAATTAACAGAATTATACTTACCCATGGAATATTGATTTTCAGAGAATTACAGTGGGGGAGGTCTAGGTTGGATATTAGGAAAAACTATTTCACTAGGAGGGTGGTGAAGCACTGGAATGGGTTATCTAGGGAGGTGGTGGAATCTCCATTCCTAGAGGTTTTTAAGTCTCGTCTTGACAAAGCCCTGGCTGGATTGATTTAGTTGGGATTGGTATTGCCTTGGGCAGGGGGCTGGACTTGATGACTTCCTGAGGTCTCTTCCAGATCTATGATTCTATGAATTAGAATTCAGTTAAATGAATAAAATATAAAATAGTGTCCAGGTACTCACCAATCCAGTAGCAGTACTGCACTGCAGAGTGGTTGGATTCATGAATTACTTTTCTGTATATAAGGAAAGTTTTCTATGCAGTAGGTTGTCTTATGATGCTGCATATTACTCTGGGCAGCGCATGGCATACACCAGGCCTGGGCTAAATATAGCCTGTGGGCTGGATCCAAACCACCAAATCTAGCCTGCAGATGATGCGGGGAGCCCCAGGCAGGTTCCCTGCTTGTCATGTCCCACCTACATGCTGCTCAGAAAAGTGGCTCCTGGGCCATTTCTCTTTAAAAACTGTGAGCCTGGAGGGGAGGCGGGGGAAGGCTTCAGGTACTGCCCACACCCTCTATCACAATCCCATTGGCTGGTTTCTGGCCAGAAACCGGCCAGTGGGAGCTGCCTATTTGAATAACAGACAGCTCACAAAGCACTGCATCCCACTTCCCTCTGGCTCATAATTATTCACACATGCACATGGATCTGCACCGTGTGTGGGGGGTGGGGCAGACTCCCTGTCTGCCCGAGAAATGTGCTTGGCTGCTGACTGGGAATTACTCAGAGCCTGCTTCTGGCACCCCAGCCCCTCTCTTCCCCAACCCTCTGCCACCCACTCCTGCCCCCCTACTTCACATACTGAAACCCTCTGTCCCCCTCCTACATCCATATATGCAAGAGCTCTCAGTGGGCAGAAATGTGTAGCCTCTTATTTGTCAGCCACTTCTCTTAATTAAAATTACTTTAACTCATCTAATGAGTCGTTGGCCAGTCCAGTGCCCCAGGTCACAACCCCTTCCTTCATCCAAACTCCCTCCCAGACTCCAGTTTCCCTCCTGCACCCCAGTCCCTTACCCCAAGCTCCCTTGTACACCCAACTTCCATCCCAGACCCTGCACTTCCTCCATTAATATCATGGAAGGGTGCAGCCCACGACCACTTTCCTTGGCATGCCCCCCATCAAAAATTATTGCCCACCCTGATAAACAACCAAATCACTAAATACACTTTACGCTAAAACTACACTAAACATAATTTAATCTTTTTTTGATGATTCTTGCAGTGCCTCAGGGTCATAATTATCAATATCAATTATCATTGTAGATATAGAAGGTATTAGAGAGTGGGCTGGATCTGTAATGTCCCTGGAAGCTGCTTTTTTGAATAAATCCCTGATTTCAGCTTTCTTACTTGTCTTCTGCCTCTCTTGCGTAAAAGTTGAGTGCAGAATATGCAATTCCATAACATGCTGGGCAGTATACTATCAGTTTCTAGATTGAAGATTTATATTGGGAGATATCAGAAATGCCAGTTAATAGAGCTTTACAGTTGCTAAAGTGTCAGATAACACAGTTTTTACTGTACTTTCTTTGTGTAATAAATAGCTATTTATAATAATGGAATTCACCTTCTAGTTAACTGCCATTTTGTATTTTGTTTTATTAATGTTTCTTTCCAAAGTGAATCAGAGTTGTTGTCCCTGCTTTGGATATTCTTGGTACCAAGATGAATACATTGTGAATCAGGAGATTCAGTTGTTTCAACTATGACTGGGATTCTTTGAGCATATATATAGTGTTCTGTACTTCTGTACCATATATGATTTTAACTTTCATACCTTAATAAAGTTATCAAATTACTATTGTACCATTGCTGTGGAAAACACAAATTTGTGAATGTTTTGACTTTTGTGTTTAAATTTAATCATGGTGTTTCATAAAGGTGGTCTGTTGCATTTAATTTTTTAAATGAAAGCACAAAGTTGAAGGATTTTGTTCCCTACAACATTGAAGTTTGAATTTAGCATGTTATTGTGGAAATAGCATATTAAAATGAACTTTGTGAGGGGGAATTAAGGTGAGGAATGATTGAGTGGCAGGGTGCTCAGCAAGCCCAGGGCAGTTAAGGGCATAATTTCAAAAAAAGCTTAACACTGTGTTCCTGTGTGTGGTGGTGATGCATGTGTGAATCTCGAGCATTGCAGACTGATACAGCATTTAAAAGTGGTAAAATACATTCTTTGCAGTACGTGATTTTTCTAATACTTGCAATTTCACTATTATTAAAACTTTTACAAATATGTCACTTACTAATAGTTTTTAAAGCCACTTTTCAGTTATTAGAGCAATAAACAAAGTGACGGGGAAAATACCCAGGCTGGTTAAAACAAAACAAACAAGCAACCTTCAGCCTCCGAAACCCATCTCCTTCACCATCACCATCCGTTTGTTGGTCTTGTTGCATATTTCAGCTCAAAATGCATCTAAGGAATTCCATGAAAATCTTGAAAAAATTATCTTGCTGCTGAAAATAAGCATGATAAACTCATGCAAAGAGGAGATTATTATTCTGAACTACTTGGCACTGGTGAAGCTTCAGCTGGAAAACTGTTTCCCATTCTGGGCACCATACTTTAAGAAAGATGTGGTTAGAGTTCAGAGGAGAACAACAAAATGAAAAAAGGTTTAGAAAACATTATTTGTGAGGAATGGTTAAAAATAAGGCAAGTTTAGTTCTGAGAGAGAAAACTGAAGGGAGAACTGGTAACAGCCTTCAATTATGTTGACTGTTATAAAAAGGATGGTGATCAAATATTCTCCATGTCTCTCTGAAGGCAAGAAATGAAGTAATGGCTTTAAATCTGCATGAAGTAAGATTTATGTTTCTAACTATACAAATAGCTAAGAACTTGAACAAGTTACCAACAGAGGTTGTGGCATCCTTTGCATTGGAGATTTTTAAACATAGGTTCATAAACATCAAACATGATTGTTTAAGTATACTTAGGCCTGCCTCAATGTGAGATAGACTAGCTATCCTCTCGCAGTCCCTTCTAGTCCTTCATATTTATGATTCTGTTAAAAAAATCACACAATTATATAGGTCCTGGAAAAATAGGGTCTTACCAAATTTATGATGCACCAAAGGAAATCAGTGGTAAAATACCCATGGACTTCCATGATGAAAGATCAGGCCAGATATGGGATAATTTCTCAACTATAGCTCCAGGAGAAAATCACAGATCACAGCTCCTCACACAAATATTTTAAAAGATTAAAAAAATCCATATTATTACTCCCAATTCATGACTGACTGAACATGTCATACAATAACATTTATTTAAACATTTTTCAATTGATTAAAAAACACAAATATTTTAAAGATTTAGATTATGGGTTGTTTTTTGAAGATTCCATCCCAGTAACTATATGCATTATGTAACATAAGATAAAGCAATAATCTTTTCACAGCTGTATTGGTCAGATTATCTGTGCTTTAGACTATACTGACATGCAGTTGATGGAATGCATTTTCACTTAAACATAAATCTGTTAACACTTTATGTAAACTAAATGTTTCCAAATGTTTTCTAAATTTAGTATTAAGTTGCGGAAAAAGTGGTTTCCTGTTTTGGTTTGTTTTTAATAGTCACTTTTAGAGCTTTTTTGATAATAGATACTGGATGCAAAAGTACTTTCTTATGTACAGACAGAAGATCCTCTCTTTTATGAGGCTGATTTTGATGTTTGTTTTTCATTTTAAACATAACTTCTGTTTTTACAGTAACTTTCTAGAAATGTAAACCAGGAACATAAACTAGTTCTTCCCCAAAATATTTTTATCTCATCACTCTTGCACACTGGTTTGTTAACGATGTGGTTACTCAAGTGTTGGGCTGGAACTGATTTAATTGGACTAGTCATAGCCATTTTAAGAACATTTATTACTTGTAAAAATTACCACAGATTGACAGCTTTGGAGACTGAGTCCCAGTCTCTGCTTCAAAATGCTTTGTCATTCTAATTATATCAGTGCCAGCAAATCCTCCTAATGTAGATCACAACTTATATCGACAACAAAAGTGCTTTTGCTGATATAGTTTACACGTAGGGACATAGGACTAGAAGGAGCCATTTGGTCCAGTCCTTTGTGGCGGGCAACTCTGTCATATAACCTCATTAGCTATTCATAAACCTCTTAAGATCCCTCTTTAAGCAAGTTATTTTGCTCCTCACTAATTCTACTTGAAGGTATTGACAGAACCTCACTCCTCTGATTATTAGAGACCTTTAATTTCCAGCCAGAAGTTAATCATGGACAGAATATATCCATTTGTTCTTGTGACAACATTGCCCTTCAGTTTAAATAGCTTTTCTCCCTCCCTGATATATTTAAATTTATCCCAGATCCCCACTCAAAACTATCATTAATGGCAAAGAGCACTTTTATGGCAGTTATCTGCATTTATTTTAGAGCTTTTGCTGGTACAGAAATGTAATTTAAAAAAAATGAACATAAACCTCATTACTATATTGGCAAAGGTTTTTAGTATAGATCTGGCCTATCATCTCATGTATAATATTGGATTGGGCAGTGAAAATATCATTCTGTTTTTTCTGTGAACTGGTAGAAAACTGATAGATTGTTTAAAACAAGATGAATATTGAAGCTTTTGGTATTAGCCCAAATTATTTCTTTAAGATGAAGAATGCAGATGTGCAGGAAAATTCCATTTTTTTAGAATAGGGATTTGTGGGAATTATTTAGATCTCCAGTTACTCCCTTCTGTAAGCCTATTGGTGATTATTGAATCCTTGCTCATTTTCTTTGTCTCACAACCATATCTTGTGCATAGTACCTGCAGCAGTGTTGGAATATTGTAAAATAGGCGCTGGAACCTATTGATAAGGAAAAAATTCATCCTGTGAGTTTTACATGTAATTAAAAATGTTTGAGAAATAGAGATGGTTGCTGAGAAGGAAGTTCTATCTGCCTCCGTAACACCAATATTCATTTCTTCACTATGGAAGAGTAATTTTATTAAAATTGGAAGGTAATTCACCATGACTTTGCTTTTGCCATTTGGTTTTGTGATTGTGTGAACTGTGTGGTTTCTTGTTATCCATCTAACTATTCAACCTCTTCCTAGGATAGAATCCTATTCTACAAGGTCTGTTGCTACCTCAGTGACTTTTCTCAAGAAATGTTCCCATTACTTTTGGCTTCTGCCCCTGAAGTGGGGTTTTGGTTTTGGCCCTAAGCCTCAGCAAGTTTAATGCCAGCCTTATTGTTACCATTAAAACAGAGGTGTGACCCACCTTGGGGTCCCAACTCAGAGTTTGAGATCTACTGATCTGAAGGATTAGACTTGAAGGATCTCCAACACCCCTTTCTCCTGTTGAGGGTACTACTGCTCAGTAGTTACCTGAAGTGGAGACTCTCCAAGGACAGTACTTGAAGGAAGAGAGCTTACTCACCCTGGGCAATAACTACCTCATTGAGATGTGTGTCCCTATGGGTGTTTCTCTTCCTGTCCTCCTTCCCCTCTGCTTTAGAGTTTCTTTTATTGGATTTTGCAGTGGAGAAGGAACAAAGGTTGGTATGCTCACATACCACAAAGGTTGGTACGTCTAGACTACCGGGTTTTGTTGACAGAAGTTTTGTCGACAGTATCTGTCGACAAAACTTCTGTCGACAAAGAGCGTCCAGACACATTGAGTTCTGTCGACAAAGCAAGCTGCCTTGTCGACAGAACCCTATAGTCTAGACGCAACCCTACAGGCAATAATACCTTCTGTCGACAGAACTCCGTCGACAGAAGGTGTTATGCCTCGTAAAATGAGGTATACCAGTGTCGACAAAACTGCTGAGTTCTGTCGACGTTATGTCGACAGAACTCAGCGGTAGTGTAGACGCTGGTATAGTTTTGTCGACAAAAGTCCACTTTTGTCGACAAAACTCAGTAGTCTAGACACACCCTTAGTGACTTTGGTGCAGGATATTTGCTGCAAAGAGCAAGTGCATGTCTAGTGGGCACTGCTACCAGAAATTTCCCATTAAAGGTGTCTGGGGCCCATGCACACCCAAAGTGGAGCACCCATTGAATAATTTCTCCTCCTGCATAAGCTGTGATTCTAAAAGCAATAACATAGAATCATTGAACTGGAAGGAACTTCAAGAGGTCATCAAGTTCAGTCCTGTGCACTCATGGCAGGACAAGCACCATCTAACATGGGATTTTACCAACACAGATTGAGTTCACATTGTATAAAAATAATCTCTATTAAAATATAGGAATGTGAGGTTTTTAAAGCAGCATTTATCGCTGAAGATTGTCCTCCATTATTAGAGTCCTTCAGTTGTGATAATTCTATTCAATTAGCAAAACTCTTTAATGACTATAGTTTAAAAACAGGAAGAAAATTTCAGTCATGCTTTCTTTTTATGCATTACAAAAATGTTTTATAATAAATTTTGTTTATTGCTATCTGCTCAAGCAATTAAATGTAATTGAACTTCTGGAGTTTGTAAGTTAAATCTTTGCTTATATTGTACCTTTGACTTAATTTCCTGTTTTAAACAATTACTTGTGTTATTTTAAGCTTTTTGCTAGCATTTCAAAATATCAGCCTTACCTAATATAGTTAAGAAAAAGTGGAGTCCAGTCATGAGATTTTTAAAGGCATAGAAAAGGAAGATTCTCTGGTCTGTATCTGTTCTTAGTCCTGATTTTAGTTGAGTTTAACACAGCAAAATAGGGGATCATATAAGATCCTTATATTTACCACATATTCTGCAGTTTGACAGTAAATTGAGCACATTCTGGGTCATTCATTTACAATCCCAAAGATGTTCTATATACCACAGTATCGAATGTGTAGGGTTCCCAATTAATGACTAACCAATGAATGTCTTTTTCTATCACTCATATGGGTTTTGGAGGTCCAGACTACTGGACTTCTGGTTTTAATGGAATTTGTTGATAAACAGGTACATCTATAACCAATTTTTTATTTAAAACTTAATTAAACACTCAAGATTGGGATTTGCCATGTAATGAGTCTATCAGAAAAGGCTTCTTTTACATATATTTCTTTGTTCAATAGTGGCTAGACTCAGACTGGAATGCAGCATTACTGCAGTCATGCCACTGTAGAAATCAAATGAGCTGTTCAAAATGCCAAAAATTCATCCCTAATTTGCATTTCCTGTTTTAGAAGAGACAAGGTTGGGGACACACTGCTGCAAAACACAGCTGCCATTGAGGCTCATGCCACTAGCTTTTGCAGACTAGAACAGTTCCATTAGCTCTCTGTGCACCTGGCAGTAGACCACACAGAGTTTGATTAGTGCTGCAATTATCAAGGGTGAGAGACACATTGACATTTCTTTCCTCACCCGCTTGGCAGATGGCAGAGTAAGAGAGTACTTCACTGTTGGCACTAGAGAGCATACAGCTTGTGTTACTTGTTATCCTGCTTTTTCATACAAAGACAACTCACTCTGCAATCATTATGTGGGATATGTTTTTGAAAACAACAATTTATTTTAATAGTTTCATTTTAAAATAACAGTTTGGTTTTGTGTTTTTTATTTGTAAACAATTGTGATTATTAGGAAACTACTTAAATGCTTTAAATAGTCTAAAAGGTTACTATAGCTCTGCCTAGTTCTGTAACAGATTTTCATCAAAATATACATTTTCTCTTTTGTTTTTTTTATGGTAGATTCAGATCTCTTATTTGTTTTAATTTTTATCGTTTTAACTGATGAGGGTTCTTGCTGTGTTATATCTGTAACCTGTTACCGTAATCTTGGGACAATGTTTACAAAAGTAGATGTATTTAAGTCAGGATTGTAAAATTATACTAGTTTTGTGTAAGGAAAATTAAAAAGAAAATGGGCTATAAAAAGAATACTTCACCCTATTTTTTTTATGTCTGAAAATTTCTAGAAGAATTTTGTTCTTCCTTAGTCAACTGCAGCTCTCTCAGGCTATATCTAGACTACAAGCCTCTTTCAAAAAAGAGCATCTAGACTACAACCAGTACTTTCGAAAAAGCAAGCTGCTTTTTCGAAAGAGAGCACTCAGTCTGGGTGCTCTCTTTTGAAAAAGCACAGTTTGCATTACATAGCACTTTTCGAAAGAGCACTTTCATAGAATACTAGGACTGGAAGGGACCTCGAGAGGTCATGGAGTCCAGTCTTCTGCCCTCATGGCAGGACTAAATACTATCTAGACCACCCCTGATAGGCATTTATCTAACCTACTCTTAAATATCTCCAGAGATGGGGATTCCACAACTTCCCTGGGCAGTTTATTCCAGTGTTTGACTACCCTGACAGTTAGGAACTTTTTCCTCATTTCCAACCTAAACCTCCCTTGCTGCAGTTTAAGCCCATTGCTTCTTGTTCTATCCTCAGAGGCCAAAACGAACAAGTTTTGTTCCCTCCTCCTTATGACACCCTTTTAGATACCTGAAAACGTCTATCATGTCCCCCCTCAATCTTCTCTTTTCTAAACCAAAACAAACCCAATTCTATCAGCCTTCCTTCATAGGTCATGTTCTCTAGACCTTCAATCATTCTTGTTGCTCTTCTCTGGACCCTCTCCAATTTCTCCACATCTTTCTTGAAACGTGGTGCCCAAAACTGGACACAATACTCCAATGAAGGCCTAACCAGCAGAGAGTAGAGCAGAAGAATGACTTCTCGTGTCTTGCTCACAACACACCTGTTAATGCATCCCAGAATCCTGTTTGCTTTTTTTGCAACAGCATCACACTGCTGACTCATATTTGAAAGAAGGCGTTCTTCCTTGTAAAACAAGGTTTTCCGCAGTCAAAAAAACTGCCGTGTTCTTTTGATTTAGAACGCGGCAGCAGTTGACACGGGATGTTTTTTCGAAAAAAGGCCACTTTTTAAAAAAACACCCTGTAATCTAGACACACTCTTAAAGAATTAGACCTTGAAATTAGATACACGCTCTTTTAAAATGTTTTATCTTGGCTCAGACCTATCCACAGTGATGGATTTTGATTAGATTTTTCAGATACATTCCCATATTTTTTACTAACAATGTTTCTGAATATCATATTAGGAAAAGGGGAGAATGCAGTAGGGGGAGTAAGTAACAGTTGCCAATGTAAATGTATTTTGGGGAAGATGTTATAAGTGGAGCTAAACTTCCTGAAATCGTGTTTTAGTAGTCCTTACATGCTTTAAAACATTTCCATTAGATTTTGTAGGATGGAATTGCAGTTAATTTTGCCACCTTACAGTCCAGTGCAATTTACTGAGTACACAAATTTTTCTGTTTCTTTTAAAAATAATGTATAAAGGACAGTAGTTCACACCATAAATACCTCTTACTTAATTATGTACAGTTGATAAACATTAAAATGTCCTGTTTCTAAGAGGTTATGAATGGAGCAAGCATGGAGACTGAGCTCTTTATAAATTTTGATTTAAATACAGGATTTTTGGGGGGCAAGTACAAAAATCTAACTGTTCAAATGTTAAAAATAAATATAATATATTATTTAGTGGTTTTCAGAGCTGGCTTTAGCATATTTGAGCATGTCTGCAAACATATATTTTCCCTTTTCCAATCTTTTCTCTTCACTTCTCCCCCCTCCCTTGAAAAACAAATCAAAACCAAAAGAACAAAGGGGAGGGGCAGTGGAGGCAAAATACCTAACGGGTTTCAAGACCGAACTTGATAAGTTTGTGGAGGGAATGGTATGATGGCACTGCCTAGGAGAACATGTGGCTTCTTGGCAACTGTCAGTAGTAAAAGTCCCCAGAAGTTGGAAATGGGACACTAGATGGAGAAGGCTCTGAGTTACTAGAGAGAACTCTTTCCCAGGTTTCTGCCTGATGCATCTTGCTCACATTTTCAGGGTCTAATTGATCCATATTTGAAGTCAGGAAGAAATATCCCCTTTGAATCAGCTTGGCAGAGACCCTTGGGGGCTTTTACCTTCCACTGAATGTTAGGGGTTTGTTTATAGAAGTCCTTTCTGTCATTAAAATCTGTGAATCTATGACTACTTGCTGCTCATGGTGTGAAATATCCTCTGGTAGTTTGAGCCTAGATACATAAATGCCATGACCTTGCATCTATACCTTCAAGTTAGAGATAGAGATACTGACATTGAAATGCTGAGGGAGATTAGAGAGGCTACCAAAATAAAGAACTCTATAATAATGGGGGATTTTAATTACCCCCATATTGACTGGATACATGTGACCTCAGGAAGAGAAGCGGAGATAAAATTTCTCAATGGCTTCAATGACTGCTTCTTGGAGCAGCTAGTGCAGGCACCCACAAGGGGAGAGGCAATTCTCGATTTAGTCCTGAGTGGAGTGCAGGATCAGGTCCAGGAAATAACCGTTACAGGACCGCTTGGGAATAGTGACCATAATATAATAACATTCAACATTCCTGTGGTGGGAAGAACACCTCGGCAGTCCAGCACCCTGGCATTTAATTTCAAAAAGGGGAATTACACAAAAATGAGGTTAGTTAAACAGAAATTAAAAGGCACAGTGATCAGAGCCAAATCCCTGAAAGCTGCATGGAAACTTTTTAAAGACACCATAATAGAGGCCCAACTTAAATGTATACCCTAAATTAAAAAACATAGCAAGAGACCTAAAAAAGTCACCGTGGCTTAACCACCATGTAAAAAAAGCAGTGAGGGACAAAAAGGTATCTTTTAAGAAGTGGAAGTCCAATCCTAGTGAGATAAATAGAAAGGAACATAAACACTGTAAATCAAGTGTAAATATGTAATAAGAAAAGCGAAAAAAGATTTTGAGGAACAGCTAGCCAAAAACTCAAAAAGATATAACAAAATGTTTTTAAGTACATTAGAAGCAGGAAGCCTGCTAAAAAACCTGTGGGTCCCCTAGATGATCGAGCTATAAAAGGAGCAATCAAGGATGATAAAGCCATTGCGGAGAAACTAAATGATTTCTTTGCTTCAGTCTTCACGGCTGAGGACATTGGGGAGATTCCTGAATCTGCACCGTCCTTTGTGGGTGATGAATCTGAGGAACTGTCCCAGATTGAAGTGTCATTAGAGGAGGTTTTGGAACAAATAGAAAAACTTAATGTTAACAAATCTCCGGGACCGGAGGGCATTCATCTAAGGGTTCTAAAAGAACTCAAATGGGAAATTGCTGAGCTATTATCTGTGGTTTGTAACCTATCCTTTAAATCGGCTTCTGTACCTAATGACTGGAAGGTAGCCAACGTGACACCAATATTTAAAAAGGGCTCTAGAGGCGATCCTGGCAATTACAGACCGGTAAGTCTAACTTCAGTACCGGGCAAATTAGTCGAAACAATAGTAAAGAACAAAATTGTGAAGCATGTAGAAGAACATAATTTGTTGGACAAAAGTCAGCATGGTTTCTGTAAAGGGAAATCCTGCCTTACTAATATATTAGAGTTCTTTGAAGAGGTTAACAAACATGCGGACAAGGGGGATCCAGTAGATATAGTATACTTAGATTTTCAGAAAGCCTTTGACAAGGTCCCTCACCAAAGGCTCTTGTGTAAATTACATGGCCATGGGATAAGAGGGAAGGTCCTTTCTTGGACTGAGAATTGGTTAAAAGACAGGAAACAAAGGGTAGGAATAAATGGTAAATTTTCAGAATGGAGAGGGGTAACTAGTGGTGTCCCCCAAGGGTCAGTCCTGGGACCAATCCTTTTCAACTTATTCATAAATGATCTGGAGAAAGGGGTAAGCAGTGAGGTGGTAAAGTTTGCAGATGATACCAAACTGTTTAGGATAGTCAAGACCGAAGCAGACTGTGAGGGACTCCAAGAAGTTCTCACCAACCTGAGTGATTGGGCAACAAAATGGCAAATGAAATTTAATGTGGATAAGTGTAAAGTAATGCACATCGGGAAAAATAACCCCAACTATACGTACAGTATGATTGGGGCCAATTTAGCTACGATAAATCAGGAAAGAGATCTTGGAGTTATCGTGGACAGTTCTCTGAAAACATCCACACAGCGTGCAGCGGCAGTCAAAAAGGCAAATAGGATGCTAGGAATTATCAAGAAAGGGATAGAAAATAAGACCCAGAATATCTTACTGCCCCTGTATAAAATTATGGTACACCCTCATCTTGAATACTGTGTACAGGTGTGGTCTCCTCACCTCAAAAAAGATATTTTGGCCTTGGAAAGGGTTCAGAAAAGGGCAACTAAAATGATTAGGGGTTTGGAACAGGTCCCATATCAGGAGAGGTTAAAGCGACTGGGACTTTTCAGTTTAGAAAAGAGGAGAGTGAGGGGGGATATGATAGAGGTCTACAAAATCATGAGTGGTGTAGAGAGGGCCGATAAAGAAAAGTTATTTATTAGTTCCCTAAATAGAAGAACTAGAGGACACCAAATGAAATTAATGGGTAGCAGGTTTAAAATGAATAAAAGAAAGTTCTTCTTCACACAGTGTGTAGTCAACCTGTGGAACTCCTTGCCAGAGGAGGCTGTGAAGGCTAGGACTATAACAGAGTTTAAAAAAGAGAGAGATAAATTCATGGAGGTTAGGTCCATAAAAGGCTATTAACCAGGGGATAAAATGGTGTCCTTGGCCTCTGTTTGTCAGAGGCTGGAGAGGGATGGCAGGAGACAAATCGCTTGATCATTGTCTTTGGTCCACCCTCTCTGGGGCACCTGGTGCTGGCCACTGTCGGTAGACAGGATACTGGGCTAGATGGACCTTTGGTCTGACCCAGTACGGCCGTTCTTATGTTCTTAAGTTGAAGGAACCACCTGCTGCTGTTTTATTTGCAGCTCTGGGAGCAGCTTGGGTAGACTGTGTGGAGTGTTGGTGG
Organism: Pelodiscus sinensis; assembly: GCF_049634645.1. NCBI lineage: Eukaryota > Metazoa > Chordata > Testudines > Trionychidae > Pelodiscus > Pelodiscus sinensis. The sequence continues at coordinate 182,615,405 of NC_134712.1, read as the reverse complement.
CAGAAAATCCATGGCTGTGAAACTTTTCGTCTTCCTCTACTTTCCTTTACCCCGTTCTCTTCCCCTCCTCTTAAAAAAATAGCCTTCTAGGGTGGTTCATTCCCTCTGATTGGGAAACTCATGAAGTAATCTTATCTTTTAGACTCTCACTATTTTTTTTAAGAGAAAAGAAAAATGCTATAAATTCTGAGGCTTGTATTATGGAGGCAGACAGATTAGATTGTCAGTGGTCATCTGTGATTCTATAAATGAAAACAAATCTGAACACAAACTGCTATGCACACTGTGCTATGAAGCTCATATGTTTTATATCACATAAAATAGATAATACTTCAGTTATTAGTAATTTGTCTTCCAGTTTTGAGGAATAACTTTTTTTGCTTCAGGTATGAATTATATAGGTCCTTGTAAAAATACCTTTGTGAAATTTTAGGCTATAAACCCGGTTACATTTATTACAGGATTCATTTGCTTTTTCGTGTTTAAAAATATGGTGAATCAAATTTAGGTATGACTTTTGTAACTATACACTCAATTCTCTAAGTAATGACAGAGAATAGAATTTAGCCGAATGCCGTTAGCTAAATTATTACATATCATGTTTGAATCCTGTTTTCTTTCCCAAGTATGTTTCTTCTTACTGCTATTAAGATTTCAGGTATTTAATTTCTCTGCACTTCCACTGATAATTCTTTTGTTGAAAAGAAAAAAAAGTTTTTAGCTATAACTGTAAGCTGAATTCTCCCCAAATATCTCTTGTCACTTCTAAGTGTTGAGATGGTTTTTATCTTGCTCTGGAGTATTTTATCTCTTAATTCTTGTTCTAGCCTCATCTTCTCCCCCCAATTCATCTGACATTGTCTCTCATTCTTCTTTGTAAATTTGTTAGAAAAAAAATTGATATAATTTTAGCAATATCTGCCTCGTCTGTCAGCAGACCTAAATGTTTACTTGGGCTTTCTCAGGAATAAATTCTGTGATGATGTGTGGGAAAGGGGAAAAAAAATCTGTGCATTTAGGGAGAATTTCAGTTTTGACATATCAAAATGGATTTTTTTGTAATGTGGTAATAAGGATAGAATTGCTTATGTTTACTATCAAAGATAGTGGGATCACACAAGTTGAAATTAATAAACATTTCTCCTTCGAGTTGTCCCCATGGGTGCTCCACTGTGGGTGCTGGTGCGTCCTTGTGCCAGCGACCGGAGACTTTTCTAGCAGTTTCCACTGTGCTGTGCACACGCTGCAGCACCCCCTTGTGTCATTGGAATTCATTAGGCGTGTGCGCAGCGCGGCTCCTCAGTTCCTTCTCTACCGTCTTTGGCAGCAGACGGAGCCTCTCTTTTCTCTTCGACTTCTGTGAAAATAACAGATAAATACCCAGTTAATTCCTACAGTTACCTCATCATCCAAGTTTTTTCAACCCCATTCTCCATCTCAGTCAAAAGTTTGGGGGAAAAAAATTTTTTTGTTGCGGCCTCATGCCCAGTTCCCCTGGCTTTAAGAGGTGTGAGACATGCCGTGATGCTATGCCCGTTTGTGATAGGCAGTCCAAGTGCATAAAGTGTCTGGGGGAGTCACATCAGACACAAAAGTGCCCCCACTGTTCTAAACTCATGGCAAGAGGGCACTGTGATTGCACTAATAGGCTGAAGGCACTCCTCTACAAGAAGTCCTTTCGACTATCATCAGAGGACTCGTCCGCAGCTCCAAAACCGGCCTCCCAGAGTAAGGGTATGGATAAGGCTCATCCCGCTACCCACTCCGACCTTGTGGCATCAAAAACGGGCCTTTCCTCAGCCAGTTTGCTACCCTCGTCACCGACTGCCACACGGGTCAGCACTGAGGATAGGCCCGGCACGTCTGGTATGGCACCATCGAAGACGTTAACATCGCACAAGAGAGCCCACTCAGAGCCGAAACAGAGACCATCAGCACCTCCCACAACTACGGCACCAGATACACCTACGGCACCAGCCGCACCAGTGGGCCAACATAAGGCCTACTCAACACTGAAGCACTGTACCAAAATGGTGGTATCCGTGCTGAAAAAACCCTACACTGACATGCCTCTGCCGGATCGCTTGGCACCGGTGCTGCATCTGCCACCGACTGAGCCACACACCTTGGCACTGATGGAAGGACGAGAGCATTACTGATCCCCAGTGCGAAGCCACACGCCAAAGGCACCAATTTCAGCAGGTTCTTCCATATAGTCAGTGCGGTCCCGTAGGTCATCCAATGTTTCTCGGTCTCCCAGTGTGGTGGGCACGGAATCAAGGAGTAGGTTTTCTTCCCAACACTCCAGTGTGGCCCACAGACTTCCCTCTTGGCAGCCTGGTTCAGTACAATATGCATACCCTCTGCCTCCACCACCATGGTATGCACAACAGTGGGCCTACCTGCCACCACCATACACCACTCAGTGGCAGCCATGCGAGCCACATCCCAAGAAGAGCTACCATCATGCCCCTTCTACCATCTCTAGACCACCACCGGTCTCGCCTTCTATCACTACTTCGGTGACCGAGCCAAATTCTCCAGCTCACTCTGAAATACAGAACTCTTAGAAGGGGAGGATAGATCCCCCTTACACAATTCCTCATCATCTTCCGATGAGGCAGTCACAGCCAAAGTTCCACCATCTGGCAACGATGTGAGAAAATTCCAAAACTTTTTCAAAAGAGTAGCCTTGGCGCAGGAGTGAGACCTTCAAGAGGTGCAAGTAAAGCAATATCAACTCTTACGCACACTGCACCTCCCACTACTTCCAGAATAGCAATCCCCATGAATGAGGCTATTATGGACCCTGTAGATAACATCTGGCAAACTCCTGCATCCATTACCCCAACAAACAGGGCTGACCGCAAATACTTTATCATCCCTAAAGACATGGACTTTCTTTTCACTCATACCCCTCCAAACTCATTAGTTGTGGACTCTGTTCGACATAAGGGAAGACAGCCTAACCTCAGGACCATTCCATAGGACAGAGACCACAAAAAAGTTGACATCATGGGCCGCAAAGTCTACTCTTCCGCCACCTTGCTCCTTAGAGCGGTGAATTATACGCTGATGTTAGCGGACTATGACCATGCCAACTACTCCAAACTGCAAGATCTGATTCAACACCTTCCAGAACACAAGAGACCAACTTTACTCAATATCATGCAGGAGGACCACACCATCTCCCGTACTGCCCTGCAGTCCATGATGGACGTAGCAGACACTGCGGCTTGTATTACAGCATCCGCAATTGTACTCCGAAGAATCTTGTGGCTTCAGGCATCAGGAGTCCTGAGAGACTTAGAGCAGAAAGTCGAAGACTTACCCTTCAACAAGACCAACCTCTTTGCAGCCAAGACGGATGAAGTGTTACATTCTATAAAGGACTCCTGTACTACCCTCAGGACTCTGGGAATGTACACTCCCCTCTTTAAAAGAACGCAGACCCTAACGATAACACCAACAACAGTCCTCCGCAACCCACCCACTTGCAACCAAATAATAGATTTGAAAAATATGTTGAGAGCCAGAAAGCTACTCCACCAACACTTGCACCCAGTCCTTCTCAATTCAGCCATTCTCTCCGGGTCTTTTCCCATTGATGGACCCAAATCACATCAGACAAATGGGTCCTGGAACTGATCCAATACGGTTATGCCATCCCTTTCACTTCCTTGCCTCTTACCCACCCTCCCACCCCGTCTCTCTTCAGGGACCCATCTCACGAAACCCTTCTCCAACAAGAGGTTTCGCACCTTCTACAACTGGGTGCCATAGAACAAGTGCCACCAGAATTTCAAGGTCGAGGCTTCTATTCAACTTACTTCCTAACCCAGAAAAAAAGTGGAGGATGGCGACCCATATTGGATTTGAGGAGACTCAACAAGTACATTGCCTACCACCGTTTCAAGATGGTGACCTTAGCAACAATCATCCCCACATTGGATCAAGGGGACTGGCTTTTGGCTCTCGACCTCCAGGATGCCTACTTCCACATCACGGTCCATCCTACTCACAGATGTTTTTTATGGTTTACGGTGGGCACCCAACATTGTCAGTACCGAGTGCTCCCCTTTGGCCTCTCAACTGCCCCCATGGTGTTTTTCAAAACTCTGGCGGTAGTAATAGCCTCCCTTCGGCATCAAGGGGTTATGATATTCCTATATTTGGATGACTGCCTCATAAAAGGCTCGTCTCTTCAGGAAACCAAAGATATGACCGACACTACTATGCACCTTCTGATCAACCTGGACTTTCATGTAAACCACGCAAAATCTACACTACTTCCAACCCAAAAATTGGAGTTTATAGGGGCCCTCATTGACATGGTAGCAGCAAAAGCTACTCTGCCCAAACACCATTTGCAACCTTATCATGAGTGTGCAATCAGCTCCCACCATAACGGTACGTGAATGCCTCAAAATCCTTGGATATATGGCCTCTACAATATATGTCGTTAAGTTGGCCAGACTCTACATGAGGGCCTGCAGTCATGGTTGGCCACAACATACAAGCCTTCAAGGGACCAACTCTCCAGGATGCTGAAAATACCTGTTCAGAGCTGGTGAAAGAGATACTGATCTACCAGGAAAACATGCCTATATAAATGGAATAGATTTTCTCACTGGTTTAATCGTTCGCACACAACATGTCTGGAGTCCATCCCCTCCCTATTTTGTTGGACTACTTATTATCCCTGAAATAGTCAGACCTCGCCCCTAGCACCATCTAGGTCCACGCTGCTGCCATAGCAGCTTTTCATCATCCCACTGATTGGATTTCCTTTCTTGCTAATCCGATTAAAAAATGGTTCCTTAAGGGCCTGCAAAACACTTTCTCACCTGTCCACCCTCAGGTCCCTGTCTGGGATCTGAACCATGTTCTAAAAAGCCTGATGAAGCCACTGTTTGAGCCTCTAGCCACCTGCTCTTGGTCTCATCTTTCCATGAAGGTATCCTTCCTGGTCGTGATAACCTCCAGTAGGAGGGTGAGCGAAATTGCCGCATTGATGGCTGACCCCCCATCCATACACAGTGTTCACGAAGGACAGAGTGATACTCCGATACCACCCGAAGTTCCTCCCCAAAGTCCCTTCTCCTTTCCATGTCAACTAACCCATACACTTACCTGCCTTTTTTCCTAAACCGCATGCCGATCCAATTCAGGCCTCATGGCACACTTTCAACGTCTGTAGAGCACTGGCGTTTTATGTGGACTGAACCTGACCCTGGCGAGTCTCACCTAGGCTGTTCTTGTCCTACACTGAACAATCCAAAGGAGAAGCAGTTTCATCTCAGAGGATTTCGAAATGGATCATCTCCTGTATTTGAACATGTTATACATTATATGACAGACTAACCTGAAACCATCATAGCTCATTCCACAACTGCCTTCCTTAGCAACGTTCCTCTTCAAGTCATTTGCAACCCCGCCACCTGGTCATCTGACCACACATTCGTGCAACATTACGCTCGCTCCTCTTTGATTGCATCTTCCATGGCGGTGGGACAAGCAGTATTATCCACAGTGACTACCACACGGCTCCAAACCCACCTCCGTGAGCTGACAACTGCTCTGTAGCCACCCAGAATGGAGCACCCACAGGGACCACTCGAAGGAGAAAAAAGAGTTACTCACCTTGTGCAGTAACTGTGGTTCTTCGAGATGTGTCCCCGTGGGTGCTCCACTACCCTCCCTCCTTCCCATGCTTTGGAGCCTTATGCTCTAATGGGTAGAGAAGGAACAGAGGAGCCGCGCCGTGCATGTGCCTAACAGATTACAATAATACAAGGGGGCGCTGCGGCGCTTGCGTGATACGTTGGAAACTGCTAGAAAAGTCTCCGGTCACCGGCGTGAGGATGCACCAGGACACAGAGTGGAACACAAGGTGAGTAACTCTTTCCTTCTTTGTCGTCTCTTAGCTGATGTGCTGACTCCTTCATTAATGTTTAACTTTGTATGTACAGTTCTTAATAAATGTTATGTACATTAAATTCTATTTCAGCTTTTCTTTATCCTCTTTAGATTAATTATTATTTCTTACACTGTCAGCTTAATTCCAGAAATGTAGGCACTCTTTATCTGTATTTGATTTTGTATAATTTGTATGTGGCTCATTTTTAACTTTATTCTCTTAATCAGTGCAATTACGTCTTCTAGTTTCTATCAGCATGAGCCTATTTATAGTTAAAGTATGTTTATTGCTACATAGTCTACATGACCATAGTGTGGATTTATATTTTTCCTTTTCTCTGCTGTCCTTTACATCCGTTGCATTATCCAAGGTGATTTATTTCTAGCTCTTACCATCCCACTTCCTGACTCTTGATGTTTAGCATAGTTTGTTCTTTGTGTTGTGCAGCCAATTGCATCAAGATGGAACATTTAATTCTTGGGCTTGTAGTCTAAGAAACTGAGAGTCTGTGCTCTTTTCCATTTTATGACAATTAGAATACTGATTCAGGACAGAATTTGGGCATGCATGTATATAAATACCATGTATAGCGCGCACGCACACACACACACACACACACACACACACACACAGCATTGCTTGGGTCCTGAACTCAAATAAGTTTTGCTTTTCCTTCATTTAAATCATTGTTCGGTAGTGGGACTGGGGACAAGGGATTCAGTATGCAGGTTGCCCCAAAGAGAGAGGACAACCCCAATCCTTTCTCACCTCAGCAGCATCCCCCTACTGGCCCAGTGGCTCCCGATCCCCATCTCTGGCCCCTTGCTTGTCCCCTGTGGTCATTCTATAGTATAACTGGCCCTCCTACCAGTCCCCTCCCTTTCCATTTTTATAAGAAACAGTTACATTCTAAGCACATCCCATTGTCCTGGCATAACCAAACCCTTATTTTCCTTTAAGTTAGGGTAAGAGGAAGCAGTATACCAAATTTGGTGGACCTAGCTCTTACCATTTAGGAAAAGAACAAACAGGAGGACAGACAGATGAACGTTTCTAAAATATATCATAAGAAGAAGGAGTTAAGCATGTGCTTAACTTTGTTTCCCTGTATAGAGATGCTTTCCTGAATCAGAGCAAAGTTGCCGTCTCATGGAATATTGCCAGTCCAGCCCTCAGTAGGGATGTAATAGTGTAGTCAATTAACTGATAAGCAAAAGTGTATAGGTTAATGCTATAGACTACACGTATTCCTCTCCCCATCCCCGCCAGTAAATTTTTTTAACAGGGTGGCCAGCAGCCTCACTCTGTCCCAGCTTGCACCAGGTCTGGCACGTGTCCCTGCTGTGGCTCTGCATTTAAAGTATATTAGGAGCCAGGCAGGGAGGCAGCCTGGCTCAGTTCCAGCTCGTGCCCGGTCCAGGAGCTCTGACTCCCCCCTCCCCGCAGACGTGCTACCGCCTCTGTATCAGAGGCAACAGTGTGGGGCAATAGGCAGCAAGTCTGCAAGGGGAGCTGGTTTTTAAATTGGCTCCCCTTGCAGACCAGCTCCCACCTGGCACCCTGAACTGCTGCCTCTGATACAGAGTGGCAGGGGGCTTCTCAAGAGCGGGGCCAGAGTACACTGACTGCCAGCCACGTCCACGGACTATAGAATAGTCAAGTAAATTATAAGATTTCATGAGGTTAATCGACTATTCAATTAACCAATATTTAACATCCCTAGTCCTCAATAGAGTAAATTTTAAAGGACTGATTTAGATGCTCACTCAAACATCTGTGTAATCCCCACTTCCACCACCACCAAAATAAACAGCTGTCTTGATAGCTTGAAACTTGCTTAGAATAAGCATTAGTGGGTGTATTGCATATTTATGTCAAATACAAAGAGTGGTGAGCAAGGATTAAGTTTAATTTTGGATTTTCTGGTCTTTGTTGGGTTGAATGTTTCTATAATCTTTTACTGCTTAATTTTGGCTAATCTGGCCTATTCCTTCCTCTTCTTCTATTTAGAATGTCCTTTCAGTTAATGTTAGCCAGTTCACTGCATCTGTGTATTATTCCATCTATAAAATCCAGACTTCTGTTGTGTTGTTTTGTAAGGTTTTTAGATTATACACTTTCTGGGGCAGGAACACTGTTTATTTTTGCTTGGTACATTTTAGTATTGTATTATGCCATGTAAATCTGTTGTGACATATACATCTCGTGCTGTCATTATGTACTGATGGTTTGAATTCCAGCCAAATCAGCATCAGTCCTAATAGTTTGAGATTTATGAGGAATCACAAATGTATAAATAAATAAAAATTATAAAGTATATAGTGAAAATATAAGATTATAATAATAACAAACCTAAAGGCAATACATGTTTATTTGCAAAGTATAAATAATTGTTGAGGTGGAAAAGTCAGGAGTAATGTGATATAGTATGCCATCCCTATTACACATACAATTAACAAAAAATAATGAATAGGCACCTTGGAATTAAAATTTGCAAAAGAATGCTTTTGTATTACTCTTCTTTACTTGCCATAAACTATTTAATAGAGTATTTTAATTTGTTTTTTCCCCAGCATATTCTACTGGCATTGAAGTTTGTCATGGCATTTGTAATTCCTGATAAACCACAGGATATTCAATTGAAACTGGCCAGGTTGGAATTTGAATCCCTAGAAGCTCTCAAACAGCAGGTAAGGGCAACTCATTTGGGACAATAAATGTACTGATTTGAGGGTCCAAAATGAAAGGTGTAAATTATGGAAATTGTCAGTACTCTCCTGTTTCAATTACATGCTATTAGATATTAGCATCTTAAAGGGACATACATAACATCAATCTAAAAGGTAAGATCATTTAATTTGTTTTGTTTTAAAAACCCTGTTATTGATGCAAAAGTTTTCAGTGATTTAGTCGATCATTTCAATTAAAACAATTTTGGTTGGAATTTAATTGTCCTGTTTTGTTTGCAACCAAAGTAAAGCAGTGTTTAACAGAAACAAAAGAAAATGCCAATCAATATGAAATTGACCAATATATTTTAATTGTTCATTTAAATTGAAAAACAAATATAAACAGCATTAATTTTGAAAAATAAATGTAAAAAAAACTTTGTTCTAATAATTTCAGTTGTAAATAACATAGATATCAATATTTTTTAACCTGACAGTATCTCTTGAATTTTAAAATAAAACCTACTTTGTTGTTTGTTGTGATACTTACTTTCCTTTGTCAAAAGCTTTGAAATGTTTATAATTGTTAGTGAATACTGACATCACATGTAAATAGTGGTTGGCCACTGTATGGATGAATATTGTTATTGTAATCACTCTTGTCATTTTTTAAAAAAATAGTCATTTCAGTATTTGCTTTTGGGGAAGGTTACCAAAGAACTATGTAAACCTTATGTGAAAAAGGTAAACTAGATTATATTTATTGCCATAATCTTAGCATTATTTTTGTTGGTATAATACACCTTTTGGCTGTAAGAAACATGTATCCCTTAGGGAAACAAATGGAGCATGCCTGAATGTCTACCCTCTTCAAGGAAAATAGATAATGAGGGAAATCCTTGACTTAGTGGAAAGAGGAAAAGCTATGTAGAGGAAGTATTGGGTGATTCTCCACAGATTCTAAAAAATTGACTTTGAGGATATTTAGCTGTATAATCTAGTTACAGAAAACAGACTTCCAGGGTCAGGATTAGTATATATTGTAATTAAATAGCTAAAATGTGAAGTATGTGTAGTAGCTGATAACAATGCACATATCTGTCTACACTGCATTAAACAATTGTTGCACATCACTCGTGAAAATAACCTTTTCTTTGCTGTTTTTGCTTTATTTATGAACACTGAGATTTCCTTTTTAATCTTCGTAGTTGCCAATATGTAAAAAGGTATATCAAAGGCCAGTTCTCCATAAAAGCAGGGATTTGGGAATACTCTTTCCTCATCCACCAAAAGGCTGCATGTGAATTATGATGAATTTTAGATTTGTTCACATGAGTATTTTAATTGTGGCAGAGGGCTTTCATCTCTTAGTTTTTTCATAGAGAGACCTTGGATGAAATCATGGCCCATGAAAATGAAATACAATTTTTACCATTGACTGCTGATTGAGACCAGGATTTCATTCCTCACCTTCTGTCAGACTAAGTAAAAGATTTAAAGCAAAACCAAGTGAGAAAAACACCCTCTCCTACCCCCCACACTTAATCCTAGATTGTTTGTCCCATATATTGGACTGGTTTTGTGCATGAATGGGATAATTTTTCACAAAACCAAGCACAAAAGCATTATAAGTGTAACACCCAAGGAGATTACTTGGATTCCCGGTCCTTGTCTGCTGGCAGCTCAGGGAGAGGCACTCTGAGTTTGCCTTGGCTCCCCCTCCCTACCAGGGCCAGAGTCTGCCTGGCAGCCCATGGGGAGTGAGATGCAGCGACTCCTGTCACCCAGGGAGCTGGAGAGCCAACTCAGCCTGGCTGGGGAAGCCTCCCAGCAAACTCCACAACTGGGAATCAACAGTGGAGACATAAACCCAGCTGAGGGATCCTGCCTTCAGGTCCCTAGAGGCTAGTTCTCAGGGGGAACCCTGCATGCAGGCCTGGGGCATACTAGCTCCCACACAGCCAGTCCTTCACTTGCCAAGGCTGGCTCCAGACTCCCCTCAACAATGGTCTCTCCTTCCCCCTGGGGAGGGGCATCTCACGCCCCATGGGTTGCCGGGCAGACTCTGGCCCTGGTAGGAAGGGGGAGCCAGGGCAAACTCAGAGTGCCTCTCCCTGAGCTGCCAGCAGATAAGGCCCCAGGAATCCAAGTAATCTCCTTGGGGGTTACATAAACATTGCAAAAACATGCCCAAAACCAATGTTGGGAGAACCCCCAAAGTTTCAGAGTTGAAATCTCATTCACCTATAGTTTTTGACACATTCAGACTCTCATCTTTCTTCCCTTCCATTTCAGACTCCTTAGATGGTATTTTATATAGTTGAAATGAACTGAAATGCAGTGGGGCAGGAGCACCAAATATACATATCAACACAACAGTAGTGTACACATTATCCCATTGGTCACTGCTGATTTGTTGAGACACTATACTTAAAGTACTCCAATTACTCTGTGGTTTTGTGAAGTTGGAGAATACACTTTAATATCTTCTGTGATATCTGGCAAAATGTTACATTCATTTAATCCAAACTGACTCCTGAAACTTTACAGGGCCATCACTTTTAAATGCACATGGGCTTATGTGTGCATCCCTATCCAGGTCAAGATAGTTTTCCACAATAAAACCATACAAATAAAATCCAAACTGAAATTTAATCTAAAGCGCTACAATTCAGTTTACAGTTTTCTAATGGAATCACTGTGAAGTTACCAGGAGTTGACAGTGATCTTACATGTCCTCTATGTTATGTAACATTTTGAAGTGCAGGACTGCAGCTCTATTATAGTTGTTCCATTTCTATACTTCCATTTTGTAGACAGGAAAAATTAGTTCAGCCACTGAAACCTTAAGCACAAGTGAATAAAGCCACCTTTGCTTAGACTATAGAAGTTGTAATCTGCTTCTATCTGAATATTTTTGTCAACAGTTAAGAAGTAAACTTTCACTCTCACATCAATGCATTAATTATCATAATACATGCCTGAGTCCCAAGTCTTCAGGGTTTGTTTTATTAGTCCTACTGAGAAAGGGACATGTTGCATGTCAGTAGGAACTAAAATCCTCCAGTTCTTTTCAATCTCCATTTTACAGAAGGAAAAATCCTTGCTAGTTATAGGATATCTATATGCACAAATAACCATCATCACCTTTTAAGATTTGTCTTGGTTGATCCCATGTTGTCTTTTATAGTTGGAACATGTCATGTATTAAGTAGTGTATTAAAATGGAATGATCTTGTGTGGATACTTGCTTTTATTCTTTAATATCACATTAAAACAGCTTTGATTTTCTGGATATCAGCTGGCAAAATACCTGCAATTCAAAGTAATTCATTGACTACATGAAGAGATACTGTGTCACTTATTTTAAGTATGTTTTCAAATTCTTTCAGCTTCAAATATTCAAGATAATCACAGATGAACTTCCTAGCAATAAGCAGGACAGTAATAGAGATGTATCCGTGTTAGTCTGAACTTGCTGAAATGTAAGAAAGGACTATGCAGCACTTTAAAGACTAACAAAACGGTTGATTAGGTGATGAGCTTTCATGGGCCAGACCCACTTCCTCAGATCAAAGTGGGTCTGGCACACGAAAGTTCATCATCTAATAAACCATCTTGTTAGTCTTTAAAGTGCTGCATAGTCCTTTTTTTTGTTTTAGCAATAATCAATAATAGTAATTTAGTAAACTTAAATAGTAATTAAACTCATTTCAGTTTTGAAATTTTGAAATAGATTTCTCTAACAAAAAAGTTTTTAAGGAAAAAAAAGGAGGGGTTGTTAGATTTATGTCACATGGAAACGTCCTTTTATCCACCGTGGTGATAAATCCATTCCAAATCCCTCTTCTGTCTTAATTCCATGTTTCCCATTTATTTAATGCATGAGTGGTTTTAATGCTTTTTCTGTGCTTGCAGAAGATCTTGATTGATGAATAGCTTTGGGACTTCTGTTCCCTTGAGCCAATAGATAGTAGGTGTACATATCTGGGTGAGGAGGAGGATTCCAGGTTTTCTGTGTTCAAACTTTTGTACTAGCTGATTATATCTGTGATAGTTGTTTTACAGAATATAGTGTCCCATGTTCCTTGCTGGAAGTAGTATTTCAAAACTATCCAGCAGTGAGTAAGAGGAGCTCTGTTTTGTTATGTGGACATAATCTCCATCTGTTATCTTTTAAAAAGGATAAAAGTGGAATAAAGTATGGATTGAGGAAAAAACAATGCAGACAGCTTCCTTATTGAATTGTTTCTCCTTTTTATGACTCATTAGGGTTAACAAGGAAAGACAGATAAGTGCAAGGAAATTATAATAGAAACTCTTCTGCTTCTAGGACACTGGGACTAAACAGAATTACTAAGTAGCCTGTACTTTGTTCCGTTAAATTCAACAGACTATCCGAGTATGTTCAGTGTGTCCATTAGCACAGGAGGAGTGTTTATGTATATAATTGGCACATTGAACAACAGTACAGGCAGTCCCCGACTTACGCAGATCCGACTTATGTCGGATCCGCAGTTACGAACACGGACTGCGGGACCTCGCGGTCCCGCCGCCCGTGTACTCCCGGAGAGAAAAGCTGCTCCACGTCTGCGTAGTCTGCAGACCAGGAAGACATGGAGCAAAGCTGCGGAGGGGCTCCGGCAGCGGAGCAGCCCAGGCGCGCCTGAGCTGCCCCCCTGCCGGCTTCCCCTGAGGCTTTGCAAAGCCGCGGAGGGGCTCCGGGGAAGCCGGCAGGGGGGCAGCCCAGGCGCGCCTGGGCTGCTCCGCTGCCCGAGCCCCTCCGTGGCTTTGCAAAGCCTCGGGGGAAGCCGGCAGGGGGGCAGCCCAGGCGCCCTGGGCTGTTCTGCTGCCCGAGCCCCTCCGCGGCTTTGCAAAGCCGCGGGGGAAGCCAGCAGCGGGGCAGCCCAGACGCGCCGTGGCTGTCCCGCTGCCGGCGTCCTCAAAGGCTTTGCTCCCCGTCTCCCTGGTCTGCTGGTCTCCAGCAGACCAGGGAGATGGGGAGCAAAGCCGCGGAGGACCCGGGCGGCAAGTCCGCGGTACGTCTCGGTCCGCCACCCGTGTCTTCCTGGCCTGCTGGGGGGGGGGGGGGGGCACAGCTAGTACGCACCCCTTCCCCCCCCCAGCAGACTAGGCTTTTCTCCGGTTGCCTGTGGCAGAGCAGCTGGGGCACTGCCGGTTGGTCCCGCAGCGCCGCTCTGGGCGCTACTGGACCAAGCCGGCAGCACCCCAGCTGCTCTGCCCCAGGCGTCCTGATTCAGCTGCTACTGGTCAGTTTCAGCAGCGGCTGAATCAGGATGCCTGGGACAGAGCAGATGGGGTGCTGCTGGGTTGGTCCAGTAGCGCCAGAGCGGCGCTACTGGAGCAACCCAGCAGCACCCCAGCTGCTCTGCCCCAGGCGTCCCCAAATCAGCTGCTGCTGAAACTGACCAGCGCTGACTACAGGAAGCCCGAGGCAGAGTTGCTCTGCCCCGGGCTTCCTGGAATCAGCTGCTGACCAGTTTCAGCAGCAGCTGACTTGGGGAGCTTGGGGTTCTTAAGTTGATTCTGTATGTAAGTCGGAACTGGCGGTCAGTTTCAGCAGCGGCTGAATCTGGACGCCAGTTCCGACTTACATACAGATTCAACTTAAGAACAAACCTACAGTCCCTATCTTGTACGTAACCCGGGGAGTGCCTGTGCTCCAATTAACACACTTTGCTGCCTATGCTATGTATAAATAATAGGTAGTGTATTGCTGAGCAAACTCTTTCAGCACCTGATAATGGTATTTATTTTATTAGTCTAGAAAACTGCCATGTTGTTTTGTAGCCAAACTACTTCTGAATCTAACCTATCACTCAAAACAGTCACCCGAGCTCAGTATATTACTGGTTCTAACTCCCATGTTGGCATAGATAAAATGTGCATGCAGGTAAGGGTGGAGGGACGTTACGTCTGAGGGTACATCTACACTGCACGGCTGTGTATCCTGAAATAGCTACCTTGTGTCTACTCAAGCCACGAGGGATAAGGTCTGGCTCGAAATAGCACGTTATTTTGAAATTAGGTGCTGTGTAGATGTACAACATTTCAAAATAAGCTGTTTCAAAATAGATATGAAATAAGATATGCAATTTGCATAGCGCAAATTGCGTATCTTATTTCAAGTTCAGGGTACTGTGTAGACGCACCCCAACTGAGTATTTCATTATTATTGTCTTGGTTGCTGAAAAGATTCATGATGACATTGGAGTACTGTGCCAAAAAACTAGTTTCCTGATACAGGCAAATGGTGATTATATTATTAAAGTGCAAATTCACATATAGTGTTCAAATAAAATGATTATTAATCATTTTTGTCTGTCAGATTTTTTTTTTAAAGAAAGAGCCCACACCTGAAAATTTAACTTGAAAAGACAGTGTTTCCCTAGCAAATAATTTTTTAACCCTGAACATTTTTAATATAAAGATTTTGAGTATAAAGTGATATACTGCTGCTAATATTAGTTAGATTTTCATAACATAATTATCATAATTATCTTTTTGTACATTTTTTCAGTAAATGATACCACTCATGTAAGTGAGAGCTTTGTAACCAATTAAAGCGGAAAAAGCAGTGTTCAAACTTGCTCACATATTTCTGCCAATTTACTTTAATTCAGAACATGCGTGGTGCCCTAAAAATGGGCCTTTCTTGACAGCACACATCTGAAGCTGCCAATGTAAATATGTTAGAGAAACCATCCTAAAGAGCTGGTTGGAAGAGTGCAGGATAAAAGCCCAAAATGAATTATGAGATTAATTTCATTAGCCTTTCGCATTTTCTGTGATGTCAATTTCATGATTCTGTATTTCAGATAAAAATTGAACAAGTGAGATGGGACAGAGTCTGTGTGGAATGGAGATAAATTTACAGTTATAATGACTGAATGGATGAGAACTAGTATAAGCATAGAATTTCAAATATGTATATATGTTTTGTGATTGTGATATGCTGTTATCTTGCGGGGAGGAGCTCTTCAGATAATTTAGCTTTTTTTTTTTTTAAACAACCCATTGCCTCTTTTTCTTATTGTTGCGTTTGTTCCTGATGCCACATATTGACAGTAGCTAACCATTCTTGGAAAGAAACCTCAGTTTTACCTTTCTCAGCTTCTGACCTAGATTTCAGGAATGGAATTCAACAAAAGTCAAGTCTCTTTCCTCTGCATCCTCCCAACATCCCAGAGCACTGAACCTCTTTAATTCAGCAACCTTGGGAAAGAGGGCATGCCACATTAAAAAATTTTGCTAGGCCATGGAGGTCACTATGGGGTCTTGACATGAGGGGATGGGTCTGGGACTCTTACCTGACACTCCACTCCCAGGGGCACATATGGATCCATGCTCCCTGCTGCTACCAGACACTGCCCCCCACTGCTATGGAAATGACCGGGAAAAGCCTCAGGGAAAGTGCTCTGTGCACTGCTGTTCTCCCATGCTGAATTAACTTGTTCAGAGTCACTTGACAACTTAGTTCTGTCCCTTTGTTGTGTTTTTGCTATTCCCCTGAAGCAGGCATCAGTTGCAAATTTAATGATAGTGGAATTTGCTCCAGAGACTAACCTACAAAGTGAACAAATGGACATGAAGTAGTATGATGTAGTGAAGGTGTTTTTGTCTGATTTTTTTTAAGTGTAGTGGATTAAAGAACCTCTGGTAACCCTAAGAATCTTTCTTTGTGTTAATGCTGTCAGGAATAATTACTGACATACACATTTCCATCATGACAGAAACAGCTCTGTAGAACCCACTTGTCATAGATCACAGTTCTTTGTGAACAGAGAACTTCAAAGACATCTTTTTCCCTAAGCAAAAGTCCTTTACTAGGTCTAATAATTCTTTAAAAAATTATGCACCAATGGCCAAATTGATATCTATACTAAGTTTGACTGTGAACTTCAGGAATTTTAAATTTACAACAGGCATAGTTACTTTCTAGGCAACACAAGGTCACTTCCGTAAGGACTGCAGAATACTTCTTTCTCAATCCTCTTAAAGCCAGAAGATTTTTTTTTGTTACCTATTTTAGAAGCCTATAAAAATAAATATTTAATTATTTTCTCTCTAGAATCCAGGCTAAAGCTATTTTGGAGATTTTCCTGCCCTACAAAATAGATCTGAGTTTAAAAAGAAAAAAAATCACTACAGGTTGGATCTCCCTGCTCTGGCATTGTCGGGACCTGACTAGTCCCGAATGAGCGAATTTGCAGGATCAGGGGAGGTCTACTGCCATCAACCCCCAAGTCCATCACCTGCTGCTGGCAGGCTGCCCCAGCAGGCAATCCTGCCTTGCCCTCCCCGCACCCTGGCTGGGCTGCCTGCCCTGGTATTGCTAGCTCACTGGGCAGCACAGACTCTAGCTGCTGCCGTGGGACTCTAGTTCTGAGCAATCAGGAATCCAGTGCCCAGCCTCAGCCCCATGCAGCTGGTTGAAGCCACAGTACTCCAACCCCAGCCCGCTCTAGCCCTACACAGCTCGGGGAAGCCACGGGGCTCCATCCCTGACCCCCACATTCCTGGGGGGTTACCGCGGGGACTCTGTCCTCAGCTCCACACTCCCTGGGGACTGTTGGAGGCTGCTGCGGAGCTCTGGCCCCATCCTGTGCTGTTCCCAGCCAGGCTGCTGACCCTGATGCCCAGCTTGGCTGGCCCTCCTGCCCTTATGCTCCAGGCTATCTAGTCTAGGAGCATCCATGGTCCTGCTGGACCAGGGATGTTGCCAGACCAGAGAGTGCTGGATTTTGGAGGTACAACCTGTATTGCCCTTTTATACTGTAGGAGACTTAGGAGTGCTAATGAACAGCAAATTAGACATGTTTGCAATGTGATAGCCCAGCACAGTATAGGACTTCATATTTTGTAGATACCACAACATAAAACAGGAAAGTTTACCTGCTGTGATCCAAGCTGCAATACTGTATTAAATTTTGGGTAGTACTTTTCTAAAGGGATATTGATACATGGAGGGACTTCTGAGAAAAGAAGGGCTGGAAAAACTCCCTATAATAAAAAAAAAGACTATTGGAAATGATGGAAAGACTTGATTTAGAAAAGAGAATGATTCAAATCTGCAAATCCAATCTTACTGCGAGAGACGTAAGAAGTTCAATATATTTTATGTATCAAAGAGAAGGTGAAGTAGTGACCTGATCCTGGTTTAAAAGCTCCCATATGGGGAGAAGGTTTCTGTTAGGGAAATGCTCCTTAAAGTAACCTACCAAATCCATAACTTGATCCAATGGCTAGAAGATTGGAAGTAAAGAGTAAAAATTGAATATTGAGGATAATTAAGTATTGGAACAACTTTCTTAGGTTTGTGATGGCTTCTCTATCACTTGAAGTTTTTTATATCAAGATTGAATATATTTCTTCTAAAAGATATGTTCTAGTTCAACTGGAATAATGAGCATGATGCAAGAATTACTGAATGAAATGCTAAGCATCTGTTATGCAGGTTATAATGATCTCTCCTGGACTTAAAAATCTATGCTCTACAAAAAGTAAATAAATTAATCTTTCATAATGTGACAGAAAGATTAAGGGGAACATGATAAAACCATCCACAGATATTTAAAAGATGTACATACCAAGGATTGAGAGTGGAGGATTCCACAAGAGAGGCCACAAGAAGAGCATTGAAAATAAGAGCATTTAAAATTCATATCAGGTAATCTTTTATTTCTTCTTCGAGGGTACCCGTGGGTGCTCCACTTAGGTGTGTCAGTGCCACTATGCACATGGCCCGGAGAACTTTGCTAGCAATCTCCCCGATTGACAGTTAGACATGCACTGGCCACCGTTCCCTCAGTTCCTTCTCATCCGCCGGCGGCATCGGTCACACTTAGGATGTATCTAGACTACGCGGAATGGTCGAAAGAAGATATGCAGATTCCACTGGAATTTGCATATCATCTTCCAATCACACTTCCAAAAGCGGATCTTACGGAAGTGAACGTAATTAAGACGCAGCTTTTTCAGCGAACCTCCCCCTTTGTTGAAAAGCTGCATAAACTTCCTTTTTTGAGGAAGAGCGGCTTTTCAACAAAGGGGACAGTTCGCGGAAAAAAGCCGCCTCTTAATTACTTTCATTTTCGAAAGCAAAGCTTTCGAAAGTGAGATCAGAAGAAAATATGCAAATTCCCTTTGGCCTTTCCACTGCCCCCAGGGTAGTCTCAAAAGTCCTGATGGTAGTAGCAGCACACCTCCATCGAGAAGGAGTTATCATATTCCCCTATTTAGACAATTGCCTACTGAAAGGTCGTTCTTGCACCGATGTTCTCGGTATTCTCAAGACCACCATGAGAACTTTCCATGTCCTTGGGCTACTCATAAATAACCAAAAGTCCATTTTTCAACTGACGCAGGAGTTGGAATTCATTGGGGCCTTGGAATTCATCGGTGCCTGTATAGATGAGATCACGGCAAGAGTGTACTTACCCGTTCAGAGATTCCAGATTATCCAAGACTTCACAGCAGTTGTTCAAGGCAGTCCATCCATCCAGGTACTTACCTGTCTAAAGCTCATGGGCCACATGGCAGCTACAACTTATGTCGTCTGCTACGCCAGACTACATCTTCACAGCCTTCAGTATTGGTTAGCGACCGTATACAACCACACTAAGTATGACCTCCACAGGTCAGTAACCACTCCACCATCTGTTATCCAATCGCTCCAGTGGTGGATGGACCATGTGAACCTCCTTTTCACGCACAACAGCCATCTCGTCACATAACCACGTACGCCTCCCTTCTGGGCTGGGAATGCAAATGGACGACATTTCAATCCAAGGCCACTGGTCACTTTCCAAGACATGGCTCCATATAAACCTTCTGGAGCTTCAGGCAATCTTCAATGCTTGCAGATCTTTCCTCAGTCATATCCGCAATACCACCGTGAGGATCCTCACAGACAATGTCGCTTCAATGTGTTATGTGAACCGCCAAGGTGGAGCTCACTCTCACTTCCTCTGCACGGAAGCGACCCGCTTTTGGAACTGGTGCATTCGCCACGGCATAACATCAGTGGCCTCTTACCTGGTGTCATGAACATTCAGGCAGAATTCCTCAGCAGAAATTTTGCACCGGAGCATGAGAGGGAACTGCATGATAGAGTGCTTCATATTCTCTTCCGACGGTGGGGCACTCCCCTAATAGACCTTTTCGCCACTCATCAAAATACCAAATGTCAGAAGTACGGTTCCAGGGCCAGACTCAGGCCGGACTCCCTTGGCGACATGTTTCTCCTCAACTGGAGCGAACCTCTCCTCTATGCATTCCCATCTACAGTTCTCATTCCCAAAGTCCTGCAGAAGATAAAAACGGACGGCGCCACAGTCATATTAATAGCACCAGCATGGGCTCCTCAGCACTGGTTCCCCTTCCTTCGGTGCATGTTACCATGCAGACCATGCCATTTGCCAGCTCTTCCGAACCTTCTCACTCAGAATCAAGGGACATTATGACATCCACAAATACATACCTTACGACTCACGGCATGGCTTCTAGTTGGTTGAATCCTGCCGACTCCCTCTGCTCTACTCAGGTTCAAAACATACTCATTCACAGTAGATGGCAGACAACGAGAAATACTTAACTCTCACAATGGCGCAGATTCCCTTCCTGGTGTACCTCGCAGCAACTGTTCCCATTTTCCGCTCTACTTCATAGTGTCCTCAATTACTGCTATATCTAAAACACACAGGCCTAGCATTAGCTTCTCTCAGAGTTCACCTAGCGGCGATCTCGGCCTTTAGACAGCCTATCAAGGAAACCTCCTTTCTCACCCACGCAGCTACCAAGAGATTCATGTAAATCTGTTCCCCCAGTATGGAACTTGGACATTGTTTTGAGTGTCCTAACCACATCGCCATTTGAACCATTAGCTACCATACCTTTGCACACCTTAACCATGAAACTAGCTTTCCTCCTTGCAATTACATCAGCACGCAGAGTCAGCGAACTATCAGCACTAATCGCAACACCGCCCTACACTATCTTTAACAAAGACAGGGTAGTCTTAAGGTCTCATCCAGCATTTATACCAAAAGTTTGTTCGTCCTTTCATATCAACGAACCTATTATCCTGCCATCTTTTTATCCTAAGCCTCACTCCTCACCATGTGACATGTCTCTCCATACACTGGACATTCGTAGAGCCCTTGCCTTTTATATAGACTACACGAGATGTTTTAGGAAAACCGACCAGCTAATCTTCTCTCTAGCCGACAAACTAAGGGACAACCGTTATCATCCCAGCGTATTTCTAAACCTATAACCACATGTATAACACATCTCTAAGGGGTTACCACTCCCAACACGACCCCGAGCACATTCCACATGAGTAATGGCAGCGTCAACAGCTTTTCTCAAAAGAGTTTCTCTGAAAGACATTTGCAGAGCAGCCACGTGGTCTTCACATGACACCTTTGTTAAACACTACATTATCTGACAAAAGTGGCTTTCAGACGCTGCGGTGGCATCAGTGGTGCTCTCATCAGCAGACAAACAGGGATTCCGTATCCCACCTTCCAGCTCACAAGGGTACTGCTGTTTTGTCACCTACAGTGGAACTCGTATGGGGACTTCACTCGAAGAAGAAAGCAAAGTTACTCACCTTGGTGCAGTAACTGTTGTTCTTTGAGATGGTCCCCGTGGGTGCTCCACTACCCACCCTCCTCCCTGCTTCGGCGTGTCTATCTCTCTTTCTACTGTTTCACAGATTCCGAGACGGCCTCGAGGAACTGGAGGGGGCCGGATCACGTGAGCACAGAAAAGAGTGCTAATGCCACGAGACTCTGCTGTGCATGTGCAGTCCGGCCGAGTACTGCTATTGAAGAGTCTCCGTTCTGCGGCGCTGGGGTGAGCCCAGCACCTACAGTGGAGCACTCACGGGGACCATCTGGAAGAACGACAGCTACTGCACCAAGGTGAGTAACTTTGCTTTCTCTGTTCTCTTTGACACCAGCATCACAAACATCAGCTAGATTTAGTGATGACGAGGAGGAGCAGCCAATGGGCCAGCGCAGAGCCCATCTATATGCGGAACTGCAACAATAGCAAATGTGGAAATGGCAGAAGGTACAGTGGATGCTTTCCCCCTCTCCCCCTCCCCCCATGGGCCTATTGGGACTCTGGGGTGCTGTACCACCCAACAGTTTCAGCACACTATGCTACTGGGGCACAGTCTGGTCATGTGAATACCAGAAGGAAAGCTGACTGGGGCCAATCCTACCGCAACAGCGACTCACCTGTGGAGGATGCAACGCAGGCTCCTCTATTCCCCCTCAATAATTCCTATTCTATGATTGAGGAACAAAGTCTCCTGAGTCACCAGTCAGAGGGGATGATTTTGGAAGGTTCCAAGACTGTTTAGGAGGGTCGCAGAGACACTTGCCATAAAACTCTCTGACGTAATACAGACCGAATACGATCTCACAAGCATACTCAGCTTACCTCAACATACCAGGCTGACTTTACCGATGAACAAAACATTAATGGAGCCAGGTAAGTTAATGTGGAAAACTCCAGCATTGGTGCCACCAATATTGCAAAAGCTAGCTAAGAATATTACGTCGCCTCCACAGAGGTCGAATTCCTCTTCTCACCCTTCCCCTAATTCACTAGTGGTTGAAACAGCCAACCAGAGGGGGAAGCAACAACAGTACCCAGAATACCAAGCCATGATAAAGAGACAAAAAGGCTGGACGCTATTGGGAAGAAAGCCTACTCCTCAGCCTCCCTCCAGCTGCACATTGTGAATTATGTGGTCCTACTAGCAAAATACTTGCACAACATAGTTGAATCATTCAATTCCTTTATTCAATGTATACCAGAGGATGTGAGGGAACAGTTTGAATCAAATATCAGAGAAGGCTCATTGATTCCCCGAACAGCTCTACAAGCTATGTTAAATGCGGCAGCCAGATTGAAGGCATCCACAGTAGTGAGGAGATGAATCTCATGGTTGCAGCTGTCGGGATTCCCCAGGGAGGTTCAGTCGAACATTGAGGATCTCCCATCCGAGGGTGAGAAGCTCTTTGCAGAGACAACAAAGCTCAGCTCTCCATGCATTGAAGGACTCCAATGCGACTCTCCGCACATTAGGGATACAGCTGCCCAGAGCCAAGAGGAAACAATACAAACAATTTAACCAGAGGTTCAGAACATCAGGGGATACACAACAGCAAAGACCCCATGAGAACAAAAGGCGTATGAGTCAAACTCGATGAAGATAACATCGGCCAGGAGAGTGGGAGAGATAGCAGCACTCGTGGCAGACCCCCATACACCAGATTCCACAAGGACAAGTATTTGTTTCCTTGCAGAAATCTTGCATCAAGGCTGTTTCCCACTCTGGCACTCAGAATGCAGAAGGTGAGGGCCCGCAAGAGACCTTAAAATACCTTGCCTCTCTATAGGCTTCTGCTTAAAAGCTCCCCAAGATCACAGATTTCCTGGCCTTGGGAGGTAACTGTCACCACCAAGTTAAAAAACCCTTTCTTCTTGAACCCAGGAAAAAGCACTTGGAACTTCTTCCAGAAAGGTACCCTAAGCTCTTTTACCGTAAGAGAGCTTTTTTAAAAAGAGAAAACAAACGGCACTGTCTGATAGCTGATCTCTCAGTCTTAGGCATGCATACACAGACCTCCTATTACTTTCCAGGACACATGAATCAAATTATTGCCTTTAAAAAGGTGATTTTCTTAACAAAACAAAAAGATATATACTTGGTTACTCAGCATTTTAAAGCAACTGAGAAAAGAACAATTTTTAATCACAGAGAAAATTCCATCCCTGGGATACCACTTAAAGTACAGTATATGGTGGGGGCAGGGCCGCATGTATTTAGCACAGAGAAGTTTAACCAAACAACAAAACAAAGAAAATAACCTGATCACGTCTAAATAGACATTCCATTCCCTATCTACTCACAGATCCATGCTTCCAGATCCAGTCCATTTCCATGTCCCGTATTCTTTGTAGGCATGGTAATTCTTCCTGGTTCACTTCATCTTGTTCGCCTAGCTCCTGGCTTAAAACTTACACAAAGAAGAAAAAGCAAGCAGGGTTTCTTTCATTTCAAATCTCAACACCTTCCCCCATCAGCTATCCTGGATCCCTGCCAACATCTCCTAGCTATCTGAGTTTAATCCTTTGATTACTGAATGCTGGGATGTTCAGAAAAGGCCAGCCCTCCTCCTATCCATCACACCTTGTGACTTCAATCCCTTATAAACTGGTGAAAGTTTAAGATTATAATATAAATACAAAGTGGTTAAATCCTTGCTTAAAGTGGAATACTCTACATATTTTACCTATGCAGTTGTGACCAGCACCTCCATGATATCACAGAACCGTGGCCACAGTTCCACGGCAGTCCACAATGATCTCAATAAGAGAAACCATTCTATAGTATATGTATGATTTGTACCTACAGTATGTGATTATTTTCATAAAGGTATCTTTTTACTCACAGCAGACAGTTTTTAAAGGCTTAGCTGATTATAAGCATTTACTTTTCCCTGGGGTAATTGTATTTAAAAGTGTATCTCTCAATCTACTGGTGTTCTGTGTGTGTAATATTTTTCACTAAACATTCATACTGGATAGCTTTGAGGGCAAAACTGTTGCACTAAGATAAATATTTCTGAGACTGATTTAAAGCTCAAAGGCTCTTAACTTTTAGGTCAAATTATCTCATATCCATTGACTATGTTTGCATGCATGTTAGAACTAAAATGCCACTTTTTTTTTTAGTTCAGATCCCATGTGTGTTTTTGTTACCAAGGTTAAAGCTCCAGGTTCAGACATCATAATACATTTAGAATATGATATTGAAACACCTCGATATATATATATATATATCATTACTGATCACAAAAAATCCTACTTTTGTTAGATTCACAACTACAGTGCAATTTATGCTCTTTCTACTATTGTAACATCAGTTGGATGCTGGTGGAAAAATAAAAAATGGTTTGGCACAATGAAATAAGAGAGATGGTCTTTTCAAATGTTTTATATATAAACATATTTCAGTTCCTATAGAACATGGCATGTATGGGAAATCACTTTCCTGAAAATCTATTTTTTATAAATGAGTATGGAAATAAGTGCTATTTTTAAGATTCAAAGGAATGATTATAATGGAAAATTGCTTTAAAAACAAGAATTACATACCATATAGCTAGTTTACAGTCATTCTTTAAAGCAGAATTTGTTGTCTAAAAGTAATGCACATGGCTGCTATCAATGCAGAAAGTGAAGAGCACTAACGAGATTAAAACAGAAATATTTCCTCAAAGTTATCAAAATCTGTTCCTTAATTGTTGAAAATGTTAGTTACAAAGAATTTCCCCCCACGTCCTTAGCAAATATTTATCATCAGCTAACTATTGCATTGTTAATAAAAGAGGGGAAGAAACATTTTTGGAAATAGGGATTTCTCCTAAAGTTAGCAATTGACTATTCTGTAAGAGCTCCTGCACACATAGGAAGCAGCCAGATATGTTTCCACCTATTTAGTCTATCAGAATCCATCTCTGACCTCAAGCTGTTGAGAGATATACTAGATATATTAGATGAAAAGAAGTGCAAGTGCACAGATATTTAGAAAAATATTTGGTAACATTTCATTAACAAAGGTGCCTCCATTAGTGTACTGATGCCACATAATCCATGGATCTGATTTTTACATCTCATGACCCTGAGTTGGAAGGGGCGGGAGGAGAGATGCATTTTGATGGTCAAAAATGCTGGAGATCATTTGGCTGTAACTCTGTGTGACAGTTATGTAATGTGTAAGTGTATTACATAAGTGTTCTCCAGTGCTACGATCCACTAGCTATTATTTTAAAACTAATTACAGTGAGAGTATTAGAGGAATTTACTGGAAAATGTTCCTAAATTATGCCTACAGTAGTAATAGCAGCAGCTACTTTTGAATGAATGATCATTCTTATGAATATATTAAAATGGTTTGGAATAAAGAACAAAGTTGAATGCAGATCAATAACTTAAAAAATTCATTTAGATTGAATTTGAGTTAGAAAATGGAAGATTACAGACTAAAGCTCACAGCTTTAGAATATTTTTATCTCACTGTGTTTGAAATGTTATGTTAAAGTCACTGGAAGGAGGAAATCATTACAGTCTAATTCAGTATCCCTGAATTAATTTGGAATTGGGAAAACAGCAGTTGAGTTTATATAGCCTTGTCTATCATCACTATTAAAATCCTCCAAAGATCTCCAAAGTTCTCCAGTGACATCAGTAACAATTCCCTCCCCTGCCCTTGTAGAAGGGATCCAAGAGCTCCCCCACATATCAGAAATAATAGAGATGTTCTCTTTTTTTCATTTTCCATCTTTATGTAACAAGGAATCATCTCTTGCTAACTTCTTTTCTCCTTCCTGGGTATCACAGTGGACATTAGGGAGGGACTCGAGATTTTTCTTTAAGCAGAAAAAGACATTAACGGGCTCAGTAAACAAGCCCTCTTTGTATCCTTCCCCAAGATCCATCAGTCCTGTATTCATATGCTTATTAACCATGGCCCTACTGTGGACCCTGAGTATGCTACCCTATTCCCACAAGTCAGCATTCACTATTGAGTCCTAATGGGGTTAGATCTCTTTGCTTAGGAGATCGGGTCAATTGATACAGTCACAATCGGGTCAGTTGGTACAATCACAGATCTTAGGGAAACAAAAGGCAGAGAGTGATGAGGATCAGCATGCCAACATAGAGGAACTATTGATCTCAGGTACCATTTCATTGTTCTTCCTTGATGAGGCAGCAAATTCCTACATGTCTTGTCTGATAGACAATTTTAAGGCATTCCAGGATTTGATGAAACACGTGGCTGAAACCCTTGATATCCCACTGGAAGAAGTTTGCAAGAGAAGTAGAATAAGCTGCTACATTTCCTGCATCCAGTAATGCCTGATAGGCTTCCCATGTCCATTAATGAGGGATTGTTAGACCTTGCAAAGGAATTGTGGCAAATTTCAGGATTGATATTTACCACATATAAAAGAAAATGGATGTACCAAGTCTCTCCCAAGAGCTTTGAGTACTTTTATTTGTTCCTGGTGCCAAGATTACTTACTGTAGATCCTGCTCAAGGGCAACAGATTGCCTGAACTTCTCTGCAGGCTGCTTTGAATGTGTCTGAGACGACTGTCTGTACTATGGCTACATCTAGGGCAATGTGAAGATCCTTCTGGATCCAGTCATCAGCTGTGGTCATACATAGAAACTCTTGGTTGCAGGTCTCTGCATGTGGTCTGAATGAGAACTATTGCTGCATATAAACATCAGAGAGCAGTACATCTTGCATTTCATTGCAGAGCAATTGCAGAGCAATCCTGACAGACAACACAGCCGCAGTGTTCTATATAACAGATAGGGTGGTGCTCATTACTTTCTGTTCTTCCAGGAAGACCTCCTGCTCTGGGAGGTCTGTATCCAGCATGCCATCCAATTGGAGGCCATGTACCTCTTGGGGGACTACTTATATCCTTGCAAACTGCCTCAGTTGGTCATTCCTAGCCTACGAGTGGTCTCTCGCAGAGGATGTAGCCCTTGGTATTTTCTACAAGTGGGTGGTATCTCCATTTAGACCTATTTGCAACACGCAACAACAGGAAGTGCTGCCACTTCTGCTCTTTCCTGAATCACAGTCTAGGCTCCATGGGGGATGCATTTAGGTACCCTTGCTATCCTACCCTCTAAATACCTTCCCCCGCTTCTCGCTCAATCATAGAATGCTCATCAGGGTGTGGTGATACAGATTTTCTCTAATCCTGGTGGCACCAGCCTGGATTCACCAGCACTAGTTCACTGCGCTCCTGGAGTTCTCAGTGGAAGAGACTATAGCTCTGCCCATGCTCCCAGACCTAATCACTCAGGACCATGGCCAGCTATGTCTCCCCAATCTCCAGTTCCTCCACCTTGTGGCCTAAAAGATCATGGCCTAAAAGCTTTCATGGTCTTGAAACAGCAATGTTCTGAATATTACAGGAGGTGCTGTTTGGAAGTAAAAACCCTCCACCAGAGACACTTATTTGGAAGCATTTCTTCATTTGGTCCTTCCAGAAGATTATAGGTCTGATGGAGCTTATACTGGACTACTTATTAGAGCTCAAGACTTAGGGGTTGTCTATTTCCTGAATCTGAGTCCACCTAGTGGCTATATCTGCTTTCCACCCTGGTAGCCAGAGCAAGTCAGTATTCACTAACCCAGGGGCTGGCAACCTTTCAGAAATGGTGTGCCAAGTTTTAACTTATTCATGGATCTGTATGCTGGGGAGGCGGGGGGAGGGATTGGAGGCAGGCTGGGTGCGGTGACCATATTTTCTGAACCAGCTGCAGCTAGGGAGAACACTTTAATTTAAATTATGAAACAGATTAAGTGGGTGCAGGATCTGGGAGGAAGGTGGGGTGCAGAAGGGGGAGGTAGGGTGCAGAAGCAGGATGAAAGTAGGTTGTCTGGCGAGGTGGAGGGAGCAGGAGAAAGGAAGGGTGTGGTGTGTATCTAGGAGGGAGCTGGGGGTGCAGGGTCTTGGCGGGGGGGGAGTGAGTGAGGGGGATTGGGGTGTGGGGATCTGGGCATGAGGTGGGATACAACTGCTGTGGCCACATGGTCCTGAGCTGGCCCCCGAGGCACTGCTGCCATGTGATCCAGGGCTGGCCCCAGAGACTAGAGGCCTTGCTGCTGCTGCCACATCGTCAAGGGCTGACCCCGGAGACGCCACTGAGGATTCTTAGTCCCTGTGCTGCCTCCTCCCACCGCAGCCTAACCTGCTGTGGGGAAGAGGGAGCACTATCCAGTGGCTGTGCCAGGGGGAGGGAGGGCTGAGCTTCTGTCCCACGTACCTCTGAAACTCAGCTTACCTCCCACTTACTACATGCATACCGTAGATTGTCGACCCCTGTGCTAACCCAATGCCTCCCTGAAGGGACGAGGCAGGCTATACATGCAGGTGTTATAGCCTCTTCCACCATGAAACCTCAGCCTGGTCCTTGCAAGATTCATGGGTCACCTTTTGAACTATTGGTAACATGCTGTCTATAGCACTTGTCATGGAAAGTGACTTTCTTGGTACCATTACATCCGCTAGACAGGTGTCAGAACTCCAAACTTTAACCTCAGAGTCCCCTTACACAGTTTTCTTTAAAGACAAGGTCAATTTACGCCCGCATGCAGTCTTTTTGCCCAAGGTGGTGTTTCAGTTCCATGTAAACCTGGATATTTTCCTACTGGTGTTCTTTACTAAAGCCCATGCAAGTAGTAAAGAACAAGCAACTCTGCCCAAAGCTTGTCTACATCTACATTGTATGCATCTTTTTGTGCAAAGTATCCCTCCCCTCATTGCAGGGATCCACAGTCCAAGTGCTGACAGAGAGCATTACAGCTGTGCACTATTTCAGCAAACAGGGGAAAGCATAGCCATATTCATTCAGTTTGAGGTACATTAACTTTGGTATATTTGGTATATTTGTCTTCAGATTACACCAATGGCATTGTATCTGCCAAGCACTCAGAATTCTCTAGCATAGTGTTTCTGAAAGTGGTCCACAGTGGTCTACCAGGCTGCTCCGGTTTGTTTACTAACCAGCTCTGCGCCCATGGAGCCTTGCAACTCCCATTGACTACAGTTCACTGTGTTCAGCCAAGGGGAGTTGCGGGAAGCAGCATGGCCTGGACCTCTGCTTCTTGCAGCTCCCCTTGGCTGCAAACAATGAACCATGGCCAATGGTAGCTATGAAGCTCCGTGGCTGTGCAGCTGGTAAGCAAACAAACCAGAGTGGCCCAGTAGCAGCTTTCTCAGAGTGGGTCCTCAGACCACTTTGAGAAACACTGCTCCAGCACAATGGAACTCAAATTTCATTGCATTGGAGCCCGGAGTAGAGGGTGGACACAGGTTCCCACTAACACCCACTTCCCCATTTCTACTCAGGGAAAAGACTGTGGAGTTTATACTCCCCTTATACACTGGCCAATGATGAAAAGAGCTCAACAAACAGCAAACTAACACCATAGGTGTAGTGCCTAAAACTGGGGACTGCTGCGAGCCTCTGAGGCAAGCAAATCCACCTGAATGCACAGGACCCACCTATGTATATTGTAGCCCATCAGGGCTCAGGCAGTCTCTAGGCTGGATGCCCCCAGGCTCCGGTGTGTGAGAGGAATGTGGGCAGTGTCTTTTCCTTCTTGGTTGGGGACCATAGTGAGGGGTTTTTTTCCCCCACTTCTCACTTGTGCCCAAAAAAGGTTCCTCACCCCTGGTATAAAGAATATCTTTTGAAAAGCCCCAGTTACTGTAAGGT
Organism: Pelodiscus sinensis; assembly: GCF_049634645.1. Taxonomy (NCBI): domain Eukaryota; kingdom Metazoa; phylum Chordata; order Testudines; family Trionychidae; genus Pelodiscus; species Pelodiscus sinensis. Next base: position 182,585,459 of record NC_134712.1, on the reverse strand, counting down.
AAGTAACTGTTCTTTCACGTGCAGCTTGTAGATAAACAAGAGGCAGGGAATTAATTTGATATTTAGCCTTGTATCTGACTCACACTGGACCGTTTCCTTTGATTGAAGACAAAAACAAAGCTAATAACCAGGACTTGATGAACTGCGGTGAAAGCCGCTCGTCAGCCCCACACTGTGCATGTGCAAGAGCCACATTGCGCATGTGCGCGCCTCCGGTAAACGGGGCGCCGGGCTGAAATCTACTCACCATGGGTGAGTAGATTCAATAGATTGTCGAGCCCTGCTAATAACTATAGAGTAAATTTATCCCCTAGGGATTGTTTTTGGAAGAATTTTTTTTAGTTAACCATAGTGAGTAATTATTTATTTGTCCATCTTTTTCGGGTTTTGTATTGGCGACATTTTGTTTTTTATTACATTTTGATACATTTTATTTTTAATATTTTGTTTCATTTTAGTTTTCTTTTGTTTTTGCACTCTACTTTTTGGTGTGTGTTACTCTTATAAATAGCTTCTAACTAAATCAAATCTTTTTAATTCTGTGTTCGTTCTTGCTTGTTTACTTAAACCCTAATATTTATTACTTCCATAGCAGAGATAGTTAGGTTATATGCAGCCAGTTTCACAAATGTAATTTAGTAAATGTAGTGTGTGTGTGATTGCAGTTTACTCTGAACACTGAACAGCTGTTAGGCATTTTAAAATGGCTTTGTATTGTGAGTATTTTGAAAATATTAGTTTACTTGCCATTATAATCTTTTATAGCTCTAAACACAGTGGCAATGGAATTTATTCAGGAAAAGAAGCAGTCTAAAAAAGTCATTTAAGTACCCATGCCAACCTTGTCATATTAGGCGGTTCATTTACATTGATTTTACTGGAACCCAAACAAAAAGCTAAAGTAGGACTGAGTTTATTCTGAATAGCAGTCTCTATTTGAACACAATCTCCTAGTTCCCCAACTAGATTAAATTGTATATAATTTACTCTTATTATACCCCCATTTCAGTATAGCATTCAAAATGCTTGATTCTTAAGAACTGTATTATAGTGAGAACAGACACTGTGATTTTGGAGGAAAGCCTAATGCTAACAAAACTGAATGTTGAAAGCTTCCGAAAATGAAAGCTGAGGAAGGTGGAGGAGTGAAGCTAGAGGCTGTTGCATATGGCACCATCATAAGATAGGCTTTGGCTTTATACTTAATGTTGTCAAAGTTTGGATTGATAAAGTCATGGACTACTGACACCTTTTCAGTTTAATAAACAATCCCTGCTTATACCAGTTATGTTGTTTACATATAAGATGAATGCAAACCCACTCTTCTTTTAGAAACTATATGTGTAGTTTAAAGTACATCTTTATTTTTTACTTTTTAAAATATACTGGTGGGTGTGGGCGGTTAATATTTTATGTCCTTTTTAACAACTGTTTCTTTGGTGCAACTGAATCAATTTACAGATTGAACTAGTGACAATTTTGGTGGCAATTATGATACTAAATAATTTAGCAACTGTCAATAGATATTCTTAAAGGAGGGTCACATAAGTTGACTGGAGTTTTATCAGGATATCTAAACATCTGTAGAAAAAGAGAGCTGATGTGGACTTCAGTTTATACTTACATGCATTTTATCTTGCTTCTTAGGCTATATGTACAAATTACCACTTATATCAGTAAAACACACTGTTGGGTGATATAAGTTATGTCAGCTTAAGTGGGAGTGGGCACAGCATTATATTGGTGGCACAGTTTCTCCTGCCAGTATAACTACCACCACTTGTAGGGGTTGCTTCACTTATGTTGGTGAGAGAGCTCTCTCCTGTTGTCATAAAGCAGTTATATAAGATATATTACAGTGGTGCAGTTGCATTGGTAAAGATGTGCCACTGCACGCTCTCTAGTGTAGACATGGCCTGAAGATTGTGTTCAAGTGTTGACTGTTGAATTCTTATAGGTAACAAATATTTTGTGGGAATGCCAGCTGTATTGTTGTGTTTTCTTTCTTTGGTAACATAGTACCACTACAATTTCTTTACAGATTTAATGTTGTAATTTGAAAGTTTAGCTTTTAGCCAGCTCCTCCCTGCCCCCGCCAGCACTGGCCCCTGCCTACCCCCTTGCTACTTCTGTGGGAGGCAGCAAGTGGGGGGCAGGCGGCTCTGCAAAGAGGGCATACATGGAGAGGTGGCTTAAAAGATGGCACCCCATGCATACTGGCTCCTGCCTCACCCTCCCCCATGCTCTGCCCTCTGACAGAGAGAGAGCAACATGGAGGGTGAGGAGGGCAGCGAGAGCCAATATGCACAGGGAAACAGCTTGAAAGCCGGATTCCTGAATGTACAGGTTCCTGCCTTTGCGCTGCTTGTTGCCTCTCTGACAGGCAGCAGTGTGTGGGGGGGGGGGGGAGAGGGATGCAGGCGGCTCTGCGGGATCCAGTACAGAGGCAGCAAGAGGGGGGAAGGGTCCAGGGTGGTGGTTTGTGCATATAATTGATATGACTAATCAATCAGGCTTATTGGTTAATTGTTTAGTCGACTACATGTTGACTTCCCTGCTCCCTCATAGATTTCCACCACTACTTCAACAACCACTACACATCCATTAAACTCTCTATGGAACACTCCCCCATTATCATTAACTTCTACACCCCAAACAGCTTCAACCCTACAGACAACCATGGATAAGAAACACATATATCACCATACCTATTTTCACAGATCCAGTGACCACCCCCCACACACAAAGAAATCCATTATCTATAGCCAGGCACTTGTATACAGAAGAGAAAGTCCAGGATATTCACCTTAACACATTTAAAACTGCCTTCACCAAACATGGACACTTGACTAGGGAAGTAGATCACCTTATGAAACAGGCCACCCAAATACCCCCAAGAGAACTTGCTTCAAAACAGAAATAAAACCTGTCTGACCACACACTCCTGATTGGTTCTAGTGTGTGGTAATAGGTTACATTCAGCATTTCATCAGATAGCTACTACTTTTCCTCAATGAATACACCATCCCGAAATAAATCTTTCCTGAACCCCCACTTCTGGCCTTTGAATAGTCCCCCAGCCACTCCAAATTCATGATCAGGAGCAACTACCCCACAAATATGCTTATCACAGCATGTAGTATGCCTCATCCAGTACACTAAATGTCCCAATAACGAGATGTTGGTGGAACCAAATAATCATCATGCTCACAAATGAATATAGCCCTGCGTGAATACAAAAATGTGGATCTGCATCCGCCAGGCTCAACTCATCTAATCAGTGATCCACATTGTACTTGTATCTGCACAAGAAATCTGGAGGGAAGTGGGGACAGAGCACCGATGAGCAAGGAGAGGGGGCAGGTTCAGAATTGTGTGTAAGTAGGGGGATTGTCACATTTTTCATTTTATTATTAGTCTCTTTTGAGCACTGCCATTTCTGTTCCTAGATACAGAAAGGGAGCGGGGGGGGGGGGGAGGGGGGGAGGAGAGATCTGGAGCTACCTGTTGGATTTCCACACTTGTGGAGGCTGCTGTCTTTTTTTACAGTGTGCCAGGGGCTCCACAGATCAGTGTTCTCCAGGCGGGAGGAGGGGTGCCAGGAAGGACTGGAACTCCGCCTGTCCTGCAGGGAGACTTAGGATGCAGTTTCTTGCATCCTTTCCCTGCCGGCAGTACAGGAGCTTGCCTGGTGGGAGGGGGAGAGCTCTGTGCAGGTATCTGCTCTACTAGCTGCGTTTATCCCTGGATATACAGGGCCCTACAGATGAACTATCATGTGGTGATTCTGTCCTTTTGTCATTTCATTATCACCTTAGGGTGAATACTTTCCAATAAGTAATCAGTCTCTATTTCATGGGTTCCCAAACTGGGGTGTGTGAAGAAATTCCAGGGCGATGCGAGGTGACCCAACCCCCGCCCCCCATCAAGTTTTGCTGCCCTGCTCAGTTCCTTGTTCCTTTTTTTTCCCTTAACAACTTGTGCTTCCCTGCTCAGTCCCCCCCCTTTTTTTGATCAAGTTTTTTTTGGGGGGGGGGCATGAGGGTTTTTGAAAAATCGGAAAGGGGGGGCGTGATGCTGAAAAGTTTGGGAACCACTGTTTGATCTATCAGTCCTCATCCTCAAAGGAAATCTGCACAACACTTTCAAAAGACAGTCCTGGGAGAGTAAACTCACAGAAACTGGACTTATGGTTTATTTGTCACAGTATGTAACCCACAAACCCCCTCTTTTTTATTTTATGACTGCAGAGGTGTTAATGGGAAATATATTCTGACTACTTATGCTAAACAATCTATTCCACCTTGAATTTTATTGTGATCCTGGTAGTACCTCTCCCAAACCGGAAGAACTCTGTGTAACTGGAAAGCATGTCTCTCTCTCTCCAACAGAAGTTGTACTAATAAAAGATATTATCATACCCACCTTGTGTCTGTAATATGCTGGGAGCTACACAGCTGCACTTACTCCAATTTACATTTGTCAGTTGTTTTAAATTATGCAGTGAAGCAGCATGCAGGGGGTACAGGTGATATTATTCAGTGAGGTTAGAAAAGCCTTTATTATTTAATAGAAGATCAAATGCTAGACAAAGTACAACTAACTATGCAGTTAAATAGTAATGATCTGGGAAAACTGATTTTGGGTTAAACTCATCAAGGCTAAGTCTGACTTCTTGTTTATTTTTAAATGTGTAAAGAAGACACTTGCAATTTATAAACGTTCAATTTTTAGCCCTTCCTTGTTATGAACTTTCTGATAGCAATGCTGTCTCCTACCATGGAATTCATATGGTAACCCAATGGAGCAATAAAAATATTAATGGAGAACAGTACAATGTATCTGAAGAACTTTTTGCAGATTATTTTCTGGCATTGTTTTTTTTAAATCAGTTAAATATACAAAATGAAAGGCTTCCTTTTACGTTAAATTGAATGAGGTTACCCAGAGACCGGATGTAGAGAGGAAGAAGAGGGATAAAAGTCTCTCTAGGCCTCCAGAGACATCTGGAATTGAGGAGGGAGGTATCATCCTAACATTGTGAAGGAGCAATTGGAGAGGAAGGAAAAGAACAATCACAAAAATGAGGAATAATAATAAAATAATAGAATTATACATTACTATTTCACAGTAATATTGCACTGTGAAAATAATATTAAAAGGAAGCATTTTATGACTAATTACAATTTTAGGCCTTCCTCCCCCTTCTCTGAGAGAGACAGGAACACTGATAAAAGTAAAAAAGTACAAGCAGTGTAATTACTACATAAGAACGGCCGTACTGGGTCAGACCAAAGGTCCATCTAGCCCAGTAGCCTGTCTGCCGACAGTGGCCAGCACCAGGTGCCTCAGAAAGGGTGGACCAAAGACAATGATCAAGCGATTTGTCTTCTGCCATCCTTCTCCAGCCTCTGACAAACAGAGGCCAGGGACACCATTATCCCCTGGCTAATAGCCTTTTATGGACCTAACCTCCATGAAATTATCTAGCTTCTCTTTAAACTCTATTATCGTCCTAGCCTTCACAACCTCCTCCGGAAAGGAGTTCCACAGGTTGACTACACGCTGTGTGAAGAAGAATTTTCCTTTATTAGTTTTAAACCTGCTATCCATTAATTTCATTTGGTGTCCTCTAGTTCTTCTATTATAGGAACTAATAAATAACTTTTCTTTAGTTGCCCTGCTCAAAAATTTAAAAATCTTCAAACTTACAGATATGAATGGTAATTGTTCATTTTATTAAGGCTGCTGTTTTGTGTTTTCATAATTTTCATTTTTTCAGGTTTTAAAAAAGTATTCATAATTGCTTTTTTATACATATACAAGTAAGTCCCTGGGTATGCTAACGCTTATGCACATGCATACTCTTACCATATCAATAGTCCCACTGGCTACAGAATACAGATTAGAAGTCTTAGAAAGGTGGGGTCTTAAATTTTAGTCTTGTGATCTGTTCCAGATGGGAGGCTCCTATATAATCTATGAAATTAGTGGGGCTCCACAAAATTTCAGTAGGTCTGTCTGTATGAATCAGCTTGCAGGATCAAGGTGCTAAACAACACTAAAGTAGTACAATAAAGTGCCATATGACTCCTGACATTGTGTAGTTAGAAAGCCAGGCCTCAGCTGATACAAATTGGCATAGCTAAATTGAATACAGCATCTGATGATCTGACCCATAGTTCAAATCTGTCCCTCTCCCAAAATAAATACATTTATATTTTGAGTAAATAAGAGACTGAATTAACTCTGGCATATTTGTCTTATTTGTAAATAATTTGTGCCATATGAATTTGATTATCTAAACATTTACAAAAGATATTAGCATTGACTCTATCAAAATACTTTCTGTGTAAAATAAGCAGAACAAAAAATGTGAAGGGACACTGTTAGCCAGTGGGCGGGGTAATGAGTGGTCTGTGAGCCCTATCACACCCGAGTCTTTAACTGCTAGGACAGAGTCCCTTCACAGCGGGCAACCCTAACGGCCGATGGATGCCCCAAAGATACACCCAAGTTTTTACTACTAGGACAAAGTTCCTTCGCAGCGGTCAGCCAGGGAGGCTTACGGGCACCCCAAGAGTCAGCCGCGTGGAGGCGGCATGACTCAACACTCAGCTTTTACTGCGTTTACCCCTGACCGCGGCAAGATAGCCAAACCGGCTATGGTTCTTTTGATTGTGTTTGGTTCTGTTACAGCAACAGGAGTCAGGTTAAGACTTAAACAGTTACTACGTTATTGTTACAAGGCAAGCTTAGCTGTTAAATGTTACTGCTGTGTTACAGATAACACAGTCACTACAAAGACAAGACAAAAATACAATAAAAGTCACTTAAAGGTACCATGGAACCCTTTGGTTCTCTGAGCTCTTATTGAATGCGCGCAAAACAGACACCTTGCATGTATATTCTCACCCCTGCGATCCTTAGTCCAGCAAAGCCAGTGTTTCTCTCAATCCCAATGGGAAGCAGTCAGTGCGAGACGAAGGTGTCCCTAAAGTCTCAGGGGTCCAGGACCGCCTGATCAGCAGGTATATGGTTGGATCTCCAATTAGAGTGGGGCATAGGACCCCGCTTTATATCCCTGTGGTCACATAGACACTTCTCTTGTCATAAAATGCCAATTAAATTGGAACGTCTTTGTGACGCCCGTTCCCACAGGGAGTTGCCAAAGCTTAATTTGCACCTGTGAGGTGGAGGTAACTAAATCATTAGGGCCGGACATTCTTTTCCTGATGGGGCAGCAGATTCCTCTTCTGGGATGGTGTGTAGGCGTATCAATTACTGGTACCAGCCAAGGGCAGCCCGAGGTCCCGATCGTCTGCTGGCCCAACTGCCACTGTTATCTGGTTTCTGTCTAGCATCCAGGGCCATAGTTATTCCGGCACATCTGGAGGCCCTGGAGCCTTGAAGACAGTGTTTCTTTCCCACGGATTCTCCCTCCCAAGGATTTCGGAGGGAGGAGGGGAGAGAGAGAAGAGGGGGGCGGTTTCTGTCTGGCTACAGACACTCACAAACTAAGTAGTTTGTAAATGACTTTTAAAATTTCAGCTTTCTAGTAACATATTTTCAAAATAGTACTGATTTTTTTAAATTATGTTAAATATGTGTGTGTATCTATGCCTATGTACACACACACACACACTTCTGTTACCTGGATTATTTTATGTAATCTTTTGCCCAGGGTTAAAAACATCATCTTCACTTTCAGTTTTACTTATGTTGCCTTTGGTATCATAGCCAGAGGAGAGAGTGTACATAGCTCCCCACAGAGCAGTGTATGGGTGATGCAGTTGCCCATTTACAAAGCAGTGAAACTAATTATATACAAATGCACACAGTAAAACTGGAAAAATAGAGACAAATATCTCTTTCTGGTCTATTAATCTGAAGTGTTATTTGTAGCTATAATAAATACAGAACCTTTAGCTGGAATGGTGATTTTCAAGCTGACCATGTTCTTTTAACTGAGCTTTACATGGTAATGTTGAGCAGCCTCTGTTAGCATGGAAACAATCAGCTATCATCTTCAGAACATAGAGAATGTTTAAATGGCAAGATTGCCTTCAGAGCGTGTTACTATATTTAACACTAGCTGAAGTTACCCGGCGCTGCTCGGGAAAGTAGAGGAACTGAGGGAAGGGGGAAGGGAGCCGTGCACCTGCCGCTGGCGCCGGAGCCCGCTCTCCACTTCTTTGTCCCTCTGCCGGCCTTAGTGAGTGACTGTCCCCAACACTTTCCCCAGGAAGCCACTTCTCCCCGCACTGTCAAGCTCTGTGCAGCCCTGGGGAGATGCGTTGGTGTCTCATCTCTTCCCTCCCACAGTCCCTTAAAACCTCCTGGATGACAGGTTATCCCTCCGCCGGCCTTAGTGAGCGGTTGTCCCCGCTGCTTCCCCTGGGAAGCCGCTTCTCCCCGCACTGCCAAACTCTGTGCAGCCCCAGGGAGAAGCGTCAGTCTCTCATCTCTTCCCTCCCACCATACCTTAAAACCTTCTCTTGGATAAAAGGTTATCCCATGCAAAGTTTGATTGCGGTAGCTCTTATAGTGTCCAAGTTATTGGCGCACAAACATACAAACATTCTCCTTTATATATTAGATTTAGGGCCATTCAAAAATATTTGCAGATTCCAAACTTTCGCAGCATAGACAATCTGCTGCTGTTTCGTGAGTCTTCAGTCAAACAAATATGAGTGAGAAATCATACCTAAGAATTACAACCCAAAAATACATCACTGCAAAAATATAAAGATCTTTGACATCTTCTGTCCAGTCTACTATACTTTCACTTCATAATGATTATAAGCAGTTCAAATAGTGATTACTATAGTCCAACACTTTCCATTATAGACCCCTTTTCATTATATCTAAAATATAAGCTATAACAGGTGGTCATGTGCAGGATGGGGTAACAAAAATGATCAGATGTTTTAGCACAGACTAGCTGTATGCACAATTCATAGCCTACAAGCAACAGTAATTACCACTCTCAACCTGTCTGTATGTCAGTTTTCTTGAATGCATTGCAAGAGAGGTGAGTTTTGAGGAGGGACTTGGAAGATAAGATGTTAACTTTAAGGATTTTTACTAGAAGCTTTGCACACACATGTGAGGTATCTTGGAAGAAAGAACAAAGATTCTTGTGAGAGAAACACGAGCTAGAAATTGAGGCTGGCTTTTTGACTGACTAAAGGCAGAAGATGACTTTTTAGGAAGATAATGGAACAGATAGGTAGAAGAAGGCTAAATTATGGTGGTCTTTGACAGTTAGAACAGGAAGTTTGTTTGATAAAGTGGAATGGAAGCCAGTAGAAGTACGTAACTTGTGGCATAATGAAGTCAGAGTGACAAGTCCGGAAGAAATTAGCAGCATTTTAGCATGGACTAGAGAGGGAAACAGTTGTTGGTATCAAGGCTAGATAGGAAATTTCAATAATCCAGTTGCAAAATGCTTTTAGAGTTGGATCAAGGTTCACATTTACAAGCAATTCTTTCCTTTATAGTTGCATATTTTAATTTGACAACGTGCACTGACTAACCTTCTAGCACACATTGGAGATTAATCTTGCTTATTTTTAAAGATAGCAATACATTTTGGAGATAATGATCCTGATCCAGTGTTATATAGAGATAATATATTGCATACTGGTGAGAGTTTGTCCATCTGTCTGTCTTTCAAGATCTCCTCCTAAGCGGTAAAAGCTAGGATGGAGTGGACAAATACTGGCCTGTGGACCAGATCTGGTCTTTCAAGGTTAGCCCATGGTGGGCCTCCACACCAGCGTATTTACCTGCGCCTCTGCAGGTACGGGGGATCACAGTTACCATTGGCTGTGGATTGCTGTTCCCAGCCAATGGAAGCTATGATATCCCATGCCTGCAGAGGCGCAGGTAAATATAGCGTAAGTGGCCCAGAGGTGCTAGACTTGGTGAATCACCACAATTTTATTGCCCGCTCTAGGGCTAGGATCACCAAATTTGGTATACAGGTTCCTCTTACCATAACAGGATGTGCCTAGAATGAGATCACTTTAATAAATCTGGGGGTGTGTCCCCCCTTTCAGGACTGCTCCTGCCTGAAGCCATCCTTTAGGGAGTGTGGTGGGAGGGGCTGATGTTACCTTCCCTTGCAGTTCCTATGGGAATATTGCTGGCTGTTCCCCTTCATCAGGGAGTGAGGGGAAAGTGCACATTTTGCTGCATGCCTCAACCCTGCCTGGGAATCATAGGAGGCAGATGAACCTAGACCTGCCCCAGCTGGGGGACATGTACCTCTCTCCTGGCTGTAAGTGCAGGAGCTGCAGTGGTCACAGAGAGGTTCCTCTTGTCTTGTCCCAAGCTGCTGCGTGAGAGAGGCTTGGGGTAGATCTTTCTCCTCGGGGAAGCCTGCATACTGAGCCCCTCCCCAGAGCAACAAAGCATGTACATTTTCATTTTATTTTCCAAAACACAAAAATTAATTGAGTTAAGGACCCAAGCAACACTTTGTATTTTCTAGTTTACTAAATACTCTAAGTACTTATGCAAATTCTTAGCAACCAAATTCTTAAATTATTTTTTCTCATTCCTAAAGGAATATTACCTTGAAAGCAGAAACCCCCATTCAATTATTTTTATTCTACACAGAGGAGATTGATGGGTTTTGAAGCAATCAGAAAAAATATATGCTTGGCATCTCAATAAGTTTGAAAACCTCTGTATTTTTCTACAGTAGGCGGACTAAAACCAAATGCAGTTTTCTCATTGAGATCTAAGGGTAATGAATTATACAAAGGTATTCCACTTTCATTATTTTTTAGAAGATTCCAAAAACTCAAAAGTCTAGACCTTCAGCTGCAGAATATCAACATAGCTCCATTAGATTCAATGAGCTATGCTGATTTACACCGAAAGAATCGGTCCTACAATTTAATTTACATCTCATGCATGCAACCCCTTAATATCAATACCTAACATTTTGAAGAACTTGATAAGTTTTAAACAGCACTAACTTATTTTCAATACCAAAAAAAATCTATATTATTTGAATACTAAGGTTGCAAAGTGAAGCATTCAAAAGTGAGGAAATGGCAAAGTTAAGGTTATAGTCAAACCTTAATTCTGTTTTTTTGTGTTTATACATTGTGATGTAGTTTTGAACTGCATCAGGTCATGCCATTATTTCTGCAGGACCTCTGCTTTAGTGAGTGCACAAGCTGAATAATGCACAATGAATGAGGCTCCTGAGTGAGCTCTGCTTTTATTTATTATAAATTTTCAATGACCAAGCTCATACCTATTTTATAGCATATGTTCTAAACTTTCCCTAAATGACAGATCTTCTGAGGCCCTGTTGTATTCACCACACACTCCATTTTATTCAGAATACACTGGCCACCTTGTGCATTGAGGATCCAAATTTGCACTTAAACCAGTCTTAAATTCAAACTAAATACACTGTGGTACTTGCAAATATAATTTGTTCCACATGAGCCATGGACCCACAATATCTGTTTCATTCAATATTTATCGTCTTCATTCACTGCCATTATTTATGCTGTGAACAGAATGAGGAAAGGATTCTGGAGAAACAAAAATATGTCACATAATCAAACACTTTGGATGGGATTTTCTAAAGTGTCTAAGGCTATATCTAGACTACAAAGAAAAGTCAGAAAAGATATGCAAATTGTGAACTGCAATTTGCATATCTTTTTCTGCTTTTCTTTCAGAAGAGGCTTTTCTGAAATTTCACCCGTCTACACAGGGCCAAATTTCAGAAAAACCTCCCTTTTTGACATATCCCTTCTCCCTCATACAATGAGGATTACAGGTATGGCAAAAGAACGCGTCTGCTTTTTTGGAAATTGTTCCGAAAAAGTGGATGCATTTCTTGGACGCAGCATAATTTTTCCGGGATACCCCCGGTATCCCGGAAAAACTCTGCAGCCTAGACATAGCCTTAGTGAGGTAGACATCCTAACTCGCATTGAAAGTCAATACAAGTTTAAGAGCTAACTCATTTTGATTCCTCTGAAAATCCCACCCTCTATCATAATATATATAAAGGAACAATATTAGGGTTATTTTTGACATTTGCTGACTTCGAGTGCTTTACATTGTGACCTTTATTTTTCTACTATACTTTTTTGTATGGAATTTTTAAATTTTTAAAGGAAAAATAATAACACAGTCATTCTATAATATGTACGTATTTGCTACAGAAGTAAAACCCTGACCCCTGGTCTTAGACAAGGGCACAGTAGTTGTGTAGTGAGCGTAGTTTAATTTTGGTGTGATCCAGCTACCAAATACAGATTCCTTAGATAATCTTTTATCTTATTTTACAGAGAATATCAGTGCTAATTGAGATTATTTTTAACCTGGTTAGTTATTTCTCCTTGATTTCTCTGTGTAGTCCAGGTATCAGTTGCATGATTGCTACCTAATAGATATCTGCTCCTTTAAAATAACAGTTAATCTAACAGTTCTTGAATGTAACTAGGTTGGGTAAATTCAAAGCCAGAATACATCACAAACTAGATACAAGTAATTTTGATGCTCATTTCAGAACTAGTATACCTATTGCTCTACTGTATGCAATCCTCCGTATATGAGTATAATCACAGAATCAGAGAAGAAAGATAAAATCTGTTTAGTCAAGAGGCCAAGTATATTACTTATGTACAATTGTTGCTCACAGTAAATTTGTAATGTTTTGTGCAGTTTAGTTTAAATGTCTCAAGCAATGGGCATTGTGCCTCTTTTTCGTGTCTTGTGGCACCTTAAAGTGTAACACATTTATTAGAGCATAAGTTTTCATGGGCTGCAATTCACTTCATCAGATGAATGAAGTGGAAGCTTCGGTTGGTAGAGATTTATACATAGAATCATAGAATGCTAGAACTGTAAGAGACCTCGAGTGGTCACCGAGTCCAGTCCCCTGCCATCACGGCAGGACCAAGCACCGTCTAGACCATCCCTTATAGATGTCTATCTAACCTGCTCTTAAGTATCTCCAGAGATGGAGATTCCACAACCTCCCTAGGCAATTTATTCCAATGTTTAACCACCCTGACAATTAAGAAGTTTTTCCTAATGTCCAGCATAAGCCTCCCTTGCTTCAGTTTAAGCCCATTGCTTCTTGTCCTATCCTCAGAGGCTAAGGAGAACCACTTTTATCCCTTCTCCTCCTTGTGACACTCTTTTAGATACTTAGAAACCACTATCATGTCCCTTCTCAGTCTTCTCCTTTCTAAACTAAACATGCCCAGTTCTTTCAGTCTTCTCTCATAGGTCATGTTCTCTAGACCTTTAATCATTCTTGTTGCTCTTCTCCAGACTCTCTCCAATTTCTCCACATCTTTCTTGAAATGTGGTGCCCAGAACTGGACACAGTACTCCAGTTGAGGGCTGATCAGTGCAGAGTAGAGCAGAAGAATGATTTTTCATGTCTGCTCACAACACTCCTGTTAATGCATCCCAGAATCACAATTGCTTTTTTTGGTACAGTGTCACACTGTTGACTGATATTTAGCTTGTGGTCCAGTATGACCCCTAGAACTCTTTCTGCCGTACTCCTTTCTAGACAGTTGCTTTCCATTCTGTATATGTGGAACTGATTGTTCCTTCCTCGGTGGAGCACTTGGCATTTGTTCTTATTAAACTTCATCCTATTTACCTCAGACCATTTCTCCAGGTGGTCCAGTTCATTTTGAAATGACCCTATCCTCTAAAGTAGATGAAGCAGTAAAATGCCCAATATACTCTTCTAGTACAGGCAGTCCCCGACTTACGCGGATCCGACTTATGTCGGATCGGCACTTACGAACGGGGCTTTTCTCGCCCCGGAGCTCGTGGGCGGCGGGACCGCCCAGAGCGTAGCAGTCCCGCCACCACGTCCTCCGGGGTGAGAAAAGCTGCTCCGGGTCTCCCTGGTGTGCTGGGGGGGACTCCCCAGCACAGCAGGGAGACCTGAGCAAAGCCGCACAGGCGGCGGGACCCCGCTTCCCGTGCGGCTTTGCTCCTGTGCACAGCAGGGAGACAGGAGCAAAGCCGCAGAGGCGGGGGACCCTGCCGCCTCTGCGACTTTGCTCCGGGGCAAAGGAGCAAAGCCGCATGGGCAGCTGGGTCCCGCCGCCTGTGCAGCTTTGCTCGGGTCTCCCTGCTGTGCTGGGGGGGACTCCCCCAGCACAGCAGGGAGACAGGAGCAAAGCCGCAGAGGCGGCGGGACCTCTGCGCTTCCGCGGCTTTGCTCGGGTCTCCCTGGTCTGCTGCGGGGGAGGGGGCGTAGCTAGTGCGCCCCCCCGCCCCCCAGCAGACCAGGCTTTTGTTGCGGGACGCCTGCGGTAGAGCAGCTGGGGTGCTGCCAGGTTGGTCCTGCGGGGACCTACCCGGCAGTGCCCCAGCTGTTCTGTCCCAGGAGTCCAGATTCAGCCGCTGTTGAAACTGATCAGCGGCTGATTCCAGGAAGCCGGGGGCAGAGCAACTCTGCTTAGGGCTTCCTGTAGTCAGCCGCTGATCAGTTTCAGCAGCGGCTGAATCTGGAGCCAGTTCCGACTTACATACAAATTCAACTTAAGAACAAACCTATAGTCCCTATCTTGTACGTAACCCGGGGACTGCCTGTACAGTTTTTAAAGATTACATCTATCTTAAATGAGAGTTGTATTGTACTTGCTAGATGCAGTCTTTACTGAAAAAGTTGTTTTGATTGTTGTAATTGGGGGTTTATAATTACTGATAGAAGTAGTTCAATATCACTTGAATCTGATTATGTCTGTGCAAATTATATGTATAAAAGAGAATATGTGAATATAGCTAACAATTTATAACCTATTAGCAGCTGGTGCTTTTGAAATATCTCTGTTTTCGTACTGTATATAATATATGAACGTCCAATTGTTTATAGCACTTATCTCAGAGATATCAAAGTTAGATTGAAAAATGCTTTAAAATGGCTTCTAAATACAAATAAGTTTTAAAATAAACCTTGTAAAACTGCACTGGTCTGTTTAACAAAATATCACATTTTTGTAAATATAGTGAATAAAGAGGATGAAAATGTGTGTTTAATCTGTTTTACATAAATTTGCTGTGAAAGTGCTATTTCAATATAGATAATGTACAATCAGTTCTAAACATCCAGTTGTACTGTAAAGATAATTTGTGGGATATAGTTATGGAACTTAAGTGCTTTTTCATCATTCTGTGTGTAGAATTAATTTTCTCCTAAATACTCATTCAGTAAATGCCAGAAGTCTGCTCTGTTTGGTTGCCATGACTGATATTTATTTTATTTTATAATAGTTTAAACTTTATGTATCTGCAATCTGAGCAAATTAGAACAGTATATTTTTCATTATGAGTACAAAAAAACCAGAGGAAATACTTGAAGCATAATGTCCCATACCAGTAAAATTACTGCATATGTGCATAATGGTCTAATGAAAAGGATAGAATTTCCTGATAAATGCATACATTAAAAGAGTAGTATCTATAAAGAGTTCTTTTCTCATATCCCGGTATGCTCGAAGGACTTTGCACGTACTTATTGTAAAGAAGATTCTGCTGGTTTCAGAAAGGTAGTAAGAAGTTTTCCTATTTGCATGTATTCATATTTTAAAATTTCACAATATATTAAAAACTATCTTTCCTTAGTCTTTATTTAACTTAAATATAAATATGAAATAGCCATATGTAACATTTGGAAATCCAGTTGTGAATCAGTCCCAAATAGGAACAAGAAACTTGAATAGTAAAAAGCAGTTCGCATTCCTGTACTAAGAACTTTGACTGCAACTAAGCTAGTGTCAGGAACCATTTGATTTTATGGATGGGAATTTCATAAGTATTCAACGTTGGCCTACTTCTTATTGACTTCAAAGGAAGAAGAGTTAGAATGCTTTTGAAAAGCTCACAATAACTCTTTTATAATTCTAATAGTTGTCAGTGTGTAAGAATATTTCTTGATTTTGGTTTTCTGTAAGATGTTTATTTGCCTTAACACTATTTATTTTCAAATATTGTAAAAATCTCATTGATATAATGGCTTTCCACAGTAGAGTTTACAATTTTACAGTCTCTACCAGCAGTACACTTGCAATGATATCTTTTTATTCTGGGTTTCAGTAAGAATAAATACCATGTGCTGGTGAAGTCAGAATAGAGAGACTGACTTGCATCCTTCTTAAAATAGTTTTCCTCCTTCTACGTGCATCTCAGACTGTGATTTTTGGTAGTAGTGTCTGTTTGGCCCACACATGCACCTCATGCAGGCTTTTGCCCTGACCATGGCCATAGAGAGCTATGTGGGCAAACCACTCTGTTTCTTCTCAACTGCATTTGTCTCAGTCAGAGTCTCAGCAGCATCTTAGCAGCTGAGTTAATCATAATAATTCTATAAATTAAAAAAGTCCTTTCACCTATTTTTATCTCTATAGGGGAACATAAATATTGAGAAGGCATGCTTGTTCTCCCATTTTTAAATTATGCCTTTTTTATGTCAAGAGGCTTTTCTCAGGTAGTGAGAGGCACTCCCAGTGTGTGCATTGCTTTGGGGACTCATGTTCCCCAAAAGTGTAATTGCTGCTTGCCACTAAAACTGAGGCAGAAAGAACAGGAAACTTAAGCTACCTTTCCTTATGATGAAGAGTTCACTCAAACTGGCCTCTGAACTTGGCTGAGGTACCCCCTGTATAATGGGCTCTAAGCAAGTCAAGTGCTTTGACCTCCTTGGCACAGTGCCCCCCTAGAGCACTGGAAAAAAACCCTGTAGAAAAAAAAAACTCTAGAAAGCAGTCTTCAAACACTCTAGATAGAAAATCTGTATTACAGATGCCTGCTTCAACACCTATCAATCTCTGACTTGCTATCCCTGAGGTTCCTTAGGTACTGTGGGGAACCAGTAAGCCCAAAAACGTTAAGCTTTTTGACTCTAGATGATTGGTATTATCTGGCAATTAAAGCACCAGGAAGATGACCAGCTCTTTAAAATTCCTATCAAGAATGTCTACTGCACCTTTGGTACCCACTGCTTTGGCACCACAGATGACCAATCCATCACTTATTGGCTGTTCACCAACACACATAAGAGCTTTGGTACCATTAGCTCCCTCTGCCACAGTTACTTATACTCAGCCTGCATCATTGGTGCTGTCAATTGTTCCAGTGCTATAAGAGTTTTGATTTTCCCAACATCTGAAGGTAACAGAAACATCATAATCTCTCTATTTGGCACCAACCTTTTCCTAGTCAATGAGGACTTCTCAATCCCTGTATGTTTTCATGATACTAATGAAGTCTTTGCATATGTCTTTGAGTCATCCACTTCTACCAAGTGATGAGGAGGAGAAAGATGATAGGGATCACTCATCAGTTTCCCACATTTCCATCCAGAGTTCTGCCTTCAATTATCAGGAAACCTTCTTTACTGAAATCTTCAGAGAATTGGAATACCTCTGTGAGAAAGATGCTCCATCCTGCTGGTGTGAACATCATTGGCAGCCTTCACCTTTGCCATATTCATCACCTTCTTGTTCATATTTGGACCCCTGGGTAGCAGTTCTCCAGGACCCCAAGTGTTTCTCGCCAGGAGAAGTCTCCCCCCCCCCCCACCACCAGTCTCTCTCCTTAAGGTGCTTTTGATCCAGAGGGGGAAACTTTTGAGGAGTAGGAAATGAGAACGGATTAAAACAAAATTGCCCCACTAATATCTTTTCCACATCTCCAGATGAAATCATTATGCCTCCTCTACTATCATTAGCTGACAACTTTAAATAATTTCAGGTCTTTATTGAAGGATAGCAGACTCTTTGCAGATTCCAGTACTCCTAGTACTCCTGCTGAGGCTGGCCGATTTGCTCACCCCCCTCCCTTCCCAGCCGGCCAGTTCTCCCCCACTTCCCCTCCTGATCTTCCCCAGCCAGCCCCCCTGCACTGCCCCCCAGCTCTGCTTCCCGCCGACCCGTCCCTCTTCCTGATCTCCCCCAGCCAGCACCGCTGCACTCCCCCTCCCCCCACCGCCAGCTCTGCTTCCCACTCCCCCTTCCTCCCGGCCAGCCCCGTGGCCTCCGACCCCCCCCCCCCCCCCAAGCTCTGCTTCCCACTGGCCCGTTCCTCTTCCTTATCTCCCCCGGCCAGCGCCACGGCCCCCGAACCTGCCAGCTCTGCTTCCTGCCCCCCCTTCCTCCCGGACAGCCCTGCCTCCTCCCAGCCGGTCCCCCCTTCCCCGATATCCCGCGGCCAGCCACATTCCGCCTAACCCCGTCCCCCCTCCCCATGACCAGCCCTGCTTCCCATTGGCCCCCCCATCTCCCCCGGCCAGCCCCGTTGCCCCCCCATTAGCTGTTTCCAGGTCCCCCCCCTTCCCGGCCAGCACCGCTCCCCTCCTGGCTGGTCCTTCTCTCCCCCCCCCATGATGCGTGTCCATTTTTTTTTTAATGATTACCTGGTAAGCCCTAGCAGTGATCCTATCCCTCTGACTACCACAGAGATTTAAACTGAGAAGCCACTTGTCTCCCCCCCAGTCCCAGATTCTATGCTCAACAACTTTGGTCCCCCCCCTCCCTTTTTTTTCCTTCAACAACATTTTTTCTTGGTGGTTTTTTTTGGGGAGTGTGGGGGGGGTGGGCGGTATTTTTGTTTCAACCATCTGGCAATCCTACTGCTTATACTAGCCGCAGACTTGACTTCCAGTCCCATGAGTAGGAAAGGAACATAAAAGAGCTTATGGAATGTAAAAAGTTCTCTTTAATATATATATTAAATGCCCTCATAGAGGGGAGGGAACCTCTTATACAACAAAATATCAGGTCCAGGTTCTTAACATAGAAGTCAGGAACTGATTCCTGAGAGACAGTTTTTAGTGATGATTTATTGTCGTAGGAGCATTTATAGATTTTTACAAGGGGAGGGCTCCATTTTGCTAGGCCCTGTACAAACACACAGTAAATGACAGTTCCTGCCCCAAAGAGTTTGCAGTCTAAGAGTCTACGGTCTGAGATCATATTACCTACAGATAGTTGTACTACATATGCAACCCTCCATGTAGGATTGCCAGATGGTTTAACCAAAAATACCGAACACCTCCCCCCCCAAACAAAAACCAGGGGAAACATTTTGTTGAAAAAAGGAGGGGGGAGACCAAAGTTGTTGAGCCCAAAAAAAAAAAAAAAAGGACCCAGAGAGTTATTAAGCAAAAAAAATTTAAAAATTAAAAAAACAGCATGGCCCCTTTAAGAATACGAGGGGCTGGGCTCTGCCTCTCCTAACAGGCTGCCAGCAGCTGGTGGCCATCTTGCCTCCCTCCCTGCTCTGGGCCAGACAGCTCTCCTGCAGAACCAGGTAAGAGGCGTGTGGGGGGGCTGGACCTGATTGTGTCGTAGGGTTGCCAGGTGTCCGATATTGACCCAGACAGTCTGGTATTTTTGCCTGCTGGCTGGGAAAAAAATCAGAAAATACCGGACATTTTAAGTGTCCGGTATTTTCTGAATTTTTTTTTACCAGACAGGAGCTGAAAATACCGGACTGTCCGGGTCAATACCGGACACCTGGCAACCCTAGCTATAGGTTAACTCTTTACCCCTACAAAGCTGATTTATTGTTAGCACTCTGGGAAAGAGAGATGGGAAAGCATACAGCAGGGCTTAATATCATGAGTTTAAGAAGACATTTGCCTGCTAAGTTTAAGGACAGGACTATCCAGAATAACTGGGAGAGTTCGAAATTTATTGGAGTCTTCTCCATGTTAGGAATATCCATCCTGCTTATCAAGCACTGAAAAACTGTGGGAGAGACAATTCAGTCCTGTAGGAACACTTTCTTCTCAGCCTATCTACAGAAAGGTATCTTTTTCCAGAAGATAAGCTATACCTAGAGCAATCAGATTTTTCTCTACTTAAGGACAATAAGTTTGACTTAGAAATAAGTCTGAGCTCTTTGACATTTTCATTGTTGACTGTGAGATGATATCATATTAATTGCCCCTTCAGACCATCTCTGATTTGCAAGACAAAGACTTTGTTTTTATTAAGGAAAAATATGATAGCTGACGCATGGGGAATAAAGCAAAATTCTAGTGACTACAATGCAGTTTGTAGTTTTCATATATGTTAGCAAATTGAAGTTAACAGTAGGGGGAGCCTGGGATTTACTTCAGCCTACAAATGTGTATAAACTACATACAACTGCTTTATCTTTGGTAGGATTTTACCACTTGTGAGACAGTACATGATAAGAATAAATCTTTTCCTCCCCAAGCATAGACAGACACCAAAATTTCCTGAAAAGAAATAGGACATCTCTTAGTGCTTGCTTACTCACATAAATCAGCATAGGATTTGCCAGACCCAATCATGCCAGTGAGCCAATTTATTTAGTTTCACTTTCTGAAAGTTTTCAGTTCCAGATACTTAGAAATCCTATAGAGGACAGTTACAGAATAATTTGCTCATTTGGACAGTTTCTTCATTTCCCTGTCAATTAGTGGTTGGCTTATGCCCTGAATCAGGAGAGTTTATGGCCCTTATTTTAAATACATTAACTAATAAATACATAGATAATCCTAGCTATTGTGAATATGGATGTTTTTATTATTCATGTAAGTGTCTAATCCTGTTTTGAATCTAGAATGTAACTGTGGAGCTTTAACACGGAATTGGACCATTTTCTCTTCCATTTTTTCCCTGACAAATCAACCATTACCAAAGAGACCTATTGTTATAATGATTTAATAAATATCAGGCAGAGGTCTCCTTTGCTCCACTAGAGTCCTGGAGACACTCTAAAAAGTGAATTTTATTTGCAGAGGGATATTTATCAGTTTGTCCCAGTCCTATTCTAATTTATCTCTATCTTATAGAAAGAACAATTGCAAGCCCTGAAAACAAGTCCAGGGGACCACTTTGAGGCAATGTACAAGAAGGCCATTATCTGGTGCATTCTCAAATGCTTTTTCTGGTGAAGAAAACAGCTTGGAACTCCTAGATGATTAATTTTACTTTGGTTGCCTTCTTTGCAAAAAGAAAATCCCCCAAATAAAAAATAATTAATTACATTCATCTGTGTCATACCCATGTAATCAACCTGTTCCCGTATTGCTGTAGTGAAATGTGATTCAGTACTCAGCAAGTTCCACTTGCAGTATACCGCAAACTGAAGTTTACTTCCATTGTTAGTCTTAAAGGGCTATGAGATTCATTAACATTAGTGGGCAACAAAGAAAACCTTTGCTATATTGGATATACTTTTCTGATATACGTTACATTAAACAAGAAGCAGCAGCTTAATTTCATTGTTAAATTCAAATCGATTACAGTTATGCTTGCAGATTCTGTGGTAATGAGAGTGAACCCCCAAATAATTTTTTTACCACCAGATTAGGGGAAAAGGCAAGAACTGAAATAGTGGAATCAAAAAAAGTAAAAGCTAATTTTCTTATCTAGGAAAGAAAAGGTGAGATTTACTTCTCATTGTTTCAGTTCTATAATTAGCTCATTGTAAATTATGTGACATAAAAACAAATATGATACAAAAAATTAGATCTGCCCATAATTCTAAAATAGCTTTTAATTTCCCCTTTCATCTAACACCATTGTCTGTCTCTTTTTTCAGTTATTTTCTTTGCAGGCTTTAGTTCTTTTCTGACCGTGTGAGACATATAGTGCTATCTATATCTTGTAGAATATCATGGATTGAGGAAAACTGCATATTTCATAAATGCTGTGGGCTATTGCTCAGAAAGGCATGTTATCACAGTAGTAAAGGAGAGCTAAATAGGAAGAGAGGTCATTAGATATTTATATGTTGTATTTGGGAAACCAAACTAAAAGAAACCTGATACCTACAACTTGGTGACAATTATCAGAAAAATAAGTTTGTTACCTGATGACATTAGTTTGCCAGAACATTTTTTATAATATAAGGTAAGTCAAGCAATAAACATATCACTATTGTAGATCATAAGTAGATTCTTATTACTGGTATCAGTGAAATTTTTAGTGAACTCTTCACAGTATTTTAAAACCACCATAGAGGTAGCTCAGTTGACCCAAACTATAAGTATGCTTGACCAAATTCAGTTTTGATTTTTTTATCATTTTGACATACATCAGTGTTTTATTTTTAAGCATTTCTCTCTTTTTTCAATTTAAATTTTAACTTTTGTAGAAAAGAATGGGTTTTAAGTATTTTTTAAAAGTTATCAATTTAAATTTTCACAATTGCAGGAAATTATGGATTGACAAGACAATAATTAATGACAGTAGGCTTTGAGATTTAAAACGTTTAGGTTTATAACCATTAAAGCACAAATTGTGAACATCCCATGTCAAGATATTCTTAAATCAAATGGTAATAAATTCTCAAGTAGTTTGATATTATTGATGGGAATGGTTGGAGTGTGTGTATGCAGTGAAATTGATGTTGACTGACATTTACCAATAGAAATCTAATCATTCCATCTCTGACTATAACTATGGAAGGGTACTGTAGCCAGGAGCTGCCTAAAAAAGTTGATCTAATATTTGATAATACTATGTTTATCTTCATTTAGTTGTATAATCCTTTAATTTTCCACCTTTCTCTCCTCATTCATCACTAATGGGTAATAACTCCTAACTGTGGAATTCAGAGGCCCCTGGCAACTGGGAGTGGAGGGGACCTGAGAGAAGAAAAAAAAAAAGCCTTTGGCATCTGGGGAGAGAAAAAAGGCCCCTGGCAGGCTAGGGTAGGTGGTGGAAAACAGGCCCTTGGTGGGTGAAGGAACCTGTGGGGGGAAAGACCTCTTCCCCAAGCACTTCCTCAACCCCCAACCCTCACTCTCACACACTTCCCAACTGCCTGCGCGTGCACGCACACACGCACGATCCCCAAGGCCTTGCACTGAAAGACCCGGGCAATGCTGAGTATGTCTGCTAGTTAGTGATAAAAGAGGAGAGAAGCTGCTGAAAGAAAATTCAGGAATTTCTCATTCGTAATATTGATAGTGGACACCAAAATGCAAATGTCTCCTAGTAGTTGTTTCTTTTGTATGTGAATGTGACAACATTTTCATATTGGTATACTCTAAATCATCACCTGTGACTCCCTTTCTCTTTTGTTTGGTACATTTTTCTTTATTATTTGTTCTTTGCTGTGCTAATTGCTCACTCTGACATCCTAGTAAGAAAGGAAATATTACGCTTTGCTTAAATTACTGAGGAAGTCCAGGCTACCACTACTTTTGTTGCTATTAACTGGCACATTTCAGAGTGTTCCATTGATATTGAAATGATACATGGAATTTTTACTGTTTCCATTATATTTAAACATGCCAAAAGAGGAAGACTGTACATGTGATCATTGACGTACTATCAGGCTCAAAATGCAGAAAATAGATATCCACAGCTTGTTAATATTTTGTAATTATTTGTCTTGTCCCAGATTGCTTATTTGATTTGCCCTGTGGAAATATTCATTCACCCATCTTTTTATAACACCACATAAATTCACAGTGAATTAGCTAAGTGAATCACTGGGTAATATTAACTCACTGTATTGATTCAAGGTCATGTGAAATCTGAAACATCAATTTAAAGTCCACTGACAGCAACCACTGGTATATTTTTAATTTTAGTAGATGCAACCACTCATTTAGATAGGTTTTTCTAACATAATTTACAGGTCAATAACTACTGTATATTTTCTAACACAAATTTGAATAATTCATAAAAGTAATATATTGGTAGGCTGAATAGATTGGTTACAATTAAATATTTGAAACTATCATTTAAATATTTGAAACTATCATATATATATATATATATTTGTTATAATATTAAGTTTAAAGGTGATGAAAGGGAATAGATCAAGACCAAGATCTGTATACAATGTCCGTGTTTGGAAGTCCATAAAAAATCTTTGAAACCTGAGCTTCATGATCTGGTAACATTAAATTGTTATGGCATTTGAACATTAATACTTCATTGCTCAACCTAAACTGTAACATTAACTCACATCCAAACTAATGTAAATTAAGAAAATAAGTCTCTAGAACACGTTGGATCGACCCAATATATCTGTAGAACCTAAAACTTCTTTCTTTACCCTAGTTTGCTACTCTCTTCAACCTGTGTATCCTCAGGGTGCTCAAACAGTAGAGTAGCAAAAGGTTCTTCTTTGAGTGATGTCCCTGTGGGTGTTTCACTGTTGGTGATGGGGTCGTTCTGGAGCCACAGATTGGAGCTTTTCAAGCAGTTGTCAGTTGGGCCGTGCATGCGCTTTGGTGCCTCATGTGTGGCCTGACAACCCCTTCAGCTCCTCGCTTACCGCCCTCACTTACAGACAGAGCTCATCTAGGGTTGCCAGGTGTCCAGTATTCTATCAGACAGTCCTGTATTCGCGCTCTTTGTCTGGTAAAAAAAAAAAAAAAAAAAAAAAAACAGAGAATACCGGCCATGTGCAATGTCCAGTATTCTCTGATTTTTCCGGCTGCGCACCGGACAGAAACCTGGCGTGGGCGGGGCAGTGGCTGGAAGGCGGGCCCACGATCAGCGCTAGGAGCCTGTGATTGCGCAGAAGCCTGGCGGGGGCGGGGGGAGTGGCTGGGACTCACAGCGCCGATGGTGGCCCCGCCTGCCATCCTGGGAGTCCCAGCTGGGAGGCGGGGCCGCAATTGCCGCTCTTGGGTGCTTCAGAAGCCTTTGCGCGGGGAGTAGCTGGGATTCTCAGCCACTCTCCCTGCCCCGGCTAGGCTTCTGAAGTGCCCAGAGCAGCAATTGCGGCCCCGCCTCCCAGCTGGGACTCCCAGGATGGCAGGTGGGGCCGCCAGGCACCGGGAGCCTGTGATTGTGCAGAAGCCTGGCGAGGGTGGGAGGAGTTTCTGGGAGTCCACCCCCACAAGGTTTCTGTGCAATCACAGGCTCCCAGCGCCGATCGTGGCCCCACCTCTGAGCCTGAGAGTCCCAGCTGGGAGATGGGGTTGTGACCACTGCTTATCCCGCATTCCTTTTTTTTTTTTCCCCCCCCCCCCTTGGCCAAAAAAATACAGGTTTTCTGGTATTTTTTAGGAGACCATCTGGCAATCCTAAGCTCATCTCTCACCTCAGGCATTTGTTCTCACGTAGATTTTTAGCATAGTTTTATGTTCAGTGTTTCACTAGTTAGGTTTTCTTGTTCCAGTTATCTCATCCTGTGCAGTAACAACTGTTCTTCATGATGTGTGTCCCTGTGGGTGCTCCACGACCCTCCAAGCCTCCCCTCTGCTGAGAGTCTTGGCTACTTAGGCGTAAACGAGGAACTGAAGGGGGGGGGGGTTGGGCTGCGTGCACAAGGCGTCAAAGTGCAAATGGTACGAGGCGCCTTTTGTGCATGCGCAGCCCAACTGACAACTGCTTGAAAGCTCTGCTATGTGCCTCCAAGACAACCTATCACCAATAGGGGAGCACCCACAGGGGGACACAGCTCGAAGAACAGTCGTTACTGCACAAAGTAACTTCCTTTTTTGGGGGGATTCTTTTTTTAAAATCTTCATTGTACTTTGCTCCACCTTCTCTTCTCACAGCTCCTGAGCAAACAAGCAGAGCAGTGAGAGGAGAAGGGAAAAGTATAACAGTTTTAATTCTTTGAAGTGGAGTAGTGCATAGGCTTCAGGGAGAGTGTTGTTTGTGCTGTAATTATTATAGCGACTCAGCACTTCGCACCACAATTCAAAAGCAAGTGCTGAAACCATTTCAGCTTAGTAGGCCTTGTAAACGGTAGCTCTGGTGGGTCATAGTAACTGCTCAAACACTTGGCTTAAACACATAGTAACTGCTCAAACCCCTGAAAAGGTGTTTTACTAGTGCCTGGAAAGAAAATGCAGGTTAAAAATACTCTAGGATACAGTAGCTTAAATACTTACAGGTCAAAGTGATCAACAGCAATTTTTCTATGAGCTCGTGAGGAAGTTTTTTCAGGCCTAATTCCTGGAGTGCCCTCTCCCTGTCCAGGATTTGTTCAAAGCAAATAGGAGCTTTGGGGTTTCCAGACCAGAATCACTTAGGCCAGGTCTACTAGACCTGGAAAGTCAGCTTAAAGTATGCAACTCCAGCTTTGTAGCATACTTTAAGCTGAGCTGGGCGGTGTCCACATAGCAGGAGGTCGACGGGAGCAAATGCTCTGGTTGGCTTCCCTTACTCTTCATGACTGTGAGGAGTACAGGGCGCCACCTGGAGCTGCCTTCAGCATTCAATTTATGGATCTATACTAGATACACTAAATTGAACAGCAGAACATTGATTTCCAGCATGGTGAGTGAAGACATGCCTTTAGTGGGTTAGATTGCGATCCTTCATCCCTGGCATCCTGTCAGATCTCTGCTTCCCCCCATAAGTCTCACACCAACCTTCTTCTGTGTGCATGTCTGACAGACATACACTAATTTCCCTGGCTTCTGCTGCAACTGCTCTGTATGCAGTTTCCTCCAATGCATCTCTCTTCCCTGCAGCTTCTGGACAACCAAGCTGCTGCTGCTTCCCAAAAGTGCTTAGTCACTTCCTTGTTCCATGTCTTTGTGGAGTTTCTCCCCTCTGCCAGGCCAGGAGGAAGATATGTGCATTGAAGAAAAAATATGTGCATAGGTAGGAATCATAGGGTACGTCTAGACTACATGCCTCTGTCGCCAGAGGCATGTAGATTAGGCTACCCGACAGAGTAAAATGAAGCGGCGATTTAAATAATCGCCGCTTCATTTAAATTTACATGGCTGCCGCTTTGAGCCGACAAACAGCTGATCAGCTGTTTGTCGGCTCAGCGCGATAGTCTGGACGCTCCCCTGCCGACATCAAAGGGAGCTGTCGACAACCCAGGTATGCCTCCTGGGATGAGGCATACCTGGGTTGTCGACAGCTCCCTTTGATGTCGGCAGGGGAGCGTCCAGACTATCGCGCTGAGCCGACAAACAGCTGATCAGCTGTTTGTCGGCTCAAAGCGGCAGCCATGTAAATTTAAATGAAGCGGCGATTATTTAAATCGCCGCTTCATTTTACTCTGTCGGGTAGCCTAATCTACATGCCTCTGGCGACAGAGGCATGTAGTCTAGACGTACCCTATATAATGTCCTGCTTAGCACAGCAATAACAATACTTTTCACACCACCAAATTTGACCCTTCCCTACTGCTGCAAGTGGATGCAGATCAGAGCAGTAACAAGGAATAAGGAAGTGCATGCAACTAAAAGGGCAAGGAATCAATCAGGAAATGAACTGTGGAAGGAATCAGGAAAGAGCAGAAGAGGAAGTAAAGAAAATTTAAAAAGACAAGATAGAGATGGGGGAAAGAGAGAATATAAAAAAGAGAAAGAATGGGAGAAAGAGGAAAAGGAGAGGAAAAGTTAAAAAGACAGCAAAAAAAACCCAACCCCCCCTCACCCTATTGTTTGAGAAACATGGTGATCCTTGGGTGTCTAGATAAGTGGTGGGCAACCTGCAGTCCAAGGGTCCAATTGGGGTTCTATGTGCGGCCCATGAGACATTTTCTTTACGGTTGCCCATGCACAGAATTGCCAGATTCTCCTGATTTTCATCAACATCGTTTTTTTTCCTATCAGTGTTACAAAAGTGACACACATTTAAAGCAAGAGCAAATTAAGTGAGGTGTGTGCTGATTGCTTACAATATTGTGAGAACCATGCACTCCTCCTGCATCCAATTGAAGTGCTGCTACAGTTTAATTGGTGGCCCTCACACATTCTAGGTACAGGCTGTCCCTAGGTTATGTACAAGATAGGGATTGTAGGTTTGTTCTTAAGTCGAATTTGTATGTAAGTCGGAACTGGTACATATTGTCGGGGAAACTCTAGCCAAACATTTCTCCAGAGCTCAGTTTTATTCTCCCACACCTCACTTCCCTCAGTCCTTTATTCTCAAGCTGAGGTGTCTGCTGAGAAAAGCCGCTCCATGTCTCCCTGGTCTGCTGGGGGAGGGGAGCGCTAGCTTCGCGTCTCCCTGGTCTGCTGGGGGGAAGCAGCTAGTGCGGGGTTGCCTCACCCCGTTTGTAAGTAGGGATCCGATGTAAGTTGGATCCATGTAACCCAGGGACTGCCTGTATATAAGTCCAATTAGCAAAACTGTCCTATCCCAAGAGATCATCTTAGTTACAACAATCTTGCATGCCACTGAGATAAGGGAGGGCTACTCATGAGGCCCACTCACTCACCTAGATTGCCCCTCACTGGTGTAGATGGATAGAGGTGAGTGAACGGTATGCATTGGGACTGGCGGCCTAGACAGGGTTATTTAAAAAGGAAAGTATTAATTATGGTATCTTTGCATGCATACAAGTATTGCTGTAATATATGTTCAATTATTATAATTTTAATAATTGATCATTTAAAGCAGTGGGGGAGGGGGAAAGCTAAGCCCGAGGGGCCTGACGTAGTCCCTGTCTTGCCTGCATCTGGCCCCCAGGGCTCAGGGCTCCTTCCTCCCCCCAGCATTGGGGAGCTGGCGCTGGCACTCCAGTCCTCACTGTCCCCCACTGACTGACTTTTCTTGTGGTCAGCAGCCCCCCAAAAAGGCTCCCCACCACTGATTTAAAATAATAAATGGTTAAATGTTACTGAAATTAAATACTCCTCTTTTAAATGCTGTACTTATTAACATTTTCATATGATAGTGATAGAGTTTAGTCTAAATTTCATGTCCTACTGTATGTAAGAAAGGTGGGAAGACCTGATATAGTGGATGTGGCTATGAAATTCTGAAGTAATGGATTTGTTGAGTGATGGATGCAGGAAGAAAAACTTTAAAAGAAAAAAGAAAAGTAGAGTTTAAAAGAGTACTACAGGTTGGATCTGCCTGGTCCGGCCCCTCCACTGCCAGCCTGGCCAGATATCCCCAGACTGGGACTCCCCAGAAGCTGCTGCCCATGCGCTAGGGCTCTTTCGTCCAGCAACATCCATGATCCTATTGGACCACAGATGTTGCCAAATCAGAGAGCCCTGGATCTGAGAGGTTGAACCTGTACTTATTTTCCAACCCAGCCCTTTATCTAGATAGAACCTGTTCTCTTTCTGTGAGGTATTCATTGTTTTTTTTTTAAAAAATCACTATTTTTAAAATCACTAAAGCCAACCTCAAAATTTGGAATAAAGTATACACACCAGCATTTCATATAAGTTTCCATAAAAGATGTTACTTTCTATTGCATGTCTTAAATATTCAGCCTAGGGCTACCAGCTTTCTAATCGTGCAAAAATGAACCATTGTCCCACTCCTGCCCCTACTTACTCCATCCCCCACTCCTTCCATTCCTTGGTCTCTGACACTCTCACTCCCTTTCCTGCAGGATATTGGGGGGTGAGGGCTCTGGCTGGGGCCAAAATAAGAGGGATTTGGAGTGGGGGGGTGGGAGGGGCACCAGGCTGGGGTTAAGGTGCTTGGCATATGGGAAGGGGGTTGGGTTAGAGTGCAAGAGAGTGTTTAGGGTGCAGGAAGAGGTTCTGACCTGGGCAGGAGAGTAAGAGACCTACATAGTAAGAGACCTAAAAAAGAGTCACCATGGCTTAACAACCATGTAAAAGAAGCAGTGAGAGATAAAAAGGCATATTTTAAGAAGTGGAAGTCCAATCCTAGTGTGGTAAATAGAAAGGAACATAAACACTGCCAAATTAAGTGTAATAATGTGGTAAGAAAAGCCAAAAAAGATTTTGAGGAACAGCTAGCCCAAAACTCAAAAAGTAATAGCAAAATGTATTTTAAGTACATTAGAAGCAGGAAGCCTGCTAAAAAACCAGTGGGGCCCCTGGACGATCGAAATACAAAAGGAGCAATCAAGGACGATAAAGCCATTGTGCAGAGACTAAATGATTTCTTTGCTTCAGTCTTCACGGCTGAGGATGTTAGGGATATTCCCAAACCTGCACCGTCGTTTGTGGGTGATGAATCTGAGGAACTGTCCCGGATTGAAGTGTCATTAGAGGAGGTTTTGGAACAAATTGAAAAACTTAATAGTAACAAATCACCGGAATCATATAGCATTCACCCAAGGGTTCTGAAAGAACTCAAATGGGAAATTGCAGAACTATTAACTGTGGTTTGTAACCTATCCTTTAAATCAGCTTCTGTACCCAAGGACTGGAAGACAGCTAACATAACGCCAATATTTTAAAAGGGCTCTAGAGGCAACCCTGGCAATTACAGACCAGTAAGTCTAACGTCAGTACCTGGCAAATTAGTTGAAACGATAGTAAAGAATAAAATTGTCAGATATGTAGAAGAACATAATTTGTTGGGCAAAAGTCAGCATGGTTTCCCTAAAGGGAAATCATGTCTTACTAATTTATTAGAGTTCTTTGAAGGGGTTAACAAACATGTGGACAAGGGGGATCCAGTAGATATAGTATACTTAGATTTCCAGAAAGCCTTTGACAAGGTTCCTCACCAAAGGCTCTTGTGTAAATTAGGTTGTCATGAGATAAGAGGGAAGATCCTTTCCTGGATTGAGAACTGGTTAAAAGACAGGAAACAAAGGGTAGGAGTAAATGGTAAATTTTCAGAATGGAGAGGTATAACTAGTGGTGTTCCCCAAGGGTCAGTCCTAGGACCAGCCCTATTCAACTTATTCATAAACGGTCTAGAGAAAGGGGTAAGCAGTGAGGTGGCAAAGTTTGTGGACGGTACTAAACTATTCAAGATAGTCAAGACCAAAGTAGACTGTGAAGAACTTCAAAAAGATCTCACCAAACTGGTTGATTGGGCAACAAAATGGCAAATGAAATTTAATGTGGATAAGTGTAAAGTAATGCACGTTGGAAAAAATAACCCCAACTATACATACAATATGATGGGAGCTAATTAGCTAGAACTAATCAGGAAAGAGATCTTGGAGTTATCATGGATAGTTCTCTGAAAACGTTCACACAGTGTGCAGTGGCAGTCAAAAAAGCAAATAGGATGCTAGGAATGATTAAAAAAGGGATAGAAAATAAGACAAAGAATATCTTACTGCCCCTATATAAAACTATAGTACGCCCACATATTGAATACTGCATACAGATGTTGTCTCCTCACCTCAAAAAAGATATTTTGGCATTAAAAATGTTCAGAAAAGAGCAAATAAAATGATTAAGGGTTTGGAATGGGTCCCATATGAGGAGAGGCTAAAGAGACTTGGACTTTTCAGTTTACAAAAGAGGAGACTGAGGGGTGGTATCATAGAGGTATGTAAAATCATGAGTGGTATGGAGAGGGTAAATAAAGAAAAGTTATGTACTTGTTCCCATAATATAAGAACTAGAGGACACCAAATGAAATTAATGGGTAGCAGGTTTAAAACTAATAAAATAAAGTTCTTCACACAGCACACAGTCAACCTGTGGAACTTCTTGCCAGAGGAGGCTGTGAAGGCTAGGACTATAACAGAGTTTAAAAATGAGAGAGATAAATTCATGGAGGTTAGGTCCATAAAAGGGTGTTAGCCAGGGGGTAAGGAATGTTGCCCCTGGCCTCTGTTTGTCAGAGGCTGGAGAAGGATGGCAGGAGACAAATTGCTTGATCATTGTCTTCTGTCCACCCCTTCTGGGGCACCTGGCACTGGCCACTGTCGGCAGATAGGATACTGGGCTAAATAGACCTTTGGTCTGACCTAGTATGGCCGTTCTGATGTTCTTATGTTAGTGGATATGGGATATAGACTCTGGGAGTTAGGATGCAGGAAGGGGTTCCAACCTGTGGTAGGCATTTGGAATGTGGAAGCAGGATTGGGGTATGGGCTCCGACCAGGCAGCACTTCCCTCAGGCAGCTCCCAAAAGTGACCAGCATGTCCGCCTCCTAGGCACAGAGACAGCCAGGTGATGCTGCAGACTGCTGTTCCTGGCCAATGGAAGATGTGGAACTGGAATAGAGGGGCGACCCCACGCCTAGGAGCTAGCCACTTCTGGGAGCCACAACCAAGTGAGGACAAGCAGGGAGCCTATCTTAGCCCCTTTGCAGCAGTGACCAGACTTTTAGTGATCCAGTATGCAGTGCTGACCAGAGGCTCCAAGGTCCTTTTTCAACCAGGCATGCCAATCAAAAACCAGTCGCCTGGCAACCTTAGTTCAGCTTGTTCTTCATGTTACACAGTTACTTAAAATGCAAAACCATTCAACATGGGTCAGTAGCTGTTAAAAATCTTTAACTATAACACCAGGGGCTATGGAATAATTTGTGCGATGGGGTGCGGAGAGGCATTGAACCACACTGTAAATCCTGTACAGAATGTCACTATAATGCTGTCTTCCCTAGAACATAATTACACAAGATGCTAAAACTTTGCAGAATAGCTACTAATGCTGAAGAGAGAGAGAGCCTGAAACTTCTGTGTAAGGGGCTATAGTGGCAATGCATAAATAGCACTGAAAGAGGCACATAAAGTAAAAATATTTGAATTTGTACAATATTTGTATTTGGGGCATTCTTTTACTGCTGTCTGTTTTATTCAAGTAACTAACAAACGTACTTTATAGTTCTAGAAAGATTCAGGCAGATAGGAGCTTTACAAATATAAACAAAATACTAAATCCTTTCACTTGCATAGCTTCCAAACAAAAGAAGCAAGCAGCCTGTTGCAAGGGAGGTTTCCCTCTCACCATTTTATTGGAAACCATGCACAAAATGTTTTGTCCTAACATAACCTTTTAAGCAATTAGGGTGAAATTCTGATGGATTTTGCCATTGACTTTAATGGGACCAAGATTTCATCCTTAGACTGGTAATTTTGTATTGTGTTTAAAATTACAGGCTATTTCTTTCAGAAATATTTATTACACTATATTTTAGAACCACATTAGCATCCATAATTTTCACCATTTAAAAGTTTTAAACTAATAAGTTTACATATCAAGTATAAGAGGGGTAGTAGCCATGTTAGTCTGGACCTGTAAAAGCGACAAGGAGTCCTATAGCACCTTATAGGCTAACAGATGTATTGGAGCATAAATCTGCTACCTTAAATCTGCTATTTAAAGGTAGCCACCCTGCAGCAAAAAAAAAGTTCAGGACCAGACTTCAGAAAGAAACTGCTGAGCTGCAGTTCATCTGCAAATTTGACACCATCAGCTCAGGATTAAACAAAGACTGTGAATGGCTAGCCAATTACAAAAGCAGTTTCTCCTCTCTTGGTATTCACACCTCCAGATCAGCTGCTAGAAGTGGCCCTCATCCTCCCTGACTGAATTTACTTCGTTATCTCTAGCCTGATTCTTGCCTGCTTATTTATACCTGCCTCTGGAAATTTCCACTACATGCATCTGATGAAGTGGGTCTTTGCCCACGAAAGCTTATGCTCCAATTTCATGTGCTTTTTAGTCGATATGCTGTATGCCTCTCAGAATAACATTAATATTGGATTGTATGTTTTAAATGAAAAGGGGAAGTTTGGTAACCCACAGATATGTCCCTTGTGTATATGCAGACCACATCATAAAGTTACCACAGCCAATTTGAATAAACTCACAGTATCTCATTAGGATTGAATACCTCAGCATTTAGTTGAGCGAGACTAAATGACCTCTTATCTATGAGGGAATAGTCTTTCCAAATTGAGGATTAGAGTTTTCTTGGCAGGATGGACATGTACTTTGTCGAAAGTACCCT
Source organism: Pelodiscus sinensis (assembly GCF_049634645.1). Taxonomy (NCBI): domain Eukaryota; kingdom Metazoa; phylum Chordata; order Testudines; family Trionychidae; genus Pelodiscus; species Pelodiscus sinensis. The sequence continues at coordinate 182,551,886 of NC_134712.1, read as the reverse complement.
GGATGAATGAAGGAATAGTGCTTGTTGCACTGTTGTTGATTTGTAAACAGTTGCAGCCATGCCCTGACTGCATTTTATAAATGTTAAGATAAACTTCAGAAAATTTCCAAAAAATCTAACTACTAGAAATTGTCAAAGTTTTTCTGATCAAGAGCTATAATGTTGTCAAATATTTCCCAGAGGATATTGTCCCCTTGTAGGCAAATAAAAATAGACTTCAGAAAGTCCTAGAAATTATACTTTGGGGAAAATACAGTATGGGAACAAGCTTGCACAGGGAAGGAGAATGGACTGAATGATGTGACACAAATCTTTTCCACTGCTAATTTATTATTCCTTGCCTATTGTAACTTTGATAGTATATTTCTTTTTCATCAAATAATTTAAAACAAATAAAGTAAATTTCTTTTACTCTATTATGATAAAGCTTTATCTACTATATATTTGAAAGAGTTTGTCTGTCCGTATGTCTGTCCATCCGTCGATATGTGTGTCCAAGAACTCCTCCTAAACGGTAACAACTAGGACATGTAAATTTGGTATGCAGCTTCTTCTTATAATAATTTAAAGCAAATTAAGGGTTTGGTTGTGCCAGGACAATGGGATATGCCTGGAATGTTGTTATTCTTCATAAAATGGAAAGGGAGGGCTTTGCTAACAGGGAGAATTATACTCTAATTCCTCAATGGGGCAGCCAGGGGCCAGAGATGGGGACTGGTACAGCTATAACCCCATTGTGGCAGCAGGGGGCAGCTGTGGAGAAAGAGACAACTATCTACTATATATTTAAGAGTGTTTGTGTGTCTGTCTGTGCCAGGAATGGGTTTGCTTCTCATAAAACTATACAGAAGAGAGACAGAATCACCAGGCAGGTAAAAGAGGTTGGCTGGGTGCATTCTTCTCCATCCAGGACTGTCCGAGCCTCCCACCCTCGAGCACCCTTTAGGGAAGCTGAGGGGAGGAACTTGAAGCCCCCTCCCTCCCCCCCCAAAAAAATGTATGGGAACTCATAAAAAGATATAGAAACACATTCATATGGGGATGCATAAAACCATACAGAAAAGAGACAGAATCACTAGGAAGGTGGAAGAGGCTGGCTGGGCATCCCCCTCATGTCTGGGACTACCCTCACCATGAGCCTCCTACCCTCCAGGTGCTCATTAGGGAGGAGAGGACTGAAGCTCTTCTCCCTCCCCCAATTCATATATGGACATGACTTTTTTCCCCCCCTTCATCAGGGTATGAAGGGAAAATGCACAGTTTGCTGCATTCATCAATCTGACTGGGGAATGCAGGGTCAGATGACATGGACCCTTCCCTCAGCTGTGTCTGCTGGAGCTGCAGTGGCCGTGGAGAGGTGCTTCTCACTTAGCCCTAAGCTGTTGTGGTCAGAAAGGGCTGAGTTAGTCCTCTCTCCCTGGGTCTGCCCTCATCCCCAGCCCCACCTCAGGGAAATGATTAACATGAAGCAAGTACATTTTCATTTTATTTTCCAAAAAACAAAAACTAATTGTTACCACATAACATTAGGTAATCCTCTAGTATTATAAATACTATGATATCAATTTTAAATTAAAACTACTTTTAATAGTAATGTGGTTTTTTAAAATGACATGCTGTCAAAAGTAAAAGGAGAGTGTTAGGGTGTTATTTTTGTTATATATTTGCTTAGTACGGACAATATTAAATAATACTTTAAAAAATGCGCTCACCTATCTGAATGTCTCCAGATAATTTGAATATTTTAAAACTTAATTTTACTTTTTTCTATTTATACTAGTTAATGTTTTCATTTTTCTAAAGATACTCTCTGACAAGGTTCTCATTTTTGAGTCTGCTCCCTAGGGCAAGACAGGTGAAAATCCCTGAGATCTTGACATTTTTTTGGCCTCTCTATGCACTAGTGGCAGGATGGAGCACTTACCAGTTTAGGCTGGGCCCAGCCTCTGAGCTTACACGATTATTGCATCATTTATTTTCAGGGCCTAAATTTTTAAAAAACAGGAGCCTGTAATTAGGCTCTTAATTCCATATGAAAATCCTGGATAGATATTCTGATTTTCAAAAGTGCTAAATGCCCAGTAACTTCCTATTAACTCCAGTAGAGCAAGAAGACTTCTCTGATGTCATGTATGTTTCCACTGTAGAGAAGCATGATGATAGTGACTCCAATATATCACATTTTCCCTGATTTTTTTTTTTTTTAAGTTAGCTAAGACACTGGGTTCTGACTTGGTTTATTGATCTAGGAATTTACAAATGTCACCTTTGACTTTATATTGCCCCAGAGCTCCTGTCTGGTACCATTTCATAAATTTTTAAGGCCAGAAACAGAACAGTATATCATCTTATATCCTGTTATATCACATTTCATAACTTTTAACCCAGTTACAACTGAGTCCAATTACATGTGTTTGACTGAAGCATAACATCCGGATAGGGAAAGCATAACATCCCCTCTTTGTATATCCAGGGATCACATTAGCCCTTTTTGCTGCACCATTGCTCTAGAAATGCATGTTGAATTGCTTATCCACTGCACATAATTTTCAGAGTCACTTCTTTCCATGATACAATCTCCCATTTTGTAGATATGGTCTGCATTCCTTGTTCCTAGATGCATAACTTTGTACTGTATTTGGCTGTAATAAAATGCCATTTGTTAGAATGGACCCAGTTTACCAAGTGATCCAGGTTACACTGTATGATTGCCTTGTCTTCATCATTATTTACCCTTCCACCATTCTCTGTAAAATTGATTATTCCCCACAGATGACTACTATTTGAGATGTATCATCCAGTTCTTAATGCATTTAACATAAGCCTTATTGATATTGTGGACTGTTGATTTCTTCAATCAAAAGGTGAGGTAGTACTAAATCAAATACCTTACTGAAGTCTTAAGTGTGACATCTGTGCCGTTACCTTTATCTGCCAAATCTGTAGTTTCATTGTAGTACAGATTGAACTTCTCTAAACTGGGACTCTCTGGTCCAGCAACATCCATGGTCCAAAGAGCCCCAGTGGCCAGGAATCTGGTAGCAGGAGGGCTGGTGACTGGGAGCCTGCCAGGCCAACTGGACTGGTGGCAGGGGTCTGGCAATGACCTCCACAGTCCAGCAAACTCTCTACTTCGGGTCTGGTCAGGTCCTGATGGGGCTGGACTAGGGAGGGCAGGTCCAACCTGCAGGAGGCAGCTCTCTCCCTTCAGCTTCCTCTCGAGTCCCCTTCTGGTTTTGCTCCTCCTTGGAGCTTTTTTTACTATCACTCTCAGGTGGTATCTGATTAAGTTTCTGCAGTAGCCAAACTTCTTCCATGTAGCTGCTCCTCTCACAAGTCCCAGTTCCATACAGCTCCTGTTTACAGAGCTTCCTCAGTTCCTGTTCTCTCAACCATACACACCCTCTGCATCTTTCTACTTCCTTTTATTATATTGGAATCACCTGAACCCTTACAAATGAGGCTTATCTTGTAATCAGGTCTGGCTGAGCCCTAGGCTCTCCAGTTCACAGGCAAATCAGCCTGTTGTTCTCATAAAGGATTGGAATTAGGTTTGTTTGATAAATCTGTTTTCTGCAAATAGCTTTATTTATATTTTGGTCCTTTAATTCTTTATTAATTGAATCCTATATCAGCTTTTCCCATTATTTTGTCTGGGATTGATGTCAAGTTAACTGGCTTAGAGTAACCTGAATCATCCTTCTTTCCCTTTCTGAATATTGGTATTACATGTGCACTCCTCTAGTCTGGAATTTCCCTTTATTTATATATATAGAAACTTTTCTGTGAGATAACAGTGTGATATCATGCGTCACTCTGCGTCCTGCAGTCCCTCCCTCTGCCCTCAGTAGTGTGGCCTTCTGCCTCCCCCATGCTCGGGGAGCCGCAAGCCATGCAGCCTCCTCCCTGCCCCGTGCTCAGGGAGTAGGGGGGTGGAAGCTGTGTGGCCCCCAGCCGGGCCTGCTGCACTCCGCAGCTTCATCCCGGCCCAGCCCAACCCTCCAGCAGCTGGAGGAGAAAGCAGCAGCTGCTCAGGCTGGGCGGGGCGGGCGCCTGGTGTGTCTTCGGCCCTGCCTGGCAGCCAGGAGAAAGAGCTAGGGCTGGCATGGCCTCAGCCCTGCCCAGTGGATGGGGACAAGAGCTGGGGCTGGTGCAACTTCGGCCCTGTCCAGGGTGCACAGAGGGAGAGCCAGGGCTGGCTAGGTCTGCCATGCCTCGGCCTGGACTTACGCGACAGCCAGGGGCAGACCCAGGGCTGCCTACCCCCAGAGAGAGGGAGGTTGGCAGATGTACAGAACAGGGGGTACAGCCCATTAGAGAGAGAGAGAGAGGGTGTGTGTGTGTGTGTGATATATATGGCCTTCCACATGTGCTGGTTACTGTGGAGCCATCTCACACCCCCTTGCTGCCTAGGGTTGCCGGGTGTCCAGTTTTGAACCGGACAGTCCAGTATTTGAGCTTTCGGTTCAGGAAAAAAATTGAGAAAATATAAATGTCCAGTATTTTCTAAATAAGATGTAATGTAGATTGTGATGTAGTATCAAGTGCGTCCAGTATTTTTGTTGAAACCATCTGGCAACCCTATTGCTGCCTCCCATGGCAAGGCAGCAGCGTGGGGGGGCAGGTGGGAGCCAGTTCTGCGGGGAACTGGCTTAAATGCTGTCTCCCCACAAGCATTAGCTCCCACAGAGACAGTGTGGGGGGCAGGTGGGAAACGTACATGCTGTAGCTTCAGGAATAACACATCACCACTGTCCTCTTTCCAGATTTTATTTTTACCAGGGAGTAAATTCACCTATTTTAGCTGCATGTTGCCTGGCAAAGAAAAGGAACTGAATAAACTGATGTTTTACTCTCTCTTCCAACAAACTTTGGAAGCCCCCAGTGATATTGATGCACTGAGCTTCATAAAAGCCTGACACTAGAAGTGAATTTTTTAAAAAAGAATTATCTTCAATGTTAGTTTACGGACAAATTTCATTCACATTTTTTTAAATGGAGCATGTAGTGAAAAAAGAATGTGAATATGTTCTAGTAATTTCCTTTTCCATCCTATCTACTTCATTACAAATCATATTCATGGTCATCATTTTAAATATGTGAAAACACGGCCCAGGAAGAAGTATCACATAACTAGCAAAACAAAAGAAAAAAATTTTTTTTGACTCTGATATGCCAAGTCTGCATATTTGGGTTCCTGAATGTGAGAGATTTCTTCATGAATTAGCATAGTAGCCAGAGGGTAGCTCTGGACCAACATGACATTGGCATGCTCACTGGCCTCTGCTTATAGGATATGATGACTACATAAACAAACAATAGGATCATCAGCCATAATGCATGCAGGCAGTAGCAGAGGTAAAACTCAGGGGGTTCCAACAACAGTGATTGGAATGCTAGGTTACATTGTGTGCTCATTTAGATTGCATTTGGTCATGCCATTAAAATCTCTCTATATATAAATAATTTTTTCCTGTATAACGACAGCATGATGTCATCACTTAATAGCATCCACAGGCTGGGGAGTAGGCTTGGGTGGGTAAAACCCAGCACCGCCCCTTCATCCCTGGAGCTAAGCCCCACCCACTGCTAGCCCAGCCCTCTCCAGTAGCTGCCGGGGTAGAGCCGGGCCTGGTGTGTCACGGCCCGGCTCTAGTTACTAGTTACTTCAGGGAGGGAGGTTCCATGTAGGAGAAAGAAGAAAGGCATTTGTGAGGGAAATAGGCTATCAAAGTCAGCATGGAGTCATGATGCAAGGGGCAGGCTTGTTCATGGAAAGGGTAGAACTAGGAGCACAGCGAGGTCTTGTTTGTTGCAGCACTGCTGGCAGCTTAGCATGAATCTTACCAAGGTTCTGAACTACCAGTAGGCAGAGATGCTAGCCTGGCACTTCCAAGAAAATAGTAACTTTAACAAATTAAACTGACAAGCTTTCAAGCAACACAACCTCTTTACTAGACTATGGAAAACAGAACACTGACAAGAAAGCAACAAATCTTGAAAAGTATGGTACACTTGCTGTGCCTAGTTACTGTGTTATTCATCATTTTAACAGTAGAGAATGCCAGAAATACTATGGGTGAAGTAAATATTATGCTGTGGTACATAACAAGGTTGTAATTGTATTTATTATAGAGTTGTGAGCAGGCTGAAATCTTGTGAAGACTAGGACTTTAACAGGGTTCAAAAAAGAGCTAGACAGATTCATGGAGGTTAGGTCCATCAATGACTATTAGCCAGGATGGGTAGGAATCCTTTTAAAAAAAGAGAGAATTGAGAGAGAGATTATTTTCTTTTAATTAATTAGCTTGATTGGCAAGAGGTTCTATTAGACTGGGGGTCAGCAAAATACAGTCCATGTGCTACCTCTGGCCCACCAGGCAACTCGATCTGGACTGCCACCCTCCCAAAGCCTAGCTCAAAGCAGCCAGCTGTGGAAGACGTGCTCTCTGTGTGCTACACACCTAGGGAGAGCCTTTCTGCGTGCTGTCTGTGCCCTCAGCACCATCTTATACCTCTCACTGGCCAGAAACAGGCCAATGGAAGCTCCCTGGCCATGTTTGCTGCGGAAGCAGCACACAGAGGGCTCTCCACCTTCCAAAGGGCGCACTACACTACATGCAGAGTACCTGGCCTCCACAGCTGTCTGCTTTGAGCAGCATGAGAAGGTGCAGCAGGCAGGGAGCCTACCTTAGGGTCCTTCTGGGCTGCTGGCTGGGAACTACCTGTAGTAAGCACCTCCCGGTCAGAGCCTACACCTGGCTCTCCACCCCATCCTTCCATCCAACTCCCTCCCCCAAATCATAAACCAAATCTGCATCTCCACTCCTGCATCTATACCCTCTCCTAGACCTGCACTCCCTCCCACACCTTAATCTCCTGCCCCAGGTCCTAGCCCACACTCCAGAATCCTGCATCCTCTCCTCCACTACCTTCTCCCAGCCCCTGCACCCTCTCCTACACGCCTCTTCCAGATCAGAATCCTCTCCTGCACCCATACCCCTTCCCAGACTCTGCACCCTAATTACTACCCCAAGCTCCCTTTTATCCCCAACCTTCATCCCAGATCCTGTACCTCCTCTATTAATATGACGGAAGATTGGCCCTTGGCCACTTACCAAAATGTGATGTGTCCCCAATCAGAAATTATTGCCCACCCCCTGATTAGACAGTTTCATTTCCCATTTTAATTTTTCAAAGAAAGGCCATAAAATAACACCCTAAAAGGATAATGCATTCTCCAAGAATAAAAACCTCTAAAGTTAAATTATATCTATTTTAATAGATCTGTGACTTAGCAATACATCCATGAAATACATTTTCTAGCAAAGAGAAGTTAATCTATCTGCAATGCTTGTTCAATACATTAGCGAAATTATAAATGACAGTTACATATTAGAATTGTATTTAATTCCTCACACAGTTCTTTTGAATACATGGCCAGTTATTAAAAGAACTGATTTAATTTGATACTCTTTTTCAGTGCTGCAGCTAGGATGTTAATGGTGAACTGGTTAACCAGTAGAGGCTTGAATAGCCTCCTGCTGGGACCTGCTGTGAGTGGCGAGTGCTCTCCCTCCTCCGTTTAATCCGTCAACGTGTTAAACTTAATGTTTAACTGGTTAACCAATTAAAAAGGATTTTACATCCCTACTTGTAACTTGCAGCCTTACTAATCTCCATGTGGTGCCTCTAGAGCTCAGTAACTCCATTTGAAAGAGTTTGCTTATGTTCATTAGCTGTACAATAAGTGTTATTCTCCATCCAAGCATTTAACATACAAACTGAGCTATCAGTCTGTAAGGGCTTGTCTTCACTACTGGAATAATCTGACCTAAGTTACGCTACTCCAGCTATGTGAGGAATGTTGCTGAAGTTGAAATAGCTTAAGTTGACTTACCACAGTGTCTTCATGGTGCTGCATCTCCCTTGCTCTTCTCAGAAGGGTGGAATATCACTGCAGCATCAATCCACTGTCTAATGTAGACAAGCCCCCAGAGTCTATTGGCAAGTGATCTGCCATCAATTTGAGGTCTTCACTAGATTCACTACATTGAAACCTGCTGCATCAGTTGCAGCAATATTGATCTCTGATCTCCCTGGTAGTGAAGATCAGCCCTAACACTTTTGGTGAGAAAGACAGATGGATGAGGTAATATCTTTTCTTGGGTCAACTTCTCTTAGTGAGAGAAAACACAATTTTAGCCTTATAGGGCACTTCTTCAGATCTGATGAGACCTGTCTTTTGCTGGTAAAATTCTTGAATGGTGTAAGTTCAGCATGTTTTCTTTTTATTACAAAGGAATGTTTGATTTAATTTTAAAGTATTTCTTATTCTATACATTATTTAATTAGATTCAAAGTGATACTTTTATCAGTTCTACCTTCAGATTCTGTAGTTTTGCTTCATTTAAACTATGCTGCAACAAGTGTCTTACGCCTTTTTTTCCCCCTTTCACAGCAAATGAAACTTGCAGCCGAGTCGTTGAAGGAGGAAACACACAGAGAAAAGAAGATTAATTGAGCGTTAACATGCATACATTATTTTAAAGTATTTAAAATCTTATGTGTTTGCACTCTACAGTGGATTACTCAATAGGGAGTATCTATTATCTGTACTTGGTCATCAGCACTGATTGCTTGAAAAATTGTTTTCCTGTTCCTTTTCTTCTTCATTTCATATCTAATATGCAACAGTTGTCCAGTGTAACAGAATACAGTCTCACTCCAGTTTATGCTAGCTCTGGTTGAAATATGTCATCACCAATTGTACATTATATCAAAATTATATGAAACAGATCTTTGAGAATATGTATCCTGATGCTAAATATAGTCTTGATCTGCAGATTTTCAAGAGAGGTATGTCTGGTATATTAGTACTTACTTCTTAGTATACCGTTTCTTATGCTTGTTAACCATTTTTGTCCTTGTAGTAGAAAAGTTAATCATTTCAAAGACCACTTATTATACACTGTTCATAGCATTTACTAGGAAATTAATCTAACTAATGTTTATTATATAGCATGATGTCTGAATTTTTCTATAGGACCAATCAGAAAGCTTGTTATTTGGAAATATATGCTATAAAATGAGATTGTACATTATAATATGTTAATTTTATAAAGAATCCCAATTAGATTATTTTCAAAAGATGCTAAGAAAGCATATTTGGCATGAAACAGGAATTGCTAATTAGTAGTTTATGAAGATGAATGGTGGTTGTGTATTCTTTTCATTCAGCATTAACTCTGATTACTGTTTGGTGGTTCTGCAGAACAATAGTACTGTATTAATGCATCTTTTTGTTAACTGAAATGAATTAACAGTGCTATTAAAATAGACACTCCATAGCTGTGTCTGATACTTTCACACATGTACTGACATATCTGACTGTTTCTTACATATCATGAAAATGTAATTCTCCTAATTTTAAATTGTTTTTGATGGCATTAAGGTCAAAATCTATACTTCTTGATCATGTGGCCTTCATTCAATTTGTTTTCTACTGCTATACGTCTTTCATCTCTGTGAGAGCCAACTTTTCCCTGGATGTGAAATACTTTTAAGTCAGCTATGCAATCCTATTTGGATAGATCTGTGGTTACATGATGAAGATAACTGCACTGACTTAGATGTCTTTCAAAATTGTACCACAAGGGAACCTGTCACCTGGATACTTCATTACACAACAAACTTTAATATTTGTAAATAATAGATACTTATGACAAAGGTCACTCTTCCCAGAGTAATACAATGAAGTCAACGTATTACGTTTTGGGTATAGATTAAAGTTTTGATTTTTCGATCTGTAAAGCCATAAATGACATGAGACCATCCTGCCTGAGAGAACTCTTCTCTCTGTGTGTTTTATTGCCACAACTGTGATCAATGGAAACTGTGGCTCCCTTAGTATATAAGAGAGGGAGCTGCTGGCAGGGTGTTCTCCCTGAAGACCCTTCAGCTTTGGAATTCATCCCCCACTTTGGTAAAAAAATAAGCCAAATCTAAGGTTTTTGGTTTTTGCAAAGTCAAGTTCTTCGAATAGACATTTGTAGGAGACTTGAAGATCTAAGGGATAGATCTCTTTTGTGAAAGCTGCTAATGCATAATTTTGTTTTGAAATATGTTCCTGTGAGTGGTGGTTTATTGGTGAGTTGTTGTTTATATAAAGAGGGCATGAGGGAGGTCTATAAAATCATGAGTGATGTGGAAAAGTGAAAAACCTCTTCACATTATACCTGAGGTCCCCTGTGAAATTAATAGCAGGTTTAAAAACAACAAAAGGAAACACAACTTATTGCCAGGGGATGTTGTGAAAGCCAAAAGTACAATTGGATTCACAATTGGAGGATAGATCTATCACTACTTTTCAAGGTGGTCGGGGGGAATAATATTTTCTGCCAGATTTTGGAACTGGATAATGGGATGGATGACTTGATAATTCCCCTGTTCTGTTCATATTCCACTTAGGTTTGTGCATGCCCAGTGTGCTGGAGCTTAAGACTTTTGCCTAGCTTTATCCATGGAGAGGTGGCACTCATGCTTCATGGCTGTGGCCACTACCCTGACTCCCCCTTAGTCCTGTTTCACCACTGATGGCTGGAGTCAGAGATCTGTGTAGTTGTAGTCTCAGAACCTCATATTTAATCTCAGCCTAGTTTATTGTGCATATAATTAGTTAGTGTGTATTTGCAGTTAGTGTTCCTGAGTGATGTCCTTGCCAGGGTTCAAATGTCCTTCGAATGAAGGAGTAATATCAAGAGTGATCCCCTTATACTGTGGTTGGTCTGTCTTGGTGAGGCCCATTGTAGAGCATTGTAGATCAAGGAGCATTGTAGATCATTCAAGAGGTGGATTCAGGTGACATGGGACTTTCAGCTCAAGCCACACCTGTGTCTAGTACTGAGGTACTTGTTCCAGGACAGGCATCTCTGAGGAGGCAGAAGAACTGTGTTGACATACCACACTGTTGCAGACTTACTCTGTGTTTCCTTTCCATCCTTGCTGTTGGCCCAGAACTTCCTGAGGCCTGTGCCTTTGGCAGTCCCTCAAATGGAGGGTGCCCCTCAGCACTGCACCCAGATGTTCCTCTCCATGTGGTGGGGCTGAAGCTGGTATCAGAATCAGTATGGGATATCTTGGTACCAGGATCCTCTTGGTCCTGCCGTATTCAAGACTGAAGTTGCTCCAATAGTGGCTTTCACCACTCTCAGTGTTGATGCACTTGGGTGCTCCAGTACCACTGTTTGAAGCAAAAGTGACTTTGCCTGCAGCACCGACATGCTTAATACTAATGCTACCACTTTAATCGTGGCAGTGGATGAATTGGGCCACCTATTGGCTCCCTGGGGCATTGCTCCATCCATGTCGCTAAGGTCCTGGGGCTTTTCTGAGTCAATGTTGTCATTTTCCCACTCCATATCATCTGATGAGTTCCAAGGGCTGCCAATGGACCAGTCTGGCTCCCAGGGTTGGCATGCACCCCATGGTTGGGACAGACGTTTGTGCCTTGGCCCCTACTAACCACCAGTGCCCAACAAATATCTGTGGCCTCCTTGGACTCAATAAGATGCTCCTTGCTTGAGGAGATTCCACTCCTTAACCCCTTCAGAGCTGGAATTGCTCACCAGTTTGACTGTGATGAATGTAAATCAGCCGCAAGCCTAGGCATAAGAGGTCTTCCCTGCAGAGCTGTCAGAGTTTTTCTTTCCAGGTTCATCTTCCCGAGAACAACTTGTGACTCTTCTGTGAGCCTCATCCTCATCACAGAACAATGCAGTGCTGCCTGGTTTGTCCTCCATATCTATCCTAGAGGACTATAAAGCATAACAGGATCTTTTACACCATTACCACATTTCTCTGAGTCTAGGAGAACAACTATAAACGGGTAGACATTTTACAGGCTGCCCTCCCTGGGAGAGTGGCCCCTCCAATTAATTGTGTCCCTGTTGAGTACACTGACCTAAGTACCACTGGTGGCTAAGCACATATCTCTGCATCTGAATGAAGACCACCCTTGAGTTTAGTAACTTGGAAATGTTGTCAGCAATTGATCCTCCCATAGCAGTGGAATGCTAGTTCTGGTGCCATCAGACAAGCACAGACTGGTGGTTCCGCATAGTGCTGCAAGTATGAGATGATCAGCGATGGCTGCAAAACTTCCGGATGTGCAAGGCCACTTTCATGGAACTTTTCAAATGGCTTTCCCTTGCTCTGAAGCTCAGGGACACCCAAATGAGACATGCTCTGACAGTGGAGAACCGTGTGACAATTGCCCTGTGGAAGCTTGCAACACCAGAGAGCTACCTGTCAGCTGGGAATCATTTCAGAGTGGGAAAATATACAGTGGGGGCTGCTGTGATACAAGTAGCCAAAGCAATCAATGCCATTCTGCTACAAAGGGTAGTGACTCTGGGAAACGTGTATGCCATAGTGGATGGCTTTGCCACGATGGGGTTCCCTAACTGCAGTGGGGCAATAGACAGAATGCACATCCTCATCTTGGCACCTGGCCACCTTGCCAAGGAGTACATAAACCACAAGGGGTACTTCTCGACTGCTGCAGACACAACAGAGTTCTCAAGGGATCATCTGGACTGATGCAGTTTGGAGGCAGGTATGGGTAAAGGGCCTGCCAGGGCACAATCCTCTGGGTCGGGGGAGGTGGGATGGGGTCCAGTCATACCAATGAGGCAGAGTGGTGGGTCACATGGCTTTCCTCCTCTGGGTCCACCACACCCTGCTTCTCAGGAGAGTGCTACTTTCCCATCCCACAGGTGTCTGTGGATGGGAGGGAAGACGGGATTTGGTCATAACAGTGGGTCATGTGGTTTCCCTCCTCTGTGTCCACAACAGCCCACTTCCCGGGAGAGTGCTACTTTCCCATCCTGCATGAGTCTGTGGGCAGGAAGGAGGATGCCAGAGGCTGACGCCATGATAGCAGCAGAGGCAGGAGCTAATAGCTCTCCTCCCCTCCATCCCAATCTAGGTTGCTATGCAAGGTATCAGTCTTCTCCAAATCACACAGTGACAGGGAGCTGATGCTGACTAAATGTGGCAAGAAACGTGGGCCTTATGCTGAAACGACACCAGACCACTTACTGGTGGCTTGGTGTGGGAAGGTGTCCTGCAGTGGGGGGTGGAATAAGGCTGGCCTCCCCAGAAACCTTGTGAGAAGGATGAAAGAGTTCCTATCTGAGAGCCTCATGGAGATGTGCAGGGAGGAGTCTTCCTCCATCTCCAGACATGTTAACAAACTGGTCCAGACCCCTGACCCTGTGTTGGCACAGATCAATTGCCTTAACCCTCTTGTAGCAAGAAAAAAAATGGTGAACTCATCAGAAGTGCCCTCCCTGGTGTCAGTGCCCAACTATGAGATATTCTGGGAGGAGGGGATTGTCTCCAAGACTAAAAAGTTCTTAGCTCTTACCACCCACCTTTCTTGTCGTCCTCCATGCTGCTGCCCTGAGTGTCTTGGGAGGATTCCACAGTCTGGCTTAGGAAGTCGGTAGTGTCCCCCGCTAGGGTCACATGCAGCTGCTCATAGAAGTGACATGTTTGCGGCGATGCACCAGACCACCCATTTGCCTCCTTTGTCTTGTGGTAGGACTGCCTCTGCTCTTTTATTTTAACACAACATGACAGACATTCCTGACATATCCTTTCTCCACTATGCACTTTGCCATCTTTGCATAGGTATCTGCATTTCTTTTCCTGGTTTGGCGCTCTAATACATTGGATTCCTCTTCCCATGTCTCGGTGAAGTCCAAGATCATCTTCACACTCTATGCTGGTGTTCTTCTGTGCCCCTGAGAAATGGAGCTCGTGGAGCCTGTGGAACTGAAATGCATGGAATTTATGGCAATGTGTTCTGCTGAGGTATGTTGCCTGTGCTGAGGTGTGCTCACAATACTGACCAAATGGAAAATGAAATTCAAACTTTCCTGGGGCTTTTCTTCTTCATCTGGAAAGCAGAAGACGTGCAAGTTCTGGCCAGGGCGGTCACAGTGGGGCACTGTGGGATGCCTCTTAGAGGCCAAGAATGTCGACTTTTGCAACACTGGGCCTACACTACTGTAAATTCGAGCATGCAAGATTGAATTTTGCATTATTCCATGTAAAAGCAGGAGTACTGAATCGACTTCAGCAGCCCTTAAATTCAACAGAATGGGCTTGGTAGTGTGGACTCGTTTAGAAAATCAACCTTCTGTGCAAAATTCAACCTAAACTCCTAGTGTAGACCGGGCCTCAGAAAACTGTTGCTGATAACCATCACACCTGCTAGAAGGATTTGTGGTGTTCAGGCCCTACAGGCTGAGTCACCTTACACCCAATTTGTCAAGGACAGGGTAATACTGAATCCATGCAAGTTTTTATCCAAGTTGGTCTGTTTCATCTGAATCAGGCAGTATATTTACCTGTAGTTTTTGGAGGGTTTTTCTAAACCACTCTCTTCCTCAAAGGAACAGTGTCTACATATAGACAGGACTAAACCATTTTGTGCTTCACTTCACCTGTTCATGTTATATGTGGACTGTATGAAGGGCAAGTGATCTCTGCACAGACCACCTCTAGATGGATACCATCCTGAATAAAGCCTGAAGATAAGAAAGCTTTGGCTACACCTTCTCAGCAGATACAGGCTCACTCCACAAGGGTGCAAGCAACATCAGTGGTGTGCCTCAGTGACATTTCCATAATGGATGTTTGCAGGGCAACCATATGTGCATATGCTTACAGAGCCTTAGGATACTACTGCATCTAGCAAAGCAGATGCAAGTCTTAGAAGGGAGTCCTGTGACCCTTGTTTCATTAGAATTCAAGACCTGCCTCTGGATTGGGGTACTACTTGTGAGTCGCCTAAGTAGAATACACATGTTCATCTATATGAAGAAGAAACAGTTACTTAATGTGATGGGGCGGCACCACTCCTCACTCAAGCCCAAGGAGTCCACCTGGCCCAGGTGGCTGAGGGGGCCCCACCCCCGCAGCCCTGTGACGCATGTTCAGTCTGGGGATATATACCCAGACAAGCAGGCAGACAGGGAGGGGTGTGGCCGAAGAGGCAGGGGCTCAGAGAGGAGCTCCGAAACAACCCAAACCACCGCCTGAACCCAGTCCGCTATTGCTGCAGCCGTAGGAGTCCAACCAGCCCCCACAGGAGCATCGCTCACCGTCCAAGCCGCTGCAGGAGCAGCCGAGGGGTAACCTGCAGAGGGCCCGACCCCACAAGGGGAGAGGTCGGCATTCCCATCGACCAGGCCGTGAAAATCTTCACTGCCATCAGGCCCCTGGGCTGGGACCCAGTGGAGTGGGAGGGCCCAGGTCCCCCTACCTCCCGCACCTTCCCGCACACCACCTGCAGAGACTGCAGGGGCACTGTACTTTGGGACTGGGCCCGAGGGCCGTATTTCCCCTACGCCAAGTTCATTGTACTTTGGGGGGACTGGGCCAGGGAGGGCTGAAGTTTACCCCAAGCGTGGGCGGCACACCCTGACGCAGGGCCTGCCTCTCGACACTTATCCTAGCCGGTTCTTCAAAATATTATGCAGACATGAATTCCACAGCCATCCACCATCCCCTCTACATTGTAATCTCCCCTTATGGGCTTTTGATGCAGAGGAAGTGGGAGTGGAGGGTCAGGGCAGCACTGCCTCACATAATTAAGGGAGGGACCACAGCCATGGGATAGGAGCACTGCCCCTCTATGGCAGACTACTTTATCCTTTTCGGGAGTCTGATTTGTCTTGTGTACCCAAGTTTCACCTCGCTTAAAATGATTTGCTTACAAAATCAGACAAAAATACAACAGTGTCACTGTCCACTATTATTGAAAAAGTGCTGACTTTTTCCATTATATAATTATAAAATAAATGGATCGGACTATAAATATTGTACTTCCATTTCTTTTGTGATACTTGAACCTGTTTTTCACTTAGCCTTGTTTGAAGCCCAAGCCCTACTGCTGGGCACTGAAGAATGTAACTTAGCTTCATTGGGGCTCCAATGGTGTTGGGCTTTAGGCAGTTGTCCCTAATGCCAGCCCTGCACTTGCAGATACCCTGGGTATAGCAACCCTCAGGTTGAGAAACATTGATCTAGATGAGTTGAGTACCCCCTGGAACACCTTTGCATAGCCCCTGGAGTATGTAAACCCCTGGTCAAGAGCCACTGCTCTGCAAGTATTACTAGGCAAAAAGTCTCTGGCTCCAGCACCCAGGGCACCCGCTCCTTAAGTGGAATACACATCTGCATCACATCTCAAAGAGCCACACTCAAGACTTGTTTCTCATTTTGTTGCCAAGAAGTACTCTCCATTCCCAGCCTTTACACTTTCACATGAGCACAAGCCTATTTCCACTGGTTTTAAGTAGTGTAAACTATTTAAGGAATGGGAGAAAAACCAGAACTCTGGCTGAATGAGCTGGACTTCCTGAAAAACACTGGCTTAGATGAGGAGCCACTGAAGCTGGCTACAGGCTTCTGGATTTTCTAATATACATGGGTGGGAAGGAAGTTCTGGGCCTGGCCACCTGGACAACATAACAAAAGTACGCATTGGTGAACTTTTGACTGTTACCCACCTGTCCTTCTGTTCCTTAAAATCCTCCTGCTTATTCTAGCCCATCAGGGGAAGGTGTAGTCTGGAGTTTAAATACATGTTAGGAATAAATCCTAAGGTTCTAATGGATTCTCCCTCTATCTTTGGACAAATCCCTTCACTTCTGCCTCTGTTTCCTCATCTATACCTGGCTCTTGTTTTCTCAACCTGGGAGTCATGAGTCGGTGTCAAGTGGTTGTGTGTGCAGCCAATAAAAACCTGAAGAAGAGCTGTGTGTAACACAAAAGCTTGTCTCTTTCACGAACAGACATTGATACAATAAAATATATTCATGCATTTTCCATATGATATAGTTATTTTTACCTTCCTCTGAAAAAAAATGAGCAAGAATAATCTTTTCCCACGGTAAAAGATTGATTTTAATCTGTCACATAACATAAGTGATATAGAATAGAAATACCAGTGAGAGAAAACTACTTTACAAAAAAGGTAGCTTGAGCTTGACACCATGAAACACCTCAAAATGGTGTTTGAAATTCCAGAGCTTTTAGAAGGAGAAATTTAGCAATAGCTACATGGCCAGATGCTAAATGATATAAGGGACAATGGTCTCTATACAGAGAATAGGCACTGGTACACTTCTTACAGATGGAACACCTAATGAAACAGTTTATTATAGAAGTGCTGATGTCATGGATTCTTTTGCTTTTTAACATCAAAAATAGTAACAGTTTGGGCTCCAAGACAGAGGGAGACCAAGATATCCAAAACCAAAAAAGATGTGCCACTGGACAGCCAAATAGGCTGTGTCTACACTGGCCACTTATTCCGGAAAATCAGCCGCTTTTCCGGAATAACTTGCCAGCTATCTACACGGGCCCCTTGAATTTCCGGAGAGGCACTGACGATCTAATGTAAAATCATCAGTGCTTTTCCGGAAAAACTATGCTGCTCCCGTTCGGGCAAAAGTCCTTTTCCAGAAAACTGTTCCGGAAAAGGGCCAGTGTAGACAGCACAGATTTCTTTTCCGCAAAAAAGCCCCGATCGCGAAAACTGTTCCGTTTTAAGCATTTCCGGAAAATCATGCCAGTGTAGACGGAACCATAGAGAAAAGGAGAACATGCCATATAGAAAGGTAAGGTGGTAACTTGACTTCAAACACATTTTGTGAATATTTTTGGCTTAACTAATCACATAGTGAGTCAAAGCAGTGAGATTCAGACTATTTAGTTTGCTTTAATATGATTTTTTTTAATTAAATCTTGTTTAAATAGACTACATGAGAGTCTGAAACTTTACAGGGAGGATGAAACCTACTGCATTGGGGAATCTTGACCAACAGCGCCTGAACTAGGGAGCCCCTCCTGTAAGATGTTAGCAGCTTTTGGTCTGAATGACGTCTCGTGCTCATGGAAAAAAAAATACAGCTTAAGAAGCTAAAGGTAAAACACATGAGAAGTTTCCTATAAGAGCCTGAGGACAGACACTGTAGGGATCTGGTCCTTCCTATTCTACCTGGTGGCTTGTTTGTTGTTTTGTTTTAATTTAATTTAAAGGCACTATTGCCGTGGTGTCCAACAAGTTCTGAAGCAGTAGCTACTACAGTAACTACTACTGCTATAGCAAACTAGCCACACTCAACCAGCCAAGTAGCCACTAGTGACTAGTGCATTAGACACCACAGCAGCGATTTGGTCATCTGTGCATATATAACACCATGTACTAGTAACAGGATATTTTGCTAAAGTACTATGTATGTTGAGTCTACTGGCCCTCTTTACATAACAATGTAATTTGAAATTAATTGAAAAAATGTAGCAGCGGCCAAATAGTCATTTATTTCCACCAGTAAGTCCAATTCCAAGTTTTTGTTTGAACCTATGATGTGAAAGTGCCATCTTTGACCAGCATTCTGTTCTGAGAGCCACAGGAAAATCCTGTTTATCTCAGGACAAACATCAACAGTGTTCTGCAGAGGTTACGCTTTGTAGCACTAACGGGGGGGTAGGGCAGAAAAGGCATTTTTAAAAATATTTACATGTAGCAAGTGGCTTTAGGACAGGAGCTGTTTATTTGTATGGTGTGGGGCCAGTAGTAAGGCCAAAACCACTTTGTTAATGTTTGCAAAAATTTTGACGGTGACCAAAATCTACACAATTACCTCGCCTTCACACAATTTCTGCAGTATGTAAAGAGGAGAGTTCTTTCATTCACCACTAACACAAGTACAGCTTTGGAGATAGTGGTAGATACTCTGTGCTAACACTCATACAAAATTGTTTTGAGGCTGTGGAGGGGTTATTTGAAGGAAAAAAACTAGTTTAGCTGGAACTACAAGGAACATTTAGGATGGCCCAGTGGAAATGCCACCTTAAGAATTTAATCATGAAAATGGTGTTAAATCATTCTCAGACAAATGAGCAGGATCTCTGTTATATCCTGTCAGCATAGCAACATGCTGTGATGCCAGCCAGCAGTGTCAGCTTTTGAGCCATGAGCTAGGTTATCTCTGAATGCTTATCAGTATAGTGACTAAATCCCACACTACTCAGTTTACAAAAGAATCGTTCATCCCTTTTCCTGCAGGATGACAGAGTGATGTGTCTCTGCGTCCCTCAGCCATCCCCCCCCCCCTTGCTAAACCCATTTGCTTAGAACCCCTGCTTGCACCACCCTAGCCCTTCTCCATCGCTGGAGGGGGCCAGGGGAACACAGCCTGCACTCAAGTGAAGTGTTATTAGGCCAAATTCCACCCTAGCATGAGGTTACAGTAAGAATAAGTGTGGCTCGCTGTCACTTACCAAGGATCACAAATCCACTTGAAATGTAACACAGATGTCTGGTAAATCTCTTAAGTGCAAATCATAAAAATGCATGCAAGCCATCATGAGATCTGATCTTGAGTATTTACATTTTTCAGTCATACTCATAAAAGCTTTAGAAAACTGGACCTATAATAAAGGTCTAAAAGTATTCTATATATGTTTAGCCTTGAGACTAGAAGATGGCAGAATGAATGATACAATTTGCAAAATATGTTATAGGCCATTACAAAGATGGTGGTACATAGTGATCAGTAGTCTCCAGGTTTGCCAGATGCTAAGCATAGGCAACTTGATTGCCTGTTCATTCCCTCTGGGGCACCTGCATTGGCCACTATCAAAGACAGATTTTGGTCTGACCCAGTATGACCTTGTTAGACTCTTAAGTCCTCTGAAAGCAGGAGAATAATGAAATGGGAGATTTAAATGAGGTAATTAGGAAAATTTTTAACTATTAGTAGAGTTAAGTACTAGTATAGACTCCAAGGGAGATTATGGAATCCACCATTGTTGCCAGTTGGCCTAACACCTATTAAAGGATGGTCTTAGTATTCTTGCTCCTGCCTCAGTGTGGGAGTGGCATAACTAGATGATCTGTTGAGGGTCTTTCCAGCCCTATGATTAGCTAGCAAAACAAGGGCTTATGTTCCACTGTGTTGACGTTTTTCTGGTACTTGTTGGTTTCAGACCATTTCACCAGTTTTTGTCAAACATTCATGTTGAGAACATCTGAGACTAACATTTATATGTTTTAAGTTCAGATGTTTAAGAGTGAGGTGACATAACTCCTTGAGGGTTTGTCGTCAATCTCAAATACAGTTAAGTTGGTGCTAATCATAGACATTTTAAACACAAAAGAATAGTTGTGGTCTTGTTGACGCATCAGAATTACACCAGAGTAACTAAACTAATGCAGCTATATGAGTGGGCACAGTGAAAACAAGGGAGTTACAACTAACCTGTTATAGCCTATGGTATTCCATTTTAAGTATACAGAAGTACAATGTGCAACTCACTGAGTGCCCTGCTACACACTGGAATTCACAAAACCAAGATAATCACCCAGACTCACTATGCATTTTACAGGAAGAGAGACATAAGATAGACAACGCCCCTTCAGCTTATGAATGCCTACACTAGCCAGTAAGAAATGCCAAAGGCCTAACTCCAAATGGGAAGGAGATGCCTTACTTTGGTCAGAATTCTGATACCAACCCTCATGTGGAATTAGGCACTTAAGTCAGTTCAGCTGTGGGCAAGGAAGAGCACAAGGAGAAGGAAACCTATCCTCTTTGTAGCCCAGTGGTTAGGGTACTCTCCTGTAACATGGAAGACACGTTTTTAAATCTCTGCTCTGCCTGATTTGAAGCAGGGGCTTGAACCCAGGTCTCCCACATTCTAGGAGAGTGCCCCTCTGAATCTCTTCCACTTTGTAAAAATGAATGTTTATTGGTTCAGAAAATGCAAGAGAGTGCTAGTCCAGGGTCAGGCCACCTGTTTTGGCTGTAGGATAATTGGGGTTCAAATTCATGCTATAAATCAGGACTTCAAACTTGGGATGAGGAAGACCCACAGTAATCTAGCCATCAGCCAGACCCAAAACTTCCCAGTCGGCTTGTAGCCTCTTGTGCAGGTTAGCCATGCCCTGAGCACATCTATGGAAGTAGGCCCTGCCTTAGCAAGAGAATCCTGTCAGGGCTTAGGCATGTGCAATGTCATTTAGCTGCTCAACCAGCAGAAGTTTAGGCACCTAAAAGGTTAGGGGTGCAGCCGAGCAGTGGTTTTGTAAGCATCAATAGTGTCTAAGAGCTGTTAGAGGTATCACATTGCAAAGACTTTCCCATGTGTTTCAACCAAACACCACTGGTTTCTGTGTTCTGATAGGATATTAGAGCAGACGTTTTTTTTTCACTCCCGTAGTGTACAATGAATAGTCTATACAATTTACTAAGCAAAGCTGACATAGAAAACAAGGTTTATGCACCAATCAAGATGTCACTTTTATTAACTGGATTATCCATTTCTGTCATACACCATGAATGTTTATACAATGAGGAAAGCCAAACACTGCTGGAAGCAACCGACAAGATCAGCCGATATTTCTGTACCCTCTTAACACACACATTCTTTCTTGGTGAGAAGTTATTTAATTCTGTTCTATTTTATTTTTACTGCTACTCTTAAAATTCTGTGTCAAGATTGTCACATCTTAAATACAGATAAAGTTGCCAAGGTACATTTATATATACACACAGAAAAATACAAGACTAATTGTTTTTCCACAATATTTAATTTATATGCTACCATAACTATATGCAACTTTTAAAGACAGGTTAAGGGGTACAAGAAACTGTTTACTTGTTCTAAATAGTTTGGTCCAATATTATTTTAATGTAGTGGTTATTCTCTCCCTTCCTTTTACATGACAACATAATATAACATACAACACATGCACAATCATTCACCTATGAACAAATGGATAAAAGGACAACACTCAGACTAACTTTTGTACACCCGGAAGTTCAACCAACCATACACAACTAAGGCTATAATACAGCTATGCAGCATAAATGGTCAACACTGCTGATCTAAAGTGAGCACCATATATACATCTGTATATAAAAACATTGGAAACAAAATACACCTGGGGTTAGTTAAAAGGTGCCATTCCAAGGCTGTACATAGTATCAGGAAAGTATTTACAATATGTGGAAAAAAAAGCTGCAATAGTTTATTGCCAATGCCCTTTATAAATTTTTTCCTACTTTTAATATAGATGTTGTGCTCACTGTCTGTGAACTACACATCTTATTTCTGGCCCTTTATAAGATACCTGCTCAAAAATATCAAGCAAATGTGTTCTATGGCTTCACCCACACATCTCTTCTTGTAGCTTTCAAATTTATAAACATCACACTGACTGAACTGCAACCGTAGCTTAAAAATGAAAAGTTCCATGAAGTAAAATGTTTATCACTTGTTTTGTTTAGGGAGCAGAATATATAATCCCTAGCTAGGTTAGACAGTAAAACTATACTGTGCAATGCAGATTGTCCTAATAAATTGTATTATACTAATTTAAAAAGCCAGTGTTAACTACAGAAATTATGACCAAATGTAATGCAGTTCTTTGGTGCTCTACTCACTCTACGGTGTACATGAAATGCATTGTATTTGACCATTTTGTAAATGTTACAATATGCTAAACAGTGTAAACGCCTCTCAGACATTCAATATCTGGGTGGGGTGCTGCTACATAATAACACCAATTTTTATTAGCATTGCTTTGAAGACCCAGTGCACAGCATGAAAAAATAAAACATTCTTGCCCTTCCCAAAATTAGGAATCTGCAATATATTTTATTCTAGATAAAATTCCACAAAAGTTAGTTCCTCTGGTCAAAAGTAACCTTTTGTATAGAAATATTCTAAAGCATGAATTTGCCATTATTTCAATGGCAATGGGGAAACAAAATGGAAAAGCTAATAGCTTTAAATAATGAGGAAAGGATATTTTCTTATGTGCCAATTTTTAGTTTTTGTAAATATTGGACTTGATTTTAATATAAAACAAGGGTATTGAGGGAAACAGAACAGAGTAAATAAAAGAGACAACACAACATATTAAGTCCTGACAAGAGCCAAAAAGTCCAATGATGAGGAAAATTTTTATCTGACAATAATACTGATCAATTTAAATTTGTATCCAATTATCTCAACATTTTCCATTCTTTATTGCATTTTGAAATCTAAGGGTCACACTTAGAATAAGAAATGTTAAAATATTAAAGATAGTTGTCATGATAAACTACTAACAACAGAAGCAATTTATACAAACTATTTTCAGTTAGAATGTAAAAACTCAGAAGTAGACTTTATAATTTACCTTTGTATATTAAAAAAGAAGATTGTCTGCTTGTAATATTAACATATTTCTATGGGAAAAAGCTGCCTTACAAATCTAGTTGCTTTTTAAAAAAATCTTGCCTATAGGAAAACAAGATCTTTGCAGTTTGATTGAGCACAACTTTAACCATATTATAGCTTAAGACAAATAGGTGTGGGTTTAAAATCATAGTTTAAGATCACTAATTTTCAGTGCATCTTTGCTTTGTACAAGCCTTGGAACATCTGAAAGCTCCCTGAGGAGTTTTCAGCATCAAAACATTATTGCTTTGGTTCTGTTTCAGACACACAGAAGTATGCCACATATCACATATTTTAGATATCACAGAAGGTCAGAACAAGAATTAACATTTCACAAGCAAACAAAAGCTTCTCTTTCTTTCTCTCTAGTTTAAGTGCAGAATATGAAACTTCTAAGTGCTACATTTACATTAGAATCCAGATATACATTTTTAATTTAATCCAGATCTTCCATAGTAAAATTATACGTGTAAAATTACACAATAAAATAGTCTAATCTGTAGGGAAATAAAGATGTTTTGGCTAGCAGCATGCACAAAGACCATGCATTGTCATACCATCAAGCAAACACAAAATTAAAATGTAATAAATAACTGCTCATAAAGCCCACTTTAAAATATTAAGACAAAAAAAAGGATTCATTGAAATAAGGTGTTCACAGCTCTGAACAGGAAGAATGGTATGTTGTCAAGTAGATTGAGCTATTAAGTCTGGTCATTGTCAAATGACATGACAACAACTAGTTTGACTGGAGGTACATAGCAGTCCCTCCTTGGGATTCCGCTGAATATTCACAGATATAGTCTTTTCACAGAGAGGTAGTTGTAGCACATTATTTTTCAAGTTCTTACTCTTTATCCGTTGCAATTCATTTGGTGCATCTGACATTTGGTCAGAAAAAAATTTTATGCTGCCCAAAGATGAAGCCTGGTTTGCACTCCCTGTAGAACTTATGCACATTTTCCACATTGATTTCTCTTGCACTTTCACACTGGAAAATGACAGATTGTTTTGAGGATCAATAATGTATTTAGTGCTGCTATGAATCTGGGAACCTAAGCAAAGGCTCATCAATTTTAGGCTTTCAACCAGGTCCCCTGCACTTCTAGAAGATAACTGCATTGAATTTCCAGATCCAGCACATCTACGAGTAGAACCTGAAGTGTTATTAGTGCTACCACTGGTGCCAGTGGAGGGACTTCCCCCACTTTTGTTGTTATCACTAGGACTTGTTTTGTCTACCCCTCCATTTCCATTGCTTGGTTTGCTTTGTCCACCACCATCTCCTTGGTTGCCAGGTGGCCCTTCACTACTATCCCGTCTATGCCAGGAATATGTAAATCCACTATCTTTATCTAGACGTCTCCTACTTTCTGAGTCGTCATCACTAGTTTCTGAGCTACTGCAACTAGACCCCCGGCCCTGGCTTTTCCTTCTGTGGTAGCGCTTATGCACTGTGCTAGGTGATGCAATATTCATTTTTAACCTGCTAAGCTTTGGGGGTAAGTTTTCATCCATGTCAAACTCATCATCTGACTCCCCCTCCTCAAAGATTTGATTGAGCACTGGTGCACTCTTCCTGGAAGTGAGACGATTTGTAACTGAAGGCTTGCGGCGCAGAACAACTTGACTGGAAAGAGAAATGGGTTTTTTATCTTCTTCATCTTCCTCTTCATCTTCTTCTACTCTGAACAAACACTTCCGGCCACTAGTAGTGGGATTTAAGCTCACTGAAGGAACTACTGAAAGCGCTGGCCCAGCTAATTCAGTGATATCCTCTTTCTTTGCTGAATCACCAAGTGCCTTATTTCTGTGACCATTGAGTACAGTTTCAGCAGTGCGAGCTGGAGACTGAGGAACAGTTGCATGGGAGAGAGGAGAGGCTGTAAGGTCATCCTCCAGGTCCTGGGGTACATCAATTTTTGTTGGCCACGATTGCCTATGTAAGAGATTGTGATGGGGGAAAAAAAAGGAGTAAAATTAGATTTGGAAGCATAAGAATACATAATGTAAAAATCTTCACAGTATACAGAGATCATAAAGGCCACAGCAATTATTCTACTTACCAATTTGTAAAGAATCTTATTAAAGAAAATAAGAAAAAATGAAAAGTATAATTTAAGCCCGGTGGTTGCTGCCAGTTTAGAGATATCCATGAGAGCTTGCAGAAAACTGGGATAAAAAAAATGTCCAAGTCACAGAAATCTGTTAATCAAATGTTTGTGGGAGGTCCAAAATCAGTAGCAATTAGGCAGGGAAGGTCCTTTCCAGGGGCTTTTAAAGCACAATCTAAGGATGAAGGTACTGCAGACAAGGTTAGTCTGGAGTATCTATTCTTCCCAGTTTTAGTCTTCTCATTCACACATTTTAAACAATTATTTCTGATAAAAAATAAACTTTTCAAATGTCAAAGAGTCTTTTGCTTTTACATATACTTTAAGTGAAGGGAATTTTGAATACAGATCATAGAATTTTTTTAACCTTAAAATTGAAACTGTAATACAGTTCATGTACTGCCACTAACTAAATCAATTTCTGTTAGTCACTTCAATAGTCAACTGATAAGTCATGTGAGTCCAGGCATCAAATAAAACATTATACTTTCCAAGACTTTTTATCTGTAAATGAATAGAACTTTAAATGTCAGATTGTTTATTAAGCATGAACCTCAAAACAAAGCAGTAATGAAAGAAGTGACATTTTAAAAAGTTGTAGAAGAGTTTTTCAACTAACAGTTGGGAGAAGCCAACAGGTGCAGAGGAGCTCATGGTCAGGACAGACACACCCTTTAGAGAAGTATTCATTAAAAGGGGTTACTCCAAATCACAATAAAGAACAGAGGATAGAAGTTGATAAAGGTAGAACTGAACAGAAACAGTCTAGCAAAAAAAATCCCATTCCAAAAATCCCATTTTTCTGCCATGAAGGCAGAAAAATACAAGCTGAGTGAACTTGAGTGCATGGTATTAAATAAGGTTATTGATACAAGAGGCATCACAGAAACTTTGTGGAACAAAGATAATCAATGAGACACCGTGGTATATACTACATCTAAAACAAAGCAAATAATCAAATATGGTAAAAATCTTAATTTAAACAAGTGGTACCAGAGAACAGTTGCAAGAATTAAATGCCTGCAAACTGCACAGAAACTTTAAAAAGAGGCTCAAACTAAATGTATATTCCAAATTAAAAATAAAAAAAAACACTAAGGCTATCAATAATGCTATGATGACTAAAGAATAAAAGAGATGGTTAGAGACAAAAAGACATCTTGTAAAAATTGGAAGTCAAATCCTACTTAGGAAAATACAAAGGAGCATAAATTCTGGAAAGCCAAGTGTAAAAGTATTGTTAAGTTGGTCAAAAAGAAATTTGAAGCACAACTGTAAGACACAAAAACTAACAGCATTTTGTTAAGTACATCAGAAGTAGGAAGCTTCTCAAAATCAGGGGGGCCACAGAACAACCAAAGTACTTAATGAGCACTCAAGGATGACCAGGTCATTGCAGAGAAGTAATGCACGCTGGAAAACACAATCCCAATTATTCATACAAAATGGTGGGATCTAACTTAGTTGTTACCACTCAACAAAGGTCTTGGGAGTCATCATACACAGTTCTCTGAAAACATATCAGTGTACACTGGCAATCCAAAAACCGAACAGAATATTAGGAACCAATAAGAAAGGGAAAGATAAGACGATAGAAATATCATAATGCCATTCTATAAATCCATTGTATGCCCTCTTCTTGAATACGGCATGCAGTTCTGGTCATTCCATCCCAAAAAAGATAAATCAGAATTGGAAAAAGTATAGAGAACGGCAACAGAAGTGATCAGGATAATAAAACAGTTTCCATGTGAGGAAAGATTAAAAAGACTGGGACTTTTCAGCTTGGAAAAAGAGAGAAAACTGAGGGGTGATGTACAAAATCATGCATAGTGTGGAGCAAATGAATAAGGAAATGTTATTTACCCCTTCACACAACACAAGAACCAGGAGTTACCCAAAGATGTGTATGTTAAACCTTCTGCTTATGAATATAAGGAAGTACTTCACACAACACACAGTCAACCTGTGGGACTCATTACCAGGGGATGCTGTGAAGGCCAAAAGTATAACTGGGTTCAACAGAGAATTAGATAAGCTCATGGAGGAAAAGTCCATCAATAGCTATTAGACAAGATGGTCAAGGGATGGAATCTCATTCGCTGGAGGTCCCTAAACTCTGATTGCATAACCATGGATGCATCACTCAGTAAAGTGCAGTTCTATTCAGCCACTTGTGAAAAACAGGCTAGTGGACCAGACTGTCCATTGATCTGACACAGTGTGGCTAATCCTATGTTCTTAAGATGAAGTCAGTTTATAATTAGCTACTGCTCTTTTATCTTCACTATATTGTAATTCTGTATTTGTATTTTTAAAGATATAGCTAGGAAAACTTAATTTTTAACAAACCTAAAAGTGAAGTCTAGACTGCTTCACTCTCTGGAGCCACTACCCGATTTATCCTACTGAGCAAGAAAATTCTACTAGCTCACCAAATTAAAAAATTGCTTTCACAGATAAAACCTTACTGGATTCATCAACCCCGGGATATTTTACATGATGACACCATTCTACATTCTATGAAAAAGTTATTGTCATGGCAGAGTCACTATGATCTTAAGTGCAGAAACTCTCCATTCACACACTGATCACACATAATGGGACTCCCAAGGAGATTCTCAGTATCAGCACAGTGCTTGGTTCATCTGAAGATGGGTTACATACATAGCTTTCTGACACAAACTGGAGCCCAGGAGCTGGGAAAGTAGAGGTGCTCTACCTACATCGGACACTGTTCACAGCTGATTATGCAGTTGTTCAAACTATGATCATATATGCATGCTCTCTGGGCTCAGCCCTCCTTAGTGGGGTACAGATACATCCAAAGGCTATGCTGGGCTCTCCTATGGAAAGCTCAAGTGTCTCACTGTGCTTTTTTGTGCTTAGCTTCTCCTTAAGAAAGGCTCAGATGCTCTACTAGGCTCCTCCTTGATTTGGGCAGAAAAACTGGTGATATCTTCAAAAGCCACTCAGGGTATGTCTACACTACCCTCCTAGTTTGAACTAGGAGGGTAATGTAGGCATACCGCACTTGCAAATGAAGCCCGGGATTTGAATTTCCCGGGCTTCATTTGCATAAGCGGGGAGCCGCCATCTTTAAAACCCACCTGGTTCGAACCCCGTGCAGCGCGGCTACACGGGGCTCGAACAAGGTGGTTCGGACTAGGATTCCTATTCCGAACTACCGGTACACCTCGTTCCACGCTGCACGGGGTTCGAACCAGCGGGGTTTTAAAAATGGCGGCTCCCCGCTTATGCAAATGAAGTCCGGGAAATTCAAATCCCGGGCTTCATTTGCAAGTGCGGTATGCCTACATTACCCCGCTAGTTCGAACTAGCGGGGTAGTGTAGACATACCCTCACTGAGAAGAGCCACTATAGCAATGTTCACAACAGAATCCTCTCTTTCCTGATGTACTTTGATGACTCTGGTATTTAAAGAATGATTGGCGAGTTAGCACCCAGTGAGATGAACAGGACAGTTCAGACCTCAGAGATGTTGTTGCAGGCTCTGCAAACTTAAGAAAATGCCACCCACATTAATTGTGTTTTCAAGAACAAGCTGGAAGTATGAAAGGGCCATTACAATGTAATAGTTGAATCTGAGCCCTGAGTAGAGCAGTCATAAAGCCTATGTATGTTGTATCAAGTTGTAAAACCAACTGGGGAGCATGCTGAAGCCTTACATACTCCCAACCCCCATCTTGGCTTCATGCTATTTGGAAAGTTTACCTCAACAGAGCACGATTGGATCCGGCTAAGGATCTGGTCCTCAATATAATCTGCATGTGTTATCAATAGCCCCACTATCAAACTCATGGTCTATTTTGGTCAATTTCATGAGCACAGGTTTGTTTTTTTTTTAATAGTAAATTTCATTATTTCAGCTATTTATATCTGAAATTTCATGATGTTGTAACTGTTGGGGCCTTGACCAAAAAAGAAGTTGTGGGGAAGGTTGCAAGGTTATTGTAGATGGGGCTGCAGTAGCGCTCCTCTTACTTCTGCTCTCCTGCTGAAGGCAGCTCTGCCATCAGAGCTGGGCAGTTGGAGAACAGCGGCTGCAGGACAGGAGCCCAGCTCTGAAGGCAGAGCTTGCACTAGCAGCAGCACAGAAGTAAGGATGCCATGGTATGATAACACCATCCTTCTGTGCTGCTGGTGGCTGGGGAGCACCTTCAGAGCTGGGCACCTAGCCAACAGCCACTGCTCTCCAGCCACCCAGCTCTGAAAGCAGTGCAGAAAGTAAGGATGGCAATATCTCAATCCTCCCTAAAATAATTTTGTTACCCTGCTCCTTCAACTCCCTTTTGGGACAGGACCTCCCCCATGAAATCTTTATAGTATAGTATAGGGAAAAGCACTCAAAAGACCAGATTTCACAGTCTGATGTGTTTTTCCTGGCTGTGAATTTGATAGGGCCCTAGTTATCATTCTTTTAGCAACTTTTAATTAAAATAAGAACAAGCTAGAGTTCTCATATTTTGCATGCCAAGTATTTAAAGATGCTAGACTATAAACTGAACTAGTTCACAAAACAGTACTTGAGAAATAAACTAGAAACACAATACCTAGCTGAGAAAATTAATATCTAAAAAAATATGCAACACAGTGATTTTAGAATGGACTGTGGTATCAATGATACAGGAGTTTGAGACATTGTGTTTTGTCAGCGATAAAGCTAAAAAGAAGAACAATGCAATCCTGACAGTATCATCATTATAACTTGGCAATATTTTAATTTAATGAATTACAGCAAGAAAATAGCTATTGTATAATTTCTACAATAATTTTCTTATTTATTTTCTGTGATTTCCAATAGATGTGAGATGACAGAAAGACTAACTTGTGAGTCAGATAAGACTTGTTTAGAAACATTTTTAAATGCAAAAATCGAAGTTACACATCAGTCTGTCTTATTACCTATAAAGCCTTTAGTTTGGTAAATCCTTTGGATCCAGGACAATATCTACACAACAAGTAATGCTCTCAAAACTACTCGTAACTGCAAGAGCCAAGTATCAAGAAAAGTATGTAGCTCTGCTTGTCATATGGAGCAAAGCAATACCTGAAGGGTGGACATTAAGTAAACTACTCCATGCATTGCTCTCAACTCACCTCAGTTTTGATATAAAATAACCTTACTTCAGTTCTTGACATCTCCTAAGCAGACACTACCCAGTATGATGAAATATTAATGTAAACCAAAAAAAGTCCAGAATTCCAGAGCTGCATACCTCACCACATTTCAGGTTGGTAAAAACGGGAAGTTTCCTACCCCAATGAGTAGAAAATTGAGTGGTGCCACAGATGGGAGAGGAGAGATTGCACTGCAAGCCCATTCTGCATTCACCATGCAGCAACCCTGTCCCATGGGGCTGACTAGGCTCAATTCTCCTCTCCAGCAGATAGCCAGATTTCACTGATAGGGGAGGAGGAGACTGCCAGGGCAAATCTGAGTGAGGCACTGCAACCCCATGTGCCTAGGCCAGGTTGCCATGCCCGGAGCTGGAAACCAAACACCACCAGACCCAGGAACAGGAGCTTCTTCACCTGGGACAATGGCAGGATTGCTGCCCAAATTTCCCTCACCACATTGATGCCATCAAAGAAAACTACAAGGCTGGGAAATGGGAGGGAAACTCTTCCTCCTCTGAACATTTTAAATATAGCAGTATTTTTCAATTCACCATGTTTTTGCTAAAATCCTCCCTGTTTCTTCAGCAGGAATTTGAACCTAAACCTGAAAATGCAAAAGAATTAAAAGCTTTCAGATTACTTGAAAGTCTGCAGCAAATGGCAGGCTGGTTGAACATACCAACACTAGCTACATAACACAAAAACAGAAGCAGATTTCTCCTATCTTAGCCACATGAGATTCAGCCATCATGGATTTCAGGGGCCTTGCTGAAGGTTACTAAATTTTTAATATGATAATATAGGTCAGTGTTTCTCAATCTTTTTGATACCAGGAACTGGGCTTTGCTGCTAGGGATGTAAAATCCCATTTTAATCAATTAACCAGTTAAGTGTGGTGTGTAACCAGCTAACTTAAATGGGAGTGGGTAAAGGGGGCAGTGCTGCTCCAGCCAGGCCAGGACTGCTGCAGACGGGGACTGCTCCAGCCAGGGCGGAGCGCCCTGCCACCCCAGCAGGCCCCTCTGGGCTGAAGCAGCCAACTGCTTGCATTATGATGTGAGGGGAGAGGAGGGAGAAGGTGAGGCAACTCCAACCCTTGCCAGTTAACTGGTGAGCATCTCCTGGTAAAGGTGATGCTTAGTGGTTAACCAGTCACATCCCTACTTGCTGCCTTCCTAAATTATGTTAGGGAGATCTCGGAGACCAGCTCCAGTCCACGGAAGAGTTGTTGAAAAATGATAAACAAAACTTACTGATCTATGTTGAAAACATATTTATTACTCAAAATCAGTTTAGCAAGACAGAAGTCAAGTAGATGAAGACAGCTATTTCAGGTGTCCTTAATCAACAAGTACGTATAACATTCAAAAAACTTGTCCTTTTTAAAGGCCTCATTTTAAGAAATACTTAAATTAACCTAGATTTACAGAAGCCCAGAACATGACTTAACTAAATCTGTATGTAAACTTCAATTCAACGTTTCCTTTATGACCTATCCCCCTCAGTACTGGAGTGCATTTAGGGCAGGGATGGGGAACCTAAGTCCTGAGGGCCGAATGTAGCCCCCCCCCCAGCTTTCCTGGATCCAATCCCCAAGGCTCAGAGCTCCCCCCAGCATTGGGAAATCCATGCTGGCACTCTAGTCCTCTCACGCCCCCGACCACAGAGCTGGAGCACAAAATCTACTAGCCTGGGTCCCCTAGGCTCTGGTGTGTAAGGGGAACATGGGGAGTATCTTTCTCCTTCTCAGGGGCCATGTCCAGTTCTGAGAGTCAACAGCCCCGACCCAAGTTCCCCACCTCTGATTTAGGGAATTACACCATTAGGAAAGTTTTTACAAAGTGGAGTTTAATGAAATGTAACTACCATCAATAGAAGAAAATAATACAAAATCATTTCTTTATCAGACATACATATGATGTAGTTATCACCTTCCCATGGCAGATATAAATAAGCTTCAGTATAGATTTTCATATTTCAGCTGCATTTCCCCCAAGACATTTGAAAGAAGCAGCGAAAGACTATTTTTCTGTTTTAAAACACAGTATCTTGGAATTTTAAAACATTCTGATTAAGTTGACTAAATCACTGAAGTGTCTAGATTCTCACCTGAACTGAGCTTTGATGTTGCTGGGGCTTGCAGATCTGGTCTGAATTTCTTTTTCCTGTTTCTCTCTCAAAATTCTCTCAGCTAGTAAGAAGTAAGTAGCAGTGATGTGATTGTACTTGTTAGTTTCCAGGGCCCTAAGGAAAACAAAAATGGAACATCACATACCAATGATGTTCTAAAACTGGACACATAGCTGACAATGTAGAATGCTTTACACAGAAAGTTCCTGAAAACAGAATTTAGTATTTTTAACATCCTGAAACAGGGCTTTTGAGTTATTAAGAAACTGGGCAACCAAATATGGCAAGTTCAATAATTATATAATGATATATTTAGGAAAGCATCCAGAGGCTTAATAATTTTTCCTTTATTACATATATTTAAGCAATAACATCGATAGAAAATGAGACTGTGCTCCAATAATGGCATTTCTCACGGACAAATATGCTGAGGTGAAGTGGAAACGTTTAGTTTTGAAGAAGCTGGAGCAAAATCTTACATTCCCTCGGTATTGGTGTCATAGCAAACTTACAACAAAACTGACCTTTTAAGGTTATTAAAGCAGTTGCCTAGATGCTACAGTCTACCAGAAGATCTAACATAATGGATAAAATAGGGTCTGACATGGCCTTTAAGACATTTTTCCAGAGCTACTACATACATTTAAAATATTTTTAGAAACCAAACATTTAAAACTTCTAGATCCTGAATTTGTTTTTTAATACCCAGAAAGTTAAGACATTTTGTTTTTATAACTCACACTAATAGACTAGAAGAGACCATCATGATCTTCTATTTTGATCTCCTGCATGCTGCGGGCCACAGAACCTCACCCATTCACTCCTCCAATAATAAACCCCTATCCTTTCGCCCAGTTACTGAAATCCTCAAATCACTGTTTAAAGACTTCAAGTTACAAAAAATTCACCATTTACACCAGTTTTACCTGCAACTGGCCTATGCCCCACGCTGCAGATGCAGACAGCTCCAGTCCCCCTAGGTTTCTGCCAATCTGACCTAAGGTAAAATTCCTTCCAGACCTCAATGCAGCGATCAGTTAAACACTGAGCATGTGAGTAAGACCCACCAGCCAGACATCTTGGAAAAAATGCTCTGTAGTAACTCAAAGCCCTCCCCATCTAGTGCCCTATCTCTAGGCCACTGGGGATTTTTGCTACTGGCAATTGCCAACAAGTAACATACTATTATAGGCAGTCTCACCATACCATCCCCTCCATCAACTTAACAAGCTCATTCATGCAGCCATTTAAGCTTTTCTGCTCCCCAATGCTCCCCTTGGAAGGCTGTTAAACATTCATTATTTTAAAAAAAGCTTTACTGGTGCAAACTAGGCAGCCCTCCAGCAATTTCACTGGATGATATGTTATTTGTTACATTATATTAATAACTAGAAATAGACAATTTAAAAAATTCAAATCATTAGATGATTAATCATGTTAGTAATATTGTATAACAAAGCAATGTTTGCAAAAATTACTTAGGAAAAAAATGTAGCTTTCCTTCCATCTCAAAATAAACTATTTGCATTAAAACAGCCTCGCTTTCAAAGGTAACAGATGTAGCACAGATTAGAATAAGCATTTTACATTTTTAAGGGTCCTGAACAAGGGAGATTGCTGGACCAGGTGAGGTCAGGCCTCCAAGCTCTGCCCAGTCTCCACTCCAGCTCTGGCCAGCATGCTCCCCCTAGCCTGTCTGCCTGCCAGGTCTCTGGTACCCCTAGGCTGTGTGACAGATGCTGCTATATAACTTTTATAGACCATTTTACATCTTAAAAACTCCAATTTAAAATTTGATCATGGACCAGAGAGTTTCAACCTTTACTATATTTTAATTTTAAGGTACCTTTCCATTTTAAAGCACAATTCCTAAATTTTATTCCTACTACAGGTTGGACGTCCTTAGTCTGGCACCCGCAGGACCTGAGCTGGCAACATTCTTGGTCCCAAAAGACCATCGATGTTGCTGGACCAGAAAGCCACAGAGGTTGCCAGTGGCTGGAAGCAAAGCCAGTCTGATGGGCCAGTGGCTTAAGGGTAGTGGAGCCCCAGCAAGCAGGCAGGCTGGGGCCAGCATTCTGGTCAGGGCAGATGAGTAGCCCTGGCAGAGCTCAGAAGCCTGACTTCACCTGGTCCAGCAATCTCCCTTGTTCAAGACGGCTCAGGTCCTGATGGTGCCAGACTAGAGACATCCAACCTATAGTAGGAATAACTAATAAAATATAGTATCATAAGCTTTCATATGCAAAACCCACTTCCTCAGATGAGTGAAGGACTACTAGTTTTTAAAGATACAGATTAACACAGCGACCCATCTGAGACTAATAAAACACGTCAATCATCCTTAATCTTTTGATCGGTTGCATGCATAATTTTCACTTGTCAGAAACTGGTTCAAAACACAGCATAATTTTAAAACTTGTCTTTGCTTGGCTGAAAAATGGAAGTAGAACAGATGGTCAGTGCTAGACTGAGGAAATGCACCAGACTCCATCAGATAAGCTGTGCTTCTACTCTGAAAAGTGACCCAGTAGGTTCACCAATGCTTATCAACAGAGCTCGCCAAACCGCGGTGAGCCCCACTCGCCAGCCGCGCTGTCCGGCGATCTGCGCATGCACAGATCGCCAGAACCCAGCTCTTCCGGGTTACAATCTACTCGCCATGGGTGAGTAGATTGTATAATTTGTCGAGCCCTGCTATCAAATCCTCTCAGGGTACATCTATACTGCAAGGCTATTTCAAAATAAACTACTCCAGAATAGTTATTCCAAAATAACTTATTTCAAAATAGCACATCTACACTGCAGGGAAGCCTCAAAATTAATCTGAGTCAGGCTTCCCTAGTGCATACATGCTATCTCGATTTAGAGCCCCAGGAAGCACTGGGGAGAAATAACTTAGCCCCTCACCAGGGCCATTCTATTTCAAAATAGCAGCAGTGGAGCATCTACACACACCTTATTTTGAAATAGCTATTTCAGAATAGGCGTTATTCCTTGTGGAAAGAAGTTTACAGATTTCAGAATAAGATGTCCGTTACTTCGAAATAACGGAATGGCTGTGTAGACGCTCACATTTATTTTGAAATAATGCTAGTTATCTCAAA
The DNA here is from genome assembly GCF_049634645.1 of Pelodiscus sinensis. NCBI lineage: Eukaryota > Metazoa > Chordata > Testudines > Trionychidae > Pelodiscus > Pelodiscus sinensis. Next base: position 182,516,083 of record NC_134712.1, on the reverse strand, counting down.
ATAGCAGTGCAGTGTAGACGCACCCTCAGAAGGCAAGCAATTTTAACATTTGTATTTTTCTGCCAGCCGTGCAAATATACAGTGTGCTTTGGCAATTAAGTTGTGTTCTTCCTCTCACACATTACCATCATCACCTTTAAAACATTTTGTTGGCCAAGTTTTCTCTTCATCTAACCTTTGTGCAATCCCTATAATCTTCAAAGGTCTCAGTGAATTTAACAGGAGCCTTGTCTTTTGATTAACTTGGATTCAGTCTTTTCCATTGATTTCAGTGGGCATTGGATCACGCTTTAAATGAGGCCTTTAGTCATGGTGGATAAAAAGAGATTGAAAAAATTATAAATTGAATTTTTTATTTAAATAGTTTATATAAATCTGATTTTTAATTTTTTGAATAAATAAGTTTTTCATTTAAATACAATAGTTACAATTAAATCTCATCACAAACATGCTACACCTACACTCACAGGGTCATAAAAATGAACTAATGGCTCTAGTCTGTCCAGCCTAACAACTAACTCTTGCTTCTTGAAAGTTCTGGGCCTCCAGTTTCTGTTTCTTAGCAGACTATAAAGTAACATGTGCACAGAAAGACAGAGGCAGGATAGGACTAGTTGTGTTCTGTGCTTATATGGTGGTGGACCGTGGCCAAGCATGACAGAGGAGTTAGTTAAAACATTGCCTTAAAAACAAAGCCTTAAAAACAAAAAGACAATATATAGGAAAAGACAGAGGTAGCATAAAAGAAACAGTGGAGTGGACTGGAAACAGAAAGCAAAGAAATTATTCAGCACACACACAGCTTCCTATATTCCCTCACACTTCTGCCACAGAAAAAACTGTCATGGTTTCTGGGCATAAGAGAGACCCTATCTAGGAATATTTTGAGAAATGTGTTCCTTGGATAAAAAAAGAACAACATGCCAAGTGTAAGCAGTGCAAGAAGATGATGTAGGGCCTCGCTGCAAGAATGAAACATTATACGGAAAACTGCTCATTGGGAGAAAATGATGAAGATGTAGGTGTGGCTGAGTGAAACAACTGGTTAGGAACTTAAAAGAATTCACTTCGCAATTTCTTCAAGACTCTCTATGCCTTTTAGTAAAAATGTGATTGGACAAGTAAATTCCCAAGCTGTTTGCTGTGTTAAACGTTGCTACAAAAAAAAATGTTTAGCTTAGCTAATCCCTAATGGCTTATTTAATCAGTTCACTAAGTTTAGAATCTATCATTAAAGTATACAAGACAGAAAGTTGCAGTAAGAGAAATCTAGAGTTGCCAGTTGCCACTGAGTGTCATTCTTATTATATATTACACAATACAAAATATTGTTTAGAACATCATGGTCCCAAACAATAATGGTGATGCCATAAATCTATGACCCATTTTACCTCAGCATAACTCATCTTTTCTAAGGGAACCCCCCCATACTTGTTTTCTCAAACACCCACCCACCCACCCACCCACACCCACCCACACCCACCCAGAAGTGCCAGGGCTATCTCAAAAATTAAGTGCACTCTAAGCACAGTCAGTTTTAGCTTTTTTGCTAACTTGATTTAAATCAATGATTTTTTGTGTGATTTAAATCACCTTGAGTTAAATCAATCCACCTTGCGCAGTGCCAGTCTTCAGTGGGGTCTCAAATATAAGAGGACTTCTTTTGGCCTACGGAATATTTTACTGGCAACGAGTGAGAGAGGAAGAACCCAAATTTAACTGGCATTCATGGTAAATTCAAAACTCAATGTCTCCTGTGAGGTTTTGGCTCAGCATTTAGAAAGAAGCAAAGACTTTTTTTTTGTGATTGCATTCAATTTTGTAGTAATTCTCAAGTTAAACAGAATGTTAAATGTGTCAGATTGCTTGCAGAAAATTTGTACTTACTCCACTATTGTATCTCGATCTGCTATATCACCAAGAACCATGCGTTGTATTATACTGTTGTGTTCTTCCTCAGAAAGATTTTTGTATGAAACTAGAGGGATATTGTATTTTGTTGCAGGCGACGGGTCAACTCCTTGGAGCCATGGATGATTTTCAATTTCTTCCAAAGATGCTCTTCGCTTTGGGTCTCTCTGAAGCATCCGTGTAATTAGACTAGGGAAAAAAATCTATAAATACAATGTACTGGTATGTTCAGAAAGTAACCAACACCACAGCAAGACAGAGGTCTGTTTTTCTTTTGTTACTATCAGCTCATATTAGCCCCTTGAAGAACTTTCAGTAAAAATAACACAAGTATAGTGTGACTGGAAACTGAATCTGCAAAAATATTCTAAATGACAATGCAAAACTGAAACGAACAAAACAACTGATTTATGAAAACTTCAAGCACAGCAAACTCCATCATTTTCATTTGATTACTTGGGCTCTTCATATCTACACTTTTCTAGCTTTCATTTTCTATTTTGGGACAGCATTTTTCACAGTCATGCCCCGAACAAGATGGCATCTAGCTGCTACTCCAACATAAATATTGTTTAATATTAATATATTTTTGTATTGTTATCAAGAATAAGGGATTACAACAAATGTAAAACAGACAAGAGGGTGGGAAAGGTAACACTTTTATTGGGCCAACTTCTTTGGGTGAAAGATACAAGCTTTTGAGATTACACAGATGTCTTCTTCAGATCTGGGAAATGTACTCAGAACAGCAACTAAATAAATTACAAGCGCGGACAAGGTAAGGAGTGAACATGTTGCAAGAGACCATTCAAGGTGAATTGGGCAATTAATATCTCTATAATCATAGGACAAAGGAGGACTAGTGGTTAGAGATTGTTACAATGAGTCAGCAATCTAGTGTTTTCATCGAGTTCATGATTTGTGGAGTCTAGCAGAGTTATGAATTTAAGTTTCCAAGCTTGTCTTCTGAAAGCGTCAAACAAATTGCCTTTGAAGACTGCCTCTGAAGACAAGGACTGAGAAGTCAAATACGAGTGATCACTTAGTGAAGGAAAGTATTCACCCACAGGTAATGGGGTGCAGCACTAGAAAAAAATCACTAGACTACACTGTTCGCATATGAACACAGATATGGCTATTACAGTAAGTACCAGAAGTTTGAAGACTTCACCTGGTCCATGCAAAATATCAGGCTTTGCTTGAATTCCAGTGTGTCATAGGAGGAAACCTCCTCAAATCCTATACAGACACTAGAACAGTGGTCCCCAAACTGTGGAGGATGCAGCAAGCTCCAGCCAGCCCTCACAGGAGAATGGGGAGGTAGCCACACCCTGCCCCATTCTGCACCAGTCCTGCCTCCCAAGCCTCTGTCCCCTACTCTTGGACTAGTCACAATTCTGCTCCTGGCCTGAAGGGCCATGGACACATTGCGTTGCTGGTAAGGGGAGACAAAAGAGCAAAACTTTGGACACCACTACACCAGGAGATTTAAGACATTTGGAGTGGTGAAATATTCTATCATTTATGGAGGACTAGCTATGCTTGCAAAATGATTCTAACTCAGAAAGAGGGACTCTCACGTTAAAGGAATCTACATTTAAGGGTTGAAGTCTCCAAGCAAGCAAACTGGCTTCAACAAATGGGGAATAGTGAACTATTCAAAACTGTCAGAGTTGCCGTAAATATTTCAAAATGAGTCATGATTCTTAAGTGGCATGTGCTGTTTGCAAAGATATTTTCCCTCAATTCCCAGTAAATTTATTTGGGGGTTATAATTTTAGTGGGAGACAAGCAAAAGCCTGATGCAGTGTTCTTGAGCATAAGAACCAGACACAATATCCTTGAACAACTGTTCAGACAAAGGTTGAAAACGGGTCAGGAGACCAAAAGGGGCAATTGTCCCAGGGACCAGATATTCAAAAGGACCCAGAGCTCCTGGCAGCCTCTGCTGCTACCACAGTGGTAGAAGAAGGGGGGAGGAGGCATGGCATGCTCCCGATGAGTCTGAGGGTTTGCTGCCACCGGCCCTGCGCCTTCCAGGAATGCAGAACTGCAGCCCCACCTTGCCCCCTGGGCTGAAAACATTTACAAGGAACAAATTCAATCAACTTTGATAAAGGGTGAGAGAGGCAGAGACTGAAGACTCTGTAGTAACGGTGTGCAAGAAGCTACCTAATCCATGCAGACAGAAGAATTAACAAGTTAAGGAAATGACTGGTAACACAGCAGGGAATTTTAGCATTGGAAGTTCTGGAAAAACAATAAAAAGTTCCCAGAACCCAACTAACAAGATTCTAGATAATTTGCTGGTAGCATACAACATTTCTATGAACACTACCAAATTATTTAATATTTTACTTACTCTTTACATTCTTTGGACACATGTGATGGCACTGTGTATTTGCAGTCCATGATCATAGTCAGTGTTTCGCTATCATTTGCTTCTTGGAATGGTGGTTGTCCACATACCAGCATGAATAGGATAACACCCAGGCTCCATATATCTGTAAATTATAAAAGATGTTTTAACATGTGTTGCCAAAAAGACACCAAAATACTGCCAATGTAAATTGTTAGAAACCTTAACTGAAATTCAGCAAACTAATTTAAGTATTATCATTGGGCTATCTTTAGTGGCTTCGACAGTAGAATTTATAATTCCTTTGCAATGAAGTACAAAATATAGCAGGCTCCATATTTTATTAGACAGGTCTATGATTTTGGATGGAAAGTCCAAAATTAGTGATTTCAATTCATGCAGAAAAATTCAGGAGTAAATTAAAATCTTAAATACATATCTATTTCATGACACCTCTAGTTTTGGCAGAATTTAATACTGAATTTCAATAAAAGTTTATTTATTTACATTGTAAAAGATTTACAGTTACAATTAATTGTGAGAAAAACTTCTGAATTTGTTAACAGAAACCCATCCTGTTTTGTGGCAAATGTTTATTCAGTCAGTGAATATTTTGCTCACTCAAAGACTAGAGTATATTTGGACTACCTTATAACTGGGCATAGACTACTGAAAGCCAAGTTTGTAGCAACTGCATATTCCCCTTTTGGAAGACTAGAATACACAATTCTCAGTATTTTCATGTTACTGAGGCACTGAAATAACCTTCATTTTTAGGATTTTTGGGATAATGATGAATTAGATATTTTATTTTACTGGTAAATCCCATATTTCTTTCATATGACTGTAGATAATTTAATCAACTTCACTGCTTGTAACTGGTATTATCTTCCCCTTTAAGCAGTTACATTTTTCTAAATTATTTTGAAACAGTCAAACATTTAATGCAGTAAACAAATGGATTTCTAGTAAATGCCTTCCCATTACTGCTTGTAGAAAAATAAAGTATTCATTTTCCCAAAAAGATTACAAGTAATCACAGTAGTACATCTGAGTAGTATGTCACGTTTTCCTACACATGCAAGTGCCTGAATCTATTGACTGAATTTTTAAAAGTTAACTCTCAGAAGGAAACCACTACTAAGAAACTTCACGAGACAAATGATAATCAGCAAAGAGATCTGAACTGTTACAGATAGTAGAGAAACATACAGTACTGACTAACAGATAATACCTAGGAGTGAAGGCAATGCAATAAGACTCAAAAATATTTTCCACTTTCTGTGGCTTATTCAGAGCACAACTATATTGCAAACAAACAAAAACATAAACCCACCCATACCATAGCAGCGAATCTCAGTCCAAACCAACTGTTATTGGCTCGCACTATGGGGCTAAAAATTAGGGATGTTAAAATACTTGCATTCAGGTAAACATGTAACCACTGAAAAGTTCAGCAGATACACGTTCATATGTGGGGAGCAGGCAGCCCTGCAGGATTCCATTGTTAATGACAATAAAGGCAGCCCCATGATAAATTAGTTTGCTAAATTTCAGTTAATGTTTTTAACACTTTATACTGGCAGTATTTTTGTGTGTCTGACAATACAAAAGCCTGCCCATCTCCTCCTTCCCCGTTACATGCAGGCCTCCCCACTAGAGATGTAAAGGACTAGTCAACTATCAGATAAGCAAACGCTTATTGTATAGTCGACTAGTCACTTCCTCCCCTGCTGCCTCTATCAAATAGAGGGGTAGCAAAGGGGGTGCTTCAAAGCATCAGCACTGCTTGAAGCCTGGGACCAGACCCTGGGCTCCCCAGCTGATCCTGGACTCCATGAAGCGCTTTTACCTTTGAAAGGCGGAGGCACCCTATAGACTAATCGAATTGTTGATGCAAAATGCATCAACAATTCGATCAGTCAATTAGTCGATACTTAACATCCTTACTCCCCACCCATCCACGCAGTTACCACTGTATCAGGGGCAGCAGCATGGAAGGGGGGAGGGAGGTGCAGGAAGCTAGCTCCCTATCAGATCATTTAATTCAGGCTCTGAAACTCTCTGCCTTGGAGTGTCATGGGAAGGATGCAATATAGATGTCAGAGTAGTTAACATTCTCAAAGTTAGGGTACTATTACATTTCACTTTGCGGTTTGTAAACCATATACATTTATTCATTTTTAAAATAAATACTCATTTTGCTAATTATACATTATTTATTCTTTATATAGTTCAGCTAAACAATAGGAGTAATTCAGCCTCATTTTCTTTAGAAATCTAACTTACGATAAATACTAGACAAGAAGATTTACCCACCATTTCTTCAGTCCTCAATTTTTGTTTTTTGAAAAATAAAAATGAAAAATGTACATGCTTCATTTAAATCATTGCTCTGGGATGGGGTTGAGGATTAGGGGTTCAGTATGTAGGCTGCCCTGGGGAGAGAGAACTACCCCAGCCCTCTCTCACTGTAGCAAATTGGGGCTAGGTGAGAAGCACCTCTCCATGGCCACTGCAGCTCCAGTGAGCAAAGCCAGGAAAGTAGTGCATGTCCCCAGGTGGTGATAGGTCCAGATTCCTCTGACTCCTGTGCTCCCTAGCCGAGGGTCGCATCCCCCGTACTCCACCCAGGCCCCCCCCTTCTGATAGTCCGGCATATCTGATAATCCGGCACCCCCTGGGTCCTAAAGGTGCCAGATTATTGGAAGTTTACTGTAACTGTTTCATTAACAGCAATGTACTGTATTAGACAGCACTCTAGTATTTCATAAGTTTTGGGAGACTAAATACCTGATGGAGAGCCATGTCTAAGAACTTAGTCTTTTTTTCCTTTTATGATCATCAACAGGATTTTGAACTTCACATATTTTGCTGCTAGTAATTAATTTGGAAAATATTGGTTTTTAATACCAACACATGAAAAAAATCCAAGACAAACTCTTGATTATATTCAAACTTCAGTAAGTACTGACCTGCCTGCGTAACTTTTTTAGCCTTCCATATTTTTATGTTATTATGGAAGTCATCACTTTCACAGATGTACAAAACAAATAACAGGTTTAACAAAGACCCTAAAACAGTGCTTGAAGGCTTTCTGCATTGCCTAGATACTTTCTTTGAACATGACAGCTTCAATAATTCTGTGCGAAATTCAGAACTATTTATTATTGCAAACTTAATTAACAGTGTTGTGGATTCCAGGCAAACATGGTATTATTTCCTCATAACAATCTGTACTTTTTTACTCTTGAGTTTTGTAACACATTGTGTTCAAATGCAACCAGGAAATCAATGCATGTAGAAACAAAGGTGCAGTTTCCATTCCCACCCTTTCTCTAAAGAAACTGTGGTTAAAGAGACAGAACTTTAAGCTCTCTGCTCGTCACATCAGAAGCTATAGCAAGCAACTGGCAAAATGACTTGGGCAGCAGTCTCAAGGACACAAAATACTTACCTCAATAGCGCTTTAAGAGTTTTCTGAGAACTAGCAACAGTATCTAAGTGGAAATAATACAACTGAAAGGAAATCTAAGCCTAATTTCTAAAAGGAAATAGACTATTAGAGATCATATGAGACCAATGGAAGACTTGGCACGCTCCCTTCCTTTAATGGTATAAAGAACTGAGGTCTGAATTCAGTGTACTACAAGCAAGGGCTTTGTCTAAAACCTTTTGCAGAGAAAGTGGTGTAATCTATTCAGGGAGCAGACCTTTAGGAGGATTATGGCTTTAAAAAGAAGTGTGCCTAAAATTCTTATTGGCCAACTGCAAGGACAAGAGAAGTTGGAAAAAACGAGTTATTAAAAAAAATCCCTAATTGGGGCAATGTTCCCCTCCCAAAAGCCATGAGTCTGAATGCTCCACTCTCATGCAAGGACATTACTATTTTATTAGGAAAAAACTTAAAAAACAACAAATAGTCTAGTAGCACTTTAAAAATAAAAAAATAGCTTCAGAGGGCTAGCCGAGTTAGTCTAGTAGCACTTTAAAGACTATTTGTTGTTTTTTAAAAGTTTTTCCTATTACAGACTAATAAAACATGTAGATGGTATCATGAGCTACCCTCTGAAGCTATTTTATTAGGGTCTTTTTTTCTTAGGGTCACTGAATGAACTGTGGGCTACATGAAAAGCAGCAGCAAAAAATGTCAAAAAGTATGGACATCTGGACATCAATGTTTTCCTCCTTAGGTGGCTAAACTCTCATCTAAGAACTCAACTAGTGACCATGCCACAGAAAGAATGAAAAGAAGCAGCAAGCTCATCAACCGGTAAACCAGAAGACCTTTTCAGTTCCCCATCTGTTTTCTTTTCTTAGAGAATAGAATTCTTTCCAAGAAAAAGATACCAATTAGTACACTTTAAGGTCAAAAGTTTTGCCTACCAAGAAAAATGAGAGGATAATCTACTAGTTAAAGCATGGACTAGGACTCCGGAAATCAAAGTTCAATTCCCAGCTTAGCCACTGACTTTCTGTGCAGCTTTGGAAAAGTTAATCAATCTACCCTGTCCCTCTGTTCCCCCATTTATAAAGTGATCACTGTGAGGATTAAATCCATTAATAACTATGAGGCACTCAAATACCATGGTCATGAGAGGCAATTAACTACCTTTAAGATTACCAATATTTAACAGTGACAGACCTCCCTGAACTTCTTCCTCTGTTTGCCTTTGATATATTCTATAAGGCTTCATTAGGAGTGTTTATTTGGCAAAGGGAAATGGTATACGAGCAGAGTATAAATAAAAGTTATGCATTATGATGCCATAATGGTTGAAGACTCCACTCAAATCAGGCTAAAATAATGTGTCACAGAAAACAATTAACTAGATCAAATACATTTACTGCTCACCACAAACACTATGTAAAATAAGATTATCAGAGTGCAAAAGGAAGTGGTAAAAACACCTGAAGAAAGACAGGAAATGTTTAACATCTCTTCGGCGTAATTTCATAGTCAAAGACACTTTAAGATAGCAGAAGATATGTTGTATGAATAGGAATGACCCAACATCGAACAAGATTTTTTGGTTAAAGTGTTATGTTTTAACCCACTCAGCCTAGAAGGATGTCTACAGTTTTCCCCCATATTGTAAGAAATATGGACAAATTTGTACTTTTTAGCTATTCTCATCTAAGACTAAGTGTACTTTTTTAAAAATTAGTGTCAATACAATTTTTAAATCTGTTCTACTGCTAAAATTCCTGAACATTGTAAAATTAAGGGCTGGTGTCTCAACATTTAGAGCCTTTATGTATACTTGGCTTTTTTCTTTCCTTTCCTGTTTGTTTTTTAGCCATTCATACCTTCATATAGGACACACCACTAACACCTTTCTCCAAAAGAGCTGAAACAGACTTTTTCTTACTAGAATTCACAACTCAAAATATTTAACAGCACAGCTTGCCAGCAACTTCAAATTAACAATCTTTTCTGTGCCATGGACAAGATGCACTGCTAGACGTTTTTTGGATTCTTCCTATAGATGCCTACCATTCCTCATAGCATATTAATTTACCACATAATCTTGTCATTTCCTTATATATTTGTTTCTATTATCTTCAAGAGTGACAGTTGGTTATTGTGTGGTCTTAACCTCACAACTAATTTAAGAGCTCTTTGGTGATGCCCTCATTGGGGTTTACACATGGTCTTTCATGTGCGAGAGCATGCTTCCTCTGTCTTGGCAAGGCCCACATTAAAGAGAGAGCTGTTTGATCTGCAGATTGTTCAAGACAGACTCAAGTGGCTTGGGACCTTCACCTGAACATGTTCAAACAGGCCATTGGTCTGATTTGACACCAAGGCCCTCATCAAGTCAGAGGTTACCCTTCAGTTCCAAGAGTGCTTCACATTCCAGAGCAGGTGCCTCTGAAGAAATGGAGTTGCGCTCCATCATCTGCACTGAGGAAAAGACCAAGATAGACCAGTAAATTCCTTAAAAAGAAGCTTTACTCATGTTGTTACACCCCGGGCAAGGGGCCTGCCTGGCAGGTCCAGCAGCAGGGGGGAAGATGGCCTGAAGGCTGGGTCAGGGTTGGGGGTAACTGATAACAGGGGGGCCAGAAATGACTTCCCCTGGTTGAGCAAAATCTTTCATCTGGGACCAGTCAGGTCCTGAAGGTACCAAACCAGAGAGATCCAACCTGTGGTAAAAACCACAGTGCAGATTTCAGGGTAGGATTTGACCTTTAGGACCACTGACCTAATTATTCACTGCTGTAATTACTAGCATAAATATAGATGTGAGGATTTTTAATTATAAATCAACTAGCAGCACCAGAAACACTTCACATACTTCTAACACTCTTTTAAAAGGTCAATTAGGAAAGATATGTCCATTAAAGATTCTCAGAACCATAACGACCAGGACAGTGTGCATTCAACTTCCTTACATAACACAAAGTCACTGTCATGGAAACAAAGCCATGTCACTGGCTGCTCCTGCCATTGCGGTCTCAAATAAAGTGAGCATCAGAGAGAAGCTGAGCACATCTCTTATATTAAAGTGCATGGAATACAGGAAGTATATCCATTTTCATATTGCTTAAGAACCAAACTCCAAGTTAAACATTTATTCCATTCTGAAGGCATGATGTAGTCCTGAGCTCATCAGTGTGGCTCTCAATTTGTGTTTTACAAAGGCTGTCTGTACCTTTTATATCAAGTGAATATCTGCTAGAATTTCTGCCATATTTCAAAAGCTATAGACCATCATCCTGTATTGGTACATTTGTGATTGCAGGTCTCTCTCAAAATAGGCATAGGTTAGCCAAAGCAGGCATATTATTCTATTACTGAATCTGGAGTCTGTTTATTAAAGCAATTTATTCCTGACTCTTGTTGGAACAAGCAATGCTTTTTCAACATCACAGATATACAGTCGATAGATACAATCTTTCAGGTGGGTAAAACAGAGCACCTTGTATAGCATTCAGTAATGTGGAGTAACTGAAAACAGAGTCTAAATAAAGTTCTCATCTATTACAGTAAATCTTTAATTTAATTTTTAAATAAGCAAATTAATACCAGTTTTAATAGTTATTCTTCATTAAAACAAAAAATATCCTTTTACTTTATTCAGATTATGTGAGAAAACTTGAGTTTACACAATATATGTACAACACCAAGAGTTTAATTTGGCAAGGAGACCATAGAAATCCCATGTTATAGAACTCTTTCCACAGACAAGCATCATGGCTGTTTCTGCTCCTTCATACAGCAACTGTACTGCACCAACAAAGTGAAACTAATATTAGTCAGTTTCACCTACTGCTACAGGTACACAATCAATCTGCAACAGCAGCACAAGTACTATTTTCCCCACTGTTCTTTTCTTGGGGGGGCATCTACACTGTAGGGCTTAACTCAAAATAAGGTACGCAAATTGAGCAAAGTCAATTGCATATCTTATTTCGAAATAGCTTATTTCAAAATAGGGAGCATCTACAAAGCACTTATTTCGAAACAGAGCACTCTTCCTCTAACGTCCCTTATTCCTCGTACAACGAGGGTGGCAGAAGTTGGAGTAAGTCCTCCAGCTTGACAGTATTTCGAAATAACTGCCTACTGTGTAGATGCGGACTAAGTTATTTAGAAATAGTGTTGCAGTGTAGACGCACCTTTGGAAAGTGGACAATTATTTTTTTCCCTTCAATCCCCACCACCTTATCTTGCAGTAGGGCTGCAGCAATGGGGTCTGCAGCAGTAGGTTCTCTGTGACTACTATTTTGGAGATTTTTTTTAATAGCAGGTTAAAAAAACCCACTTATCCCACCTTCCACCGGGGCGTCTGGGTGTTGGCTGTCCCGCCCGGTCCCATCCACTGGTGGGATTTGAATCCACCAGTCTGCCCTCCCCAGGCGAATGCCCTATCCCCTAGGCCACACCAGAACCCACTCCACCAACTTAGGGGACTGGTCTTGATGACCTCTCAAGGTTCCATCCAGGTCTATGCTTCTGTGATTTTATTCCTGAGTAGTGTTTTCCTAGAAAACTGGCTAGGACAGCATCCCTTCACTACTATTATGACAGTAATGGCACTACCATAGATGCAATACTGAGAAAGAAGAGGCCCAAAGAAGAACAAGGAGGAATCAAGACACACAGAAGAGAGACAGTAGTGGAGAAAGAACAAGCTGACTACATGAATGCATGCTACTGAGACAACAGGTAGTAGAACTCTAAAGGTAGTTTAATGATGATTCAAGTTAACCAACTACAATCCCTTCATTCCAGGTTGAGGGGGACAAGAAACATTGTGCAGAAGGCATTTTTTACCTTCAAGGAAGATGGGAAAGGGCTAGTGGAAGAGAAGATATGACTTGGCACGAATCACTAAGCATCTCTGGCTAACTGAAGGAGCATAAGCGACGAGGAGTCCTGTGGCACCTTATAGACTAACAGATTTATTGGAGCATAAGCTTTCATGCATCTGACGAAGTGGGTCTTTGCCCACGAAAGCTCATGCTCCAATAAATCTGTTAGTCTATAAGGTGCCACAGGACTCCTCATCATTTTGCAGATTCAGGCTAACACAGCTACCCTTCTGATACCTGACACCATGAAGGAGCATGTTGTCTGAAAAATGGGAAAGGCAAACAATAGAAATAAAGTAGCCTAACATTTTGAAAGGAAGTGAGATATATGTAATTACTTTGCATATTTTGCTATTGCACTTAGCGTAAAAAATTGAAGCAAATATATTCACATTTTCTAGTCATTTGAAACTGCAGTACATGTACCACTTGTGGTATGTGAGATTATTGGAAGTGGTATGCTATAACAGGTGATCGGTTCCCTTTAACAGATAATGGGACTGTTAAATTATATGACCCTTAGTTCACAAGGTTCCTCAAGATAAACCCAGCTCTTACAGCACTTCAGGTAAGATTAAAAAGGGAGATGGCAGACTGCCTGGTGGGCAGAATTGTAGGGAAGTTTAAAGCCAGGAGAGAGAGACAGGAAAGAGGACTGTGGTATGGAAGTCAGAAAGGAAATCTGGGAATAGCTGCCTGAATTAAAATCCAATCCCAGAAATTGAAAGGACAAAATGTGAGTGTCCAAAGACCAAGAGAGGCTCCATGAAATAGTGCTGGAATCTGGATACTGATGAGCAAGGGAAGGCTTGAATGACTGTATGGTTCCAGTAAAGAGGCCCCTAACTAAGAGGAAGGAGCTGTGAGACCAGGATATGAGGAGATGTGGGACACTTTCCAAATGCTTAAAGATATTAAGGCATAAAATAAAATGTGTGCAAAGAAATTTGCATGTGGTACTTCAAACATCCATTTTTTAATAAGGTGCTAAGTAGGCACATGAGCCACTAAAGTTAGGGAACTTAAGCTATTCTGTTCTAAGCTATTTGTATAGTTACAGCTGAAAGTTGTTTATTCTTTATATAAAGCTAAATCAGTTACTATACCAGGCCTTGGCCAATAAAAACTAGAAGTTAGTGCTAGAAAGATCAGCCAAAACTGGACAAAGAGGTTGGAGCTGTTGAAACTTGTCAGAATATGTGGGGACATGGCTGACCATATTTATAAGAAGTGCAAACAAGCAAATCATTTTCACACTAAGGGTTACAAAAGAGAATGAAAAGTTAAGTGACAGATTTTGGTGCAAATTCAAATGCCCTTAAGCTATCTGATCATCCAAAATTTCATGAGCTGTTTTCTTTAAAGGGGCAGGATAAGATCCTAACGTCTCATTCAGCAAAAGTGATAACTTTCTAATGGAACAGATTATTAAAAATACAGAAAATCTAATACTTGGGCAAAAGCTGATTGATTTTGAAAGCTGAATTATATAAATACTGTTTGATATATGGTCTTAGTAGATTTATTCTTCAGTAAAATGAAAACACATTTGCATCATGCTATGCTCAAAGTTGTTCAAAACACATTCCTTAAAAAAAAGAAAATGGCACTCCTGGCAGGAATCTGTTACAGTTTTTGAAGAGCAAGACAATATACTGTAGCCCTTTTGTTACTACTGTACTAAAAACAGCCATTGTATGCATTGGAAATGCTGTTTCTACTATAAGGTACACAGAGATAGGATCTCTGATTAAACTACACATGTGCTGACTTTGGGAAGTGGACTAAATTAGTTCCAATGTAATCCTCCTTAACCAACAATTTAAACAACTAATACTGCTGTTTTTATAAATACACAGACCTTTGGATTGAATTTTCATTTAAAAATGCTTCAAATGCACACAAAAAAAATCAATATAATTCAGTCTCATGTTTAACTCAGCTGTTTATTTAGCCATTGTAAACAGGCAGGGGCTTTACATTTTGTTCTAGAAGATGGAAAGAGTTAGGTATGTTCTCCATTCTAACACTTTCAAAAGGCATCAACTGCAAGGTTTTCTCCTTTTTAAAAAGCTATAAGTAAAATAATCACTATTAGTTGGATTAGTCACCAAGAAAATTCAGATACAACCCCTTTAAAAAAAGCAGTGAAAGTACACCAGATTAATACTTTTGATGATTAGCGTCTCTGTACCCCAGCAAAAATACTTTTTACTTATTGAAGCACATGACTGAAAATCCAAATAATGTCAGTTCCACCTTTATAAACAGTTCCTGTTTTCTGTACAAACTGACAAACATTACTTTTCTTTGGTAAAAACCACAAACACTAAAATATCCATAGAAGAGTGAATATTAAACTATTAGCTTAAAACAGATGGAAATATAGTTCATGTTTTTATTCAAGTACTTTTGACTCATCATTCAATGACAACTATGGCTCACATTCCATAGGAGGCATGTTTACAGAAGACATCGACAAAAAGAACTTAAAGGAGCTTGCCTACCCTTTTCCCTCATTTAAGTCCCAAGCTTTTTTCATTGCAAGAGTAGGTGGGGGTTTCTGGGTTGTTTATATTCATGATATAGTTCTGCAGTTGAATCTACATTGTTTTCATAGATTTCTACTGCTCAAATACACAATGCTGAATTTATCAATAATTAAATAGTTTGAGAGGAGGTGAAAAAATTCACCTTATGACTTGCCAGTGAGTTATTATTCCAATACACAAATTAATTTTTCTATGAACGTTAATTTTTAAAAGAAGATGGGAGCAGCTTTTCCTTTGAAAAGAGCAGATTCCCAGGAAGGAACATTTCATTTTGACTTTTTTCCTGAGTGTCAAACATATACAGCAGATGTTATTTATTTGGAAGATGTAGATAAACTTGTTCATAGAAATCTCATAAGGCAACTTGCAAATTTGTTTGACTGACAAATGAA
Source organism: Pelodiscus sinensis (assembly GCF_049634645.1). NCBI lineage: Eukaryota > Metazoa > Chordata > Testudines > Trionychidae > Pelodiscus > Pelodiscus sinensis. The sequence continues at coordinate 182,500,547 of NC_134712.1, read as the reverse complement.
AAGTATTCCTTTCCAAAAACATAGCATATGGTACAATAATCTTTTAATGTTTATTTTTGTGAGTCAATTGCACAACTTTAAACATGCTGAAGGATTAAACAAAGAGACGTTTAAGATTTCTAAATATGAGTATCTGAATTATAAGCACTATAATACTATCATCAGATCTATATCTATATATGCAAAATTTTGTCAGCAGTATTACATAAATAACAAGAATGTATGTTTCCAAAAGACAAATTCATCGGGACTTCACAGCAAGGAATCACTGTTCCACTATAACAAGACATATTGTGCTCAAGAGAACTCCTTTTTTGTACAAGATAAGCAAGAGGTAAGGACTGCCTTGGTGTACCGGCTAAATTTAACTTTGGTAATTAAACACTGCACTGAGAAGTTTCCTCTAGCATTTTACTTGAATAAGTTATTCTTCATTTCCTCTGGAGATGATGGCTGAATTAAGATGCATTAATCCCTATGTACATTTTATTGTGATTTAAGTTAAGTAAAAGATACTGAATATATCTAAGACACTATTATCTGTTGCCTTACTGGCTCAAGCTGTTCAAGAGGGTATAAAGATCACTCTAAGAACAATAAAGACGATGCAAATAAGGTAGCATGAAAGAGAAGAGTTGTGTGTATTAAGGGGAAATTTATGTTCCCCTTTCACTCAAGCCAACAATTCCATTACTTGTGTAACAACTGAAACTGGTTAGAGTTAACATCATGACCATAAAAATGCATTTCTATACTGATACTGGACATGACTTTTTAAACCATATTATGTGTAAATGATGCCAAAATTGAGACAAAACAAAGAATGTTTTCAAGACACATAACAGCCACTTTTTCAAACAATCACTAAAAATTTCAAAAATTGAAAATAGTCAAATTATATTCTTATTTTTCATCTGATCGCTTATTACTATTATTGCCTATCAATTTTAGTCAAGCACTGAAATTTACCTTACACTAAACAGTTACTCTATTTACAAAAGTACAAGTCTCCAAAGGTATTGCAATAAAGGAACTTTTAGAGAGGAGGGAGGACACAGATGTGGATTTTCAAGACGTTTAACTGTCCAATTTTCATAGCAAAGATTAGTATCCACGATAGTTTTTATTTTGACAAGGTATAATTTTAATCTCATTCTGAGTATGTTAAAATCCCAAATGCTAGGTGCCAAGTACTCAACATAGCAGAATTTATAAGTGTTCTATAAGTACATATTTAAAAACTGAATGTTAATAAAACGTCTTTATAAAACTTATAACAGCTGCCATGTCAAACTTATAACAGCTGCCATCCATTATTAATTTACAAGGGACCATTAACAGTACCCAATCTAAATTTCATGAAACAAGAGATAGATATGTTTCCACGTTGAAAACTTTATAGAACAGCAGTTATAAAGCCAAATTTGTATACAGATATACTGTAGCAAGAAATACAGAATAGTATCATAAGCAAAAGTTACCACAGTCAATGCAGTGCTTAGCAACCACATATTTTTAACTTTGTTATAAAAACAGGACTTGGCCATCAGTAAGAACTACCTAAAAATGGTTAGTAAACTATTCAGTAATTGTTGCCCTTAGAGATATGCTGCACATCCATTCCACTTCAGGTGTGTGTATGCCCACTCCTTGGAAGCAGAAGATGTTTTTCCCCACAGCAGTACCCACTAGGGCCAGCACATGCGTCTTCTGCACACTCCTGCTGTCTTACTAGAGACCAGTAAATTTGATTCTAATATGGAGTGGAAGAAAGATGAGTCATGGAATGGATATGTGCAACATCTTGAAAAACAACAGTGACAGAACAGGTTAACAATTTTTTTCCTTCCGGTGATTGCAAATCCAATTCAGGTGACTCACAAAAAGTTTGGCAAGGAGGCTTTCAGAGTCTACCTGAATAATATAACACAATCCACCCAAACCTGGCATAATTTCTTAATGCTTGGGAAATAACGTCTGACCTTCATCCAAACATTTTAGACAAGAGTAAGGGTCATGACTGGCATTGGCTTGTTTAAAGCCTAGAAACTTGGGCATGCCCCAGTACCAAGCATTAACAACACTAAGTACAAATCCAAAATCAAACAAAAATCAAAGTAACAAGTACCACTAACAGTAAACAACTAATGTAACTATTTATAAGGTTTGATAGATTTCACTCTAAGAGAAAATCTGGAAAATTTGAACAAGGAAGCATACATGCTTCCTCAAACTATCAACCACATGCAGTGAGAAGGACCTTTGGAAGGATCAGGGTGGTTCCACCCCTTTATGTCACCAGCTAACATCATCAGCTTGCAATAGTCACATGGACTGCTACAACAGGCACCACTGGGTGCATATGTATCTGAAATGAAAAACACATGCAATCACTCCAAGAAAAGCTTAAAAAATGTAACAAACTCCATCACTTGAATTAGTTGAGAAATGGTCTTACTCTTTATATGCAATGGCAGAGAACTCTCTTTTACCTTTCCATGACTCAATGGCTGCACAGATTTTGCTTAAGTTTCAATAAAATAAGTGAGCCAAGAATACACCTGAAATTTAGCCCTGAGATAAGTTTTCAGAAAATCCTGAGCAAGCAAAAATCCTGATGTAACCCTGCAGAAGGCATGACGAGTGTGTAGTATTCTTTTAGCTATTTGCCACCTCAGATACCAATGGGAATGTTACTGGGTTCGCGGAATCAATACCTTAACCTTATCGACACCTTTTCAAGCTATTGCTAGAGATCAGTGTATGTGCTTTAAAAGAAAAAAAAAGCTGTTAGTCAAACTGAGTGTTCCAATTAAATTATAATAATTATCCGTAGTTTATTCTCCACTGGGCTGGTTGATTCAGTTTACTTATACACACAAAAATTACTTTTGCACTATTAAATATATAGTGAACATTTTATGTACTGAATTGTATTTGACATATAAAGACAACCTCTTTCTACTTTCAAGAAAAAAAACATTGTACTTGGCAGTGGGAAACTGCACCAAATATATAATTTTTCTTGTATTTACTAATGAGTCCCGGCATTGTTTATAAAGTTCAGTCAACCTCCTTACAATATTCTGCAGCAAAGAACACATAAATTAGTGCTAATTTGACAGCAACTTCAAGTAAATTCAAAGAGGAAGGATTTATACTGACTAAGGTCTGAAGACAAATACAACATTCATTTCAGTTTCCCTTCTATTTTATTCACATCAAGTCTCAACGGGGGTAGCCATGCCAGTCTGTAACTGACAGCAACAAGCAGTCCTGTGTAACTGACAGCAACAAGCAGTCCTGTGACACCTTAGAGACTAACAAATATATAAGGATTATCTGCTTTCGTGGGTAAAACCCACTTCATTATCAGATGAGTACTCAGATGAAGTGGGTTTTACCGACAAAAGCTTATGATCCTATATATCTGTGTTAGTCTCTAAGGTGCCACAGGACTACTCGTTAACATTAAATTCATTTATACTGTTCCTCCCCCCATTTTACTGTAGATTTCTGTAATAAGCGCTCAGCACTGTATTAACTGGAAGGGTGAAGGGAATTAGAAGTTTTGGCATTTAAGTAGGCAACAATTTAAACTTCTGACATCCAGGAAGGCAAGAAATGATGTTTGGATTTTTAGTACCAAGAAAACAGTTTAGGTTTTTGGCAATGGGCTAGTTAGAGTGCAGCTCCTCTTGCAACGTCATCATGGACAGTGGCAACCTGAAATCCAAGGAAGGGTCTGAGCTATCAGTACTCCACTACCTTTTGTCATCACTGTATCCAATATTTGAACTTTCTGTACACTAATTAGCAGTGAAATAATTAGTGCGCAGCGTGGGAGAGGGCGGTGCTGCAGGACCAACCCAGCAGCATCCCAGCTGCTCTACCCCCAGCTTCCCCAAGTTAGCCACTGCTGAAACTGACCAGCGGCTGACTTGGGGAAGCCAGGAGCAGAGCAGCTCCAATTGTCCGGCTGGCTGGAGCACTTCCGGGTTCCAGTTGGTGCCGGACTATCAGGAGTGCCAGACCACTGGATGCCGGACAACTGGAGTTTTACTGTATTTTATTGGATTCCTGCTCAGGATCAGCTTGACTGCATCTCATACAGTCCTGTAGGAAGAGTGTATGTAGCTAATTATAGAGGCACTTTTTTTACAAGTATAGGAGTTAACTGGTACAGTGGCATTTACAAAATAAAAGCTGAGAAGTCAGTTTTCATTTGAATGTGATCATTCCATGCACCTAACATTTTTATGTGCAGGTCACATCTGACCACTAATAAGAATTTTTTAAAGACTGTATTTTAAAAAGGTTTATATTATGCTTTTAAGAAAAGAAAAAATATTTTCTAACAAACACTGGAACATGTTTTCTTCCCCAACAATCAACTTGGAAATACAGGTTGCTCTCGGATACCTTACAGACAACCTAGACAGTCTCCTGCATAAAATTTTGAGCAGAGAATGTTAATATAATGATTTTATAATACCTGTGCTTAAACGGACAATGGCCAGAAATTTAAACCTAATCTGATCTCCCAGTTATTCCATGATATTGATCTAGTACAAAATACATTTCAATAACCCTTCTGAGTCACTTTCTCCTATTAAGTGATCTTTAAGCCAGACATACAAACCACACTGAACCATAACTGAAAACTGTTTAATGCTTCTCTTCCAGTGCACAGTAAAAATGCAGTAGCCCACACATGGTAATGAAACATGAAAGCATACAGAAAAGTAAAAACAGCACATGCACCCATGTTTTGATTCTGTTCTCTTAAAGCTTTGAGTTTCTTAATATGAATGGACAAACTCTTCCTCTTGATGTCAGACTTGCACCCTCAACTACTTGTCTTTCATCCCCTAGCTTCTCTCCTTTCTTCTTCTCTGTTGTCTCCATTAACAGTTTTCTTTCCCTCTGAATTTAAGCATGCTGTTATTTCTAAGTCCTCCTCACATCTGACAACATTTCTTTCTTTCATGTTATCTCCCAAACACCTTGAACAGGCTGTATTCCCAGGGCCGCTCTTCTTATAACTATTGCCTCAATCATCTGCAGTCTGGCTTTTGTCGTCTCCATTCCATTTAAGAAAAAAAAAACCTAGTTTCAGATAAGCTATCTTGCAATGGACTTTACACAAAAGTTACAATTTTTCCCTTCTATTGTCACAGGCTACTCTGCCTACCTACTTACTTTCTTGAAGTACAGGTTGCAAGATAATTAAAGAGGTGATTTATTCAATGAAGGACTTAATTGGACATTAGCTTTTAGGTGTAACTACCAAAACCGGAAACAGGATTTGTAACTTGAGCAACTGGAGTCCAACTCTAAGGTGGAAATTAATAACTACACTACCTTTAAATCTGAATACAGATATGCTAAATAATCAATAAAATCAGTCCAAAGAACTATGTTACTCTTCAATAACACCCCCATTACACTACAGTCACTGCCCCTTTCCCTAAGATAATATGCAAGTTTAACTACTTGTTCCAACTTCCTCTTAGATCAGCAATGAGCAACCTAGACTAATAAGTGGGACACATGAATGGCCCTGTGTCATCTCAGTGCAAGACTGTGGTAATCAAGACAGTCTCCCAGGACAGTGTAGTTTTACTAACTGTGCCAATGTATCTAGAATTCGCAGGGTGTGAACAATATCAGCACTTTGATGGGATGCAGAGAGTGCATGGCTTACAGTCAATGTTGTGTGTGATCAGACACACCACACTTCACATGCCCTTGCTCTAGGTGCATGTCACTTTAGTAATACTGAAAGGAAACAAGTTACACGGAAGGAAACCAGCAGAATCTGGCAACTCGTCTCCTGGGCAATGGTAAACAAAACATCTCACGGGCTGTGCACAGAACCCCTTAGGTGTAAATCTGTGGGCAAGTTAATGACAAAAGGTAAAAGAAGTGTCAGCTAAATCATAAAAATTGAACAATTTCAATTTGCAGCATGGTGGGCAGACGAACTTGCTCCCCTTCACCCTCAAATACAGGATCTCCAATTGGAAGAAATGTTGATATTACAATGCCACTGGAAATTAGCTGAGCTGGGTACCATTCAAAAACCCATTCTCCCACAATCACAATGGTACCAAACAAGACAAAACTATAACAATTATGTAGATATATGTAAACACTTTTCTCAAATATATCAACTTACGTTAACAGAGTCATGTCAAATTTGCAGCTTTCACAACATTAAATTGTGGTCCTCAATTGATAGTACTGTATTATCAATTAATGCTCAGAATGTGATCCATGAACTTTTAAATGCTACAGATTACTATAAACGGAAGGTGTGCTTCAAGTTGATTTGCCATTATCAGCACACACAAAAAGCAGTTTGATTATCAGCTTTATTATGCAAAAAGAGTTGTAAAAGATTTAGTGATATCCAAATAGAAATTACTGAAATCCAAATGCAAATGATATAGTTACATAACATACATTGTATACCAATTAAAATCACAATTAATTTATTATAAAATTCTTCGGGTTTTTTTTGTTTTCAATCATTTTTAGGCATCAGTGAGGAGATTAACAGTAGCAACTAGTTACTGAATCTTTAGAGAATACTATCATGGAAGACCAGGTTAAATACAACACTCAGTGGCCCCTTACATGATACAAGGGGTGCACCCATACACTGCATTTGGCAAAGTTTGAGAGGAAATACATAAAGCATCAGGAAAAAGTTGAAAGTGCTAGGCCAAGTACTATCAGTTGTGAAACCTACCTTATATAACATGTATGTATTTCTAAAAGAATCGTACCTCTTCTGCAGTAAATCAGAAACCCAAAAGTATCCAATAAACACAGTTTCAGCTGAAATAATATATGAAGCAGTCAGTCTTAACAAGAGCAGGCCTGCCAACGGGGGGGAAGAGAGAACGAAGGGGACAAAAAGGCTTGGAGCTCTTGACCACTGCTGCTCCTGTGGAAGTGGCCAGCACTCCAGGCCCTTTAAATTGCTGCCAAAGTACCACATGGCACACTCCAGGCAGCACTGAGGACTGTCTGAGGAGGTACAGTGATCTCCGGGCAATGCTGAGGGCTGCCTAGCCCTGGACTGGTCCCTTCCTAGGGGTCTGGAGAGGCTGTCAGCTCTGCTGAGCAAGAGCATTGCCTGGAAAGTAAAGTAGGAGCAACTGACCCAAAAGACACTTATATATACCATATTGCATATCGCTTTGAGTGTTACTCCATGAACGTCTAAACATGTTGTGGCAAAAGGTAGAAGCAACAGAAACAGATACTGACTATACTACTGCGAACTGTGACTAAGCTAGAGGTCACTTTCACTTTCAGAGGCTCTAAAGTTGTGGCAATGATGGGTGTAAAGGCTAACTACAGAGAAATATGTTCTTTGATTGGGATTAAAGAGGAATAAATGCTTAGCAGAAAGGTTCTCAAAGCACTTGTTGAAAATGAACTCTGTGATGTGGATGTAGTTTATACAATTTCTTCACAAGTAACTAAACATCAGCTAGATTCATTGAATGTTGTTAAATGTCAGAGGAAGGAGGGCAGAAATTTTAAAGATACATGATGAGCTTACTTGCACAGGCAATTCATTTGCTTACGACAGACTGGAGCTCATTAATATAATCCGGGCTCGACAATTAAGGTAATCTACTTGCCACGGGCGAGTAGATTATAGCCTGGCACGGCGCCACAGCGCGATCAGCGCATGCGCGGCGTGCTGAACTGCGCGGCTGGCGAGCGGGGCTCACCGTAGCTCAGCGAGCCCTGAATATCACGAAGAGAGTAATCTTCAATGAAGAGATAGCTAAAGATGTCAGTCAAATGAATTATCTGAGCCAGTATCCACATGAAGCTGTCAAAACCCAAACAATTATCCAAGGCTCCATCATTCTATGGGCTCCAATTTAGGGATGTGAAAGGTTTACTGATTCCGGTTAACTAGAGGGGGCTGGAGCAGCTTCCTGTCTGCTGCATGCAGGGGGCTGCTCTAGCCCCGCAGGATCTGCCGAACACAGGGTCTGCTCTGGCCATGATGCTGGGCTGGAGTGGTGCCTCTGCCTGCCCTCCATTTAATAAGTTAAACATCACATTTAATCAGTTAATCAATTAAACAGGATTTTACATCCCTACTCCACTTAAGGACAAAAGCTGTGCTAGAAATGCGAAGAAGAAAGTCAGAGTAAAGGTGGAAGGAACCATTATGGGGCTGACCACAGACAAAAATGAGACCTTAGATGATGCCTATCAGTTAACTGGTTAAACACTTAGGGTATGTCTAGACTACATGGCTCTGTCAACAGAGCCATGTAAACTAGTTTACCTGACATAGTCAATGAAGCGGGGATTTAAATAATCCCCGCTTCATTAAAATAAAAATGGCCACCACGCTGTGCCGACAATCAGCTGATCCAACACAGCGTGGGAGTCTAGATGCAGATAGGTCAACAAAGAAAGCCTGTGTCAACCGCTCCCTTATGCCTCGTGAAACGAGGTTTACTGGAGCGGTCGACAAAGGCTTCCCTTGTCAACCGATCCGCGTCTAGACTCCCGTGCTGTGCTGGATCAGCTGATTGTCAGCACAGCGTGACTGGCCATTTTTATTTTAATGAAGCAGGGATTATTTAAATCCCCACTTCATTGACTATGTTGGGTAAACTAGTTTACATGGCTATGTCAACAAAGCCATGCAGTCTAGACATACCCTAACATCCGTATCTGAAAGGGACATGAGGAAAGAAGGAACTGAATGGCACAAGATCCCATGCTACCTTTTATGTCATTGGTATGGGAGCACAAGGGAGGAATCAGACACTGCTGACCAAAAACCTCTGATTTCAGGCAAAAGAATGGAACAAACATGGGCAACAACTCAAAAGAACTGCTTGTTCTCAATTTTTCCTTTTGTTTGTGATGCGATTCTTGGATGTTTAGATTTGGAGTTTGTTATTTTATTTTTAATTTCATCTTTCTGTTCCCTATGAAAGGAGATGGATTTTGTTTGAAACACTATTTTCCAGAAGGCATACTGCACATGCTTTACTATTGATAGTTTATTTTAATCCAATGCACATATTACACGAGCTTTACAATAAAAATAAAGGATTTAACAAGTAGTATCAAAGTTCTTAAACTGGCTAAATATTGTTTAATTCAAATAAAGCTATTATAACCTTGACTCAGTGATCTTACCTTTACTATAATACTTCTTGTCTTTTAGATGGCATTATACTGGATGGGAAAATATCTAACTGGTAAAATACTGAATTATGTAAATTAATATTACTGTCAAATTTATGAAGTGTGACTTACCCACTGCTGGTGCGTCATACTCATCCCCAAGTAGAATTTCAGGAGCAGAATATGCTAGAGACCCACAACTGGTAGTAAGCTTCTTTCCAGGCTGAAATTTGTTGCTGAAGCCAAAGTCAGTCAATTTCACAAGTCCTTGCTTTTCAAAGAAGACAACATTTTCTGGTTTTAAGTCTCTGTGAACTACATGTAGTTTATGGCAGTAAGATATAGCATGAACTATCTGAGCAAAGTATTTCTTAGCCAGGTCCTCATTAAGTCCTTCTTCATGTTTCATGATGTAATCAAACATATCTCCTCCATCACCAAGCTCCAAGATAAGGTAAAGTTTGGTCTGAGTGTCAATCACTTCATACAGACGAACAATATTAGGATGCTGCACCAGTTTCATGCATCTAACTTCTTGGAAAAGATGCCCGGTGGCTAGAGTGTCTAGTTTGGTCTTGTCAATTACTTTCACCGCTACCTTTTCACCTGTGAAGACATGCCGGGCAAGTTTGACCACAGCAAAGTGGCCTCTTCCCAAGGTTTTATCCAAATCATACAGTCCAGCAATTTTTCCATCATACCCTCGTTTGAAACCTGCCATACTGTTCCTGAAGGAAAAATGTTTAAACTTTTTTGAATTGGGATCTTCTCATAGAAGAATATTTGTTCCAAATACATAATCCATTTTCACTGTCAAACATACCTAGAACACAAAAAGAGAAATAAGATTATTTATATTCACCTACTCCTTAAATGTAAGCCATTCAAAAATAATTGCAACATGGGCTTTACAGAATACAGTAAAACTCCACTGGTCCGGCATCCAATGCTCCAGCACTCCTGATGGTCCGGCACTATCGGGAACCTGGAAGTGCTCGGGGCAGCCGGACAATTGGAGATGCTCTGCGCCCGGCTGCCCCAATTCAGCCGCTGCTGAAACTGACCAGCAGCTGAATCGGAGAAGCAAGGGGCAGAGCAGCTGGGGTGCTGCTGGGTTGGTCCCGTAGCGCTGCCCTTTGGGGCTGCAGGACCAACCCGGCAGCACCCCAGCTGCTCTGTCCCAGGCATCCCCAAGAGCAGCTGGGTGCTTCCAGGTTGGTCTCGCAGAGCCGAGGGGCAGCGCTATGGGACCAACCCAGCAGCACCCCAGCTTCTCTGCCGCAGTCATCCCCGATTCAGCTGCTGCTGAAACTGCCTGGGGCAGAGCCGGACTATCAGAAGGGGGGACTATGAGGGGTCTGGGGTGGCATCCCCCACACCCCTCATAGCCCCCCCCTTCCGATAGTCCGGCATATCTGATAATCCGGCACCCCTGGGTCCTAAAGGTGCTGGATTATCAGAAGTTTACTGTACTTCTAAAGTTATTCAGCAAACAGAATGTTTCACTAAGTCCCTAACTACATCAATGCACTGATGACCAGCACCTGTCAGAAAACCATGCTGTCAACCTGTTTGAAGAAAGTGAGTTTTAAAGGCACAATGGGATGAAAAGTAATAGGATTTCAAGATAAATTTACTCAAAAGAGCATTAGAGGAACTTCAACACCTCAAAACTTCTCTCAAAAATTGCTTACCCTTGATGTGCCCTAGAAAATACAATGTTGTGATTAACACTTCAAGGAATCTTGGATAAATTTGTTCTTCCACATGATTACAGTATTAAAACTATCAATTACAGAAGCCCTTAAAGCTTAAGTCTACATGTTCTTGTACAAACAGGAAAGAACTCAAAGTAACGCTAACAGAACTTTGAATCACAGAGTAACTTGTGCTGCAACAAGAGTTAAAATATGCCTTCCCAAAGATAGGAAGAAACATACTACGGATGTTAGCGAGTAGTCGACTACAGTATTGACTACTCGCTTCCCCCCCACCTTTGCTGCCTCTATTAACTGCCGCTTAAAAGCCAGTTCTCCTCAGTACCAACTCTGCAGCGCCAGCTGCCCCTCCCCCACTGCCTCTACCAGCTGCGAGGGGGAAGGAACAGGGGTGGCTCTGCCTGCAGTGGGCCAAGGCTCGTCTTGAGTAGAGGCTGCTGCTACCAAGCAGCCCCTATCTGCGACGGCCCAGGTTAGCCACATGCAGGGGCTGCTCCGGCAACAGCACCTGGGCGCCGCCAGCCCCGGCCGCCATGAACAGGGACAAGTGCCAAAGCAGCCTCTGTTCATGGCAGCCAAAGGTGGCCGCCGGCAGGAGCTGCTGCCAGACTAATCAGATAACAGCAATTTAACGTCCCTAAAACATACACATTTCTTCGATCAATGTTCTACTGTAGTGACTTTAAAATATGCTGCGTAACAACTTCCCATTCTCAACACATCAGAATGAGATACAAGATTTCACTTTCTACCTCAATTTTAGTGATTGCTATAGTTTACAAGTTGCTGTTATTGATAAGCAATTAAAATTAAAAGGTTGTGATTAAATGTTTGATATGTTTATCCACATAAAATGATAGTTTTTAAAAATGATTTTTAATCTGACACCATGACTGTTTCATTTGCAGGTTTCAATTGATAGGAAACTACTGGATAACCTTGAAGTGCAAAAGTAGATGTGGCGACTCCGTAAGTTTAAACAAAACAAAACAAATCTGCTCTCCTCTGATGGCTCTCCTTTAGCCACAGGATTTCAAACACTTCACATCAAATGCAATCCCAACAACCGATTCATTTTACTTTTAAAACCCAAGTGCCAAACTTTAGCATTTAAGTCAATTCCTTTTTATTTAAATACATGTAAAAAGTTAGTTAGAATTTAAGCCAATGGATCTGGCTGTAAAAAGGGACTACAGAAACATAGTAATTGTATAAGAAACAGGGCAAATCTCAAAAGGACACAGTCAATAAGGGGACAATGAACTTTCTAACCCAGAAAGTCTCCACCCAATTTCAAACCCAAAACTCCCACTTCAAAGAACAATTAGCCTACTTCTCAGAGAAAGTCATTCACAGGAGATCTGTTCAACAAACTGGAATCAAGTACCATAAGAGACCCACTACAGGCAGTCCCCGGGTTATGTACAAGATAGGGACTGTAGGTTTGTTCTTAAGTTGAATTTGTATGTAAGTCGGAACTGGCTCCAGATTCAGCCGCTGCTGAAACTGATCAGCGGCTGACTACAGGAAGCCCTAGGCAGAGTTGCTCTGCCCCCAGCTTCCTGGAATCAGCCGCTGATCAGTTTCAACAGCGGCTGAATCTGGACTCCTGGGACAGAACAGCTGGGGCACTGCCGGGTAGGTCCCCGCAGGACCAACCCGGCAGCACCCCAGCTGCTCTACCCCAGGCGTCCCGCAACAAAAGCCTGGTCTGCTGGGGGGGGGCGCGCACTAGTTGCGCCCCCCACCTTCCCCAGCAGACCAGGGAGACCCGAGCAAAGCCGCGGAGGCGCAGAGGTCCCGCCGCCTCTGCTGCTTTGCTCCTGTCTCCCTGCTGTGCTGGGGGAGTCCCCGCCAGCACAGCAGGGAGACCCGAGCAAAGCCGCACAGGCGGCGGGACCCCGCTACCCGTGCGGCTTTGCTCCTTTGCCCCGGAGCAAAGCTGCACAGGCGGCGGGGTCCCCCGCCCTGCTGTGCTGGAGCAAAGCCGCAGAGGCGGGGGACCCCGCCGCCTGTGCGGCTTCGCTCGGATCTCCCTGCTGTGCTGGGGAGTCCCCCCCAGCACATCAGGGAGACCCGGAGCAGCTTTTCTCACCCTGGAGGACGCAGTGGCGGGACCGCTGCGCTCTGGGCGGTCCCACCGCCCGCGAGCTCCGGGGCAAAAAAAGCCCCGTTCATAAGTGCGGATCCGACATAAGTCGGACCCGCGTAAGTCGGGGACTGCCTGTATATTCAAATTCTGCCTATGTTCACAGACAAACAGGAAGTACTGAAAGGCAACAAAGCCATGAGAGAGGCTGCAACCCTAAACCATGCCCTTATTAGCTACAAAAATGCCTCCTCTAAAAAAAGACCTAATTGTCTCACTGAACCACATTTAATCTGACCATTAGCTAAAAAATTACTATCTTGTATCTAGACTTCTATTCTTGAGGAAGATAACAGAAGCTTGTAAAGGTCACCTTCAACTCCACCTAGATTCTGCCAATATTCTTGCCCCAATCCAATGAAGCTTCAGGGCTATACAGGAAGCAAAGCGATTGTGGCACTGATGAATGAGCTTTTTTTGGCAAAGAAAAAGAAACATCTTTACCCCATCAGCAATCTTGCTCCCCATCTCATGGATGGCCATGGTTATCCGAACTGGATCTGAGATGGCTTCAACTGCTTGTTTCACATCAAACTATAAATTGCAATGGGCACATGCTCCTCCCTCAACTGCCTTCAGATATGGATTCCCACAAAAATCTATTCTCTCCCTTCAAGTGTTCAATATTTACATGAAGCTAGTAAGTGGGATTGTGAAACATCACAACCAGCAACTGGATGAAGAGAAGCTATAAAAAGCTAAATCCTAGAAAGACTAACGGTATTCTTAAAAGAAGAATGAAGCATGTTATAGACCTCACCACCATTGCTTCTGTATTATAAAAAATTGTCATTTCTTTAAATACACTTGACAAGAACTCTGTGCCTCCTGTCTAATTTGGATTTACCCACAGTGAACTTTACACTTGTGAACTCCCTGCTCAGTTATTTTAATCCTTCATGCCTAAGACTGAAACTGATTATCTTAAATGGAGGGGAGAGGGAACTAGGTTCAGGATATGGCAGCCCATCTGCTCAGCAACAGGCTGCCAAAGTACATCACTCCACTACTCCACACTTTTTGCTGGCTTCCTGCGCAACAGTTAGTCAAACTCAAGGTTTTGGTCATCCTCCCCTAATGCCTAAATGGGATTGACTTGAGTCATGTGACCATTTCATGTAACGATCATTGCCTAAGCTACATTCCACTAATAGTGGCAAATTCTGGAATGAGCCTCCTGTGCATGGGAAATACCCTTCTTGGCAACAGGACCATAAAACTAGATCTTAGTACTGCATGAGATAAAGGTAATCTTGAGGTCAAACTACAAAATCTATCTTGTCATAATGTTCCTCCAACAAGAAAAACCCCAATCAAGTCCATTCTCTGCACACAGGAAGAGAAAGAAATGTGTGTGTGTGTACTTTAAACACACACATATACACACACTTTAATTGTTTGACATGCTCAGATCGCAAAGATGGTGAATAGTAAAAATCTAGACAGACAAGACAAGAATGAGATTTAAGTCTAATATTACTACTACCCTTAAGATTACTGTAACTGAAAACTAGAAGAAAATAGGGTAACTATATTCCAAGATGAGGTATGTTTAGATTGCACGCTTCTTTCAAAAGAAGCTTTTTCAAAAAAACTTCTTTTGAAAGAGCGCATCTACACCTCAAAACCGGATCAAAAAAGCAATCTGCTTTTTCAAAAGAGAGCATCCAGACTGCATGGATGCTCTCTCAAAAGAAAGCCCTGGTTGCTATTCACAGAATGGCCACCAGGGCACCAGTGCTTTTTTGATTGCCTCTTCTTTTGAAAAATGTCCCTGTTCTGCGCCTACACATGCCTTTTTTCAAAAGAGCTCTTTTGAAAAAGGATTTCTCTCATATAACTTGAAGTTTACCAATATCGAAAAAACCTCTGCGTTCTTTTGATTTAATTTCGAAAGAATGTGATTGCAGTGTGGATGCAGGTGAAGCTTTTTCAAAAAAGGGCAGTTTAAAAAAAAAAAAAACACAATGTAGTCTAGACATACCCATACTGAAAATGTATAAAGTGAACAAATTAGGGATAACAAAATTTTTATTAACTACTTGATTACTTGATAGGGAAAGGCAGCTAGCTCAGTCGTGGCTCGCATCAGGACCAAACCCTGCTGCAGCTCTGCAATTTAAAACACAGTAGGAGCTGGGCAGAGGGTCCCAGCCATCAGAGGAGAGGGGCCCTCCCACAGACAAGGGCTGCTGCCAGAGCGCCTTCTCCTGCCACTCCCCACCCTCCATGCTACTGCCTCTACAGCAGAGGGGGCAAGAAGCACCACGGAGACAGTGCTGGGGGAACTGACTTTTAAGCCAGTTTCCTCCCAGCACTGGTTCCCACTTCCCTCTTCCCCCTTCATCCCCCCCACTGCCCCGATAAGCCTAAACTTGGTAGTTGACTAGTCACTTACACCCATAGAACAAATAGGAAGAGAGATTTTCCCCTAATGTCTGTGCATTTCATTAACAGCAACAGAGAAAGAAAGGAGAATGATTTCCAGTACCACAAAACCATTGCCAGGAGAGCTCAAGACCAAGTGTAGTACCTGCAATTATTCACTTTTGTAAAATACAAGACGACAGTGTCCCTTTAAACTTCAACCTGCCACAAACACCTTTTGATCAAAAGTCTTAATGCATCAAAATGCCTTAGCTATTGAGAAATATTCAGAGGATAGCACAATCAATGGGACAGATGTTCACAAAAGGGGAAGGAAAAAATAGGGCCAAAGCAAAAGGAAGATAACAAAAGCTTTCCATAGTAATGCTGCATTGTTTGCCATTTTTACACAGCAGGTGAGCTAGAACTAAGCTCCAAGTCTGGCAATACATTCCCCCAACATTATAAATTTAATCTAAGCCAGTGGTTCTCAAACTGCAGATCAAGACTCCATTGTGGGTTTGGACTATGGATGTGAAAGTAACCATGTAGACTTGCCCTGGCCCATCACTTAATGTTCACGGTTACACTTAGGCTCCCCCTGCACACCGGCTCCTAGGGAGCTGAGGGCCACCCCGCATGTAACTGTGTAATGATTGAAATTTTCAGCGATTACAGAGTTACTTAAACATATATTAACATCTTTAGTCTGGACCACATTTTAACAGGGTGGCTTATTGCGTCCCAGAGCCAAAGCTCAAGCCCCTCCACCTGGGGCCAAAGCCTAAGGGTTTCCACCCTGTGGAACAGAGCTCAGGTTACAGGCTCCCTGCCTGAGGCTGAAGACCTTGGGCTTCGGCTTTGCCGTCTCCACCAGCCCAGGGCAGTGGAGCTTGGGCTTTGCCTCTCCATCCACGATGGTGGGGCTCAGGTGTGCTTAGGCTTTGGTCCTCCCCACTGGGGATTGTATAATCATTTTTGTTGTCAGAATGGAGTCCCAGTGCAATGAAGTTGAGAACCCCAATCTAAGCCATGTTCATAACTGATAGCAACCTTTTTAAACTAAGACTTGGAGTTTTGAAGCACAGGATATCAACTGTAAACTTAACAAGGTCTGAGATGAAAAGGAAGGTATTCATTAGCAGCCAACAGGCATACATTATAATACACAAATATCACTGTATGCGTATGCTACCAAAATGTCAAATATCCTAAGCTTGAAAAATTGTTCTTTCATTAATGCTTTTAAGAGCACTGGAATGGGACTCAGGGGATCTCAAGTTCTATTCTCAGCTCTACCACTTGCCTGTGGGTTAACTGGCCAAGTCATTTTACCACTGTATGCCTCAGTTTCCCCATCTGTAAAATGTGGCTAATAAGACTTATCTCCTTTGCCTGGCACTTTGACATCTGCTAATGGAAAGCATTATCCATTTCCATTAAGTCTGTTTTCTATACTTAACTGGGATGCAAAAAATACACTTTGTAAGACGATCACTGCCAAAGAAAATATTATTTATGTTTATTTGGCTCAAGTGGTATGAATGCAAAGCCAATGTTTAATTATGAGGGGTTTTTTTGCTAAACAAAAGCAAGTTCTGACTGGAAATACAGAGGACTGTCAAACATACATGGAGCCCTTGCTCAACAGATATTTGTGATTTCAAGTTTGCCTGAAAAACTGAAGAATCATTGTGCAGAAGAAACATTGTTGGGTCTTATTATCTATCTAGCTTTTATTTCAACCTAAAAGTAACACTATTAGAATATACTTTTATTTCTATCCCTCCCCCTCCCACCCCAAACCCAAAAAGTATCTCCAGTACAGACTTCAGGAAGCCCACTATATGTAGTCCAACATTTATCAATGGGTCACAAAGATGCAATTTCAAACAGATTTTTTGAAACATTAATCCTTCACCTCTGGCCATTGAAATGGCCCACTTCACACAAACAGTGAGTTCTTACAGTTCCTGAGGAAAACAACAGGTGAAATTTGATTCAAAAGTCAATCACATGAAATTAAATCAGATTAGATGTAACAAGGGAAGTGTCCAACTCTTCATGATCTCACTGATCCACAATATGTTTTGAATAGAACTTGGAATCAAGAAAGGGAGGAGCATATCAAGTAATCTCATTCGTACCCAGACCTTTTTATAAAAGGGGTTTGAGAAAAGAATTCCAAGTTCCAAAGCTATGAATATGAACTGTTCTTATATTTAAACAGCAAAGAATGAAAATTCTGCTAGTCTCAGACTTGCTATGTTCTTTGCTCAATCTAGAAAAGATTAAGGTTTGATATCTTATGGATCATTACAGCTAAAAACAAATGTCATACTACCACTGGAAAGCTAGGAACCACAATTTCCACCAGTTTACATCCTTTATTTATAGTTGTTGTGTAAGAAAGTTAACCAGAAAATACCCACAATTCTGACCATTTGATTCTCCAACCACAGTAAAATTAGCAGATTTTACCAGACTTTTATAGTTAAAGGTTGGAAATCTTTCCAAAATAATAAAGTATTAATGGTGTAAAATGCTGACATCTAATGTTACCGCTTAAGACAGTAAATGCAAAAGTAAGGAAGCAGGGGAGAAAGCAAGATGGTAGCCAGGATGACGTAATTGTAAAAGGTGAAGACACAGAAATTCTTAAAGTTTCTTCAGTTACATCAAATCTTCCTGGCATCAAAAGAAATCCATTTTGACAGTTCACATACCAAAACATTTATTTTGCAGCACGCCATGATACTCGCTAGAGCAGCAAGCAGCATCTCCCCTAGCATAACAAACTCATTATAGACTCCAACTACCCACAACCCAACCAATAATTGACTACAGTTTATCTGCAAACAAAAAAGCAAATCTAAGAAAAAGCTCAGAAACCAATGATTTTGATCAGTCTTTAATGAATCAAGAAATTAGGGATGTGAATGGGTAACCAACCCACTTAGTCGGTTAACCTAATGTTTAACCGGTTAACTGATTCATAGGGATTTTGCATCCCTATCAGAAATAAAGCTATACAATCCCCTCAATCTTCAAAACAAGTCTTTGCTTAAGTGGCATTATCCAAATATTTTTCCCTAAACTTCAGAATGATCAATCCCTCAACACCTTCCCTCTTCAACCTCCCCAGCCATCATTTTGTAACAACTGTTTGGAAGCTTGAAATAATGTATTACTCTGAAGAAAGTCTACCCTTCTACATCTTGCATATACTTTATTATTGTAGGTCTATTCATGAATGGCAATACTGATTTTTTTTTAAATGGGAAAAAACACATTTATTTTGAGAAAATTAATTCCAAGGATTTTGTAACAGAAGGGTAGCAGAAGGGTAAGACTGATCAAATATAGGTTCCACCCACCTTGACAGTGCTCTTTCCAGAGGTATCATCTGGATTTATTTTCATTCATGAGGTCTTAGACTTTCTTCATCCTTTCCAAATTTCTAATGATGTTTCCATCTCAAGCCCTGATGCCAGTTTTGCATTCTTCTTTCCTTCACTCCTAGGTAAGCAGAGATTTTTTTAAAATTTTCCACCACTGAAAGGCTAGTACATATATGGAGAATATACAAAAACACTAATATTTGAACTTCAAAACATGATCAGCTAGTAATTCTATGTGGATTGCCATTTTAAAAAAAATCAAATTAAAATCAATCCATTATTGCAAGCAAGCTCAAAGAGAATATTAATAAACCAGAAACACAAAGCAAGGGTTTTTTTATCCACATGAACTGAATTAGGTGCAAACACTGCCCTATAGCTGAATATTTAGAGATCTATATATTTTAGAGTGAGCATCTTGGTCTGTGTCAGTCTGTGTGTTTCTTTTTTCCCCCAAGAACTTCTTCTAAACAGTATGAGCTAAGACCTCCAAATTTGGTATGCAGATTCCTCTTCTCCTAACTTAAAGCAAGGTCAGTACAACTGGAAATCCCAGGAAAAGTACTGTTTCCATCACATGCAAAGGGAAGGGCTGCTGTTCAGAGGGACGATACAAGAGTGGATAGTCAAGATAGCGAGTCCACAGGGGAGAGCTATTCTGCGGAGTATCCCCTATGGGTTGCAATATCACCAAGGGAGTGGTCAGAATAGCTGAGCTCCACTATCTGGTCTGCTAGCTGTATCAGAGACAGCAAGGGAGGGGGGAAGCAGGAGCTGGGGGGGAGTCAGCTTAAAAGCCAATTCCCCCCAGCACTGTGGTGCTGCCCCCCCCCATCAGAGGCAACAGTGGGGGAAGGAGGCAGAGGAGGCTACTGCGAAGCAGTCTCTGTCTGCAGAGGGCCTTGGAGGCAGCAGGGCGGGGTGAAAGGGGGCTCCCTGGGAGTGGGACCTTAGCACACTGGCTGCCAGCCCCACTCCTGGGGACTATCGAATAGTTGTGTAACCACAAAGATTTCATTCAATTACTTCATAGCTAACAACCCTAATGGCTAGCGTGTTGGACACCATGGTCCAAGAACATCACCACCTTAATAAACACCTTCTACTACAAATGTTCATATTTATTTGCAATACTGGAACTTTTCCATTGAGATCTGTAGACACAAACTGCTTTTCCTTAAATTCAACAATACCTTTCTTCCCCACTATAGTACAGAAGTTCCCAGCTTCTATACTATACCTTCATTACTAATATGTAACATTACTTAACAATTGGCAGAAAACTGAAATTTATCATGTCTTTATATGAACTGCAACCATAAAATCCTGAGCCGCAATCTTGTATCTCAAAATAAGCTGGGTTATGCCTGGATCCCTAACAGGATCTAAGACTGCTGAAGAAAACACAGAATGATACCAAAGACATGTCAGTAAATCAAACAGAAAACTTTTCCATACAACTTTGTATAACAACAGTTGTCATCAGGGCAGTAGCATTTACTGTGCAGTTTAGAGTTGCAATGTAAGATGAAAGAGAAATCTTGTTTTTTAGTGATTAGTAATAAAGATTGGATGCCACCTTCTTTTTCCAACAGAATTCTTATCCATACAGAAATCTGTCCAGGACAATGAGGTTGTCTACATACTGACTGGTTATATTTTCCCTGAATTTTCAACTGAATATACAAATTTTCACATCCAGTCTTGAGATGCTATGTACTACTGTCATGTGCTGTTAAAAGAGCATCTACTTTACATTACAGATGTGGTTGCAATCAATTACGTTTCAGAAGTAATTTGGAAAGGCTCTATAAATGTAACATCCTAATGTACCACCACTTAAATTGTTAATTTATCTGACAGTATTTATTTGCTGCACATAGTAAGTTCAGCTCTGACAGATCATACAGAAGGACAAGTCCTTGCCCCCAGGAACTTACACAATTTTTTGCTGTACTACTGTGTGCATCCAGTTAGCAGGTGCCTTGTGTTATTTTCGAGAGTATCAATCATAATAATACTTCAAGGATTTCTTGGAGCAAGGGGCAATAGGGGGTACTACTGGTGTCATGAAAGCAGTGTGTTCTAAGGACATATACGAAAGGGGAAAGGAAGGAAGCTTGCTGCCCCAAAACAGGCGCAAGGGACAGCATGGAAAAGGAAACAAGAAAATGAGAAGGATAAAAAAAGTGGTTAAAAGCACCCAAGGTGTTAGCAGAGTGAAAGGAGCAAAATTAAAATTAAGATGTACACAGGAGAAGAGCTGTTTAAACCTGATTCACAAAGCAGACAGTTAGAGGCATTTGAATAGAGGATGAAGTGGCCAGAGCACTGTGTGAGGAAGATTTTCTTTGTAACATTATGAATAGACCAAAGCAGAGAAAGATGAGGATTAGAGGTTTTAATATAACAAATGCACATGTCCACTTTAAAAAAAGATATACAAATATGTCTTCATATTGCATTCATTTAATATCAGAATTTAAAACTCTTGATCTATTGCATAAGTAGAAAAGAGAAAAAACACTGTCGTCTATATGAGACACACTTAAAAAGTTAACTTCAGTTATAATAGGATTTAACTATAGGGACTATCACTAGGACTGAAATGTAATTTAAATCACCCCTGTCCTGTGCAAATAAATGCCTCTCTTTTTTCTCTTTTTTGGCTTCTTTATGTCAAGTAAAGACTACAGAAAAGGTGTAGAGGTTTCTGTTTGTTTTTGATTTTCTGCTTATTACCTTGGCTACATCTGAAATATCAAATATGGTCTTCAATTTTGTTGGAGGCTCTGAGGATTCATATGGACTCACATGTTACTGTATAGTATTTTAATGTTTGTTCTGTTTCAAGTCCTACATTGTTTCATTGCTATTCATTACAATTGACTCCACAGTCCCAGTAGTTAACAACTGGAGCACATTATGTAAAATGAAAATTCAGCTGATTTCAATAACATTTCAATACTAATCAATTCCTTGCTGGCACATTTCTTACAAGATGTGCTTAACCCTTTAATAATCTATAAAGCAGCCTCTATGCACATTTTAAAATTCCACTTTACTGAGACTCTTATTTTCTTCCTCTCCCTAGAGAAGGGGGAAAAAAATCTCTCTGGAGGTCAAAAAGTGTTCCTTATAAAAATGCTCAAAAAAAAAAAGTGTTGCAGCCTATACAACTAAGTAGCAGGCACACCAGAGAGAGAGGCAAGCACAAGCAGATCTGTATTCACAGCATTTAGACGCAATTTATCCACTCTAGTAGATGGCTATAATTATTAGATCACACTTCTATTGTTTCAGGAACTGCTCTGGTACCATTGAGAAAGTCACTTGTTTGCAATTTGCATTCTAACAGACTGCAAGGAGGGGGAGGATGGATGTAAAATTGTCCAGTAATAAGCAAACATTTTTATACCTCAATTTAAACCTTCAGTAACCTTTGTGTGTGCAGAAAGGGCCGTTCCATAGATGATCCAGTTATAATATGTACCAATAAAAAAATCCATTTGGAGATAAGTTAAGTTTGTCTCTATCCTCCCTCAGGTCACTACAGAGTTTTCCCCTAGCTCTCATTCTGTGGTTCTCTATCTAGTCTAGTTATGAAAATTATGCATAAATATAGCCATAGTGGGTCATCCAAAGGTTCACCTAGCCCAGTTTCTTCTCTTTCACCAACAACCAGTGCCAGATGTTACAGAGAGAATTAACAGAACAGGAATATTCCAGGGATCCAACCCTGCAATCCAGTTCCAATTTTTGGCAGTCAGAAGTTTAGGGAACCCTACACATAGGTTGCATCCCTGATCATCTTGGCCAATAGCCTTTGATGGACTTATCCACCATGCATTTACCTAATTTGTTTTTTGAACCTACATATACTTTTGGCCTTCACAACCACATCTAGCAATGAGTTCCACAGGTTGACTGTGCCTTTTTTAAAAGGTACTTCCTTATGCTTGTTTTAAACTTCCTGTCTATTAATTTCATTTGGTGGCTTCTGAGCAAAGTAAGTATTGGCAGAATAAACATTTGTGTACAAAGTTCTATGTCGACAGAAGATGCTTGTTGAGCTGGTTTTATGTTAATAGGAGAGCTCTCTCCTCTCATATCATTGTAACACAACTACATGAGGAATCTTACAGCAGCACAGCTGTATCCATACAACTATGCCACTATAAACTTGTAAGTATGGACATGGCCCTAAACATCTCTTTTCTATCCTAAATAGTCCTAGTCTTTTTAAACTCCTCTCATATAGAAGTTGTTCCATACCCATAATCATTTTTGTACACAAGACAGACAACATTTGCCAATGGTAATATGCTTGTTTGAGATGGGACAATTAGAACTGTACACAGTATTCCAGGATACCACAGGT
Organism: Pelodiscus sinensis; assembly: GCF_049634645.1. Taxonomy (NCBI): domain Eukaryota; kingdom Metazoa; phylum Chordata; order Testudines; family Trionychidae; genus Pelodiscus; species Pelodiscus sinensis. Next base: position 182,477,348 of record NC_134712.1, on the reverse strand, counting down.
TTTTACCATATTTACCCTATTAATACTTGAAATCAATAAGAGAGGATTTTAAGAGAGACATTTCATTGAGGTAGTTATTGGGTGGCTTTTGGGTGTCAGAACCCCACCACTAAGGTCCATAAAAGCCATTCTCTAGGACAGGGCTACTTGCCAAATGAATTTCTATAGTAACCTAGAAACAGCAGTTCAATGAAATAATGTTACTGACATGACTATACAATGGTTACCAAAGGATATGAGACACCTACAGTTTGTATGTCTGTCAGAGGTGCTCCCTCTAAGCAAAGGAAGAATGCCAGCTTGCTCTCCGATCAAACCTGTTAACTATGCTTCTGATTTGGAAGAAGCATCATCCCCCCAAAATGTGTCTCGGGTTATGCTTTAAGGATTCCTCTAGCTAGTGTTTCACCGTTTTAACACAAAACAGGCAAACAAGATGAGGTGTGTCTGCCCTCCACAGGTTGTGGGGGTGAGAATGAACTCCGCCTCACTTTCTTCCCTTAGATCCTGCTTGGCTCTTGTTTGGATTTTGATACTACCACGAATGACACACCAGAGGGAGGGTGCGGGGGGAGGAATCGTCGTGTCACACACACGCGTGCGCGGGGCGGGGGGAGAGGGGTCGTGTGTGTCACACGCCCGCCCAGGCGCTTCCAGCCCCGCACCAACTCTCCCACCGGCTCCCCGCAGCCCGGGGCAGCACCGACCTTCAGGCGCAGGCAACTGCCCCGCCGCTGGGCCCCGCCACCTCCCCGGGGCGAGGCCGCCATTGCCCGGCCGGGAGGGAGCCAGGGCCCCGGCGGGCAGGCCGGACCCGGGGAGCGAGCTCCTACCCTCCCGCCAGCCGCGCCAGGCCGGCAGCTCCGGGACACCCAGCCCCGCTCGGGTCACTTACCCCGCAGCAGCGGCTCCTCCGGCCGCCACCCCCCACATGGGCAGCGGCGTCCGCCCCGTCCCCGGCCGCCCCCCGCTGGCAGCTGGCGGCGCCCCGAGATGCGCGGGAGCGGCTGGCCCAGCGCCCGCGTGCGGCTCTGCCTGTCCCGCGCCCGGCGTCACCCGCCCGCTCCGGCCCCGGCTCCTGCCGCTGCGGCGACTCCGCTCGCGACGCACTGACAACAACGGCCGGCGGCTCCCGAGACCTGGGGGCGGGGCCAGGGAGGGGCAACCGGCACAGAGAATGGGTCCCCGCAGCGCATGCGCCGGAGGGAGGGGCCACTTTCTTGCCGTCACACCCCGGCCGAGGGAGGGTAGCGGGTTGGGGAGGGTTCGGGACAGGAAGCGGCGGGGGGGGAGGCAGAGCTTGGGTGAGAGAAGGATCAGCTGGGGACGGGCAGGGTGGGTGTGTGGAGGGGGGAGGGGTGGGCTGGAGAGGAGGCGGGTTTCAGGGAGTGGGGAGGATGCGGGAGGACTTAAGGGAGACGGGTGGGGGTGGGGGAGAGGAAGGGGAGCGGGTTTGGGGGCGGGGGAAGGGTAGGGTGGGGAGGGGAGGGTTTAGATGTAGGTTGGGTTCGAGGGAGGGGAAGAGTGCGGGGTGAGGGTGAGTTAGAGGGGGGGGTGGAGGTGGGGTGGGTTTGAGGGAATAAGTGAGAGAGTTTCAGAGGGGAGAGTTTGTGGGGCGAGTAGGTGAATGTAAAGGCTTGGGGGGGATGGTTGAGAAGGACTAAGTGGGGGGATGAGAATGTGAAAAGGACGGGTCAGGGATCGTAGGTGTTGAGGGCAGCAGCCGAATGCATCCAACTCATGGGTTTTCATTGAGCCAGTGTTTCTTTCCTGGAAGCTGCCACCTTGGATTCTGAAATCAGATCTTTCAAAATGTTAAGCACCTAACCATGGAGATTGTGGAAAAAAAATCCTTGAAAACTATGATCCCAGCATAAACCAATGCAGCCCTGTCTACCTAAAGCAACGGCTCTGTCATATGTGATCTGCCATTATTCCTCTGGGTGATGTATTACATCTGAAGACTAATTAAGATTATTTAAATGTCAACATTGTTAAATATTCCCATGCTGATCAAATCTCATAGACTTTACTCATAGACTTTAAGGTCAGAAGGGACCATTATGATCATCTAGTCTAAATCACACAAGAAGGTAGTAAAAATAAATATTTATATTAATGCAACACTTGAAAGTCCCCATCAGAATTGGAACTGCATTGTTTTGGGCTCTGACTAAACTCAGAAAAGAAAAGGGGGGGAGGTTCACTTTGGTATTTCCAATGGGTTGAGATTGGTTTGTGAAAGAGCTTGGCAGAGTGTAATTTGTCTCCTTGCATGAGGGGCTGAAGGAGGTGACTGAGTGTTGAAACTGGGGTGGATAAGTGTGGAGTTGAGGTTACCGGTGAGTAAGACAATATGAGAAGGAATGAAGGATATTTGAGAGAGAAATAATTGTGTGTATAATATAACAAAGGAGAAAAACAGATTTTCTTCTGTAACATCCAAAGGCTCAGTTCTTCCACTGAAAACAGAAACAAAATTCTCTTTGATAATTTGATAGTTGGGATTGGTCCTGCCTTGGGCAGAGGGCTGGACTTGATGATCTTCCGAGGTCTCTTCCAGCTCTGTGATTCTATAATAGTGGGAACAGTTAGGCTCCTAGGGTACATCTACACTTGCTCCCTAGTCCAATCTAGGGATGCAAATGTAGGAGACTGAAATTGATAATGAAGCTGGGATTTAAATATCCCACGCTTCATTAGCATGATCTCGCCGGCACGTTACTCTGCCTCAACAGCTGTTTCAAAAGTAAAAGTGCGCGCCGGGACGGGTTAGTTCGAACCAAACCCCTTGGTTCAAACTTACGTTACTCCTCAAAAAATGGGATAATGTTCACTTCCAAAACATCTGTTGAGTGGAGTAATGCACTGGTGAGATCATGCTAATGAAGCGCAGAATATTTAAATCCACGCTTCATTAGCAATTTTGGTCGCCTACGTTTGCATCCCTAGTTCGAATTAGGGAGCAAGTGTAGACGTACCCTAGCTAGATACTAAGGAGAGTGATAAAGACACTTGTTTAAACTATCAGCAATTATAAGACTTTCCATCAAAAAGCAACAGAGGTAAACTTCAAAACTTTGACAGAAAGTAAACAGAAAGCAGAGATAGTGGCAGATTGGATAGCAGCACCCTGCCTCTCAATTGGAAATGGCCAATCAAGAAAAATGGTGAGAGAAGATAAACTCCCAACTACAGTGAAGACCACTTCCAGGCAGAAACATGTACAGACAGGCCCGCTGATGGGAGGGTGGGAACAGCAAATAGTGTAAGTGCCCTGGGGCCTAACAATTCTAAAGGGACTGGAGTTCCAGGCCCTTTAAACCACCACCAGGGCACACTGGGCAGTTCTAAGGACTTGGAGGAGGGAAGATACTGCACACCAACCAGTGTTGAGGACTGGGGGGCTAACATGATGTGCTTGCTGCCCTGGATCCTTCTGCCTCATTCCCGCCCCTTCCAGGAGCATAGAGCAGGGGCCACACAAACACCTTGCCCAGGGACTCAGCATGGTCTCTTTTATGTTATGACAAAAGTGATGTAGCCTGTGTTGCTAATAAAATACTATCAATTCATAAATTTTTCTTTTTTAAGCCCAGAATGCACCATTATGATCAGCTAAACTGACCTTCTGGATACTATTGGCCACTGAATTTCATCCAGAAGCTCCTGGATTGAGTCCAATTATGTGATTAAACTAGCATACAGCTTTCTGAAAGAGTTACTAAATTAAAACTTTGTAAATGGGGAGATAACAAAAAAGGAGCATCTAGTTTTACTGTCATAGAAATATAATTACAGGCACAAAAATAAATGCTCCAGATTCTTCATAAACTCAGCTTTGGTTATAGTAATCTTAATGTATCATACATTCCAGACAACAGAACTGAGAATGTCACCTGTTTCCATCAGCATTTATTACAGATAATAGGCCTTATTCTCTGCTGTTTATAGTGACCATATAGGAAATTGGGATGCTTGGGGGGTGTGGGGAAGTACAGTTGCATATGTAAGACAAATAAAGCCCCTAATATCAGTACAGTCCAAATAATATTAGAACATCTGGTTAACCTGTGACACCAGCTTTATACCAAGGAGTTACACTTGTGTAAATCTGTTGTAACCAAGTGACCAGGTCCATTGCCCACTGGGCTCTCAGTTTTGGGCTCACACTTGGGGTATGTCTATACTATATGGCTCCGTCGATGGAGCCATGTAGATTTGTTTTTTTGGCAAAGGCAAATGAAGCCATGATTTAAATGATCGCGGCTTCATTTAAGTTTACATGGCTGCCGCGCTGAGCCGACAAACAGCTGATCAGCTGTTTGTCCGCTCAGCGCACTAGTCTGGACGCTCCCCTGCCAACATCAAAGCCCTTTTTGGCAGCCCCGGTAAACCTCATCCCACGAGGAATAATGGGGCTGCCGACAAAGGGCTTTGATGTCGGCAAGGGAGCATCCAGACTAGCGCGCTGAGCGGACTAACAGCTGATCAGCTGTTTGTCGGCTCAGCGTGGCAGCCATGTAAACTTAAATGAAGCCGCGATCATTTAAATCGCGGCTTCATTTGCCTTTGCCTACAACCCTAATCTACATGGCTCCATCGATGGAGCCATGTAGTCTAGATACAGCCTTGGAGAAAGGCATTTCCCAGCATGCTATACTCTGATAGTTAGTTCTAAGAGACACAACCAGCTGGAGGTTACTGTTTGTTAGTGTTCTGTAGCAGATTGTTGTAGATTGTGCTTATCACCTTTTTAATACATATTCTAATTCCATTTTATTTTCTCTTGAGGTATATCTACACTACCGTTTTTTCAGAAAAACTGATATTTTTCCAAAAAAACTGCACTTACATCTACACTGCAATCGCGTTCTTTCAAAAGAAAAATCGAAAGAAGAGAGGGTTTTTTCCGACATTGGTAAATCTTTTTCTATGAGGAAGAAGCCTTTCAGAAAATGGCATGTGTGGATGGGGAAGAGAGAGTTCATTTGCAAAGAGGAAAGAGGAAAAAGCACAGATGCCCTAGTATTCCACCCATAGTAATCACACCTTACATGCACGATACCGTCCAGACTGAATGCATGCTATCTGTCGAAAAAGAAGATCGCTTTTTCAATGTGCTTTGGCAGTGTGGACGCTCTCTTTAGGAAGAAGTTTTTTTTTAGAAGACCTCTTCCAGAAAAGCTTCTTCCAAAAGAAGTCTTCAGTCTAAACATAGCTTTGGGTTTTACTTCCTCACATTCTTACAGAGAGTACCTATGTATGATCATTGTAATAATCCAACAACACAGAGAGACTAGTATCTTCTCTTTCTGAAAAACAATCCAATCAAACGAAGAACTTTTGTAGCTTCTAGGGTAATAGTAACTTTATCCTTCCTATGGGCCAGCCATGAGTAAGTGGAACAGCCAAATATACATACCCATGTAGTGCACAGTATAGCCATTCCTGTGTTCTTATGAGAAACTCAGGGTGTGTACAAAACTGAGAGTGATAGTTAACACTCTATGGGTACGTCTAAACTACATGGCTCCATTGACGGAGCCATGTAGATTAGTTTACTCAGCAAAGGGAAATGAAGCGGCAATTTAAATAATCGCCGCTTCATTTAAATCAAAACGGCCACCACGCTGTGCCGATCAGCTGATTGTCGGCACAGTGCGGCAGTCTAGACGGGGATCTGCCGACCCCAGAATCCTTCGTCAGCAGATCCTTTATCCCTCATGAAACGAGGATTACAGGATCTGCCGACGAAGGGTTCTGGGGTTGGCAGATCCCCGTCTAGACTGCCGCGTTGCGCCGACAAACAGCTGTCGACGGAGCCATGTAGTTTAGACAAACCCTTAGTGATGTTTTGTCTATATTGACAAAGCTATTTTTCTTTGTTTTTAGCAGCAAGGAGATAATAAAATCCTAAAATAATTGATGGAGACAAGTCACTGATGTACACTGAAATGTAGGTAAGGGAAATCAGCACTTCATTGCTGTCCATGAATGATCTCACCTAATTTATTTTGCATTAAAACTAAAATGCCTTGTCTGGTCTATGGTTTTGCAGCAAGATATTTAATGGTGTTAGTTATCCCATGATAAAAATCACACTTCTGTATCAGTGAAGATATAGCCAGAATGTATTAGCCTAAGAAAGGCTGTAGCAGTATCCCATGGATGAATTTGAGAGCTGCTAGATGTGTGTATACAAGTCAGCCCAGGTAGCGATGCTTCCCGGTAACCAGCTAACCAGCAGCCCTGCGGGACCGGCAGCTGGAAGCCAGCAGCCCTATGGGTTGGGAGCTGCTCCAGCAAGGCCGGGGAGTGGGGGGCACTTCAGCCTGGCTGGAGCAGCCCTCCACCTGTGGGATCTTGCGTATAGGTTAACTGGTTAAACATAATGTTTAACTGGTTTACTGATTAAATGGGATTTTACATCCATAGTAGTGATTCTTTTTGATGAAGTTGTGCTACTATAGAAAGAAAATAGCAGATGATATTTCAGTTTATTAAGATCTTATTGTTTTACATTAGAAATAATCTAATAGTTATATAGGGCCTTTCACCCTGAAGGATCCCCAAGTGCTTTACAACTATTTCTTGTCTCCAACATTTTAGTTAGTGATTTTGGGTCTCCCACTCGAGACATCTTAAAGGATTCTGGTATTCAGAAAATGCTTCACATCCATTCTTTTAAATCAGGCCCCTCTAACATGTCTCTAATTTGGAACCCAAACACTGATATACCAAAAGCATTATGTATTCTTAAAAATCTTGAACAGTATATATGTGCACCCACAGATGCCTAGTTAATATTTGGAGGAAGATATGTTTTTGGCCAAATGTTATTTTATTACTTTTACGGTTTCAAACAGAAAGTTGCATATATTCAAAAAAAAGTATGCTCCATTGTACAGTCACAAGACAACACAATACAAGTGATCAATACGTGATAACTTTAGAAAATTCCTAGAGACTAACCTAAGTGCGCTGGTGCATTTAGTGAGCTGCATCAGAGCAGTTTCAAAGATAGGTTAAATTTTGAACAAAGAACTTAAAATAGTAAAGAAAGGAGGAAATTCACAGTATGTCCTGTAATAAATACAAAGTCACCCTTAGCAGTTTATTTTGCCAAGTGATTCAGCGGGTTGTTAGTGAGGGAAGAAGCATGTGGTGGTAGTTAAAGTTGTGGAGTGGGAGTCAGAAGAGATTCTATGCCGCATATCTAAGAGGAACAGTATAGAACACATGTGAGAGGGACGGGGACATGGTGTCTTTAAGCCACCTTTGCATCTTCCTAATCCTTGGTTGCTCTAGGGGCTGGAGATGCTCCCAGTATAATTTAGATAGTCCCAGGACCTAAGAAGTGGAAGCCTCCTGGGGCTATCCTATGGAGCAGCATTCTGTGTTGGGGCCCCACCAAGCTTGCCCCTACATCAGGGATTGCAAGCAAGTTCTTTTACTTGGTATAAAGGAGTTGGTATAAAGGAGTTGGAATACGGGTGAGGTTTTCACCCCTAGCTTCTATTCTCCACTTTACCATTGATGAACTGTGTTCAAGCTTTAACCTTCTGCCAGATTTTGACAGTAGCAACATGGGCTAGGTTCAGTATCTGGGGGTTCTTAAAACTAGAAAAACAAAACCATCTTAAATCCCTCTCCAGAAACCTGAAAAAACTAAATACCTCCCCAGGGTTCCCCTAACAGGCAATATTTCACCATTCCCAAGTACTGAATAATATAAAGACAAATTTTTATTCAGGTAGGAGGGAATGCAGTATTAATTTGGACTAACTCAGCAACAATGACTGAAGTATGCAAATAATAAGTAAAACGCCCAACCAACCATACAGCAACTTTGAACATTTCACAAGAGCTGCTAATTCTTAGCATGTCTTGTTTAAATGGCATAGCAGGGACTGCTGTGAACATCTAAAGGAGTCATACGGTGCCTTTTTAGGCTGTATCCTGAAAGTCTGCAAGACACAAAAGATATGAAGTAACACAATGAGAGTGGGAAATGAACAGCTCAGGATATTGGCTATGTTTCACCTCAAAGTTATCTGAATTTGGCCTGGGGTAGCCACAAAAAGTCATTCCTCTCCAACATCCATTCAATGATATATGTGAAATAAGCCTGTAGTCTCAGTCCAGTTGCTAGTAGACTGGATTTCATATTACCAAAAATTGGCATCTTGATGGCAGCCTTAGCAAATGGGATGCATAAAGTATGAACAATACTCTCATCCCAAAAGTATAAGGTGTCATTATTCCTTTGGGCTAAGGAATTGCAGCATATGGTCTTCTAAGGGAAGTTCGCAGAACAGTGTCCATAGGCACGCCTTAAAATGTTTTATGTGATAAACTAATTAAATATGGTAACATCCGGAATGGTTCTGTGGTTGGCAATTTGCATTTTCTTGCAGTTATGATCCAGGGATGAGCCCCAGTTATTTAAGGATTCCCAATTACTCTCCTGGGAAGTCAGACTGACAAAACTCTGCAGCCCAGTTCTGGCAGCAGAACTTCCCCACCACTGATATATTGCCATATAATAACCATGAGTTTGGTTCTGGAGTACTGTCTTTTTTTTTTCTGCGCTAGGAAAGTTTGAAAAGACTTCTGAAGGAGACACATTGCTATGCAGTGATTCCTAATGTGCTCCTCAACATTTCCCATCTAGTTCTTCATGACCATAAGGAAGATTAATGAAGCATAGACTTCGAGGGAAGGAGGCAATATAACATTAGTAGAGGAAATTAAGGTGAATCCTCTGGGTTCTGAGGAACAAATGCAGGAGCCATTAAAAATAAACTAAAATAATGTAAAGAACTTTAACATATTATTTACAATTCTTTAGTACAATAATCATCTTGACTAAACTAAACTGCAGGAAGTAATCAACAGTATGTTGGTTGCTCCAGCATAAACAAGAGCAATTAGTTTGTTTAAAATCAGGCTTACTTCAGTTTCTTTTCTATATGCAGGAAAGAAATAAAATTAGAATTCTAATCATATGACAAATCACTTAACCCCAACGTGTGTTACTGAGGCATAAAAGCTACTGGCTAAGCTATGACCTATATACACAATACAGTGCCACTTTGTAAATGAAGTGTGAATATCATCTCCTATCAAAGCAAATATTAAAAATCTTTTATGATATTATTATTATTATTACTTATGTTTACATATAAGCAAACAACTTAATTAGTTAATGAAGTGTCTTGAAGACATTGGCCAACATGCCCTATTGCTTTACCAACATCAGTTCTTTTTATGGGCCTGTTAAGAATTTTAAGTAGATACAGTGCAATGTAGAAAATGACAAGATGGAGCATGAAGATCTGTGGCTGAATCCCTGTAAATCATGTCTCAACAAACAGAATGCCATTATTTAAAAAGACACAGTTTCTTAGAAAGAAAGCTGGAGATGCTGGAAATGAGTCTTAGAGTATAATTACAGTCATGGAGCAACAGTAATCATGGCTTATGTGGGAAAAATTGTTTCGAGATATACTTGATGTTTACTGTAAAGGGACAGCATCAGGTAATTTACAGGCTTAATAGTTAGGTTTTGAAATGTAAAGAGAGGGAGATTACAAAACAATACAAACAGAAAGGCTTGCTTTGTTTCATATTCAATCGATTTTCTTAAAAAAAAAAAAAAAAGCTGAACATTCTCCACAGTGTTGGAAATGTAAACAAAAGAGCTGGTCATGGAACTAGCTAATACTAGTGAATGAAAACCAGAGAGTGAAAGTGAAGCTGTTTCATTGTCCAGACCAAATGAACTGCTGAATGTAAGTTAAGGTATTCAGTTTTAATAATTTAAGGAAGCATTCACTGCACTCTCTGAAAGAGTAGTATGGCCTCTGTTCCTCAGAAGCTCTGGGGGAATTAGATTCATCTCTACTCCACCTAACTTCCAATCTGGGCAGTATCTTAATTTAGCCCTTTAGTTAGTTTCTTTTTTTTCCCCATTCTGTCTTGTTCTGTGACATGCCTTTAGGTATGTGGGATATTAGAAGAATGCAGTTGGCCTAGTCCACAAGAGTCTCATTTACAAAGTTGCTAGCAGATATACACATTTTCTCAATTTAGGCTGAAAAAGAAAAATTCAATTTTCTTAAAATGACTGCAGTGACATTCTGGGTAGGCATTCAGTAAAATGGGGGAAGGAGGAGGAAAGAATCCACAAGAAAGAAATCTTTTTTTAAAAAGCAAAGCAACTGTAGGGACTTCTAGTTAATAAAATCCAACATACAGTGCTGTGTAGCAGATGAAAATTCAAACACCACATAATAACTCATCTTATACAATACTTGTTTAGGGAACAGCCTGAGAAAAATACAATTATTTTATGTTTCAAATAATCTTTTACTCTTTAAAGCAACTTGTGTATATTCTTTAACAGCCACATTCTACCAAGTGAAATAATATTGAATGCTACAAATTTTCTCTTTTAAGTCTCCAGCTAAGGTATCTTTAATTCAAAATAAGAGGCAAAACCAAAAGTAATTAATTAAACCCAGAAGTTTAAACTCCATTTCTACTTTAAAATGGTAACATCCTCTTGCCCAATCACTGGCAGCTAGCATTTGTTGTCCATTTACAGCTGTGATATAAAAAAAGAAACAGGATGTTTTGATTCTTAAGTGGGCTATTAATTCATTTAAGAAGTTGTCAAGCTCGAAGATATACATGTGGATTTCTTTATTTTTCTGCATGGCTGTTCTATATCTGAAAAGCAAGCATCACTGAAGCCTCAAAAATGATGTTGATACTACTTTGACGTCATACTTAGTCCTATAAGCTCCTTCCCCCCACAACTGTACAACTGTGAATCAAAGAGAAAAAAATTGAGCAAGTTGTGGCATGAGGCAATTCCTCTTCCTTTGATCCAGAGAAAAGACCATGACTAGTTTTAACCACCAAAATTGGAGTCCTCATTCTCCATTCGATTAGTCAGTTTTAAGCCAATATAATAGTGTGGGAAAACCAGGCCCTCTGTTTCTAGTCTTGATTCTGTATGTGTGTGATTGTTTTGTTAATGATCATCTGTGTTATATTTGCCTCACTGGACCATGACAGTATTCATTTTAGAAATGGTTTACAAGAATTTGATTTTTAAATTCTGCTGTGTGCTTTTAATGGTGAAATTTTATTTGAAGAACTATCTACAGGGTCAACGTCTGTTCTCATGTCAGTAAAAGTCCACTAGTTTATGTAAAAATCAGACTTTGCCAGACTATTTCAGCCTCTTCTTGCCCACTGCCCCTACAGTGCACCATAACACGCACAATGCACCATGCTGTAAAATTTAAGGGTTTATGTTACATAATTCAACAACCTAATATATCTTGATGTAACATCAAACATGCATTCCCTTGTAATAACCCATGCAATATTTGTAAAACTGTAGTAGATTGTCAGAAATGCATTTAACATCTCAATTACAATTTCCTAATATTCAAGCACTTCAAAAAGAATTTTACACTCTTATCTGCAAGAAATAAAATATTCTACTGAGAAATAAGAAGCACATTCCTTAGATATTGCTTGAACTAAGAAGGGTGGGGTCATTTCGCAACCAATCACTTATGCAAAGTTTCCATATAGAGTCACGCCTAATGATTTTACAGATAATAGTATATATTACTTCCCCAAAATACATCTTACAAGAGACAAGAGAAAATATATTTAAAGAAAGTTGTTCTAAATGTTAATATCCTGTATGTTTCACATCTTATTTTCTCCATCAAATTTGTAAACTCTAATTGGAGCTTAACCTGGAAAAAATTTCTTGACATCCTAATTCTCCCAGAATTTGTTTTAAATTACTTGTTGTGAACTTATTTTTAACTGTTTATTTCAAGGGTACTGCATTATACCATTTGCTTTCATCATACCTTTCAAGGAAACACAAGCACGAACATGTAATAAAACTGTTATAGTACTTGTTCATGCACTTTTCTTGCTAGCTGACGAGGCAAGCAATTATACTGATCTAGATATTAAATGCATTTATTACATGTATTTGATTTACTGCAATATCTCTTTTCAAGCAGGAACCTTCCTGGAACAAGTTGTGGAAGTTTATGAACAATAGTTCACCAACTTCTCATGACACCTATGTAAAGAAGAGGGTTGCTCATAGATCACCTCTTCAAATTCCAGCAGCTTGATTCTCAAAATGTTTCATTCTTTGACCTGCCTGGAGGAACTGAAGTACCATTGGTGGCACTCAGACAGTTGTTTAAAAACTAGTTGTATCTACTCACTTCCTGGCCAGTAAAATATTTTCTTCTTTGCACCACATACATGCATCACCCACAATTACATTATCTACATTCTTCTAAACAAGCCCAAAGAGGACATGGATTTCAGCTAGCCAGCTACAGAAAGCAAAGCATATTACACCTTCCTAGGGTGTGGTACAATGGACACAGACACATGTACACACACGGATGTCAGAGGGCTGAAGGACAAATAGTGTGACTTCCACTGCTTCCAGTGTGGTCTGTGCCTAAGTGGAACAACTGAGCCTCACAATCATTATTTAGAATTATTTATGGTGTCAACAAATCCCTTTTTTGGATAAACTAGTGTTCAGCCTTTTTTCTGTGGTTTCAGAAAGGATTTATGGAGACTAATCTATCCAGCCTGCTTCCCTTGTAGGCTCTCTCCAAAAGCCAAGGCTCTCCACATTTCATCCTACCAGCTGTACTTATGAGTTGAATCACATCTTCTAGCAATGATGTCCAGAGCTCAATTGACTAGCTGTCAGCTGTCCAAGCTTAAAAATGCTTGGAAGTGCACCTCTTGTTTCCTAGGGAACTCCTCCTGTGTTGCCTTTGGATGTTCCAAGACAACCAGGAGATATTTCATTACAGTTACTTTTCATGTTTTTGTGCATCCCCAAGTAATCAGCACATCAAAGGTACATTTGCATTTCTTATTCTTACAAATTTCTAAAGCTGTAAAATGAATTACTGACCATAGAAAGCTGATTGTTTTTGTTTCTGTGACATTCAAGAGCTTTCCTCTGTAGGCCAGAAATCCTCCTTTACCAAACTTAAGTTAATTCATCTACACTTCCAACTTAGGCTGCAGAACCCTACTACCTGTTCCCACACTTGCCCTGTGAAGCACCATTTAACCACCGCAAACCAGCTACAAGCAGCCTTTCTCCAGACCACCTGCGCATTATAGGCCAGAAATACCAATATCTTGTATCTTACTCTCCAAAGACACAAATCTTTCACAACCCACACTCCTAATATAGTTTGGCAATCACAACCACTCACTTTTTATATTCCATGTAAAGCCCAGAGACATTGCCTTCCCCATCCACTCTGAGCCAGAGAGCTCACCATACCCCATCTATCCTCCTTTGTATACCTACTAGACTTGTTTGGAAAATGGAGATTTTTTTTTCCTGCAGACATTTTTTAACCTCAAACCCTCCCCCCCCAAATTTGGGGGTTTGACCAAAAAGGTTTTTTTTTAAACAAAAACTCAAAATATTTTGCAGAAAACAGCATTTTTGATGGAAAATTTTTTTGGTAAGCCCGAATACATAGCATTCACAAGTTTGATGAAGCTCTGAGATCCCACCTTCAAAAGCATATTCCCATATAAATTTGTCAGTCTTTAAGGTGCCACAGGTCGCCTCATAATTCTTATTGATACACTGCATCTGCATAAGATAGATAGTGAGTGTGCAGAGATACTTGATCAAAGAGAAGGTTTTGTCTGTGAAAAAACTTCTCTCCTTTGGCTGAAGCTCTAAAGTGTTCACTGTTACTTCCGTTTTGTGTAGTGAAACATAAGAACAGCCAAAGGTGTCTGCTGGCTGCACTTCTGCCAGCAGCAGCAGACGAGAACTTCTTGCAGGCACTATTGGAGGGGAACGATCCTCATCCTGCACCTCAAGTCCTTCCCATGCCCCAATCCCCTGCCAGACCCAAGCTCCCTCCCCAAGTTTGTGCCCTGAAGCCCCTCCAATGCCCCTTCTGTATGCTGTCCTATCCACACTCCAACCCCCCCCCCTTGGTTACCCAGAATTTTTAATTTACTGGCACCTCCTCTTCCCCCAGCATGCTGGATAAAAGGGCTTTCACTTACTGTATATATTTGTTCATTAGCCCATTTGTTTATAGAATGACCTCCCTAGATGAATAGATAAAAGGGGCAAACTGTTTTGACCCTTTCATAAGCCAACCCTATATTTCAGTGGTTGGCAAGCTTCAGTTCCCGCCTTGTCAGGGTAAGCTGCTGGCACGTCGGAACACTGTATTTACCTAGAGCATCTGCAGGCAAGGAGCCCTGCAGCTCCCAGAGTCTATGATCTGCTGATCCTGGCCAACAAAAGCAGCAGGAAGTGGCAGCTAGCATGGTCCTCAGCCTACGCCACTACTCGCAGCTCCCATTGGCTGGGAATGGCAAATCACAGCCACTGGAAGCTGTGGGGCTCCAGGGCTGCAGACACTGAGATACAAAAAATGTCCTGGTACATCAGTGGCTTACCCTGTGAGGTTTGCCAATCCCTGATCTGCAGTGACAGTGTAGGCCTGTGGATAAGCTGAACTCTGCCCTTTGATGTGTCATATGTTTATTAAAAACATTCTACTGATGAACAAGTATTTGTGATAGTTCTTTTTTGAACCCTGTTTATCCTTTGCCTTTCCAACATTCTCCAGCAAGGAGTTCCACAGATGACTGTGTGTTGTGTGAAGAAATATTCCTTTTGTTGGTTTTAAACCTCTTGCCTATTAAATTCATCTGGCAACTCCTAGTTCTTGTGTCATGAGGAGTAAATCACACTCCCTTATTTACTTTGTCCACACCCATCATAATTTTATAGATCTCTAACTCTCATATCTCCTCCCTTATTTGTCTCTTTTCAAAGCTGAAAAATCCCAATCTTTCCTCATATGGAAGCTATTGAACACCTTCCCCAGTAATTTTGATCACCTTTTCTGAACCTTTTACAGTTCCAATAGATCTTTTTTGAAATGCAGTGAGCATAATTGCACATAGTATTCAAGGTGTGGGTTTACCATGGGTTTATACAGTGGCAATATGACATTTTATCTCTTATTATCTACCCCTTTCTTAATGATTCCCAAAATTCTGTTAGCTTTTTTGACTGCCGCTGCACATTGGGTGGATGTTTTCAAAGAATTGTCCACAATGACTCAAAGATCGCTTTCTTGAGTGATAACAGGTAATTTAGATCCCATCATTTTATATGTATAGTTGGGATTATGTTTTCCAATGTGCGTTACTTTGCATTTATCATCATTGAACATCATCTGCCATTTTATTACCCAACCTCCCAGTTTTGTGTGATCCATTTGTAACTCTTTGCAGTGTGTTTTGGACTTAACTGTCTTGCGTAGTTTTGTATCTGCAGATTTTGCCACCTCACTGGTTACCCCTTTTTTGAGAACATTTATTAATATGTTGAACCTACTGGCTTTTCATTCATTGGTTTTATTCCTCATTCTTATCATCCACATTTCATGTATCTCTTCTCTGTTTTGTAACCATTCAAAATCACATTGATTTTCATGGAAACACCATGTGATCATCCTATAATTTGTTATCTATGTATTAGCCTTTTAAAGATCTATGTTGTAAATAACTTCAGTTGATTACAGTTTACAAATCAATGATCCATTGTCCATCACTTTTATTTGTGTTGACAGTAAACATTCTTATTTTTCTACATCCACTTTTGTATTAGATAAAATCTTGGTGCTTGCAGTTCATTAAAACACAAAACATGCATTTAAGTAATGCTAAAAGTTGTAGCACCAGTCTGAAAAGAGAAGAAAATTCAAAGGTAAGGATGATGCTCTGTCCTTAGCTCCCCTTGTTGTAACTAAGGGTATGTCTACACTAGCTCGTTAATTCAAGATAGGTAGGCAAATGAGGCGACCGGAGTTGCAAATGAAGCCCGGGATTTAAATATCCCGGGATTCATTTGCATTTTCCCATCCGGTCGCCATTTTGAAATTTCACTAGCCCGAACTTACTGCCGCACGGCTACGCATGTCATGGAATAACCTGGAATGAGGAGTGACAGTTAATTCGAACTAAGGACTTAGTTCGAATTAATGTTTCACTGCCACGTGTAGCCGCGTGGCAGTGAGTTCAGGCTAATGAAATTTCAAAATGGTGACCGGATGGGAACATGCAAATAAAGCCCTGGATATTTAAATCCTGGGCTTCATTTGCAACTCCGGTCGCCTCATTTGCCTACCTATCTCGAATTAACGAGCTAGTGTAGACATAGCCTTAGTATTGTAACACATGGTATTTCTTAACACCTATTGTGTACAGACTCATGAAATATCTGGACATAATGGAGTGAATTAAGGATATAGATCAATATTTTCATTCTTGGGTAGCCTAAAGTTAGGTTTCTAGATAAAAGATTTTGGTGGCTAGAGATCAATTTAAGAGGCTAAGACTCAGCATTCAGGTTTTAAATGTGGGCCATAATTCCATGGGTTTTGCAGATTCAAATAAAACTCTTAATTTCATTTTAATTGTTTCAGATTTGCCCAGCATATCTGATACATGCGGAAGCCCCGAGATTGTATTATGCCAGACATAACTTTGGAAGGGCAAGCATTCCAACAGAAGCTTCAATGGATGCCAGCAGGAAAGAAGTTTTTAAAGAAAGGAATTCTCTTCTCTTCTCACCAGGGGAAAATTGCTTCCTGACAGCTGAGTTTTGATCTTTGCTGTAATTTGCCACCACTGACAGACTTCGGGCTATTACAGTATGAGGTAAACAGGCAATTGTAAGAAATAATATTTAATAGCTATACTTCACATTTCTATAGCATCTTTTATCTAAGGATCTCAGAACTGTTTGCTGACATAAACGAATGACCTTTCATAACCCCCAGTGTCCATGCTAATGTTGTTAGAGCTGCATTAAATATTTATCATTATCCACAGCATGCAATGCACTGATCAGAGGGTACTGTTGATTCTCCTGTGGACAGCAGCAGGAGCAAATGGGGTTGTCCAGGTTCTTGCATCTTTCCTTGCTGACGAGTCTTAGGGGTGGTATTGGATGCTATCATGTGAAGATCCATCTATCTCAAACAGATCATTGAGTTTGATTTTATAAGGGTCAGCTAATTGAGATGCATTAGTCTTTTCAACACCTTGTTTTCGTCTCTAAAGACTAATCTCAGTTCTGCTAATCTCTTGTCATAAATAAACCTTTCTATTGCATTCACGTTTCTGGAGTTTTCTGTACAGTACTTTAACCAATTTTATCATTTTTAAAACAATATGGTGACCAGAACAGGACACATTTATGTCCCATTAGCTTTCTTTACTGCTGCTGTAACTGGACACAAAATTAAGTCTTAGATCTATCAATACCATCAGAATATTTTCATCTACCATAGTAAGAAATGTAGTACCATTTAAACTGATCTTAGCTCAAGAAATAATTCTAGTCAAGCACATCACCTTACACATGCCTATGAATTTTTATTCTTTAGGTCTTTTGGTTTGATTTGTCTTTCTTTGGTTTTTTAAGCTTATCAGTTCTTGACTTTTCTTTATTTCTGTTGTGCTGTTTTAGGTATTTTGAAAGAAGTTATAAATCATGATATCTATTTCAGTAAAACTAATCTCGCATTCATTAGACTTGCAATAAAGCAAAACAAAAAATGGTAATAGCAAAATTAAGAACAGGAAGATCAAGTACTATTAAATCCTTCCAAGTTGACAAAGGCCTTATTGGCAATGAACGTTAAAGAGCTTTGAGGTAAATTTTCCCATTTAATCTTAAATATGCACCGTTCTTCACAGATCCTTCAAGCAGTTTTTACATTGTAAAACCAAATTTACTATGAGTTTGTTTTGGTAAACTGGTCATCCCCACAGCCAGTTTTTCAGGTGTAATATTTAATGTACCAAAGAAAAGTTTTCAAACGGCAATAAAGGTATATTTTAAACATTTAATTGTGCAACAAGAATGCCTTTGAGTTTATATTTTGTAACCTTTATTCTGCAACCCTTGCTTTTTAAAAAAAGCATTATGCTTATTAGTCAGTAGCTGCAAATAGTTTCCATAATACAACTTTGGAATTGGCCCCAGCATGCAGCATTTTCAATTTAGAAAAAAAAATATTTCACCAAATGCAAAGTACTAAATGCTAATTCGAATATATTGATTTCCCAAGTGAAGATGTTTTTCCTTCTTTTGGTTCAAGAAGAATTATTGTACAGAGAGGTGTGTCCTGGTATTTATTGGTTTAAATTGTATTGGAACAATACCCTATAAATGAATGCTAAAGTCAGTGGGGCTGTTGTCTAAATAAGGACTTCAGGATTTTGCTCTGACATATTTGGTTTGAAATAATTTCTTCCTCTCTCTCCCTAGAATTTTGGTCCCAGAAACAGGGCTAAACATCTCATTTGGGGAAACATCATTTTATAAAAATGGAATATAATCATACAGGAAGAAGCTATTTCTTGGGATTAGTGAATGCCTCTAATTGAGGTTTTGTAAAAGGCAGAAGTTCTGGCATTATTTTTATTCACCTAGTGGAAAATGATTGGAGCCTATTTCATATAATTAGGATCAAGAATGGATTTGGCATCATGTGCAGCAAATGCCGCTGGATGCTAATCTGGTGTAGTTGGCGTGATTGTCAATGCTTGTCTTGTAGGGAGTATAATGGCAACAATTACCCTGTGAAGACAGAACTGAAATAGGAGGTAGCAAAACTGTGTCTACTTGTATCCAAATACAGAGTGAGTAGTGACCTCAAGCAATAACACAATACACCTGTCTCGAAACTAATTAATAATGTTTAGCCTTCCTGGGAGCTGGGTCTATCCCTTCTGCTATCCAAGAAGGGCCGAACAAGGCTGCACTGGAGATTGTCAGAGGAGCTATTTATCCAGTGTGAAGCTAAAGAGGTGATCCATGAAGATATACAGGCATCTAAGTTCACAGTATAGGCTCCTCTGGGATCCACCAAACTCCTGCTTGGCTGCCACCTGATCCGGCAGTTGCCTCAACTCATTTTATGCCTAATTTTTTCCCCTCTGGACATGCATGCTGCAGCCTCAGTCTAGGCACCTACCTGCAGCCTAAGCATGTGCTCTGGCATTTCACGATAGGGGTCCAGCCTCTCTCCTGCCTAAGCCCCAGAGCTTGTCATAAACCAAGAAAGACAAACATTCAGCCACCTGGTCACACGCAGGGGCCCAATCTAGAAGTCATGCACAGAAAGTGCCTACTGGACCTTCAGGCAAGTTCACACAGAACTCCCAGGGAACAATGGGGAGATCTTCCTTATAACCTTTAACCTAGTGTATCAAGTATTTACATAGGATGTGGGAGCCTTCTAATTTCAAAAAGGATGAGGGGTGGAGAAAGCCCCACCAGCCCCCAAAGGAGCCACAGCTCAGAGGAACCACTGGGCCACCCAGTGCACCTGCCCTCCACCTGGCCTGTGCGGCCATCCCCTCCTCCACAGGCCCAGCCCAGGAAGCAATGCAAGGGCCGGCCTATATGCCTCCCGCCTGGGCCTCCGCTGCCCCAGCCTGGCCCCCTGGGAACAAGCTTCTGGGCAGGATGTTCAACCTACCCCCACACTAGGGACAAGCTGGTAGGCAGGGTGCTCCCTCCCCGTCACCCCAGGCCACTCTGGGAAGATGCCAACAAGCCACTTCCAACCCCTGCTATGAGCCCCCCTTCCCCTTAGCTTCCCCTCCTCCCAGTCCCCTGCTCTGATTTCTGCACACCCCTACAGCCCATCCTGAGCCCCTCCTCACCCCCAACCCTCACACCCCCAACATCTCTAGCCCCCTCGCCGTGAGCCCCTCCTCAAATCCCCCCCATGACTAGGATTGCCAGATGGTTTCAACTAAAATATCAGACACACTTGACAGTACATCACAATGTACATTACATCTTATTTAGAAAATACAGGACATTTATGTTTTCTCATTTATATTTTTTCAATTTGTTTCCTGAACAGAAAGCTCGAATACTGGACTATCTGGTTGAAAACAGGACACCTGGCAACCCTACCCCCAACTCCTGCACCCTCCCTCACCTCTAGCTCTCCACATCTCTAGGTCCTGCTCTGACTCCTGCAGCCCCACCTCTACCAGCAGCAGCCCCCTGCCCTGAAGGATACGGGCAACACCGGGTGAGTTTTCTAGTGTATATAGGTACACACACACACACACACACACACACACACACACACACACCTGTTGCTATATGTTCTGAGATCTGATTATACATAATATATATCCCATAATAATCTTTCCCCCACTTGCCTTTCACAATGTGGCTAAGCAGATGATGAACAGTAGCCTGCACCCATTCAAACTAATGGGCTCAAACAGGCAACTGTTTTTCTTGGCAACACTCCAGAAATGACATTTGCTAGTGGTTGTTTATCATGTGTAGAAACAGCAGCTCCTTGCTACTCAGTCTGGAGATCATTCCTTTAAATCTAACATTGTCTATCCCTTACAACTATACTGTAAGATTGTATTGTAATGGTCAAACTTTGTTATAGTATGTGATACTGTTATTAATGCTTTATTCCTGTTACTGTGGAATAATCTGTTTTGTGCCAATAACAATCTAAACTCTACAACACTTTAGAATCTCATTTTCTAATCTTAATTCTAGTATATTTTACACTTTGTTGACATAAAAATATGACAGGAAAGGTATGAAATTAAAACAGATTAAATATTCTCGAATAACCCCATGTATGGATGCTTATTCTGGAATAAGAGTGCCTGTGGCAGTATATGAACACCCCGTCACAGGGGTGAGGGTGTTCACTAGTGTGTACACTGCCTGGCCGGCTGCAGGTTCATTGGCAGTTGTTATATTCCATAAAGATCCACCTGCAGTCTAGGGTTGTTGAGCTTAGTGGCTCAAGTCAATAATGCTGTCCCTTCTCTCGGGGCAGTATAGTCTACTGGTCAGAGTCCATGAATAGCCCTTATTCTAGGGCAGTATGGCCTAAGGGTCAGGGTCAGTAGGCAGCCCTTGTCTTAGGTAGTATGGCCTAGTGGCCAGTGTCCATAAGCAGCCCTTGTCTCAGGACAATGTAGCCTAAGAGCCAGAGTCAGTAAGCAGCCCTTGACTCAGGGCAGCATGGCCTAGAGGCCAGAGTCAGTAGGCTTGGGGGCCAGTGCCCTGGTAGAGGTCCCAGGCCCACCCTGCTCCACTGGGTCCTGACCCAGGGCCCTGTGAGCAGCGGAGCAGTCTACCACTCCCTCCATAGGAAATCCGGCCAAAACATGCCGAGTATACCTGGGCGGGAAAGGCTGCTCCTGCATCCTCCCTGAGTCATTTCCTACCGGTGCTGGTGGGGCGGCGTCCCATGTAGCAGCTGGGTCTCCCGGTTCCCTGGCACTGACTTCTCCCTGGGGCTCCACAGTGGCAGTTTCCTGGTTCTTTGGTTCTCGCTGCCAGGGTCACTGGCTACTGCAGTTCAGGGGCTGGGGCTTGGGCTTCACTGGCCAGCCCAGACTGATCTGCTCTCTGGCCTTTTATGCTGCCCCAGCACTTGGAGCATGCCCAGTCTGGTTGAAGGGTCCGGACTTCCTCTGCCCACAGGGTTTTTACCCTTCCTGCTCTAGTGTGGGGTATGCACACCCCATCACAGTGCCCTTATCTGAAATAGCTTAATCTGTAAACTGATTTAGAACAAGGTACTCAGGGCAGAATAAGAGAATTCACACATGGAATTAATAACTATTCCAGTTAAACTCCCCAATGTAGACCAGTCCTTAATGTAATTGGAATTAACAATTCCAATATTATAAGGAATTTCAGGTAAAAGTTCCTGTCAAATCCTGTTCTCATTTACAATCAGACAATTCCATTCGGGTGTACAAGTGCACAGGAGCACAAGATTCAGCCCTTCATCACCAACAAACTGATCAGAGCTGCTCTTACAATTGAATGGAATCTGAGTCCCGTTGCTTATTTCTCTCTTCCTATAAATGCATCCATTAAGGAAGAACAAATCTGTTCCTATTAGATCAGCACAGTCCTGAACACTCACCCTCAACTTGAACCAAACTGAATTGTATCTAGGATTCTTAAGAGTTTCCGGATGGAAATAGAAGAGCCAAAATACAGTAAGAGAGGATTTTCTCATGGTATTTCTGGTCCAACCTAGTTTCCAGACCAGAATGCGTAAGTATCTGAACTTTTTTTTTTTTTTGCTTATCTGAACTGAGTCTTTAGCACCTTTTGAAGTTCTTCTGGCACTTCACTGACAGTCTGAGATTACATTGCACCACTTGTAATTAATGGGAGATTTTCTTTTGCCTTAATGGGAACAGTAAAATTACCCCAAATGTCTTCTAAAAGCCCAGTAAGCAGTGGAAGTGTTGATAATGCTGCTAGACAATACTGACCTCCCATGGTTCAGCAAATTCTCAGGTCAGGTCCTGAAAGTGCCAGACTAGAGAGGTTTGACCTGTACTCAAACAACAAACCTCAGCAAGGATGTGTTTAGAATATATTGAAATATATGAAAAACACTGATAAAAGCATGAGCAACAACAGCTCTTAGTAACAGGTTAATAATCATACAGGTTGAACCTCTTTAGTCTGGCACTGTCTGGTCTGGCAACTTCTGTGATATGGCATGAGGTTAGTTAGCCTGGGGTCTGCTTTCATGGGTGTGGCCAAGTTTGCTTACAGCCACCAGTCCTGGCTCTCAATGTTCTGTGATGCTATTTAGCTCTAATTTCCCCCTAAATGTCTTCTAAAAGCCCTGTGAGCAGTGGAAGTGTTGGCAATGCTGCTAGACAATATTGATCCCCCATGGTTTGCAAATGCTCTGGTTTGGTACCGATCAGGTTCTGAGGATGCTGGACTAGAGAGGTTGAACCTGTAGTCAGATAGCAAACCTCAGCAAGGATGTGTTCAGTGATAAGCATTTATCTTGTGTTGAATCTTGCACCCAATCAACATGCCATTTATTAACTGTACAGATGTTACTGGCATTGCCAAAACATACACATCTTAAAAGGCAGTATCAATATACTGTGCAGTGATAATAATAGAGTTGGCCAAGCAGCATTGTTTTGTGTACCCATGAATTGCAAGATGTGGCTTGCCCTCACTTACTATGACCTCTGTAAGTTATGCTGGAATCAGAGCAGGAGAATTTATGCAGGCCTGAACTGAATGAAGTATTTGCAAGAAACACACTTTCCATTTGAGTTAATGCATGAAATCAACAAAGCTCTAAAATTACCTCTGATCATGTGTGAGATCCCTGTCTGTTTCCAGTGCTGGACTCCATTATTTTTGTCACTGATAAGGAGTGAATATGTCAATTAATTACCATCTTTCAATTAATTGTAATTGTGACTTACGTTCACCTAAAGAAATTATGCAATATAAACAGCAGTACATCAGAACTAGATCTGTTACTTGCTTAGTGGTTTGCTGACTATGTGTTTGCTACCAAACAGATGTCCCACTTTTCTTCAGGTAATGGACATAAATACCTAATAGGTAATTCAAGACTGACATCTCTGCTGCAGGATCTCATTGACTAACACTCAGCTTTGTTCTTATCTTGTCAAATTAGCTCAGTGTGATATTGATGGTTTTGTTAACTAATAGTCTCAATAGGGATTGAAAGAACACCCATATTTTCAGTTGGCCACATACATTCAGTGTGATGGCAACTAACCGAGGATAACTTTTAAAAAGCTTCCTATTGCAGCATGAACTCACCAACACAGCACCTCCCTTGTGGCCAGACAGAGCATTACAGGAACAGTTCCTCTCTAGCACCTCCTTGTGTCCTAGATCCACATTGGTCTGCCAACTCATGGCCTAACTTTTCAGCTAGATCAGCTCTCAGTCCAAACCTCTTCCAGGATTAGCAGAAGACAAATTAAATCTCAACTCAAAATAGCCACTTGTGTGTTATTATCCATAATATAAACTCTAGTTCTTCATAGAAACCCAGGGCCAATGTTACCAAGGCCAAGAACCTGACTAGGCCAGGTAACTTGGTTTAGGCTGTGCTGTCTCACACGCCACTCCTACACTGTCTCCCCCCCACGTAGGACACAAAATGGACACAGTGTGTTCTGGTTGCTCCTGTGGATGCTACAGCACTCAAGCATGGAGCCAGAGCTGCTGCAAAGCAGTGCCAGGCTCACTGTGCCTCATTGTGTGTTTCGTCCATACTGCCCAAATGCTGGTCCAGCAGGACGAGGACCAGCCTGGACCACAAGTTCTCATCACCCAGGTCCTGGGTCTCTTGCCGCTGCGCATGTCCCTCAATCCTGCGGAACGCAGCGTCTGGCAGGAGGGAAACCGCATGCTGCATGTCCCGAGTGGGCTTCCGTTGGGCACTGAGCCAGGCTTGGGAAAGGCAGAAAAACTTCCTTAATTAGAAAATACTGGACATTTAAATGTCCGGTATTTTCTCAAATTGTTTACCGGACACAAAGCAACCCTACCTGCCTCAGGTAGCTCGGGAGGCTTCAGCTGTCTGAGAGGTCCCACTGCCATGTGTTCTGGGACCCAAGCAGCCCGATGAGGAGTTAGGAGGGACAGCCATGGGGGGCTGTGGAGGTGACTGGTGGCCTGCTCTAGGCACGAGGCCATGCACTCCATCACCAAGGTGAGGGAGGAGCACATGGCCACGTGCTGGCATGCCAGTTGGTCTCAGGTGGCCTTCGCTGCTCCCAGTCAGCAGCTCACTCCTGGCACTCCTCTTTGAACCCCCAGATGAGGAACTGCAGGCAAGTCATCTGCTCCCTCATTAGGTCTTCCCGGGTTCTTTTCCTTCCGCGGATCCCATGGAGTCGGGTAAATGGCACAGGAGGTGGGGAACGCACCAAGCTTGCAGCTGGCCCAGCTATGAAGAAAAGTTACAAGGGCAGTTATCACAGGAGACACTGTGTATGAAGCCTAGCCGTAATCTCTGAGCCGACACTGAAGGTCTCGGTTCAGATGATAGTGATGTGCTTCGAGCAAGGCCATATGTTGCCTAGACAGTGGGCACTTTCCTGCAGGGGCACAGACATCCCAGGGAAGCATCACTACACTCATGGCCTGGGGACAAGCAGGCATGGGAAGATGCCGGCCAGGCCAGGAACCTGCTGGTGGGAGGTGGATTGGGGCCACCTGGTTCCTTCCATGTCCCACACATGCCTGGTCCAGCAGAGAGGGAACTTGTATCCCTGTCCACAGGAGGCGGGGGGGGGGGGGAGGGAGGGTGTTGGGGAAGGTGTGTGTGAGTGGCAGAAGCTGCTTTCTGGAGAGAGTGCTAATGAGTTTCCCTCCTCTTCCTCCCACTGGTAGGTTCCCATGCAGGGGATCAGACTCCTGTGCATTGCCGTGCTTGACCAGGAGCAGATGCTGACTGAGTGTGGGCAGGACCCTGTGCTATGTGCAGCACTGTTGTGTGGTTCCATGATCCCAGACTCCTTAGTGGTGGCTTGTTGAGGGAAGGTTGCCCACCACAGAGGCTGGAGTAAGGCAGGCCTCTCCCGGAACCTTGTGAGAAAGACCAAGGGGTTCCTATGTGACAGCATCATGAGGCTGAGTGCTCCATGTGCGTCCACATGCACAGGCTGTTGTGCAACCCCCAGGACAAGTAGGCTGACCAAGGAGCATGCAGCCTCTTGCAGTGTGTATATTGGGAAAGTTATGGAACTTGCCTGAAGTGCCTTCCCCAGGATCATCTGAGGCCTGCGAGACAATCGGGGAGTGGGGACTAGCTCCAGGGTGAGGTGCAGCTCCTGGCTGGTGGGCATGGTGTCCTGGCTGGCCTCCTCCTCTGCAACCCTACCCTTATTGATGCTGACACCGGGCATGTCCTGGCTAGACTCGATGACAACAAGGGGGAGGAAGGTGACTGGCCTCCCTCCCAGGATGGCATCGAGCTGTTTGTAGTAGTGGCACATGTGTGGTGCTGCCCTGCAGCATCCGCTCTGCTCCCTAGCCTTGTTGTAAGCCTGTTGGAGCTCTTTAATCTTCATTCGGACCTGGTCGAGCATCCAGGTATGGCCTCTGTCAGCTGGTGGCAGAGGAGTAACAGTAGTTCAGACTAGGCTTCCTAGTCCGAACTACCTAGTCCGTGCCACGTGTAGCCGCGCGGCACGGGGTTCGAACGAGCCGGGATTTAAAAATGGCGGCGCCCAGTTTATGCAAATGAAGCCTGGGAAATTCAAATCCCGGGCTTCATTTGCAAGTGCGGTATGCCTACATTACACTCCTAGTTCGAATTAGGAGGGTAGTGTAGACATACCCTTTGTCTTTTAGCTATTCATTCCCAGACATTCTGGTTTTTGTTTGTATTTGTTTTTAGAGGTGTAAAGATTGTTAGAGCAAATGTAATATTGCTTTTGGATATTAGATGGAGCACACTTTCAAACGTCACTCTCTTTTAACCAGGTCTGTAAGTCTGTTTTTATTGTTAAAACAAATCTAGAAGGGTATGTCTACACTAGCCCCCTAGTTCGAACTAGGGAGGCTAATGTAGGCATTCGAAGTTGCAAATGAAGCCCGGGATTGAAATATCCCGGGTTTTATTTGCATCTTCCCGTCCGGGCTCCATTTTTAAATCCCCTTAGTCCAAACTGACTGCCCACAACTACACGTGGCAGTCAAACGTTAACTTGAACTAAGTCCTTAGTTCGAGTCAACTGTTCCACCTCGTGTAACAGGGCAGGAGAGGGGCCACTTCTGGGCCTTGCCAGGCCCCACGCTCTCCCCTAGCTGCCGGGGGAAGAGGGTGGAGGGAAGTCTCAGTGCACCAGCGAGCACTGGGGAAAGGGGATGGGGGAGGGTAGAGTCAGGCGGGATGTAGAGTGATGTGATGATGTCACTCTGTTGTCCCGCAGGAAAAGTTTTTTTATATAGAGAGAGAAAAAGAAAAGAAGGAATATGGAAGAGTCATCTCTTGCGTTGCTTGGACTATCAGATGCTGCATAGTCTGATGTATCTTGTATGCAACATACCAGCAAACATTTTACCAGTAGCATATCATCAAACATTTTTTTCTGAACGAGGAGAGAATCCTGGACTTCATGGTTCATAAAAGGGGTTGCCTAAGATCCCTTTTTTGTCTGATGGCAGGATCTGTTGAAATATTGCCTCACACCAACATACTATATTCATAAGGCTTGTAAAAAGCAGGGTTGGGTTGATGGGACAGCCTTTTTAGTTGATGTCAACATGTTCTATTGGTGTTTTACTCCTACATTTTTCTTGGCAATATGCCAACCATTGTTTAAAAAATTGATGTTGGCATTTTTTAGAAGCTAGGATATATAAGAAAAGTTCATATGTACTTACTGTGCTCATAAGCTTTGTTCCATCTTATGGTTATTTCCCAAAACTCATAGATTGATCAGTTAATGGACAATGTCCAGTATGTAGGAAACAAAACAGGGGTCAACTTCCTTACATTCAGTTTTTCCTTAATCCTTCCATGGGTATTGCCACATACATATTTATTTTGCATTGTCAAAGAACCTTGTTGAACTTCTAAAAATCCAGTATTATTAATTCTCTAGTAGGCAGGAATCAATGTTCCCTCTAATCTTTTCCATCCATGTGCAGAATAATTTTTTATGTGCACCGAGACGCAAATAGAAACACAAAATCTAGGTGTGGGCATTCTAATAATCAGCTGATCAGCATTTGAATTTCCCCTGAGTGGTCACATAAGTGCACAGCTAATAGGGAACACTGGCAAGAAGAATTAGAAGGAGTTTTCCTATTCACCTAGCTAATTTGGTTTTATTGGACTGAGAAATTCATATTGTGGTTTAGTTTCACAATACCATATCAACGGTTGTTAAAAAAAAAAAAGTCTTCCTGGTTGCCACTGCATTGTGTAATGTACCTGGGATTCACTGCTGGGATGAACTAGTAATGTATAAATTCAACATTTTCATTTTAGATCTTAAGAAAAATTGCCTAAAATATATCTTTCCTGGCCAGCAAATTAATTTCTCTTAATCCAATATGTAGAGATAAGGCCCCTGCCTTTCCTTGTTCAATAGGTAAAGGTTCAGTATGGAGGTTTTTTTTATCACTTAATGAACATCATGTTTAGCAAAGCTGTTAAATGATAGCTCAAGTCAAACATCTTGATTAATAAATCAATGTTCATGAATAAATTATGTATATGAGTGATTAAATGGTAGTTTAGTTTTTATGTTATCTCCATGTAGATCAATAAATGAGCCAGTTAGTATCCATTGTAATTATGGTTACTGTGAAGTGGACACTCAGGATGAGATCCACAAAAGGACTGAGGCATTGTAACACTCAATACCACAGCACCTAAGTTTTAGGCACCTAGAAATTCATAGGAACAACACTGAGATCCACAAAGGATCTATGTGGTACCCTATGCTATGAATGGGAAGAAACAGGTATCTAAGAATCCAATCCACAAAAACCTTTATGGTTGGATGTTCCCTGCCCAAGTTAGCAAATGAGAGGTGTAGGCAGCAGGTAACGCAGGCAAGGGAAGGCATTGCATTCCCAAAACTGCCTATGCTCCCCAGCTGCTAAGGAGGGCTGGGGCTGTGGTGTGACAGCCTGGCTTTCCGACTGCCCAGGAGGCTGGGGCCATGGTGAGGTAGCCCTGGCCCTCCAGCTAACCAGGAAGGCTTCAGGGCTTGGCTCCATGGGAGAGGTTGCTGAAGGGATGAAGATGGGACTTACCTTCCCCAGCCGGGCCTTCAGACACCGCCCATGGTGAGAGGTACTGACAACAAGGATGCATGCTAAGCTAAACCCCTCTCTTGGAGATAGATTCCTAAATCTAGGTTCCAGTGAGTCCCTTATCTGTGCTTAATGATTCACAAATGGGAACCCACCACTAGGAGTTAGGTGGCTTATTTGCCTAAGCCTCTGCTTAAGAATGACTTAGGTGCCTGCCTTGTTGCAGACAAAATGAGGAAAGGAGGAAAGCCCAGTTTATAACTTTTACCTCTGTAGTTAGTACACTACCCTGTGATGTGGAGGACCCAGGTTCTTATTAAAATAGCCTGGCAATTATAATGTGTGAATTATTTTAGGGAAATTCTATGGTTGGTGTTACATAGGAGGTCAGACTAGATTATCATATTTGTGCTTTCTGGATTTGAAATCTGTGAATTGCTCTCCCGGTCTATGTCTACACTTGAGGCTTCTTGAGCAAGAAATATGCAAATGAGTCTAAGTGTGGAATATCGCCAAGCCTCATTTGCATGCCAAATGAGCCGCCATTTTTGCAAAAGAAGCTCTTGCGCCAGGAGGAGCTGTCTACTCTGTCCCTTCTGGCGCAAGAAAAACCCTCTTGTGCAATGCCATTATTCCTGAAAATAATCGGCATAGCAGCATTGCACAAGAGGGTTTTTCTTGCGCAAGAAGGGGCAGTGTAGACAGCTCCTTCTGGCGCAAGAGCTTCTTTTGCAAAAATGGTGGCTCATTAGATATGCAAATGAAGCTCAGCAATATTCCATGCTTAGCCTTATTTGCATATTTCTCGCGCAAGAAGCCACGAGTGTAGACATAGCCCCAGTGATGAGGCTATTATTAACTGGATAAAGGCAAACAAAATGTCAGAGGTTGGGTTTGTTGCCTTGGATTGACTGAGGACAAAATGTGACCTGGTGCTCTGTGTGTGTGTGTTAAGTGAGCTCTTTGCTTCATGAATGGATGAAAATTCATATTCTTTTTAAAAAACAGGGTTTTGGAACATTAGCACACTTGTAGAGGGGAAAGGACGTGGTGCTGTTTTGTGAAAAGGCTTGTGTGCTCTTGAGACTTGGGTAAATCTGCAAAGATCCATTATAGTCAGTAGGCATAACCAGGCTGGTCTCAATTTCAATGGCTCAGCTGGCCAGTGACTTCAGGAGTTGCAAAAACTGGGACAAAATACTGAGTTTTATAAAACCACCAAGCACTCAAGGATAGACGTTCCTGGACTTCAGGGATTCATGGCCTCCTTAAGCACATGGTAAGTCCCTCTTTCTCTATATAAAAACTGTATTACTCAACTGTATGAAATAGGGCTTATTATACAGCTTCCCCATCACATTACACATGTAATAGTATAAGGAGGAAGATAATTTGTGAAAGAACCTCTCAGAGAAACATCTAGAAGTCTGGCTATTTATGAGGAGAATTATCCAACCCTATGGAAGTCCGGCTCCAAATTCCCTGGCTTTCTATCTTCACATGATCACTTTTTTTCCCCACAGGCCCTGCAGCAAATCCTCTCCCTGACAACTCCCCATTCCTCCACCAGCCGTTATTCTCTCATTTCAGCTGACCATCTAAGCCCATTTTTTGTCTTTGATAGACTGTAAATGTCTATCTTCTTTTGGCATGATTTAGGGTCATTCCTCCTTCTGTGTGATAGAAGTCAAAATAGGTCATAGCTCCTATCACCCTCATGTGTATAAGGGGTAGTCTTAACTAATGCACAATCTTCAAGAAATACTTTGTGATAAAGTGGTTTATCACTAGGAAGAGGGAGACCGGAGAGCCTGGTTGGTGTAAATGTAAATGGGTAATTGGTGTTAATTTCCTTTAGTGTGATGGGGCATTCCATATGCTTTATGAAAATATGCTTATGATATGAATATGTCATAACTCAGATATGCTTTACGCAAGGTGGCTCATGTAATACATCATTGGAAAGGTTATGATTTACTGAATCTGATCATCCTATTTGTATGCATGCATCATTGTAGATGAAATTAGACATATTCACTTCTTTGAGTCACTCATTTTGCCGGCACTTCAGGGACTACAATGGAAAAACCGGGCAGTGCTGATGACCCATCAGCAAGATACGATGAACTGGAAAAGAGCTTAACCTTTCTGCACATGTGTCTGTCAGTCTGTGAAAAATGGCTACAGGGGACCTACAGTGACATGTGACCATGTCACCTGGTACTGGAACCCATCTTGAATTCTATACTTTTCCATGAGAAGCTGGGGAGGGAATATCAAACAGTGAAACAAATAACTCATGCCTTATGCAAATCCTATTTAAGGGTGGGGAATGGGGTAATTCTGGTCATCAATTCTTCCTGGCTACTGCATCCAAGATGGCTGCTGGAAACAAGACTGAACTGGAGGAACTAGGCCCAGGCTGGAAGGGTGTCTGGCCTGTGAAGATTATTAGAACCACATACAGGGTGAGATTTTATGTGAAACTAGTTTATTTAGTTTATCTAACTAATAGTATTTTCTGTCTGCTACCTCGCTGACCACTTGAAATACACGTTTTTAGTTAATAATATAAACAGTTCATGTAATTTCTAATGAGGGAGAGGGGGCCTGTGCATACCTTCCATCACAACAAGGAAGGAAGCAAATTTCATATAACCTTCCTAAGGGAGGCAGTACATCTGAGTGCTGAAGCAAATCCCTTAAGCTGAGTCTTCCCAGAGCTTTTCTCAGTGTCTGTATCTGCAGCTGGAGGTGGTCTTACCTGTGGGTTTTGCTGGTGGAGGTTGGTGGGCCTGACCCATCAAGGCCAGATAAAAGGAGGCCTAAGTTGGCAGAGAAGAGGGGCTTGGTAGTGTCTGAGCATCTCAAACAAAATGTTTAGGGTCATACATCTGTGTGTGTGTGAGAACAAGTTGAAACAAGTCATAGTTCCTACTCCCTCATAAGGGGTAGTTTTAGTTAATGCCCAATCTTCAAAGGATGCTTTGTGACAAAGTGGTCTGTCACTAGGAAGGAGAAGACCCAGGGGACTGGTTAGGTACAAAGGTAAATGGGTAATTGGTATTAATTTCCTTTACTTATAAGGGAAATATGAAAGTAGAAACTAGCTGCAACCTATAATCTGCAGGGTTTGATTATCCTTTCCTCCAACAGATAGAATTAGCCTGTGAGTACCCTAAACAGTAGTCTCCTGAAGCCAGCAGCTGGGAGATTCCATTTTGAATCAAGTAGAGGGTGTTATGTGGTCAGAGGGCCTGCTAAGGGATGGGATAAGGCATCATAGGGTGCATCTATACAGCACCCTTAGCTCGAAATAAGCTACGCAATTTGCACTACACAAATTGTGTAGCTTATTTCGAGTGTATTTCAAAATAGCTTAT
Organism: Pelodiscus sinensis; assembly: GCF_049634645.1. Classification (NCBI taxonomy): domain Eukaryota; kingdom Metazoa; phylum Chordata; order Testudines; family Trionychidae; genus Pelodiscus; species Pelodiscus sinensis. Next base: position 182,445,218 of record NC_134712.1, on the reverse strand, counting down.
TTCGTAATTTGGTGCTGTCTACACAGTGCCAAATTTCAAAGTAACTCGCTATTCCAAAATGCCCCTTAACCCTTGTGAAACGATGGTTACTGGGATGTTGGAATTATCTGCCTGTTATTTCTAAATCTAATTTGAAATAATGGGCTGCTTCAAAAGACACAAAATAGCTATTTCAGGATACTTCTGGTACCCTGAAATAGCTCCACAGTGTAGATAAACTCTAGGCACTACATTTTCTTTTCCCCAGCAGTGTTCCACACCTGCTCTGCCCCAAGGCCCCACCATACTCTGCCCCTCCCCCAAGGGCCTTCCCCAAGGCCTTGACCCAACTCTGCCCTTCCTTCAAGACCCACCCCGCTTACTCCACCTCTTCAACCCCTCCCCTGAGGCCCTGCCCACCACCCACTGCTCTCTGCCCTCCCTCAAGCGCTTCCCTAAGTCACCCAAACAGATGATAGGCAGCTGCAGCCCTACAGCTCTGGATGGTGGGTGCTTCACCCATGGAGTTGGCACCTAAGTAAGCCACACTAAAGCCTGCTCCAGGCTTGAAAGATTCAGTTAGCTTAGGGGGCTTGCTTCAGCTTTGGAACTCAGGCTGCTTTAGGCAAAGGCCTGTTTCAGTCTTTCAAGATTTAATTTATCCTGGAAATCTAGTAGAGCTTATACCTGCTTGAAAAAATTATGTTTAGCTTAGACAAAGGCTTTTTCTAACCTCTGGGGTTTAAACTTTATTTTATCTCAGAACTATGTTGTAGTGAAATTGCTTATGGGAATTTTTGTAACTTATTTCAACTCCTACAGGGCCTATTTTTAAAAGTTTATGTTTTCTCAATATATTATCTGCTCCTGACTTATTTTTCTGTCTTTTCCCTTCATGGTCAACTGCTAGGTGACAAACTTCAGCCTGATGTTGAAATCCAACATAGCCCATCTCAAAAGGTGACAATGTCCCGTAAAACCTTCACTGGTAGTTTTGCCAACATTCAGCTCAGGAGAATGTTTTGTTACCCATCTTTGAAGAAAATTGTACTGATATGTACAAAATCTCCTGAAGGGAAGTATTAGCTTGAGGAATCTCTGCAAAGGCCAAATTTTGGGTGCTTTTAATATTGCTAGAAATGTAGCTGTGTTAGTCTGTTGCAGCTGAAACAAAAAACAGGACTGTATAGCACTTTAAAGACTAACAAGATGGTTTAATAGGTGATGAGCTTTCGTGGGCCAGATCCACTTCCTCAGATCAAATAGTGGAAGAAAATTGTTACAACCATATATACCAAAGGATACAATTAAAAAAAGTGAACACATATGAAAAGGACAAATCAAATTTCAGAACAGAAGGGGGATAGAGGGGAGGGGAAGGGGGAGAGGTAAATGTCTGTAAGCTAATGATATTAGAAGTGATAATTGGGGAAGCTATCTTTGTAATGGATAAGATAATTAGCGTCTTTATTCAAATTTGCGTGTAAAGTGTTGAATTTAAGCATGAATGACAGTTCAGAGGATTCTCTTTGAAGTGAAGTCTTAAAAGGTCTTTGAAGCAGGATGCAGGTAATCAAATCGTTGAGACAATGTCCTTTCTGGTTGAAATGGCAAGAAACTGTTTTTTCATTGTGATCCTGTCGGATATCTGTTTTGTGGGCATTGATCCTTTGGCGAAGTGTCTGAGACGTTTCCAATGTACATAGCGGATGGACACTTTCGGCACATGATTGCAGAAATATAATTTATTTAAATCCTCTGAACTGTCATTCATGCTTAAATTGGACACTTTACACGCAAATTTGAATAAAGACGCTAATTATCTTACCCATTACAAAGATAGCTTCCCCAATTATCACCTCTAATATCATTAGCTCACAGACATTTACCTCCCCCTTCCCCCCCCCCCCAATCCCCCTTCTGTTCTGAAATTTGATTGGTCCTTTTCATATGTGTTCACTTTCTTTTAATTGTATCCATTGGTATATATGGTTGTGACAATTTTCTTCCACTATTTGATCTGAGGAAGTAGGTCTGGCCCACGAAAGCTCATCACCTATTAAACTACCTTGTTAGTCTTTAAAGTGCTACACAGTCCTGTTTTCTGTTTAATATTGCTGTGGAGGGAGGGAGGGTTGTTGTTATTTTTCAACACCACTCTGATTAAGTGCTGGTTGTAATAAAAGATAGTAAAATTATACAAAAGAGTTTAATATAAAAGTAGCAAATAGAGAGCATTTCTTTCACATTCAACACTCCTGTTGACTTCACTGGAAGTTGTGAGTGCTTGAGGAGTGCAAGATGCTGTACGTAGCCAGTAACACATTTTCTTCAAGTAATTCCCGTCTCCAGAGAACTTTCTCTGAAATATACATGTAGATTGTTATTAGAAAACATGTAACATTATTTATGTTATTATCTAGATGGGTCTCAGAACTTTTTTATACATTTTTTTTTCAGTAATGATTGTCACTTTCATAGCACTTCTAGATCTCAATTTAAAAATCCATTGAAGTCAATGGAAAGACTCCTGCTGATTTTAATCAGCATTAGATCAGGCCCCTGGTGTAGAAGGAATAAGACTAGAAATACAGAAATCTGAGGATTTGACTGGAGGGAGTGACAGATGTGTAACTTGACTGTCAGATCTGTTGGGGTAGTGGTATCCAAAAATAAAATAAAAAATCAGCCATGTCAAATTTATCAGCCACTTAGATATTTTTCAGTATGCTCAACAGGAAATAGTTTAGCAGCAGATCAATTTCAAGTTAATCATATAATTTATAATTGTGTATTAAGATTTTAAACCCAAGATTGTTACCTTTGCAGCAATAGATTTCCATCAGTAAGTTATGCCTAGTGTGCAAAGTACTATAGTATTATGGCAGAGTCAAATGGAAGATCAATAGCAAAAGGTTAATATTTCTGTTTTCAGTGGCTGCTCAAAGCACTGCCTCATGTCATTACATCAAAATTTGGTTCTTGTATCCATATGGCAAATTTTGCCTTGGATATTATGCTCTCCCTGTGGAGCTGATCCAAAGCCCACTGAAATCAATAGAGAGTCTCCCATTGACTTCAGTGGCTTTGGAGCTGGGCTTAAATGCGTCGATTCATTCCATTGACATCAGGCAGTCTATTAGAGGCAAGATGTGCTGTGTGCTTCCGAAAGCAGCATTTTGCCCTTGGGGTCCAGGAGACTCGTGTTGCAGTCTGACTAATATTTTCAGGACAAGATTAGAATGTTTTTCTCCCCTGCATTTCTCTTTATTCATTAGTTTAGGATGTTTGCTAGACTTCTCTGAAGCATACTTTCAACTTTAACTCTTGACTAACAAAACATTTTGCTTGTGACTATATGTACAAGCAAGAAAATGGGTGGTTAGAGGGAAGTTTTGAATTAAAAAAAATCAAAGATCTCTCTTTCTGCAGCTCTAGCACTACACAGTACATGCCATGAGTTGAGAAGCATGATCTACAGTTTAACAATAGGAGTCGTAATAGAGAGGAATTGTTCATTTTTCATATCAATGTTTTAATGCAATGAACTGGGAAGGCTGTCAGCTGTGCAGATTGGCTTAAGGACAGGACTAGAAACTCATTCATTCAAATCCCAGCTCTGCAATGACTTGCAGTGAGGCCCTGAGTAAGTCATGTGGCCTTTCTTGACCTCACTTTTCCCATCTGTCAAAAGGGAATAATAAAACTAGCTCCTCATGGATGCTGCAAGGTTTAATGTATTAGTTACTGGGCTAGATTTACTTGGTTACTGCTATTCAACCCCATTGTAGTTGCCTGCTTGTTAATGAGAATATTCACTTGGGCCACTGAGTGTAAGCTGTTTTGGAGATGTAAAGGGCTGTGTAAATGCCAGTATTAACTGATTACATTACGATGGCTGACACACCTTTGCAAAACCAGTACTGAGTGTGTCTTGACAAACGGTGTTAGGAATGTATCCCTAAAGATACTGAGTCAAATTCTCTCCCTTGAATCAGCTCTTTCCAGAAGCAGAAAGGAACTGGAATCTGGCCATTGCTGGCCAGCTGAGAATTACTTCAACAGCAGGGAGCTCTCAGCTGACAGCATTCTGGCAATTCAGAGCTGGAGGATGGTTCCTCCGGGGCTGTTGCCAGATGGCTTACATTACAGCAGTGGTTTTCAACCTTTTTTCATTTGCAGACCCCTAAAACATTTCAAAGGGAGGTGCAGGCTGCTTTGGAAATCTTACCCACAGCTGTAGAAATATAGACCATTAGACATAAAAAACCACTGTTGTATGGTGATTACAACTTTTTGTGGACTCCCTAGACATAGTCTGCAGACTCCTCAGCGGTCCAGAGACCACAGGTTTAAAACCACTGAATTATAGTATTCCCCAGGCAGTTCTAACCTATGCCAGAGCTGGAATTGATGCTAAAGCCCTGCAGGGCAAAATATAGTTCTCCATTTCTACTTAGCTGAGCATGTCAGGGAAAAAGAGAATCTGATTCCTCATATTTACTATTTCTATGGCTTCAGGCTATGCTGATATAAAGACTTTGTTGGTAGTTCACTTAACATATTTAGGGAATAGTTCAATCTTTTCTGTAATACTATAACTAAGTGAACTGTAAATGTGTAGTGTTTTGTGTGCACATATTTCTTTTGGCATAGATAAAACAATCATTTCTCTCCCCAGCTACTGTTTAAATCACCTGTTAAAATAATTGTGGTTGCATTTACCAACCTCCCACCTAAGCTTAGGGGATAGCAGCTGAAGAGGTACACTGGAATAGCTTCTCACCAATGTGCTAATAGTCACAATTTTGACAACATTTGTTAGGAAATGCATGGTGCTTTGTCTGTAGAGAATGTTTAATGAATCCAGTGCTGAGCCCTGGCACTGTTAGGTGTGGCAGTTCATAGTCCCTCGAGCCTCTGGGCTTGCTTCATCAATTATAAATGTAAAAAAGATTACTGGCACCTAATAGCTTAAGCCCCAGCACCTCTTTCATTACAAACTAAGCACTAACCATATCTCTCCCTAGCTTCACTTCAGAAAGGGTATTAAAGATACAGGATTGTTCGGCATCAGTAGTTACACATATTATAACAGATTATTTTGAATGAACTCACATAGGAAAATAATACAAGACAGAAACACCCTATCACAGGTAGGTGAACACTTTTCACAGAGAACTCTCTCTGTCTGATCGATTAGTCCTCATTCTCTGCACAAAACTTTCTAAAGCTGAGCCTGGGAGCTTAAATTCATTATTTTGCTAGACACTAAAAATGAGGCACTGAAGACAGAAACTGAATGTATGGATTATTAAAAGGGTGGGATCCCTGTAGATCATGAGCCAGATCAAACCCTGGCTTCCCTTGATCTGGCCTGCAATGAGGATCATGGCTTCTCTTTCCTCCCCTCCCCATCGCCCTCCAACAGCAGACTTGGAGGGTTTGTGCAATTTTGCTACAATCTATTAAACAGTGAATACGTTTAACTCAGATGTTACTGCATTTCAATGGTGGGGTGTGCTGCTGTGTGTAGCTCGTACATCAGTTTATGAAATGCTTTCAAATACTCAGGAAAAATAAGTTCCGTGTAAATGTAAGATCATTTCACAAACATCATATCACCTGCTTACATTTCTTTGAAGACTGGAGACATGTTGCCATATCGTTATCCTACACCAAGTGGAGTTCATTTTTAATTTTAGCTCACTGAAGATGAAGAACTTCACAATGTGTCATCTCCACTGTTCAAACATAGACATATACATCTTAGGGAAAATTAATACTCTAGAGTAATGGACTTACAGAGTGCCTGAAAAAAAAATGTGTGCACATAACTCTGCATCCAGCAAAAAAGCCAAACAAGGGGAAATATCAGAGAAATGTATTTTATTTATATATATATAGCTAACATGAAGCCAATAGGAATTAGCTTTGTATATCACTCATGCATCCACATATAAATTGACACTCTCAGGGTGGTGTTTATGAATAGAGAAAGTATAATATTTACCAGTTTACTTTCCCTTTCTCCCCAAATCAATATTTGGAAAAGCAATTTATAGGGAAATTGGGAACCAGAAAAATGAAATAGTCATGAATTCTCTCCATAAAGAGATTCACATCATCATGCTGCTTGCTGTGAGAACTACAGAAATTGTGAAGCTGCCATCCTAGGACTTGCAGGTTGTATTCTTCTGCTTGCCTGTGGTAAATAAACCTCATATTTAATTTTTCATTTTCAATTATTTAATGTGATACCCTGGGCTAATGGCAAAGGTTTTGGTTGGCTTTCAACTTACCACCATCTCTGATAGTACAGAATTGGAATCTGGCTTCCAGAGACACAAGGTCCTATTGTCACAGTCTGTGAGAGATATTTAGGCTCCTTTCTGTGAGATATCCTTTGGGTTTAGGGATGTAAAATCTTGTTTAATAGGTTACCTGGTTAAACGTCATGTCTGCTGCAGGCCCTGTGGGACTGGAGAAACACCCAGTCCGCGACAGCCCCCACTGGTTAACCGGAACCAATAAGCATCATCTGTTAAAGGTGATGCTTACCGGTTAACCAGTTAACCCAAATAGGGATGTGAATAGTTATCTCCTTTCGTCTACCGTGTACTTTGCCAACACACACACAGCCCATGACATGGAGTCCCTCTCTCGGGAGGCTTGATTCTATTCCACTGAAATAAATGGGTATGTCTACACTGCATCCCTCTTTCGAGAGAGGAATGCAAATGCTACTGAGTGAAATTGCAAACGAAGCGCAGATTTGAATTTCCCGCGCTTCATTTGCACAAACTTGTCCGGGCGCTATTTCGAAATACCCTATTTTGAAAAAAGAAACGCTGTTTAGATGCGGTTATTTCAAAAGAAAACCCTTCTTTCGAAATTACCCTTAAACTTCATTTTATAAGGAGTAAGGATAATTTTGAAAGAAGGGGTTTCTTTCGAAATAACCGCGTCTAGACAGCGTTTCTTTTTTCGAAATAGGGTATTTCAATATAGCGCCTGGATGCGATTATGCAAATGAAGCACGGGAAATTCAAATCCGAGCTTCATTTGCAATTTCACTCAGCTGCATTTGCATTCTTCCCTCGAAAGAGGGATGCAGTGTAGACATACCCAATGACTCCACATAGGAGCTGAATGTGGTATCACCTGGAGTCTGCCAGGCCTCTTCTTTTTGTCAGCCAGAGGGATTCAATACAGAACAATTCCTGAAGAACACTGCTTGTTCAGTCTTTTACCCCTGTGCAGCATGGGGCTGGGATCAGGAGGCAAATCAAGGTCCAATCTGGTAGCGTATCACTGTGTGCGGCACTTGTTCACCAACCCAACCTTTGCTGTGATTACGTCTAAAGAATTAGTGGGGCCTTCCCCTAAAAGATTTGGATCCACATATTGTGATCATTAAGGGTTTTGTTAGATGCGTTAACAAGAATTTCCCAGAATGATTTGTCATGCCTAGGAAACTTCTTACAGCAGAAACATACTGAGTTCAGATAAGGTGAATAATACCTTCAGTTTGTCTGAATCTAGCTGAATTCCTTGTTTGTTAATTATGTTTCCTACACATTTTATCTGCTACATTCCAAATTCACATTTCTCATTCAGAGTGAGACTAGCTTGTTGGAAGTGTCTCAAAACTGCATGTAGTCGCTCATCATGTTCATTTTTATCTCCACCATATCACCTGCGTGTGCACACAAAAAAAGCGCCAGACAATCCTGACACAATGTGAGAGGGAATGTTGTACAAACCATGTCGGTCCCAGGATATTAGAGGGACAAAGTGAAAGTGAAAGAGACAAGCTTTCAAGCTACACAGGGCTCTTCTTCAGGTCTGGTTCCACCTTGTCTTTAGCAGTAATACTCTGAGTATTTTTCCCAGGCTTGAATCAGAGCCCTGTGTAGCTCAAAAGCTTGTCTGTTTCACCAACAGAAGCTGAGCCAATACAAGGTATTACCTCACCCATCTTGTTCCTACAATGTGAAAGATTCTCTTCTTGAAATGTTCTGTGGCTGAAGATATGCCAAGTGATGATTGAAACAGCACCTCCCAAACTGAGGGGTGAATGTAGTTCATGGTGTAGATTCTTTAAGTGTTATCTAACTTTGAGAAGACTTTGGCTTCTGATAATTGAACTAATTTATGGTCATCTGTGGGAAGCATGTGGCTTTCTCTGAACTTGTAAAAGTTGTGTAAAGCCCACACAAATCCAAATTTTGCCATCAGACTTTGGTACTACAACCATCCCCACACACCAGTCAGTGAGTTCTTCTACCTGGAAAATAATCCCATATTTTCCATTCTTTTTCGATCTTCTTTGCCTTTTCCTAGAAAGCACATAGGGATGCAGCATGAGATTGTGGGAGCAAAGGGAGTCGCTGGTGGCACCAGTTTTATTTTGTACTCCTGACAGCTTTCCTAGCCCTGTGAAGATGTGTGGCTACATCTCTTGAATAGTTTTGCTTTGGCCACTAATGCAGTCCAGTTGCTTTCAGTGTAGTCCTTGTATTGCTGGCAACCCTAGTGGAGCTGTCAGTCCTTGTATTGCATATACCAGGGGTTCTCAAACTTCATTGCACTGCAGCTCGCTCTGACAACAAAAATTACTACACAATCCCAGGAGAGGGGGCTGAAGCCTGAGGCCGCCCAAGTCACAATGTCCTGGTGGTTGGTGAGTGGAGGAGGGGGGGGGGGGGGAGTCAAAGTTACATCACTCTTGGCAGTGGGCCCAAAGCTGAAGCTCAAGGGCATAAGCCCCAAGCAAGGGGTCTGCAACCTGAGCCCTGCTGCCCAGGGATGACACCCTGAGGCTTTGCCTTCAGCCCTGGGTGATGGGGCTTGGGCATCAACTCTGGGCCCTAGACATTCTAAGCCAGACCTGGCAACCCCATTCAAAAGAGTTACAACCCATTTTGGGGTCCTGACCCATAGTTTGAGAACTGCTAAAATATATTATTTGTTGCAGAGCTTCTGATCCTTTCTCCAGTTTCCCAAGGAACTGGCCACAAACATCTAATACATTGTTACACACCCCTCGTAAAACTTTATTTGGTCTTTGCAAATCTCCATCCGGGGACCGATAATAATGATTGTCAAGAATTGCAGTGACTGCTGTCCCACTGTCAAGTCAAAATTTGATGTTTCAACCATTGCAATTCATGCTTGAGTATCAAGGTGGTGTGTATTCTAATAAGAATGTGCTTCTTAGAAGTAAGGCCTTATTGTCATCTGATAACAACACTCCCTCTGGGATTGTTTCCACTGCCCTTAGTGACCTGCATGCTTTTGCAAAATGTCTCATTTTGTGACATCTCCTACAATCTGCCTTTTTTATGCTGTTACCAGCTATGGCTTGGTGTCTTGCCACATCTTCTTGAAGCTTTTCCAAGGTTCTTTCTCGTTAAGGTTCTTTGGTTTCCTCTTTTCTAGTTGTGAATTCTTCTTACATTGTACATTTGGCCTGATGTCTCCTTTTTTCTCATTTGTGTCTTTTCTCGTTACTGAGTCAATATTACCTGGTGCACTCTCCCCTCTGCTGCTACACTGTAAGTCACGTTGCTGGTGTGTTTTTTTGTTTGTTTGTTTGTTTGTTTTTTGTTTTTTTGTGGTTTCTTGCATTCTCACTTTTGTTAAGATCTGGATCTAACTGAAGCTGAGTTGATACGCTGCCATTTCTTATAACAACAACTCTCATTTTTCTTATTAATTCTTCTCTTGCATTCCTTATTTGCAATGTTCAGCATGAAATGTAGTAATAAAACAGCATGTTAAGCATGAAATATAGTAATAAAACAGTTTCCCCTTGTACCTCCCACCTCTTATTAAATTTGGCCCTGTTATATAATATTCTGTCTGCCCATGAAATGGCCTCTTTCACTTAGAAATATTCTTTCTTTTCCTCAGGAGAGGGATAAGAAACATAAGATAACATTTGCATCACCCATGGCAAATATCAGGGCATTTACCTGATATTCTTGGTTTTCTGTGTTAAATAAAAAGCAATCTGAAATTGTTCAAATCCATGGTTCCTGAAAGGCCAGCTTCCTGAGCTGCCAAAAATCAAATTTCTCCAACAGCCATTTGTGCTGTTATGGACCCCCTCTGCTATGCTGATACAGGGCTCTGCCTCCTTCCTGCTGCTGTTTTCATAGGTCTTCTTCCTCATTTTTCCATTTTCTACTCACTCACTGCTCTGGCAGGCTAGGGGATTTCTTTTCTTTCCGTGACTCCTTTAGAGAGAGGATTCCCTCACTCAGGAAATGCGAGGACATAGACACAAAGAGCCATGTTTTAAGCTCCAACTAGAGAATTCCCAAAGTTCCTACATTTATTAAGCTCCCCTCCGCAACACTTCCTGTTCCTCTCTGGAGCAGCAGGAACTCTATAACTGCTTCACAGAAAGCAGCGGAAGGTCTATATTTTGGGACAAGTGAGGAATGGAAACCATGACTCCAGTAAGTGCTTCCCTCTTCTTCAGGCACTTGGAGAACTACAACCACGTAAACACTATAGCCTTGTCTATACTACATCAATGAATCAAAGAAGATCTCTCAGGAGGTCGCTTGTCTCTTTCCCCAACAGAAGTTGGTCCAGTAAAGGATGTTACCTCACCCATTTTGTCTCTCTAGAGAAAAGAGTGAGTGCAATTCGAACCAGTGGGATTGCATTGGTACAGTTTGCAACAGTGCAAAGCCCTCACCCTAGCCGTCTGTTTCAGGCGCATTGCGCTAGTCTACACCCTTCACGTAGTGAATCTTCTGTGTGAAACTTCTGTGTGAATCCATGCCTTTCCTCCCCCACTTACCATTTAAGCTACAGCCCAAAGAGCTATGTATGGTTCTTTGTGGTTTTGATCTGTTCTTTTTTTTATAGTTGCTCTGTAACATCTAGCAACCAAGTATGCTTATCAAGTATATCTTTTTTGTTTTGTTAATAAAGCACCTTTTTTTAAAAGTGGTGATTTGATTCTTGTATCCTGGAAAGAAACAGGAGGTCTGTGTGTGCATGCATGACTGAGAGGTCAGCTACCAGAGGCTGTTGTCCCCCCCATTCGCCCCCCCCCAGCTCTCTTGTGGTATAAGAGCTTGGTGTTACCCCTCTGAAAGAAGTCCAAGTGCTTTCTTCCTGCGTTAAAGAGGAAAGGGGTTTCTTTTGTTTCACTTGGTGGCAGCTACTCCTCAAGACCAGGGGACCTGTGATCTGGGGGAGCTTTTAAGCACAAGCCTATAGAGGCAAGGTATTTTTTTAAGGTCTCTTGCAGGCCCCCACCTTCTGCACTTGGAGTGCCAGAGTGGGGAACAGCCCTGACATACACTTATGCAATACGTTTAATGTACCTACTTGTGCCCCTACTATACATAGACTTGCCAGATGCTTTCATCAAAAATCCCGAACATGGCAGGGGAAAAAACTTGGTTGAGCAAAAAAAAAAAAAAAAAACCCCAAACAAAAAAACTGGCAGAACAAATAGTTGCTGTGGGGAACAAGAATCCCCATACTCCTTGCTTCCTTCCTGCCCATGCCAGATGCAGCAGAGCAACAATGTCTCCACCAGCCTTCTGTCCAAGAAAAACAGAAGATACTGGACAATTTACATGTTTGGTATCTTCTGGGTTTTTTACTGGACAGGAGCCAGAAATAACAGCCTGTCTGGGTGAAAACCAGACACCTGGCAACCCTAACTATACAGTCTCTGCAGCTTTGCTTTATTTAAAATCTCAAATATTCTGTGACCTCTTGTTTTTGTTAAAGTAATTTTTCTCTGGACTGAAGATGCTAAGTAAATACTCAACCCAGTTACATTTCTATTTTGAAGCATAAATCCTTTCAAATCTGTTTTCCAGAGGAAAATAATATACTTGTGTCGTTCCATTTCTCTAAGACTTCTAATAGTAGGTATCAATTTATCCATATTTACTGTTACGTATTTTAAAGCACATGTTGTTAGGTGCTGCACAGGTGACACACAGAAACCAGGTCTCTGCCTTGAAGAGTTTATAATTCCAGGCCTAATCCAACAAGATGCTTATGTGAGTAATTTTGCACATCTGAGTGGTCCCATTGCATTTAGTGGGACAAGGCACCCACATATTTGTGGGATCAAGTTCTTCATTTTCTAATCTGTGTCTCAGCCTATTTTTAAGGTCACTGCTCTGAGTTCTTATGAGCCAATTGGGTTGCTTGACTTTACCTAATTTAATTTTGATGAATTTAATTTTAAGCTGTGTCTCTTCTCAGCAGCCTATTAACCTTACAGTGAACTCTTCCTGTAAAGGGAGATTGGGAAAGGAGACTGTCTAAATCTGTTAAAATATTAGTCTGCTTTTATAAGTTGTACAGCATTATATGGCCGAGAAATAGTTGGCAGGCACAGCACTTGTTCAGGGTACCTGCCCATCTACACCCAGTGGGCACTATACTGGGATACAGTCAGACTCCCATTGAAATGAATAGCAAAACGTTGGCTTTGCTTAGCACCATTGGTCCCAGTTCATCCCTGTGCCACAGCAGAATGAAAGGGAGGTGACGTGTGCCTTCCAGTGTTGAGGTCGCCAGGGGCTGACTTGACTCCCAGTGATTCTGTACCTCTTTTGCAATGGACCCTCCTGGGATATTCCAGAGGATCAGGATCAACGGGCACAGGAACTCTGCTTCCCCTTTTTCTGGTGTGTCCCTGAGCCAGAATGCAGAAACCCTTGCATGGGGTCAGAGGTGACACAGCTGTCGGAATAAGTCATGTATCTGGCAATGTTTCTTCTAATCTTTTCCATCCTTGTGTAGCATAAATTTGTATGTGCCCCAAGGCATGTGTGAATGTGCACCACCAGGAGAAACACAAACCTGGCTGTGGACACACAAGTGCACAGCTTCCAGGAAATTCTGGTGCCTGGTGGAGATCTCTGCTATGACAGAAAAATTCATCTAGGAGCCACATGGTTGTGGCATGAGGCCGAATTTCCCTCTAATCATTTTCTCAGACTCGCCCCTCTTCTCCCTCTTCCCCCCCAAAAAAACCCAACCCATATTGGTAGTTTGGAATAAATCTGGTTATGAACCTCTCCAGGATTGAGTTTGCTGTCATTTGGCCAAATGAAAATTGCTGCCTTGAGCCTTCTTTAGTGGCTGTTAGCAAGACTCTCCTCTGACATCCTCCCCCCCACATTTAATGTTCTTCCAGGAAAACAAGACTGATAATAAATAGGCAATTTGGTGGAGAAAGGTCTGGGGAATATCTGACTGTTGATGATCAATGGATATGATCCATGCACTACTCAGCTCCAGGAACAGAAAAATGATGGAGACTGTTGAAGTTAACATAATGAGTCAAAAGCTGAAGTCTTTACTCAGTTCTTACTAAGGGAAAATTCCCAGTGATTTGTGTGTGTGTGTGTGTGTGTGTGTACGCACTACAGAATTTGTGGCCTTAGCTACTTAAGAATCCTTTTCTTCTCCCTCTTCCCCCCCCCCCCATCCCTTTCAGAAATAGACTCCTTTTTATAATTGAGGGGCAATATATGCTTAAAATACTATCTCAGTAAGTCATTGTTCTTAAAACTATGAACTGTGACACCAGACCATGCCAGAGCAGATGGACGACTTGAAGTCAGAGCTATGGTGATCAACAGACCGTTCAAGGTCCATGGATTCTATACGTGCCTGTCACAACATGTATAGAATCGGTGCAGTAAATGCTGCAATTACTATGTAGGTTAAGCAAGTGTGCTCCTGAATTATGCTCCTGAATTAATTTACAGAAAAATAAGACAAAAATGCCCTGTCACTTGGGGGTGAACACTCTTCACAAAGTGATCAAAGCTGACTTCTCAGTTCTTACCCTCAAAGAAAACCTGCATCACACCTTCAGAAGATGAGCCTGTAAGCTTAAATTCATAGCTTTGAGAGACACTTAATATCATGCACTGCACTGAGACTCTGGACTTATGACTTATTAGACTACGTCTAGACTACAAGCCTCTTTCGAAAGAGCATCTAGACTACAAGCAGATTTTTTTCGGAAAAGCAAGCTGCTTTTTCGAGAGTCTAGACACTTTCGAAAAAGCACAGTTTGCAGTCAATAGCACCTTTTTTTGAAAGAAACCCCCCCAAGACTTCACCCACTTTAGCCTGGAACCAACACAGCTACAACAACAATGCCTATCCCCCCTGTGAGTTGCAGTACTATCCTTATGCAAATGAAGAGCTGAGCCATAGGAAGATTGAAGTCTAATAAGCAATAACACTGTGCAGTAACTTTGGGTGCAGAATTTGAAATATTTAGGACCAGCTCTTTCAAATTACGTGACAGTATGCAATACTTTATATGTTCAAAGCAGAACTCCGAGGGTACGTCTACACTACAGCGCTAATTTGAACTAACTTAGTTCGAATTAGTTAATTCGAACTAAGCTAATTCGAACTAACGCGTCTAGAACTAAAAACTAGTTCGAATTAGCGTTTTGCTAATTCGAACTAGCAAGTCCACATTGAGTGGACCCTGAACAGGGCTTAAGGATGGCCGGAAGCAGTGCCGGCAGGGCATCAGAGGAGGACATAGAGCGTGGAGATGCTGTCTCTGGCTAGCCGAGGGCTGCGCTTAAAGGGTCCCGACCCCCACCCCGGACAGACAGTTCTAAGGGGTGTCCCGCTTGCAAAGCAGTCCTGGCTTGGATTGCCCGGAGTGCCCACACTGGGCACATCACACCACTCGGCCATCAGCCCGGCTGCACTTGCCGCAGGCTGCCATCTGGGGAGAGGGGGCAATCGGAGGGCTGCAGGAGAGCTTCCACCCCCAGAAGCCTGCAGAGCCAGCCCAGTCCTCCCCATCGGGGGCTCGTACCCCATTCCTCCCTCACCTCCTTCCACTTACCCTTCCCTAGCCCCCCTTCTTATTGATGTACAAAATAAAGATAAAGTTTCTTCCAACATTGACTCTGTCTTTATTGAACAAAACTGGGGGAGTCTGGGAAAAGGAGGTGGGAGAGGGGAAGAGAAAGGCTGGGAGAGGGGAGGGCAACTAACATGATCAGGGGTTGGGAACAGGTCCCAGATGAAGAGAGGCTACAGAGACTGGGACTGGTCAGCTTAGAAAAGAGGAGATGGAGCGGGGACAGGATAGAGGTCTCTAAAAGCAGGGATTGGGTGGAGAGGGTGCATTCAGAAAAGTTCTTCATTAGTTCCCATAAAGAAGGACTAGAGGACACCAAAGGAAAGGAATGGGTAGCAGGCTTGAAACTAGTAAGAGAAAGTTGTTCTTCACAAGGCAAAGAGTTAACCTGTGGAACTCCTTGCTGCAGGAGGCTGTGAAGGCTACAACTAGAACAGAGTTTAAAGGGAAGTGAGATCAAGTCATGGAGGTTGGGTCCATGGACTAGTCTTAGCCAGGGGGTAGGAGTGGTGTCCCTGCCCAAAGTTTGTGGAAGGCTGGAGAGGGATGGCACGAGAAAAATGGCTTGGTCACTGTCTTCAGTCCATCCCCTCCAGGGTCCCTAGGGTTGGCCGCTGTCAGCAGACAGGCTACTGGGCTAGATGGACCTTTGGTCTGACCCAGGACGGCCATTGTAAGCTCAGGCCTCAGGGTCGGGGGTCTCAGTGGACCCCCTTGATTTTCATGCACACCTGCTCCTGGGTGGCCAGGCTGGCAGCTCTCCTGCCCTAGACGGCCACTTTCCTGTGCCTAGTGCGGAGATCGTGGACGAGGTCCACGATGTCCGCACTAGCCCAGGAAGGTGCCCGCCTCTTGCGGTCCAGGGCAAGCTCCCGGGAGCCGCCAGCCTGGTCCCGGGAAGAGGGGGTGGGCTGGGGGACATCGGGTGGGTGGCTCTGTGCCGTGCCAGGTGCAGGGTCTGCTGGCTGGGTGCTGGCAGGCTTGCACCTGGCACGGGCACCGTAGCCAGCCCGTGCCCCTTTAAGGGGTCCGGGGCCGGGAGGGGGGCATAGTTTCCCTGGTGTTGGCCAGAGTGGCCACCAGGGAAACCTGGGGAGGGCTAGCCTCCCACTAGTTCGAATTAAGGAGCTACACACCCCTTAATTCGAACTAGTAAGTTCGAACTAGGCTTAATCCTCGTAAAATGAGGTTTTCCTAGTTCGAACTAAGCGCTCCGCTAGTTCGATTCAAATTCGAACTAGCGGAGCGCTAGTGTAGCGGCTATGAATGTTAGTTAGAACTAACGTCCGTTAGTTCGAACTAACATTGTAGTGTAGACATACCCCTATTGAGTTGAGTTGAAGCTGTAAGCACTCTGCACTTCTGCAAATCAGACCCCAGGATCTTAGGTCAGGCACCCTGAACACGAGGAACACACAATTAGTGGCCATCTCTCAAACATTTAATGTAGGTTGCCTGGCATCTTTACAGGGAACTCTGTGGCAGAAGCAGGGAGAATCCAATTTAATGGGAAGGATTCAACTGTCTTAACCATGAGACTATCCTCATGCTTTCTGCAATCCCCAGTCTCATTCACGACAAACCTTCCAACTCTGCAACAAATGAAGCTGGAGTCTATAGTCAACATGCATCTACTCTATACAACTATCATACACCCACAAAGCATGGCAATCCTGTGTACTGAATGAGGCAGTTGCCCTCAGTTTAAAAAACCCCTGAAAAAACAGAAATTCCAGCATGTGGTATTATTAACATTTGCATGATTCAACAGCAGGGCTGAAACATTTCGGTCCACAACATAGATTTCTACTACTTGAGTAGGTTGCCAACCCTCCACAATTGGCCTGGAGTCTCATGGAATCAGCATAAATCTCCTGGTGACTATTGAAAGTAATCTTGAAGGTTTTAATAGGATGTTTTAAAAAAGTGACATTGTGCCCTATGGGGCGGCGGGGGGGGGGGGGGGGGGGGGGGGAATCTCCAAGCATAGCTTCAGTGAAAGTTAGCAATCCTACACAACCCATTGTGCGAACAGAGTAACTGATGGCAGTAGAGATGATGCATGAGAGGGGCATAGGAGAATCAAGTGGCCCCCTAGATTTGCCTGCAGGGAGCAGGAAAGGGAATGGTCTCTATTCTTCTCTCCTTATTACTCTCCCTGGTGCATTTGGCCACTCTCCTTGGCAATTATGTGGGGTGCAGGATGGAGCCATTTCTGCCTGAGAGAGCCTGATGGGGAGGTCTGCCTGGCTTCAGTTGCCAAGGATGAGGGCTGAGTGAAATGGAGTCTCCTTTTCTGCCTCAGCTTGCTTATCCCCTCCCCGTTCCCTGCAGTGGAACCCAGGCTAGAGGTGTTATATTTAGATTAATCAACTAATCGAATAGTCGATGGAATTTCCATCCACTCTTGATTAGTCGATGAGGGAGCCCTCTGCCTTTGAAATGTAGCAAGAGCCCCACTGGGGAGCATGGGGTGAGCGAGGGACTCAAGTAGTCCTCTGCTGGCCCCATGCTTGTACACTTCAAGCCATCCCCCGTGCTCCCTGTGGTGCTTCTGCTTTTGAAATGTCGCAAGAGCCCTGTTCTCTGCTGTGCCCCGTTCCCTCCCCTTTTAATCTGGCTCCCCCAGCACTGACTCCTGCCCCCCCCCCTTGCTGCCTCTCTCTGATAGAGACAGTGGGGGACGGGAGCAACTAATCAAGTCGCTTACGTCCCTAGTCCAGGCAGGTAACAGGTCACTGCTGCCTCCCAGCCAGGCTGTCTGAGACAAAAGCAGCTTCCATCCACTCCCCAGTTGGCTGCCAGGGAGAGTGGCCGAATGTGCCCAGGGAGAGAAGAAAAGAGCCTCTCTTCCCTTGCAAGTAATGTGGAGCGAGAAGAACTCTTCAGCCCCAAGATGAGTGCAGGGTGGGGGCGGGGGATGAGTGGGTACTGGGCAGAGGGGATACATGGGGGGGGCACAAATTCTCCCTTTCGATTACCCCCCCATAAGAGGAGGCACCAATTATCTATTCCCAGTCCCAGTCTGATTCCCAAACCAGTCTCAGTTTGCAAAAGAAATTCAGCCTAAGGCAGAGACACCCAGCTAGGGTTGCCAACTTTCTAATAGCAGAAATCCAAACAGCGTTGCCTCTCACTGAGGCCCTGCCCCCGCCCTCCATTCCTTGCTTTCCCCACCCTTGCTCACTCACTTATTTTCACTGGCCTGGGGCAGGAAGTTAGGATGCTGGGGTGGGTGAGAGTTCTGTCTAGGAACGCAGGCTCTGGGGTGGGGCCAGGGATGAGAGGTTTAGGGTGCAGGAGGGGGCTCCAGGCTAGGGTGTGGGACTGGGGGGTTTGGAGTGTGGGAGCAGGCTCCAGGCCAGGGCTAGGGCAGCGGGTAGGCGTGCTGAAGTGAGTGAGGGGTATGAGCTCAGGGCATCATATAACATTCAAAAAGACATAAAAATGGCACATGAATATGTTGCTATGAAACTATAATGATTCATTTTACAACATTTGAAATCAGCATATTTTGTACCTGAACATGTTCTTTATACACTCAGACTTCTTGAATTCTGTGGGCAGCTTGGGTGTGCAAGGACTGCAGGCCCGTGCTCTTTGATCCTAGTTGCTAGCTGATTCCTAGAAGATAACATGAGCAGAACCTTAGCAGAGCTCCAGTGCATATAGAAGTAGATAAGCCTCGCATGTTGTATGTTAAACATGCTTCATAAACACGGTTGTTGGAATGCCACTGTTTCCCTGAGGTTCTTCATATTGGCTACGTCTACACTGGCCCCTTTTTCGGAAGGGGCATGCTAATTTTGAAAGTGGGAATAGGGAAATCCGCGGGGGATTTAAATATCCCCCATGGATTTAAATAAACATGTCCGCCGCTTTTTTTCCGGCTTGGGGAAAAGCCGGAAAAAAAGCGTCTAGACTGGCCCGATCCTCCGGAATAAAGCCCTATTCCGGAGGATTGCTTATTCCTACTTCAAAGTAGGAATAAGAGATCCTCTGGAATAGGGCTTTATTCTGGAGAATCGGGCCAGTCTGGATGCTTTTTTTCCGGCTTTTCCCCAAGCCGGAAAAAAAGCGGCGGACATGTTTATTTAAATCCATGGGGGATATTTAAATCCCCCGCGGATTTCCCTATTCCCACTTTCAAAATTAGCATGCCCCTTCCGAAAAAGGGGCCAGTGTAGACGTAGCCATTATGTATATTATGTAATGAGCAAAGGACACAATAGCTTCCAAAACTGTTTCCTAGCACAGTGCTTTTGGTAGTGTAGACAAAGTCAAAGAGACTCTCTTCAGTTTCTGTCCCTCTAATTCGAAAGACAAATTTTGAATCTGTTACATGATCACATGAACAGTAACTGACCCTATTCTAAGACTATGTCTACACTGCACTGTTCTTCCAGAAAAAGCTACGCAAATTGCAAACTGCAATTTGAGTAACTTTTTCCGCTTCTTTTTTCGGAAGAGGCTTTTCTGACATTTGGCCCCCTCGACACTGGGCCAAATGTCAGAAAAAAAACCCTTTTTTTGAACATCCCTTCTTCCTTGTAAAATGAGGTATACAGGGATGCCAAAAAAGCACATCTGCTCTTCCAAAAAAAATTTGGAAGAGCAGATGTGTTCTCTGGACATGGTGGAGTTTTTCCGAGATACCAGAGGTATCCCGGAAAAACTCTGCAGTGTAGACATACCTAAGAGAGGACTGAACAATCTCTCTCTCTCTCTCTCTCTCTCTCTCTCTCTCTCTTTGTTACTTTAAATCTTAACCTTATTCTCCAGTACCATACATAAGTAGATAAAACCAGAGTGATGTCTGCTTATTAAGAGTACTGTGCAGAAACCGGAATTTTCATTTACTGGGAAATTTCAGGATTTCTAAATTTGCTTTGTTCTGAATGCTAAATAAACAGAGGATTCAGTAGCAGAGGCATTACATTTGATTAATTAAACAACAGTCCATTTCTCTAAACAGCTTTACATTCTGCTTTCCTGTAAAGTTATGCTTTTTTATTTTGAGAATTGAAATGAATATTGCACAACATACTACTCTAGTGTCTTCTAAGGACTTGTCCTGAGTGATGCACCTCCAATTCCCATTGACCTTAAGGGGAGTTGTCATTGCTCAAGACCTTTCAGAATCACATGTCTTGAAGGTAATGTACTTAGGGGTTTTGTGCTGCTATTGCCGCTACATGTTCTGTGGCAGAGCAAAATACTCTGTGTTAATACTTACTTTTTAAAGGTATTTGTAGCACATCTCTTTGGATGTGTATTTTGCAACAAAATGCAAGGTGTATTGTCTTCCAGGTAAGAAAAAAAGCTATAGATGTTGTGAAAGATTTCTGATTCCTTTTTCTTGAGGGATGCACTGATTTCATTGAAGGTTTATCAAATTATCCTGCAAGTCTGATATTCTGAATCATTTATCTCCTTGACAACAGACAATATCTATTATGGAATGTCCCATTATCACCACATGCAGGAGTCCCTCCTAGTAAAGTAACTGGCAGTCAGTAGAAATTAGCCCAGAACAGAAGGTCAGAAGGCTATTAGGACAACATCTGGCAAACCACAGAAGCAACCCATAACCACAACATATCCATCCACGCAGTCTGAATAAATCTGAAAATCCATGAACCAGAACAAAATTAAGTTTTCTGCTTTTCATCAACGTAAAATTTATTGCAATGGAATAACTAATGCAGAAGCTTAAAAATATTCATTAACAAAGGAAAATAAGCAATTAATTTCTAACATTATTACATTTCAGATCTGAATATTAGCTCCAAAGGTGACTGAAAACATGTTTGCTTTTCAAGATATGTAAGGGTATTTCTACACTACCACCCTAGTTCGAACTAGGGTGGTAATGTAGGCAACCGGAGTTGCAAATGAAGCATGGGATTTGAATTTCCCAGGCTTCATTTGCATATTGCCAGGCGCCGCCATTTTTAAATGTCCGCTAGTGCGGACTCCGTGCCGCGCGGCTACACGCGGCACGGACTAGGTAGTTCGGATTAGGCTTCCTATTCCGAACTACCGTTACTCCCGAGGAACGCAGGCTCTGGGGTGGGGCCAGGAGTAACGGTAGTCCGGAATAGGAAGCCTAATCCGAACTACCTAGTCCGTGCCGCGTGTAGCCGCGCGGCACGGAGTCCGCACTAGTGGACATTTAAATATGGCGGCGCCCGGCAATATGCAAATGAAGCCCGGGAAATTCAAATCCTGTGCTTCATTTGCAACTCCGGTTGCCTACATTACCACCCTAGTTTGAACTAGGGTGGTAGTGTAGACATATCCTATGTGATTACAATCTCTTCCTCTACTTTAATAATAATAATATATTTAATTGCTTCACTGCCACACCTCATGCTGGTCAAATTTGCTTCACAGGGAGCAAATTATTTTCTGTTGTCCTTTAGCAAATAAATTGTCTGCCATTCTTACTCTGAGTAATAAAACAGGCTGCATCAGACAGCTACTACTGCAGGTCTGCATATTACGTTGGCTCCAGTACAAAGTATTAATGACAGCTATTTTCTTGGTGTCATCGGGAACAAATTGGGTGCATAACATGAAAGGTAAAGCCAATAGATGTGTTTGGGTTGTTTTCATTGTCTTCCATTATTGCTGTTGTGACATTAACTCAATTATCTGCCTATGATATTTGCATTGCCCATTAAGACTGGGATTATAATTTGGCCATGCAATATAGGAGATAATAAATATACAACTGTCCTTTTCCCCTTACACACTCTGGAAAAAAATTTAGAACAATTTCCTAACAGGGCCCAATCAAGTCCTGCACTGTGGCCTCTTGACACGGACCATGTTGCTGTAGAGGGGCTATACTCCTGTGGATCCAGTCACCAGGGAATCTTCCTGATCAGGAGGCTTCCTGAGTGCATTGTTGTCTCTAAGGGTTCTCAAATGGTGGGTGGGGACATGACCCCCCCCTCCCCAAGGCTGGCTTAGTCTTGCTGGGGCCCAGGGCCAAACCCTAACCACAAGTGCCTTTGTCTGGGACCAAAGCCAAAACCCATGGGCTTCAGCTCTGGGTGGCGGGGCTCAGGTTACAGTCCCACTGGCTAGGGCTGCAGCCCTTTAGCTTTGCTCCCCTCTCCTCACAAAGGGCAGTGGAGCTCCAGCTTTGGTCCCCTAACCTGGGGTGATAGGGTTTAAGTGGGCTCATGCTTTAGTTCCCCCTCCTGGGGCTGGGTAGGAATTTTTGTTGTCAGAAGAGGATCACACACACTGAAGTTTGAGAACAGTGCTCTAAGATACCCCATGCAGGAGATTCTGGCAGAGGAAGCATGCAGGGACACTGTTAGGGGCATGGAGTGACTGACCTTGAATACCAGCATTACCTAAGAACAGTGTTTCTCAAAATGGCCCACAAAACAACTTTGAGAAACCTGCTAACTGGCCGCTCCGGTGTGTTTGTTTACCAGCTCTGCAGCCATGGAGTCTTATGACTCCCTGTTGGCTCCGGTTCACTGTTTGCAGCCAAGGGGAGCCATGGGAAGCATGGACCGCTTTGAGAAACACTGCCTAAGAACATAAGAAAGACTATACTGGATCAGAACAAAGGTCCATCTGCTCCAGTATCCTGTCTTCCACCAGTCACAATACCACCAGGTAACCATCAAGTGATCCATTCCCAACTTCTGACATCAACTAGGGAAGCCATACCTGGCCAATAGCCAATAATGGACCTATCCCTAACGAATTTATCTAGTTCTTCTCTGAACATGGTTATAGTCTTGGCCTTCACAATGTGCTCTGGGAAAGAGTTCCACAGGTTGACTGTGCTTTGTTTTACACCTGCTGCCTGTTAATTTCATTTGGTGACCCTGGTTCTTATGTTATGAGAAGGCTTAAACAGCATTTCCTTATCTACTTTCTCTACACTAGTCACGATTTTATAGACGGCAATCATACTATCCCTTAGTTGTCTCTTTTTCAAGCTGAAAAGTCCCGGTCTTATTAATTTCTCCTCATACAGGATCCGTTCCAAATCCCTAATAATTTTTGTTGCCCTTTTCTAAACCTTTTTCAGTTCCAATATGTCTCTTTTGAGATGGGGTAACCACATCTGCACACACTATTCAAGATGTGGATGTACAATAGATTTCTATAGAGGCAATATGATGTTTTCTCTCATTATCTAAGCCTTTCTAAATGATTCCCAACATTCAGTTAGATGTTTTGACTGCTGCTGCATGTTGAGGGCCTGTTTTTAGAGAACTAGCCACAATGATTCCAAGAGCTCTTTCTTGAATCGTAACAATTAATTTAGACCTCTTCACTTTATATGTATAGTTGGTATTATGTTTTCTAATGTGCATTACTTTGCCTTTATCAACATTACATTTTATCTGCCATTTTGTTGCCCAGTCACCCAATTTTGAGAGATCCTTTTGTAGCTTTTCACAATCTGTTTTGGACTTAACTACCTTGAGTAGTTTTTGTATCATTTACAGATTTTGCCACCTCATTGTTTACTCCTTTTCTTCAGTAATTTATTAATATGTTGAAAAGGACTGGTCCCAAAACAGACCTTTGGGGGTGGGGGGGAGGACACCACTCTCTATTCTGAAAATTGACCATTTATACCTACCCTTTGTTTCCTGTCTTTTAACCAGTTACCAATCCATGAGCAGACCTTCCCTCTTATTGCATGGTAGCTTACTTTGCTTAAGAGCCTTTGGTGAAGGACCTTGTCAAACTGTTTCTGAAATTCTAAGTACACTATATCCACTGAATTAGTCTTGTCCACATACTTGTTAACCCCCCCCCCCCCCCCCTTAAATAATTTTAGTAGACTGGTGAGGCATGATTTGCCTTTACACAAACCATGTTGACTCTTCGCCCAATAAATTATGTTCATCTATATGTCTGACAACATTGTTCTTTGGTGTGGTTGCAACCAGTTTGCCCAGTACCAAAGTAAGGCTTGCCAGTGTGTAATTGCCAGGATCAGCTCTGAAGCTCTTTTTCAAAATTGGTGCCACATTTGCTATCTTCTAGTCATTTAAATTTCAAATTAGTAGTTCTGCAATTTCACATCTGAGTTCCTTCATTGGTGGCTGAAACTGTTCCCCAGCCAGCCCTGGACAGGGAAGCGGGAAAGGTGGTGTAAAACACAGCTCCAGTGTGGGGATTCTTGTGGTTCATGTGTTCTGTTCTTGGTTTTTGTCAACGGCTTGCTGTGTAATCCGGACAAAGTCATTTGCAGATACATAATAATATACCATCTACATCAAAGGCTATAGTGGGAATTAACTTCTTGGGGTCTGTGGCCTTTACACAATCCTTTCTTGGACAATAATCCCATTGACTTCTGTGGGAGTTTTACCTGAGTGAGGTCTGCAAAGTCCATTGTGATCCTCCCATGAAAGGATCAGTGTGAGGCCCTGATCCCTATTCAGGGTAGCACTTTAGTGTGTACTGAATTTTAAATGCCACTGAAGCCACTAAAGTACATAGAACTTAGGGAGAAGTTTAAAGGTAAAGACATGCTGAACTGCTTTCTTGACCCAGTAGTCAGGAAGGAGTGTTCAATAGTATTGTAACTGGAAATTGCTGACACACAATGTAGATCAACATGCATTTATGTTGTTTAAAAACCTGGAAGAGGATTATGCAGGAAGAACTTGTGTAATTTTTTTTTTGTTTTAAACTACAGTGCAGCAGGGCAGTGAGCTCCCTTTAGATGAAGCATAACCAGGCAAACTGGCACCATTATACACAACCAGAATGGGCTAATGCTGTTATGCTCAGACTGTGTCTCTTTAATGTGTCTCCCGCATCTCTTTGCAGCACATGATATTTAAACTGTCATTTAATTATTAGCTAATCTAAGTTACTAACCAATCTGGATGCTTTTACTAGTGTATTAACCAATTAAGTTATTATAGTGGGGTGCCGGCCCCACACTAGGCTCTCAGGGGTTAATGGAGTCCTACAAAGGCTGGGCAGGAGGCAGCCAGTCACAGAAGGGCTTATAGGAGAAGCCAGTCAGGGCCAGGTAGGCCTATATAAGAAGAGCTGCAGTACAGAGCGGCGAGAGTCACGCCTTGGAGCTTGTGGAGGGTGGAGGACTGGCCGTGTTCCAGGCAGGAGGCAGCAAGCACTCCAGACAGAGCAGTGCTGCAGGCAGAGACTCGGGGAGCTACAAGCAGCTCCTGGTAGGATGCGAGGATTTGGAGGCCGAGGCCCTGAGGCAAGGGCAAAAATGGTGCTGATGCCATGGGGAACGGACCGAGGGAGATCTACAGAGGAATCAGAGGGGATGCAGTAAGTGGCAGCCCTTTATAGGGTCCCTGAGTCAGGACTCAGAGTGGGAGGGGCTGGGTTCCCCTCAACCCCACTTGCCACTGGGGAATTTTGAATCCCCTTCTTATCCTTCCCCTGCAGGCAGTGGCTGCTGGTCTTGACTCCTGCATTGGAGCCCTGTGTGTGAAGCTCCCCTCTTCCATCCAAATCTCTTCTGGGTGCCTCTATTGATTCAGGGGGTTGTAAATCAAATCTCCCCTCGGCAGTCTGGAAAAATCAAGATCTTCACATTTAAACTTCTTCTTTTAATCATTTTGCCCAGATGACTTGATGCAGTAATGGTTATTCTCAGCTCAAGCAAGGATGCTTCTCACCTGGTTTTCTTCAGCCATTCAGTCCACAGCTAGTGTAGTTATGCCTTGGTGGGGCACACTTCTCTATCAACAGTGTATGAGATGCTTATGCAGTGTGGGATCCTGTCCCCATACAGTTTGTATTGTATTGTATTTCCATAAAGTGCATCCAAAGAGAATTTGGACCAGTAATTGCAGGACCTATGGAAGAGCTGCTGTTATTGTTGCTCCTTGTACAGTGGTGTGTCTGATCTCAATGATGCCCTCCAACAAAAGAAAATAGTCCTTGTTGCCCTGGGATGGAGATCCCAAAAAGCTTTTTACTCATATTTAATACAGAAAGGAAAGTTAGTCATGGTGTTTTATGACATCATAAGGATAAGTGATATGGCACAATGGAGGGAAAAATGATTTGGGCTCCTCCCTTCTGCCCCCTAGGGCAAAATACTCAGCTGCCATAGATAGGCACTACACTGCACGCTTATTTTGGAATAAGCTATTCCAGAATAGTTATTTCAAAATAGCTTATTTTGAAATAGCATGTCTACACTGCAGGGAAGCCTCAAAATTAGACTTAGGGAGGCTTCCCTAATGTAGATGTGCCATCTTGATTTAGAGCCCCGGGGAACACTGGGGAGAAATAACTTAGAATGGCCTCAGTGAGGGGCTATTTCGAAATAGCAGCAGTAGAGTGTCTACACACACTTTATTTCGAAATAGCTATTTCAGAATAGGCATTATTCCTCGTGGAATGAGGTTTACACAAGTCAGAATAAGCCGTCCGTTATTTCAAAATTATTTTGAAATAACGGAATGGCTATGTAGGTGCTCGTATTATTATTTCGAAATAACGCTAGTTATCTCGAAATAACGGTGCAGTGTAGATGCATCCTAGGTTTACCAGGTGTCCGGTTTTTGACCAAGATGCCCAGTTGAAAAGGTACCAGTCTGTGAAAAGTCCAGTTGGCATGGGGCTGGCAGGCTCCCTGTCTGGCTCCCCGGAAGCAGTGATATCTCCATTGGCTCCTAGATGGAGAGATGGCCACAAGGGTTTTGAGCACTGCTGCCACCCTGCCCTAAGTTCTTCTGGCTCTGCATCTAGCATTGGCCAGGAGCCACAGCCAATGGAGAGCTGCAGGGGCTGTGCCTGTGGGCAGAGACAGTGTGCAGAGTTACCTGGCTGTGCTTCCTCCTAAGAGCTGAGGGAGATATTGCTACTTCTGGGGGAGCCACCGGAGGCGAGCACTGCCTGGAGCCTGCACTCCTCTCATCTTCCTGTGCCGCAACCCCGTGTCTCAGCCCTGAGCCCTCTGCTGCACCCAAGCTCCTTCTTGGAGCTGCACCTCCTCCCATACCCCAATCCCCAGCCCTGAACCCCCTCCCACATCAAAACTCCCTCCTGGAGTTCACACTCCAAACCCGCTCCTGTGCGCCAGCCCCAGCTCAGAACTGCCTCCTGCACTCCACACCCTTTGACTCCAGCTTGGAGCCCCTTCCTTCACCACAAAACCTTCATCCCTGGCCTCACCCCAGAGCCCACATACTTGCACTGGAGCCCTTGCTCCCTCCTGCACCCCAACCCCCATCCCAGACTTGATCCCTGTTCCTCACTTTCAACCCCTCATTACTGGTCCCATCCCAGAGCCAATGTACCCAGGCCAGAGCCCATACCCCTTCCCACTTCCCAATCCTGGTCCATATCTCTGAAAATTGGGCCATGTTAACTTCTGTTCTTGAGTTCCCCATCTATGAAATGAAGATGATACTTCCCTAAATGACCAAGATGTTGTTCTTTAATGGGTGCTCAGATCCTATGGTGTTAGGAACTGTTTGTGCAGATGGAGGAATGTCACGCAATGACACAAACAATGTTAATTGGGAGGCAGGGTGAAATCTGCAGTTTGTTGGGAATTCAAATGACTAGAATAGGCTGCCTCTGTCGGAGGGCCTATTCTAGATGCGTTACTCTCTAGTACAGCCACAATCCTGAAAATCTCCTGACATAACCCTCCCAGCCTAGTGCCTGGGCTGGCATCCATGTGCCACTCCCAGTTGGACTATGTAATGGAAAGAAAACATACAGATGCCATGCTTGAACTGTCACTTCATGTATGCTTCATCTGGTATCTTGGCTTTACTCTACTTCAGGCTTTTAAAGACCTGAATTCCCATCATCCGTTTCGGGTGCTGATTCACAGCCCATCCCTATTCAGCAAAACATGCAAGCATATGGTTAAGTCTCACGGAAGTCAATGGACTGAGGCATGTGCATAAAATTAAGCATGTGCTTGCTTGCTTTGCTGCTTCAGAGCCTCAAAATGCACCTCCTGATTCTCCAGTCAGCATAATCATGCAGCATTAGTGTGTGTGTGTGTGTGTGTGTGTGTGTGTGTGTGTGTGTGTGTGTGTGTGTGTGTGTGTGTGAATATAATGGATCTGGATCTGTGATAACTTCACTTACAATAGACAAATGTTGTAAGGATCCAGAAACATGCGTGAGCTCAATATTTTCACCTTTGTAACAGTTTTGGTAGCAGCAATTGATAAAGCAGCATTTGGAGGTAGCTCAACAGGGCTTAATAAATCTTCATAACTGACAGCCTATAATAATAATAAATGCATGAAGAGTTTATTTCGCTATTATGTGCAATTAGAAACTCACTACGAGGGAATCCTGACCAGCTACTGGAACTCTTTTAAATAGCTACCAAGACAATTAATTCTGTGGCCTGTGCCAAGTTCGTCATCTTCATTATTAAATGCTTCCACTTGTCATTTCTGTTAAGGAAGATCGGTGTTTCAGTACATACACGTTATTTTGCCTTTATTCTTATTGTTTCTGTGTATCTTTCAGCTACATAGGAATGCATGTTCCCCTATATCTTATAGACATATCTGTGCACAGTTTGCTTGATTAACTAAATACACTAAAGATTTCCCCCCCACCTTTCTCTGAAACATCACACACTGGTTGCGACCAGAGGTAGGACAGGAGACAGGATGGATCCATGATCCAATTACATGTGGCAAATGGCATGTTTCTGTATGCATGCACACTTCATCACGCATGGGGGATGTGCAATTAGTGATGGGTTGTGAGAGAGCCAGTCAACACCTTTGGCACGAAAGTGACGCAGTGTCCTGGAGTGGGATGTGGGCTCAGTCCCAGTCATGGGACACATGCCATTCACATGCTCTGGGCCTTCATCTCTGTCTGCAAAAGAAGAGAGAATAAGTTACCATCTGCACTTCACGGGTGGGGTGAGTCTCAGTTCATTCAAGTTTGCCAAATGCTTTGGTAGCCTTAGCTATAGTGCTACTGAACTGCAAAGTAGTATCATCGCAACTGAATATATAGCCTCTTCTTACACAATCCAGTCCAGCTAATAACGGATAATGATTTTATGCTAATGCAATGTAGATTTTTAACACAGTGGCTATGTCTAGACTGGCATGATTTTCCGCAAATGCTTTTAACGGAAAAGTTTTTCCGTTAAAAGCATTTGCGGAAAAGAGCGTCTAGATTGGCACGGACGCTTTTCCACAAAAGCACTTTTTGTGGAAAAGCGTCCATGCCAATCTAGACGCGCTTTTGCGCAAGAAAGCCCCGATCGCCATTTTCGCCATCGGGGCTTTTCTGCACAAAACCGTTTTCAGCTGTCTACACTGGCAAAATGCGCAAAAGCATTTCTGAAAAAGGGCTTTTGCCCGAATGGGAGCAGCATAGTATTTGCGCAAGAAGCACTGATTTCAGACCGTAGAAAGTCAGTGCTTTTGCGCAAAATCAAGCAGCCAGTGTAGACAACGGGCAAGTTTTTCCGCAAAAGCAGCCACTTTTCAGTCTAGACACAGCCTATAGCTCTAGTTCTGCTGCAGGGGTTCTCAGACTGTGGGTCAGGACCCCAAAGTGGGTTTAAGCCCTGGGTGGCAGGGTCAAGTTACAGGCCCCCCCGGCTAGGGCTGCCCATCCTTACCATGGTTCCCCCTAACCTGGGGCAACAGGGCTCGGGTGGACTCAGGCTACACCCCCTCCTCGTGGGGGTGTATAGTAATTTTTATTGTCACAAGGTGATCATGGGGCAATGAAGTCTGAGAATCCCTGCTCCTCCTGCATTGTCTGATGTGCCTTTGTTGGGATCAGAGCTGATATGGTGTCTGGATCCGGGATGGGGAACCTATAGCCCAGAGGCTGAATCTGACTGGCAGCTTCTTGATCTGGTCTGCAAGGCTTGGGGCTGTCCCCCACCTCTGCAGCAGGGTGAGCAGGCACTAGTGCTCCTGCCATGGGGGATTTGGTGCACCACCCTCCCATTCTCTCCACCACTTGAGCGGAGCATTAGCTCTTTGCTGCTGGGCAGGAGAACCCCAAGCCTCAAGAGCCGGATCAAGGAAAGCTGCCAGCTGGATCTGGCCTCTGGGCTCTGCACCCCAGAGCCTGCACCCCAGCCTGCTCCCTGGCAGCCCCCTCCCACACACTGAACCCCTCATTTTTTATCCCATCCCAGAGCTTATGCGGGCTCCACAAAATCTACTAGCCCCAGACCCCCCGATGAGTTAATCTGGCCCTGGGAGGGGGTGGAGTCTTGGTGCCCCGAGTTACATGGGGCTGGAGTGCGTGGAAAATGCTGGTGCCCAATTGTGTGTGGCCCCTGATTGATTTTTCTGTGGGTCAGAGCCCCCCACCCCTGCTCTAGGTAGTCAGCACTACACAATATATTATTGTTACTCAATAATTCCAAGACTGAGCATGCTGGAGTCATGTTGAAGTAAGGTGCTTTTTTTTTTTTAGCTTGTGGTTAGTGCATGGTTAATCTACATAACAACCTTTCTGATTTTAACACATGCTTCAGTCTGAACAGACCCGTTGTTTTAATGCTCTGTTTGCTTTGTGACACAGAATTGTTGCTCGCTGTCTTGCGTAACCTGGAATTGGACAGCTCTCGCGACAGACTGCGCGAGGTCCCGAGAGGATGTTGGCAACACAGTCTCACAATATTTGCTAACTCTACAAGGATTCTTTATGTGCCAAATGTAAGATTTGTGATACTGAAATGCCCAGGCCTTGCCCAGAGAACAGATAGAGTCCCTTTCTTCTGATGCCAGTTAGGAAAGCATGCTCTGGCCTTGTCTGTCACATGATAGCAAAGTGTTTCCACTAAAGTCATTTAATGCCCTGTTGGGTCACCTATTTCTGGGTCAGTTTCTGGGCCTCCTCGTCAAAGGGATGGGAGAAGAGTTGGAGTGGCTTATCTGCTCCCCTCCTTGGGAAAGGTGAATAGACATGACTTCAAGCCATGGAATGCTGGGCATCATATAAAACCCTATAATACATTAAAAGACCAGCTGGAGGGAAGTCAGTGCAGGAATGCCGATTTAATTCAGCTGAGGATCTGATCCAAAATGTGCAAGCTGTTGGCAGTCACATCAAAAGTCCTGTCATGCTGTGCTCCTCAATGACACACTGGATGCTAGACACTGAGGTGGGGGTGACCAAATGAAAAAGCGGTATGGCCATATGAAAAACCCAATGTTGTGTCTTCTCCCAACAGTGTCTAGACTGGCAAGATTTTGCGCAAAAGTGAGTGCTTTTGCGCAACATCTTGCCAGCTGTCTACACTGGCTGCTTGAATTTGCGCAAGAGCACTGACTTTGTAATGTACAAAATCAGTGCTTCTTGCGCAAATACTTTCACACTCCCGCTTGGGAAAAAGCCCTCTTGCGCAAGAATACTTGCGCAAGAGGGCCAGTGTAGACAGGGAAAAACTATTTTGCGCAAAAAAATGGCGAAAATGGCGATCGGGGCTTTCTTGCGCAAAATCGCATCTAGACTGGCCACAGATGCTTTTGCGCAAAAGCATTTTTTGTGCCAAAGCATCCGTGCCAATCTAGACGTGCTTTTGCTGAAATACTTTTAACGGAAAAACTTTTCCATTAAAAGTATTTCCGCAAAATCATGCCAGTCTAGATGCAGCCTGTATGTTTACCAAATGCATGAGTGGTGGGTAAAGTAGAGCAGGGATACTGTAGCTTATGCAGAGACCAAATGCAAAATTACATGGTAACGAGGTAGGCAGCATGGACCAGCAGAGAAGGGAGTGAGTAGCAGAGCACAAGGTTAGCAAAACACATTAAGTAGGAAGATGTAGTATGTTGTAGTATGTGTAGGGGGATGCTAGAAGAGAGGAATGAAAGAGGAGTTAGTAGGATAATACATTACTAATGCCCATAACTCACCAGGCCATGCTATGGTTTCTATGCATGCCTTTGAATGAACACTCTTCCTGTGACATTTGTTTGCCTGTTCTTCATGTTGTTTTCTGCAAGCCTTTTGCTGTTGCAACCAATGTGGTTTTCTCTGCTACTTCCTTGCCTAACCACAAACATGTTTCCCAGAATGTGTCATCAATGAGCAATGTTGTGTTGTCCCTACAGCGTCACTCTGCTGCTGCTCTTGCCTCATGTACTGGGCACCTGTGTGATCTGCAAATCTGCCATGTCACCCACACTTCCTACGAAACAAGGAGTAGTCAATTATTTTTTGTTAAGGTCCAAATTTTTTGGTTAAGATATAACCAGAGAAGGGATAGACTTCAGAGAAACATTTCCTGTGCCACAATAACAGTAATGAGAATAATAAGGAAATACAAAGATTTTCGCAGTCCATTCAAAAGCATCAGGTGGTCTGGATCTGGCCTGCGGGCTGCCTGGTGACTACATGTGCACCAAACCAGTACTATGCCAGATCTCCTGTGAGACGTCTCCGGGCCAATTTGTTGTTAATGTATGGTCACATTTAATTTAAATGATGCCCATAAACAGAGGTGGTGCTTTGCTAGACCTATCTTTCAGGCCCTGGTAACCACGGACGCCTTCTTTTGCTTTGTCAGTTTGCTCTTCCTGAACATCTTAAATGTCTGTTCTTGCAGCATATCAGCAAACTATACCATGTTCTCCAATTGACTGACCAAGAAGTTGTTTAACCCTCCCTTGGCAGGCAGTGTGTGGAGAGCAAACCTGGTGTGTGTGCGAGGAGGAAAGAATCAAGTGTATGTTTCATATTGTATTTTTCATGCAGTTCTAGTCATGTATTTCTGTCCTGCAGATGGGCCTGCATTATAAGGGATGCCCAGGGTCTGAACTCTAGTATGTGGGGCTAAATTGTTTTGTTTAGTGTCCCTTACACTAATGAGTCTCCCTCCCTCTCCTAAATGCAATGTTCATAGAAGACAATTTTAGGAAGCCTTAGCAGATTTCTATGCCACACCTCAGCAAGAGTCGGAAAAGGGAAGTCTACTTCACTGTATCTTTACAATTGCTCTTAATAGCATGAGAGAGGAATTTGTAACCATACTCCAAAACAAAACTCCAAAGTGGCTTAAGTAGCAGAAGAAATATGATTAGCAGGCAAGCCTGGAGCTTCTTTAGCCTGCAAGCATTAGAGTGTGTTACCTGCATTATAGCATCAGGTACATCCATGTACAAAGAGTGGGGGGAGGGGAAGCATCTTGAAGTTGTTGATGGGGAAGGGGAGCTGATTGGTTCCCTAATGGTATGATTCACAGGAGTCCTGTGGATACTTCATGCCAATCATATTGGGGTAGGATGGCTGCAAAGCTGCAGTAAGCTTCCCCTAGAGATTACAGGGAGTCCCCGCTATAAGTCGCCCTAGTATACATCCATTCTACACTAAGGTCATTGATGCTTGTAGGAACGGATGCGTTGTACATCCTCCCATTCCCCGCTCTTAAGTCACACATGAAAAGAATGTGCAAATGGAAGTCAGCCACAGGAAAAAAATTCCCCACTTTTAATTGTTTTGCTATAAATCCAAGGTTTTTGGAATGTATCTTGGACTTATAGCAAGGACAGAGTCTGTACACCTAGCTCTGGTAGCCTCTCCAAAAGGTACAGATCCTGATATGCTGATTCTAAGCCTCCTCTGCAAAAAACCCTCAGTCTAAGACCCGTGGCAGTGTGTGTACTGGGAGTGGGAGGGAAGGTAGCCAAGATGGTGCTCCATGCAATCCAGCTATTTCTTGGCCCATTACAGCCAGAGCACAAGTGCTAACCTAACTTCCACTGAGGGGCTAAGATGGCTTCTGGCAGTCCCAGGACAGGGGAGGCACCAACAGCACAAGGATGCCTCAGGCCATTTATGTATTAATATTATTACAGACAGGACCGCCCCTAGGGAGGTGTGGGACCTGAGACAAATCATCTGTATGGGGCCCCCTTTAACACTTTTATACTGGCTGATCCATGTCTATCAACCTACATCCATGTCTATCCCCCCATATGTAGGAATCAGCAGTGCTCCGCTTTCACCAGTGCAATTAATTCCTGCCCCCCAACATAGGGAACCTCCTCAGTCCTCCTCCCCAGACCTCTGCAGACCGTAGCACCTCTCAGCTAAGCTCTGCAGTGGCAGGGAGGACACTATTTCCAGACTGCACTGCAACCCTGTAGGCTCCACAGCAGCTCCTCAGACAAGGGCACCCTCTTCACACACTGCTCCTGCCCCCGGGGGGTGTGGGGCTGCTCTGTTCCCTAAGCACACCTCCTACCTCCCCCACTTCACTGAGCCACCTCTCTTGCCAGGATCCCTGAAGCCCCTGCGGACAGATTCTCTGAGCCCTGGAGCTCAATGCATCCTTGGGAGTTAACCCCTTCCTGCCTGCGCTATAGCCAGGGAAGAGGAGGTGGCTGGCTTATGTCCATGGGTAGCAGCAGCTTGGAGGTGTTAGCTTCCTTTCAGCACTGTGCAGGCGGGAAGGGACAAGCCGCTTCTAGTCACAGGGGAGCAGATTCCAGGGGGAGAGGGCAGGAGGGAAGAGAGAACCTCTAGAAAATACAGGCCAGGTCATCTATACCTCCCACCTCCACCCCCTGCAGTTGGAAGCAGCTGCCATCTCTTCCCTCCAGCATACTGCTGAAAGGCTGCTGCTGCTGGTTGTGCTTTGGTGTGACCTCCAACAGTAATCCAGGACCCTGTGTGCCCCCCACACATTGCCTCAAGCAGACGTGGCACCAGGTACCAGGAGCAGCGGGTCCACCAGGGGCCCAGCCTGACGTGGAGGGTGGAAAGCAGTGGGCAGGGAACTTGTGAGAGAGATGTAGGGAATGTGGGTGTGCCACTTCTCCCCATGCAAACCTTAAAGATAAGAAGGTAAATAAAAAGACTCCAGCTATGCAGTATTTGCTTAGTAAACCCGATGTTAATTTGAACATTTGTACTGTATAGTTCTGCCACTTAACTCGCTTGAGTATGAGTAATTTTACCAGGAGTCCCATATTCAGCCTAGTGAAATATGGTCACCCTAGCTCTGAGTTACTACAGAGAATTCTTTCCTGGGTCTTTGGCTGGTGGGTTTTGCCAAAGTACTCATGGTCTGACCGTCCCCATGTTCGGGGTTGGGAAGGAATTTTCAGTTGGTCAGATTTGCAGAGATGTTGGGGGTTAGGTGTACAGGGTTGCCTGTCTCTGCAGCATGGGACACAGATCACATGCTGGTTTCAAATAAGGATGTTAAGGAGCGGGCATTTGGCTAATCACGTAGGAGAGGCTCTTACTACATTTAAAAGGCAGAGCATCAGTGGTTCCAGACCAGTGCAAACCAGAACTACTCGGTCCTAGCTCGCAACGGATCCAGCAGCCCCTGTTCATACCAGCCCAAGCTTCACGGCAGCCTTCCCTACCCTCCAGCAGTAGGGGGGAGAGGGGAAGAAGGAGATGGTGCTGGGGGGAATCGGCTTTTAAGACAGTTCCCCCCCAGCATCAGCTTCTGTCCCTCCCACTTGCTGCCTCTAATACAGAATCAGGAAGGTGGGGGAGCAATCAAGTACTCAATTCGACTACTCGCTTACATCTCTAGTTTCAACTAGTGTAAATGGTGGAGTCTCCATAACTTGACATCTTTAAGGGTATGGCTAGACTGCGAGGATCTATCGGAAAAAGATACGCAAAAACGCACTCCGCATTTTGCATATCTTTTTCCGATACTTTTGTCGGAAGATGCTTTTCTGATATTTGGCCCATCTAGACTGGGCCAAATTTCGGAAAATAAACCCCTCTTTTGAAAGCCCCCTTCTTCCTCGTGGAATGAGGAATACAGGGGCTTCTGAAAGAGTGTGTTTGCTCTTCTGCAAAAAAAAAAAAAAAAAAAAAAAATAGTGGAAGAGTAAACGTGTTCCCTGGACGCAGCAGAGGTTTTTTTTGGGATACCTCTGGTATCCTGAAAACCCCCTCCTCCCGTGAAGCTTGGGCTGGTATGAACAGGGGCTGCTGGATCCGTTGCGAGCTAGGACCGAGTAGTTCTGGTTTGCACTGGTCTGGAACCCTAAATCATGATTTGAGGACATCAGTAACATAGTAAGAGACTTGGTCTATTACAGGAGTGGATGGATGAGGTGCTGTTCCTGCAACATGCAGGAAGTCAGACCAGGTGATCATGATGGTCCCTTCTGCCCTAAAAGTCTGAGTTGATGAGACCTGCCTTTTGGCTTGCTTTTGGACTCTCAACCCCAGCTCTGACGCATGTCTCTGAATTTTGGTCTCTGGCTGCCACTGCTCTGACTTCAGAGGGGTAGCTAAGTTGCTCTGACTGCTTGGCATGATTGCTCAAGCTATGAGTTTAAGAAGACTTTGTTTAGGGAAGTGGTGTTGTCATACCAACAGAAAAACTACTTCTGTGCATGTCGGCTGCATCTAAGCTAGGGGGCTCTGCTGGCACAGCGATCTCAACATAGACTCTGTAGTGTAGACACAACCTCAGCTTTCATGAAAAAAATGTTTCACATTCTCAGGTTTGCAGAAAAAGGCATAAAAGATGACCTGAGTGTGCCGTCAAGGCTCAGAAAGCAAAGATACACAAAAAGCAAAAGACCCAAAATGGATTGTTTATTTCGCTTTAATCTCTTTATTTTAAGCCAGTCTCATGATTTTTTTAATTTGGTTCCTGATATTGATCTGCCTGAGGTTGGCCGTGCTCCCTGGATGAATAATTTTGTATTGATGTAGCATCTCTCAGAGGCAAATTTTCCTTTTGCTATTCCAGGAAATTAAGAAGGAGGCAGCAGGCAGCAGGAAACTACAGAGTTAGGAGGATGTTGTATAAATTCTGGCTGATACAAATGGCATATAGACATAATAGTTTTATTCCTGGGTAAGTAATAGGTTTCTTTGTACAAAAAAGGTTATGGCCACTTAATGCAAGGGATTCTGATGTTTGACAGGCACATCATGCATCTGGGTTTTCCTGGACATGACCTTCTTTTTGGTCCTCCAGTCTTCATCCGGACAGATGTTTAAAGTATGAAAATCTTCCCTGACAATCTACAACCACTTCAATGGAAGTTGTGGGAAAGGGTCTGCCAAGAGCTACTGGCCATGTTGGACCTCGGGTTGTAGAGGAATCCCCTGGTGCAGCGTTTCTCAGGGTATGTCTAGACCGCAGAGTTTTTCCAGGATACAGGTATCCCGGAAAAGCTCTGCCATATGCACGGAATACGTCTGCTTTTCCGAAAAAAATTTCAGAAAAGCAGACATGTTTTTTGGCAACCCTGTAAAGCTTGTTCTATGAGGAAGAAGGGATGTTCCAAAGAGCTTTTTTTCCTGACATTTGACCCAGTGTAGATGGGCCAATTGTCGGAAAAGCCTCTTTTGGAAGAAAAGCAGAAAAAGAGACACAAATTTCAGTTTGCAATTTGCATATCTTTTTCCAATCGAACTTTGTGGTCTAGACACAGCCCCAGACTGGGGGTGGGAGTCACACCTCTAAAGGGGTTGGCAAGGCAAGTGTAGGAAGTTTGCTAGTAGAATCACCATACGTTTGGGTTTTCCAGCTCTGACCTCTTCTATAGCCCTCTGATCTCTGCCCAGGTGGACTTTAGAAATATGAAAAATGTCTATGATTTTTCCTCGCCTTCAAAGTTGGGTGGCTGAAGTGGCAGCTACCATAGCTTGCTACACTTCCTTCTGTGCTGCTGCTGTGGATGGCACTGACTTCAATGTGGGGCTCCCACTCTCTCTGGCCACTCAGCTTGGAAGGTAGAGATGCCACCAGCAGAAGGAAGGGTGTCAATACCATACCACACCAGCCTTCCTTCCGTGTTGCTGCTAACAATGATGCTACCATCTGAGCTGAATACCTGGCCAGAAGCCACTGCTCCCTGGCCTCCCAGCTAAGAAGGCAGCTCTACCACCAGCAGGAGGCAATCCCATATCATTCCAACCTTCCTTCTGTGCTGTTGCAACTGACTTCTGAACTGGGTGACCTGCCAGTGGCCACTGCTCCACTGCCACCCAGATCCAAAGGCAATACCAAAACATGCCACACTTCCTTCTATGCTGCTGCTGGCAGCAGCACTGCCATCCGAACTGTTTGCCAGGAAAAATCACTGACACTTTAAAATATTTCCAAAATCTGCCCAGAGGAAGATTTTAGGGCCAAAAAATTGAGGTCATGACTGGGAAAACCCGGATGGCTAGGGATGCTACTCATGACCACCCTATACTAGCACAGGCATCCGTGATTTTAGGCAAATAAAACAACCCTCAATGACTTTCAAAGGTGCCACTGATCAGTCTGAGACAATTGTCTTCTCTGAAGTAGTCTGTTTTAGCTTCATTTGTTTAATATCAGCTTGATATTTTGGTGGTTTTGACACCCTCATAGGACCCTGAAGAGACATAAGGTGCCAGAATATATAGACACGCTTCAGGATATTTGAATATTTCTAGCTAGCTATCTCACTTACCAGGTGCTCAACACCAAGAAAATATTAAGGAATGATCTCTTTCCCCTATTATTGCATTGTCTGCTCTTTAATTCGTTCTTGTGCAGGATGCAGTATTAAGCGCATTAGAGAATGAATGCATTTAGATGAGATAATGCAATAATGAAGAAAGATGCAATTCCTTTTGAAATATACTGATGAAAATGCTTGCTGGGAGCTAGGATCCATTGCAATTAGCATACATGCTTGTATGCCTATGGGGGATTACTCAAAAAAACTGAAGCCCTTTGGAAGAATCAGTTTAAATTTATTATTTGAAATGCACATCTCCCACTGAAAAAAACAGTAACTTTTGTGTTTCTACTTTGTTTCTACCTGATTGTTTTGCAATCCATTACTTGTGTTGCATGTAGAGGACCCTTGGATTGAAACACCCCAAAACTGCAGGAAAATTGGGATCCAGACACTGATCTGAATGTTGTTCTCCAGGGCAACCTCTCACTACACAGCACACCGATTAGTTATTCAAAGAAATGATTCTCCGAGTTTTTAGAAAGGAGACGGAGGTTCTTACGAAAGACAGACTGTCTGATCTCTAATAAAGAACCCGGTCCAATCATAGTCTTCCTACAGAATTTACTGCTTTTATTAACTGTGAG
Organism: Pelodiscus sinensis; assembly: GCF_049634645.1. Taxonomy (NCBI): domain Eukaryota; kingdom Metazoa; phylum Chordata; order Testudines; family Trionychidae; genus Pelodiscus; species Pelodiscus sinensis. Next base: position 182,406,312 of record NC_134712.1, on the reverse strand, counting down.
CAAGCCCAGCCCCTCCATTGTTATGCTACCTTGTGCTCCTTTTAAAAAACCTTCCTTTTATGTTGCCCAGATAGCACTCAAATCCACTTCCCTACTTGTCTTTGCTAGTAAACAAACAGATACACAAAGGCAGCCTGGAGAACAGAGACCCTGCATTGAGCAATGTATTTTAGTAGCATGACAAAGAATAAGGCAGACTCATAAAAATAGATTGAGAACATTTTTGGTTTATTACTTTTAATAAAACTCCTGAGCGAATTCAATGGTCTTGAAACTCGCTATTCAAAGCCCTGGTATAAGGGGAAGGGGGGCAATAATACAAGCTTAGTCACATCGGGGCCAGTCCTGACCTGGTACAGCCTTTGTGCTCTAGCCCAGGGACTATGTGGAGAAAGGCTGCTATTCTTTCTGAACTATGCCAGCCTGGATACCTCAAGCACAGTTCTTTGGCAAAGCCATTCAGCAGGATGTCCCCACCCCCAGTTTGACTTTTACTCCTCTGCTTGTCCCTCTAGGTTAGTATACTGCATCAGTTTTTCCACTGCTCTAATTATGTAATGCTGGATACGGTGACCTCTAGAGCTCATCGGTGACGTTCCTGAAATGGCCAGAGGGAGCATCCATTACAGAGTGACGCAAAGTGCTCTCTCTGGCCTCTAGAGCCCCTTGCTCCCCATAGTCTCAAACAGCTGGGGAACAAAGGGGTCACATTCCAGTTCTATTTAGGGAGTCGTTCAGCATTGATTAGGTGGCAGCATCTATCTCTGGGTGCTCTTATCTCTTGTGCTGAGTCAAGTTGCTGTTGAATGTCTTCTGTGCAGACAGCACCAGAAAATGGCATTTTCTGTGGACATTTTTCAAAAGAAAGCAAAGCATTTAATTGTTAAAAAATTCCACTGAAATTTGCATTTTTTTAAGGAAAATTTGAGCATCTCTGGTTTTGGGGTTTGAAACACTTTTCGTTTTTCTTTAGAAGACACCTAACGAGATAAAACTTTGCTGTGAAAACTTGCATTGGGAGAGCTGGAAAAAATTAGCTAGAGGGAGAACTGGCTGGAGCTGTTCTATGAAGTGTTAAGCACCCTTAGCTCTGCTCAGCAACACATAGGAGGGGCTCAGCAGCTCCCAGGACAGGGCTTGTGTCTGTACAATGTCAATGTACAGGGCTGCATGAAAGGCTTATTAAAAATATTGCTTGCTATGGGATCTGAAGTGGTGAGACACTTCCCATTATAGAGGACACTGAGGAATTGAACAGTAAACTGTTGGTATGGGATGACTATGTACTTATTATTTGTACTATGGTAGTGGCCAGGGCCCCATTGTGTGAGGCGTTACTTACCATGTATGTTGAATACAAATACAAATAGTGGGTAACAGAAAGCAAGAGGGAGGAAGGGGGATCTGGAACTTGGGTGGGGAGTAGTGGGAGAGACCTGAGCAGCAGTGGGGAACAGACAGGAGGAAGAACTTGGATGTATGTGAAGGAGTTACTAACTAGCAGATGGAAATGAGCTAACTGTGGACTAAGAAGGGAGAAGTAGTAGTTCTGGAACAGGGAAGAGAGCTGTCCATGTTGTGGGTGGGGAGTGGCTGGAGGATCTGGAAGTGGTGAGGGTTTGTAGAGAGAGCTGTCTAGGTGGTGGGGTGCAGGAAATAGGAGCGGAAGGTCTGGATTCAGAGAAGGGTAGGGGAGGTATCTGCTTTGTGGGTGGAGTGGACTGGAGGGGGAGAGGCACTAATGTTCTCATTAGCTGGTTATCAGTTCCCTCTCCAAGTCATTTTATTTTCATTGCTTCTGCTGTACAAGTATTGACATCTTTGTATTCTAGCCCAAACAAGAAACAGACCAAACCCCAGAAATCTATCAGGAGGCTGTGCTTAGTGTGTTTATGGACTGACGAGCAACTTTGTAATATCAGTCACCCTGCCAAGGACGAGATTTATTGCACAGTGTGTGGTAGGGAGGCCATGTAGGGGAACTGACAAATTGAATCCAGAAGTTTGACATGCTGTAGGGTTCATTTGCCAACATGCACTAAGTTTCCTATAATTTCAGTATCAAGAGCCAACATTTCTGATGTCAATAATGTACAGTAATACACAGTGAGCTAACGCCAGGCTTGTGTGGGATGGAGTAAATTTTGCATCTAAAATGAGCGATGAAACATTTAATGCTTCCTCTGTTACCACAGCAGCACCATGTCACAGCTCCGCTTGCTGCTCTCATGGTGCCCTGCATGTGTGTGCTCTGACTGAGGCTGTCTAGACTATGGAGTTTTTCCAGGATACCTCTGATATCCTAGAAAAACTCCACCGCATCCAGGGAATACGTCTGCTCTTCAACATTTTTTTGCAGAAGAGCAGGCACACTCTTTCAGAAGCCCTGTCTTCCTTGTTTGATGAGGAAGAAGGGCTCTTCTGAAAGAGGAGGTTTTTCTGAAATTTGGCCCAGTATAGACGAGCCAAATTTCAGAAAAGCTTCTTTCAAAAAAAAATCAGAAAAAGGTACGCAAATTGTGGAGTGCAGTTTGTGTACCTTTTTCTGATAAAAAGCAGCAGCGTAGGCGTAGCCTGTGAAAGCAACTGCTCTCACAGCTAGCACATTACACAGCTGGTGCCTGCAGGGAAAGGGGTTGCAGGGAGGGCCACAGAGGGGATGAGGTGGCACCCCACTTATCATTAAAATGTTCAGGACGGTACAGGGGGGCAATGTACCTCCTAAGTGCTACCACGAGTCATCTATGGCTGACACATATATCCTTACCTACCCCTCTTACTTCTGAGCACACATGTGCTTAGATGGACAGCCCTCATACCTGCTGCAGACTAGTGTTCTCTGTAAGCTGAATGCTTGGGTGGCCACCCAGGAGAGATTCAGGAGCTGCCCAGCTGATTAACAGAGAGCCCACAGTGCCCACAGCCAACAGTATGTGTTTCTCTGGGTGGTGCCCACCCACATATGCCTCAGCACACATAACACAATTTATTCTGCACATGGATGGAAAAAATGAAAGGGAACACTGCTGTAGACTCAGGGAGGCCAGCTGCTTGCATCCTATCTTCAAGCAACTGCCCTTTAAGTCTAGGGTAGGGAACAGAGAGGATAGCTTTACATCAACTTGATGAGTTTTATGTGATTCAGAACAAAACATAATCTGACTAGATGTTGATATGTGACTTACAATTGAATAGAGCTCACATTTATATAAATATGGGTCAAATCCTGCATGGTCCTGGGCTGATCTAGTATTCAATGAAGTTCATGGAAAGTCTCCCCGGGTACATCTACACTAGCACGTTAGTTCGAGCTAGGTGAGATGATGAGGGCAAGCGGAGTTGCAAATGAAGCCCGGGATTTAAATATCCCGGGCCTCATTTGCATGTTCCCGGGCGCCGCGATTTTTAAATCCCCCTTAGTCCGAACTCTGTGCCCATGGCTACACGCGGCATGGAGTAGGTAGTTCTAATTAAAGATCCTAATTCGAACTACCGTTACTCCTCGTTGAATGAGGAGCTTCATTTGCAACTCCGCTTGCCCTCATTACCCTACCTAGCTCGAGCTAATGAGCTAGTGTAGACGTACCCCCATTGACTTCAGTAGGCCTTCAGATTTGGTCCTCTGTGAGGTACTCCCATACTCCAATTGGTGTCAACAGTAATTAAGAGCACTCTGCACCTTATAGTAGATGTTCAGTATCTTGCAGAATCAACTCTTGTATTAGCTGTGCAAAGAGGATAGTAGAAAAACAGCAATAGAATAACCCTTTGTTTAGTCTATTAACTAAGAAGCTGTTACTTTGAGCACGGGCTGGGCACAGCTACCTGAATTATACGGTGCTGGTCTCACTGTCTCACTTTTTTTGACCTGGATTACACTTTAAAGATCTTGGACTTGATTCTATGTCTATTGAAGACCAAGGTAAAACTGTCACTCATTTAACTAGAACACAAAGCATGTTTTTACAGCGGAGTAACTAATCTCTTGTGGAGCAGAACTTAGCAGGGAACTGCCACTCCCCCATCTTAACTACAGTGGCAGCCTTGGTTTACAAACGCTGTTGGTAACAAATAATGATAGCAACATAAAGGTTGCTTCTATCATGATTAAAATCCCTGTTTCAATTTTCACCCTTTAAATGCACAATCATTAAGAGCTGAGAAATACTTTCTGCTGTGATAAAAGACTAAATACTGCCCTCTATCAGAAATCTAGCAGTACTGTTCTTAAGTAATATTTTCTAATATATAAACAACTTGTATTCTCTTTATGAAATTACTTAATTATTTTTTTAACTGCTGAGCACTCCTCATAACATATATTCATACACATAAGAGAGATGGACAGGGTTTAAATTCTGAGAGTATTTTCTGATGATTCCTCCACTACACTATACCCCATCAGCCGTGCTATAAAAACTTCCAGGGAGCTGCTCCAGACAGGTCCAGCTAAATTTAAGCTCAGACTATGGAGTATTGTTTGGATGCTTCCAACTTTCTCATTTGATTGTTTTGACTGTTTAATTGATCTGGCAGTGGCTAATAAAGTGCTTCAGTTGCACAGCCATTTAAGGTACGTCTAGACTGTGGTTCTATTTCAGGATGCCAGAGGGATCCCGAAATAGTTATTTTGCATCTTTTAAATCAGCCTGTTATTTCAGAATAGATTTTCAAATAGATTTTGAAATAACGGGCTCATTATTCCGACATCCCTGTAACCCTCATTCCACGAGGGGTAAGGGACATTTCGTAATTGCAGTTTATTTCAAAATTAGATCGAAATAAGATATGCAATTTGCGTAGCTCAAATTGCGTCTCTTATTCTGAGCTAAGGGTGCAGTTTAGACACACCCTCACAGTGCACTTCTAAAGTTACAGAAGGCTTAGAGCAGTGGTGGGCAACCTGCAACTCAAGTGGGCTGCATGCAGCCTCTTGGGAGTCTATGTGTGGCCCATACGATATCTTGTTTACTATTGCCCACATGCAGGACTGCTAGATTCTGCAGGTTGCCAGTCACATAATTTTTTTCCTACTGGTATTACTACAGTGACACACACATAAAGCCAGGGCATGTGAAGTGAGGTGCATGCTGATTGTATACAGCATTGACTGTGAGGGTTGTGCGCTCCTTCTGCATCCAGTCAAAACTTTGCTATGGTTCACTTAGCAAACCCTGCAAATTTGAGGTATACAAGCACAGTTAGCAGATGTACTCTGTCCTGTGAGACCATCTTGGTTACCACAATCTTGCAGGCCACTGAGATGAAGGAGGGCCACTCACGCAGCCCACTCACGGGTCTAGGTTGCCCAAGAATGTATCACTACCTAGGAAGAACATGTGATGCAATTATGCTTGTATTTTTTTTCCAAATGAATTGAGACAAATGAATGGGCACAGACTTTACCTCCTGTTCTTAAATGAAATAACTGGCAATTTAATTTTCTTTATTGAAATTCAGACATTCAGGACAACTGCCTCTGCACTCTTCTCTTATGAGAGCTAAACTGAGATTGGCTTCCTCAGTACGTGGAGAAAGAGGCAAACACCCCATAGCCATGATCAGGGCCGGACAGAGGCATGGGCGAGCCGGGCAGCTGCCCAGGGCGCCAACCAATGGGGGGCGTATGATAGCAGCTGTAAGGGGCGTGTGGCGCTGGCCAGTAGCGCCCTCCCCCGCCCAGGGGAAAATAATATGCCATTGGCTTACAGCAGTAGAAGATAACTTTCTATGCCGCAGCTGAGCTGGTCAGTTGGGGGCGGGCAGGACTAATTTTTCCCTCCTCCCCCACACATACCTTCCCTCCCTAGCACCAAAGGCAAAGGGGAAAAGCATGTTCACACCAGCAATGTAGGTAGCCTGCTTTATGCCCCCTGGTTTATACCCCAACACTAACCTGCCCAGTCTGGCAGAACAAGTGACAGTCATGCCCTGAGGGGCTTCAGAGTCATGTCTGATCTTGTTAATGACACAAATAAGTTTTTACTGCTATTGATTCCCAGTAAATGCTGCAGAAACAACACACCTGAAAAAATCGAGCTGGATTCTAGTCCTTGTGCAGCATCAATAGAATTCTTTGCTAAGTTTGAATCAGTCACACCTGACCAAAGCCATGAAAGGCATATGACTGCACCAGTGTTTCTATGGGCATAACTGGAAGAAAGTGGTCAATTGGAAAACCATCTCAGTGGGCATGTCTACCCTAGAAAATTATCTTGAAATAACTTATTTTGAAATAATAACTTCAAAATAACACATCCACCCTACAAGGCAACATTGAAATAGCTCAGAATTATTTTGAAATAGCATGTCCACCCTGATTGGAGCCTGCCTCGGCGTTCAAGCCCTCAGAAGCACTCTGGGGACGGCACTGGGAGGGTAGACACTTCCTGTGGCTGCTTGCTGAGGCTAGCTGAGACGTGCTTACAGGGTCTCCTCTCTACAGCCATGTCTCATGCACCACTTCTCCACTGCCTATCCCCTTGCGGGACACCAAACTCATGCCGTGTGCTCTGGTTGCCCTTGCAGATGCCACAGCACTTCCAATATGGAGCTGGAGCTACTGCTTCCACTACTCCCGGTCAGCCCAGCACGCTTCCTGGTTGGCGACCTGCTCTTGGCAACCTCATCAAACCCCCAGATGAGGGACTGGAAATAGAGTCCGCTTTCTCTGGTGGATCCCGCTGAGTCAGGTAGATGGTGCGGGAGGTAGTGGACATGCCATGTCTCAGTGCAGATGATGGTGATGTGCTTCAAGCAAGGCCATCTGTTGCCTAGACAGCAGGCACTTTCCTGCAGGGGCACAGATGTCCCAGGAGAACCTTGCTAGTCCCACAGCCCAGGGACAAGCAGGCATGAGAATGTGCTGGCGAGGCCAGGAGTCTGTGGGCAGGAGTGGAGCCTGTGCCATGTGTGGCACTGCTATGTGGTTCCATGATCCCAGACTCCTTAGTGGTGGCTTGTCGTGGGAAGGTGTCCCACCACAGAGGCTGGAGTAAGGCAGGCCTCTCCCGGAACCTTGTGAAAAGGTCCGAGGGGTTCCTACGTGAGAGCATCATTGGGCTGAGTGCTCAGACTGGTGCTCCATGTGTACCCATGAGTACAGGCTATTGCATGACCCCCAGGCTGAGGCGGCATGAGAGAGGAGCAGGTAGCCCCTTACAGCCCACTGCCCGCCTCATGCGTGTGTAGGGAAAGTTATGGAACTCACCTGAAGTGCTTTTGCCAGGATGATCTGAGGCCTGGGAGACATCCTGGGAGGGTGGGAGGAACTGGCTCCAGGGTAAGGAGCAGGTCCTGGCTCCTGGGCATGGTGTTCTCTCTGGCCAGATCCTCCTCATCGTTGTCCTCCACAACCCCACCCTCGTGGAGGCTGATGCCAGGTGTGGCCTGGCTGGACTTAACAATGGCGGGGGAGGGATGTGACCAGCCCCTCTCCCAGGAATGCATCCAGCTGCTCATAGTACCAGCAGATATGAGGAGCCACTCCAGAGCTTCCACTTTTCTCCCTGGCCTTATTGTAGGCCTGCCGGAGTTCTTTTATTTTCATGTGGACCTGGTCGAGGCTCTGCATGTGTTCTTCTTCCTCCAGGCTGATGGCCATACAGCCATACACATCTGCATTCCTCCTCCTGGTGCGGAGATCCTGGACATTGGTCTTCTCCCCACAAACCTTGATGAGGTCCAGGATCTTCGCAGCAGTCCAGGCCAGTGTCCTCTTTCACCCCTAGCCAGGGGCAACCAAGCGTGCTGCAGGAGTGCTGGCAGCCATGGGGGGACTCAGATGGAGCACTGGGGTTAGTCATGGCTCCTGCAATGGGTGCTGTGTGGCACAGGGATGGCAAAGCTCTCCTCGTTCCATAAGCCCTTTCCCACATGTGCAGATGTGCAGCTGTGAGAGGCCTCTGGAGGTCAATTATTTCCAAATAGCATCAGCTGAGCATCCACACTAACACTAATTTGAAATAACAATTTCGAAATAAGTGTTATTCCTTATGAAAAGCTGGAGTTATTATTTTGAAATAACTAGCCCATTATTTTGAAATAAGTCCCTAGTGTAGACCAGGGCACAGAGGGCAGAATTTGGATTTAAGGTATTTTGGGATTGTGGCATGGGGTGTTAATGCTTGAGTAGGAGTGACTCCTGGCTGAGTGTACGGGGCTGGCAATCAAATAAAAGACAAATGTTACTTGAAAAGCAAGCATGTTTGATTTGGAATCAGTGAGGAACAAGAAATATGAAGCCCAGTGATGACATTTTTCAGAACACAATCTTCCTTGAAGTGGTGCAGGTTGAAGGGAATATGCTTGGACCTTTTGCTGGGACAAATTCCAGTGAATGAGAATAAACGCCTAACGAAGCAACTGATTTCTTGGTTTGTAATGATCCACTCAAGCTACAGCAAAGCATCTCACCAGGGAAATCAAAAAGAATAATTAAGTGAACATGGTAATTAAAATGTATCCTAAGAGATCGCGTACGTGACATCCCCACCAGACAGTGAAGTGCACTTGGCACTAGTTTTTATTTTACCCATCCCAGGTTAAATTAAGTCTCAGGCAAACTGCATCCACAAAGTTGCCATGGTTACAGATGCACAGAAAAGAGAGCTGTGACCTTACCGTGTGTCTTATAAGCACAACTATTTAGTTGACTTTGGATGAAGAAGAAAAGGAATTTTAAATGAAAGTATAAACATATGTTAATATTTTAAGGGATATATACACACAAAGGATGTATACATACATGTATGTGTTGCACATTCTAGTGTGGCTTTGTAAACTAAAGTGTTCATTATGTAGTCTTCATCTCCTATCCAAAAAGTCTGCATAGATTTGCATATATCACCTTCTCCTCCACAGATGTCTGTGTTTAGTGAAGAGTGAAATATTACTAATGTGCATGTACATATAGAGATACAGAGTATTTATATATGTTAATAACACTACAGACTAATTACTAATAATTAGCAATATTTTATTATTCATTGAAATGCATATATCCCTGCCATGGATACAAATCTATGCAAAATTTTAGGACAGGAAACGAAAACATAATGATCATTTTAATCTGTTAAACTCATCTGTAAACACAAATCAACTACCATTTCAATGCTGACGCTTCAGAGACCTACCTCTCTGCTCCAGACCTCTCAGCATCCTCTAATCTGTCCAAATTAAAATCTTTGCTGCCTCTCTGACATCTCATGGATGTCTGGCTATCAGCTCAAGCTCAAAATGGCTAAAACAGAGCTCTTAATCTTCATCCTTGTGCCTTCCCCATTACCTTCTTCCTCTATCACCGAGGACACTATGAAACTCCTGCCTATAACTCTGACCTATAAATTTAGTGCCATCTTTGACTTGGATCTTCAACTCAGACCTCTCTCTAGGTCCTCACATCCAGGCTATGCCAAAATCTTGCAGGTTCATTCCATTTAACATCTCTAAGATACACCCTTTCTGATCCATTCATGCAACTAAAACCCTTGGCCAAGCTATCATCATTTCACCTCTCGATTTACTGCAAAAGCCATCTCTCTGGTCTTGACAAATGTAATCTAGCTCCACCCATATCCATTCAGAATGGCACTGTGAAAATTCACTTTCAAGGCTCTTTCCAGCCTATCCTCACCCTTCCTATCATCTCTCATTCACTATTGAGCTGTTGACACTCACTTCTGATCAATCCATAAAGCCAGCCTCAATTACATGTTCGTTAAACTTTCAAACAAGCATCTTTGGGCTGTCTCACATGCTGTCCCTCATACTTGGCAATTTCTCTCTGTCAGCATCTGCAACTCTAACTCATTATCCTCCATCAAATTCCCCTTTAAAGGTCTCTTTTGCCCTGATGCCTACAAAAACCTTGACAACAGACCACTGGAGTGCGTAGACTACAGCCTGTCATGTTGTATGCCAATAGCATCTCATTGTTTCCTTGTATTCTGCCATCTGTATCCATCTGTTGTCTCTTGTCTTATGTTTGGAATGTAAGCTCTTTGATTCAAGGAGTAACTTTCCCTTTGCTAGATGCTGTATAAAAATATAGATCAGCGCAGTCCTGGGCCATATCTGTGTCCTTTAGGTGCTATACTCCTACAAATAATAAATACAGAAATAATGATTTACATGTTTATGCCATTTCACTGTCATAAAGCCTATTTTCATAAAGAATATGGAGTGTAATGTCACACATACAGTTCCCACTGAAGAGACTGGGGCACTGACTTGCATTAAGTGACATGGTTATCTGTATGCCATTTCCTGTTGTCTGTCAAGATTATTCTCCCATGTGAGGAGAAATCTCCAGTGGAGGCATCAGAAATGGGTGACAGGCTGATAAAACACCCTCATTGTTTTAATTACCCTAGCACATAGTGTCTAAGGGGTAGAGGGGAGAGTGAGTAATCTTAACCTAATAATCATTTGCTGAGGAATCAGATTTTTCTTCGATAATCAGAGGATTTTGAAGTGTGTATAGTATGAATGAACACATACAAATTATACATGTACATTGATTTTTTTTCTGAGAAGCACCATAAGCATCTATGCAGTGTTTCCCAATTTTATTTGGCCACGGAACCCTTTTAAACTCAAAAGAATTTTGCAGAACCCCTAATAACAGTCTTATGTATGGAGCTGAAAAAGTAGACCACAAATAAGTAAGGATAATAATAAACAAATGCTAAATAAGGTAATGCAATCAACACAAATGAAAATTGTTTTCAATAACATTCATAAATGCTTAAATACTAATTATTTTTTAATCATAAAATGTTATTGTATTGGAATTTTCTCATGGAACCCTTATTTTCACTTCGCAGACCCTCTGGGTTCCTGGGAACACCATTTGGGAAACACTGATCTATGGTAACATCATAACAAATAATACCAAGGGCCAAAGGCCATTCTTAGTTACTCCAATGCAAATCTACTGGAAATCAATGAGTTACACCCATGTATCCATGACCAAGATTTCCCTATAAATGATTAGTCATGGTGCTGGCAGTAGGTCTTAGATCATATACAATACAAACTAGAGAGTATATTTAGTCTGTCTATACATGACTTAACTGCAAGCATAGCACAGTTTTCCTCTATATGAAGTGAGGATACTAATACATACACAAAACATTGGTATGAGTATTAGATTCTACTTTGACACTACCTCAATCGATCTTCTGGAGTTTGATGTAGTGAGTTTGATTTAGTTTGATTTCCTGGGTGGCAGTCTCTCCCCTCGGCTGTTCCAGGCTAGCAGCCTGTATTTGTTGGACCCTTGCCCAAGCAAGGGGGTCTGGGTGTGTTTGCTTCAGTTTGGACTTGTGACTGTTTGTTTGTTGCTTCCCCGCCCTGAACCAGGGCCACCTGAGCTGGCCCCATCTGTGACTGTGGACTGGCCGAAGTACAGCACAGCTGACTCCCCAAAAAGAAACTGGAGTGGATGTGTAGTGGATCAGAGTGGCAACCCACTAACCCAGAGGGGGAGGAACCCCTCCCAGAGCCCCACTGGGTTACAGGCCTACGCTGCAATATTAAGCTTTCTACAGCATTTTCCTAGTAGATACTTCTTTAGTTCTGGTGTTGGCCTCCTTGCCTCTGACTACAGTTTATTTGAGACAATTATTTGAATATCAGTAGGGGGCACTGTTGTGTATTCCTACCTTGACTTGGGATGCTGGTTGTGCTGTTTTAGTCTATTCTATTCTAATAAAAAAGAATTTCTCGTTCACATGCTTGTGTAGCATTACCGTCTGTGTGACTTATCCCCCATTCATATGAGTAATCCCAATTGGATTCTGTGGGACTGTTACAGCACTATGGGTCGAGAGACTGTGCCTATTAGATCTGTCTATTTGTAAGGGCAGGAGGGAGAATGATATCTATAAAGTGAATACATCATCTGTAAAATTCTAGTCATCAGAATTTATTTATGGATCAATTTTACTAGCTGATGAGTCCTGTGAGTACCTCTTATTACATGAAGAATTTATGCAGCAATCAAACAAAAATGGCCCATGGGAATATATATATATATATATATATATATATATATATATATATATAGGCTAGATTAATGGAAGAACTGATGGGACTGTGCACAAACTACACCACATATCAGGCCTCTAAGCAGATGAAAGGAAACTTGCATTATTATTTTTGTAACTTATAAATCTTGTTGTATAATTGCTCTCTTCAGTTTAAGATCAAATTTTCAAAAATGCTCAGCACATAGCAGCTCTGATTGTGATACCTATGGCCATATTTTTTAAAGCATTTTAGTTTGATGTCTAAATACAGTAACTCCTTGCTTAATGTTGTGTTTATGTTCCTGAAAAATGCTACTTTAAGTGAAACAATGTTAAGTGAATCCAATTTCCTCATAAGAATGAAGGTAAACGGGGGAGAGGAGGTTAGGTTCCAGGGAAATTTTTTTCAGCAGACAAAAGACATATACATATACAATACACAGTATATACATATACAGTATACGTTTTAAACAATTTAACACTGGGCGCAGCAATGATTGTGAAGCTTGACTGAGGTGGTGGAGTCAGAGCAGTGCTTGGCAACCTGCAGCCTGAAGTCCACAAGCAGCCCATTGGGGTTCTATGTGTGGCCTACAAGACATTTTGTTTACCGTTGTCCATGCAGAGTTGCCAGATTCTGCTGGGTTTCATCCACACACTTTTGTAACACTGGTAGGAAAAAAACTGACACACACTTAAAGCAAGGGCATGTGAAGTGAGGTGTGTGCTGATTGCACATAACATTGTGAGAGCTGTACACTCTCTCTGGGTACATCTATACTACAAGGCTGCGTCTAGACTGGCATGATTTTGCGGAAATACTTTTAACGGAAAAGTTTTTCTGTTAAAAGTATTTCCGCAAAAGAGCGTCTAGATTGGCACAGATATTTTTGCGCAAAAAGTGCTTTTGCGCAAAAGCATCCGTGGCCAGTCTAGACATGATTTTGCGCAAGAAAGCTCCAATGGCCATTTTAGCCATCGGGCTTTCTTGCGCAAAAAATTAAGGTGCCTGTCTACACTGGCCCTCTTGCGCAAGTAGTCTTGCGCAAGAGGACTTATCCCTGAGCGTGAGTGTGAAAGTATTTGCACAAGAAGCACTGATTTTGTACATTACAAAGTCAGTGCTCTTGCGCAAATTCAAGCAGCCAGTGTAGACAGCTGGCAAGCTGCTGGGCTGTAATACCCTGCAGAGAGGGGTTTGTATATGAAATTCGGGCTGTAATACCCAGACTATTAACTGAGGCCACTGGTCCGTAATACTCTGAAGGGAGGGGTTTGCATATGAACTATATTAATTGAGGCATATATTAACTGCAGCCACTGGGCCATAATACCCTGAAGACAGAGGTTTGCATATAAACCTAGGCTACTGGGCCGTAATACTCTGAAGAGAGGGACTTGCATTTGAACTTAGGCCACTGGACCATAGGAACTGAGGCCATTGGGCCATTCTGAAAATAGCCACGGTGGATGTTAGTGAATCAAAGTGAATAAGTTTGAGAGGCCTCCGAGAGCCTGTTGCCCCTCAATACGGTGGTGGAGAATGTGGGCATTAGCCTGATCCCTCCCTTGAGATAAAGGGACAAGTGGAAAGGTCAAGCAGAGAGTGCTGTAGAGAACCCAGGAAAGGGAGCTAGTGGGGCTAAAGCAATGGAATTGGGAAAGCTGTTTGAGTGGATGCTGGACAACCAATGGCAGCAGGCTACCCAGTTGCAGCAACAACAAAACCAACTGCTGCAACAGTTGGTCACCCAACAATAGCTGCAAGCAACCCAGCAGCAGGAGCAGCAACAACAACTGCCACGAGAACTCGTCACTCAGCAGCAGACCCAACAAGACAAATGGCTCCAGCAACTAGCAACACTGTGGAGGTTGGTTCTGGCCCCGGTCCCGGCCTCGGTCCTGGTCCCTGGAGATGGAGCAGCCATGGCAGGCCTTCCATGGCCCATCAGCTCAACAAGATAGGACTCAGTGATGACCCTGAGGCCTTCCTGGTGACCTTTGAGAGGGTCGCAACGGCTGCCAGATGGACAGAGGAACATTGGGCCCCTATATTAGCCCCTATATTGGCCCCATATTTGACAGAGCCAGCTCAGGTGGCCTACTGTAATTTAGAGCCCCGAGTTGCCTTGTCACAAAATCAAGGGGGCAATATTAGACCTGATGGTAATTAGCCCAGAAACATATCGGCAGTGATTACACCAGGAAAGATACCCCCGGGCACCCAGCTGCAGGCCGTGGCACAAAAACTCCCTGGCTCCCAGCCCCCCAACCCCAACCCCCATGCTTACCTGGTTCCGCAAGGCTGCCAGCACAAAATGGCTGCTGACCTAGGGGAAGCAATGCTTCCCCTACGTGTTAGTGCTCAACTGCTCCCCTGTTCCTATCCCTGCACTCACTCTTAAAGGGGATATGCTGTTTTATTTTAATTTTTGTTTGTTTGTTTAATAAGTCTTGGAGTCATTTTTTTTCTTTTTGCTCAATAACTTTGGTTTCCCCTCCCCTCTCTTCTTTTTCCTTCAACAGAATATTTCCCGGTGTTTTTTTTTTTTTGGGGGGGGGGAGGGGGTGTTTGGTAGTTTTGTTTCAATCATCTGGCAACCCTAGTATTGAGCAATGTTGACAATTTGCCCATGAGGTATTGTATTAATGTTCTACACTATGAGTGAAATTTCCTCTTGTATAGAGGGCCCAGCACAAGGCGAGGCACTGTGTAAGCCCCCCAAGTGGGCCTTAAGTGATGAATAGGCCAGGTGAGAGCTCTTTGAACAGGAGTGAATTTTACCCCATGATTTCAACCCTTTGAAGTAACACGTGATTTTCATGACTTAGGTTTAATTCCCGTACTAAGATTTCTATTACTAAGGCGATCAGCCATCAGGGCAAAAACCTGAACCAATACCTTTCTAGCGTGTCTGTTTGTTTCGGACAGACGTATGTGCTGAAGCAAAGATCAGCCCAAATGTTAGTGTTTTATGATGTTAATATTTTTATATTTTAGAGTGTGTCTGTTTGTGAGCATGTTTGTTCAAGGGCTCCTCCTAAACAGGAAGAGCTAGAGCCACCAAATTTGGTAGGCAGCTTCCCCTTCTCCTAAGTTAAAGCAAGATCAGAGTTTGGATGTGCCAGGGCAACTGGAAGTCCCAGAAAGAGGACAGTTTTCATAACATGCAAAGAAAGGGTCTGCTTTCAGTGAGACACAATATGAGGGTGGCTACTGGGGGCAGTGAGCCTGCTGGAGAGAGCTATCCTGCAGCATCCACTGGGGGCAGTTGTACCACCAAGGGAGTGGTCAGCAAAGCTAGAGCTTTGCCATTTTGCCTCCCAGCACACTGATAAGTAGCCTCCCTGCCCCAAACCCTTTTCCCCCTATCTCAGTCCTTGGCTGCAGCACCAGAAGCGGGGAGAGAAAAGGTCTCTGGTGGCTGACAGGGAGAGAACAGGCCCTGGGTGGGCTGTTGGGCTTGCCTGGTGGGAAGCAGAGAACAGGCCCTGGGTGGTTGTGGGGGGCTGCCTGGGGCAGGGAGCCTCCTGCACCTCCCCCCATATACTCAAGGTTCTGCCCTGAAGGACTCAGGCAATGCAGGTTAAGTCTGCAGTCATATATATTTCACCACATACTACTACCAAAGGCCTAGACTGGTCTCTTATTCAAGCTTGTGCAGCATGTAACTGTACTGCCCTAGGAAAAGATCCAGCCAAGGAACTGTGACTCTCAGTTACAATTGCTTCTCTGATCCTCCTTGTTCTGGAAAGAGAATAAGTTAATTTGCTATAGCTCTGCTCATAGGGTGAGGGGAAAGTATCAGATGTGCACAACATTTAGTGGGATTCAAAGAGGTTAATTCTTCCCCATAAGCTGGAAAGTGAAGCTAGAAACCCTAGGCTTATATTGGGAACGTCAGAATTGCCACACCAGAATAGACCAGTGGCCCATCTCATACCAGTGGCCTGTTTGTGACAGTGGCCAGCACTAGCAGCTCCTGAGGATGGTACAAAAAATCTGGAAGTGGATTATTATAGAAACACCTGCCTATAAGGAAGTTAATAAATAACCTTTGTCTGTTAGCAGTTGTCGTATGCCCTGATGTTTGAGGGATTATGCAGCTTCTCAACCTTTTTTTTTTTTTTTTTTTTTAAATCTTGTTTAATGTAACTGTGAATGTTCTAATTGATATTGACTTGGTTCAGCCTGGCTGAAAGGAAGGCCATTGTTGAAGATCAAGTAGTGAGATGCAATAAATTCATATATTCAAAACAAAGACACATCAAAGGAATTCTTGTAAAATAACAGTTTGTGTTGTTACTATATTGTTTGTGTCCCAAAGGGTAAATAGCCGTTTCTGGCAGCATTGTACCTTGGGAAGTACAATAACTGAAGTTACACATCCAACCCTTAAACAATCACAACACATCTTGCAAAAACTCATCTGCAAGGAAGGATTTTTGATTAAATGTCTGAAATGCTGAAGAAACTGTCAAGTGTGACTCCCTCGTTTCAGTGTACAGATCCTTTATGTGGTTCATCGCTTCTGCATATGAAAAGGTTAAAGTTGTTTCCCACTGGGTGCTGCTGTATATGCTAATTGCTACACTAATCTGCAGATGTTCTTTTGATATAACCTTTTTTGTACTCTGCACAGAAGATTGCTTTGGCTGTCAGTGAAGAAAGTGGAAAAAGGCCCAGTGGGTGCTGGAAGTATTGGATGTTTATCATCATGTAACTCACTCATCATAATATTGTCTGTGCCCATAATTGTATATACGGTATATGTGTGTGTGAGTGTAATGCAGTCACAGAAGTTGCTTCTGCAGTGGAGTAATTTATTGAAAACAAAGAAATATTTAAATATCAAAAGAAAAGAGAGCTTAAATTGCTTGCAAGATTACAGGAGTGATACAGAACGGCTGTGTTAACATAAGTGATGCCATGGAACCATTGTAATAATATCAATAGGACATATAGCTGCTGAGTAGGGAATGACTTTTTGTGGGCCTGTCTCCTGATTGCAGTGGGACCTAACTGGAAGAAAATGGGAGGAAGTTGAACTGGGAATGATTTTCCTCTTAGATGGGAGCATCGACGGGCAGCATTTGGAGGGGACCAGGGGTTCACCTACAATAGGTAACAGATGGGAGAAGAGACACTGATGCTGCCTGAAGACTGCTGTCTTTCAGTGGGCTGGCTGCAAGGAGAAAAAATGCTGTAGCTAAGAGACAAAAATGTTACTGGTTTGGCTACAGAAAGCCCCAATCCCCCTGAGACAGAAAGCTCTCATTCGAGTGTGTAGATCTCTCATGAGCATCCAAATGCTGGACTTGGGTGACAGCTTCAGCATGCTGCTTTCTGAGCAGAGGGAAGCTGTGGTTCCTTTTATTTTTCCCAATCATGGATTGTCCATGATTTCATTCTTGCCTTGCAATAAATAAAGTTGATGCCGAAGTTCAAGTGATTCTCAAATTCCTGTGCAAGTTCACATTTTTAAAACACACGTAAAATCAATGCTGTGCTAGAATTACTTGATCTTGAACCTTGCATGTCCTCACAGTGTGTCTGAGACAAGTTAATATCCCTTGAATAATTAGAACGCCCCCAGTTACATGAATCATTATTATTGTTTAATGTGTGTAAAACATGAGGCAGAAGTGCAAAGCAAGTGTCTATTTTGGAATGGCATGTGCAGTATTTAATGTGCAGCTACATAAGCAACATCTGCAGTAATGCCACCTTTTTCTGTGAGCCAGCCAGGTCTCCCAGGCTAAGCTGGCTGTTAGATACCGAAAAAATGAAGCACTGCAGAAGGTGCTGCTGTGATTTGGTAGCTGGTATTCTTCTCTCTGAAAGAGTATCGAGCCAAATAGCCAAGGGGAAGTTGGCTTCTGGAGGAGATCTCTTTAACTGACACACAAGTCATGCTCTTGGCCATTTGAAGCAATTAAAGATACAAAGGCACTTCCCTCAGAATCAGGGGTGTTTGTGTCAGGATCCTGCCCATTCCTAACTTATAGGCAGATTTGACAACCGGAGGTCAGACGCCTTAAATGGATGGGATTGTTATGAAAGAAAAGAGTTCACCAAGATTCCTTCCTTTTCTCCCAAGCACCACCTCACCAGTTTTGGCCATGTACATTTCATTTCAGGGGCTGGACTCAGAAAAGCAGCCAAAGCTTGGAGATAAGCTTGTGTTCCTTTGATGGTGTGGGTCCATTAATCTTTTGCATACAACTGACATTTCATCCTCTGCTATCTCACAAAGGCACGTCTAGCCTATGTTTTACTTCAAAAGAGGATATGCAAATTCTGTGGGAATTTGAATATCTTCTTCCGATTGCATTTTTGAAAGAGGATCTTTTGGAAATGAAAGTAGTCTAGACATGGGGGTTTTTTCGAACCTCTCCTCTCTTTTTAGAAAAAAACACGTAAACCTCCTTTTTTTTAGGAAGAGCGTTTTTTTTTCAAAAAAGAGGTGTGTTTTTTTTTAAACGCATCCAGACTACTTTCATTTTCAAAAGATCCTCTTTCAAAAATGCAGTTGGAAGAAGATATGCAAATTCATGCTGAATTTGCATATCCTCTTTCAAAAGTAAAAGCAAGTCTAGACATGCCTTGGTGTGCCACTATCTTCATGGAGGCACCAAAAAGGAGGGGAGAAATAAAATAACCCTGACAGGACCCTGCATGA
Source organism: Pelodiscus sinensis (assembly GCF_049634645.1). Taxonomy (NCBI): domain Eukaryota; kingdom Metazoa; phylum Chordata; order Testudines; family Trionychidae; genus Pelodiscus; species Pelodiscus sinensis. Next base: position 182,387,597 of record NC_134712.1, on the reverse strand, counting down.
GAGGAATCTGGAATCAGAGAAGCGGTTGGCTATTATGTGCCTTCTAGTTCAGTCTGAGAAGAAAGACCGGAGCCATTGGAGACTGGTTCTATCCACCCCATCTCCTCTTGGTGTGGGAAGAGTGATGATAACAAATGCCAAAGGGAGGACCAGTAGGGTTAGTATGGACATACTGATACTTCCCTCATTAATGGATAAGAGGTCACTTCACCAGTGATCTAGTAACTGTGCCTGGGACCAGAAGTTGGATTTGGAGGAATCTAGGATGTTGGGACCAGAGAGGCCTTGTTGAAGAGACTGCTTCTCCATTAGCTTGCTCAGAAATGGACAGTTTGAAACAAGGGAGTCATTTGCAAGGCTGCTGACATCAAGTGAGGGCTTTTGTAGAACTGAAAGGACATTGCATGAATTTCCATCTTAAAATGAAATATTGGCAATATCAATTAGTACTGGCTCTAGATGTTCACTACGTGGCCTGGGTCAGGTGGAGCACTTCCCTTGTCATTAAATGACTTCCTGAGGTCAAACCTTTTGTTGTATACCACTCACTCAGTGGGACAGTCAACGGAGAGGTCTTGAAACTGAAATTTGCAGAGTTTTCATACCTCTCATTTTTTTCCATGTATAGGGATAATTTGGGCTAGTAGGGATGTTACATTTACATAACTTTAACATTGGAGAACCCCAAAATGCTTTGTAAATGTATATAATAGTACTGTAAGTAATTGTAATTTCTACCACCATTAAAAAGCTGCCTGTCTGGCTAGAATGAAACAGGAGTTAAACAATGTGCAAGAAAACGATGCATGAGTGAAGCATATAATAGTCAGTTGGAATTGCAGGGGGAATTCAGAGAGCTAAAATGTGCTGCAGCAGAAATATTATAAATAGAATAAAAATGAAATTCTCTCTAATGTTTTTGGCACTATCATTTTCAGGATTCACTCAGAATTACAAGTGAGTGATCTTGAAGTGATGGCTGAAAACAACGTCATCAATATCGCATTCATCTGTACTGAAGTGTTTAGCTAAAAGTGAAATAGTAAATGTATGGGGTGTATATCTTCTGTGTTATTTTACTGTTAAGTTGCATTTAAAGCACCAGCAGCATATTATATTTTTAAAAGTTAAATATAGCCAAAATAAACAATGTATTTATTCTGTATTACCACTGAAATCTCTACATTTTATATCCCCCAAACTGTCTCATTAGGACTGAATTATCTCTATTTACTAGTGTACTTTAGAGAGATTCCACGTCTTGATGTGCTGCAGATATTTTACCTCATGAAGCCGCAGTCAGCCCCAGATGGTTCTAAGCTATTCTTCTTAGAATTCCCACAGAAGCTAAAAATCAAAGTCAACCCCACTTTTTAAAATTAGGTTTCCATAAATACATTCTCACCTCCAAGCTGCAATATGATTATGAGAATTTTGGAAGAAAAATATTTTTCCAACCACAAGTCAGCAGAAAATCTGTGCTAAAATTATGTGCTTGGAGATCTCACGAGTAAACTAAAAAATTTCTTATAAAGGGAACAAAAGGTGGAGTGCATGAAAGCAGGATTGCACCAGATCTTTGTTATGACTCTGAAGGAGATCTGCCATCCCTTTTCTTTTGTTAAAAGCAGTCACTTTTAGAAAAGAGAAATTGATTTTTCTCTTCTGTGAAAATCTCAAAGGGTACGGCTAGACTATGGGAGGTTTTCAGGATACTGGAAATATCCTGAAAAAATTCCGCTGTGTCCAGGGAACACGTTTGCTCTTCCGCTTTTTTGTGTGGAAGAGCAAACACGCTCTTTCAGAAGCCCCTGTATTTCTTGTTCTATGAGGAAGAAGGGGGATTCCGAAAGAGGGTTTTTTTCCTGATATCTGGCCCAGTCTAGATTGGCCTTTTCTGACAAAAGAATTGGAAAAAGGCATTTTGCGTACCTTTTTCTGACAAAAACTTGTAGTCTAGCTGTACCCAAATTGTTTTATTACAATAAATCCCCAAAACCCAAACAAGCCCATTCCCGGCTTCTTGTTCATCAGCCGCTAATGTTAGTTCTGTTGCTTGTGCAGTAGCAGCTTCTGAGGCTGTGATGAACACTCAGAGTTCAAAGCCTGCTGGTGATAGCAAGGGGATTTTTACAGTTACAAATAATAGAAGTTGGTTTTACCCTTTTCCTTTAAAAAATCTATGAAATTATTCATAAAAAATTAGTAAAAGAACATTATTTAGATTGCAAAGTCAAGTATTTGAAAATGAGGAAATGCTATATTAACGGTTGTTGTGCAACCTTAATCCATCCCCTTGTACATATGCATATCTAATTATATGATCATGTATTATTTTTTCCTCCTAGGACTCCTGTCTCATTCGGTGCACAAGATGGACTGCACACACTGGATGACTGGCTTTTTTTTTTCTGATGAAAAGATAACTATGCATGTTGTAGTACCTGATGGGGAGAATGTAAGGGAAGAGTTATAAAAAAGGACAATAGGCGATTCCTTGGCTGCGCCTGCATCCATAAGTTGTTGTTGTTAATATATTCAGGAGTCGTGATGCAGAGTACAGGTAGCAATGAAGTCTTGCTATTTATTCTAGGTGGTTAAGGAGGGCTTACTCAGGCCAGGTCTACACGAGGGGAAAAAGTTGACTTAAGATATGCAACTCCAGTCACGTGAATAGTGTAGCTGAAGCGGATGTAGGTTAGGTCAAATTTCCGTGGTGTCTCCACAGCTGGAGGTCTCTCTCCTGTCAACTTCCCTTACTCTTCATGTCATGGTGGAGTATTTCAGCTTGTAGGAGGATGATCAGCAATTAATTAAGTGGGTCCTTACTAGGCTCACTAAGTCGGACCCCAGGATATCAGTCTGCAATGTCATCTCCCGGTAAGCGGAGCCAGGATTTTTTCAGTGTATTTCAGTGCAGCTGGAGGAGAGCATTTCTTCCAGGTTCAAGCAGCTAGTTTTTGGGCTGCAAGAGCCATGTGAATATATACAATAATAACATAGGTTAACTAGGGTTGTTAGCGTATAGTCGAGTAAACGATTAACTGATAAGCATGGGTACTATCAACTACACGCACTCCCCCCACCCTTTGCTGCTGCCTCAATCAGAGGCAGCAGCATGGGGCAGCAGGTAGCTGGTCCTTGAAGGGAGCTGGTTTTTAAAGTGGCTCTCTTCTGAACTAGTTCCTGCCTATCAGAGGCAACCGTGCAGGGTGGTAGGGGACTCCCTGGGAGTGGCTGCTAGACCTGCCCCCAGGGACTATTGAATAGTCATGTAACCACAAAGATTTCATGTGGTTACATGACTATTCCACTACTCGATATCTAATGTTAACAAGTCTCTCTGTTCCCCAGCAATTCTGACTGAAAGACTGGTGCTGGATCTTGCAAAGGACTCAGCAGTGCCAATTCAATCACATCCAGGGCCCGCTGCAGACCACTTTGTTGGGTTCTCATATAATTGTTCCCCCACTTGAGGACATGGGGCTTATTGTTAAAACAGTCTCTGTGTGAGGAAAGGCTCGGAGGAGAGGGGATCCAGGGATAGGCAGGGTTGGATGTGGGAAAGAATTATGGTGGATAGAGACAGGTTAGTGGGGCAAAGAGAGAGAGTAGGTCAGACAGGTTGGGACAGTAATAGGTTTGGGGAGTGGGAGCAGGAGGAAGCACAACATAGAAGCACAACATGGGGCACAACAGCTGCAATGGCAGAGGGATGGAGAGGGAGTTCTTGCCAGGGAGAACAAGAGACGGAGAGATATGCTGTCCCTGAAGGGAGATCTCGATTCTGGAGAGCAGCAGTGTGGGGATATGGTACAGGGCACAAAAGGCCTGTGAGATAGATGGTGGAAAGCAGGCTCGCCATGGCACAGGGCAATGGAGCTAGAACTTGGAAAAAAAGGAGACACCTGTCCCCATCAACACCCCATTCACCCATGTCTCACTAAGGGCTGTTCATAGTGATGGGTGACTTGTTCAGCCCTACAGTGCTGTAACATGGTAGGGAGGGTGGAGAATGAAGCTCACATCATTCCCAATTCAGTGTGCAGCGGGGAGAAAGGAGCAGCTACACATGTGGTGCACCGCATTTGTTCACCTCTCCCTGCCTTCATGGGAGAGCGTCCTTTCTACTGATTCAGCAAAGTATGAGAACTGACTTTGGGAGCTGAGGGTACTCAGCACGTCATAAGACAGGCGTGGAGGGGGCTAGATTTCATAACTCTACTGTGTCCTGCATCAACCTATCCTGATTTTTGTGGTACCACAAATTCTACTGGACTGTTTCCCTCCTCTGTTACTAAACGTCTCATTGTGTCATCCTTTTAAATGAACACAAAAAAGAGCAACACAACATCAACGAAGCCACTGGATGAGGTGATGTGCTAAGAGTAGATGAGAAGGGATTGGTTTGTGTGATTGCCTCAGAACATTCATATGACACAAAAAATAGTTATTGTCTTGCTCCTCCCCCATCTGATCCTTACAGCAAGGCTGTAATTGACATGAATGTCTCAGATATTTTATGTAGCAACAAAACTTTCATACTTTTCTATTTCTGAATAATTGCCAATATTTAATAAAACAGTCACTTAATCACACAATTATGCTTTTTTTAATACTATTTATCACAAGGTTACTGAACATCTGTTGATGCAGACTGGCACTGATCCCCTCAGTTTTGCTGTCACTTATTGGCATTACCATTCACTTACTCCTTCTTTTAAGTGTGGAAAGCTTTTCTTAGTCATGGCATTAGATCGATATAAGCTTCTTTCTGTAGCCAAAAGGAGCATCTGCACAGGTTTAGCATCTCTCTGAACAGTTCTGTGGTAGGGGATTCTTTTTTCTTATGTCACTTTATTGCTTGTATATACAATACAGTTTAATGCACAGACAGTAGAACCTCAGTTACAAATATCTCAGGAAGGAAATGTTTCTAACTCTAAACCAAACTTTATAGTTGTGATTTCAGATGTTTACAAGTGAACATTGACTTGATACAGCTTTACTATGCAGAAGAAAAATGCTGCTTTAAACCAGCTTAATTTAAGTGAAACATACACAGAAACACTTTACTTAGCTTGTCAATTTTTTTAAAATTTCCCTTTCTTTTAGTAGTTTATGTTTAACACAGTACTGTGTTGTGTAGCAATGGTGGGCAACCCGTGGCCCACGGGCTGCATGTGGCCCACTGGGGTTCCACTTTCAGCCCACACAGCCTCTGTCTACCTCCCTTCCTCGCGTGTCTCTAGAGCAGTGGTTCTCAAAGCGTGGTCCATGGACCACTAATCCATGGTGGTCTGCGGATCGAGCTCAGCTCCCTTTTGATCCCCCATGCAGCAGGGAACCTGTGCTACTGCTTGACCCTCACAGTCACCATACAGCCGCAAGGCTGCAGCACCAGCTCCGGCTTCCCACTTGGAGGGTGCCTGATGTGTATGTGTGTGTGTGTGTGTGTGTGTGTGAAGAAAACCCCAACCTTCTCTGCTAGACCCGGCTCACAGAGAAAGGCAGAGCAAATGGCTCCACAAGGCAGGTCTAGCAGAGAAGGATGGAGATTTCTTCACCTTCTCACACCCATGCACTCTCCAGGCCGTAAGATGGAGCTGGTGCTGAAGTCTAACAGCTGCATCGGCTCCCTGCTGCATGGGAGTGGGGGGCTGAGCTCTCTCCCCCTTTCCATCATGCTGGGGGAACAACAGCACAGTGATGTGCTGTCTGGAGGCTTTCCCCATCGCAAGGGGGTGTGAAGCCTGGTAAGCATCCCCCCTTGTACCCAGACCCTCACACTCCAATTCCCCATATTCACTCTCCTCCCCCTGCCAGAACCCCATATCCCTAGTTTGCTCTGACACTCCTTTGCTCCTGCACCTTCCCTCCTGGCCATACACTCTGCTTCCACACACTGTATCCCCCTTACTCCTGCTCCCTCCTCCTGGCCAGACACACTATTCCCACTCTGTTTCTGCACTCTACCTCCCACCCAGATACTGCACCCTCATCTCTATCCCACTCACTGGCAACCCTGTCCCACACACTGAACCCCTTACTTTTGTCCCCAACCCAGAGCCTAAGGGGGTCCATATAATCCACTAACTCTAGAACCCCAGAAAAGTAAATCTGACCTATAGAAAGCCCTGAACCATAGTCCTTCCTGTCCCTTCCCTTCGCCCTGTGAGACTGGAGTGCTAGAGGGGTGAGGTGTCTCAAGTGAAGGCCAAATCAGTGAGAGTTGAGGGTTTTTGCTTCTCACTTGTGTGGTCCCCAACTGACATTTCTGTGGGTCAGTGGGCCCTGACCCAAAAAAGGTTCCTCACCCCTGCCATAAATAAAGAAAACATTGAAACCTTTTGTGTTGGACATAAATTAATATTTTAATTTATTTAAAATGAAGTTTGATAAACTAACATGAGAAAGTTAAAACAACCTGTGTAATAATTTAAATTAAACCATTCTCCCCAGCTACAGCACTAGCAAAATGGCTCAGACATAATTATGTAATTAACGGTGAATTTCCATTAGCAACTGGTGGGCCGCAGAAAGGTTTTGAGCCAGGTGATCCATGAGCCAAAAAGTTTGAGAACCACTGCCCTAGAGTACTGGGGAACTGGAGCCCTGCACTTCCTATTCCTCCCTTTCCCTCCCAGCACTTTCAGAGTGCCGTGAATCTGCTGATTCGCACTCTGTCCCCACTCATCCTCCCTCCCAGAACATGAACAGCTGCAGACAGCTGAATGTCAGCGTTCAAGCTTTGGGAGGGAGGGGGATGAGTGGGGACAGAGCGCAAATTAGAGGGTTCATGGCGCTCTGAGGGTGTGTCTAGGCTACAGGGTTTTGTCGACAAAAGTGAACTTTTGTAGTCTAGACACTCTTTGTCGACAGAAGCTTTCTTGACAGTATCTGTCGACAAAGCTTCTGTCGACAAAAGCTTGTAGTCTAAACGTACCCACAAAGTGCTGGGAGGGATGGAAAGGTATAGGAAGCATGGGACTTGAGTGCCCTAGTGTGTGAGAGGCATGGGGGAAAGGGGCAGAGAAGGGGTGCACAGGCCATAGTGGAACCACAGTGAGCTGCGAGCCACAGTCTGCCCATCCCAGGAATCATATGGCTCACTGAGACGAAGGAAGGCCACTCATGCAGCCTACTCTTGTTTGCCCAACTGTTTTGTTTTGTTTTTGGTCCAAACGAGGTGTATGATTGATTGGTCAGTTTGTAATTTTGGTGTTTACATGAAGTTCTTCTGCATTTTGTTTTGTGCTTTTTTTTAATGTTGTTTTTAAGAACCATGTGGTGATAACTGCTCTGTATCCCTGCTGCATTAGCGGAATCTGAGCACAGGTTATCACTAACTCTTGATGGCAGTTGAAGAGGTGTCTTTGATGTCTCTATTACATTTATTTCCATGTGAAATTGACTTTTATAGCTTGTTGAACCAGAACAGATTGTCATTCAGAGGCAACACAGTTAAGTGGATTGAATGTGGGGCTAAGAGGATTTCTTCTGTCACCTTCATCTTCATAGTTTACTAATTGACTTACACACCATATGTCTACACTTGCTCACTCTTTCGAGAGAGGGATGTAAATGAAGACATTCAAAATTGCAAATGAAGCCGGGATTTAAATATCCTGTGCTTCATTTGCATATTCGCGTTATGGCGCTATTTCAAAATAGCAGACACTGTCAAGACGCGGTTATTTCGAGAGAAAACCCTTATCTAGAAATAGCCCTTATTCCTCATACAATGAGGTTTACCAGTTATTTCGAGAGAAGGGCTTTCTCTCGAAATAACTGCATCTTAACAGTGTCTGTTATTTCAAATTAGCGCCATAATGTGAATATGCAAATGAAACACGGGATATTTAAATCCCGGCTTCATTTGCAATTTTGAATGTCTTCATTTGCATCCCTCTCTCGAAAGAGAGTGCAAGTGTAGACATACCCATACAGTGCTGCTGGTGGAGCTGAGAGGCTGCTCTTGCATTTCATTTTGGTGCAGATTTTCTGGATGATACAACTGTGACTGGATGTCGCATAATCCAGTGATAGGTATGATTAAGGTTGGTCTTCTATTGCAGGGCATTGTATCTATTACATTGTCAATCCAAAGTTTGGAGAATTCTGCTGTTTCTAAGAGTGCATGTATCCAATATCTGCCCACTAGGACCAATTCATCTGTATCTGGCAGAGCGGATCTCAATCTATGCACAGACCATTTATAAATACCCTCATTCTAAGGCTTTGTCTCCATTGGCTATGTATTTGTCTTAATTAGAGCTTTTTGGTAGTATGATCAAAGAACTTCTAACCTCTGATAGGATGGGTGTAGTGCAGTACAGTTTATCACATATTTTTATGTTTTTTCCCACTCAACAAAATGTAGAAGACAGATAGTTTAAGTAGCCCTTTGGTTCATTCTCTGAGATGTATTTGTAGCTATTACCAGCTTCAAATGATACATTTATTCCTTGTATTGAGAGGTTAACAGGATCCTTAAAATAAATGCTGATAGAATGGTTAGTCATGCAGCATACACAGAAATAATGAAAACCTAAGGGGCATCATGGGTTGCTCACTGAATATCTAAACCTAACTACGATTGTATAAAATCTCATACAAGGCTACAGTCTACTCTAGGAGATCAATTGGGGAGGCTAGATAGGTATGAACGGTGAGAGAGACTTGTGAATGGAAGCTCTTTTTTTCCCCTACTAGTGCACTCACATCAAATGGGAATGTTTCCTGTAGTTGGTGCTGTAGGTAACTGTAGTGCATGGTAATGTACCCTAGCTGTGAGGTGATCAATGGTAGCAAAAAGGGCTAGGTTCAGTGTGGCTAGGATCCCTCTTGACAAATAACTAAACTGGCTCAAGCCACTTCTCAGAAACACAGGGAAACAAAACACACACACACATCCTGGGTGCCTGTAACAAGCAGATCTTTCCCACTCACAAGCTTCCTGAGACTCTGGACAAACAAGAAAATCTTTATAAAGGGGAACAGTCCATGAGCTTGAGGAAATACAGCAACTGCACATGCAAATAAAGAGCAAAATGCCCTCCCTCCCCCAGTAACTTTGGCAGGAGTCCATCTAACTCCCTAGTCACCCACTGGACTTCATAAATAATCCTTTGGCTGCATCTCTGCACTCTTCCAACAAAACCCACTGACTGCTGGCTCAGTGGGTAGCAGTAGTCTCCTTGCAGGTCTGTCTCAACCCCAAGGGAGCAGCTTGCTTTGAAGCACTACCTCATAGTAAAACTGAAGTATTAAGATGGGTGAAGGTGCTGCAAAAGTAGGGGTTCATCGGAGTCCTCTCAGCTCTGCTGCTGCCCTCTGCATTTTTCTTCACACAGAATCCTCCTAAAAGGAATCCAAGAGCACGCCTGTGTGCCTGGAACCCAGTCCTTTGCCACAAGGTAGAACCTCTTCCCCCTCTTTGAGCTGTGCTGGGAGCCCACTATTCCTTAAATCCAAGTTCTAATACAGGTATGGAAGCTCACCAAGGGTCATGACAGGAATTCTGGGAAGGCAGACTTAGCAAAAGAAGCTCTCCACGGCAGCATTTTCCCCTTTTCACCAACAGAGGGAGTAGCAAGCTGATTTTCCTCAGGAGCTTGTGGGTGCAAATCTTCAAAGTATTGTTCCATGATATCCCCTAGGCAGGGATCCATATCTAAATAATGCCTGTCTTTATTTTCAAAATGGTTTGACTTTAAGCATGGTGATTGGATAAATGATTCCGCTTTTCTTCTGATGCTACACTTCCAAACAGACTATCTCATAGCTGGAGACAAACTAAATTTTTTTTGCCAATCATAAAAAGCTACTCTATTCAAGGATATCACCCAGGATTTTAGACTTGGGCCAAAGAGACAGCTTCACGGCTGGAGGTGGGCAGCAATGTGGAATCAAACCTGTGCTTTGTGCTTCCCAAACATGGTTTGCAGAGTCAACAATAACCAATTCTGAATTACAGGCTGAATTTTGTAAGGTGCTGAGCACCTTAGCCTCAATACATCCACTGATGTACATTCTTTACTGGGTTGGGGTTATCTTGTGGGACCAAGCCCTGTTTTCCTGCTCTCTTCAAGACAGGATGCATGCAACTAGCAAGGGTGCTATCGAGCACATGGGATAGGGACATGTGCACTAGAAATGGCTTTTGAATTAATTTGAGAAGGGAAACAAATCCTATGGCTTGCCAGTTCTCTTTCTGCATCAGTGCTGTGGACCCATCCAGTCAGGGTCTTAAGAAGCTGGAGCTCAGACTCTGAAGCTTAAGGAAAGGGTTGGACTTCAGAGCTTGGGCATCAGCATGAACCCAAACAGCTATACAGCTATTTTAGCATCAGACTGTGAGTCCTTTGACCTGAAGTCTGTAGACTCAGGCTCTGAGACTTGCTTCTGTGGGACCCTACTGGTTATGTGGACATAACCACAGTAGTCACCAACCAGCAACCTAACACTCATCTAGGTATCCCACATGTTGTCTAGGATTAAAGAAAATATTTCCCTGCCCTTTAATGGAAATATATTTCAATTGCAATACCCTAAAACTTTGTTACAATAATGAAATTCCCTTTTTCGTTGATGACTGGAGATGTATGAACTATTTTGCAGTGAAAAATTTGACAGATGATGTCCTTTTATTTACTATTTGCAAGTTACCCTCACAGACATTGACTGTTAATCATAATGCATTTACAAACACTTCACAGACACACACTTCAGCCTATAGATTCTTCACAAAATATTATTTCTGTGTCTTTGACTATTTGCTATGTGTGGTAACTTGCAATTGGCCATGTAATTTACAGATATATTTTCTGATTCTTGATTGGCTCACTAAAACTTTAATGAAAAGGAAGAATGGTTTTGAGAACATTGTTGTTGTGAATATTCAACCAAATATGCATAAAATTTCAGTTTTCAGCAAACATTCTGGGGAAAAAACTTCCACGTGTGAATATTGGTGGAAAATTAACGAAGTGTTGACAGGGATCATTAAAATAAATATGACAGACAGACATAGGATGACAGACCTAGCACTTTTTAAAGATCTTTTTAAGATTGAACTATAACTCCTGAACTGATTAGAAATTTAGTAGCTGAGACTTCTTCCAGTTAGTCAGTTTACAAGCCAATATTTCAGTAAGAGTGTATGTATTTTAATCATTTGTCTAGCTTTGTACTGTCCAAGATGAGCTTTTTCAAAAGTGCTCAGCATTGGCCTAACTCAGAAGTGGGGAACCTTTTTGGGGTTGAAGGCTGCACACAAGTGAGAAGCAAAATAACCCAAAAACCCAGGCCCCTCTCTAATGTCACCTCCGACTAAGCAGAAAGACCCTACATTCTCCTCACACACCAGAGCTTTTGGGAGCCCAAGCTAGTAGATTTTGTGTGCTCCAGCCCTGCAGGAGGATTTCGAGCAGCATGAGCTCCCCAGTGCTGGGGGAAGAGGGAGTCCCAAGCTTCGGGTTCTGGATCCAGGCAAGGGGGCCTTAGGTTCCCCACCTCTGGCCTAACTGTTCCCAAGGAAGTCAATGGTAAAATTCATGTAAACTTCAGTGGGAGTTTTGAAAAATCATGTAGATTTCAGCGCACTCTTGAAAAATCCCACCCTTAGAATATATTGTTTGTTACAGAAGATAGCTCTTTGGATCATTAGTTACATAATTTGCAACAAAACATGGGTTGAAGGAAGGAGCGTTAAGCTAGTAAATTGATAGTCATTTGGGGAAAATCAAGTTTAGCAGGGCAAATGTTTCAACAGTTAAGGCCTAACATTAATGTACTGAGATAATGTTTAATAATTTTTCCACTCTGGGAGTATTTATTTACCCATACAAACATGAGTAAACATGAAAATTATTACCATATCATTAACAGTTGTTCCCATTCATTTATAGTACTGCATGGGTGTGGAACTAGGAAGCCTCCAGGACAGAAGGCCTGAATAAAGTCAATGGCAAAACATCTAGGATGCGTCTACACAGCACTAGGGATGTTAAATTTTGATTAATTAACTAATTGAATAGTCAATGAGATTTCCAAAGGACTTCTGTGTTCTGCCTTTGAAATGTATAAGAACCCCAGTGTGCATTTCAAAGATTGAAATGCTGCATAGAGCTTGGGGCCAGTGGGAAACTCAGAGTCCTGCACTGGTCCCAGGTTCCATGATGTGCTTCCTCTCTGAAATGCATAAGAGCTCCCACTGGAGACTCTTGTACATTTCAAACCTGGCATGCCGCGTGGAGCCCGGGGCCAGCGGGGAGTCCTCCACATGGCTCCAGGCTCCTTGTGGTGCTTCCTCTATGAAATGTACAAGAGCCCTAGTGGGGACTTTGTATATTTCAAAGTTGGCCCCTGCTGTTCCCCTATCCCTTCCCACGGAGCTGTAGCTGGGGGGAACAAGCTTTTAAGCCAGCTCCCTCCAGCACCCGCTTGTCTTCCCTCCCTTGCTGCCTCTTTGTGATAGAGGCAGCAATGAGGGGGAAGCGACTAGTTGACCAGTGTGTTGACTATCCAATAAGTTTTGCATATCAGATAGTTGACTAGTTGATTAGTCACTTACATCCCTACACAGCACTGTAACTCAAAATAAGATACACAATTTGAGCTACACAAATTGCATATCTTATTTCGATGATATTTCAAAATAGCTTATTTTGTCATTTGGTGCTGTCTACTTAGCACCAAATTTTGAAATAAAGCACTATTCCAAAACATCCTTTAGTCCTTGTAGAACGAGGTTTATAGGTAAGTCAGAATAGTGATCCCGAAATAAAGGGTTTGCTGTGAAGACACAGGATAACTATTTCACGATACTCCGGAATCCCAAAATAACTATTTTGTGTCTTTTGTACCTGTAAACCTTGTTTCATGAGGAGTAAGGAATGTTTCGAAACAGTTCTTTATTTCAAATTAATTCAAAGTAAGCTGCGCAATTTGGAGTAGGTTTAGAAGATAAAATAAAAAAAGAACAAGCTAAAAATTACTTAGAAAAGTTACATGTCAGCAAGTTACCAGGGCCTGATGAAATACAAGAATACTAGAATATTCAAGGAGCTGAAAAAAGAGGTATCTGAGCATTTAGCTATCATCTTTGAAAAATCATGGAAGTTGGGAGAGATTCCAAAAGACTGGAAAAGGGCAAATACACTGCCCATCTATAGAAAGGGAAATAACAACAACCCAGGAAACTACAGACCAGTCAGTTTAACTTCTTTGCCAGGAAAGATAATGGAGCAAGTAATTAAGGAATTCACCTGCAAACATCTGGAAGGAAATAAGGTGATAGGTAACAGCCAGCATGGATTTGAAACAAACAAATCATGTCAAACGAATCTGATAGTTTTCTTTGATAGGATAACAAGTTTTGAGGATAAGGGAAAAGTGGTGGATGTGGTATACCTAAACTTCAGAAAGGCATTTGATATGGTCTCGCATGATCTTCTTATCAATTAACTAGGCAAATACAACTTCGATGGTGCTACACTAATGTGGGTGCATAACTGGCTGGATAACTGTTCTCAGAGAATAGATATTAGTGGTTCACAATTATGCTGGAAGGGCATAACAAGTGGAATTCTGCAGGGGTCTGTTTTGGGACCAGTTCTGTTCAATATCTTCATCAATGATTTAGATATTGACGTAGAGAGTACGATTATTAAGTTTGAAGATGATACCAAGCTAGGAGGTGTTGCAACTGCTTTGGAGGTTAGGGTCATAATTCAAAATGATCTGGACAAACTAGAGAAATGGTCTGAGGTAAATTGGATGAAGTTTAATGACAAATGCAAAGTACTCCACTTAGGAAGGAACAGTCAGTTTCATACATACAGAATGGGAAGCGACTGTCTAGGAAGGAGTACTGCAAAAAGGTATCTAGGGGTCATAGTAGACCACAAGTTGAATATGAGTCAACAGTGTGATGCTGTTGCAAAAAAAGCAAATATGATTCTGGGATGCATTAACAGGAGTGTTGTGAGCAAGACACAAGAAGTTATTCTTCCTCTCTACTCTGCATTGATTAGGCCTCAGTTCGAGTATTATGTCCAGTTCTGGGCACCACTTTTCATGAAAGATGTGGAGAAATTGGAGAAGGTCCAGAGAAGAGCAACAAGAATGATTAAAGGTCTAGAGAACAAGACCTATGAGGGAAGACTGAAAGAATTGGGCTTGTTTAGTTTGGAAAGGAGAAGACTGAGAGGGGACATGATAGCAGTTTTCAAGTATTTAAAAGAGTATCACAAGGAAGAAGTAGAAAAATTGTTCTCCTTGGCCTCTGAGGATAGGACAAGAAGCAATGAGCTTAAATGGCAGAAAGGGAGGTTTAGGTTGGATATTAGGAAAAATTTCCTAACTATCACAGTGGTTAAACACTGGAATAAGTTGCCTAGGGAGGTTGTGGGATCTCTATCACTGGAACTATTTAAGAGCAGGTTAGATAGGTATCTATCAAGGATGGTCTAGACCAGTGTTTCCCAATTTTATTTGGCCACGGAACCCTTTTAAACTTGGAAAAATTTCAAGGAACCCCTACAGCTGGGTGCAAAATTTGTAAAAAAAAAAAAAAAAAGCGGGGAGGGGAGGTGTCTGAAAGTGATGGGGAACTAGAGAAGGAGCCGGCATTTGCGCACCAGGTCCTCTCTGTCTCTTTAAGAGGGGGTGATTGGGTTCTTGCAGCACCCTTACTTTAATTTCACAGAACCCCAGGGTGCTGCAGAGCACCATGTGGGAAACACTGCTCTAGACGGTGTTGGGTCCTGCCAGGAGGGCAGGGGGACTGGACTCAATGACCTTTCGAGGTCCTTTCTGGTTCTAGTGTTCTATGATTCTCAGTGTCAAAGCTTCTCTCTTGCATACTCACAGATGTTGCTCCAATAAAGAATATTACCTCACCCACCTTATCCCTCTCACAACCTAGGCTTGAGACTGAATAAAATAATTACACTGCAGTTAAGTGTTCAAAATAGGAGACGCAGAAGACTAGTCCTCCTCTTCTCTCCACTCACAGGACCAGGAAAACCGACACTCAAGTAGAATAGTGATAGAGATGTAGCCGTGTTAGTCTGGTGTAGCTGAAACAAAATACAGGACTATGTAGCACTGTAAAGACTAACAAGATGGTTTATTAGATGATGAGCTTTCGTGGGCCAGACCCACTTCCTCAGATCAAATAGTGGAAGACTATTGTGACTATTTTCTTCCAAAATGCAGGACAATGTAGCACTTTAAAGACTAACAAGATGGTTTATTAGATGATGAGCTTTCGTGGGCCAGACTCACTTCCTCAGATCAAATAGTGGAAGAAAGTAGTCACAACCATATATACCAAAGGATACAATTAAAAAAAATGAACAAATATGAAAAGGACAAATCACATTGCAGAACAGAAGGGGGATGCGGGGGGGTGGGAAGGGGGAGGAAGGAAGGTAAGTGTCTGTGAATTGCTGATATTAAAGGTAGGGAGAGTGGGATGTTTGTGAGTTAATGGTATTACAGGTGATAATTGGGGAAACTGTCTTGGTAATGGGTGAGAAAGTTCAAAGACTTGTTAAGTCCTTGTTGGCAAGTGTCGAATTTTAACATGAATGACAGTTCAGAGGATTCCCTTTCAAGTGCAGATGTAAAAGGTCTTTGTAGCAGAATGCAGGTGGCTAAGTCATTTAGAGAGTGTCCTTTCTGGTTAAAGTGGCAAGAAACTGTTTTCTCTTTGTGATCTTGTCTGATATCTGTTTTGTGGGCATTGCCAGAATGGACACTCTCTAAATGACTTAGCCACCTGCATTCTGCTACAAAGACCTTTTACATCTGCACTTGAAAGGGAATCCTCTGAACTGTCATTCATGTTAAAATTCGACACTTGCCAACAAGGACTTAACAAGTCTTTGAACTTTCTCACCCATTACCAAGACAGTTTCCCCAATTATCACCTGTAATACCATTAACTCACAAACATCCCACTCTCCCTACCTTTAATATCAGCAATTCACAGACACTTACCTTCCTTCCTCCCCCTTCCCACCCCCCCGCATCCCCCTTCTGTTCTGCAATGTGATTTGTCCTTTTCATATTTGTTCATTTTTTTTAATTGTATCCTTTGGTATATATGGTTGTGACTACTTTCTTCCACTATTTGATCTGAGGAAGTGGGTCTGGCCCACGAAAGCTCATCATCTAATAAACCATCTTGTTAGTCTTTAAAGTGCTACATGGTCCTGTATTTTGTTTCAGACACTCAAGTAGGACTGCCTAACCAAACTACAGTCCCCACAATGCATTCGGGTGGGTCAGGGGCGGGTAGAAAGTAAGTGACCATGCAGGCACTGAGCATGAGCAAGTGCCTGTCCTGCCTGAGAGCCGTGCTGCTGGGCTCAGGGGCTGGCCAGCAAGAAGGGCGCCAGTGCAGGAGGGGAGGCGCTTGCCGCTGCCCCTTGCAGCGCAGGTCGGGAGCGCCAGCCCGCCGAGGGGCGGGGACCAGAACGCGGAGACTCAGCTGGAGCGGCGACACGAGGAGCAGCCCGGGCAGAGGCTGCGGCGGCTGCAGTGTCCTAGGACCCGCCGCGGCGGCAGGTGAGGCGGGGGGCGTGGGAGCCCGCCTGCGGGCGGCGCTTGGGTCAGACCCGAGCGTGTTATCCGGGGAGTGCCGAGGCCCCGCCCTTCTCTCGTGTGCGGACCTGGGGGCGTGCTCTGTGCCCTGGGCAGGGGCTTGGTTACATTGGGGGGTCGGCTCGGGTCAGGCTCCGGGTGCCGTTTCTTGCAGCTGCAGCCGGCCAGGCGCTTCCCAAGCACAGGCTGCGCCTACACTTTGAGAGGTTTAAGTGGACTCGAAGTGGGGGGAACTGGAACCTTCCTGGGATATGGAGCTCGGGCACGCCTGACTTTTCCCCAGCTGTAAACTGGGGGAAATGAGACTAGTCGTCTTGTCGAGCGAAGTGCTGTACAAGAGCTGGGCATTGATCCCTGGCAGCCTGTGTTTAAATTCAATGTAGGTTTCCCTCCTGAAAGCACTTCAAGACTGGGACAAATTGTCAGGATTTTAAGCACTGCTCCTGAACTGGTCATGAGGCAAGGAGACGCTGATTGCATTATGATACCAGACCTTTTACCTAGCTCCTTTTTGCTGGGTTTATAGCCTAAAATTTTAAGTCCCTCACCCCACCTTTCCCTGCCTCTGCTTTTTATAAATAAAATGTTTTAGGGGTGCCAAACCCGTAAGCTGATCATCCTGGACATTCTTCAGTGTCTGTTCAGAGACCTATTAACTCTGAAAACAATGGCTGTGTCTAGACTGGCAAGCTTTTTCCGCAAAAGCAGCTGCTTTTGTGGAAAACTTGCCAGCTGTCTGCACTGGCCGCTTGAATTTCCGCAAGAACACTGACTTCCTACTGCCTGAAATCAGTGCTTCTTGCGAAAATACTATGCTGCTCCCATTCAGGCAAAAGTCCCTTTTGCGCAAAGCTTTTGTGCAAAAGGGCCAGTGTAGACAGCTCAGATTTGTTTTGCGCAAAAAAAGGCCGAGCGCGAAAATGATGAAGGGGGCTTTTTTGCGCAAAAGTGTGTCTAGATTGGCACAGATGCTCTTCCGCAAAAAGTGCTTTTTCGGAAAAACGTCCGTGCCAATCTAGATGCTCTTTTCCACAAATGCTTTTAACGGAAAACTTTTCCGTTAAAAGCATTTGCGGAAAATCATGTCAGTCTAGACATAGCCAGCGAGTGGTCCTGTGGCACCTCAGAGACAAACCAAAATGTATAGAATCATGAGCTTTTCTGGGCAAAACCCACGTGAAAACTCATGATTCTATATATTTTGGTTAGTCTCTAAGGCAGTGGTCACCAACCAGGAGACCAGGATCTACTGGTAGATCTTGGAGCCTTTGACAGGTGATCCTGACAGGTTGGGCCAGGAGGCTGTCAAGTGCCTGCCCTCCATCTGCTCCTCTAAGCACTGCAGTGTTGCTCCTGCTCTCTGCCTTGGAGCTGCCTCCCAGTGCTGGGAGCCTCTCGCTTGCTGTGCAGGGCAGGGAAGAAGAGGAAGGGAGGGGGTGCTGATGTCAGGGTGTCCCTCCCTCTACCCTGTACTCCATCTCCACAGAGCGTGGAGGAGGATGGGGGAGGAAGGAGGGCAGGAATGGAGAGAGTTTGCTGGCTGCTTTTGGAAGTGGTACAAGGCCAGAGTAGGAGTGAGCCTGCCTTAGTCCCATTCACCACCATCCAAAAGCCACCTGTGATAAGCGGTGCCCAGCTGGAGCCTGCATTCCAAACCCAGGCCCCAGTCCTGAACCCCTCCTGCACTCCAAACCACTGCTCTAGCCCTGAGTCCCCCTGCACCCAAACTCCCTCCCAGAGCCTGAACCCCCTCTTGCACCTCAACTCTCTGCCCCAGGCTCAGCTCAGAACCCCCCCCCCCACACTCTAAATCCTTTAGCCCAAGATCAGAGTCTGCATCCCCCCCCACCCCAGCCGGAAGCCTGATAAAAGTGAGTGAGGATGGAGTGAGAAGGGGTGGGAAGGAGGAGGTGCAAGGATGTTTGGGTTTGAGGTGGATCCTGGATTGCATTTAAATTCAAAAAGCGATATTATGCTTAAAAAGGTTGGAGACCACTTGTCACCCGGTACTCTATCTGGAACGCTGCTCGTGCCGGCAGCCACACGGCTATTGCCCCCCCAAGGGCGGGGTGAGGGTCCGGGCCCACCCTCACTCCGGACCCCGGCCCAGGGCCCTAACACCAGGAGCACAGCTCCCAATGGTAGCAAGCGGGGGTTTACCCCTAAACGCACTTGCTCTCGGGCTCCACGACCCCTCCCTGGGCCGATACCACCCCGCTGTCGGGCTCTTACCTTCCGCCCGTAGTCTCCGGTGTGGGTCGGGCAGCTAGCCCTTCCCCCCCTGGGGCCTCCTACCTTGCCCTCCTCCTTCCTTTCACCCCGGATCACCTCCTCCGCTCCCCAGTTGCCCTCCCCTGCTTCTCCCTGCTTGGGCGCTCTTATCCACGCCGGCCGGCGCGTCTTTCCCCACTTCCGGGTGCCCCGCCCTGCTGGTGCCCGTCGCATCGGTGACCTCACCGGGTGCGTCCCGATGACGCGTCATTGCCCCACCTCCCGCGCACGGCGACGCAGCTGGGGCTAACCCCGCCGGCGCTCGCGGCCGCGGGTGCTTGTGGGTGACCGGGTTGCTTCACCCCGTCACACCACTGCTCTAACATGTCACAGGACTAGTTATTTTTAAAGTTACAGACTGTGGCATAGTGGGGGTGCTGTCTGCTCTGTATCCCGGGGTCCCCCTGTGTTGTGATGTGTGATTCCCACTGACTCGCCAACATGTTGTGATGTAGTGTCAGTACCTTGCTGGTTGCTATGCTTGGGCGGTGGGCTGTGGAAGACCCCCCACTGACGGTACCAGTCTAAGGAGAGGGCTGGAATCCAGGGGCCTAGGGACCCCATCTCAAGGGGTCTGAGGAATCCTGGCCCAGACTGCTGTAAACACGTCACGTCTATGCTGTGCTGTATCCTGGAGAAGCAATGAATCCCCTCTATTCTACCGGTGGGCGGAGTCTGTTCTTGCTGCTACGGGGGTGCAGTATTGGAGGGGACCTCAACTCACTGTTACACAGACTGGCTATCCCTCTGAGATCCAAGAACTCTGAGACTTTTTCTGAAAATCTGGGGTGCTGGGGAAGAAAGCCAGCACTCAGCACTGAACCAGAATGGGACACTAGTACCTTCATAAACCTTTCTCCTTTGACTTGCTGGATCATGACATTAAGTAGAAATTACATTGAGAGTTATTTGTAAAGTGGATTGGGAATAGTTTAGTGAAATGGGCCACTTTCAAGGAAGCATTTGGTGGGAAGGTTTTTCAGGTCTGGGATGGAATTTCTAGGGTGTGGATAAAAGACCTCATTAGCGAACAGCATTACAATTAGAGCACTTACAGGGCATGCAGAGGACTCCCAAGTTCTGTTCTGTTCTGTTCTCCAAGACCCTGTTTTGCAGGATTCAGAGTATGAACTTGAACCTGTTCCCCACATTTCTAGCATTAACCACTAGGCTGTGGAGTCACACTATATTTGTATAAGTAACTGTGTGGGCACTGAGGCAGACACTGACTTTGTAGGCTGTTGGTTACAACACTTGCCTAGATTTCAGAGACCTAAATTGAAGTCCCTGCTCTATCTGAATTGGAATTAAGCACATAGGAGCTTTGGAAAATCCCTTTAGGTGCTTATCTGTGTCTTTAGCTGTCCAAATATCTTTGTAAGTTGGGCCCTTATTGGATATGGAGGCTGAATTAACCTATCACTTTAGTGGGGCGGCTTGTTGTATTCTAGGTGATGTATGATGACTTAAACACTGTGGCAGAGTTCATATTGCTGCTGACTTTTCTGTACCTCTTTGATAATCCTGCATAATCAAATCCGGAGTTTATCTGGTACTTCTCATGAACATTATCTCCCCCCCCACTTCAGTACCAAACACTGTTGTGCTAGTATTTACATTGTTCTATTATTATATAATGGCTTTCATTAAAAAGACAGCATTTGCCAAAAGACATAATATACATTTGTTATCTAGTTTCATACCCTGGTGCCCATAACTGCAGTACCTGAGCACCTGATGATTGCAAAGGATAATATTAGGTTATTAAGTACCACAGTGGGATTACTCTGAGATTACTATAGTCAGCATTTATCTATTAGTAAAGTGCTGGGAGCGAACATTTTGAGCTATGTCCTTCTAACTTTAAGATTTCAGTATGCTTCTTTACATTTCTGCCCAATATTGGTAAGTTTGAAGAATTAGGATTTCACCCTGTGGCCACTGAAGTTATTAGTGAAGTTCCCATTGATTTCAGGGGTGCAAGTGCAAAGTCCCCCAACTAATGTGCTGGCAAATGAGGTCGGGGACTGAAAAGCAAAAAGCATGAGCTGCTACAGTTGTGCTGTGGAGCCAAGGCTCTCTTCCTGGGGCTGTAATAACTCTGTTTCTCTGAGGATTGAGCTCCCTAGGGTATCTCTAATGTGCACTCACTAGTGGGTTTCACAAGATTTAACTTCAAACACATACATGCCTAGGCTGGCATGAGTAGTGCCATTAACTTCAATGGGACTATTCTTATGCTTCAAGTTAAACATGTTGTTTGCAGAATTAGGGTCTTATTTTGCAGAATGCTTCCCATGCCTTTCATGGTGGCATACAGTGCTAATATTTTTTATATGTCAGAAACCAGCACTATCAATTATTTCTGCAAAAGCAAATCTGATGGGTCCCCCCAGTGGTTGCTTTATTCAGGAATGGGGAACCTAAGGCACAGGGGCTGGATGCAGCCTGGATCCAGCCCTCGAGGGCCAGGGCCCTCTCCAGCCTTGGGGAGTCCACACTGCCTCTTCAGCCCCCCTGCTGCCCCACCGAGAGGTTGGAGCACACGAAGTCTACTAGGTTGGGCCCTCCTAGGCTCTGGTGTGCAAAGGGAATGTGGGGAGTGTCTTTCTCCTTCTCAGTTGGGGGCTACATCAGTGAGGGTTTGTGGGTTTTTTGCTTTTCACTTGTGTGCAGCCCCTGAATGATTTTTTTGTGGATCAGTGGCTCCCGACTCAAAAAAGGTCCCCTACCTCTGCTTTAATTAGCTATCACTGAGGCCAGAGTGCAACCTCCAGCACTTGTAAAGTATGCCACGGACCTACAATCTAGTTTCCTGTGTAATGTTTTGGGACTAATCATCTACAGCCATTCTCTGTTAAATAATGGGACTAAATGGGTTAGATAAGTAAAGTGAAGTGTGTTGGTTTTTTTTTTTCAATTAAATTATCTGCACTGTCAGCTCACGTTGACCTTGAGTTTTTTGTGATTCTGTTGGCTCTGCTGCAAATTGGATCCTGCCGTCCCCTTAATTTGTGACCTCACCAATATGAAACTATTGTCGGTTTTTAAAGTTTCTGAAACAGGCCGGTCAGTGTAGTTGCCTGGGACATACAATTGTTCTCAGTGGCAGCAACTAAACTCAGAGTTTTCACAAATGTTCATAACAAATGTTATGCCCTAGCCTCAGGCTAGGTCTGCACTGCAAAGATAAATCAGAAATTGCATAACTTTTTCAGATTTTCTTTCGAAAGAGGCTCTTCCGAAATTTGCTATGTCTACATGATGCTAAATTTCAGAAAAAAACTGCTGTTTTGATACCTCCCTTATGCCTTGTAGAACGAGGTTTACAGGTAGGGCGAAAGAGCGTTTTCGCTTTTTCAAAAAACTTTTCGGAAAAGCAGACGTGTTCCTTGGACATGGCATTGCTTTTCCAGGATACAGGCAGGTATTTGCAGAAATGACTTTTAAAACCCATGGGGCAGATTCCCAGCTGCTGTGAAATGTTGTAGTTCCACTGAAATTTCAATGGCCATGTCTGAAATAGGGATGAAAGTGAGTAGCCAAATTGACTATTCAACTACTCGCTTCCCCACCCTCTGCTGCCTCTGTATGAGAGGGAGTTGGGGACGGGGGAGCAGGAGCCAGTGCGGGGAGAGGGAACTGGCTTAAAAGCTGCTTTCCCCCCAGCGCCATCTCCGCAATGCTGCCTCTAGTAGAGGCAGCAGCATGGCTGGGGGCAAGGGAGGCTGTCACAAAGCAGCCTCTACCCATGGTGGACCCAGGTTCACCACGGACAGAGACTGCTGCTGCTGCAAATCAACCTCTGCCACCGGCAGTCTGGGCTGGCTGTGGGCAGAGGCTGCTCCGGCAGGATCTGTTCTGTGATGTTTATGGAAGCTTTCTCTAATAGTTTATCAATGTGAGGGAGTAGCTGCTGCAATCCTGCACGAGCTGTGACTGAGCCAGCATGCCTGCCCACCAGCTCTCAAGTGCCTTTAAAAGCACAGCTGAGAGGGGAGGGAGAGGGGAGTTGCGTGTGATTAGTAGCATTAACCAATAAGCATCTGCTTAATGGTTAATCGTTTAACTGACTGCACTATTACATTGCTAATACACATGCTTAACTTTTAGCACAATGGCATTACTCGCATTCATTAAGCATGTGTATGATTTTATAAGATCAGGGCCTTAACTGGGAATACTGTGAAATGAAAAGTGGAGGGTATAACTTCCCTTGCACCTGTGTGTTGTAGGAATCACACTTGTTGCTACTGTTACATAATAAAAGGTGCAATATCACTTATAAACAGCAGGTAGGCTAACGATCCATTTTTGTCCCAATTATTCAATGGCAGCTTTTTACAGTTTAGGTTAAACTCTTAATATTTGAAGAGTTTTTTGTAATTATATGGTCTGTCTATGCAGGAAAAAGAGTAGTGCAAAATTTCCCTTTCTGACTTATCAATGAAACTGTTAGTTTAAAATTTTCCCAGTTTTTAATTTTTGGGCCAAACCAAGATTTTCTAACTTTAAAGCCCTAGATGAATGTTGCCACAATTTTTATTTTTAAAATTCCAGTGAAATCACTTGTTCTAAAGCACTTGCTCTAAACCATGTTAATGCCTATCTGCCTTTTTTGAAGCCTTATAAAAGCAACAAGTATCCCAAAGTGAAACAGTCTTCACTGATTTGTTAGAGAAATGGAAGCAATGAAGAGAGAAAAAACTAATAAGCAAATGAGATTTTAAAAATTCTTTCACTTTTTTTAATAATCAAAGGTACAATTAGTTTAATAAACAGGTAGAATTCTTTACCTCTTTAAGGGATACTGTCATCTTAAAAACTATGGGCTCGTCTACACTGGCCCCTTTTCCGAAAGGGGCATGTTAATTTCACAGGTCGTAATAGGGAAATCCGCGGGCGATTTAAATATCCCCCGCGGCATTTAAATAAAAATGTCCGCCGCTTTTTTCCGGCTTTTAGAAAAGCCGGAAAAGAGCGTCTACACTGGCCCCGATCCTCCGGAAAAAGCGCCCTTTTCCGGAGGATCTTATTCCTACTTTGAAGTAGGATAAGTAGAATAAGATCCTCCGGAAAAGGGCGCTTTTTCCGGAGGATCGGGGCCAGTGTAGACGCTCTTTTCCGGCTTTTCTAAAAGCCGGAAAAAAGCGGCGGACATTTTTATTTAAATGCCGCGGGGGATATTTAAATCGCCCGCGGATTTCCCTATTACGACCTGTGAAATTAACATGCCCCTTTTGGAAAAGGGGCCAGTGTAGACGTAGCCTATGTGTTATAGACATCTTCCCTGACCAGAAGGGACCACTGTGTATTTTAGTCTCTGGACAAATTCTCTCTGATCTACACTAGATGCAGGAAGAGATTTTGAGGGCAAAAGCATCTTTAAACCACCTTTGATCATGTATATTCTAATTTTCCTGGTATATATTAGAGCAGTCTCAGTGCTGCTTAATCTGTGCTCTTTAGCAGCATCCTCTTACAATCCATTTCACATCTGAGCATAGTCAGAAATCATTCTAGCCACCGCCCCCCCACCCCTCCATCTACCTCAGAGTGTGAGATGTGAGAGCAGATGAAGGGCATAGAGCTATTCTCCTGGCTCTGTTCTAGCCTTTTTTCAAAACTGAGGCTAGTTCCAATAAGCCATTTCTTCCAGGTTTACAACCCCTTATGTTGCCAGACTAGCACAAATGGGTCACATAGATGACAGAACGTAGGCCCATTGAGTCCTAGGCCTTGGAGCTGGCTTCTAAAGGTGCTAATTATGGTAGAGTATTCTGGGGATTGGACCTTGATAGGTCATTTCACATCCTAAAAGGCTCTTTCCGTTACTAATCCATGGAGTCATCCCATTCATTGGCTCTCTCCTCTTAAAGGAACCTGTTCTCCCACATGAATGCAGTGCAGCACTTCACATGAGATCTTTTTATCCCCCTCTTTACTTGTGAAATGGGTGCACTTTACTTAACAGCAATAGCAGCCTTCACAATAGAAGGAACGCTTTACCAAAAGAGGAAATAGCTATCTATTTATAATGCATAGAAGTGCTGGAGCCAGATGCAGTGGAATGCCATGGAAGATTTGCTACTGACTTGCATAGCGTAGGTTCTAAGTTGTGGAGTGCAACTCGTACATTTGTATGTGAATAGTAGACCTACCCCTCACTTCAAAACAATGCATTTATTTCCTATTCAGTGTTGCTTTCAAAAGCCTTCTTAGAATTTTGAAGTGCAGTTCTGTTCTGAAAAGTGATTGCTAAATGGCACCATCTTATTCATCAGTTCTGCTCCAAGTGTGTAATTGGCGATATCCATTTGCTTTAGTGAATATAATACTTTTTACTCCTGTTACCCTTGCACAGACTTGAGTGTGGGAGCTGGATTCTGTTCCTTCCTTAGCAAACAATTCTGCTGATGGTGCAAAGTTCCAGTCATTTTCACCTGTGTGCAGTCATGGAAAGAAATAGGGTTATATTAATCTTGCTGTTAGTGCAAGATTTTTTTTTTTTTAGTAAATTGTACAGCAGAGGTGGAGGGAAAAAAAAGTCAGTCAGGGATAGCTGTAGTAGGTTTCACAGTGGGATCAACTTGCTGCAACTGCTCCTGCTTGTGCAGGGCTGGGCTCAGCTCCCCAAACTGGTCCTTACAACCTGGCACAGGTGGTTACAGTGCCACTGAGGTTTGGTGAGTCTGTCCCCCATCTCCTTCTATGAAGGGGCAGATGGGCCAAATGTAAGTGGCACTGCAGCCACCTACACCAGGTCACAATGGCTGGAGCGCAATGCCAGGGCCAACCTCACAAGAGGCCATTTACATAGGATCCTGCTGCCTGAACCTTGCCTGGAAATTTGGTGGCACAGGCATCAAGTTAAATAGAAGGTGGCCAGATGCAGTCCATGGGCCAGATCAAAGTGTTATGTGGGCCAGGTCTGGCCCCCTGGCCACATCTTGCCTAGTCCTGGGCTAGCATCTCTTAATAGCAAAGCCATTTCTTCATATAGTTGCCTTTTTTGGGGAGTCGGAAGATGAAATATCCTGAAAAGTACTGAATGTGTTGAAGAGGGGCTTGAGTTAGCATGTGCCTGTCCTTAATCTATCATAGATCAGGTAAAAAGGAAAACAAAGTGATTTTGATTTTATTTTTTCCTCTATAAAAGTTTTGAAAATGCATTGGCAGCACCCAGTGCCCTCTGTCAGAACTTATGGATGCCACTTTTCGCTTTTTGATTTATTGTCCATCGGGCTACATTGACTGTTCAATTTTTTTCCTGTGTAACAGCTTCTGACAAATCTGAATGATTCTGATCTGAGATCAGAGCAGTCAGTCTTAACATTTTTATTTCCAGGTTTATATTTGTGGTGCCTGAAACTTGGAGCTCGTAGTAGCCTTTTTCTTGTTTAAGATGGGAAGGGTGTGTGCATGTGCGTGCGCAACAGATAGAATGGCTAAAGATGTTCTTGTCATTAAGGCTGGAATGGTTACTCCTGAGGGATTTCTGTACTAAAAAATGTAAAAATCCTGCGCACACAATATTTTCAAATTTTGCAAAATTCTGCATATTTTAGTTGTCAAAACAACAAAGATAATCACACTAGCTTTGATTATTTTGGGCCATTAAATACCTGTCAAGTAGGTAAAAAGATCCAGAAAATGTGTTTTGACAAATAGATTCCTTACTAGGCATATTAATACAGAACTTCTGAGGAATTCATTTAAACTACAATATAGCACTCTATTTCCTGCACCCCTCTGAAGCAGTGCAAAGCCTTGGGGGAGTCAGGGGTAATGGAGGAGTTGAGGGAGAGGGAAATAATTGCTGGGAAGGAGCCTGGGTGTGAACTTGAAGAGTTGTTGGGTGTAGGTTGGAAAAGTTTGGAACAGGTTTTCTTGGGGGTTGGGGAGGAACTGTTTGGGAGCACAGAGACATATGGGGACAGGTGCAGATGTGCTTCAGTGAAAGGAAGAGGCTAGGGGGTCAGTCAGGGGCTGGATGGGAGAAGCTCTCTATCAGGCACATCCCTGTCCTCAATCCCCTGTGCCTCCTCTCCAGTTCAGCTCCTACTTCTGTTTGATACCCCTACAATCCCATGCTCTTGGTCTCCTTGTATCCTCTGACTTGGCCAGTTGCAAAGAAGGCTCTTCAGGTTTTTTCTTTTCCCTGGCTCGGGAGCTGGCAACTTTTGGATCTTGTCCCTCAGGGTAATCCCCTGGCAGGCTGAGACACATTTTGATGACATTGACCATTTGCAGCAGGGCTGGATTTAGAAAGAGGCATTGGGGGCCCCGGAAAATTATGTATGGGCTGCCAAAATTGAAGCCCTATTGCGAGGCCCCGTTAGCCCAGGGCCCTGCAGCCTCTAAAGCACTTGGGTTCCAACCCTGTCTAGCAGAGGGGGAGGAGATTCAGCTTTGCACACTGCTGTTCCTCCCTCTGGCCTGGAGCTGCAAGTGCTGGGAACCAACCTCTGGCAGTGCATTTCTCTCTGTGGAATTGCAACCAATGGGAGCTGCAGGGGCAATGCCTGCAGACGAGTGCAGGGCAGCGCACAGAACCCCCTCTTTCTTCCTCTCCCTCCCTGGGGCCTGTGCCACCAGAGGGGAACTGCCTCAGGCAAGTGCCTCACTCCCCAAACACCCTGCCCAGCCCTGAGCCCCCTCCCTTAGCCTAATTCCCACTCAGACCCTGCACCCCCACCTCCTGTCTTTAGCGCCATCCTGCTCTCAAAACCCCTTGGTCCCTGCTCCCTCTTGTACCCCAAATGCCTCATCACCCCAGTGCATGCACCTCCAGTCCCTTCTGAACTCTGTCCCCTGCCTTACTCCATACTGCCCTACTGCACTCTGAACCCCAGCCTCAGAAAACTGAATAGCCGTGGACCCCCAAAAGAGTGAATCCGATCCTTCCCGGTAGCTCCCAGTGGCCATGGTTCACCGTTTTCAGCCATTGGGAGCTGGGGGACACTGAGCATCTACAGCAGTGTCAGAAAAATGTCTCGCGGTCTACCAACAGATTACCCTGGCTGGCCCAGCCAAAGGAAGCCAACCCCTGACCTAGGTGGCTGGGAGCAGCTGCTGTGTTCTAGCATCAGGGCTGTCTGGTGGGCAAAAGGCAGAACTGCAGCAATGTTCCTGCAGAAGCTTTTTTCTGTGCAAAAAACAAAAACAAAAAATATTTGCAGCTCATTAATTGTGTATGCACAATTTGCCCAGGAGTATGGTGCTTAGAAGATCAGGGTTCAATGTCACAAATGTACTTTTGACCTTGGGCAAGTCACTTGATGTGTCTGTGCCTTAGTTGTTCATTTATAAAATTACTATTAATGCTCCTTTTGCTATTTAGATTGTAAAGCTGACTAAAAGGGGAAGGGGAACCTTGCAGAATGGGCACCTCAAGGTGCTACTTTAATACAAATTTTAAGGAAAAGTAATAATGCTGATTAATAAAACAAGACTGCATGTGCCCTACTGGTTGGAACCTTAGGTCTTCTAGCTGGGTTCAATAACCAAATAATTAAAGCAAGTTTTGTAGCTCTGCAGAACTGTATAGTAATGCCTTCACAAAGCTAAAACTGTGCTTTGTAAACTTGAAGAAGCCAGACAGGCTGCAGACAAGTTAATTTTTTAGCTGGAGATTTTCTGCCCCATAAATTGAAGTTTTATGTAGCAATTATGCCATAATAACTAGATAAATTCCAAAACCTATTACTGTTCTTTGTCTTTTATTGATGAGGTCAACAAGGAAGTAATTGTGTTTAAACTTTAATGCTTTTTGCTTTATATAACTCTTGGTAGAGAGTATAATAAGCTCATGTTGAGGGGGAGGGAGGTTTCAGAGGAAATAGAAAGATGGGCTTGAATTGCAAATTCAAATCCAGGTTCAGATCCACATTTTAAAACTTTTTCATGCCCAAACCTCTTACATTTGGTTGTGTGGCCTATCACTTGTTAGATCTTAAACTGTTTCATGAAGAAGTTTGAGGCAGGAAGGTCAAAATCTGACTTGAAATGTGAAGCCTGAAACAACCTGAATTATGAACTCGCTTCCTTCATTCTATAATATATCCTGCAAATGAAAAATTCAAGTGACATATGCTCTTTATTTGTATTCAAGAACCTGTTGTTTTAAGTTCTGGTGACTTCAGATGATAAAAATGTACTTTGTGAATGACTGTGAGCTGCCTGCATATTTCGGAAGCAAACTGTTCCTTTCTTAGATAAATCAGGAGATGTTCTCTGTGGTTCCCTGGGCGTTGGATGTTCAGTAAAGATACTAGACGTGATGGATCATTGTTCTAAGGAAAAGGCACCAAGTCGCGTATGCTCCTCTGCCCCCAAACTCATGCCCGCAGTCATGGCACAAAAGCATTGATTCCATAGCAAGATCCTAGCTGGTCCCAAAAACTGGGAATACCCTTCTGTATGGGAAATGCATCTGCAGAGCCTCCACTGGCATCTGCAGAGTCTCCAGAGGCATCCACTGTTCTGAGGACTGTCCTTTAGGGATTAAGGGTGTAAGTAAAATAATGATGGAGGAGAGCTAGGATGCAATGAGCTATAGGTATGCAATCCAGGGTCATACTGCTGGTGGGGCTGGAGAAAGCAAGAACTATCGGAAAGGCACACGGTCTCTAAGTAGATGGTGTTGGTCTGAGAGCATGACCCCTTTTCCTGTTCCAGTTGGGTGCAACAACTAGCATTCAACAAATGATTCGAAGGATGTTCCATGAACGCGACTGTACCACATTTCCGATCTCCTACCTTTGTATATTTCCTGTATGGAGGTCAAGTTAGCTTTGGTTCATAAATAGATCAAATAATTAAACCTCACCAGAGTTAGCAACCCAGGACAAGATCCCTTTTCCTGTCCAGGAATGAGAAAGATGTTATTTGGAAAGTATAGAATCCCATGGGAAGAAGGCCAGCAAAGGAATGAGGATAAAGATTCAGTCAACTGTAGTGTAATCTGGGAAGGACATGTTTTGGCATGAGCGCTCTATTAGACGGAGCCTGCATCTGTTGCAGATGAGATTATTTTAAACATCTAACAATAGAGGGTGATCACTACCTTAATGCATTCCCTTTTTTATTATGATAGTGGCATGTGTGGGTGGGATCGGCAGCATGACTGACAATGGCGGGTGCTTCCTCTATTTACACAGGAGAGGAGGTGAGTAGGTGGAGGTTATGTTAGATGTCTGGTTGGAGGCAAAGCATGATTTATTAGTGTTCATTTGGCTGGATGAATACATAGCATATATATTTAGAAATTTGCAAAATAGGGTACTATTGTATTTTAAAGTCAGCTAGCAATCAATTCTGGCATAAAATCTTGGCAGGTTGATACCTACATTAAGTTTGTAATGTGTTTCCTGTTTCTAGTACGTGCACTATATAGCCAGTGTGTCTCTTACAAATTTATTAAGACAATGTGTATAAATAGTATTGACGCCTACAGGACAGGTATAAAGTTAATATAGGATTTGACTCTGGATGTGTTCTGGAGACATACAGGACCAGGTGTATGGAATCACACAGGGATTTAATCTGGTCTGTTATTTCTAATCACATTTCATAATGACCACTCATGTCAGAGTGTCTATAACTTGAATTTTTATTTTGCATTAGTACTGTATTTTGGAATTTGAGGATTTTTTTGTATTTGCATCTTCCCATTTCTATTCCCCAGAATTGATGACAATGATGTGCAGCTAGATAGTCAGAAATGTGTATTTTGATTCCTTCAATCTCACTGCTATGAAACCTACTTTTTGATTTCTCCACAGGGTAGTAGCAAAGAGGGCTGGCATGGCTGTGCTACAGTTCACAACATTAAAGACGAAATATGTTGCTGTCCTAGACAGTCTACAGACATGTGAAAATACAGATCCATGTCCGGGAGAATTTACAGTCTAAGGCACTGATTCAGTGAAGCATTTTAAAATTTAACACAAGTTTAACACAAGTGTAGCTCTATTGACATTGAATGGGACAACTCATATACTTAAAATTAAGCACGTGTCAAGTGGTTTGTTGGCTCAGGACCTTAGTAGTTAAGGGGAAGCGGAGAGGCATGCAAGCTGCTACTTGTGCAACAGGTTAGAATGGTACATGCAGAGATGAGGCTGTGTTGGGAGTAAGGACTAGGGATGTGAAATGTTAACCGGTAAGCATCACCCTAAACAGATGATGTTTACTGGTTCTGGTTAACAGGTAGCATTTGGAGCAGCTCCCCGTCCTTTCCGGGTAGGGGCTGCTAAAGCCCCACAGGGCCCCCTATTGGTGGTGTCTGCTCCAGCTGTCTGGAGCAACCACTGTCCTTGGCAGGCCTGCCCACCATCCCATGATTTCAAATAGGCCCTGCTGCAGGGTACATGCTGGCTCCCTGAGAGCGGGACAATCAGTAGTTGCCAGTCCAGCTCCCAGGGACCTGGCTGCAGAGCCCGTAGCAAACATCCCCCGGAAGTGGGGCTGGCAGAGAAGTGGGAACTGCAAGATTGTGCTGGAGGAGGCAGCGCACAAAGTTTCTTCCAACCCCTTCCCCATGCTTGCAGCTGTTCACAGAAAAACAGCTAGCTTTTCTGAGTGAGATACAGGGCCAGGGCAGGCAAGGAGCCTGGCTGCTGTTCCCACTGCACCTTTCTGCTGGATCCAATAGCTGGACGGGTTGGACGTGGCCCACGGGCCATATTTTGCCCGGCCCTGTGCCAGCTTAACCTAAAAGGCAGTCAAACGGGCCTATGCATGCTTCATTTGGACTCACTAGCTGATTGGCTGAGGGGATTAGCAGATCTGCTGTGAAGAACAGCAGCAACAGCACGGTACTGGCTGCTCAAAAGCATTTGCACGCACCTACAATAGTTTCAAAGTTCCTGCACCTTCCTGTTTCCAGTGTTGGACTTAGCACGGCTCGTGGCTTGGTCCCAGTCCCACTGCTGCCTTTAGAGTTGCCATGTGTCCGGTATTGACCCGGACAGTCTGGTATTTTCGCCTCCTATCCAGTAAAAAAAAATCAGAAAATACTGGACACGTAAAATGTCTGGTATTTTCTGAATTCCCCCCCCCCCCCCCAGCCAGGACTGTCTGGGTCAATACTGGACACCTGGCAACCCTAAGCAACTGGGCCCAGCCTGCCCACCCAGTCCCCCCCCCCCCCCTTTTACCTGGTTCTGCAGGAGAGCTGTCTTGTCCGGAGCAGGGAGAGAAGGCAGAGAAGATGGCCACCCTGTAGCATTGCAAACAGCTGCCTCTCAGAAAGTCATACCTAGGGTGTATTGAGCATGCTCAGTAAGAGTTGCTGTTGCCTTCACTGTCCCTGCTCTTAAAGAGGCCATGCTGTTGTTTTTTTTTAAATTTTTTTTTTTTTTTTTTGGCCTTAATAACTCTTGGGGTCCTTTTTTTTTTTCCCCCTCAACAACTTTGGTCTCCCTCTCCCCCCCCCCTTTTTTTTTTTTCAACAGAATTTTTGGTTAAACCATCTGGCAACCCTAGCTGCCTTACCTTACTCCAGGTGATAGCATTCCCAGCCTTGGTCAATTCTGATTCCAGGCTTGGGCTCCAGCATCTTGCATACAGCTCTGGCACCTGGCTACTGACACCTGACCAACCACATTCCAGTCCTTAAGGGCTTGACTATCCTGTCAAAAGGAATCCAACAAGAGAAAAGGGGCCAGCATGGGTCCCACCAAAACAAACGTTTCCCTGTCGGAGATGGTGTGCCGGGTACAGAATTTGCAGGGTTGTGTTGCTGCCCTGCAGCTCCAACCCTGAACTAAAGATTCCATGGTGATCATGGCAAATTTTGGGGAGTCCTCCATCAGTGTTGGCTTCTCTTTCTCTTGCAACTGCAAGCATTCCCCACCAGCTAACCCCGGCTAGGACTTACCGTCAGTTTGCTGGCTGTGGACGTTTTCTCTGTATGCCTGTCGTGTTTTAGGGTAGTGGAAAAAAGTCTCTCAAAAGGTATTGAGGTCAGTTAGATCCTAAATTAATTATGCAGGTATTTAAGCATCAAATTTGTTTTTATTCTGAGGCAGCCGTTGTGATCTGACTAGTAGATTTATCTGGCATTGCTTGGGTCTTTAACTTAAATAATACTTGTTTTCTTCATTTAAATCATTGCTCTGGGGTGGGGCTAGGGATGAGGTGTTCAGCATGCAGGCTGCCCTGGG
This sequence comes from Pelodiscus sinensis, assembly GCF_049634645.1. NCBI lineage: Eukaryota > Metazoa > Chordata > Testudines > Trionychidae > Pelodiscus > Pelodiscus sinensis. Next base: position 182,354,538 of record NC_134712.1, on the reverse strand, counting down.
GAGAGAGGACAGCCACAGCCCTCTCTTACCACAGCAGTTTTTGGCCAAGTAAGGAAGCACCTGTCCGTGGCTTTGCAGGGAGAGGGGAGCATGTCCCCCAGCTGGGGGACAGACAGACACAAGGCACACAAACTCTCTGAACTATATAATAGATAGCTGTCCCTTTCTCCACTGGTGTACCCTGCTGGCCCAATGGGGTTATAGCTGTCCAGGTCCTCCTTTCTGGACCCTTGCTGCCTTTATGTGGGCATTCTGCAGTAGAAATGTCCCTCTTGCCAGACCCCTCCCTTTCCATTTTATGAGAAACAATCAAATTCCAGGCACATCCCATTATCCCAGCACAACCAAATCCTTCCTTGCTTTAAGTTAGGGTAAGATGAAGGTGCATACCAAATTTGGTGGACCTAGCTCTTACATTTAGGAGGGATTTTTGAACAAATGGACTTGCAGATAGACTGTATAAAATATACAGAAAGATTGTATGAAACTTTCAGCATTGTTTTTTATCCGTTTCAGTGGTTTCCTTTTCCAAAAAAATGCACTGAAAGGCTCTTGGGGTCTGAGAGACCCAGATAATGTTTGCCTCCTGTATTCTCTTAATTGTTCAGAAAATTGAGTTTCTTCATAGATAACACTTCCAAATGAATTTTCGGGGAAGCCTACACTTGCCAGGAAGAATATCTGGGGAAACCACAATTACCAGATATGTTTTCTGGCAAGACCCATGATTGACAGATGATGTTGCTGGGGCAAAGACTCACTGTTGCATTGCACATGCACATTGCTTGTTTGCAGATATTATTTGGATTTTGTTGGATCATATGTGGCATAAAAGCAGTGGTTCCCAACCTTTTTGAGCTTTCACACCCCTTTTCAATCTATTAAAACTTCATGGACCCCTTCCCCTCCATGGGGGAGAAAGAAAAGTAAGGATTGGAGCCACCATGATGGGCTTGATTCTTACTTTTAAACTTTCCACGGTCCCCCTGCTATACCATTGCAGACCACCATTTGGGAATCACTGGCATAACAGAATAAGGGATGGATGTTTTGCAGGGATCTGGTTACAGAAATGGTGAAACCACTTGTTCAGGAAAGGAACATTATGGTCTTGCCTCTGGCTTCTAGGAAGGCAGTGTCTTATGTGCTCGGTATTAACAAATGGCAAAGATATTTCCTCTGTACTCTAAATCAAGACAGAAAAATACACCAAAAAGGTACTAAGTGTAAATGCTTTGTATGTTCAGAACATATAATCTGTTAGAACAAATGGAGCAAAGTAATAGGTCATTTTACTGCCACTTTACTGTGTTTGCACCTTTTCCTATTGTTCAGTTTTATAGTTCACTGGTTACAAGAAAACCAGTTTTAAATGCATCCTGTGTGAGATTTCCCCCTCTCCCCTTCAGTTTTGAAATATGGGGAAGGGGGTATCGATCTGAAAATCTTTGATTCTCAATGTGTTGAGAGGAAATCCCCATCACTTAGTGGTCTCATAGAATCATAGGACTGGAAGGGACCTCGAGAGGTCATCGAGTCCAGCCCCCCGCCCTCAAGGCAGGACCAAGCTCTGTCTAGACTATCCCTGACAGATGTTTATCTAACCTGTTCTTAAATATCTCCAGAGAGGAAGATTCCACCACCTCCCTTGGCAATTTATTCCAATATTTGACCACCCTGACAGTTAGGAATTTTTTCCTAATGTCCAATCTAAACCTCCCCTGCTGCACTTTAAGCCCATTACTCCTTGTCCTGTCCTCAGAAACCAAGAGGAACAAATTTTCTCCTTCCTCCTTGTGACACCCTTTTAGATATTTGAAAACCGCTATCATGTCCCCCCTTAATCTTCTTTTTTCCAAACTAAACAAGCCCAGTTCATGAAGCCTGGCTTCATAGGTCATGTTCTCTAAACCTTTAATCATTCTTGTCGCTCTTCTCTGTACCCTTTCCAATTTCTCCACTTCTTTCTTGAAATGTGGCGCCCAGAACTGGACACAGTACTCCAGCTGAGGCCTAACTAGTGCAGAGTAGAGCGGCAGAATGACTTCACGAGTTTTGCTTACAACACACCTGTTGATACCTGTCTCGGAGGATTATGATCTGACCAAACTATCCTAGGAACCATTGGAAAGTTTTTATGCCCTGGACCTGCTACACAGGTTTCCCTAAAACTATCCTGACAAGTCTAGTTATGTGGCGTGTGGGGTGTGCCCTCAGAGGAGGTGCTTTTGCTTGTGAGTAATCCACCATGACAAAACAGTAGACCAACCTTAAGCATCTTCTTTGGGTTTTGACTCTTGATCAAAAGAGGTATCTAAAAGGGTGTCATAAGGAGGAGGGAGAAAACTTGTTCATCTTGGCCTCTGAAGATAGAACAAGAAGCAATGGGCTTAAACTGCAGCAAGGGAGGTTTAGGTTGGACATTAGGAAAAAGTTCCTAACTGTCAGGGTAGTCAGACTGGAATAAATTGCCCAGGGAAGTTGTGGAATCCCCATCTCTGGAGATATTTAAGAGTAGGTTAGATAAATGTCTATCAGGGATGGTCTAGACAGTATTTGGTCCTGCCATGAGGGCAGGGGACTGGACTCGATGACCTCTCGAGGTCCCTTCCAGTCCTAGTATTCTATGATTCTATGATAATTTTTCAGATGCCAGATTGTGGATTCCTTGTTTTATTTCTGTCTTGGTTCATTTTCCTGCAATTTTTGCTTTTTGGAGTAGCATGGCATGTTTGCTTTTTTTCCCGCGCTGAGACAGGGTGTTTTTGGCTTTCTGATGCTGATATTCAGTGACTAGTTACCTTTCCCTGTAATCGGGATGGTGTGAAGTTGTACTTCTTGTTTCTGTTTGATGTAGAATTGTGTCCTGATGAAGAGGAAAAAAAGTCAGAGCATGAGGACTCTTTCAGATTGTGAAAGGAAGGTTGTAATCTTGTGATGTAAATCAGAAGTAATTCAACTGAAATAAATATGGTTACATTTTTGGGGTGACAGCAGAATCCAGCCTACTATCTGAGCCCGTTATTTCTATGTTTTTCAGCTACTGTAACAATCTCCTTTCTCAGATGGAAGCAATTAACTTCTTTTCTCTGGCTCTTTTTCTGTTTTTGGATATCAAATGTTCACGTTTCCTCCCGATGTTAGGTGTTTGTGTGTTGGTTGTACCTCTCTCCTCCTGTGCGTCCCTTCCTCTTCTTCTTTAGTTCGGTCTTCTCTAACTCCTTTTTATGCTTGAAGGCCCCACTGGCCCTCCGACTAGAAAATAATGTTGACAAACTGTCTCCACTTCAAGGTCTTTTGTGATAAACTGTTTACAAGAGGAAAAGTAAAGAGCTCTGCACTTTTTCTTCTTAAAGATTCTCCCTGATCACCAGCTAGTAGCTTTAAAATGCTCTCGCCAATTTTATTTTCTGCCTAGCTTGTGGCTTTGATTTACTATTTGATTCTTTCTCTCACACCTTCAGAATCTTGTTTGCTTGTACTCCCCCATGAAATTATGTGTCATCTTGATATCCCAACCAGCTGATGTACTTGGTTCTTTTGTACAATATTATGACTCTCACCCTTTCAAAACATACTTGGAAGTGTCTTCTTCTCCTCCAGCCCTTGGCTGTTTCATGTGAAACTTAAGAGATGATAACTGAACTCCTCAGAGTCAACACTGAGTACTGCTGCTGCTTTAGTGGTTAGGTGTCTTTTAAAGTGAAAGGGAATGGAGGGCATTTTGCTTTTAACAAGGGCTGCTTGGTTCTTTGCATGAAATCAGCATCCATGGAAATATAGATTGAAGACTGGAGAGAAAGTTAATTGGAAAGAAATTTTTTTCTCCCTCTAAAAATAAATTTGCTGGATCAAGTTTTCTCTGTAAATCTCCTATGAGAAAACGTAGCCAACAGCAAAGCCCCTTTAATGACCTTCGCGAGTTTTCTTTCCACCATGTCAGCAAAATAGTTTAGAGTTGAAGTCTTGTGCCATTGGTCGACCTTAGGAGCAATTTAAAATATATTTACTTTACTTTATTACTACTCTTGGAAAGGGGTGGTATAAGGAGATTGCTCTTTAAATTATTGTTACAGCAATTGCACTGAAAACATGAGGTCCGATTCTCCAGCATGGTCTGATTACTCTGCATGGCTTTGGAAGTGTAGTGTTTGGTTTCATGAATGATGCTTTGAGGGTGGTTGTGGGGCTAGGTGGTGCTCCGCCAGGCCATACTGGCACACAATCAGCAAACTGTAACTGGCTCCCTGACTGTACTATCATCCCTGTCCGTTGAGAGGAGCTTGGGCACAGGAGCACTCAGCCTGCGATATTTCTCCTCTTGAGATCAGAATATCTCTGGTCTTGTTTATTCCTCACCTGGTCACATCCTCGGACATCATCATCTTTACCAGTATTTTTAAAAATGCACCTTTTGGAGGGAGTGGCCTATGTCCAGAAATGATTTTCCCAATCACGATTGGAGGGTCCTAGGGGCCTGCTTGTCCTCCCATATAACCACTTTCCACACTGCAAATTCTTTACATTTGGGGAGGGTTAGAGGTAGGCTGTATAAATACCATTTTCAAATGTAGATTTTGGGGGATTCCCTAGCAATGTGTTCCCTCTAACTTTTTCCATCTATGGGTGGAATAGATGTTATGTGCACCGAGGCATGTGTGGATGTGCACCACCAATAGAAACACATGCTGCTGGCTGTGGGCACTCTGCTAATCAGCTGGGTGGCATTTGAATCTCTTCTGGGTAGTCAGCTTACAGGAAACCTGTTCCCTAGCTGTTATCACTAAAATCATCAATTGCAATATTTATAGAGCTGGTTCTGTAACCTGTATACTGCACAACACTTACTCATGTGAAAAGTCCCATTATCTTCAATGAGGCTACCAATATGCACACTCCACTTAGCATACGGCTGCAGAATTAGGCACTTAGGCCCTCATTCATTTAAGTCCTTAAACTATGATTTATTTTAAGCCATTGCTTTTCCTATGGGTTTTGTGCTGTTGCTAGTCACTTGTAACGTTGGAGCATCTTCTATGTAGAAAGCCAGTTGCAGAGTCTGTTGGGCTTCTCTTTTTTTTCGGCCTCAAGAAAGCTCTGCTTGGTTTCGGGTAAGGAGGATTCTTTCCTTTTTGCAAGGGACAGGTTGATGCTATGAATGACTTTCTGGTGGTGGTGGAAGAGCTTTATCCAAAAGGAAGGCTTGTTGCATTTTAGGGATGCGAATGACTAGTCGACTATCTGATAAGCAAATGCTTATCGGATAATTGACAGGCTAGTCGACTAGTCACTCTCCTCCTCCCTCCCCCCCACTTTCCTGCCTCTATCAGAAAGAGGCAGGAAAGGGGGAGTTGAGGAGGGGATACTTCAAAGCAGCAGCGCCACTTGGAGGCTGCAGCCAGACCTCAGGCTCCATGCAGTGCTGCCACTTTGAAACACTGCTAGGAGCCTGACATCAGGCTCCCAATGGCATTTCAAAGCAGCAGCGCCGCACAGAGCCCAGGCTCAGCTGAGGGAGTCCCCGGCTGACCCTGGGCTCTACGCAGCGGTTTCGCCTTTGAAGTGTAGCAACAGCCTTAAAGCTGTTGCTACACTTCAACGGTGGAGGCGCCCTGTCGACTAATGGAATAGCTGATGCATTTTGCAATCCGTCGATATTGAACATCCTTACTGCATTTCCTAAAGGTGCCAGTCTCAGGATTCCAATCTCAGTTGCATTATAACGGCGAGCCTTTTTACAGAACACTCACAGATGAGGAAAATGGTTGTTTGCCACTCTGTCTGCATGTTGCCGGTTTCTCCTCTTCTGCCAGATTTTTGTTTTGACATTTATTGTTAAACCCACCCCTGCAGTGCCTACAAGTAGTAGAAGTTCAAATTCTGTGCAGAGTGTAAACTGAGCAGGAATGAGATGGCTTAGTCTGGGCACTAATCTACGATGGCTACAGGATGAATCACTCTAGTCTAGCATCCTCAGGACCTGACCAGTGCTGGACCATGAGAGGTCAATGTTTTCTAGCAGCATTACCAACACTTCCTCTGCTTGTTGGGCTCTTAGAAGACATTTAGGGGTGAATTAGAGCTAAATAACAGCACAAAACACTGAGAGTCAGGACTAGAGATGTTAAATATCGATTAATTGGATAGTTGAGTAACCTCGTGAATCCTTATTGGTTAGTTGACAACTCTATAGTCTCCAGGGGTGAGGCTAGCAGCCAGTGCACTCTGGCCCAACTCCTGAGGAGTCCACTGCCACTCTGCACAGGGTGCCAGGCAGGAGCTGGTCTGCAAGGAGAGCCAGTTTAAAAACCAGCTCCCCTCGCAGACCATCTGCCTGTTGCTTCATTTGCATATTTGCATTATGGCGCTATTTCGAAATAACTCTATTTTGAAAAAAGAAACGCTGTCTAGACACGGTTACTTTGAAAGAAAATCCTTCTTCCGAAATAACTGGTAAACCTCATTGTAGGAGGAATAAGGGTTATTTCAGAAGAAGGGTTTTCTTTCAAAATAACCGCGTCTAGACAGCGTTTCTTTTTTTCGAAATAGTGCTATTTCGAAATAGCGCCATAACGTGAATATGCAAATGAAGCATGGGAAATTCAAACCTGCGCTTCATTTGCAATTTCACTCAGCTGCATTTGCATCCCTCTTTCGAAAGAGGGTGCAAGTATAGACATATCTTCAGCCACACTCATGATAAGTAGACATCCAGCTAACTAAAATCACGCTGGACCATGGATGTTGCTGGACCAGAGAGTGTGGGGTTAGAGAGGTTCAACCTGTAGTTTAGATTTCTCCAGTGGTCACCCAATGTTTTCTATGCCAAGTAAGAGAGTTTCAGACCCAAGTCTCTTTTTGAAGCTGGGTTTGTGTCATAGTATTGCCAAAGCAGAGAGAGATTCACTTGTTTGAGCTAAATTAGATTCAGACCAGAATTCTTGCTGTTGTGATCAGCAGAATTTTCTCCTGTATATGTTCACAGTGGGAGGGAAGGAGATGAGGGAGAACAGAGAACCAAAACCTAAAGAAAATAAAAGCTGCAGTAGGATCAATTTTCTTCATAATTTCCTTTTGTGCTCTGCTGAGACATTGGAAAGGTACAGCTGGGAAAAAGATCTGACCCTATATCATATGCCTTCAACATGACTCCACGTGACTACCCTTCATTACAGATAGACACCAGCTGTCTTCGGTTAGGCAGTTATTTATTCAGCTTTAATACTGTTGTATGACCATCTCTGCGTTAAGGAAAAATAGACTTTTTATTTTATTTTATTTTAAGCCATGTACAGTAATCTTCCAATAATCTGGCACCTTTAGGACCCAGGGGGTGCCGGATTATCAGATATGCCAGACTCTCGGAAGGGGGAGCTATGAGGGGTCTGGGGTGGGTGGGATAGTGGAGTGGCGCTGCAGGACCCACCCAGCAGCACCCCAGCTACTTTGCCCCAGACTTCACCAAGTCAGCCACTGCTGAAACTGACCAGCGGCTGACTCAGGGAAGCCCGGGGCAGAGCAGCTCCAATTGTCCGGCTGCCTGGAGCACTTCCAGGTTCCTGGTGGTGCTGGACAATCAGGAGTGCTGGACCACTGGATGCCAGACAACTGGAGTTTTACTGTATAAGGAACCTGATGATGCTGGTCACTTTTTGACTGTTCATTTATTCTAGTCCCTTCTCCTTGCACCTCACTGGTTTGTTCTTTGCTTCTTGGGCTGTTATTTATATTCATGCAGAAAACTGAGTTAATAGGATATAAAGGTTGCAAAAGTTCTCTCCATCCTCTACCTGCTATGGCATACCCATAAGGCTAGATGGTTCCTTGGTTCTCAAGCATATTAATAGCCCTCCAAGTAAGAATATAATTTTGTGTCATGCCTACAACTAAATCTGAAGAGCTAGTTGCAGAGAAGACCTTTGCTTGGTGACTAGGAAGGGGAGGAGGGACCAGCCAGTTTCAGCAGTGGTACTGAAGCCCAGCAGCAAATAAGGGGTGGGGGATCTATGACCTCACATGCCCCCCACCCTGCAGTACCTCCAGCGAGTATGCAAAGGACAAAGGATTACATGGACACAATCAGATGTTCAAAACACACAGAAACCTGTGGGGGAACATTTTAACCTGCCTGGGCACTCATTAATGGATTTAATTCTTCTACAAAGGAACTTCACAAGCCAACTGCAGAGAGTGCAAAATTGACCTTCATATACAAATTTAACAGTTTCCCTTGACCTGAAAAAAGACTTGAACTGGATAAAACCAGCTTTCCTTACAATCAACACACCATTGACATCAAAAGCTAAGTATGGGACACTTCCAGCCCACTCAGTTAGCGTCATTAGCGCTGGCACTAAAATTAACAGGTACTTTTTTCCCCCTTCCTTTCCCTTCTTATTCTGAGGGCCCGCCCCCTTTCTTTTTTCTCCATTCTAACTCCTCTCCTCTGAAGAAGTGAATTTTGCCCACGAAAGCTCATGATACTATATATTTGTTAATCTCTAAGGTGCCACAAGACTACTTGTTATATTTTATTTCTTTAGACTTATAAAAGGCATCAGTTAATCATCTCGTGCTGCACAGAATGCAAGAGCCATCTTTTCCTTTCTTAATTACAAAAAGGCTAAGTTGGGCCCCTATGTGGGAAAGCCCTTGAGCTCCTACAAACCTTTGGGCATGTACCTGAGTATCAGTGGCATCAATGGAACTCAAGCACACATTTAATACCCATGCATGTGCTTAACTGTAAGTGCTTTTCCACGAGGAGTAACAGTTAATTCGAACTAAGGACTTAGTTCAAATTAACGTTTCACTGCCCCGTGTAGCCGCGAGGCAGTGAGTTCGGGCTAGAGAAATCTCACAATGGCGACCGGATGGGAACATGCAAATAAAGCCCCAGATATTTAAATCCCGGGCTTCATTTGCAACTCCGGTCGCCTCATTTGCCTACCTAGCTCGAATTAATGAGCTAGTGTAGACATACCCTTAGATAATACAGGATATCCTATATCACTTTGTAAAAGACATTTGTTTTAGTCTGTGCCTGACCTCCAACTTGTGGGGTTTATTCTTTGTATACACTTCCCCTGTTAATGTAGGGCCAGATTGCACCTCTCTCGGTGAGCACATGGAGAAGTCCACTTGTGGCTGTCAGTTCCCATGTATGAAAGAGAGTGGTTACCACCACAGACCATTCCTCCCTCCCTCCAGGACTCTTCAGACGCCATATTGTGATGCTAAGAGACCATCAGGGAAAGGGTAAAGTTTAGTTGAGCCAGGGAAGGCTGGAGCTGGCTAGTAAGATGCACATTGTTCCTTCCCTGACCCCGTTGAAGGAGTTCAACTTGTGACTATGCCCCATGGATGCCCAGGGAAAAGTTCCCTGCGAGCTTGGCTCCATTGGACAAGAGGAGTTCAGAGAGGCACTGGCAACCCAGCGCTGCTCTGGAAATGTAGGGTCTGAGCACAGATGAACTTGGCCTTCTGTGAATTCCTGGGATCTGCCAAGTTTGGGCATAGATTTTCCAGAGGGAACAACTCCATTCCCCTCCTGGAATCTCCAGAAGAACTTCATGGATTTTCCCTTGTAAAAGGTCCCACAGATTTTACTGCATGCTGGGACCACCTGGGCCAAAAACTTGTTTTTAAACTTTTTTTTTCCTGTGAGATCACAAGCAATCTGTTCCTCTGCATAAAGAATGTCCTTTTGTTACAAATTTGATGTGTTTATTTTAACTTCACCCAGTGTAGAAATTCTTTGTGGGCGACAGGAACCAACCCTGTTGCATCCCATTCCAGGTGGAATGTTCTGATTGTTTTGGAAGGCTTTAATAATGGGTCAGCAATCTGATACATGAAGGTGTTGTATTAAACAAAATACATCCTAGGGCTGGTTTGCCCTTGCATTTAGTAACAAGGCTGTTTTCGTCGGACTACCCTGGACAATGGAAAATCAACTCTGGAGAGGTTAGAGGTACGCTGGGATATTCAATTTGTACGGATGTTCTGACATGGTCTTTAAACTGCTTAAAGTATTGTTTGCCTATTGCTTTATGAGTTCCTTTTGTGCTCTGATCCATAGACTCAAATTACAAATTGAATAAATGAGAAACCATTAAAAATGGTTTCGCTTATTGCTCTGCCTAGGTCTGACCACATTCCTCGCAGTTTTCTGGCTGTCAAGGGTGTGAAGGGGTTCTTGTTGGCTACGGAACTGTAACTTCTTGCATATGACACTTAATGCATTCAGAATGGTGTTGTACAAGTAATATTGTGTATTCATCACACTTCTCAGCATTGTGTGGAGTTGACATTGAAGCTGAGAAATATGATTCATGTTGCTTTCTTCTTTTCCCCTGTCAATGGCAGCAGGAGCCCTCTGAGCAACATCTGAAACAGAAAATGCCTGGCCTGCAGCCATGTGTTTTTTGTTGCTCTGCTGGGCCCTCTGATGCTTCTGTAATCAGATGAGAGCCAAGGTAGGAATTATTCTTTTCCACATGGAACATCAGACCACAGCCGTTATGTGCAGAGCAGATTATTTTTTAAGGAATTGTCTGAAACATTGCCTACAGCCAATTTGGTCCTTTGAGCCAGACCTCAAGTTAATTATTTTTAAGTGTGCAGATATTTTGTGGTAAAATGTTTTGGGCTCAAAATCTCTGCAGCTTTCCACCTTACACAGTCATTTATACCTGTGCAAAATGAGCATAATGCCACCAAACCAGAATGGCGGTAGCTTACATTAAGGATGTAAAGGGTTAACTAGATAGCCAGTTACCAGGTAAGCATTTGCCTTGCCACCATGTTTATGGAGGCAACCGGTTAACTGTGGTCTGGTCGGAGCGATGCTCTGCCCAGGGTGTGGCACAGTGGGCCCAGCTGGGCCAAACCGTGGGATCCTGGTTAACTGGTTAACTTTTTAAACAAGATTTTATATCCCTAGTTGACACTCACAAGTGTCACAATGCTGCACAAGTGTCAACGGCCACACAAGGGGCAATACAGTTAAACTCAGATTGTTTTTTTTCTACTAATACCATATGGATGGCAGTTCAGGGTGACTGAATCTCTATTAGAGATTGGCTAGTAGAGAGAGCAGTTATTAATATACGGCCAGGAGCCCTTCCCCATTCATCTGAAACACATCCCTGATTAGGGTTGCCAGATGGTTTAACCAAAAATACCAAACACCCGCCTCCCCTCTCCTTCCCCCCCCCCCCCCGCCCCCTCCAAAAAAAAACACTGTGGGGAAAAAATTCTGTTGAGCAAAAAAAAAAAAAATGGCCCCTTTAAGAAACACTTTTGAGGCTTTTTGGCCCTAACAGGCTGCCTGCCATCTTGCCTCCCTTCACCGGGCTGGACAGCTCGTCTGCGGAACCTGGTAAACACCTGGGATTTTCGCCTCCTGGCCAGGAAAAAAATAAAAAAATACCAGACATTTTAGGTGTCCAGTATTTTTTGCTAGACAGGAGGCGAAAATACCAGACACCTGGCAACCCTATCCCTGATTCAGTCACTTTGCTTTTACATGGCCTGAAATGACCATGTCTTATGATGCTGTGTAAATCACCTGCAAGTATTTCTTGTGGAACAGCTTAACAGAAGTATACTCCTGGTTTTGATTTTGGGAATACTGGTTTCCATGCATTGCTGCTACCACCGCTTCTGTCCCCTGAAAGGTATTTCAACACTTTTTAAAATGTTTGAAGCACTAGGACACTATGTTATGGGTTTGAAGTTTTTAGGGGGAGTGGAAAAGTGCATAGCCTCTAAACATAATGGGAAAGAGAAACTTAGTGACAAGCCAGGTACTAAAGCCAAACCAGCTGTAATCTTGCTGGGAAACAGAGGCCTGGTATGATTTGTATTAAGAGAAGTCTCCACTTATAAGAGAACGCATAAGGCAGTGGAGACAGTAGAATGCCCTCCATTCTGCCTAAAATACTCTCACATAGGAGAGAGTATTGCTTGAATTGCCTCATTTTTGTGATTGTTTGCTAGATTTCATCTTTGCACTTGCTGTGAGATCCTGTCCATATAGTGTCATTAGTGTATATATTCATTTTAATTTCCTGAACATGGCTCTTGATACCTTTTCCAGAGTCCTTCCCAGCTAGTGCAGGCTTTTTCTGTACTGCTTCCTTGGTGATTCTGTAGGGATCTCATTTTTTCCTCCCTTCCAGTTGCAGCGAATTTAGGGGAGGGAGAGGAGACTCTCTTTCTCTCAGCATCTTCCAGGTTGTAACAAGCAATTAATCCTCTCTGTCATTTCAGTTTTTGGCAATCTCAGTTGGTCCATGGGGCCAAATTCAGTCTTGGTATATGCAGTGACGTTGTGAGAGTTACTTGGGCATATTCCTTTTGAATGTTGCTTGGTGGGTAGGCCACTGGACTTGGATTCAGGAAATGTAGATTCTGGTCCTGGCTTAGTGTAGCTTGGGTAGGTTTATTTCACTTCTCTCTGCTTCAATTTCCCCATCTGCAGAATGGGAGCATTTTCCTTTTGTGGTCACGCAAATGAAGGCCTAACATTGGAGCTGACAGCCGAGAATTGATCAAGTGAACCTTTTTCTAATCCCAGAGGGGTAGCTGTGTTAGTCTGGATCTGCAAAAGCGACAAAGAGTCCTATAGAACCTTATAGACTAACAGATGTATTGGAGCATAAGCTTTCATGGGCAAAGACCCACTTCGTCAGATGCAGCAGAACAGGCTGCAACTGACGAAGTGGGTCTTTTCCCACGAAAGCTTATGCTCCAATACATCTGTTAGTCCTGTAGCACCTTACAGACTCCTTGTCACTTTTTCTAATCCCATGCATTTTAGTTACATCCGCTTCCTTTACCGACATGCCAGTTTTTCTTACCATTACAGTGCATGGCCCATGCAGCTATGGAAGAGTGAGCTGGATCCTGCCTGGTGTATCAGCCAAATATGTTAAATACATGCCACAGAATTGTTGTTCCTGGTGATGAAATGTGGATCAGAACAAACACAACCTGACTTTCTGATCCCAGGTTCAGTGAGAAACATGGATGCAAAAAAAATCTCTCAACTTGTAAAATGAGCACACATGATTTGGAAGCTACTGAGAGAATAAATGTGAAAGCCCTCTGTGTCGCTCTTTTCACCCTGACCCCAATCTTACAATACATTGTAGGTGGGTAGACGGCTGCCTCTGTATGGAGCCTCACTAAAATCCCTGGGACTCTTCATGGGTACAGCATGCAACTAGTAGTAGGATAGGACCAGAGTCTGTGTCCCACTTCAGTACAAATAGCACAACTCTGAGCAGAGCAGGGAGAGAGAGAGATTTAACATGTGAAAAATGCAGATAACGAGTATACGTCTTCTTAGCCCACGTGTTACGTAGCATTGGAATAAAACAAAGCATATGCACATTTACACGGTGGTGCCTGTATGTAGGTGACTGTGTGTGTGTGTGTTTGTATGGATAAACATATCAATGTAAAATAAATAAGTGCACACAATTTTACCCAGTGTATTCCCTAACCATTTGCTCATTCAGGGGCCTTTTGGAGAAGGCGATCAAAGCAAAATTTTTCATTTGAACTTTGTGGGACAGAATCATTCCACTATCAAAATACTTTCCCTTTTGGAAGTTGTTAGTTTGTGGTTAAAAATTGGATAATATTGAAGTCAATGGGATTTTTACTGTTAACTTCTATGAAATTAGGTTTTCATTCTGTATGTCTGGAGACCTGGTTTCAGTACACAGAGTACCATTGTTGCCCTCTCTGAAACCTGACCTTTGTCAATAAGACAATGAAATTTCTAGAGTGAAGATGGGTAAGGTACTATCTTTTATTGGATCTACTTCTGTTGGTGAGAGACAAGCTTTGGAGCTTTACACCAAGTTCTTAGGCCAATAAAAGATATTACTTCACTCACCTTGTTTCTAGTATCCAGGGATTGATAAAGCTATGACAACACTAGGGATGTTAGCGTGTAGCCATTTACACAATTAACTAGTAAGCCTGGGTTTATCAGTTAATCCTAATGATTACACCCACACTCCCATCCTTGCTGTCTCTGTATCAGAGGCAGTGGGGAAGAGGGGAAGGCAGGAGCCGGTGCTTGTGGAAAGCCAGCTTAAAAACACCCACGAGCACTGGCTCTCACCTGCACCCTGTATGTAAGTGTGTAACTGCTGGAAATTTCCAGTAGTTACACGTTTAAACAAACACATTTGTTAACATCCCTAGACAACACAATGAAATACAATACAGTGAAGCTTCTAGTTGTTTCAGACTTATTTTTTTGTATGCTCCCCTTTTTAAACTCAGAAATGCTTTTCATTTTAAAATACTGCAGGAAGAACAGCATCTTATGGAGTGTGCTTCTAGGTCTATAAATAATAAATGTTGTAATTGCCGGAGAACCTGCGTCACTCCCAATATAAATGTACAAGGCAAAGATTCCATAAACAACACTCTTTCCTTCTTCCTTGCCATCTCTTGACCTAGAGAGGTTTGAATAGCCTTCTCTGCCCGTCTGCCGGTTTATTTGAGCGGTAGTGCTTCTGGGAGGATTCCAAAATGTTAATTGTTTTCTTTTACGTGGTGCTGTGTTTAGAGGTTGAAATTTGACAGTATGAATTAAATATTTATTGATCTCTTAACGAGGTTTGACTAGCTTTCTCCTGGCTCTAGGTTGGTGTGCAGCGGGCAGTTTATTTGTCTGCAGTCTAGGGCTGCAACCGTCTGTTTTATATCACACTTGTAACAAAGACAAATAGTTACTATTACAGGGGATTTACAATCAAATTATATTTAATTCAGTTACTAAGGCCCTGATCTGGGGGCGGGGGTTAGGGCTCGGACTCTGTGTCCATGCGGAGCCCCATTCAGTGGGACTCTACCGATATGTTTACATAACTGCTCGGAGGTGGGATTCCTAAGTGTATGTAGACAGCCTCACACTAGCTCAGCTCAAGGTAGAGCTCTAAAGGGAGCAGAGTAGATAACACAGCACAGGTAGCTGTTCGGGGTAGCTCCCCATGTCCAAGCTGGAGTTGCCAGTTCAGGTTGGACATCTTCCTGGAGGTTTCCTCCCATGACACAACCTTTCATTAAAGAGTCAGCTTTAATTCTGGGAGACTCCAGGATAATCCTGGAGGGTTGGCAACCCTAGTCAAATGTGCCCAACCCTCTTGTGCCAAACTCTGGTGGCTAATCTGAGCTGCTGCCCAAGCTGCAGCATCTGCACTGCTGATCTTAGCACACGAGCTTGAGCTGAGCTCACGGGAGTCTGTTTTACCTTTGCTGGGAATCACCCCTCCCCACTGCAGTACAGACACACCCTCCAGCACAGCGATCTGTCCACATGTAGCTCATGGCAGGATGAAGGCCAGACTGTGTTACTGTTTCTTGCTCCTACCCAGTGAAATCCTTTAGCATGTGCTTCATTTTAAGCTTATGAGCTGACTTCAGTGGGACTGTGCTGAAAGCTAAGCTTGCACTAAAGTGTTTCACCAGGTCAGGGTTCTTACTGTAAGCCTTTAACCTTGGGGTTACATCTTAAAGCAGGGGTGGGAAATAATTGGCAGCTGTGGGGAAGGCATGAGCCCTTTAAGTAGAAGCAGTTGAAAGGGCTCGTGTGTCCTGACTCCCAGGCAACACGTTAGAAGAGGGGGCCAGGAACTGCTGTGCGGGCCGGATAAAAGAGCTAGGTGGGCCAGAGTCTGACAGGCTCTTGCCACCCCTGTCTTAATGGAGCCTGCCGTCTGACAAATGCCAACATTCCATGACACGATGATGTCGTTTTTTCCTGCATTGGGAGGACACTGAAAAATCTAGATACTTAAATATCATTTCAGTATCTTTCAGAGGCACAACAATCAGGATGATCCTGCTATGAGTCCGTATTCTTGCTATGCAAGCACTTTATAGTTATAGTAAATGATTTATATTATAGCATGCCAAGTGAACAAAACTTCTTTTGGCGTAAGTCATACTTCTTTAAATCCCTAGAAACACCCTGTAGGCTCGCAGGACCATCCCTCTGCATCTGTGGGAGGGGGCACACTTCTCGTAAGTTAGAGTCTGTAAGAGCCTTCTCTAGTCTGGAAAAGAAGGGGGGGGAATTAGCAATTCACGCAGTATCTACCTGTGACATGCTGATTTAGTGTCAGGCTCGCCCTCTACCAAGTTACTGCCTGATTCTCCTGGGTTGCTTCCTTCTCTCTCCCTTGGGTGTACCTTGATCCAAGGGTTGTCCTCAACCTGCTCAGGGTATATAGCCAGGGGCAGCAGTAGCAGCTCCTCTGTGTAGAGGGTGTCAAGGCTCCATGGAAGTTCCTGTGAGTCTATGGTGCAACAGCGGTTCTCCTAAGCACTTGTCTCCAATAGCGGAGAAAAAGCATCTATCACCTCTGGTAGCTTTTTCCTAACTGAGCAGCTGGGCTGGCCTTTTATAGCTCTGCTTCTGGCGTGCAGGGCATGGCCTTCTTAGCTCCTCCCACCAGGTGACTTGCAGCAGTTCCTCTGTGTTTGAGCGGGGGTGGAGGTGGAGGGGGCCATGCCTTCCCATTACACACCTCCATTGATGCAAAGGGATGCTTGTATTGGTAATTAATTGACTTTGGAAAAACAAACTGGTCTTTATCATAAAAAGAAAACATTAGACAAGATGAAGGGCCTGGTGGTGCAGTCCTGGGAAATAGAGTTGCCAGGTGTCGGGTATTGACCGACACCTGGCAACTGACAGTATTTTCGCCTCCTGTCTGGTAAAAAATTCAGAAAATGCTGGACACCTGAAATGTCCGGTATTTTCTGGTTTTTTTCCTGGCCAGGACGTGAAAATACCAGACACCTGGCAACCCTATGACACACTCAACAACTGGGCCTGGCCCTAGCCTCCGGCCCCCCTGCTTACCTCGTTCCGTAGAGAAGCTCTTTTGTGGCTCGACCAAAAGGAAAAGATGGCCACCGACAAAAAACCTCAAGACCCGAGCAAGGGGAAGCAATGCCTTCCCTGGGTTTTAGTGCTCAACCGCTCTTTATCCCTATTCTGACTCTGTACTCAATTAAAGGGGCCATACTGTTTTAATGCTGTTTTTTATTTATGTATTTATTTGCTTAAGAACTCTTGGGGTCCTTTTTGGTCTCCCCCCTCCCTTTTTTCCCCACCCTCAACAGAATTTTTTCCTGGTGTTTTTTTTTTGGGGGGGGGGGAGGGGAGGGGCAACCCTATTGGGAAACCAAAACTCCCATTGAAAAAATGTGAGGGATTGATCTGAAGTCAGTGAAAAGACTCTGACTGACTTTAGTGGGGTTTGGATTAGGCCTTGAAAGTTTTGTGTGTGCAAGGAATGTAGAATTGAGAGCCACATTGACTCCAGTAGAGGCAGGCCTGATTTTATTTATTTAATCTGTTTTGATATGCAGTGCCAAGGTTTAGTGAGGTGAGTTAGACAGAAGAGTGACTCTCTACACAGTCTCACTTTGTTGTGTTTGCAGGATTTTTGTTGCTTGTGCTGTGTGGGAGTGCTAAGGCAGAAAAGTAGCTATAGAACAGCACAAACAAAACCATATGTTTTTATCTTGTGTGCCTCTAATGGAAATAATATTCCTTTCTTGTCATTGTGTCATCAGACTTACTTTGAAAGTCTTGCTTTGTTGAGATCCTTTGTCAGTTTTACAGAATATTTAGGCTAGTTGGTTTGGTGCAGTTTTTCCCTTGCATATTTGGGTTTTGCCTTTTTTTAATATTACAAAAATTCACTCTCAACCCTGCCAGATTAGAAACAAACTCCAGTCTGAAACCTATAAACACGTTCACATGATGTAACTTTACAAATACAAATTGTCCCTTTAAGTTCAATTGGACCACGTTACTACATAAGGCCTATACTCAGGATCAAGATCCAAATACTGCATGTTGGGCTCCTGGGGACAACTGTGCTAAAATTGTCCAAGTAGTTAATCGGTCTAGTTGATACAAGTACAGTGTCTGAAATTAGTGTGATGATCCAGTGTATATGTAGCATGAATCCATTTAGCCTTCTCCCTAATGATTATTAGAATGAGTTTAAAAAAAATAACTCTAGCTTGGCTGCTCTGGGCTGCTTTTTCTGCATACTGGAAAAAGGGACTCCAGGTAGCCTACAGCTACCATTCATGGCTGAGAGGTTTTACTAATAAAATGCCCTATATCTTAATTATTCACATTTTGAGCATGTGGATGGGCTTTGTACTTTCTCCTTTGAGCAGCTAGGATAATTCTTGCCAGGAGCAAGAGAACCCCTACATCTTATCTATGGGCAACCATTTTTATCGCGTGCATGTGTGTGTCACAGTAAGATTGGGGTTTGCTGTCGGAAGTAATCTGAATAATACCAGTGGCTGCTGTGGGATGTTTCCAAGTCATAAGCATTTTGTTCAGTGGTGTTCGCGGAATTGAGCTCTTCGTCCTGGATCTGAATTTGGGGTCAGGAACTTGACAAACCAAAACTGGGAACAAATATTCTATACTAGTCTGCTGGATCTCATTCGTTGTGGGATTGAGTTCTGCAGACAGATACTAGGAAAATCACTCTGACCTTGTGCACACGCGGTGGACTGAGAAACAATCGCCCCAATCTAACTTGGACCCAATTCACATATTAAATACAGTTTTAATGTTATGACTTTCATGTGCACAACACCTGTTTTCACAGTAAGAAAGAGTTAGTTTAAAAACACGATCCCTGTATGCTAAAGGTGTATGATTGCAGCATTGTTCTGTACTGAGTCATTCGATGACCGTTGTAGCTAGAAAGTCTCTTACAAGTTGCTGAGGGAATTGCCAGAAGACTTGTACAGTAGCTTTCTCCTTTTCTGGTGACTGGCATTGTTTCTCTTCTCCGCTGTTTTCCCCTCTCCCCCTCCTTTTTCTTTACATGGAGCTTTTTATTTATTTATTTACCTAAAAGAAAGCTCTATAAAAAATCTGCTTTCCGTCTGTCTCCTAGGCATGCTCAGCTTTGTCAAACAGCACCATTGTATTTGTTTCAGTGTGGCTGCCCTTTGGGGAATTTGCAGGAATACTGCAGCAAATCATCCTGCATGCAAGGCTGACCTCTGAGAGGCTAACAAATTGAGGTGAGCCAGCTGGAGCGATAGGACACTGCTGATAGACAGAGCATGCTCAGAGCTGAGGGAGAAAGGTAGCTCAGTCTGCAGATGGTGTACTGGTTACGGCTCTTGTAGATTTTGGGGAGGGGAAGGGCGGTTGGGGGAGGGGGAAGAAGGAAGAAGATTGGATAGAGGGTTTCCCTGTGAGAAGTAGATTTAAGATTTGTGTGTGTGAGAGAGAGAGAGAGAGAGAGAGGCAGTGGATAATGTTTCCTTTTATTTAGCATATCAGGTATGCATGCATGTGCTGAAATCCTAATCTGTTAAGGATAGGCTCTCCCCAAGGATTAAGAAGGTTGCAGATGCTCTGAATTAATGTGCTGCTTTGGTGAGTGTTAATTGTAATTGTTCTCTGTAAGAGTCCTGTGTGAGGTCCATGGCTGACTTTAATTTTGCAGGTTAGTTCTGTTTATCCACCTTTTCATAGTGTACTTTTTTAATGGGTGTATCAGACCACTGTTCCAATTAATTTGTCTGAATTTTTCATCCATGATTGTGTGGGTGGTCAGTATTTAATTTATAATCCCAGCCTTCATGCATTTTTTTTCTGTGTGTGTGGTTTTTTTTTTTTTTTTTTTAAGTATTTTGGAACACATGACTTGTGGGGAGGAAATCTTGTTTCTAATGCACACTTAACTCTAGGAATTCTTTTTAAAATCTCCACTGGACAGTTTTACTGTCTCCACAGAACATCTCACTGTATTGCTTATCAGCGCAGGAGGCTTTTTAATGTTCTTATTGGCTGTGCTGGGCTCCTGCTTAGAATTTCTAGCACATAGAAACTGTTCTAGGCACCATGCTAAATGGGAAACATGAAATGCTTGTGCTAATAGTTATACAGATAATTTTGTACTAGCCCTTTAAATTTCCATTCAGACAGTATCAAAGCTATTTCTTTTGAGGAGGAGGAAAAGGAAGAATATAGAAATCAATGGCTATTAAAATCCAGATGTGCTGCTAACCCCTAGAGATTCATGTTGCTTGAGTGTATTCTGGGATCAACGCTTTCTGGATATTAATTTCAGTTTTTCTGGATTAGTACATTCCTTTTTCCATTGAAGTGATTTTTATCTATAATTGTCTATCAAATGACTTATTAGTGTGTTTTTTCCTGGCATGCATTCTTGCAGTTTAATGAAGACTTCTTGCTTATGAAAAAACAAAAGCAAGATCCTGCATCATCTTATTCATTGGCTGACTCCAGTATAGTTTTATTCATGTGAGAAGCCATTGATATCAGTGGGACTACTTGTGATTAAAGGTTAACAGATGTGAATTCTTACACATTACGTTTCCCCCATCTCTCTTCCAGCAGCTAGAGTGTTTTGGGTTGGTAAGTCTTCAAGGACTCCCAGGTGTGTAAGCAGAGAGGCACTGTCAACTCATTTGATAGTTTCACTTAAAGCTCCAGATGGTCAAGTCAAGTTGCATGACCATCTTAGATTTTCCTGATTGTGAAGAAAAACTTTCAAAGGGGACCCCTAAAAGCTTGTTAACCAAAATACAAATAAAAAGACTCAATTTATTAAAAATGTCTTACTTTTTAACTCTGTCTCCTGAATTTTTTTTTCATATCCTGATTTTTTCATTGCTTGTGATTGGCAATACTGTATTTTTAACCGTTTTAGAGTTCTGCATTTTGACAGGGGATAACAGTATGACTAAAGTTACTATCCAACTCTGAATGACTATGAAATAAATAGATCACACGAGAGAAGAATTTTTCCAAAGGCACAGCTGGTAGTTAGGTGCACAGGCCAAAGGGCAAGAGGCACCTAAGTGTGCCTTTGGAAAAAAATCTTCTCCCTTGTAGCATACTTTATTTCCCTTTTCATAGTTAAGATATGTTTTGAAATCAAGAACATTTAACAAAAGGAAATGTTATATGGAGAGCCTGCCTTCTTATTTGCCATCTCCTGTAGAGCAAGGTTTTTTATTTAGATAAAACTTTAGAATAAAAATAAACTTGTTTTTGTGTATGAATGTCAGATACTGAGGCTTCTATAAAATATTTATTTATACATGTTTGATGTACTATTTTTCTCCAATGGCATTTTAAAAATAGGGCTTATTAGACTTGAAACTTTGGGTGTTCTGATTTATACATTTCTAAGGCAGACTTGATTAATGGTATTTTCTACTTTAACTGCATGGCTTAGTCCCATCATGATTTTTGTAGTTAAAAAATCAGCACATCTGTAGTTTTCTGCTTTTTAGTAAGAAAAATATATCAATTACTTAATATTCAGCTCCTTAATTGCATGACTCAGTGGTTTATGACTATTACTTATTTAAATCACATAAAAACCTGAATAGTCTCTAGTAGCACCTTAAAGACTCACAAAACATGTAGATGGTATCATGAGGTTTCATAGACAAAACCCAGTTCTTCAAATGACCAGAGTATTAGAAGTCCAGATCCAAAAGTAAATCAGGGAAGGAGGTGGGGAAAAGGAAGGAAAAAAAAAAAGAGAGGAAAAGGAGAGGGGGGAAAAGGGGGCAGGGAGAGAGAGAGAGACAGTGAGTAGATGGTTCAAGTAGTTAGAAGCATTGATCTTCCGGGAAGTGAAGGAGAGGCCTTAGAAACATGACTCTCTCTTAGAAAATATAATTTTCCCCTGAATCAATTTCTTAGAGAGATTATCTTTGTTTTAGGCCCTATAAGAATGGCTTGGAGGTCTGTTACTGTACTTTTTTTTTTTTTTAATATTCATTTTGAGATTTTTTTTTTCCCTTTCTGGAGTGTAATAAAAACTGAAAATATTTTAAAAATGCACAGTTAGTTAAATTAGTAATTTTGAACTAATGTGAGGTGAGAGCTTGAGGGGTAATTTAATTTTCTGTTAAGCTTTAGGTGTTGAGGATGGTAACACTCATGTAGTATTTCACCTGAAGCATGTGTAAGTATTGCTATTCCCTCTGTAAACGGTGGCATGACTGGAAGTCAGGAGCACCAGTTCTGTGCTGTACCACGGGACCACACTGGCATGTCAGAAATGGAGGGCAGGGGAAGAAAGGGTTCCTCTCCTGTCTGGTGATAGGGATGGAGTGGTGTATGTGCATAAAGGCTCTGGTCTTACAGACTCTTGTGCTCTTCGCTTCATTCCATGCAGGTGAGCAGTGCCACTGAAAGCAAACTGTTCTTGGGAGCCTCCTCTGGTTTTGAAGTCTCAGTGCTGCCTTTTCATTCTGTCCTATTTAAAGAGCAGGACACAGAGCTGCTCCTCCACAGGCAAATTAGTTGTTACTGACCACTTTACATATAGCAAAACATCATATTAAAACTGGTAGTTTCCAAATTAAGACCCATGTGCAGACAAGTAAGCACATGATTAACTTCACTGAAGGGAGTAGGCCTAGGCTCTGATCCTGCAAAGGAACCTGCCCAAGTGAAACCTTATCTCCTGGCACGATCTCATTTGCAGTAATGGGACTGTGTGTTGGTGGGTCCCATTCCAGGAATGTTGCTAAGGCTCCTCATCCTGACAGCCTTCTGCATGTGAAGTTCCTACTCAGTGTCTGGATTGGGAATGCACATGTGGAGGGCTTTCAACAGAATTGGATCCTAAGTGTGATTCTGAATACCTTCTGAGCTATACCGTCGAAGAAAAAGGAAGAGACAGATACTGCAGAACTAATTCAACGTCAAATCTCAGAGGAATACCCCTGTTGGTCTGTATCTGCAAAAACAACGACCAGTCCTGTGGCGCATTAAAGACCGAGGCCACATCTATACTTCTTGCATTTGATTTATTGGGTCTAGTTAAGACCTGTTAAATCGAATGCTGAGGGTGCCTCCGGCCCACATGGGTACTCCTCGCACTTGTGAGGAGTAAGGGAAGCTGACGGGAGTGTTTGCTCCTGTTGGCCTCCTGCTGTGAAGACAGTGCCAAACTTGACTCTGGCTACATTATTTCTAGCTTAGACCTGGATTAACAGATTTATTTGCGCATAATCTTTCGTGGGTAAAAAACAAATTTGGGTCACCATTCCAAGAGGAACCCGCATTCCCTCTTCACTCCCTTGCTTTGAGTAGTATGTAGAAAGCAGGGTCTTGTTGGGAGATAGGGAAAGATGTTTCAGATGCCACTGTGATGGGCATGGTATAAGAGCCTGAATAGTTATTGGCAGTGCATCCCTGCTGGTAGGCAAAGAGAGAAGAAAAGTCTTCAACTTGTGTCTTGCTAGCGCCATAGAAAGGGAGGCTGAGGAAAAAGGCCCAAATTGCAATGGAAGTTAAGCACCTAAATACCTTAGGCAGACATGTTTCTCCGCATTATTTGCTATCCAAACACTGGCACATGCTGTTAATGTTTGAGAACCAGAGTGTGAAGTTGCTAAGTCACTGACTTGCAAACTGTGGTGAAACTGTTTGTGTCTATATATTTTTTTATTGTCCAAGTCAAGTGAAATACAAGAAATAATAAAATACCTGGCAGTGAAACTGTTCTTTAAAATTCTTTCAGTTGTAATAATCTGAATGTTTAAGATTTTTTTTTAAAATGTAAATTTTGACAAGTGTGTCCCTTTAATAACTAGTTTCAGCTACCTCTCTTACTGAAGCAGACATCAAAGTGTTCTTGCACAGGGCAGAAACTACTGTAGGCAGGCAGGTTTCAAACATGACTATCCTGCAAGATACTCTAATTGCAGCAGATATATAGCCAAGCATCTGTGACTGGCCTGTGCCAAGTGACCTAGACTTGTGGGGCTTGGATTATGGGGCTGTTGTGTGATGCAGGAGGGTCCCAAAGCCTAGAGTCCAGTTTGAGCCTGCATGTCCACACTATAATTAAACAGCCCCATAGCCTGAACCCTGTGTTCCCAAGTCACATGATGCTGACCACATGCAGATGTTTAATTGCAGTATAGACAGAGCCTCTAAGCCAAGGAAACATGCTCTTTCTGAGCAGAGACATGACCTGCTGAAGAGTTTACTTGCTTATTAGTAATTAATTAAAAAGTGGTTGAACTGAAGTTTTTTGAAGATAGGGAGTCATGAGCATTAGTTAGCCCGCTTCCTGGAGGATGGGAAGAAGAGGCTGCTGGCAGCTTGCTTTACCTTGGGTGCCTCCTCATTAGCCATTTAAATTAAAATTAAAGCAACCAGAGACAAGCCGGCTTTCTTCATGCCTGTGCTCTTGCTGTATCTCTCAGCTTCAGGCATACCTCAAAGCTTTTTTCCCCCCTCCAAATCTGTCTTCTCTCACTGCCTTTGCACCCAGACCTCCCCATCTCGGCCATCACACGCTGGCAAGTGTCAGCTGCCCCCAACCATCATCAAGATTCCAGCCAGGGGAGACTGCTGGCTGTGATTCTTTCTCCTCCGAACAACCTGTCTGTGTCGGGAATCGTCAAGGGAGCCTCCCTTGGGACACCATTGCCCTTTATGAGCTTGGCAGCAAAAAGGCACCGCACTGCTTTTATGAGTGTTCCTTTTGGCAAGGCTCTCATCTGCGTGCTGCTGTTCCTTCCAGTGCTGCTGAACGATGGTTTTCAAACATTTCAAAGCACTGTACAAACATCGGTCAGTCCTCACAGCATCCTGGGTGACTGAGGCGCACATTCCTGTAGAGCAGGGGCACTCAAACTGGAGGGTCTTGAGGTGGTTACATAGGGATTACCAGCCCAGACGTGCTTGGAGGGGAGGGCTCTCCGCCCCAAGCCCCCGTTACATTGAAATTCCCTTTCCCTCTTTCCCCCTCTCATTTTTAATTTATAAGAGGGAGGGGTCGCACTCAGAGCTTTGGCGTGAAAGGAAATGTTAATATAAAGTGTAAGAACTACTGCTATAGAGCAGTGGTTCCCAAACTTTTCGGCATCATGCCCCCCCCCCTTTTTTTTGCTCAACAAGTTTTGCTGCTATTGGGGGGGAGGGCGAGGGTCTCTCAAAAAATCAAAAACGGGGACTGACCAGGGCAGAAATACAAAATAGCATCTTGGGGGGGATTAATGGGGGAGGGCCCCCCAAATTTCTTCATGCCCCCCAGTTTGGGAACCCATGCTATAGAGCAAGGGCAGAGCACTGAAAGATGCCTTGATGGGTGAGCTGAGGGGGGGGGGCAGGGCAGAACTAGTTTTGAACCACTATACAGGCAGTCCCTGGGTTACATGGATCTGACTTACATCGGATCC
The DNA here is from genome assembly GCF_049634645.1 of Pelodiscus sinensis. Taxonomy (NCBI): domain Eukaryota; kingdom Metazoa; phylum Chordata; order Testudines; family Trionychidae; genus Pelodiscus; species Pelodiscus sinensis. Next base: position 182,329,266 of record NC_134712.1, on the reverse strand, counting down.
CTACTTACAGACGGGATGAGGCAACCCTGCACTGGCTGCTTCCCCCCAGCAGATCAGGGAGACGCGAAGCTAGTGCCCCCCCAGCAGACCAGGGAGATGCGGAGCGGCTTTTCTCAGCAGACACCTCAGCTTGAGAATAAAGGACTGAGGGAAGTGAGGTGTGGAAGAATAAAACTGAGCTCTGGAGAAATGTTTGGCTAGAGTTTCCCCTACAATATGTACCAGTTCTGACTTACATACAAATTCAACTTAAGAACAAACCTATAGTCCCTATCTTGTACGTAACCCGGGGACTGCCTGTACTCCTATTTACCTCCCAGAGATTGAAGAGCTGTTTGACGAACTGAGGAGATGAGTGGCATTGAACAGTCTGTCTGGTCTGCATATATAGCGCTTTACACATTCAAAGGGCTTTGCAGATATTAAACTGTCCCCCCACCCTCAACATACCTTGTGATGGAGAGATGCAGAATTACTCTCACATCGCAGGAAGGGACATGGAGGGGGAGAGGTGACTTATTTTCATGGGCTGTCTCTTACATGGAAGCTTTTAACAATTTCACAGTTAGCTACTTTCTCATGGGCAGATATCCACATAGAAGGGGAAAAAAGCCCTGGCAACCCCCTCAGCAGAGAGGCTGAGGGCACCCAGTGGATTTGGAGACTATCTGACTGGTCTGCTTTCCCCTGGATGTGGTCTATCAGGGCTGAGTAGAAGCACATGCATGAAATGGTGTGGGGGCTGCTTCCATTACCACTGTTAATGAGCAAAAGACTTCTGCTCTTAGGGTTGGCCATTTTTTCTCTCTTCTAGTGCCATTTCCACCAAATGTGTAAGAGAGAAGAAAGTGAAAGGAACAATCCTGCAGAAAATGAGCAAACATTAAAAAAAAATCCTAAAACTGCAGATTCCACAATTCAGTCGTGTCAGTGACTTTTCACTTTCCTGCCCAGTTTTCCTTTGTTCATCTCCAGCAAAAGCAGCCTTCAGCCAAACAACATGAACCAGGATTTTTTTTTTTTTTGTATCTCTAGGCAACTAGGAACAAATATGATGATGGATTCCTTCAGTAATGCTTGTTTTTAACATCCATCTCTGAACCTTAGGATGGCTAAAGAAAACATGCTTGTCTCAGCTAAGTGCAGAGAAGTGAAAGATCTGCTGTAGAGAGGGGAATGTGGGGAAGGAAATCTGTTCATAGAGGATGTTAAAAAGGTGAGTTATTTACCACAGTAGTTGTACAGGCACTAATGCAACAGTGTGTAAAATGACAGATGTTAACCTGTGTATTTGTAAGAAAACTCCATCAGGGCTGCTTTTCAGAAATGAAGTTATAAACCAGTCTAAAATAGTTCCTATGTTGTCCCTTGGGGGCCGGTAGGATAAAGAGAACAAAATCAGTCAGAAGTAAAATATTAGAATAGACTTTTTCTGTAAGGAGCACTAGATAGTTACAAGGATTTTTAGGGAGAGAAACAACCTTCTACCTAAGGATTTCCTGTTGAGATCAAGGTGAGGTTAGGAGTGTTTGATACTTCTGGTGACTTTTGATTTTTTTTTCTTTGTTAGAGTAAAATAAGTTAAAGGCCTCATTCTGTTTTTGTTTTTGGTTTTGTTTTGTTTTGTTTTCCCAGAAGTGCTGAACGCTAGGAGCTCCTGTTGAGTTCAGGAGGCATTTTGGAAATGCAGTGCTTCTGACAAACAGTTGTTGAGTTTTGTGCCACCCTCAGATTCACCCTTATTTTGAACCTTTTAAATTCTTCAGAACTAAAGGCTTCCCTCCAGATATGCCTTCTATACACTGAGTAGCATGCTTTGAAGGAGGTCACTTGGACTCTATCTTCTTTGTTGGATGATATTGCTACTTAAAACAGTTTTGATCATGTACTGGACGTGTTGCTAAAAAGATGGGCTATTTACAGAATCTAATACTATTGCTAGATTATTTACAAGAATTGCAAAGTAGGAAAAAAAGTGAGACCTGTTTTGGAAACAATTAATATACCCAGCACTGAAGCAGACTTGTAGATCAACAAAATAAATGTATGTTGACCTGCAAATGTAAGATCATAGACCTTGGATTACAGGCAGTCCCCCGATTACAGGCAGTGTAGACTTACGTCGGATCCGTACTTACGTCGGATCCGCCGCCCGCGTCCTCCGCAGCAAGAAAAGCTGCTCCGCGTCTCCCTGGTCTGCTGGGGGGGGGGGCTCATTTGCATCTTGCCAGGCGCCGCCATTTTTAAATCCCCGTTAGTGCGGACTCTGTGCCCGCGGCTACACGCGGAACGGACTAGGTAATTCGAATTAGGCTCTCTAATTCGAACTACCGTTACACGTTCTACGAGGAGTAACGGTAGTTCGAATTAGAGAGCCTAATTCGAACTACCTACTCCGTGCCGTGTGTAGCTGCGGGCACGGAGTCCGCAGTAACGGGGATTTTAAAATGGTGGCGCCCGGCAAGATGCAAATGAAGCCCGGGATATTTAAATCCCGGGCTTCATTTGCAACTTCGAATGCCTACATTAGCCACCCTAGTTCGAACTAGGGTGGCAGTGTAGACATACCCTGAGAGAGATACTCATTTAATCTACTTGTCAGAGAAGATGGACGCATTTGTGTTCTCAACAAAAGTTGATTGCAAATTGAAACTGCTGTTCTGATCCCCAAAGATCACTTCTCCAATCTGCCTCTTTAACAAGGGCATTAAATAGTCATACAATTCTAGTGCCTGAACTTAGACTACCTTTAACTTCCAAGTTCCTCTCTGGAATGGGCTACGTGGGCACACATGCACAGAAAAAATACATGCACCAAGTCTGCCTAGTTTTGTATTCTGAGCGTGCTGTCAACCTGCCGTGCAACTCCTTCCACAGTTCAACAATATAGAAGTAACAAACCCAGTGAATGTCTTATTTAGAATGCAGAGATATCCATACTAATTCACTGGATTTTCCTAAGCATATGTGAGTTTAAATTTTACAGTGTAATCCATTTAAACTGCTCCATACAAATAAAATTAGAAATGGTTTGGTCAGACATAGACCAATCAGAAAATTGTCCTTCCAATAATTCCCCTTGGGTCTTGGCTCCAATTTATTTGCAATTTGATTAACAGCAAATTTGACACATACTGAAAATGGGAGTTCGGGAATGCTGCAGATGAACTGATGCGTAAATTGAAGTCCTAAAGAATATAATGTAATTGACGTTTAAACATAAACCAATAACAAAGATAACAAAAGCAAGGCTAGTGCTCTCTCCAGTGGAAATTGCCAAGACCTCTGCCATTGCAAAAAAGGAACACTGCATCCCTGCACCAGCACATAGAGATGAATCTAGGGTCAGATTTTCAAAATGTGCTGATGTCAATGGGAAGAGTTTTAGGCTAATGCTAATGAAAACATCGCTGTTTGGGAGGAGTGGGAAATGCCTGAAATGTGTTTCTTTTAGACATGTCGGTGGTAAGCTGTACTGGGGTGAGTCAGATGCATGTTTGCTGGATAAGGGTGGGTTTGTTTTAATACAGCTGTATCCCCTCAAACCAAGAGTCATACTATCTCCTATGCAGATATCTAGGAGTAGATGGCTTGGACCCATCAATCCTGGGCTTCAGCCAAGAAACACAGTATAATTTGGGCGTTTGGAGCCCCCCCCCCTTGTCCAGAAGCCTCAAACCTAAATTACTTTTATCAGAAACCCCAATACGTGGTCATACTTCCTATGCCACAAGCTGGTAAGGGTATGGAGTAGGAGGCACTCCTCTGGGTTGCTGGGGGGATTCCCTGGCAGTTGACTTGCCATCGACTACACAACTGTTTATGACTGCTCTGCATTGGTGTGTTGGCCCTATGTGGGCCCAGCATAGCTAAGGATCAAGGCCATTGTTTCCATTCACTCTTTTCTGTGTTTACCTGGGAGAAGCTGGCCTGCTCTGTTGTTTACCAATGGATCCAAGAACTGAGTGACTCTAAGGGTTCTCTGCACCTACATGGCCACCTGCTAGCCCCCCTCTTCCAATATAGTAATGATTCTGGCATCAACTGCTGTTACTGTGCCTTCTCACATAATTCATGTCCATCGTGCAATCATGTAGGGAGGTAATATGTAATGATTTGTGAGGCAACAGGGTCTGGCCAGGTAGCCTTACAGGACCATTGTACTATGGAGAGTTTAATCTCCCCATCCCCACACCTGTACAACTCACATGATGGGAAGCACTGGAGTTGTGGAGTCTGCTGTGAAATCAGTCCTCTCTGCTTAAAAACCTGGGCCCAGCTGACTTGCCCAAAACCATTGAGGAAGGCCATAGCACAGCAGAGAACTGAACCCAGGTCTCTCAAGCCCCACGCTAGTGCTCTAAACACTGAGCCATTTGTCCTGTCTGAGCTACCCTCTGGTAAATACTTTGCAAATGTTGGGCTTGAAGCATGTTCATACTGCATATGCACAACATTCACCTCAACATTTATTTTAGTTAAAAAGTAGAAAATAAAAGTATGGGGGAACTGCTTTTCATAGCATCTGCCAATTTTTTTTCACCCTTTTGAATTCAGCTTTGGACTGTATTTTACCTTCATCTCCCTCTCATTTCCTGGAAAAAAAATGCCGAGAAATGAAAATTCTCTTTTTGTTTTGTTTTGAATACTTAAAACATGATTTATAGCAGGGATGCAAAAATGAGATTCCAATGGCTTCTTTCTTGTTTTGTTTTCCCCAGGGCTTTGCTTCCACCATGCCAAAGAGGATTAACAATGCCGTCTCTTTCCATTGTGTTCCCCACCTGTCGTCTTGGTAGGATCTAGCTACAGAATGAACATAGCAGCAGTGTTTAATGCCCTGCTAGTGTCTGTCCTTGCAGCTGTGCTGTGGAAATACATCAAGCTGCGAGAGCACGTCTTTGTGGTGGAAGAAGAGCTGGTCCTCACTCGCCAATCCCAGGAACTCTCTCAGGTCCAGATTGACTACCATGCGGCTCTTCAGGCCCTGGTGGAGGACGGTACCAGGATGGTGTGCACGGGCAGGATGCACACGGATCGCATCTGCCGCTTTGAGTCTCTGTGTTACTCCACTGAAGCAGAGGAGTTTGTCTTCTTTCACAGCAACGCTTCAGTCATGCTTCCCAACCTGGGCTCCAGGAGATTCCAACCTGCCTTGCTTGATCTCTCCTCAGTAGAGGACCACAACACCCAGTATTTCAACTTTGTGGAACTGCCAGCTGCTGCACTGAAGTTCATGCCGAAGCCTGTCTTTGTGCCGGATGTGGCGCTCATTGCCAACCGATTCAACCCGGACAATTTGATGCACGTCTTCCACGACGACCTCCTTCCGATCTTCTACACCATGCAGCAGTTCCCAGACTTGGATCTGGAGTCGCGACTCTTCTTCATGGAGGGGTGGAGTGAAGGCTTGCACTTCGATCTCTACAAGTTACTGAGTAACAAACAGCCACTCCTCAGAGAACAGCTTAAAACCCTGGGCAGGCTTCTGTGTTTTACTAAATCCTATGTAGGGCTGTCCAAAATCACCACATGGTACCAGTATGGATTTGTTCAGCCACAAGGACCAAAGGCAAACATCTTGGTTTCTGGCAATGAGATCAGGCAGTTCACCAAATTCATGATGGAGAAGCTGAATGTCAGCTTGGAAGAAAGCGCCAGTGAGGAGTATATTGTAGTATTCAGTCGAACAATCAACAGACTAATTCTAAATGAGGCAGAACTAATCTTGGCACTTGCCCAGGAGTTTCAGATCAAAACCATTACAGTCTCCATAGAGGACCATTCATTTTCTCACATTGTGCGTCTGATCAGCAATGCATCCATGCTGGTCAGCATGCATGGAGCCCAATTAGTGATGTCGCTCTTCCTGCCAAGAGGAGCCACTGTCGTGGAGCTTTTTCCTTATGCGATCAACCCTGAACACTACACCCCTTACAAAACACTGGCAATGCTCCCTGGCATGGATCTCCAGTACATTGCCTGGCAGAATGCTGATAAGGAAAACACTGTAACCTATCCAGACAGGCCGTGGGACCAGGGAGGAATTGCTCACTTAGACAAGGCAGAACAGGAACGCATAATAAAGAGCAAGGAGGTTCCACGGCATCTCTGCTGTCGGAACCCAGAATGGCTATTCCGTGTCTACCAGGATACAAAAGTCGACATCCCTTCCCTTATCCAGGTGATCAGGCAAACTGTGAAGTCAAAGCCTGGACCCAAGAAGCAGAAGTGGACTAGTGGTCTGTACCCTGGCAAGGTCAGGGATGCTAAGTGTCAGGCCTCTGTCCAAGGTACTAGCGAAGCCAAGCTCTCTGTGTCTTGGCAGATCCCTTGGAACCTTAAGTATCTGAAGGTCAGGGAGGTGAAATATGAAGTGTGGATTCAGGAGCAAGGTGAAAACACTTACATGCCTTATATTCTGTCACACCAGAATCACACCTTTTCTGAAAACATTAAGCCATTCACAATATATCTGGTGTGGATCCGCTGCATCTTCAACAGAAATCTCCTTGGACCTTTCGCAGATGTGCTCTTGTGCAGTACATAACGTACTTTCATGTGTGGAGTCCCGCCATGCACCCTGCCTCCTTTGTTCTGTAGTGTTTTTTAGAAGGCTGAAGAGGACTAGACCATGCCAATGCCTAAGTGCCCATTTTATTGCATTTAATGTGTATGTTCTCTAGGTGGCATTAATTTTCTTTTTGGTGTAAGAACGCTCTGTTCTTGAAAAGGACCTTCAGAAATGAAATTACAAGCTGAATACCTGTAATTGAAAAGCAGAATAGAAGTGAATCGCGTGTACTTTGATAGTGATTTGAATCTTTCTGTCGTGCAGTGAGTATTTAAGCTCAGCATTAAACTACAATTAATTATGTGGCTAGATGGACAATTGTCGTCTTTCTCCATTGTAACTTATTTTTAAAAGCTGTATCCCAAGTACAGGATTTGGTACCAGATTATTCATTAAATTATTGTAAACCTCCTTGAGAATTCTTTCCTCTTACTGTCAAAATGATTGGTCTTCAAGAATTAGCCAAGATCATGGTGAAATATACATGTGGGTAACTCTCTTGTGTGTTCTCATTCTTTTCTTCTTCATCTTCCACATTTTGGCTGAAAAGAATAAGCCTGCAGCATCAATGCTGATTTAAAATCAGGCTTTACTCTACTCCAGTAGCAACACAAAAAGCTGTTCAAAAACTGGAGCAACAGATGGAAGATGAAAAGGGATGTGATGTGTAAAGCTGCCGAATGTGGGTGTGTAGTTCAAGCAGTAATAACTATGTTTTAAGTTTGGTTTTCATTTTGTAAGCTATAGACTAGTATATGGTTCTATAGGATGGAGAAGAAAGGATGCTGAGGCCAGTTTACCCCAAAGAAAATTTTACATAAACATTTTGTTTCCTAAAACACAGTATAACCCTGCTCATAACAACCACAAAGGGTTGACATTTAGCTGGACATTTAGCAGTGGGATCAGAGACTGTACTGGCTGTTAGTTGCTTGCTAGCACGTGTCATTGTTTTATACTGAAGAGAAATTGTGTTCTGTGGGCCAGATTCTGATCTTGGTTACACTGTTAGAAGTCCAGAAGAACTCCACTGATATCAGTGGCAAAGGCATCAGAACCTTTGTAGAACTGAGGGAAGGCAAAGTGCATTCCAGTGCTCATTCGTCCGGTCATCTGTAGAAGTGGGTTGTGCCCACGAAAGCTCATGATACCATCCACATGTTTTGTTAGTCTATAAAGTGCTACCAGACCATTTGTTGTTTTTTAAGTTTATCCTTTTTACTTAGTTTTCTTTTGTAGCCACCTTCCTAACTGCAAATTAGTTACAGCACATTCACTTATCTTTCTTCACATATCCATGGTGGCGCTGTCATGTCTCTAAACATAACTGAGTAAAACCAAGACTGCTTATGGTAGATTGGGACCTATCTTTTGAGCCCTTTCATTCTATTAACGGAACACTTTTATACAAATACAAGGTGTTGTGCTGGTGCCGTTTTCCAGAAGAAGATCAAATATACTGGGTTTAGTTTGTGTGTCCTGGTGGCCTGTAATTATACAGGAGGTCAGACTACATGATGGTCCTTTCAGGCCCTGAACTTGATTCTGTGCATTTCAAAAATGTGTATGTTCAGCTGTTACTCCCCCACCAGTGCAGTGCATTGCTATCTTACATCAGTGCAGTGCGTTACTATCTTACATATATATATGAAAGCAAAGGTAAACGTGGGGTTTTTTTTTCCTCTCCCTACTAAAGTGTAAAAGAAAGAAAGCTAAACTGCAGACACCTTGATTGTAACTCTAGAGATTCTGCTGACCCCCACCCAAATGCAAGAAAGCCTGTCTGCAACAGGGCTCCACTGCCTCAGCCTGAGCTCATCTTGTGCCTACTAGGTTGAAATGAAAATATTCAGTGTCAAGGCCAGGGCCTGATCCTTAGCTTTTGCAATTTAGCAATGCTCTATTGACTGCATTGGGTTATGCTGATTTACACCAGCTGAAGGTCTGGCCTGGAATTTTAGCCTTGCCTCTGCAGTTGATTGTGTGTGTGATCATCTCCACCAAAGTTGATTGTGTGTGTGTGTGTGTGTGTGTGTGTGTGTGTGATTATATATCATCGCCACCAAGCTCTGAGGTTTACTTCTGTCACCCACAGTTCATCTGTTGTACTTCCCACTGTCCTTGATGGCTTATGCCACAGTCTCCATCTTTCAGGGTGAAGAGAACTTGACACAGAGGAGGACTGTCAATGCTACGTCTCAGTTAAGCCAAAAGGATTGCTTTGCATTTAATAAAAAATGCCTTGTAATGAATTTTTGTGTTCCAGAGACAGTTACTGCATATGTGTATCTCTCTCACGCACACACAAAAACATAGGCATCCACTAATTAAGCTAAAGAGGAGCTCCTTCAAAAAGTAGTAGTAACAGTAAGTCCCGGAGAGGGGCGCCTACTAGATTGCACTATTACTTATGCACAAAAAGCAAGTACAATATAGTCTCTGTGGCCCTCTGGAACACCACTGTCCTGAGCATGAGAAATGGTAGTTCTGGAAATCCAGGATACTCTCATGGCAGTAAACACTAACAGCAGGTCCTCAAGCCACCTTAGAAAAGGCCCTTCGCTAACTTAAAATATTTACCATTCCTGATTGTCTAGGCTACCAAGAAGAAATAGTCTTATATTAATTGATGTAGATGTTAGGGCACAGGACGCCTCTATCTAACAGTCTCCCAGGAAGAATTAGGTGGAAGGAAAAGGGAGAACAGAATATTTATCAGACTGCATGTGAAAAGCATTGAAGTGGCAATATTATTTATTAGTGGAATTTTCTAAAGCATATGACTTAGAAAAAAATCAGTGGGACCTTAGTGGTGTTTGCTTTCCTAATTTACTCATATGCAAATTGAAAATTCCACCCTATAATGAAAGTCTCTATTTTTCTGTAGTCTGACCTGGAGTGGGTTTTCTGAGAAGGGTTTGTTGCCCAAGTTAGTCAGCAGAACTTTATACATGATTGGAGATGGAGACTTGTGACCGAAGCATGTCTTTCCATAAAAAAGAGCAGCGCAGTTCTCTTTTGCTCAAGTTGGAAAAAAATAAAACAGTCGCTGCAGTGGAGAGTTGTCTGAAGAACCTGAGAGGACTTGAAGGAGACTGGTATTGCACAAGGTAAGGAATAGAAAGACATCAGGTCAGAGAAGCTGTCTCAAGAGAAGCCAGAATTGTTTATGAAGCAAGGGAACCAGTCCCAGGGCAACACGACTGAATGTTTTTGGGGCAATTAGCAGCTAGAATCTGTGTGTGTGTGATTTTCCTTTTTTTAAAGGAAATTATCAGCGCTCTTATTAGTGTGACACTGATTAACATAGCAGTTTTCCAGGGACCTGTTATATTGGAAACTACTAACATTTAAAGTTTAATATTTCTATATTGTTTGATTATATGTATTGATTAAAATTGTTTGAGCTGTTCTTAGTCCTACTGTGTGATTAGTTGTGTTTACTGAATGGCTTTTGAAATCCTTGCTCTGTGTAAGAGACAAGTAAGCTAGCATTGTAAAATTGCCCCTTATATAGTGATTTAGAGTTACATGACTTAAATTGCTCCCACAGCGACCTACAGGATGAAGGCAGGTCGGCAGGCTATAAATCAAGCTGGGTGCAACTTGTGATATTGGTCTTGGGTGAATTATACTTTTATATTGATGACATTCAGATTTCACGGGGAAACAAACTCATATTCTTGGCTGAGGACAAGCTTGCTAAACTTTTTGGATGGATGCCATGATGAGGGAGTAGGTTGGTGACCAGTTACTATTTTCATGCACTAGCAACTAGCACTGCCAATAAAACTCTATCGTAGCTTTCCTCGGTGTCATTTGTTGTTAAGCTGCAAATACAGACGGATAAACCTAATCTATACAGGCCTGCAGCTACCATCAACTATGAGTTGCTATATTTATTTTGTAGCAAATGTACTGTGCTCCTTCTATTGAGTCTGTGAACAGATTCATTCTTTTGGCTTCTCTCTATTAAGACACCATGGCTGTGTCTAGACTGGCAAGATTTCGCGGAAATACTTTTAACGGAAAAAATTTCCAGAAAAGAGCGACTAGATTGGCATGGATGCTTTTGCGCAAAAAGTGCAAAAAGCCCATTTTAGCCATCGGGCTTTCTTGCACAAAAAATTGAGGTGCCTGTCTACACTGGCCCTCTTTGTGCAAGTATTCTTGCATAAGAGGGCTTATCAAAGTATTTGCGCAAGAAGCACTGAATTCTTACATTAGAACGTCAGTGCTCTTGCGCAAATTCAAGCAGCCAGTGTAGAAAGCTGGCAAGTTTTTGCGCAAAAGCACGTGCTTTTGCGCAAAATCTTGCCAGTCTAGACGCACCCCATATGTATATTTTAATAACGCTGGATAGCATCCTTTTGGTAAAACTTAACTCATGGAGCAGCAATCCTTGGAAATGTTTGTGTTGAAAATGACTTGTCAAAACACTGGAAAAGTAATTGTGTTGCTATCCCAGGTTTTCATTTTTTAGAGTTAAAAGTAGACCTGTATTTTTCTTTCAAAGTGGGTTTTGATTTTTTCCTTGTTTTTTTTCTTCTTTCCTTCCAGTCACTTTTTTTTTAATGTAATATGGTTGTGGGGTGGGGGAAGAAAAGAAGCAAACACTCAAAGCCCCAAAATGCTGAAAATGGAAAAAAAATTTTTTGAAAAATAAGCCATTTTTGAATGAAAAATTTCATTCAGAAAATATCGTCCTGCTGTAGCAGTGAGCTTGAATCACTTCAGTCCTGTTATTTCTAGTATTTCTAGTCCTGTGACTAGAAGGAAAAGTGTGTGTGTGTGTGTGTGTGTGTGTGTGTGTGTGTGTGTGTGTGTGTGTGTGTACACATATACTTACATACCCTTTTTGAAGTATGCATGTTGGGGCGATCTGTATTCTAGTAGCCATATGACCATGGCTACTCAACTTTGGAAGTCTTGGGGGCCGCTACAATACTCACAGCACGTGCTGAGGGCCACAACTTAAGCGTCGTTGTATATGCATGCAAATAGTGTGTCTCACACTGACGGGCAAAAATACAAAAATTAAGGCAAGACTACACAACATACAGTCCCCATTTATGTCAGTTCTACTGATATTAATAAAACTAGCCAATTAGCCTGTCCTAAGACGGGATTTTCAGGTCTTCTCTTCTGAGCGCTCTCACTCTGTGTGTCTGTCTCTCTCTCTCTCTTTCTCTTCTCCTACTGCCTATCCCCCTCTCTCTCAGCTCTCCTCCGCCTCCTGCCTCTCTCTCCAACTCTTTCTTTCTTTTCTCTCCCTCCTGCCTCTCACTCTCCCTTTCTCTTCTCCTCTTCCTCCTGCCTCTCTCTCCCCTCTGTCTCTCCCCTTCCCCTACCCCTTCCCGTTCTCTCCCGCCGTGGCGCTTGGCTGAGTGCTGCCTGCTCAACCAGGCTGCCGCAGGAGAGGAGGGGTGCGGCGGTGACGTACATGGCCAGTGGGCGGGGCTGTCTACGTCACCGCCCCCCCCCCCGCGGTGGCCCGGCTGAGGGGTGCACCATTCAGTGCCACGGCGGGAAGAGGAAGGGGTACGGTGATGTACATGGCCCTGCACCCTGGCCATGTACGTCAGCGCCCCGCCCCCGTTCCCGTCCCAACAGGGCTCAGCTAAGCATCGCAGCGCCAGCGCCACTCAGCTGGGCCGCAGCGGGTGAGCAAACGGCCGCTTGCTGCCCGGGGCCCAGCTGAGTGGCACTTCCGCCGGGGCTAGGGTTGCCAGGTGTCCGTTTTTCTACCGGGCAGTCCGGTATTCGCACCATCTGTCTGGTAGAAAAATTCAGAAAATACTGGACACGTGCAATGTCCGGTATTTTGTGAATTTCTGGCTGGGCGCCGGAGGGAAGCCTGGCGGGGGCGAGGGAGTGACTGGGAGGCGGAGCGCAATTGGCTTTGGGAACCCTGTGGACGCGCGCAAAAGCTGGGTGGGGCGGGGGCTGGGACTCCCAGCCCCGTCTCTCCCCCCCCGGCTTTTGCACGGGACCAGAGGCTCCCAGGGCCAATCGTGGCCTGTCTCCCAGCTGGGAGCCTCTGGTTGCTAGCAGAAGCCGGGCGGGGGGAATGGCTCCCAGCCGCTCCCCCGCCTGGCTTCTGCTGGCAAGTAAAGGGAGTGCCTGCCGGGGGCACAGCCAGAAGGACTCCAGCTGCGGCCAGTGGCTGCACCCCCCCTTGCCAGGTCTGCTTCCTGCCCCCCTTCCTCTGTCCCCCCCTCCTCACGTCCAGCCCCCGATCCTCCCCAGCTCTGCTTCCTGCCCCCCTTTCCCTCCCTCCATGGCACGCTCAGCTGGGAGTGCTCAGCTGGGCCCCGGCAGAGAAGCAAGCGGCTACTTGGGGTCCGCGCTCGCCATCCATGGAGCGCCGCTCAGCTGGGCCCTGGGCAGCAAGCGGCCATTTGGGGTCCGCGCTCCCCATGCGTGGGAGTGGATGGGAGGCGGGGCCGTGTACGTCAGCGTTACAGACGCACAGATACTGGGCTACTATATATATGATGCAATATTTACCTGATTTCCATCCATATGACAGCACTTTTAATGAGCAATGACAGACCAGGAATTTAACTACTAAATACATATGAACAAAAGACGGTTATATTGACTCGCTGTTGTGTAGCGTGTTCCCAGTGAAGGCCATGTTCAAAGGATCCCACCCACGGGCCAAGTGTTGAGCCCTGCGTAAACCCAAACCGCACTAAGGGCCACAAACAAACAGGTCACGTGTTGAGTAGTCCTGCATTAGACTCTACAAAATAGCTTATGTCTGTATATAAACACACACAGGCTACAATTTTAGGCCTTTTTTTGTGAGAAGTTGGCTTATTCACAGATTGGAGAGTGGGGCCATGAGTACGGGCACTAGCGAAAGCTTTCTGAGGATGCCTTACAATCAGAAAAAGAAATAAATGCCACTGGCACTAGAGAGCAGCTAGTCTAGTCAGAATTGCAAGCCAATGTGTTTGTTTATAGAGAGAGAGAACCCAAAGCTGCTAGCTGTGTTAAGTGAGTAGACTCCTGAGCCTTTTCACAGTGCTACAGATTCATGAGGAATCTCTATGGGTACCAGGGTGAAGGCCTTAAAATTTAATCTGTTTTCCTGAATTTATCCCACTTGTGATATGGGGAAAATGGCAAGCTCCCAGCTTTATAAAGCCTTTTACTATCTCCAGAGAGACTCTCAGCATGAATTTATTTAATTTATAATAAACAATGTGATTTTTGAAGATTTCTTTTAATGTGAACACTCAGCTGCTGAGCTATATAAATAGCAGATTTTATTTCTAAAATATTTTCGCTGGTTGGTTTGTGAATTGTGAGATATTGTTAGTTTCTGGGATAAAAGACCGCTTAATTTTTCCCTGGTGGATTTGAGGTAGAAACACTCTTGGAAATACTTTCAGTGTAATGACTGATAATCCATCTGGACTGTGGGTGGAATGACAAATATTGCCAGCTCTGTGTGTATGTGGCATCATTCTGTCAGGGAGATAAGTCACCTCCTCCAAAGTGTCTTGTAATATACTTTGGGCTCGATTCTCAGCCGGGGCAAATTAGTGTGACTTCATTCAAGTCAATTAATCTATGCAAACTTATACCAGTTGAGCATCTGGCCCTTTGTTTTACTATCTCCAATTGTCTCCACCCAAAGTGCTTACTACTAAATTAATTATTACACGTTCAATAGCCAGATAAATCGAGGAGCCTGTTTTCTGTCATTTTAAAATGTTGCCTTTCACTATAATTGAATATCCCCTTGTCCTTGCATTATATGAATGTGTAACTAGATGTGCTAGATTTATCTTCTCTTTATTATTGTATCCTCTCTTCTGTTTCTCCTTTCTGAAGGACGACCCCAATTGTTTCAGTCTCTTCATAGGGAAGGCTTTCTATGCCACTGATCATTTTGCTATCTGTCTCAATATCCCCTCAATTCCTGCAATATCATTTTTGAGCTAAGGCAACCAGAACGATACTCCAGATGAAGGCATTCCATTGACTCCTGTAATGGCTGTGTGATATTGTCAGTGGTGTTTTCTATCCTATCCCATATGCTTCCAAACATTTGTTTTGCATTTTTCAGTTGCTGCCTCAGATTGAGCCAGAGGCCTTCACTGGGCTTTCCAGTGGCCCACTGGTCAGTGAGGAGAGGGAAACAGTAACAGGAAACTTGGAAATGGCAGAGATGCTCAATGACTTCTTTGTTTCGATCTTCACCAAGAAGTCTGAAGGAATGCCTAACAGTGAATGCTAGTGGGAAGAGGGTAGTTTTAGAAGGTAAAATAAAAAAAGAACAAGTTAAAAATCACCTAGAAAAGTTAGATGCCTGCAAGTCACCAGGGCCTGATGAAATGCATCCTAGAATACTCAAGGAGCAGACAGAGGAGGTATCTGAGCCTCTAGCTATCATCTTTGGAAAATCATGGGACACAAGAGATTCCAGAGGACTGGAAAAGGGCAAATATAGTGCCCATCTATAAAAAGGGAAATAAGAACAACCCAGGAAACTACAGACCAGTTAGTTTAACTTCTGTGCCAGGGAAGATAATGGAGCAAGTAATTAAGGAAATCGTCTGTAAACACTTGGAAAGTGGCAAGGTGATAGGGAACAGCCAGCATGGATTTGTAAAGAGCAAATCATGTCAAACTAATCTGATAGCTTTCTTTAATAGGATAACGAGTCTTGTAGATAAGGGAGAAGTGGTGGATGGGGTATACCTAGACTTTAGTAAGGCATTTGATACGGTCTCGCATGATATTCTTATCAATAAATTAGGTAAATACAACTTAGATGGGGCTACTATAAGGTGGGTGCATAACTGGCTGGATAACCGTACTCAGAGAGTAGTTATTAATGGTTCACAATCCTGCTGGAAAGGCATAACAAGTGGGGTTCCATAGTGGTCTGTTTTGGGACCGGCTCTGTTCAATATCTTCTTCAACGATTTAGATATTGGTATAGAAAGTACGCTTATTAAGTTTGCAGATACCACCAAGTTGGGAGGGATTGAGACTAATCTGCAGGCTGAAGGAATTAGGTTTGTCTAATTTAGAAAAGAGAAGATTAAGGGGGGACATGATAGCAGTTTTCAGATATGACACCCTTTTAGATAAGGAGGAGGGAGAAAACTTGTTCATCTTGGCCTCTGAGGATAGAACAAGAAGCAATGGGCTTAAACTGCAGCAAGGGAGGTTTAGGTTGGACATTAGGAAAAAGTTCCTAACTGTCAGGGTAGTCAAACACTGCAATAAATTACCCAGGGAGGTTGTGGAATCTCCATCTCTGGAGATATTTAAGAGTAGGTTAGATAAATGTCTATCAGGGATGGTCTAGACACTATTTGGTCCTGCCATGAGGGCAGGGGACTGGACTTGATGACCTCTCGAGGTCCCTTCCAGTCCTAGTATTCTATGATGGTCTTCTTCCTGAGTTTATGGTTAATTCAGCAAAGTGTGTGAGTGGTTCAAATAATTCAAACATATTGTTTGCCATGAGTGGTTTTTTGCACATGCCACTGAATTTCCTCTGAAGTCTCTCACGGCTTTCTGTAGTCTTGACTAAACTAAGTAAATACATTAAATACTGGTATAGATAGATATATAAAATCGCTCTGTGTGTGCATTAAAACATAATTGGTTTTAATATAAATATTTTACACACAAGTGATCTTACCAGGGAATGTTGAGGCAAATCTTATTAACCTTTAATCATACTGAAGATTTGCTCATTTATTTTCTTTGTTTCTTAGTGGCTGCTGATGCTGGACTTTAGCAAAGGCTTTCTGAAAATAGAACTATATTCTATTTACTGTTTCTCTTTTGTCTTCTACTAGTTAGACATCCTGTTCATAGAATACCAGTAGATTAAAGGAAAATCTTGCTTTGTAGCGTCTCTGCTGATTTGTCCCTATTGTATAATGGTCATCTGGAATAAACTCCTGCCCATGCACCAAACCACTGTCTCTGATTGTAGCTTTCTCAAAATATAGCTTTTTATGGGTGGTTGTGTAGTTAGGTTAGTATGCACCGTAGTTTTGCTTTCTTTGAGCTGGTTGTTGGTGTTCCCTCTAAGCTGAGCATCTGGGCAGTCACCCAGGAGAGATTCAAATGCTGCCCATCTGATTAGAAGAGCTCCTGCAGCTGACCATGTGTGTTTCTACTGGTGGTGCACATCCACACATATCTTGGTGCCCCTAGTAAAATGTATTCCACACATGGATGGAAATAGTTAGAGAGGATACTGGTATATAGTAGTTTCATCTGAGGTGTTACCATGTACGTACAGAGTGGATATTAGATTAGTAGAATGTGTGAGCATTTTTTGATGGTCACAGCAGATCCTTGGTGGGGGGTAATGGGTGGTGTGCCTCTCCTTCTATTCCTACAAATCGCACTAGAATTTGAGGCACATGTTGCTGCAGAGAACTGCGGGCTTTGATAGGAGGAATATTCACTGCACTTCGCTGATCAATTAGTTTTTACTGCTCCTTTAAGTAACAATAAAACCCCTCAGTTCTGCTTTCATTTTTAGGAGTAGCTATTCACACAACAGCTCAAGTCTAATTCAGTTGTTCAAGGTGACATTTTAACCCAATGTGCTTTTTTAAAATGTTGGAGAAAGTGGAATGAAAATCAGAGAGCACCTTTATGTGGATTTCAACATTTCCCCCAACCCTGCCACTTGCACAGTCAGAGTTGACATCCTGTACCCTTGTTCAATAGTAGTCCCCACGGGACTATTTATGAAGTAAGGTGCTTCTCAATGGGAGTAAGGGTGGCAGCATCTGGCCCAGAGTGGTTTGGATCTGGGGTTTTGCTTCAAACCCTTCTCTAAAGGAAATCTATCTATCTTGTAAAGTGTTCTGTGTTTGTACCAGTGACAGCACAATGGGCTTCTGGTCTTTGATTAGGGGCCCTAGATACAGTAAACTTCCGATAATCCGGCACCTTTAGGACCCAGGGGGTGCCAGATTATCAAATATGCCAGACTATAGGAGGGGGGCTATGAGCAGTCTGGGGTGGAGTGGGGGAGATGCGTCCCTTGGTGCTAGGGGACCAACCCGGCAGCACCCAGCTGCTCTGCACCAGACTTCCCCAAGTCAGCCGCTGCTGAAACTGACCAGCAGCTGACTTGGAGAAGCTGGGGGCAGAGCAGCTCCAATTGTCTGGCTGCCCGGACCACTTCCGGGTTCCCGATGGTGCTGGACCACCAGGGGTGCTGGACCACTGGAGTTTTATTATAGTACCACAGTGTAAACAATGACAGGTCAGACTTCCTTGGTCAGGAACCCTCGGGACCTGACTGGTCCCAGATGAGGGATTTTGCTAGACCAGGGGAGATCATTTCTGGTCCCTCTACTGCTGGTGTCTCCTCCGCCTCCCCCCTGCCTTCCTCCCTCCAAAGGCTTCCTGGCTCCTGTGTCCCTTCCCCATGGCCTACTTGAGCCATGTGCCGGCTCCAGTGTCCCCCCCACCCACAGCGCAATTGAGTTGTGTATTGGGTTTCTCATCCCCCCATATTGTGCTGGGCTCCTCCCACCCTCCTCTCTTCCCCCCCAGGAACCACAACACACTGGGGCTCTCTGATCCTGGAACATCCGTGATCCTCCCGGACCAGAGAATCACGGTTTATAGAGGTGTAACCTGTACTAATAAGAGTTGCCTCTTTCTGATTTTGTTGCATGTAAATTTATTAACACTCGCTTTTCTGTATGCTGTAGTGAAACATCCCCTTTGCATTTTACTGTTGCTAATGTGCCCATCATGACAGTAACATGAAGAAATCTGATCCCTGAAAGAGAGCTTGTGCCAAGCAACCCCCAAAATGATGGCGAATTATGTAAGAGCCGAGCAACCATGCTAAGCAGATTGGCACTGGTAAAGTACCTCTGATGCTTTCATATTCATCTTCTGGTTAGAGACATCCTTGCTCCTCGCTTGATAAAGCTTTTAATATTAGATTTTATTTTCCCAGCCAAGATTTTTGATTTATGGCTCAAAGAAAGACCTTCTGTAATTACACTGCAAGCACTTTACAAGATGTCCTAGTGCTGTGCATGTCTTGTTAGTGACAATATGTGACAGATCTGGATTAGAAAATAGTGAGGCTGCTGTTCAAACTGCCTAGCAGGGCAGGGGGATTGGCAGACTTCCCGCAAAAGCTTAATGAAATGTCTTTTTTTTATGGGATTCTTACTGAAAAGGGAATGAGGAAGGAGGGGGGCAGATGGAATGTTGCCATCTGAGATGTATTACCATAACGTGTCTCCCCCCCTCCCAACTAATACAGCATTGTGAATTCAATCCTATCATCTGAACTAGAATATAAGAAGCTTGCATTTTTAAGATTTGCCATTTGTAGAGGCAATCTTCCCGACCTGCCATCTTCAATATTAAAGGATTTGTTCTACCTACTAACTTATTGCTTCCTTTAAAGCATCCACTTGCTCTTTTTCTTTCTTAGGGAGGAAATTTAGGAGGGGCTCTGCAGGAGAGAATTATGCCTTGAAAAACATACCCATTTTGTATTTAATCCAAAGAGCCTCTGGCAGCATTGCTTTCTAGTTTGAGTGTTGTTTTGCACATCCTTATGCAAGAATGGTGCAGTGAGACTGAGTGCATCTGCCACACTACACATGCGAGTGGAAATAGTCTTAATATAAACAAGAGGGGCTAAGTCGCATGTGCATTCATATTTCATACATAACTTTTACAAACTGTTTTCTTTTTGACATTGAAATAAATATCGATTTAATTGCCCTCCTTCCTGAGGGCTAAATCCTTTTTTGTTTGAGAGATAGGGTGCAGGGAAGGCACTTCATTGTCTAGCAAGCATGCAGGATCAGTTCATCCAAACAGAACATTCGGCTATGTATAATTTTAAAAGCATGTTCTCTCCATAGCAGGTTAGATTCTTCAGACAAAAAAGACGAAAAGTGAAATATTTCATCCAGAAAACCAAAATAGTAGTTTAGAAATGCCATGGCAGTTCCTCATGGGAGGTGCAGTTCAGATGTTTCATACTCCTGCTCCCTTCCTTCTCTTTGGTTAGATAACATTTTGATGAGGGGAGGCAGTGTATCCTGGAAGTCCCCGGCCATGGTGGAGAGAGAGGACAGTAGGCAACTACACTACAACTCCCATGAGGCATTGCAGCAGCACATCTAAAACGAAACTTTTTGGTTTTCAACCAACATATTTGAGTTTTCAAGCATTCATTTTTTTTCTCCACAAGAAATTATTTTTTTAAAAGCACTGATACATTTTGCACAAAACTTCATTTGCTTGCAACCCCAATTTTTTTTGTTGAAAATAATGTAAATTGATTTTTTTTTTTTTACCAGTCTAACTACAGTTGCAGGTTACATTTTCAAAAGTTTCTTTTCTCTACAGCTCACCCTGTTGTGCCTGGACTGGGGAAAAACTCAGTAACAAAACTCCTTAATCCTCTTGTATAGTTACTGCTGAAAATGGCAAGGCTTTCCTTTCTCCCATCCTGCATTGGTCTAGGAAGCCAGAGAAAAGTACTGGGGGTTTCCCATGTAAGCTCAAAGCTTGTTGCCACCAGGTGTCTCTCTTAGTAACCCATGCTTGTGGATTTACAGCTGGCTATTTTAAGAGACATGGTTTATTTAATGTCTCATTCTCTAGGTGCATTGCTGCTGAATAAAAGATTGAGTTGCTATAGATATGGTCTAGTTAAAAAAGGAATTAATATCAGGGAAGTTCTGTGGCTATTGAAATGGTCCCTTCTGACCCTTATAATCTGTGGCTTGGTTTACACTATTGAGGGCCATTGGTCTAAGTTATGCAACTTCAGCTCCATATATAAGGTAGCTGAAGTTGAAATACTTAGATCTACTTACCATGGTTTCTTCACTGTGGTAAGTCGACAGCTGGTGCTCTTCCATCAACTCTGCCTGTGCTTCTTGTTCCACTGGAGTACCAGAGTCAAGGGAGAGCGCTCAGTGGTCAATTTATTGTGTCTATATCAGACTAGACATGATAAATTGACTCCTGCTGGATTGCTCACTGCCTGTCAATCTGGCAGGTACTGTAGAAAAGCCCTGTGCATAAATGGGTTTTAGATAAAGGTGATAGCAGGTTTCTGGTCATTAGTAGGGCATACAAGGCTGTAGAAAGTAGGAGTGATATTTTGAAAGGCATTCATTCTTGGCCTAAGGCTTTTCCCACTGTAATCAATAGGGACTTTTACCATTGTCTTTGGGGGCTGAGCTAAACCAATGCCAAGCACTTCTGAAAATCCTACCCTAAAACTCACTCTCTCAAGATGAAGAGTTAGCTGGACTACAAGTGATCCCTAAAATGTTCATGAAGTAATATTGGTTCTTTAACTTCCACCTGGTCACAGGGTAGGTTGAGTACACATGACCCCATGAGGCCTTGCCTCTCTTTTGAGTCCTACATCCATTGCTGTCATGGCTCCTTCCCCACTCTGGCATGATAAATGCAGAATTGGGGGCCAGCAAGTGTACCCCAAAACCTTATCTAACTGGCTTTAGCATAAAACTTCCCCCCCCCCCCAAAATCTTAAAACCCTAGATTTTGGGGCTAGAATCTCTGCTGCCACCACCCAAATTAATAAAGAAACCAGGGGAGAGACCATTTGGGAAAATCTCACCCCTAAAGTACAAAGCAGGACACAACCATTAACCAATACCAGGTTACTAAAAGGAAAAAAGAAAACTTTTATTATCACCACACTATTCCTGTTGCAAGCATAACGATTAGATGGAAAAGTAACAAAATAATATACTTCTATAGAAACTCCATGGGCCTAGAACTTAGTTACAAAGAAAAGCCAAACATTGCTTAAAAGTGCACAAACATCAGATCTCACACCCAACCCATAAAACAATAAAACAGATTTATCTAAACTTTACCCTACTTACAGAAATTGAAGAATTGTTCCTTAGAGAGAGAGACATGTTTGTCTCCCTCAGAAGCTGGAGGGAACTCTCTCGAACAAAGGAGGGAAAACCAAAAATTCCTTTGTCCCAGTTTGAAATCCCTATGTACATTCCTATTGGCCACTCCACCTGGCTAGGTAAGGGACATAGTTAACCCCTTAGTCCCCAGGCTGCTGGCTAACGCTCATGATCATGACAGTTGCAAATCTGGCAATTTACGTGGTGACTCTATCTGTGTGGTAGCAGCTCCAGAACAAGTGCCTAGTTCATTGCTTGACTCAACCCTTAAGGCCTTTCAAGTTGTTAGGTCAGCCCCGACTGGACAACCACTGAACACAAACTACCAAAATTCCAGCTGTTTTTTTCCAGTATAATTCCAGTCTGCTTAAATTAATTAATTTCACTGTTGTCAGTCAAAGCTAAGAGACAAGCAGACCATAGGTACTTGGAATGATTTAGGATCATTAACCTTCAAAATCTACTTTACAGGACAGCTTGAATTGTGCTAGTTTGGGCTGCGTGCATGATGTCAGGACTAAGAAGAACAAAAGTGGGTTTGGTGCACCCATTCTGTCTAGTGACATTGTTCTGAATGCAGCCTGTGTACGGTTGGAAGGCTGGAGCTGGGAAGGAGACAGATGAGAGATGGTTTAAAAAAACACCCAACTCTAATCAAGTATTGCTTATGTGGGATGCTCTCCATTGTCTGTTCAAATCCTTAGGCTCCCTAATCCCTGAAGCGTGAGCTATTTTCTACATGGTTAAGTCTGAAGATAAGAGCCACATGACAGCTCCAGCTGGTCCCGAGCCATAGTAATTAAAGCCAAGTCTTTCCTATTTCTATGTAGGCTTCAGACTCATGTTTAGGCTTTTGCCAGCACTAATCACCTTGCTCACGGGAGCTGTCAAGCTATGGGAGCAGCACCAACTAGTAAGTAGTCTTATCTTCTAAATTGGAAGGGCTGAGGGAAGGCTGTTAGCTAGCCTTTGTTGCGCCACTGTCTTCGGTAAGATAGATGGGAGAAGGGATTTTGGAGAGTGCAGGTGTAACACTGACAGACCCTGGTCATCAGGCAGGATCAAACCTGGGGCCTCTGGAGCAAAATGCAGGAACAGGAACTGTAGAGCAGACTCATTCATCTCTTCCTGAGTGGTCTCAGGGTGCCACTAGATGGGACCGAACACCACAACCAGGAGGTGGGTGTGTTACACAAAGACCAAGTAGTATCTCTTTAAAATATTGCCAGCTCTCTAGTGGCATTCAGTGCACTCTGATTTAGAAGCCCCCAGAAACCAGCGGAAGCAGTATGTTTGTTTGTAAGCAGGCCTTGCATGTTAAGTGTATAGTTAGTACACATGGTTATTTTGGACCCAACTGTGTCCATGTGGTTTCATGTTTTGGTTGTGTAATGAGCCAAAAACACATCAGAGCACAAAACATTCCATCTGAATAGTTCAAGGATGGAGCTGACTTAATTCCAAATGACTGATAAACTGGGCCAAAGGAAAATCAAATTCATCATGCATATCTAATGACATGTGCTGCATCCCTTCTGCAGGGCAAAATGACATACATTATCCCTACTGAGCAACGTGCATGTTATTCTTCCAACAGTATTCCGGTTCCAACTTTAACAGTGGTTACAATCACTGAATGTTATGAACCCTATTTGATACGAGACCAAAGCTTCACTAAAGTGGCTAAGACAAGAGTCGGCTCTGGTGACCTGTGCGGCAAGGAATATAACTTACATTTTGGACACAAGGTATTTTAAAGACTGCATTAGACATGGGTTTAAGAGTCGTGGGTTATGTCTACACTGAAAGCTAGGGGTGTCAGTTCCCCTGCCCACATACATGTACACACACAGGCTCCCATCAAGTTAAGGTGGGTATACACAGCAGTGTAGCTGTAGTAGCGTGGGTAGTGGCAGCAGAGACACAGCTAAGCTGTAAAGAGCCACTGGTTTCAGGTAGGTTTGCACTCTGCACAGTTAAGCTATATGTCCTCTGCCGCTATCCCATGCTACACCACTACGCTGCTATTTATATTTGCACCAGGTCAAGCAGAGCTGATGCCAGCATGAGGAAGGGAATCACACCCCTAGTTCATAGTGTAGACAGAGCCTGAATCTGGTGCAGGAAATACACATATTTGTGAGGGTTGCTTCATGGCCTTCACTAAATGGGTGTTGGGAAATGAACAATTTTAGAAAGCTGCAATTAATTGGCACATCTGTCAGAGGTAATTCATTCTTTCTTAGCCCAGCTCCCTATCAGGTTGGCCTAGCATTTGAGGACCTCCCAAAAAAGAGAAGCTGTAAATCCATCTACCACCTCTGATGCTATTGTATAGAAACTGCATGACTGAGGGCAGAATGCCTCACAGTTTTTCCACCACCAGTGTTTTGCACTTGAGAGAACAGGTTCACTGGCAGTTGTATTAAATCTCTAGCTCAGCTTTTCATCACATCAAAATATGAAAACATATGCTGAGAGAAGGAAAAATATTGTAGCTTGTGTCCAGCATTCAAAATGTACAAGCCACGTTTGCTTGGCAAATGTAAATTGTAGGGGAAATAGGAGAAGTTGTTACTTCTGCAATTACAGTAGCATCTAGCTTACTCCATATTGTACCTGGTAGAACTGATGTACTTGTCATTAATGCCAGAATGTTTTGGATCAAAGTGTTTGGAAAAGAGACATGTAGAACCTGACTCTGGGAAGCTACCTACACCATACCCCATTTCTAAGCTTAGATGGGTCATTTTTACTGTAGCTAAAAAATTCTAACTTCTTCTTCTGCCAATGGACTTGTATAAGCAGGAGCATTTACATCACATCTCAGTTGAAGTCAGATGTGGGATTTTGCAGCTTCTGCTTACTATTCTGGAAATGCACTCAAATTTTTAAAACAGAAAATAGCCAGCCATCTGATAGAAGAACCATGATGGATTAATTCTCCTCATCCTTGAGAAATGTTCTATTTTTTTCTATACCATCTGTGTCATCTTTGAACATGTTGACTTGGGATCTTCCCCCATCCCCTAGTCTGAAAAGGTCCTACAGTAAACAGCAAAAGATACCTACCAAAAGGGTTCCATGTGTACACGTGTTTATTTGCAATGTATAAATGACTAAGGAATACAAATCCCATGTCTAGCATATAGAGGAAGCTTTTCCAGACATGTGGATTAGCTGGATTTAAAAACTGCTTTACTTTACTACTACAGATAATGGCTCAGTTTTCCACCGCTAGGCGCTTTAGTGGGACATGCAAAAAACAAAACTCTATGCAAAATTTGTGACATTACATCCATTTCGATGCTCAGCTTGGCAATTAAGTATGCAAGTCTTAAAATGCTCACATATATAAATAAGGTTCAGTGTGAATTTAAATTACCTTTTGAGACAGTGTTGTAAGTTCTGTGGTGCTGAGGCTTGTAGCTATTTTATTGGTGATACTTTTTACCTCTGAAGACCTTTTTAAAAAACTGACTGGTCTCTGTAAAATACAAGATGTATCAGCAATATGTTAATTGGGAAATGGTAATCTAAGATTACAGCAATGGTTCTCAAACTTTTTGGCCCATCAACCATCTGGCTCAATGTAAACCTTTCTGTGGACCACAAGTTGCTAATGGAAACTCACCATTAATTACATAATTATGCCCAAGCCATTTTGCTAGTGCTGCAGCTGAGGAGAATGGTTTAATTTAAATTATTAAACAAATTAAATGTTTTAACTTTCTCATGTTAGTTTATCAAACTTCATTTTAACTAAAGTAAAATATTAATTTATGTCCACAATAAAAGGTTTCAATGTTTTCTTCATTTATGGCAGGTGTGGGGAAACTTTTTTGGGGTCAGGGACCACTGACCCACAGAAAAATCAGTTGGGGACCACACAAGTGAAAAGTAAAAAAAATCCTCCAAAACCCCCAACCTTCACTGACGTGTCCCCCAACTGAGACACCTCACTCTTCTGGCACTCCAGCCCCATGGAGCAAGGGAAAGGACAGGGAGGACCGAGATTTGGGGCTTCCCATTGGCCAGATTTACTTTTCTGGGGTTCTAGAGTTACTGGATTTTATGGACCCCTTAGGCTCTGGGGTGAGGACAAAAATGAGGGGTTCAGTGTGTGGGATAGGGTTGCCAGTGTGTGGGATAGGGATGGAGTGCAGGATCTGGTCAGGAGGTGGGATGCAGAAGGGGGAGAGGTTGTGAGGTCTGGGTGGGGGGTAGGGTGCAGAAACAGGCTGTAAGTAGGGTCTCTGTCCGGGGGAAGGGAGAAGGAACAAGGGAAGGTGCAGGAGCAATGGTGGATGCAGGAGCATGGTGGGAGTCGGTGTCTGGTCAGGAGGGAGGGTGCAGATGCAAACTGGTAGGTGCGGGGTCTTGACGGGAGAGGGGAGTGAGGGAGATTGGAGTGCAGGGGTCTGGACATAAGGGGGGATGCTTATCTGGCTTCACACCCCCTTGCAGCACGGCACTGGGTCCGACCTAGCCGGCATTTAAAAATGGCGCCGGCCGGCTTTATGCAAATGAAGCCCGGGAAATTCAAATCCCGGGCTTCATTTGTAACTCCGTATGACTACATTACCCCCCCTAGTTCGAACTAGGGGGGTAGTGTAGACATACCCACAGTTACAGTCTTGAAAGTGGCTATTCTCATGCCTAAAAAACAAAACAACAAAAAGACCCTTCAAAAACAGATTGCAATGTGAAATTCATGTACAAATTTGACACCATCAGAATATCAGAATGTGTCTGATATTACAATAAGACTAGGAATGTCTCTCTAATTACAATAGGTAATTTTCCACTTTAGGTATTCTCACCTTCTTATCCACATCCACCCTGATTGAATCAACTCTAATGTAACACTTCCATCTCTGTAGCATCATTGTCTGTTTCTTTATCTTTCACTTCATGCATTGGACAAAGTAAGCTGTAACTCACAAAAGTTTATGCCATAATAAAATTTGTTAGACTTTTAAGGTGCTATGAGATTTCTTGTTGTTTTCATCCTTTTCTTGTTAGCACAAGTGTATGCTAAAAGCAGTGTATAAATTGTATGTAAATGCCTAATATATTCACGTAGAGAGCAACAAAAATAAAGGAAGTTAGGGCTGTTCTAAAGGTTCCAGAGATGTAAAGAATTAAGAACTAAGAAAAGACCCAGTAGGGACTTCTTTAAAAACCTACACTTTTCTCTCTGGTTGATTAAGTTTTAATTTTTATTTGATATAAGGAGAAAAACCTGTTCTACACAGATCCACAGCCAGGCAATTAATCTCAACTGGAGGCAGAATGTGCAACCCAGAAATATATTTTCCTACCTGTCAAAACTCCCACTTGATGTGTAGAAGAAGTGTTTTCACATTTCTCACATTGGGTACCAGATGTAATTTGTGTCTCCAGGGATCTATGATTTTTATTTGTCAATGGTATTTAATAATTAAATTCTCATTCTTTGCAGCTGGAGAACGAAGAGGGAAACAGACATGTAAAACTTACTTTTTAAAAAAATCCCACTGAACAAATTCATACCTAGTGTAACTCTGGCTTGACTGAGGTTACACCAGGGATGAACTTGGCCCATTCTGTCCTCTCCTAGAATGTGTTTGGCTTTTTAAACAAAGACCAGGATTATAGCTCTAATGCACAATCTCTCTCCATTTCTGGTTTAGCAAATCAAGCTAGTTCAAGGAGAGTCATAATTTTAAAATTAGGAGCTAACATTAAATGCCTGTGATTACTGGCTTCCCATAAAAGCAATTTGCCACCTTAAACTTTAACCAGGAAGTGGAAGCCCTCTAGTTGGTATATTGATACTCGTGCCCTCTCCATCTTAAATTACAAGTTTTTTGGCAGTGTAATTGTAGCCATTTTAGTCCCGGGATGTTAGAGATAAGATAGGTTATCCAATATCTTTTATTGGCCCAACTTCTGTGACGCTTATGGAAAAAGAAACATATTGCGCACTCCATGTTGGCTGTCTACAGGCCAGCTGACACAGGAGATAAAAAGGACAGCTGTACCGGGGCCCGGCAAGTCAAAAGGGCCCAGGCTCTTGCTGCTACCTTGGGCCCTTTAAATCTCTGCCAGAGCCCTGCATGGCATGCTCTGGGCAGCTCTGAGGGCAGGGAAGGGCCGGGGTGGTAATCTCAGGGTGGTACTGAAAGCTGGGTCCTCCAGCCCCTTCCCTTCCATCAGGGAGCATGAGGCCGGGTGCCCCTCCATCTTGCCCAGGGGCCCAGCAAATATATTGCCCCTCCCTTACTGTATAACATGTGCTTACTTGTTAATACATCTGATTTGTTAATACACCCTTTTGATACGTTTATGCTCAAAAGTTCTACATCACTCATCTTGTATCAGTCTTTAGGCTGTCTTCATATGTGAACAGGGATCTCATCACAAATTTATTTTGAGGAATCATTCCATGACCTCCACTGGTGTTATGTTTTAGAAACAAGTTTTAGGAGGGGAGATACTTATTTGAAGTGATTCACTATTAAATAATTTCTATTACAAACCATCTTCTCTTTGTGCTCTCTACCTCATCTAGTTAAAGTCTGGCCCAGCTACAAATATTCCCACAACTCTGCAGTGGAGTAACAGAGATTTCATGCAAAATGACTGACAATTTTTTTTTAATCTGTCTCTTTTTAAAATAGAGGAGCAGACATTGTAGATACAGAGCTTGCTCCTGTGACAGATGAAAAGATGTGAACATCTTCTCTTTTTTTTACTTAAAATTGTCACCATCTTTAAAAAAATTCAATGGATTAGATTGATTTAAAATTCAGATCCTTCAGTGATTTTTTTTTTCCTGTCCTTGCCCCTAATCCCCCCCTCCCACACACACACACACACAAATTCCTATCTAGCATGGGGGTTTTTTTTGTTTTGTTTTTTGTTTTGTTTTTCTATGGCTAAGGTTTGGAATGTGATAAGCTGTCAGGACTTCGCATGTATTTGGAGACCTGTATGTATTTGTGCTAAAGAGCCCTTTAGGCACTTTTATTATAATCAACATAAGAAAATAAATTGCTTTTTGCTAATGGAATAAAGAATCAAAAATAGCTGTCACCCAGCTAGTATGAGAATTCTATGAGACAGATTGCCATGCATACCACATGATGGAGAGGAAAGTTATTTGGGAAGAAACTGATTTTTGTTTTCAGGCTTTCAGGAGACTAGTGGTTAACTACTATACATGTGTTGTTTTTTTGTTTTGTTTCCTGCAAATATATATCAAGCAGTTCAGAAGTTGGGCACACAAAATTGCAACCAGTTTTAGAGGCCTAGATAAAAGGCCTTTGAAGATGAAGCCCATCAAGTCTATAGTTAAGATAGTAGTTTGCCTTTGGGCAGATGTAGCTGTCAGCGTTGTCACTTGTGATGCACTCTTGTTCTTGGTGAACTCCCATCTTTTTAATATTATGACCAGATTTAATTGTACTGTTTTAACAGAAGTGAGCAGCCTGTGAGCAACCAACGGATTATTTTACTGTAATCATTGATTCCTTATTTAGAAATAGGCAGATTTTCTGCCTCCCAGCAACACATTGAACGGTTAGTTACTGGAGTCCTCAAATCTTGATTTGAAGACTTCAGGTTAGAGAATCTATTATTTATTCCAGTTCAGACCAGCAAGACGTGTACTCCATGCTTCAGAGGAAGATGAAACCCCTCAAAGGTCTCTTCTGGGGGAAAATACCTTCTTGATCCTAAATACGGCAATCAGTTAGACCCTGAGCGCATGGGTGAGTCCCAACAGCCAGACACCTGGAAAAGAAGTCTGTGGTAACTCAGAGCCCTCCTTATCTTGTGTCCATCAGTGGTCATTGGAGATATTTGCTGCTAGCAGTCACAGATTGGCTACATGCCACTGTAGGCAGTCTCATCATGCCATCTCCTCTATAAACTTACCTAGCTCAGTCTTGAAGCTAATTAGGATCCGCCCCTTCTCCCTCCCTCCCTCCCCCCCCCCCCCCCGCTCCTTTTTGAAGGATGTTCCAAAGAATTTCACTCCTCTGATGGTTAGACATTAATTTCAGACTTAAACTGGTTGATATCCCATTTACATCCATTTGTTCTTGGGCTAATGTTAGTGCTTAGCCTCTCCCTAAAAGGTATTTATCCCTCTGATGTATGTATAGAGAGCAATCATATCTCCCCTCAGCCTTCATTTTATTAGTCTAATCAAGCCAAGCACCTTAAATCTTGCCTTGTAAGGTAAGTTCTTCACTCCTCAGATCATTCTGGACCTGTTCCAGTTTGAATTCATCTGACTTAAACATGGGAGACCAGAATTGCACACTGTATTCCAGATGAGGTCAGACCAATGCATGGTACAATGTTAATAATGCTTCCCTAGCTCTATGTGAAATCCTCATAGGATTGCATTAGTGTGTGTCTCTCTTTTTTTGTTGTTGCTGTTGTTTGTTGTTACAGCTGCATCTTAACTGGCAGCTCATTGTCATCCTGTGATCAGCTACTACATACAGATTTTTCTCCTCTGTCTCTTCCAATTAGTAAGTCCCCAACTTTGCATGTGCCTGCTCCCTGGCCTCCATCCAAGCAACTAGCTTCAGCCTTTCCTCCTGCCTGTCAGCGTGCTACTGTTCCAGTCTTCCTCTTCTGGTACTGGACCTGTTCATCTGTCCTCTCCAGAACATCGACTATAACCTCATCAAGGAAACACTTCCTTTCGGAGCAGTCTAAGAAGGTATGTTGAGGAAGTGGGTCTGGCCCACGAAAGCTCATCATCTAATAAACCATCTTGTTAGTCTTTAAAGTGCTACATTGTCCTGCATTTTGGGTCAAGAATTGAGTTCTTAGAGACCAGCATGCAGTATAGGCAAGGTTGGATTTCCAGTTTGGCACAGTAGGCATGTGCCTAGTGATGCTGTCATTCAAAAGGCACAGGTGTTGCCAAGTATATGATGTTTTTTCTAGCCTTATTGGGCTATTTTTTTTTTTTTGCTGCCAGTTACTAGGGATTTTAGCAGTTGTGAGTTGTGGTATTTGGGGCTATTTTACTGGCTGCTTAGGAGTTCTTGGATGAGAAGGAACCTCTTGGTCTGCCCCATCTCCTACCAAAGCACTCCACATGCTGCTTGTCTCAAGTCATGCCTCCTGCCCTTAGGTGACACTTGTAGCACGTGCAGAATTCTTGTCTGAGGGAAGCAGAATTTTTTTCTTCAAGCAATGTGCTGTAGTTCCGCCTTCCACTCAACACAGGCCAGTGTGGCACCAGAAAAGCCTAAGCTGGTTGAGGCTGACTGGTCTGGTGGGTGGTGGCAAACAACTAGCAGACTTTTCTTCTTGGAGCCAGGCTAGGAGGAAGAACTGGCCACATAAGACGGCTGGGAGTTGGGGTGGGGGGAGGCACAGGGCCACGTGGGACACAGGAGGAGGGCTCTGGGCAGGACCACATGGGGAGAGAGTGGGAGCACTTAAGATGCCGTGTCTAGGGGCACATCAGGTATAAATCTAGCTCTGAGTACAGTGAGCCCTCGCTACTTCGCGGTTCGACCATCGCGGATTCACGACTTCGCGGACTTTTTTCATTACGTATGTATATATTATAAAAGAATTATATCGCGGATTTTTTTAATATTTGTGCATGTTAAATAAATACGTAAATATGGTGTCCCTACTTCGTGGATTTTCAGCTATCGCGGTCGGGTTTGGAACCTATCTACCACGATAAACGAGGGTTCACTGTATAGCTGAAGGGTTCTGAAACAGGACAAGAAACAGGAGAAGGGCTCAGGGGAGGGGCACAGAATTAATTATTGTGAAATCTCCAGGATGTCAAATATAACGTTTTGGAAGTGAACCAACACACATTGTGACTAGGTTGCTTTGGTCCTCATGCTGTCTCTGTACACAGCCTTGCAAATCGCAGCTACAGAAGTGCCGTCATAATGGTAACATTAAAATCGTAACCTTTTGATTTAATAAAAAATGCATCACTGATTGCCATATGGAGGGCGGGGCTGGCGTGCATTGTACTTTTGCTGCACAAGGTTTTTTTCTGTCATTTCAGGCCTTTCATATTTTGGAAGACATAATTATTCTTATGTCTATCGGCAGAGGGGGATGTTAATCCAAGATGCTGGAGGGAAAGCTGTAGTGTATGCAGTATTCAAACACATAGTGCCTGAACAGCATAGTTGTGAGTGGAGTGGGCTAGTTAGTTCGCTAGTTAGTTCCAGGGTGGCCTGGAAAACACTCCCTTCCCCACAGAGTGACTACCTGGAGTTCTCGCTTCAGGAAAAGTTGGCACCAGTGTTCCATGTAAGGTGAGCACATGGGCAGCCACCCAGAAAAGATTCAAATGCCACCCACCTGATTAGCAGAGCACCCACAGCCATCAGAATGTTTCTAATGCTGGTGCACATCCGCCTATGCGGTACTGTGCATAACAAAATTTATTCTGCTCACATATGGAAAAAAATTAGAGGGAACTTTGGTTAGCACCTTTTAGCAGCCGGGATTAGGTCAGAAGGTATTCACGTGATGTGATGGTAGTTCACACATGGCCTACTCTGTTACCTCTGCATACAAACATTCTGAAATCTGCAACTTTCCTCCACCCTACACCAGGCACAGTACTGCAGGGAAAACGTACACCTCCCTCTTCCCCTACTTCGGAGCAATGGTGACTGTCAGATTGCATGGATTACCTCTAAGTGGCATGAACTAGATTTGACAATAAGATACAGTTTTCCAAATGCACACATTCAGTTTATTGTTGTACAGGTGGCTCCGCAGACCCAGGAGGAGTGATTTATTGAAAGGAAAATACGAATGGCTCTAGCAATCATCTGTGACACAATACATAATTTAATTTTCACAGCTGTTTATGAATGTTTGAAATTCCAAGGTGCCATTTTGAACTCCACGTGGTGAAGGGGACCAGGGGGATGGGGGGAGGGGGAGACGCCAAGGCGCTGTGATACAATCTGCCATTAGTGGATACACTAGTATCATTTTTTGCCTTGCTCCCTCAGAGAGCAGAAATCCCTCCCATCACTGTAATAACTGTCAATTAGAGTTCTATTCGCAACACGCTCCAAGGAAGCTTCTGGGTTTTCTGCAGGCTCTGCAACAGGCTATTCTGTGCGGGCAGTGGGGGAACCAAACAGCTCTTCCCAGTAAGGATTGAGAACTTGCTGTTGAGCCAAGGCTACTTGGCACTGGTTTCATTAAAATAATCACTTCATGCTTCTGACAGGGAGCTACTGGCTCCCCTTAGTCCCCATGCAGGAGTCAGGGCCCAGCAGGGCATCCTGCTGCCTCACTAGGTTGGCATGAAGTATGACTGGATCCATGCTGGGTGCAGTGCCCAGAGCCTGGTCAGAACTTTCATAAAATGGACGTGTTGTGGGAGAGTTGAACAAGGTGCGGTTCTTGTTCCAGTCTTCTGGTTCTCTTCACAGGTGTCCTGCCTGGATCACCTGTCCAGAAAATGTGTAGTGCTGCCAGCTTTTTAGTTATCTGCTGATGTGTGGCCGGTCCTGATGCTTTTGCTGAAGTCCACTGTTTTACTTCGCACCCTTGGCTACGTCTACACTGCAGAGTTTTTGCACAAAACCAGCCATTTTTGCACAGAAACTCATGGAGCGCCTACACTACAAGTACTTTCACTGCAAGAAAAAGTACAGTAGATCATCAGAAGACAGGGCTTTTTGTGCAAGAGTTATTCCTCTTTCTACAAGGAAGAAGCCTTTTTGCACAAGAGCTCTTGTGCCTAAAGGCATGTGTGGACGGACACCAAGAGTTTCTTGTGCAAGAAACCCCTATCAGAAAAGCACAGGTGTTCTGATGGCCATTCTGTGAATGCGATCAGAGCTTTCTTGCACAAGAGTGTCCATGGCAGAGTGGACGCTCTCCTGCACAAAAGCACATCTGGTGCGCAAAAGCACATGGGACCATCATGATCATCTAGTCTGACCTGCACATTACAGGCCACAGAACCTCATCCACCCACTCCTGTAATAGACCCAGTATCTCTGGCTGAGTTACTGAAGTCCTCAAGTCATGATTTAATGACTTCAAGTTGCAGACAATCTGCCATTTACTTTAGTTTAAAGCTGTGAATGGATCATACCTCATGCTGCAGAGAAAGGCAAAAATCCTCAGGTCTTTGCCAGTTCCTTCCTAGCCCCAAATATAGCAGTAAGTTAGACCCTGAGCATGTGGGCAAGACCCATTAGCCGGACACCTGGAAAAGAATTCTCTGTAGTAATTCAGAGCCCTCTGTATGTAGAGCCCCCATCACTGGCCACTGGAGATAAATTTGTTGCTAACAGTCACGGATGAGCTACATGCACCTCCATAAACACATCAAGCTCAGTTTTAATGCCACTCAGGTTTTTTGCACCCACTACACCCCTTGGAAGACTGGTCCAGAGCATCACTCCTCTGGTGGTTAGAAACCTTCATCTGATTTCAAACCTACCCTTGTTGATGGGCAGTTTCTATCCATTTGTTCTTATGTCCACATTGATACTTGGCTAAAATAACTCCTCTCTCTGCCAGGGATTTATCTCTCTGCTATATTCATAGAGAGTGATTGTATCTACCTTCAGCCTTCTTTTGCTTATGCTAAACAACCCATGCTCTTTTGAGTCTCCTTTACAAGCTAGGTTTTTTCATTCCTCGGATCATCCTAGTAGCCTTTCTCTGAACCTATTCCAGTTTGAATTAATCTTTCCTAATCATGGAAGACCACAATTACACACAGTATTCCAAATGAGATCTCACCAGTGCCTTGTATAATTGTACTAACACTTTCCTGTCTCTATTGGAAATATCTTGCCTGATGCATGCTAGGGCTCCATTAGCTTATTGCACAGCCTCATCACATTAGTGGCTCCTGGTTATCCCAATCCACCAAGAACTTTCTTCTCCTTTGTCACATCCAACTGATACATCCCCAGTTTATAGCAAAAACCCCTGGTGTGGGTCCTTAAATGCTTGACTTTGCACTATAACATTTCTTCCCATTTCTGTTACTTCAGTTTACAAGGTCATCTAGAACATCATCTGTGATATTACAGTCCCCTTCCATATTGGCATTATCATCCAACTTTGAGAAATTTTATTAGCACACTCCAACTTTTTGTCCTAAGGTCGGTAATAAAAATGTTAAATAAGACTGGTCCCAAGACTAAGGCCTCTGGAACTCCACTAGTAACCTCTCTCCAGCCCAACAGTTCACTTTACAGTATGTCCCATTGTAGGTCTCTCCTTTAACCAGTTCCTTATCCACCTTT
This sequence comes from Pelodiscus sinensis, assembly GCF_049634645.1. Lineage (NCBI taxonomy): Eukaryota > Metazoa > Chordata > Testudines > Trionychidae > Pelodiscus > Pelodiscus sinensis. Next base: position 182,294,461 of record NC_134712.1, on the reverse strand, counting down.
CAATTTTATTAATCCCCATCTTGTCCAAATTAACAAATGATAGGGACGTGATAATGTTGCAGGCATTAAAAAAATGTCTACAAATAACAATACAAATACTTTCTGCTCAATGGGACTTAAAAGGGAATGTGTGAAAGTTGTGACTGGTCTTATAGCAGAAAGTGCCCCCTCCTCAAAAGACAATGAAAAAAACCCAGCTACTCAGGCTGAAAGGATTGAAAAAAATCTGCTTTGCTTTTCCTGCTTTCTTTCCTCCTGCGTAATCAAACATCTATATGTTACTGAGCTACTGTGACAGAAAAATACATGTTCTGGGGCTTTGCATATCTTCCTATGTTTATTAAATTGTGATGCATCATAAAATGTCTATGATCAGCTGAAGTAGAGACAATTTGCATTCCCATTCAGTTATAGTGGGTTATCTATTTAGTTCTAAGGAAAAACGCAATGCATCCAACTGTAATGGAATATTGTAACCTAGTGAACTCTCAGCAGTGGTCTATTCTTTTATCCTTACTGATTTTTCAGCTTCTAATCCCTTCTTAATATATCAGCCATCTCTTCCCTGCTGCCCTCTCTTTCCAGAAAAAACACTAAAAAGGTAAAGATATGTATGACCATCTTTGCAGGCTCTGTTGTGGTACATAATGCAATGTAATAAAATGAGTCTGTATAGTGACACCACAGTAATCAATGGCATAGTTTTAAGTTACTGTTGATTGGTTGCCCACCCCAAGGCATGAGGATCTATGCTATAATGGTCTGGGTAGGTACAACCCCCTGGCAGGCTACCATTGAGAGGACAGAATTAGGATCCTGTGGTGCACAACAGGGATGCCATGCTTGTATTTGCTTGGTAGAGTAATACACTCCTACAATGTAGAAGAGAATTGAAAGATAATACCATACCCTTGCTTACACAATTGCTTGCAAAGATACGTGACACACAGTAGGTGATCGTCAGGTGGTTAGTTGCACCTTTCCCTACAAAAAATTATCCTTTATAATTGGTTGTTTTAGTGCTCCTTGATTTCATGCAAATTCGGATGCATGTCACCCTTGTTTTCTTCTCTAAGTTTGTGCACACTGTTAACTAGTTGTTTATTTACCTCGTCATTATTTGTTAGTTGCATGGTATTTCTGTAGTATTCCTGGAGCTAACTTATGTCTTCTGAGGAAGTGGGTTGTACCCGTGAAAGCTCGTGATGCCATCTACATGTTTTGGTAATCTTTAAGGTGCTACTAGACTATTTGTTCTTTTGTAAGTTTTTCCTGTTACAGACTAACTTAGCTAACCCTCTGAAGATTATAAGTGTCAGTTAAATTTACTCCTTAAACTTATCCTAAAATACTAATAAACTTTACTTTGTAGTTTCATACATCCTATCAGCTAATTTTCTTATGACTGGCTTCATTTTGTGCTTTGCTGTCACCTTCCTTTCAGTTCCTCATGTTATGCTAAACTTAGGCCTTAATTAGTTATGCTAAACCAGGGGTGAGGAACCTAAGGCCTGGGAGCTGGATGTGGCCCCCAGCTTGCCTGGATCTGGCCCCTGAGGCTCAGGGCTCCTCCACAGATTTTCCCCACCATGACATTGGAGCACACAAAATCTATTAGCCTGCCTCTCCCCCACACCCCCCTGAGCTCTGGAGTATGAAGGGACTGTGAGGGAGTGTCTTTGTACTTCTCAGTCGAGGGCCACGTCAGAGGCTTTTTTTGCTTCTCACTTGTGTGTGGCCCCTGACTGATTTTTCTGTGGGTCAGTGGCCCCCGACCCAAAAAAGGTTCCCCGCCCCTGCGCTTAGCAAACTACCTTTTAGGCTTTGGCCCTGTTAGTTCTCTCCTTGGGCTCGTCTACACTGGCCCCTTTTCCGGAAGGGGCATGTAAATTTCATGAGTCGTAGTAGGGAAATGCGCGGGGGATTTAAATATCCCCCGCGGCATTTAAATAAAAATGTCCGCCGCTTTTTTCCGGCTTTTAAAAAAGCCGGAAAAGAGCGTCTACACTGGCCCCGATCCTCCGGAAAAAGCGCCCTTTTCCGGAGGCTCTTATTCCTACTTCAAAGTAGGAATAAGAGCCTCCGGAAAAGGGCGCTTTTTCCGGAGGATCGGGGCCAGTGTAGACGCTCTTTTCCGGCTTTTTTAAAAGCCGGAAAAAAGCGGCGGACATTTTTATTTAAATGCCGCGGGGGATATTTAAATCCCCCGCGCATTTCCCTACTACGACTCATGAAATTTACATGCCCCTTCCGGAAAAGGGGCCAGTGTAGACGTAGCCCTTGTGTTTAGAGCATTAAGCAATATCTATCTGAGCTGTAGCTCTATATGGAAGGCTCCATATGAAGCCAGAGACCTTCAGCACCAAAGCCCCAATTCAGCCAGATGGTCTAGCACAGGGGTGGCCAACCCATTACAGATGAAGAGCCAAAATAGTGGTGGATACAGCACAAAGAGCAGAGGGGGGAAAAGTTGTTGAGCCCCCCCCGCCCCCTCCCCCCAAAAATCCCAGCCGCCGCCCTTTTAAGAGCAAAGCAAGCATTGCCCTTTCAAGGTGGCATTATGAACTCTGCACGGGACACTGCAACTCCGGCTCTGTGTCTCAGACACAAACCTGCTGCCCCTTTCAGAGCCACAAGAGCCGCAATTTTTTCTTTGAAGAGCCACATGGCCACCCCTGGTCTAGCATATGCCTCACTTGAATCATGTATGTTGCCATGGGTTTATTCATACATGTAGAGTGAGGCATGTGCTTCAGTGTCTTGCTGAATTGGGCCCCAAAGAATTAACTACCCAAGTAGAGCTTCAGCCATGAGAAACTGGTTGCTAGAGGCTGTCGTAACCTCCAGTAAAGCTGTGTGTTTACAGCAAGATATCTTACTGCGGAACCCTAGTGGAAATAAGACTCAGGTGTTTTTACCTCTGTGTAGCCAGTTAATGTTCATGCTATACCCTCTTCCCCTTCCTAGAATTGACCTCAGCCTTCTACATCTAGTTAAAAACTACAGCCCCTTCTTGTCTCCATTAAGTTTCCTCACTGAAATAGCTAACGTGATCTAGCTGTCTCCCTGCAAAAACTTAACCTCTGGAAAGACTGGGAGAGGGAAAGAGAGAGGGTGGGGGGGAAACCTGGGAGGAGGGAGCTGGAAGGGGGAAGAAGGGGGAGGGGAAGCTCAGGGCTCAGGGTTGGGGGTCTCGCCGGACCAACTTGACTTGCATGCAAACCTGCTCCTGGGTTCGCATGTGGCTTTTGGTGGCCAGGCTGGCAGCCATTCTGCCATTGATGGCCGCATTCCTCTGTCTAGTGCGGAGATCATGGACTTTGGGGGTCAGAGGCCAGGGCCCCCCCCCCCAAACCTGAATAAGGTCCATGATCTCCACCCTGGACCAGGAAGGTGCCTCCCTTCTCTGGCCCCTGTCAAGTTCCTGGGAGCTGGCAGACTGCTCTTGGGGAGCGGTGGAGGGCTTGCTGCCAGTGGCTTGCTGGCTTGGGGCCACTGTGTCAAGGGCCCCGGTGGCCACTGCTGGCTCTGGGCTGGCAGGCTTGGAGCTGGCACAGGCACTGTGGCCAAGTTCCACCCCTTTAATGGCTCCAGGGCTGGGGGAGAGGAGAATAAGTTTTCCTGGTTGTGCCCAGAGTGGCCACCAGGGCTCCCTGGGAAGGGCTGGAGCCCCCCTATTTCAAATTAAGGGTCTAGACAGCACTTAATTCGAAATAGCTATTTCAAATTTGGCGTTACTCCTCACAGAATGAGGTTTACCAAGTGCGAATTAAGGGCTCCACTAGTTCGAATTTAATTTGAAATAGCGATTTGCATGTATAGACACTATTAAAGTTAATTTGAAATAACGGCTGTTATTTCGAATTAACTTTGCAGTGTAGACATACCCTTACATAATAATTAAGTAACGTTAGATATGATTTATCCTTGCAACCCAACACACTTCCCAAGGTGCGGCACCCAGGGTTGCTCCACTCCTTCCCCCAAGCTCTTTACTTCTCTGCCCCTTCCTGCCTCTGATCCACTCCCTTGCCTGAAGCTCCCTCCCCCCAAGCAATGTGAACCAGGGGATTACTGGGGGGCCTGCCATGGGACAGCAGCAGGGATCACCCCCCCCACACACAGGCTCACTGCAGTGGTGAAAGCCAGAGCGACCCAGTAGCCTGCTCCACTCAACCCCACTGCCCCTCTCCCCATTGTGCTGTGCTCTGCTGAGGCAATGAAGCTGGGTGCAGTGGACTAGGAGATGGGTGGCAGGGAGGAGTGGAGTAGGCTGCTGGGTCGCTCCAGCTTCCTCTACTGCAGTGAGTGGGGAGGGGGAACCCCTGCTGCTGTTCTATGCCAGGCTGCCCTGAACCCCATCCATAGGATGGTTGATGCAGTCACCAGGGTGACCTCCCTGGTCCGGCATCCTTTGCTATGGATGGGACGGCTCTGCCTTCTGCAGCAAGAGAAAGCAAGACCAGTCATGAGGCCTGTGCAGAGGGCAGCGACCTATTGTCTTCAGAGTGAGAGTGGGCCATCAGTGGCCTTCTGCCAGCTACCTCTGCTGTGCCAGAGCCTGGAGCTACTATTGCCTAAGCAAGACAACTTACTATTTGCAAGTGTTTATTTGGAAACTGTTGGACTTGTAGAGTCAATTATTTAGGCTCAGCTGGAGGTAATGACTAATGTTTCTCTTTAACACCAAAAAGTACAATATATAGTCTCTTTCTGCAGCTGCGAGCTCAACTCCCTGAAGCCTGTAAACTTGTTTTCTCATAAACGTTCACATTTTATTAGACTTTGAAATAAATGATAGAGCTGATAATTCCCTGCAGAAGATTTTCTGAAAGCTGTCTCCACAGGATTAAAACAAAGGCAAAGCTTCTATGCAAGCGAGCTGGAACTGTGCCTTTAAGGTATGTGGGCTGATCCATTCCCACCCAAATGCACACACCTATCTTTTTCAGCAAGTCCAGCTGGGAAGAGATGAGCCACCACTTTTCTCCCCTTTGAGTCAGCTGAAGAGAAAAGCCGCCTTTAACATTACTGGTGCTATGATGAGTAGTGAAGCAGAAACAAGGCTGAAACAACCTGCCTAAAAATGACTCCAACAACAGCAGCTGTAACGATAACAAAAACAGTAACTTCCTGAAAAATCTTTTAGCTCATATTGAAGTTTACTTATGTTAGATTAGAGGTTCTCTTTCAGTAGTGATGCCAGGTTGTAAGGACTATGCAGTACACTATGTACATCAGCGTTGGGCAATAATTTTTGACAGGGAGGCCACTCCAAGAATTTGGAAAGTGGTCAAGGGCTGCACGCTTCTGTATTAATGGAGGAGTGGGGTCTGGAATGGAGGTTGGGTGCAGAAGGGAGCTTGATATAAGGGACTGGGGTGCAGGAGAGGGTCTGGGAAGGAGTTTGGGTGAAGGAGGCAGTTGTGACCTGGGCTAGGTGATAGGGATGTAAGTGACTAGTCAACAAGTCGACTACCCGATAAGCCCAGGCTTATTGGAGAGTTGAGTCACTACTCGACTAGTCACTCCCCCACCTTGCTGCCTCTAGCTAGATTTAAAGCTGGTTCCTCAGCACTATCTCCACAGGAGGGTTTTGGGGAGGCAGAGGTGCACCAGGGGAAACAGCACAAGTGGGGACCGAAGCAGTCTTCACTCATGTGGGGTCCTGACTGCGACACCTCTTCCTTTGAAATGTGCAAGAGCTGCGGGAGGTTCTTGTACATTTCAAAGGCCATTGACTACTCGATTCGCTGATTAATCGAAATTTCATATCCCTATTAGAGGACTAGGGTGCAGGGGTTTGGCTTGTGACCTTGGCCAGGAGGGGATTGTGACTTGGGGCAGGCGGCTGGGGTGCCGGGGTTTGGGTTGTGACCTATGGCAGGAAATTGGGATGCAGGATCTGGGAGGGGATATGGATGCAAGAAGTAGGGCAGAGGGTTTGGGCTATGTGGAATGAGGGCCAGAGTGTTGGGGTGCCAGAGGCAGGTTCTGGCTGGGAGATTTACCTGCTTGACTCCCAGCCAGCAGCCTTCTGAAGGAGACTCTCTGCTTGCCCCACCCCTGGCCTGGCTGCAGAGGCCATGTGGTTTTTCAACAGCTACAAGCCAGAGGGGGTAGGGTGCTTCACAAATTTCCTGTTGACAATAGGCAGCTCCCATTGGCCAATGGGATTGTGCTAGGGGAAGGGGCAGCATATGAAGCCTCTCCTTCATTATCTGGGATCACAGCTGTTCAAACAGAGTCCCACAATAGCTGCTTTTCTCAGAAGTATATGGGGGGCATGAGAGAGTCTGCCTTAGGCTCCCTATTGAGTCCGCGGGCCGGATCTGGCGGCTTTGTGGAGAGTATTTTGCCCAGGCCTGATGTACCTACATCTGCCCTATTTTCCTCCAGCATTCCAAGAACATAAGAACGGCCATACTGGGTCAGACCAAAGGTCCATCTAGCCCAGTGTCCTGTCTGCCAACAGTGGCCAATGCCAGATGCCCCAGAGGGAATAAACAGAACAGGGAATCTTCAAGCAATCCGTCTCCTGTCACCATAGTCAGACAGGTTTAGAACACTTGCTGGTATTATTATACGCTAAGATTTCCTGAGTAACTGGTGTTAGCTCTTTCATTTCATTTCCAGCATACTGATACCAGCACTGCTATGGCATAGCCAGGAGCTGGGGAAAGCGTGCTGAGATACGATGTTCAAATCAATCCATAAAGACTTCTAGTTGGTGTATGCAATCCTAAAGTCAGTAAAGTAAAAACACCAGGTTCTTTTCTAGGTCTTGTTGTACAAACCAACGGAAGCAGGGTCTCAAGGAAAGCTTCCCTGACGGCTATCAGGAAGGAGGCAGAGACCCTGTGTAAATACATTTTGCTCCTGCTTTGCTTAGATTTGCTAGGTATTCAGTAGGTAGAACAGTATTTTGCTCTTTGTAATCAACTTATTTTGTGACCCAACATCAACAATGTTAGCACTGACTATCGTTGGTGTGGTGACATTTGTGCAATTGTTGTAGGAATACAGAAAAAACAGAACTTTGTGCTTAATCTGTTCCATAAGAAGTACTCACGTTTAGCAGAAAAGACCCTAGGTCACGCCGGAACCCACCCCACCACCTTATTCTTAGGGCGTCCTTTATCTTGCCTCCCTCTGGGAGGCAAGTTAAGTAGGGAGCTGAATTAGAGAGAATAAGAAAGGTGGGGGCATGTATTCTGGTCAAGAGACCATGCACCGTTCCCCAGGTTTGACACATTTTCCCATTGTTCAAAGAATACAGCTAAAGAGGCTTCATTAGGAGCCCCTTTGTTGTGCTAATTGCAGTAGAGCTGTGTTATTTTATCTATATAATTTTGTTTAAAGTATTTTTTTGAAAATTTGAGGTCCCTTGCTACGTTTGTTATGAGAGACTAAATATATTAAACTTTCTTGGCTTACCTTTTATGAGCTGAAGTTTTGAACGTTTTTGTTTTTAAAATGATTTTAGACTTTCAAAGAGCTTTGGGGGGGAAGGGGGCGTGTGTGTAAATTGCAAGTTATGAACAAATGACTCATTTAAACTGCTATTCATTTTTATATTTAAGTATTGACCAAGGTTGATTGTGGAATTTTTTTCCAACTGAGATCTCTTTTGGTTTGGGCTTTGATCACTTCTGTATTTTAGCAATGTTTAGTTCCATCTTTAACTTCCATGTTTCAGCTATCTGATCTTATCTACATTTTTTATGGATAAACAGCTTAAATGGGATTGTTCTTGTACCTGCTGCAACCATCACAATTCATTCTTTGCAGGCTTAGGAAACACCCATTTCCTTCAGAATGACTGTAAGGCGTTCCGTATTGTGTGTGGTGACACGTCATATAGTGCAAGGGTGGTCAATAAGCAGATTGCGGGACAAATACAGTACAATGGCATTTAGGGTCAGCCATAGTAATAAAGATGTGTGGGTGAAAGTGCTGATTTAACAGCCCTTTTTATTCTTTGTGACTGGGAAAGGACTGGTTTTTAGTATTCTTTCTTCCATAACATGATTACATGAATATATTTGTTAGTAACTGGGGTCCGAACAAGCGCACATGACCTCAATACTGGTGCACAAGACAAAACTCACTCCACTCAGGGATGGAAAATCTTAGAGGGAACAATGATGGGCAGGGATGGAGAGATGCAGCCAGCAGGGTGGCAGTGAAGAGCAATGAGCAGGTGGACGGTAAGCAGCCAGCAGGGCAAATAAGGTGCCTCTCTCCTTCCCCCAGTATCGTGCCAGAATTAAGGTCAGGAAGTAAAGAAAAATGCTGTTCAGCTGAAATGGCAGGAGATGTTTTAGCTAAATAGATTGTAATGATCTAAATTGGAATTGTGCCAGGATAGGAGGCGGGAAATAAATGCAAGCAGCAAACAGTGAAAGGGTGACCCTTTTTGAAACTACATACCCCTTCTAACCATTTTTCTGGGTGGTGGGGTGGACAATGCCTCTGTGCCAATTAATAGAGGGTAATAATTGCACTAATTAATAATTCAGAGTGGAGATATTGGATGTGGCCAGGTTGGATAAAACACTGTTCTCTGTGATGAATAACATGCATGTTCAGAACTCATGATGCGCAGTAAGAGAAATTATTTGGTGACAAGCTTAAAAAAAAGTAAAAAGGGAAATATTATTAGTGTTGGATAGCCAGATGAGATCAATCTGGGGTCAGTATGGCTCTGTTAGAAAGGCTTGCCACATTCCTGTGTGCGTGATGATGCTTCATAAACATCTCCTCTGCGCTGTGAACAGTGTCATCATAATAACACTCTGGTGGCTTGGCGGCTAAAGTGTGCTGTCTCGTAGTGGGGAGGTGTGCCTGGAATAGAGATTGTGCACCATGTCAAGCAGCGTGCTTCCACTACTGAATGTAGAGAAGGGGAGAGGAGAGGAGCACTAACAAATACCAATGCTTTCTCCTTCTTTATCCTGACTCTGTTCTCTCTGGCTGACCCGAGCACTTTGTCCTGATTTGCCCGAGGTAATAAATCTACTGAAATGGCAGTGGGACCACTTTCCTCCCAGCTGTCACCTGTCAGCATGCCCTGTGATATTAGCAGTGGGTAACTGTGGCGCTACATTTCCCTTTCTCCCAGGGCAACCACTGAGCTAATGACTTCTCGGGTTCCAAGGCAGTGCATATGCTGACACAGTGAGGCTTTGAGATTACCAGCGCTGTCAGAGAGCACATTATTAACACCCCAGCTGGCTGAAGGAGACAATGTGTTAGTGCAACCCACATGCTGGGCAACCCTCTCCCCCCCCCTGAGTCTTGTCAGCTTTGAGGTGCCTTGGCCAATTACCACATACAAAGAGATGTAGCGCTTGCTGCTTAGATTTGCTTATTGGAGGACTTTTTGCTGTGTGATGCATGTAGGCAGGTACTTAGCACTCAGGTGAGGTGGGTGGTAGGAAATGTTGACTTAGATGTTAATAATAATTAACAATCTGATTAATAATCATTGGCTGATGCTATGCGGGGACTTGTGCTGGTTCATTGGTCAGAGTCACATCAGCTCTCTCCAGATTTGGCCCTTGTCCCGCAAGTCTGTGGCTGGTGCACAGCAGGGAGTACTAGGCTACTGCATGCCGGTGCAAGTGTAATAGGATGCTACCTGTGAGTACAGCAAGAGGAAGTAGTCCTTCTAGCCCTCTGCAGCAAGCAGACTATAGTGTAGACCAGGCCTCAGCAAAATACCCTCCACAGGCTGGATCCAGCCCACCAAGCTGCCAGATCCGGCCCACGTATGCAGCGGGGAGCCTCAGGCAAAACTCCCTGTCTGCTCCCCACACAGCACTGAGAAAAGCATCCATTGTGGGGCTCTGTTTGAACAGATGTGAGCCCGGGGAAGGGAGGAGCAGCTTCATGTGCTGCCCCTGCCTCCAGCACAATCCCATTGGCTGGTTTCTGGCCAATAGGAGCTACCTGTTGTCAACAGACAGCTTGCGAAGCACTCTTTCCCCTCCCCCAGGATCATAGCTGTTCAAAGACCATTTGGCCCCTGCAGCCAGGGCGGGGGCGGGGCAGGCAGGGAGTCTGCTTAAGAAGGTTGCTGGCTGGGAGTCAAGCAGATAAGTCTCCTGGCCAGAGCCTGCCTCTGGTACCCCAACCCCCTCTGCATACCTCCTGCACACATATCCCCTCCCAGATCCCGCACCCCAGTCACCTGCCCCAAGTCACAACCCCCTTCTACCCTAGGTCACAGCCCAAACCCTGCACCTTAGTCCCCCAACCCAGGTCACAACTGCCTCCTTCACCTAGACTCACTCCCAGACCCCTGTGGGGGAAATCTCGCTCCCCTGGGATACAGAGCCCCCAGAAGGGTCCGAGACTGGAGGTCAAAACAGTGAGGCAGGAGAGAAACCTAGAAGGAAAAACTTTATTATGCATGCATGCAGGCTGTCACTTCCAAGAGTGAAAGCAGCCCTGAGATACAGGTTTAGGGATCCTTTATACAGAATGCTTAGACAGTTCAGTTGTTGATTGTTTTCTTTAACATATCAAAGTCTCAGCAGAAGTACTCTGAGATGTTTCTGTTCACACCAGGAGTGCTAGAAGTAAGTTTTACAGAACAAAGCCATATGAGAACTTGAGTGGAGAAGTTTACAAGGCAAACTGTGACAAAGATAAGGGTTTACATGACAAATTGTGACAGACTAGGAGTATCCATGAACTTGAGATAGGCATTGTAAGGGTCTTGATTAGAGTTAATTTGATTTCTCTCTGATACAGGGAGAGAGTTCTGGAAAACTTTTAACCCTTACAGCAGTTTTCTTTTAGACAGTTTTGATTTCCTGCACAGTCCCCCCCTTTAGACATAATTGGAGTTATTTGATTTTTCTCCCACACCCCACACCTTCTCCTGCTTCCCAATCCCTTATGGCAAATTCCCTTCTGCACCCAACCTCCATCCCGCATCTCCTCCATTAATATAGAAGAGTGCAGCCCTTGACCACTTTCCAAATTCTTGTATTGCCCCCCCTCCCAGCAAAAATTATTGCTCACCCTGGAATAGAAATTGCCTCACTTCTGGATCTTGCAATGGCACAGCTGTGCCCTTGTAAGGTCTCCTGTGTGGTGCACTCCTGCTGCCATAATTAAACTATCCCCAGTGGGTGGCGGTAGCTATGCTGGAGCTTCTCCTGCTGATCTAGCGCTGTCCACACCAGTGCTTTTGTTGCTGAAACTTATGTCCCTTGGGGTGTATTTTTTCACAACTCTGAGCATCTAAAGTTTGGCTGACAAAATGCTAGTGTGGATATAGCCTAAATCTCTAGCTCCTTGTCCACTTGTTCCATTACTTTCACCAGGCAGGGTTAAGGAGGGGAAGGATAGGGGCAGATAATGGCTGTGTCTGAGGCAATGTGCTTATAAGTGATCTTCATCACACTAATGAAGCACTTAGCTAGATGGCTCCTCCTGGGCCTTATTTATGTTATTAGGCTGGGCTAGCGCTATGTTTTCACTCCAGAAGTTACGGTGGCACTACTGTGAGAGCTCGTCCATTCACATAATTAAACCACCCTCAATGAGCAGAGGTGGTTGTGTTGGCAAAAGAAGCTCTCCCATTGACATAGCATTGTGCTTACTACTTCATATGCCAGGGGAACGTATGTTGCTCCGGAGGTGTTTTTCACACCCCTGAGCAACATAAGTTTTGTGGACATGAGAGAGAGTGTAGATATGGCCTAACTTGGAGGTCACATAGCAGTATTCTCACTAATGCAGGATCAGGGGTTCCCTGAATTCTGCATTAGTCACCAGCAGAGAAACCTTCTTTAATCCAGAGTAACCCATACTGGTTTCTATCCTGTTCAACAATGCGACAGGCTCAGATCAGCAGGCTGTAAGAAAGTAGTGGAGGGGAGGTATATAAGCCTCAGACTGAGGAGATCTCTGTTCCCAGAATAACAGGGAGGGACTGGTTTAGAGCCAGCAGAGGAAATCTGGGGCTATTGAACACCTGGGGCTAATTGACCAGGCCTGCAGAGTCAGGCCAGCCTGGGCTGATTAGGACACCTGGGGTTAATTAAGGAAAACCAGTTGAGACTGGCTATAAAAGGAGCTTGCCTGCAGTTGGTGGTAGGTGTGTGTAGCTGAGAGGATGGAGGAAAGCTCTGCTGAGAGTAAGAGGAAAAGAGACAACAAGTGGACACCAGGAGGATGAGCCAGAGAGAAGGAAGGTGCTGGGGAAGGTGCAGGGGAGTAACCCAGGGGACTTAGAGCTGTCGTAGAGCAGGTGTCGGGAACTCACGTAGGCAGCTGCTATTACAGGTCCTTGGGCTGGAACCCAGAGTAGAGGATTGGCCTAGATTCCCCCCAGCACCCACTTCCCCATTTCCACTTGGGGAAAAGACTGTGGAGACTATTCTCCCCTATTATCACATACTGGCCAATGATGAAAAGAGCTCCTTAAACAGCAAGCTAACGCTGTAGGTGTGTGCCTAAAATTGGGGGCTGCTGTGAGCCTCTGAGGCAAGCAAATCTGCCAGGAAGCGCAGGACCCACCAAGTTTAAGTAGGAGCTTTGTCTCAACAGATATAAAGGAAAACCCAGTCTCTACTGTCCCCTGCAGGGAGTAAAAGGCTGGGCCAGCATAACATGAAAAAGGGATGATCGGCTACATAAAGAGGAATGCCCAAGTAAAATCCATGGGAAGGAGATTTGTTAATACCGGTTTATTGTCCGCATTGCAAAGGTCTCCGTGTTGTAATTGATGGTGAGATTCACTCAGTCGGAGTCTATTTTAGGTGTACCTTTTCAAATTTCAGTTTTCATTGTTTTGCAACACTGAATGAGCAAACTTTGTGTGATATCTTTCAGCGTTTGTTTCACTCTGTTGCCTGTGGCTCCCATGCTGACCGTTCTGGGCGCTGGGGGTTGTTCTCAAGGAATCAGTCTATTGGCTCACAAGTGCTATTTACTGTAAATATTCTTTAAAAGTCCCGTCTGAGTGACTTCACTATCACCCTACTGCTAGTGGGGGAGAGAGGAAAGGAATGAGAAATTCTGACTGGGCTCATTAATTTTTTTAAATGTTTCACAGATGATGAATTGTTATGCTTGTCTGGCTTACAAACATTTTTATAGATGCTGCCAATGCCAATTTGAGAGTTGAAACCTGCTGAAAAACAGCTTCAGTGAATTTTTATGGCACTAAGAGATAATAAGCAATACTAATGATTACTTGGGTAACAGTGCCTGGAGACCCCATTATGCACTACGCACATATCACATCACAAAAGATGGTCCTTGTCCACCAAAAACTTAAAACCTAGGTGGAGGAGATGTGGACGGTCAGTCCCAGAGGAGACTGAAAATCCCAGAGTTTATCCATAGAACAAGTACTGCACATGCAGTAAAAGTACAAGATCTCTCATGCTGCCCTCAGTATATTTCAGTTTTATCCTAAGAAGATCAGCTAGAGTGAAATGGCACTTCAGTCTCTCGGTCTGGGTTCATCCAGGTTTGGCTTTCCTGGTATTTAGCATGCTCATAGGCCGTGTCCAGACTCAGGGGTTTTTTCGGGAAAAGTAGTCTTTTCCCGAAAAAACTTCCCCTGCGTCCAGACTCAAGCCGCGTTCTTTCGAAATTATTTCGAAAGAACGTGGCTTTTCTTTCGATGGCGGTAAACCTCATTTCACGAGGAAGAACGCCTTCTTTTGAAAGTTCCTCTTTCGAAAGAAGGCGTTCTTCAATGTAAAGAGGCCGTCTTCGAAAGAGAGCATCCAGACTCGCTGGGTGCTCTCTTTCGAAAAAGCGGATTTTTCTTTCGAAAGATCCGCCTGCAGTCTAGACGCGATCTTTCGAAAGAGGCTCTTTCGAAAGATGCTTTCGAAAGAGCCTCTTTCGAAAGAAGCCTGCAGTCTAGACATAGCCATAGTGTGGGTGTCTCTTATTCTGGCAAAATCTGCTTTTGCCAGCACACCTTTTTTGCAAACCCTACACCCAACCGAGTGAAACAAACTATAGTGGTGGCCGAGCAGATTTACCAACAGAACTGCATCTACAGCAGGGGTTTGGTAACACAGTTGTCTCTGCCACAAATCGCATCTCATCACACCCCTGACCAGCGTAGCTATGCCAGCAAAAATTTTTCATGTAGACTTGGCTTGAATGTCATGCTGAACCAGACAAAACTCCTGTCCACTTGAACATGAATCTTACCTACGTAAGGACTGCAGGATCAGCCCCTGTCTTTAACTCACTCAGGTTTGCCTATGTATTGGGAGTTTTAGGCTCAGCGCTTAGTGTTAAATGTCATACAAATTAATCTGTAGCTTTAGAGCACAGATCAAATAAAACTAAAAAACTGAAAGCCTTAATTCTGCTTAAACCTTTAACATCAAGCTTGCTTTTTAAAGTGACAATTCAGTTCCACATAGGGTTGTATTTAATCAGCTGAAGACATTCCCCTTTGGAATGAGTTGCAAAGTTGTTGGCAGGAAATCTGCTGTGGGTGACAGTTTCCCTTTTGCTGGACAGATTTCAGCTGCTTGGTATAAAGGTACAGTGACCATATTCGCCGAACCAAAAATGGGGACATGTTAGCCACTCCCCCAGTCCTGTTAGCCGTGCCACTGACCCTGTTAGCCACACCTGCCTTCCGCAAAAAGTCCTCCCGCCCGTAAGTAGTACTTGCAGGGTCAAGATGGACACATGATTTGACCCCTCTAAGAACTCTTCCCACCATCCTCTACTAATAGGGATGGGTCTGGACCCCATAGACCTCCCCCCCATATACAATTATACTGCATTTACATTAACCCAACTTGCATTGCATTAACTTCGAGGGGAGAGGCTGGGGGTGCCTCTATTTCAGTGGTTCTCAAACTTTTTGGCCCATGAACCGCCTGGCTCAATTCAAACCTTTCCATGGACCACCAGTTGCTAATGGAAACTCACCATTAATTACATAATTATGCCTGAGCCATTTTGCTAGTGCTGCAGCTGGGGAGAATGGTTTAATTTAAATTATTAAACAAATTAAACGCTTTAAATTTCTCATGTTAGTTTATCAAATTTCATTTTAAATAAAGTAAAATATTAATTTATGTCCACAACAAAAGGTTTCAATGATTTCTTTATGGCAGGGTGGGGAACCTTTTATGGGTCGGGGCCACTGACCCACAGATAAATCAGTTGGGGACCACACAAGTGAGAAGCAAAAAAACTCCTCCCCAAACCCCCCAACCCTCACTGATGTGGTCCCCAACTGAGACACCTCACTCTTCTGTCACTCCAGTCCCACAGGGCGAGGGAAAGGGACAGGGAAGACTGAAATTTAAGGCTTCCCATAGGCCAGATTTACTTTTCTGGGGTTCTAGAGTTACTGGATTTTATGGACCTCCTTAGCCTCTGGGATGGGGTCAAAAATGAGGGGTTTAGTGTGTGGGATAGGGCTGCCAGTGTGTGAGATAGAGATGGGGTACAGAATGTGGGCAAGAGATGGGGTGCAGATGGGGGAGAGGTTGTGAGGACTGGGTGGGAGGTAGAGTGCAGAAGCAAGCTAGGGGTAGGGTGTCTGGCCAGGAAGAAAGGGGCTTGGGGCAGGGTGTCTGGCCAGGAGGATGTCGGAGCAAGCTGGAGATGCAGGGTCTTGGTGAGGAGAGTGAGTGAGGGGGATTGGAGTGCAGAGGTCTGGGCATGATTGGAGACACTTGCCTGCCTTTTTGCCCCCTTGCAGGAGGGAAAACCTTGAGACAGCGTGCTGCCATTCCCCCAGCAGGGCGGGAAAGGGGAGGGAGCTCAGCCTCCCCCCGACCCCCCCCCCCCCACACACACACATACAGTGGACACCCTGACGCAGCTGCAAGGCTGCAGTACCAGCTCCCTGCTTGGAGGGTGTGGAGGTGTGTGTGTGAAGAAACCCTGATCTTCCCCACCAGACCAGGCTCGCTGCAAGTGGGGGGGGGGGGGCAACAACACATGGAGCACACCTGCCAAGCCTGACCACGCTCCATGCCTGAGCACACTTACCAAGCCACGAGCAGGCCCCTGCTGGGGCTGAGGCAACAACTCCAAGGCGCAGAGGTCTGAGAGCGGCTCCACAGGGTTTTGCCTTGGACCTACTCGCCCCACTCCCGCGGTGGTGGCCACTGTACCAATAAGCAGCCTGGAGGAGGAGGAGGTGGCACAGCTGGACTGGGAGACCCACGTGCCAGAGGAAGTCCCGCAGGGGAAGGAAGGGGGCTGCATGCAGTGCTGGGGCAGTGAGTGGTGGAGTGTCCGGTGTCCTCACCAAGTAGTGAAATGTCTGGCAGGGCTTTTTGGGACACAAGAACAGGGTATTTAAAATCAGGATAGTCCCAGAAAATCCAGGACGTATGGTCGGCATATATAAAGATGGAGCTGACTGCATTGCTGTCTTAACAGTGAGAGTCCCAGTTTCAACACAGTGAGCAGCCATGGTGCTAGCCCACTGGGTGCTCTAAGCAGGAATATTTCTGAGAACCCTCCCACCCCCCATTACATAATAAAAAGCAAATAACCCTTTAAGCTGCTTGGAGCTCTGAGCAATCTGCTTATGCCTAGTGCCAGCTCTGATTGCAAGGAAATCATTCTCTAGCTATTCATCTTTTCATACAATAGGCCTTTAGGTTAGGACTTGCCTACAATGGACTTCTGAGCTGGCTTTTTGATGCAGTAATGGAAATGTCAGTTTCTCACATCCCCCCAACGTTTTCTGACAGTATCAAACCACATCAGCATTAAGCCGGGATGATGACAGTTCCAAAATACTTACAGCCTTTGTCCTGTTTATATTTAAGATATGACAGGCTCTTAACAAAGGAGCTCCTTCATGCCTGAGCCCTCTCCCTGCTGTGTCTTAAACACCTTCTGTCATGTGTGTGAAATTTCATTTTCCATTATGGCTGCTAAGTGTCAGTCTAGCTTTGTGCTTCTTCTGTCTGTATAATCATTGCTTTCTTTTTTTGCAGGAATGAAGTGGTGTCCACAGCCCACGAAGAGGAGATTTTTCTTAGGAGGCTGTCCTTAATTAGCAATACTGATTAGTGGTTCAGTGGCTTTCACTGGGGACAAAGAGTTCTCTCTAGATTTGGGACTCTCCGTTTTCAGAGATCTGAACTCAAAAGCTGTTACTTGTGTAGGCTGGGTCTGAATCAATGCTTCCATTACAGCCAGCTGGAATGGGAAAGAAATCCTGGGTTTGTTTATGTAAATACAGTTTGCCCCTACTTTGCTTAGGCCTGCTAGATATTTAGCTGTTACAATGGTGTTTTGCTCCTTGTAACAAAATTGGGTTTTGTGGACTCCCAAATTGTGTTAGCACTAACTGCAGGAATTGTGAGATATGATCACCAATGCTTACAGACAGCTATTGTGGGAATGCAGCAAAGTCAGACTGTAACTCAGTTCCAAAGGACAGACATCTCCAGTGTAAAGAACCTCAAATGGACAAGAGCTCACCTGCCAAAGCTCTGTGAAGTTCACTGGGAGAAGGGTAGGACTCTGAATCAGCAGGCTGCATGCCCTCCAGGCATGAGCTGTAAGACTGGTTCAACCTGTTTATCCCCAGTTGTAATAGTAGAACTAGAACAGACTTCACAAGGAATCTCTCTTATTTAAAAATTACTCCAGTGGATGCTGGAATCTCTTATGGCTGGACTCTTATGTGCTTTGGGCCAAGAGCTGAAATCACTGAGAGCTGAAATCACCAGGTTTGGCCAAAAGCCAAATCCACCACAAACCAGCAGAAGATGTGATGAGGGGTGGTGGCACAATGAGCGGCCAGCAGAGCGGCGATGGAGAGGCGCAATGAGCGGCCAGCAGAGTGGCAGCAGTGAGATGAGACGAGTGGCCAGTAAGGCAGCAGCAGAAAGCAGTGAGCAGGTGGATGTCAATGCCTCCTTGCCTACCCCCTCCCCTGCCAAGGATGGAAGGTGAATTCTGTGGACGTACCTCTGAGCTCTAGATCTGCCCTGACAAAGGGCAGCGACTGTGAGTGGGGTGCAGAGAAGGGTTGGGCATGTGACGGGGACGTTTACATTGCTGGACTTAAGAACCTGAGAGGAAAAGGACATTGTCCAACCCACTTGGGGTGGGACTGTCATTCGTGGTTTGGTTATGAACTCTGTGGTGTTTTCCCATATTAATGCCATGTTACTTCCCTCCCTTTTATTAAATGTTTCTTTCCTACACTCAGACTCTGTGCTTGTGAGTGGGGAAGGGTTGCCTCCTAGAGGCACCTAGGGATGTAATGTGAATTTCCCATGTTCCTAGGTGGGGGTTCGAGCCAGTTCTGTGTTGGATGGATGGAGAAGAACCCCTCGATATTGAAACCGGCCTTGGCTGCTGCTGGCACTACCTGGCAGAAGGGTTACACTTGTATATTTTGGAAGGAGGAAAACAGAAGGCTGACTACCCCTATTTTTTGCAAAAGTTATTGACAGGCCCCAAGATGCAAAAACTAAATTTGAATGCCATAAGCTTTTTGGATTCAGGAGGGGCCAGCCATGGGAATGGATTCTGAATGCACCCAAATCAGAATGGGTAGGGTCAGAATATGTATCCACTGCACATTCTGAATGTATATCCACTGCTGTGGCTAAGAGCATCCACCCGCTTCACTGTGACACTGTTAGCCCTGAACTGTTTGCTTGGGTGATTCGTATAAATCTACATTTTAACTGGGAAGAGAATGCCACTGAGAGGGAATTGGGTGTGTGTGTGTAAAGTTCAGCTCTGTGGATTAATCTGCTAGGCAGTTAATGATGCACTAACAGCTTGAAATTTGACAGGGTAATGATATAACTTGTAAGATGTTCTTGGGAAGCGGATATAAAAGTAGTCACCCAGTTAAACTGATGCCACCTGGTGGAGACAATTGAAGACTTACATTTATAGCAGCTTTTAAACCCATGTTTCTCAAACATCTTCCTTAACCCAAGCCCCTCGTCTACCTTTCATCTAGTTCTGTGTTGGGGGAGGGGGTGGTATTTTCCTCCTGACCCTCTCAGATGGTAATTAGCTTGTGCCTTAAATCATTGCTATTAGCCCATGCCATTTTCTCTTAGCTAGGGTAAATACACAGATTCTATTCTCATTCATCTAATGGGCTCATCCTTTTAAAAAGCTCCCCCGCACTCCAGGACTATGTCCCCATCGTACTGTCCAGCCACACGGGAGAAGGACCTGACTTCAGAGAACTTTGGGGCACAATGTGCTGGGATCTCTTGGAGCTGATGGAGCACGGCAAGCAAAACCCAGGCTTGATCCTAATGATTTTTTACGTCATCTGCAGGTGCAAACGTGACTAAAGAATGTTGTTTGATCATAGACATTCCGAGAGCGGAGCCCTCTGGCACGGTAGGTTCTCTGAGTGAAAAACAGGTTTCAGTTGCAAGCTGAGCAAACAGCTGCCCAGGAGACAGGAGAGCCTCAAAATGCTACAGGCAGAACCTCTTCTAGGATTGTACAGAGGGAGCTGATTTCACAATTTCCTTTCTCATGTTTGCTTTATTTGACAGACAATTATCATTCCAGAGGTAATGGCTGGAAGAGCCATATGGGACTCATAAGCCTCTAATGTTGAAGGATTTTCGAGTGAATACAAAAAGTTATATTTATTTGGTTTAGTTTGCCACAGCACCCAGGATCTCCAGTTCTGGATTAGGGTCCCCTTGCAGCCCTAAAGGTTTGGATCTGGTAAGAAATGAGTTATAACCGCAATCCTCCACCAGGGCTCTGAGGCCCCCTGATGGGACGGAGAGCAAGTTTCAGGAGGTCTGCCAAGCAGGGCTGCCCAAGACTTAGGCTTTGTCTACACTGCGAGTTTTTTGCAGCAGAAAATTTGCGAATGAGGAACTCATTAGCATAAGACGTGGCTTCATTGGCATATTTTCTGCCGTTTCTTTTTGTGCAAGGGGTTTTTGCTCGAAAAAAAAGCAGTGTAGCCGCCTCTATTTTGCACAAAAACCCAGTTTTGCGCAAGATCCTTATGCCTCTCCTGGCAAAAAGAAATGGCAAGAAAATATGCTAATAAAGTCACACCTTATGCTAATGAGGGACTCATTAGCATATTTTCTGCCGCAAAAACTCGCCGTGTAGACAAAGCCTTACTGTGGCCAAGGACAGAAAGCTGAAGCTCTGAGCTCTGACAGCCAAGGCTAAAGGTGAAGACTGAGCACCTTAATTTTGTGGAGCCCCATGTGGCCAGGGGCCCAGGGCAGTTGCCCTGCTTGCTACCCCCAACACTGGTCCTGACTTTTATATGCAGAAATACAGCTGCGGCACAGGAGGGGTGTGGAGCTTTTATAGCATGTCAGGGGTGTGCCTTACAGGAAAAGGAGGAGAACCCCTGGTGAACAGACTTTAATGAGAGATTTATCATATAAAATGACCCAAAGGAGGGTTAAAATAATCCTTGGCATTTGCATACCTTCCCCTGCCGGGTTAAGTTTGGAGGAAATGTTCTCTACATGACAGCTGATACGCAAATGTAGAGGTGATCCAAATGGAGAAGCCTGCAAGTGGGTCCCACTGTAACACTGGGTCCAGGACACCTTGGCCAAGAGCTTGGAACGCAATTAGAGATTCTGGGTGCCCAATTTGAAATATCTGAAAGGGAATATTGTTTTTTCCAAAAGTGTTGAGCACTTTCCCTCTGAAAATCAAGCTTCTGTAAGGTGTTTCAGGTTGGACACCCAAAAATTGGGGCACCAGAATCATTTAGTCCCTTTTGAAAACCTTGGTCCTTGTGGACAAAAGAATGTTCACCAGGGCCGCGGTGAAGTGGAGCGACCTGGCTGGGGATGATGGAGTGGAGCAGACTGTTGGGACGCTCCAGTTCCCGCAGCTCCTGCTGCCACAGTGAGAGCGGGGGAGGGGGACCCGATCTGATAAATCCACCAGATTGCCTGTGCCCTATAGACTACCATCAATATGCAGGGCCATCCCATCCATAGAATGGCTGGAGTGGCCGCTGCAGGCCCTCCAGAGTGCAGGGTCTGGGGTGGCCTCCCTGAACCATCCTATGGTGGGAACGGCTCTGTGGGCAGTAAATAAAAATGTGTGGCCTGTGAATCTCCATGACTTCTATTATATTCCTCTGACTTGAGGGGAGGGAGGTCTGGAGATTTCCATGGGTTGTGGGAGAGGTGACCTGGGGAGCACTGTGGGAGCTGGGAGTGGGGGGGGGGGGGGGACACAGGCTGGAGGCATCATAGGTGCATGGGTGGAAGGTTAATGAGACTTGGACAAGCTATCTGGTTCCTGGGAAATGGTGCCCTCCAGCTTCTAGCTTCCACTCCATCCCAAACCCTGGTTCTGCAGCCCCTATTGGCTGGGAACCATGGCCAATGGGAGCTGCAGGGATGGTGCCTGAGGACTGAAGCAGCATGTGGAGCTAGGAGCTGAGGCAGGGGAGTTCTGGGGAGCCCCCTCTGGGAAGTACCACTGCACACCCTCACTCCTAGCCCTGACCCCCTCACACACCCAAATTACTGCTGCTGGGGAGCAGGGGGAAGGGACTGAGACTGGCCCAACAGTGGTGGGTGTGCTTGGCTGGGGGGTAGCCTGACTGCTTGAGCGGCTCACAGGTTGGCCACACAGACCACTGCAGAAGTCATGGAAAGTCACGGAAAGTACACAGAGCTCTAACTATAATCTCCTTTTTAAAGAGCTGCTTGTTACACAAGCTGTAAATTTATGCTGGCAGCCTTCAGTTTTTGCATGTGTGTGTGTGTGTGTACGCACAAGAAGATTATCTATTAAACTGATTCTTAGGCTCCAACGATTCTGATACTTATATCATAAATTCAGTGATCTTCCTGTTACTGATCATTAAGCTGCTTCATCTCCTGACAATTTTATATTCTTTTGATAAACTGTTTGTCTAACCATTTGAAAGAAACAATGTCAGAAGCTCTACTTGAGGCATTCTCCAAACTAATGAGGACAATCCATCACTGGGAGAGTTTATCTCTTTCTTTGTTGGATGTAAATAAAATGTTAGACTAATTTACCTCCATAAATCTTAAAGGTTGCTGCCACAATAATATTCTCTCATTGGTGTGGGGGTTCTGTTTTCTTTTTCAGGCTAAATATTTAAACGAGTATCAAGGAAACAAAATCAATTGAATTATCTTCTAAAAAAAATCAGATTGTTTTGATACCTGCTGATTTAGTGATACATGTGGATTCATCTGCTAGATTTTGCTGTTCCCGAGGCAAGTAGCTCTGCTTTCTATTCAGGGGTTGCTGCTATCCATGTGGTATAATTTACCAACATCCATCTCACTATTTCTTTTAAGCAGCTATCTACATGGGTTCCAATGGGGAGATCTACTCTTACGTATAGGTACGAGGCTATAAATCCATTGCAATAAAGTAAAATGCTATCTGTTTTGTTAAAAGGGGGAAACCACTGGCTTACACACACAGAAGAGTCCCTAAGTGTATTTTATGAAAGCTAACCAGTTTTATTTCCTTCATTTTGATGGTGGATGGTAAAATTCTTTGGTTACCAGGGTCAGCGCATCAGGACTGAGGCAGTGAGAAAGATGTAAGTCCTGATCCTGCACTGAGCTGTCTGTGGAATATTAATGTAGCTTCAGGCAGGAGGCTGCCTACATGTAGGTTATGGAAAGGTAGGGCCTAAAATATCTGGAAGAAAATTTTAGGCTGAAAGACTTTTACAATAGCATGTCCTTACAGGTTTCACAGTTTAGATTATTAGATTCTGCTTGAATGAAAAAATTACATTGTAAAGGCAATTATTGTAGTTAACTTACTCATTTTAGTCTGGCTTATTTGAGCTAACAGAACTTTTCTGATTACTGAAGTACTATGGGCTGCTGGATTTCCATCTGTAGAAAGGACAGTAGAATTCTATCTAACTTTGGCATTTGGGCTGTTTTAAAATGACTAAAGCTATGCTACAGACTGAGCATGTGCGCCTTTGAAGGCAAGGCAGTACGTGGGTGGATTGGGCCCTTAACTGGCCTGCAATGGCTAATTTTGGAAACCCATCACTTTAACAACAAATTTGTGTCCGTTTCTTTCCTCTGATTCTTTATTACTAGGAAGATTTGTATGGGAAAAAAAAGGATCTTTCTTCTGCTCTTGAGGGCTGAGCCCCCTCCTAAGTTGTCATAAAATCATTTCCATGGCAACCGCTTGTGGCTGAAGAAAGGCAAGACACACTTGTTATGAGGGTTTGTTAAGGCTGGTGTGCCTCACTGCTCTTTAACTCTTAAGAAGACATTCTATTAAGATGCTGGGGTACAACAGGCACTACACAGATAACCATGGGGTGCATACAGGATGGTTAAACCATATGATTCAAAAGTACATTGTCCTGGATAAACATTATCCAACAAATGGTGAATCTGAATTGAGTTTTCATTTAGTCTTTGATTTAAACCCACTATTTTCAAGGTTTCTTTTTCCACGATATTGCAAAGGGTGATGCAAATGACATTTCCAGCCTCACATTTCCCACCAATTTTTGTATCGTACACATTTGAATAAACCTCGAGATTGGCTGGATGATGATCTGAACTGAAGTAGGAGGTCCCTTTGATTCCTTGAAGGGAGCGCCTTGAGGGGAGCTCACCAGTCAGGTGTGAGAGGTATGCACAGAATGCAAGCACTTTCCCCTCACTCCCTTACTGTCCGGGGAACAGGAAGCTGTGTCCCAGAGCTCATGGCTGCTGCCCCCCTACCCTCCCAAAATGGCTCCCTTGGTTTGTGCACTGCTGATAGCAAGATGCTTCCTACAGGGCTGGGTGCCTGGCTAAGAGCTTCTGCTTCCCAGATGCCCAGCTCTGAAGGTAGCAGCACAAAAATAAGAGTGGCTAACTTACCCCTAAAATAACCTTTTGACCTCCCGGCAACTCCCTTTTGGGTCAGGACCCCCCAATTTGAGAAACACTGGTCTCCCCTGTGAAATCTGTGTACTTTAGGGTAAAACCATACAAAAGACCAAATTTTAGAGGAAGATCAGATTTCACACTGTGTTGTGTTTTTCATGGCCATGAATTTGGTAGGACTCTACTTATATGGTTTTCACCATCATGGGCAGTTCTAGAGTTGCCTCAGTGTTTCCAGTCCCAAAGTTTGACTGGCTAAATGGCGATAATTCCTGCTCAGTCACACAATAGCAGAGGTGAGGCGAAGCCTCCTTGAACTTGATTTCCTGCCCATCCTTCTTCCACCCCCCACACAGGGTTCAGCACAGTCAAGCCCTATAGCTCCTCCTCTTCACTTGCTGGTCTCATTGTATCCAAAGGTATTTCAGGAGCCTGTCATTGGCTGTTTGCCAGACTTAAGCTGCATTTGAATTATGTGAGCATAGAAATGTCCCTCCGAAGTGTCCACTTGTATTGTCTTTTTGCACACATTAAATCCGTAAATGCCCAGTGAAATGTGATTAAAGAAAGACTCGCTCATGAGATGAGACTTTAAGCTAGAGTGAATTTTTACGATCGAGTTATAAAACCCTAAATATAGGTTTCAAATGGGAAGCTTGACGCAGCCTTAACTGAATCAGAGTGAAGGCACTGCTGGAACATTATACAACACACAACAATTTTCAAAGCAGTTCTGAGGATTTAGCCACACATCTTCTACTGATTTTAACAGCTAAATCTCCTGCACTGCTTTGAAAAACAGCCTAGATTTAGCTACATCTACAACATCAGCATTCTCATAGCCCATGATCATCTAGTCCAGAAGTTGCCAAACTGGGACATGTCCCCTGAGGGTCATAAAGGAACATTTTGGGGGAGGGGCGGGCAGCCAGCCAGGTCAGTCCCCATAGGGGCAGGGAAGGAGCACTATCCAGCCACAACCCACCCCCTGCTTTGCTCCAGCACTGCCTCCAGCCATGATTCTGGCTCTGACTCTTGGCCCTTTGCCTCCCTGACCCTGTCCCTTGCCTCAGTGCTGCTCCATACCTAGCCAAGGGCCTGGCTGCCAGTCCCCACTGTAGACCTGGCTGCTGGCCCCTACTGCAGCTCTGCTCCCACTACCACCCATGGCTGCTGGCCTCTACTGCAGCTTTGCTCCCACTACCACCCACAGCATCGGCCCCTGGCCCCAGCTCCATCCTCAGGCCTCTTACCCTTTCCACATTTTCCCCATCCCAAGCTGCAGTTCTGATCCTGGCCCTGGCTCTGTAGGAAGTGGGGGACTCAGACAAGGGGAAGGTGTGACCCTCAAAAGCCTTGGGACTGCTGATTTAGTCTTACCTCACCCACCTCTTCCACAGTAGGCCTATAATCTTCAGTTAAATTACTGAAGTCCTGAAATCTTGGGCTACGTCTACATTGGCAAGATTTTGTGCAAATACTTTTAATGCAAGAGTTTTTGCGTTAAAGTATTTGCGCAAGAGAGCGTCTACACTGGCATGTGCTTTTGCGCAAGAGATGTGCTTTTGTGCAAAAGCATCCGCGCCAGTGTAGCTGCTTTCTTGCGCAAGACAGCTCCAATGGCCATTTTAGCCATCAGGCTTTCTTGCACAAGAAATTCATGTTGCCTGTCTACACTGGCCTCTTGCGCAAGAACACTTGCGCAAGAGGACTTATTCCTGAGCGGGAGTGTCATAGTTCTTGCACAAGCAGCACTGATTTCTTACATTAGAACGTCAGTGTTCTTGCGCAAGAACTCGCGGCCAGTATAGATAGACGGCAAGTTTTTGCACAAAAGCAAATGCTTTTGCGCAAAATCTTGCCAATGTAGATGTAGCCTCTATGTAAAGATGTCATCTTGCAGAGAATCCATGTTTACTCTAGTTTAAACCAGCACTTGCTGTGTGCCCCACATCAGAGAGGAAGGCAAATACTCCCCAGGGTCTCTACTAATGTGACCTGGGGGAATTGTCCTTTCTGAACCCAAATATAGCAATCAATTAGACCCTGAGCTTGTAGGTAATACCCACCAACCAGCCACTTAGGGTGGGTCTACATAGCACCATAATTCTAAATAAGATACGCAATTTGAGCTATGCAAATTGCGTATCTTATTTCAATGCTATTTTTAAATAGTTTATTTCATCATTTGGCACTGTCTGCACAGCGCCAAATTTCAAAATAAAGAGCCATTCCGAAACAGCCCTTACTCCTCGTAGAGGGAGGTTTACAGGGACGTTGGAATAGTGAGCCAGAAATAATGGGCTTGCTGTGAAGACACAGGATAGCTATTTTGGGATACTCCGGTATCCTGAAAAAGCATTGCTGTGTGGCCATAGCCCTAGGAAAGAATGCTCTATAACTGACAACCCTCCTCATCTTGGTTCTGTTCAGAACACATAGTGATGAGTATTATTAGTATCACATCTTAGTGTAGCTTTAATTTTTATTTCATTTATTATCCACACAGAAACTACAAAAACACAGAAGAAAAATGCAAAAAGCTGCATGTTATGCCATGTTAAATCTGAAAAGATTAAAAAACCCACAAAAAAGTGCATGCAAAGTTTGTGTTTCTAAAAGTAACATGAACTCAGCTCAACTGGCCATCATATATGTTTGTGGTATTGAGTTTGACATTAACATAAATATATCAGCCAGAATAAACAAGAATGGAGCTTCTTACACATATACTAGATGGCCAAATGACTGTTGCTGTTGGGACTTTAACTTTTGCAGTAGTTTTTGTGGATTTAATTGTGAAATATTCTTATTTATTTGTTCATGTAGCTCTCTAGCTGTGCATGGCATTTCACAGAACAAATAATGGCTTACTCTTTGCTCATAAGAGTATAGCACAGTCTCTAGCCCTATAGCTCCTCCTCTAGGAGGACTCAGTTGGCAAACACTTACTGCTGACTATAATGCTTCCTATTATGAGGCATCCCTGTGATGTCATTGACCTCTTTTGGGCTCCTCATGGACACAGTAGCCAGAACAACAGGAGGTGAGCAGGAGAAAGATGAACACAACTAGAATACTCAAGGAGCTGATAGAGGCGGTATCTGAGCCTTTAGCTATCATCATTGAAAAATCATGGAAGTTGGGAGAGATTCCAAAAGACTGGAAAAGGGCAAATATAGTGCCCATCTATAAAAAGGGAAATAAGAACAACCCAGGAAACTACAGACCAGTCAGTTTAACTTCTGTGCCAGGAAAGATAATGGAACAAGTAATTAAGGAATTCATCTGCAAACATCTGGAAGATAAGGTGATAGGTAATAGCCAGCATGGATTTGTAAAGAACAAATCACCTCAAAACACTCTGATAGCTTTTTTTGATAGGATATCAAGCCTTGTGGTTAAGGGAGAAGCAGGGGATGTGGTGTACCTAGTCTTTAGTAAGGCATTTGACATGGTATTGCATGACCTTATTATCAATAAACTAGGGACATACAACCTAGATGGGGCTACTATATGGTGGATACATTACTGGCTGGATAACTGTTCTCAGAGAGTAGTTATTAATGAACCATTCACAATAATGCTGGAAGGTCATAACAAGTGGGGCTCCACCAGGGTCTGTTTTGGGACCAGTTCTGTTCAATATCTTCATCAACGATTTAGATGATCACATAGAGAGTACACTTATTAAGTGTGCAGATGATACTAAGCTGGGAGAGGCTGCAAGTGCTTCGGAGGACAGGGCCATAATTCAAAATGATCTGGACAAACTGGAAAAATGGTCTGAGCTAAATAGGATGAAGTTTAATAAGTACAAATGCAAAGTACTCCGCTTAGGAAGGAACAATCAGTTTCACACATACAGAATGGGAAGCGATTGTCTAGGAAGGAGTACTGCAGAAAGGGATCTAAGGGTCATAGTGGACCACAAGCTAAATAGGAGTCAACAGTGTGACACTGTTGCAAAAAAAGGAAACGTGATTCTGTGATGCATTAACAGGAGTGTTGTGAGCAAGACCCGAGAAGTCATTCTTCTGCTCTACTGTGTGGTGATTAGGCCTCAATTGGAATATTGTGTCCAGTGCTGGGCACCACATTTCAAGAAAGACGTGGAGAAATTGGAGAAGACCTAGAGAAGAGCAAACAAAAATTATTAAAGGTCTAGAGAACATGAGCTATGAGGGAAGACTGAAAGAATTGGGCTTGTTTAGTTTAGAAAAGAGAAGACTGAGAGGGGATATAACAGTTTTCAAGTTTCTAAAAGGGTGTTATAAGGAGGAGGGAGAAAAATTGTTCTCCTTGGCCTTAGAGGATAGGACAAGAAGCAATGGGCTTAAATTGCACCAAGGGAGGTTTAGATTGCACATTAGGAAAAACTTCCTGTCAGGATGGTTAAACACTGGAATAAATTGCCTGGCGAGGTTGTGGCATTTTCATCACTGGAGATATTTAAGAGCAGGTTGACAGACATCTATCAGGCATGATCTAGAGTAGACAGTGATTGGTCCTGCCGTGTGGCCTGGGGACTGGACTTGACCTCTCGAGGTCCCTTCCAGTTCTAGGATTCTAACAGAGCAATGGTAAAATGCCCACTGACTTCAGTGGGATAGGATTTCATGTGTTAAAATGGTGTGGTCAGTATGGAGGCCAATGTGGTGTCTAAGGCATGGTCTACACTAGGGGATGAGTTCATATTAAGATAAGCTACACAATTAACATAGCTGAAGTTACATAAGTCAAAGTATCTTAACGCAAATTCTGGCACCATCCCCACTGCAGGAAGTCGATAGGAGCACACTCTCCCTTTGACCTCCCTTACTCCTCGTAGAAGCAGGCATCGACAGGAGCACCCTCTGTTAAAATTAGTGTGTCTTCACTAGACCTGCTAATTCGAACCTTGGAAGATTGACTGTGGCTGCTTCGATATTATCTGTAGTGTAGACATGGCCTAGGTGACTACAATTTTTTTACAGTAATAGCAATTGTTTTGACTTGATAAACATGGCACTAACGTCAGTTGTATCATTTAATCTTTCTCTTACAAAGAAATGAGAGAAAGGGAAATTGCTTGTGCTGTTAGATGGTTGGTTTTATATTATCCTCTTTAAATTTTGAAGCTCACACCTTACGGAGTTGAATATGGTGGGGAAAGGGCGAGTTCCTGTATTTTCTGTTCTTTTTACTTGACTGGAGATCATTTTCTGCAAAACAGATTTGTAGGGTAGCAGCACATATGTTTACACTGCAGAAGATTGTTTTTTATTACAAAAATGTAGGTCAAGACTTCCAAAAGTGGCTGATGGTTACAGGTGCCTCAGTTGAGCGTCCAACTTGGGAGACCTTGAAGGAACCTGGTTTTCAGAGAATGGGTGCTTAACACTGTCTGAAAATCAGGCTGCTACACATGTCTTAAGCTGAGCACCTGGAGGCACCATGCTACACGTCTTAAGCTGAGCACTTGGAGACACATGTCTTAAGCTGAGCACCTGGAGTCACTTCTGAAAAGCTTGGCCTCAGCTTACATGGCAAATACAAAATATGCAATTAGAATGGCAGGAATATTGTAGAAAGGAAAATTTCAAAGAGCCTTTAACCTACCAGAATCCCAATTTTTTTAAAAAAAATTGCCCTTGCAATTTTGTTTGTCAGTATTTTTGGAGGATTTTGCTGTGTATTTTTCCATGAGACATTTTCAATTTATGTCATCTATGTTGTCTCAGTACTAGCCAGAGAGACACAATCACACTCACTGTCGGAGCAGCCAGGCACATGTACAGTGATGACAAAAATAAGACAGGACTCGGCTATGCCAAAATTCTGAGCAGACAGTATGGTCAGAAGTAATTTTGCAGTTGTTTATTTTAAAAATATGTCCCTACAAACCAAGGAAGGTTTTGAGTTTCGGACAGCTGATTTTGCTGCTGCCATGTCCAGAAAAGGGTATTTAAGAGCGGTGGGAGGTATTTTTGTTAATTTTCCCAGAGCTCCAAAATGACACATGATTTAGTTCATACTTTTTCAAATAAAATAAAAACTCACTCCAGACCTAGCATGGAAAATTGCAGCTCAAATACTGAATGTTTCAGGAATCACTGAGTGTATGAAAATCAAGAGTTAAGATTGCAAAGTACTTTCTATACTAACTGTAGCAATTGCTGCTAGATGCTTGCAGCACTGCATTATGGGCCAGATTCTAAGTTGCCATTAACTGATCTACCTACAGTATCATAGGTACAACATTAGATTGAAGACCTATCTTAGGTCACATGCTCTTACATAATTTATGTAATTCACTTTGGAGGTCCCGCCCTTTTTTCACGTATCAAATCAAACTGGCTTCATTGACTATTTTTGAAAGTTGATCAAAAGTCTACTGAAGTCAATGAAAAGACTCATTGTCTTCTGTGAGCTGTGGTCAGTCGCTCAAACAGTTGAGTTAATGTTTTTCATGCTGTCCTTAGTATTTTGCCCTAACATTCAAGATAAGATTTTCAAAGGAAACTAAGGGTGTTAGGTGCCTACAATCTCAATAAGATTTAACTCCCTTGAAAATCTAAGTTGGGAGTCAGTGCTCAGTGAGTACTTAGTTAATACATTTCCCCAGCCTTTCTGAAAAGTGTCAGAAATTCTTTCCCCCAGCGCTCTCTTCCTGGGATCTATTCTGCTTCTTCAGGATGTGTTGCCAAATTTGATTCTAAAGAATCAAGCATTCAAGATCAGCATTGGATCATAAGAGCTTTAGAGAACTGAGGTATATATCCATGGTTGCAGCCTTGCTCTTTATTTCAGATGAGTATCACCCTTGTAGGGAGCATGTTTTAAAGTGAAGAATCCTTAAAGCTTGTCAAATTGTGTTCCTGAATGTGCTGCAGTAGGATCTCTCCTCTTCTGTTAATGACATGAAGCAAGTGTCTAAGTCCTTGGTATCCACCCTGGCTTTCCCAGAATTCCTGATCTGTGTAGAGTGACTTCAGAAGCATGTTCTGTAAACATCCCGATTTGAGCACGGTCACAGCTGTCTCAGGAAACCTGATAAAGACAATCAGAACAGAGCGGGGAAAAAGGATTTGGAAAGGTAAAAATCATACAACTAAGGCGCTAGAGCAGCAGAATAGTGTTTACTCCATTTCTCTCTGTGTTGCTGGAAGTAGTCCTATTTTATGCATAGCAGACAACATTGGTGTGGTGCTAACTATTTTTCTTGGCTGCAGAGGTATAGAAAGCTATAACAGTTTAATAAGCACAGAATGAGAAATCTGGCCCTTGCCCAAAATATTTAAATTTGGATTAATGCTTCAGTGTTTGGGGGTATTTGGAGCCTCATTTTAGGTCTATGTCCAGTTTTAGCAAGGAGGCAAAAGAGCAATTCAGTATGAAAAAATATACCCTGATATTAAAGGGCTATGCTTTAGGGGGGACATAAGAACACAAGAATGGCCATACTGGGTCAGACCAAAGGTCCATCTAGCCCAGTAGCCTGTCTGCCGATAGTGGCCAGCACAGGTGCCCCAGAAGGGGTGGACCGAAGACAATGATCAAGCAATTTGTCTCCTGCCATCCTTCTCCAGCCTCTGACAAACAGAGGCCAGGGACACCATTTCTATCCCCTGGCTAATAGCCTTTTATGGACCTAACCTCCATGAAATTATCTAGTTTCTCTTTAAACTCTGTTATAGTCCTAGCCTTCACAGCCTCCTCTGGCAAGGAGTTCCACAGGTTGACTAAGCGCTGTGTGAAGAAGAACTTTCTTTTATTAGTTTTAAACCTGCTACCCATTAACTTCATTTGGTGTCCTCTAGTTCTTCTATTTAGGGAACTAATAAATAACTTTATTCACCCTCTCCACACCACTTATGATTTTATATACCTCTATCATATCCCCCCCTTAATCTTAGGGGACAAGTTGCCTAAGTGTCTAGTGACACGTTATTTCCTAGCACATACAAAGGGATTCAAGCAGCAAGATCTGGAGCTATGTCCAGATTTCAGATAACCCAAGTCCAGGATGATTCTGATCCAGGGATTTGAGTAGTTCCCATTTCTGCTAACAAATGACAATGGATGTAAAATATATAAAAATCTGCTTGTAATAGGCAAGCTGCTTCCACAACAATGCCGTCATAAATTAATCCAAGTGATCTCAAATCAAAAGGCTGATAATGTGTGAAAGCTGGCTATGCAATGACGCATGAAGCACTGAAATACCTGTTGAATATTTTGGGCAGCTGCCAGCTAGAGGGAAAATAATACACTTTATAGATTCTGAGATAGTCATCAGCCATCCCCATGGTGTGATATAAATATCCACCTCTGCATGAAGTATCCACATATAGGGCCTGATTCTAATCTCACTCTAATTTTATACCTCAGTAATGCCATTTATTTCAATAACACCACTCCTGATTTACATTAGTGCATGTTAGATCAAACAGAGGCCCCATAATTGTGTTTCTGATCTCTGCATGTAGCACCTTCTCCAAACCCCACTACAGTCAATGGGAGCCTTTCCACTGTCTTAAAGAGGGCCTGCCTCAGTCTCCATATTGAGGACTGAGTGAAAAGGCAATCCAAGAACCTAAGATATCATTGTGGGATTGCACAGCTTTCAGTACTGGTATATGTAGAACAAATATTTTTAGCACAGTCCTGAGGGAGGGGAGGGGGGAGCTGTAGATATCAACAAGGGATATGGGAAGTAAAGGACTCAGATTTTCTACTGGTGGTGAGCCCTAAGAATTACTGTCTAAAAGAAAACTTCACAAACACAGGGCAAGCCCCATCTCTCCAATATATTCTTGCCAGAGACATCTGTTTTTATGGAAGAATCTTAACTTCTGCCTTTTATCTCCTGAAAGGAAGGGACTGTTCCAATGGCATGGGTTGTGACCAATGTTCCTTTGATTTCCCCCCCCCCATTTATATGCAGAATAAATTTTGTTATGTGCACCAAGGCATGTATGGATGTGCACCACCAGTAGAAACACATGCTGCTGGCTGTAGGCGGCTGTGGTTGCTTTGCTGATCTGCTGGGCGGCACCTGAATCTCTCCTAGCTGGCTGCCTACATGCATGGCTTACAGGGAACACTAGTTATGACCCTCCTGTACTTTTAGCTAGAATCACTTCTGTTGCTCTACTTACCCATCAATGCCTTCCAATAGTCTGAAGTTGAGTTTGGCTTCCGGATGGTGAGGTCTACCTGCATTGTCAATGAATACCAGGCGAGATGGGTCACTGCCTCGGATCTGGGGAGAAAAAAGATGTTCAAATTTTGGAGGTTCTTTGAGCTGACATTTTAGGAGGAAAGGTAGTTTGTATGCAGAGTGGGGTGGGGTTTGCTTGTTTGTTTGAACATTTAGTGTTGACAGCAATGACACGCCATAGAAAGGATGGACCCATGGATCACGTATGAACTCTTAGGGCATGTCAACACAGCAGTGTTATTTTGGAATAATTGATGTTATTCCAAAATAACATAGCCCATGTCTACACTACAAGCTGTTATTTTGACATAATGTTGAAATAATGACGAGCCAGAGGACATCTTACTCTGACTCCTGTAACCCTCATTTTATGAGGAGTAAGGGAAGTTGGAGGGAGAGTGCTCTTTCTTGGCCTTCCTATAGTGTAGACAGTGCTAAAAGCCAAAATTCACTATTTCAACTTAAGCAACACAAATGACATAGCTCAAGTTGTGTAGCTCATTTTGGCTTTAGCCCTGCTGTGTAGACGTGCCCTTAGAGACCAGCTTCTTGTCTGTGCCCAGCCCGTGCAACTATGCACCACCCTTCACCTTGGACTGGTAGCAAAACCATAATTTAAGCTGAAAGTCTTAAATTGCTGAGCATATGTACTAGTTGCACCAAATAAAATATGCAGAGGGTCATCATAGATAGGTGCCTACAGTTAAACTAACCTCATCTCCAAGGATTAAATTGGCCTGTAGCAGATTTCTAAAACAAAGGTCAGATTATCATTAAACAACATTACTGAGGAACCTCAATGTCATGCTTCATTCTTAGTGGCCTATTTTATTTGATTTTGTTACTATCCAAAGATCATACTTATTAACAACCTATCTGGTTTCATGATGAGAATTCGTGTAGAATGAATATAATTTAATATTCTGGCAGAATAAAATGTGAGTATTGCTGATGTATGGAGCCAGTCTTATGATTTATGTCCTGTGGTACTTGTACTTCTGATGCAAAAGGAGATAATCTCATACTATTTTTTATGTGCTGCAACTTTAAATGGAGAGAGGTCTCCCTGCTGTCATGCTGCATTTCATTTTGGATGCAGAATGTTACAAAGAGAATCACACACTGTGCTTGCTGCTCTCTCGGGACTAGATTTGGATACACTTATATAGTACTTACTATACTCTTACTTACACTAAGCACCAAATAACTCCAATTATCCCACTGAATTAGAAGATAACCAAAACAGATAAAATGTAGAGGTTTGAAACAGAAAGGATGGAGGCACACACACTCTTTAGCCATATCGTACCAAGATGTGGACGAGGACCAACTCTGCAGGATTCCTACATTTGTCATGAAGCATTTCCTCCCTGCAGGGTTCTGAAGGGTCTGGCTGAAATCCACAGCAGTAACGATCCAGGCGGTCATGAACCTGTGGGAGACATTTGGAGTATTTAGAGACATCAGGAATTTCAGGATGGAGGTGTTAAGTTGTAGTTTAACAGGGAACTTTTCATGCCCAGAAGAAAAATGCTTGCTAAAATGTAGAGAAAAATCCAGGCTATTTGCTAATGAAAGAGCTGTTTATATAAAAGATTTGTAGATCTCCATTCAAACATTTGCTGCTTTTCTGTACTCTAGCTAAACCATTTTGGTCTGGAAAGTGGACTGCAGAGTTCCCAATAGCTGGCTTTCCTCCAAGATTTCAGACACCTCCAGCTTGCAGTATTTCAATACTCGATGGTTGCATGGGCTGAATAGATTTTGGCGTCTTTTGGAAAACCAAGAGGAGATGCATATACAAACTAAAAATCCACAAAACAAAAGTTAATCGATTTTTTTTTAACCTCATAAGAGGATTTTCTCAGTGAAAATCAAATAGATGGATGAAGGTTTAGATTGATATTTGCTTTATATGAACCATTTCACCCTTCCCTTAACAGTGATCTAAACAACACTTGACAAAAATGAGAAGAATGAAAAAGGGAGCATAGGGAATTATGCTCGCTTGGCCCATTGGCACATTCTTAACACCTGCATGCTGCAGAACTGGTGGTGCCTGCAGTTTGCAGAGCCAGATGAATACTCCAGGTGTGGCACTGTCATTTTCTTTAGCTGCATCTGGGATTCATCATTCATGGATACTTTTGAAGGGGCTCCTTCTCACTCGTGACAGCCCATTTAATGAAATGCTGATGCCCTCTCTGAAATCTTGATCCTGTTCTGGAGCCTTTACCGGAGTGACATTGTACAGCCTGGGGCACAGAAACAATTGCCCCCCGTGGATCCTTAATCTAACGTCAAGATGTTAATTTAACATTTTGGAATTTAGCCTGGCATAAGGATGACACAAGCTTATTCCCCCAGTTTTTGGTAGGTGAGTACCCCAATGTTAAACCGCCACTGCTAGGAAGGACCGCTCTCCAGCAGCAATTGTTATGCAAACCCTTAGGCTCAAATCCTCCCAAGGATATAGGTTGGCACAGGGGAGATGGATTCCTTTCCTAGGCTGTTATGGGGCCACTATAGCCCATTGACCGCCAGTTGGGTACCTGCCCCAAAGAGGCAATGGCTGAGTGAATCCCCCTAATGACAGACTGGCTGGCCTTATCACTCTCTGACCTGCTCCATTTACTAACCCCAGGTCAAGAGTGTTGGGCAGCGTGACACCCAGCTGTGCTGATACTTTCTACAGGGGCCTCTCGTGACAAGTGGAACCACCTCACCTGTGCTGCACCCATGTCACTCCGTATCTTGGAGAAAGAACGAGGATTAGACTCTCATTCATGACTAACGCTCTCACTATCAAGTCAGGCCCAGAGCCATAGCCCCTAATTTTTCATATCCCCTCCCCTATTTTGTTAGCTTTGTCACAAGAAGCGATTGGGTTTTATGCCTCTTGGTACAAGGTAGCCAGTCTGTTGTCTCTGTTATATAATTAGTCCCCCTCCCCCCTTCCCCCCAGAGGCATGGGCAGTGGGTGATGTAGGCAAGGGAAGGCATTGCCCATCCAAAAAGATCCAAGTAGTCCCACCCACACTCCAGCTGACTGACCACTGGCTTATGCAGGCTGGGGCTGCAGCCTGGCTGCCCTGCTGGCCAGTGCTCCTGTCAGATGCTTCAGGGACCAGAGTGGAACCAGGGCCACCTAGATGCTCCAGGGGCCAGACTGGTGCTTGGGGGTGGGGATTTCCCATCTACTCGGGGAGGGGTGGGGGCCGGACCTTGTAGCTGCCCAGCTACTCGGGGCTTCTGGTAGTGGAGAGATGGGGCTGCCGAGCGCTCTGGGAGCTGGTGAGAAACCAGTCTGCCTGGATGACATGGAGGCTGGGGTGGGGGAGCTGGAGCTGCCTGGCTGATACGGAGGTGGAGGGAGCTGGAGCTGTCTGGCTGCTCTGGGGCCAGCAGCCAGGCTGAGGGGAGTCTGGGATGCTGGGCAGTGGCCAAGTAGGTATGGAAAGGGCAGGGCCTTGGGCAGAAGTGGTGGAGCTAGACCTTGCCTTCCCAAGCCAGCCATTCACCTACTGCTCCTGCCCAGAGGTGTGCAAAAGTGCCAGGACTGCATGCATACAGGAGATGGACTCACTGCCTTCTCCAAACAAGGCCTGGCCAGAACACAGCAGCATGAATCAGCTCCTGCAAATACATCCTCCTTTCCTGCAATGGGACCAGTGCAACGGAGACAGGCAGAGTTTCCAGAGTAGCTAGAGAAACAAATGGATTTTGCATGGGGCTGCCAAGGAATCTGGTTCAAACCTGAGACATGACTATGGCCTGGTTTGGGTTATGAACCTGTAAGTCAGGGCAGGTTTGCTGAGCTTCATGAACCTCTCAGTCATGCTGTCCTGCGTTTCAAGTGCAAAGGGGGGGGGGGGGAGAATTTATGATTTTCAGTGGAAACCATCTAATACTAACTCATTTCCACAGTTTTACCTGCCAACAATTTTAGCTGAATTGTGTTTTGTATGATCCCCCAAACTCAGATCAAAGCACAGGAGAAGAAGGTGATATCAGGAGAGCAGAGTTTGATTTTTGTGACCATTTTTGGCTTAACTCTTAGATCCCTGTCAAGGGGCAACCTACTATAGAAGCCCAGGGCCCTGTTGGCAGTGGAACAGGTCACTGCCTGCTCAGCAGGGAATCTTGCTGCAACACACTGAGCACCCAGGAAACAATTCTCCTCCCTGGGCTACTTCCTACCATTCCACATACAGTGTTCTTCTCCACCCTCTTACTCCAGGGTCATGGTTCCTGGGGTAGCTTCTCCCAGCCTGGTGCCTGCTCCTCTAGTTCCAAAGCTTTCTCCACACCTCCTTCCCCTTCCACAGTCAGCCCAGACTGAACTGCCCCAGGGCCTTTTATAGTCTGGTGCCACTGGGAGCATGCCCAGTAGGGCTGTGGAGGAGCGGCTCTCTCAAGCAGCTGGGCCCTGCTTGCTCCCTGCTCTTCAGTGCAGGAGTTGATATACCCCGTTACAATCCCCAATTAATTAATTTCATACCATGCTAGTCAGTTGATGTTTAATGAGGCACTCCAGGTAGTATTTCTCTTTCAGGGAAACCCGAGAGCTAAAGTATTTTCTGAAACAAAACACACTTGAACTCAGAAAATCGTCATACTTATTCCACGTGCATCCGACATCTAGGTGTCTGAAAGCGCAGCACACTGATTTCTCTCACCTTTTATCTTCTTTTCTGTCACAGCAGAATTAATAATCTGTGCAGAACATAAAGAACATCTCAGCTGCTTTAGAGAGATTCAATGTGCCTGTGCACTAGACAGACGTTTGATTTGATATACTCACTGGATGCCTAAGGAAAAAGGCATAGATTATCATGCACAGGAGAAGACATTGGCCACATTTTCAAAGGCAACTGAGTTTCAATTTGGATGGGTACTTATGACGAAGGCTACGTTTTACTCACAATATTTTTAGTAAAAGTCATGGACAGGTCACAAGCAGTAAACAAAAATCCATGGCTCTGTGACCTGTCCATGGTTTGTGCTATATACCTCTGAATAAAAAATGGGTGCTCTGAAGTCCAGAGGTACCATGGATGCTCTGAAGGAGGCTGTCCAGGGGTGTTGTGGCTGGTCTGGGGAGGAGGTAGCCCAGTTCCTTCTGTCACTGCTGAGGGATGGTCTGGCTGGCAGTGAGTGGCCTGGGCCTGCCACTGTTACTGGTGAGGAAGGGGGCTAGTGGGGATGGCAAGCTCCCTCCCCTGCTCTGCTCTCCCTACCCTGGAAGTGGGGGCATGTCCCTGCTGCCCCTAGGCAGAGGCACGGCCAGGGAGGCTCCATGTGCTGCCTCTGTCCCAAGTGCCCATTCTGCAGTTCCCACTGGCTAGGAACCATGGCCAGTGAGAACTGCAAGGGTGGCTTCAACAGGCAGCGTGGGGTGCTGCCTGGCCACGTCTCTGCCGAGGTGCCACAGGGACATGTTGCCGCATCCAGGGAGCCCCTCCAAGGTAAGCGCCACCTAGAGCTCTCACCCCAAACAGTTTTTAAACTAAGAGATGAGGGAAAGCCGATTGGTGCAGAGGAGTACAGGGATCAGACAGAGACATCTCTTAGGGTATGTCTAGACTGCATCCCTCTGTCGCAGAGGGATGCAGATTAGGCAGGTTGACATTGCAAATGAGGCAGGGATTTAAATATCCCGTGCCTAATTTGCATAAAAATGGCCACCACATTTTGCTGACTCAGCACTTTGTCAGCAAAAAGCAGCAGTCTAGAGGGGGATCTGTCGAGAAAGAAAGCCTTTTTCGACAGATCCTGTAGACCTCCCTGCATTAATTAACGGTAATTCGAACTCCTCCTGGAATGAGGGGTAACAGGTAATTCAAACTAAGGACTTAGTTCGAATTAATGTTTAACTGCCGCATGTAGCTGCGGGCAGTTAGTCTGGACTAGTGGCATTTAAAAATGGTGACCGGATGGGAAGATGCAAATAAAGCCCGGGATATTTAAATCCCAGGCTTCTTTTGCAACTTCGAATGCCTACATTAGCCTCACTAGTTCAAACTAGGGGGCTAGTGTAGACATACCCAATGTTAGGAATCATTAAAAAAGGGATAGAGAATAAGACAGAGAATATCTTATTGCCCTTATATAAATCCATGGTACTTGAATACTGCATACAGATGTGATCTCCTCATCTCAAAAAAGATATACTGGCATTAGAAAAGGTTCAGAGAGAGGCAACTAAAATGATTAGGGGTTTGGAATGGGTCCCATGTGAGGAGAGATTAAAGCGACTGGGACTTTTTAGCTTGGAAAAGAGAAACTAAGGGGGGATATGATAGAGGTATATAAAATCACGAGTGGTGTGGAGAGAGTGAATAAGGAAAAGTTATTTACTAGTTCCCATAATATAAGAGCTAAGGGCCACCAAATTAAACTAATGGGCAGCAGATTTAAAACAAATAAAAGGAAGTTCTTCATACAGGGCATAGTCAATCTGTGGAACTCCTTGCCTGAGGAGGTTGTGAAGGCTAGGACTATACCAGGGTTTAAAAGAGAACTAGATACATTCATGGAGGTTAAATCCATTAATGGCTATTAGCCAGTATAGGTCAGGAATGGTGTCCCTAGCCTCTGTTTGTCAGAGGGTGGAGATGAATGGCAGGAGAGTGATCGCTTGATCATTACCTGTTCGAGTCACTCCCTCTGGGACACCTGGCATTGGCCACTGTTGGCAGACAGGGTACTGGGCTGGATGGACCTTTGGTCTGACCCAGTACGGCCGTTCTTATGTTCTTATGTCCAATCCCTTGCCTCAGCCCTGTGCCCCCTCCCATGCTTAAATGCCTGTTGCTGCTGGAAGTGCCCCAACAGTGGTTGGTACGGCTGGCCCAGGGGTTGCCCAAACTGCGCAGGTTGCTCTCAAGCCAACCACTGCAAAAGTCACGGAGGTCCTAGAAAGTCCCGGAATCTGTGACTTCCCTGATGTCTCTGACTGACTTGCACCCTTACTTAAGTCTACACAATTGCACATAAGAATGGGTAATAACACCCCATCACTCTGCGGGGGAAAGACAGCAGCTAGCAGCATGCACAGCAGTAATGGAGGATCGGTGTGGATGGTGAGCATCATAGAATCATAGAACTGGAAGGAACCTCAAGAGCACATCAAGTCCGGTTCTCTGCACTCATGGCAAGATAGAGCACCATTCTAGACCATTCCTAACAGGAATCGGTCTAACCTGCTATTAAAAATCTCCAATGATGGAGATTCCACAACCTCCCTAGGCAATTTATTCCAGTGCTAAACTAGCCTGACAGGAAGGTTTCTTTTTCTAATATCAAATCTAAACCTCCCTTGCTGCAAGTTAAGCCCATTGCTTCTTGTCCTATCGTGAATATTTTTCTCCCTCTTCCTTGTAACAATATTTTAGGTACATGAAAGCTGTTAGCATGCCCCCCTCAGTCTTCTCTTTTCCAGACTAAACAAACCCTGTTCTTTCAATCTTCCCTCATAGGTCATGTTTCTAGATCTTTAATCATTTTTGTTGCTCTTCTCTGGACCTTTGCCCACATCTTTCTTGAAATGCGGCATTCAGAACTGGACACAATATTCCAATTGAGGCCTAATAAATGCTCAATAGAGATGAAGAATGACTTTCCGTATCTCGCTTGCAACACTCCTGTTAGTTTACCCTAGATTGTTGTTTGCTTTTTTGCAACAGTGTCACACTGTTGACTCATATTTAGCTTGTGGTCCACTATGACCCTTAGATCCCTTTCTGCAGTACTCCTTCCTAGACAATCACTTCCCAGTCTGCATGTGTGCAACTGATTGTTCCTTCATAAGCAGAGTTCTTTGCATTTGCCCTTGTTGAATTTTAACCTATTTTCCTCAGACCATTTCTTCAGTTTTTCTAGATTATTTTGAATTATCCTATCTTTCAGCACTTGCAAATCACTCCAAGCTTGGTATCATCTGCAAATCTAATACAGTAAACTTCTGGTAATTCGGCACCTTTAGGACCCAGGGGGTGCCGGATTATCAAATATGCCGGACCATCGGAAGGGGGAGCTATGAGGGGTCTGGGATGGAGTGGGGGGGATGCGCCCCTAGGCGCTGCGGGACCAATCTGGCAGCACCCCAGCTGCTCTGCCCCCGGCTTCCCCGAGTCAGCCGCTGGTCAGTTTCAGCAGTAGCTGAATCGGGGAAGCCGAGGGCAGAGCAGCTCCAATTGTCCAGCTGCCGGAGCACTTCCGGTTTCCAGATGGTGCCGGACCATCAGGAGTGCCAGACCATTGGATGCTGGACCAGTGGAGTTTTACTGTAATCATACTCTTTATGCCATTATCTAAATTGTTGATGAAGATATTGAACAGAACTGGTCCCAAAACTGATCCCTGTAGAATTCCACTTGTTATGTCCTTTCAGGATGACTGTGAACCAGTTATGCACCCAACTTCCATCTGCGTTGCATTTTCCTAGTTTGTTAATGAGAAGGTAATGTGAGACGGTATCAAATGCTTTACTAAAGTCAAGATAAATAACACATCTACAGTAATTACTCATTTAACATGTGCCTACTTAACCCGTTTTCACAATAGCACAATTTTTTTTGAGGGAATGTTTTTCGAATAACATGACCGTTCCCAAAATAACACAAAAATAATCAAGTGGCGGACTACTTTGCTCAGCAGTAGAAGTTGGTGAAAACAGTGGTAATACGCATGAGCGGATGAATACACGTGATCACAGCGCTCCTCCGCTCACTCACATGTTTATCTTTGTGTTTTAACAAATTGCGGCGACTTGTATTGCTAGATATTGTGTTGCTAGAGATCTAATGTTGATGTTGACGACCCAGCGCCAATAAAAAATTGACTGTGCCACCACCACTTGAAACGCAACTCCCATCTTTTCCATTATTTTTAATGGGAAAATTGGCCCTGTATAGCACGTTTTTGCTTAGGACAAACATTTTCAGAAATGCATCTATAGTGTTAAACGAGGAATTACTGTATTACCACTTCCCTCTTAACCACAAGGCTGTTATCCTATCAAAGAGAGTTAGGTAGCTTGATTTGACATGATTTATTCTTGGCATGCTCAGAGGCTCGAGATGCCTTCATGTCATCAGTCCCATGGTTCTGTTACAGGGGTTCTCAAACTTCACTGTCCCACAACCTCTTTCTGCCAACAAAAATTGCTACAGAACTCTGCGTGGGGCTGAAGCTGTAACGTGAGCCCTGCCAGCCTGGGAAAGGGGGCTGAACTCCTCAGGGTTTAGCTTCAGCACTGGATAATGGGGTTTGGGTTTCAAATTCAGCTCCAGGGCCCAGTATGTCTAATGCGGGCCCTGGTGACCCAATCTAAAAGGGGTCATGAGCCACTGCTTAAGAACTATCATTTCATTAGCATACCCGGCCCCATCCTCCTATATGATACCTGCCTTTCTACCCCCTCCCCCCCATCTCCTTTGATGAAGGCTAACCCTCCCCCACCCCAGCATTGTGCCTTCATTCAAAACCGCCTTTGCTTGGTTCCTGTGGTAATGTTATGTGTGCCCCTCTAGATATGGACATATTGCCTCTGCTCCACCCACTAGAATGTGGGAGGCTATACCATGAAGTCTGTTGCTAGGAGACTGTTTTTAGGAAACCAAGGAATACATAAATGTATATTAGCAAAGCAGAATGTATAAAGTCTTGGCTGAGTCTGGCATCTGACTTGAGTCTCTCTCCAAGAGATGGTTTGGTTCTTTGTCCCTGGCTGACAATGATGATTTTGCAGAACAGTTGTGATGCACAGTGTAAGGTTCATGCACTTACTCGCAACTGACAGCTGCTCCCCTGCACAGTCTGGCTACGTCTAGATAGCGGCACTATTTTGGGATACCGGAAGTATCCCAAAATAGCTATTCTGCATCTTTAAACACGCCCATTATTTTGAAATAGATTTCTAAATAACGGCCACGCTATTCCAGTGTCCCTGTAATCCTCGCTCCACGAGGGTTAAGGGACAATTTGGAATAACGCTTAATTTTGAAATTTGGTGCTGTGTAGACAATAAGCTATTTTGAAATTAGATCAAAA
The DNA here is from genome assembly GCF_049634645.1 of Pelodiscus sinensis. NCBI lineage: Eukaryota > Metazoa > Chordata > Testudines > Trionychidae > Pelodiscus > Pelodiscus sinensis. The sequence continues at coordinate 182,251,336 of NC_134712.1, read as the reverse complement.
TAAGATATGCAATTTGTGTAGCTCAAATTGCATATCTTATTTTGACCTACAGGTGCAGTGTAGATGCACCCTCTGTGTCTTTATTTATAGTATAACTAGAGCCAGGATAAACCATATTCCATATAGGTTAGACCTACACCATCTATTGCATATTGCACATTTCTGTACTAGAAACAGACATATACCATACAGCTCAGGATCTCAAAGTGCTGTCTAATAATGATTTTGGCCTCTCAGCCCCCCTATGAAGTAGGCAAATATCATTATACCACTTGTACAGAAGAGGAAACTGAAGCAGAGAATTTCAGTGACTTAGTCTCATCCCTAAATCTTAGATCTTCAAACTGGGACCCCCACATTCTATTCCCGGCACTGCTCTAGACACCTTGGCTACGTCTACACTGGCCCCTTTTCCGAAAGGGGATGCTAATTTTCAACTTCAGAATAGGGAAATCCGCGGGGGATTTAAATATCCCCCGCGGGATTTAAATAAAGATGTCCGCCGCTTTTTTCCGGCTTGTAGATAAGC